>NC_084766.1:1812500-3062500 GCF_028858725.1 Colius striatus | reverse complement strand
TCCAAATCTCTTTCTTTTGCCCTTTTGCAGCATACTCTGATATACATCCAAGATGAAGACTACAATCATCACTTACAGTCCTCTGTCCCAGTAGGACACTTCACAGCAAGGCCAGAGAGTTCATCTGCACAATAGATGGGATCTATTGGATAAAACGTTCCTCGCTGACCCTTCTGCACAGACACACAGCAAAGTTTGGTAGTCCTGACGGTGAGCTAAACAGTTACCAGATCAGATCTGACTCATGCCTTTCCTCTTCGAGCTGGTCAAATCTGTAATGATTGACTCTTACAAACAGAAGGGAAGTGATACATTTACTGTTGAACACAGAAATCTAAGTTAGAAAAGGAAAAACCCTCTTGATGATGAGAAGGAAGCAATGGCTGATACAAAACTACAGCCAAATTATGACCCTTCTGTGACAGCAGGAAACAACAGATTCCCATGGTATTTGCTGCACTGCAACAAATCTCATTGCTGGTAAAGAATAAGCATTTGGGATACCTGCCTTTATGCCACCACAGCCATTGGTAGTACAAATGGAAAGAGAAATGAGAAAGATGTTTATTTCAATAGATGGGACAAGAAATGGAAAACTTAAACCAGGTGAAATGAAAACCTAAGAGAAGGTTTTGTGGACAGAGAACTGTGAGGCTTGAACATGCATTTGTCCTTACTTTCTCCTCCTCATCTCAGAAGATACTACTTCCAAAACGATAGTTTAAGTTGGTGTCCTGCTAATTAGCACTACATGAAAAGTTGGCTTAAGAGGCAGATCTAAACCAAATGGTGGAAAAGGCAGCACACTAGTGGCTTCACTGGAAATGGGATTCTTCCTGTTATCCATCTCCCGCTGCTAAATTCACAAGGAAGGCTGCAGAAAAACTTTAAGAGGTGTAAAAAGAGAAGTGTAGCTGACTACAGAACAAATAGTGCAAAATCAACCTCTCCTTACCGCTGAGGAAAAAGAATAATTTGAACCCGTACCGGAGAGAGAATTAAACAACAGGAGGAAAAGGGACAGCTTCCTCTGCAGCAGTTAGCACTATCCATTATCAGTGCCAAGATATCACATTAGATAGATCACCACTCTGATCCTGAGCAATGACTTCCATCCAAGTCGCTGCCCTTCACATCACCACCGGTGGCACGGCGCCTCAAGCCTTGATCTTGCAAGGCAGCAGGATACAGGCACCAGCACTGTTCCACAGCAAGATATACACAGCAGCAGTTCCCACGGCTGTCAGGGGAGCTGCATGGATACCTATTTCCAGGAAGGGTGGGGTGAGAGCACTTGGAATGCACCTACTGAAAGTTCAAGTCATCAGGTTTGGAAACTTGGCAAAAGACAGGGCAGACAAATAACTCGAGGTTTGCAGGGCACCTCTGTGACTGGTGTAAATCAGGTGAGTGCCGCTCAGTTCAAGGGAACCTGCCAATACAAGACAGACGAGCTCCAGCTCCTTTGCAACGCTCTTCTGAAGCTCGCTATCTGAGCTGCCTGGATCTCATCCAGCTTTCTAGTGCTTCCTCCAGGCCAGGAGGAAGGTGAAAACCGTGCAAAACGTTCATGCTATTCTCAACAGAAAGGAAAATAACCTCAGATTTGATCATGAAAGGCGACTCTCCATTTCCACACAGCAGCAGAGTCAGGAAGAGGAGCTGTGAAAGAGTCAGGAACTTCCTCCCCTTCTTTCACATCCCTGCCCTCTAAGTGCTTTCCTGCTGATGACAGAAAGGAGAGTCAGGCCTGGATGAACCCAGTGGAGATATCCAGAGGCAGCAGAGCAGGGCTGGGCCCCTCCCGATGCCACAGTGCAGTTCAAAGCCTCCAAAGGCTGCAGAACTCCCACCATGCTGCAGTTCAGCTCCACACCCCACCGGACACATACCTACCAGCACACTCTCTTCCCAGCACATCTACTGTGACAACAGGCCCATACCTTCTCTATCAGTAGCACAGACTGTTCTCACTGTGCACAGATGATGAGCATCTCAGCCCTCCTGCCTGTTGCACCTCCAGGCAGGTCAATGCCACCCATAGCTCTGTCCTTGCTGAGCTTTACTGACTGCTTCTGCCCCAGCTCCTCCTTTTGTGTGTATTTTGATAGCTCCCTTTCAACAACCACGTTGCCTTGAGGATGTTTGGGGCAATGGACCCAGCAGTAAAGGTGAGACTCAACACCACCAGAGAGATCACACGTCATGCCTCGAGATGCAATGCCACTCCATGCCTGCTGTGCACGTACAGGTCAGCTGCACAACATATGCACTGATTTGCCCCATGCTGGAGCTATCAAAATGTCTTCCCTTTTGGTTTTTTTTCACTATCAGCCACTGCCACTAGTGTTGAAAAAGCACCCAGCTAATGTGAAATCATGGAGAAAGCTTTCCTGTGAGCTTTTCACATGAAGAGTGGCATTGTGCTGTGCAGTCACAGAGGACATCTGGCAACCCCTGCGCCGGCTAATGGGATTTGGAGATGTCTCCACACTGGCACTGCAACAGCCTGCTTAGTCTTGGACTTGCAGTTTTCAGGCCTACTGATCAAAACAAGTGTGAAACAAGAGGTAAAATACAAACAAGACAAAAGCAAACCAAGCCTTTTCAAAACACAACAGGATTCACTTGAGCAAGAAGCTCATTCCCTTGCAGAGTAAGGACTCAAAACATCTGGACTGTTGATTTGGCCACTAGATTGACAACAGTAAAAGACGGCTCCCTGTCACAAGACCTGGCTCTATTAATACCAGCACCCAAACCAACTGAAGTAGTCAAGCACCTGGTTCAGACTGTTCCTGAATGCCAGGCAGGACCCAGACTCTGGAGAGAGAGTTAAATTTGACTGTGTTTCCAGGGCTGATGGTGAGAGGATTTGAACATGGAGTTCCAGGCTTGCGCTGGTACACATTCAGTGAAACTACAGCAGTTCTCTAACCCCATCGCTTGCCCAAGATACTGCTGCAGTGTGTGCTGAAAGGAGTGGAGGAGGAGAAAGAAGTTCCCCATTCTTCCCTCTTGCCCTTCCTCCTGTTTTCATGGCTGTTTATTCAGAGGGTTGTCTTTCCACAAGCAAATGGCTAGAGACAAGCTCACCCCAAATGTGTGTTCTCTCATGTTTCAAGCACTTGCTCTCTGTTCTTGCTGAATGTTTAGTTACAGCATGAAAAATGGATATGTGGAATGAAGACATTTCCCCTTTGACTAGCACATTTGCAGAAGGTATGTCAAGGATCTGAGGCAAGGGGTATGGGCAAGCTTTCAAGAAAGTTTTTTTCCCCCCTTCTCCTTTGCTTGCTTATTGGAAGAGCAATAAATATCGAGCAGACAGGCCCTTCTCACAGTTACAAAGCCTACCTGTAACTGAGCTGGATAATTAGCAGCCTTGAAGATGATATATGACTTTCATTACCCTTTGGGACTGGAGACTAAATGAGGACAGAGCTAATTGCCGTGCAAAGCAGTTTGGCATGAATGAGAAAAATGCAGGCGCTGTCTCCTGCCAAAAAAGGGCCCTATTGCTGCTCTGATCTCACGGCTGGTTTTTGCCGCAGGAGTTCACTTGGTGTCCATAAATCATGGTCTGCTTACAGCTGAAACTGCACTGAGTCATCAACATGCAATAAGCTGAGTGACAGATTCCAGCCTGACTACATTAGAACTTCAGACTTAGTCCTCCCCCCCCTCCAACACTACCCGTACTTAACAGAAAATTAAACCCAGACTACACAGACATGAAGGCTGTGAGAAATGCAAGGCTTGTTTACTTGACAATAGCTTTTTAAGACTGATGTTTCCAGGAAACAACATCATGCATTTTGAAAGAGAGAGGGCCACAAGTACTGAATTTATAAAATGACACACTTCTATAGCATTTGGTCTGTCCTTCCTCATATAATTGCTGATTAAAATGTATCACCCTCCTTTAATGATCTAAAGTGGCACTTTGTCATCTTTGTTCTCATGGAGATAGATTTAGTCGGCTATCTGGGAAAATATTTTGCTGCTCTTTAAAATTAGGCCAGAAGAACCTGAAATCTGATTGCCAATCCTCTTCAAAGTGACCTGGGGCACATTAACAACATCCATATTGTACCCTCTGAGAAGTACGGGCTTCTGGGGAATCTAAGCCATCAGTGCAACACAGAGTCCTTGAAGACACTCTTTCCTCTCCCCATTCTGTTTCACAGGAGATTTTTTTTGCTTTTCCCTAAAGGTGCCTTAGGTCTATTTTTTTTTTAGTGGAAGAGATTGTGCTGAATTTGCAATATGGTATCCTGTCAGATCCTAATCAATTAGCCCACATCAGCTCAGTATAAGGCAGATACCAATTTAACTCACAGAGCTAAGCCTTCTGATTTTCTCTAAGGGCAGTCACATAATTCATTCTTTGTAGTGCCAAATTATATTTGACATTTAATTTAAAACTCAAGGTACCATAATGCAAAATCTCACTAAAAATAATGGTGATAAAGCAGAGGAACATTTCATTTGACAGTGAAGATTTTTTTCAGCTTATTTATGCACCCAAACTTTCCTCCTCCCCCACCTTTCAAAGCCCCAAACTCACCAGTGCTGGCTATCCAGGCAATCAGCTTACAGGTGATTTTCGCCTCTACAGGTGCTTGAGTACAATAAGGGGCACTTGAAGGTGAAGCAAAAAGCTGGCTGCTGCTCACCTTTTGGTGGGTGAGCTCTCCTCACACATAAGCTCAAAAACATTTAGTGTATTGTTGTTGCTGTAGCTAATAGAAAGAAATCGTTCAATAGAGCATCTGGGCTAACTGGAATGGTTGTGTGTGGACTGGGGAAGCGGGGAGTCAGCCTAACAAGGCTGGCTTTTTTTACTTCTGGAAGACCTAACACAAAATAACCTCAAAAAACAACAGGAAGAGCTGAAGAGCTTCATTCCCCAGTTTCTGCCATGCGGTAGCTCCATTCGTCGCCACCTGGCACCGTGGAAGTCTCAATTCATGAAACGTGTCCAGACTCTGATGATACAGCTTCATGCATAATAAAAAGACCAAGTCCTCCTCCTTTCTTGAAACGTGCCAAACTATGGGGAGATGTAGCCACGGGCTCAGACAGCACTCCCAGCACATGAACAGTGAAATCCTAATAAAAACAGAAGCTGGAAAACTATGCAGCCATCTCTGTCAAGGTGAGCTGCTTGCAGGGACTCTTTCTGCCTGTAGTGTGCAAAATGCTAAGCAGACAATGACTTGCCTGGCTAATCTAGAGCAGCTCTACAAGAAGAGAAAGTAATGGATAACAGCAGGCTCTGCTTTGTTGAGACACTACCATATAGCAATAAGCAAAGTACATTGGTAGCACAATCCTCCTGAGAGCGACTCAACTTTTGGTCCTGTCACAAACCAGCTACTATTTTGCAATAAAAAGAAGCAAATGTTCTAATGTTCTCATCCTTTATGTGCCAGATTAGCTCTTGGGGGGAAAAAAAAAATCATCACCAGTTGCAACACGCTACTCAACATAAGATGGATGACTTGAATTCTGGGACGTTGGGTCTTGCTGTGGATTTCAGTCCCTCATTAAGATGAACACAGTCCAGGGCTGAACTCTGGTATTTTTGGAGTGAGTCTCTAGGCCTCAGGTTAGGCATTCTTGCTTTACTTCCCATTTGCATGTAGGTGCAGGCATATGCTACTCAGAGTCGAGTTCAAACCCTTGTGCCCATTTGCCCACGTGGACAGATCTATTTCTTTTAGCACCTGCTGTATGCTTTGTGTTTATTTTATACAATGCACAAGGTATTATCTGGGTTATGAAATGTGGACAGGAAATAAAGTTGCTATGTACCAGAGTGAGAGAGTACATTATCAGCATTACTTGGGGATGAAAGAAGCTGTATTTGATGTTGATGCGCTGTGCCTGCGTGACAGGTTTAAATTAGTGAAACAATTGTGATGGCATACCACTGCTGTAAGATTTCCCCACATTCCATCACATTTCATTGCAGCATATAAAAACACAACCCCTAAAGCTTCTGCAAAAGCAATGCTTTGGCATCAGACAGCACCGAGGGCTCCTTTCTATGCCATCTATCCTGAAATTCAGCTCCTGCAGGCTTCCTGAGCCCAGACTGTATCGAAACTTTTGATTTTGGTAGGAAGGATTCACTTTTTCAATTGCAAGGACAAGCATACCCTTCACAAGTCTTAGATAATTGCTCTCTTAATCTAATTATACTTTGGCATTTATGGCATCCTGTGGCAAAGAGTTCCACGCTTTATTAATGTCTTTTATGTGAAAAAGCACTTCCATTTGTTGAAGCACTGGTAGGATTTCAAGAAACAGAGAACAAGCACTCCCTATTGCTTCTTCATACCATTTAAGACTCTACCAAGAGGAATTATGCAGCCTTTGGATCTCTTTTCGAAGCTCATTCTGCTCAGCCTCTTCTTATACAGAAACCTTTCCAGAACTCGGCTCGCCCCAGTTACCTTTTCTAAATCTTGTGTGTAGAGTCCTTTTTGAGTCAAGGACAAGAACTACGTATCATTTGCAAGATGTGAAGCTGTTCTAGGTTCATATCATGCACTTTATACTCAGTATTGTCCCTGAATTTTTTGCACTTGTGAATCTGTGTAGATATACACAAAGGGGAAAAAAAAACCTGCTGTGGTTGCTCACTAATGTAATATAAGAATTTTAGCATCCAAACCCACGCACAAACAAAATCCTCAGAGCATTTCCACCAACTACAGATTTTGCACCAAACTCTGGAGAAAATTCAGCTCGACAAAGACTTTTTCAGAAGAGTCTGAATGCTTTCAGAAAGGCAATTGTGAAAGTACTAATGTGGCTCTGTTACTCTCAGGAAGGTTGATTAGTTAAATGGTCATTTTAGTAGCCTATGTCACTAATTTGGGGTTTTTTCTGTGGCAGAGACAGAAGCTTTAACAGTAGTGAATAGTTTAAAGTGGTAGCAAACCACCTGAAACTATTTAAAGTTTTTTTTAAACTATGGTGGGTAAATCACACAGATTGGAAAACTCACATTTGGTACCATGATGAATCTTTAAATAGAAGTGAAAGGATAAATGCATTGACTGAGATTTCAGCCCCTCAGATACTTCAGTTGGTTCCAAGTGCTGAGAACTTAAGCACTTCCACTGAGAACCAGATACATACAGAAATAAGAGTCTAACTTCCAATTTATGCTTTCTGAAGACCTTATCCTCTTTTCATGTGTAAGATTTATCACGTTGCTTTGCCAGGGGTGTATCAAACAGGGGGAACTGACTCATTCAGGAAGGGAGCTGCTTTTTAATTAAAAAACATCACTGATAAAACCCCTTTATAAATACAAACAGAGAGCTAAATCACAGTAGGAAGCCATAAGGACTGGAAGGCAGGGAGCGAGATTGAAAGAGAGGATACAAATCATCTCATGGCACTTACACGGTCTAATTTCTGGAGAAAATTCCACTTCAAGTTTTAGTCCTGTAAAGATGACTTAGAAATCAGCTTGTTTCCTCCTCATTTAAAGCACTGCCAGACAAATGGATTATGGGTTTCGGATCCTTTGTGATACGGGATTCTACAATTAATAACACAGACACATTTGTCACCATCCTTAATTACAGATATTTGTGCAAAGATATCAGCAAGCTCCATTCTGCTCTCATTTAAACTCATTTACGTCCTGCTCATCTCTGTTGTGGAATACCTCTCCACATAATTTAAGCCTGTGCTTGACCATGATTCTGGGTCTTTCTCATATCTGTACAGAGAAGCACCTTCCAAAGCACAAGGAGCGATGGCTTGGAACAATTTGAATTCCCTAGCTGATTTCTGTCCATCAGACCTGAGGAGCTGTAGTACCTCATGTTTCTGTGTCACTGTTTGATCAAAATACTCCTGGAGTTGCAGGTTAGTTGGCACTACAGTACTGCAAGTAACGTTAAGAAGCTACAACCCGCTTTTCGAATGGGATAAGCAAGGACTGCTGTTGTTCCACATGCAACCAAAATCAATCTCCCAGCCAAAAACTGTAAAGTCTGACTTGACAGATCACAAAAGAAGGAGAAAGAAAAAAAAAACAAGGCAAAAAAATATTACTCTCACTCTTTATAGTTGAGGAAACAAAAGCTGAGAGAGAACAAATGTTTTGCTCAAGGTTGCCAAGACTGGGCAAAACGAGGACAAGAATTGAATCCAGATTTTCTTCAGACTCATTATGGATCCTGTATCGCAAAATCATCTTGCTCAGGGAACCAAGGGTAATCACAACCTGACCAGCAGCCTACTGGGCTGCTGTTTTCAAAGGGGATTTTGATTAGAGTCCATTCAGTTCCTCCATGAGAGTAGGTGAAAGAAACCCCCAGCTAGAATAAAGCTGCGACCACCCCACAGCAGCCCAGACTGATTCTTTTTTTTGAAGGCATCTCTGATTCAATGGCTATGAACAATACTGTAATATTCAGGGAGTCCCATCTGGTCTTCAGTCCTGTGTATAAAAATACTTTGCATTGTTGGTCCAGCAATTCTGACTAAGGCTGGTGAAGTGCTACACAAGCCCTTGAAAACAGTAGCGGGATAAAGAACATAACAAATTGAATAAAGGAGAAAAAATAAGCTTGCTTTAGTCTGAAGGGAATAAAATGGCAGCCTTTTAACCTTACACATAAGTTCCACACCATTGCTTTTTAAAATCAGTTGAAAATCATTTAAAATCAAATTGATTTTGGCTTTTACATTCAGATGCATTTCAGCTTTTCACTTACTCGCCTACACAAGTCATGTCTTCAGCCAACCTGTGTTTAAAAGGGGTTGAAAATCAGTTTGTATGTTCACATGCTTATTGGAATTTTCTCATTTCCATTTCACTCAGAGCCAATCACGATCAGATTAACTTGCTGGGGAACGTGTCAAGAGGCTGATTTCATGGGTGTTTTAGCAAATAAATGGTTCCTAATGTAGTGAAGCATTTTTTGCTCATAACACGTTGTCTATTGCCCATCTTGTGTCAATAAATGCGAAGACGGATAATCAGAACTGTTCATATTTACTCGGGAAAGCTCTCTTCTCCATCATCTGTAGACCTATAATCAGTCATGAAAGAACTGTTAAAATTACAGGAAAATGCTTCACAGATTACATCTGGTTCTTTCCACTAGCAAGACCTGGACTATGGGCAGCCCTCCGTGTTTGGAGCAGTGGGGCGGGCTCCCGAACTGGACACTCCTCTGTTCACCTGCTGCCATCCAACGGTGGATCATTTGGATTGGACAACCGCTATCTGAACTGACATTTGGTCATCCCGTCTGCAAGCAAGCATGCTGAAATGATGCAACATAACACGCTATCAAGGCTGTAATAGGACATAGAACACCTGCCATTGACTCGGGCAGAAAGGCTAAAACGCTCTGAATTGCTTTGTTTTCAACATTCTCTTCCCCATACTCCTCACGTGCCCACTTCTACTTAATTTGTCACCGATGCCTTTAGGAGAGAGGGATGGCATAGCAGGAGAACGAGAAAATGCGAAGCAGATGCCCCAGTTCTATTACTGACTCTGCTGAGGACTGAGTAAGCTGTTTATAGCATTGTATCAGGTTCATTGATTTAGATGGCTCGGGTTTAGGTTTCCAAACTGAGAAGACGTACATGGTCTACTTTCCACTGTGAGTCAGTACTTCCATACCCATCATCCTCAAAAAGAGTCACAACCAGTCTGCAAGTCAGGCGGGAAATGGCCCAGGCTCTGCGTCTAAAAACCGAACACTTGCAGCTAAACGGTATCGGGAAATATATTGACTGTAAGCTTGTGGTGAGACAATTTACATGCCTGGTAAATGAGGAATTAAAAATGCATCACGAGGAGAGATGTTGTGGGTTCAAACAACGCTTTGAGGGCCTCTGCAGATCTCAAATGAGAAGTCAAAACATCCACGTGGAAACATTATACTGCAGAGGTGACGAGTGGGAACGGAGTGGGAGGTTATATAACCTGATAATATCAGGGCTCTGAAAGAGATTAAACTATTTAACTATTCAGCAGTGAAAAGAAGTCAAGGAGGATCACCGCAGACAAGGAATGGAGAGACAATATAGAAACTGACTTGCTCAGGCTGACATTCTGCTTCAAAGAGTATTAGCGCTCGAGAGCGGTTACAAAACTATAAGTCTTTAAAAACAAGCCTGGTTTAATAAATATTTACTAGGCTGTAGAAGGCTTGCCTACCATCAAGCCATAAATATTAAATTGCAATGTAAATATTAAAAGAATGATGGTTTTTCAAATAATCAATTTAAGAGCCTAAGAATTTTTTCTGGATTAAACATAAGAAATAATTTTCCAAGGGGAAAAAAAAAAAGTCCCCGAGAGCCAAACAAAAGCTCTGACAGTTAGATTCCAAAAGAACAATCCCCCCACAGCTCCTTTCATGTGCCAACAAGTATTATTTATATTGTTTATGCACTTTCATCGTGACAGCCCTAACGCTGAGCAGAGCAGATAGAATCTAACAGTTACCACGTCAGAAAAGCAAAGCTCTCCGAAGGTAAATAAAGTGAAGTGAGGCTATATTTTCAGATCTTGGGAGATGGTGAGGCCATTCTGCTATTCTGTTTATATTGATTGGTTTATATTGCTGAATGAATTTCTGGACTCGCTCTATGAAATAGATGTTGGCTGGATGAACAGAACCTGCGTTTAAAGGAACCGGATTATTAAAACCGGTTTTATTTGCACCCAGAGAATCACAACCGTTCCAGGCGGTTTGTTTCAGATTTTACTTGAAAGCTCCCCTTCTATTAGTATGACATTATTTCTGAGACAAAGCTTAACCATAGTGTCTTTCCCCTTTAAAAGGTAATGACACCATCTAAGCACAAACACCGGCGGTGGGGGAAGAGAAGGGAAAGACCCCCCATTATAGCAAGCTGTAGTATTAATGAAATTCTGTTTGTATTAAAATCTGCTTTCAACCCCAGTCTTCCTGTTCAGGGGTAGAGTGTCAACCTGTCAAACTTCTAATCAAGAGCGGTTCATTGATGCTTCCATTATGTCAAAAAGCCTCACCTAGGTGACTTCAAGGGGAGACGGCAGGTCTGACTCTCTCAACATCCAAGGCTATGAATTTTTCATTGCTCACCCCCAACTTTCAGTTGGAATAGACACAATGTATTTATTTTTATTGCAGCAGATGCTCAATGAAGTTGTAAAGACAAGAGAATTTTAAAAAGGAGGCAAATACATGGAAGACTACCCTCTTCATTTTTAGGTTGGTAAAAAGGGGCCAGTTAGAGGGCCGAATCTGTGCCTTCAGAAAGACTTTTACACAACAGCTACTTCAGCCAGCATCATTTCCCAATACAGCACCGTGATTCACAGCCCAGAATCTCGCTAGAAACTGTTTCACTGAGGTGGTGTATTTGCAGACATGTTAATATTAATGACACAATTCAGCTCTACTAAAGACCCCCCCACTGGGGGGGCACAGGACTCAAACTTGGGGCCAGATGCTGACCTCCTGCAGCAGCTGCTGTTCAGCAATCGGCAGGAAAGAAGTGGACCCAACTGTCAGTGTAACCACTTGTACCCTCGTGTTTGAGAATGCTGGGTTTAGAAAACAGAAAGAGAAGAACCCCACGTGGCAGCTTTTCAATGCCTTGCTCTGCAGAGCATCACTTACTAACCCGCTACAAGTGCAGTTATGAGGGAAATGTGACTAGGAACATCTCTCCCCAATCCCAGGGAAAGTGATGGTAAGTGATGTTTGGAGGGTGTTAAGAAGGTGATGGTAACTGCCTTAAGACAGTTCTGATTTCCATCTCCATACTGGCATGGTACATGGTTGACTTAGCCTAAGAGTTAGAAAGGCTTTCATAGCCCATGCTGCAGACGGAAGACAAGTCCCAAGGCAAAGCCCACAGTCCTCCTGGCTTCTCAGTTCAGTCCTGAAAAAGTCTTACTGAATTTCTCTAACAGAGTTTCTGCTTCTGCAGTTTCTACCACAATCAGGAACAAAGGTGTCTCTTTTGCATTCACAGTAATATCCATAATTTATCAGTTAGATGCACAGTAAGATGAGTTTGGACTGAAAACACTACGTTGCTGCTCAGGAAGTGAAGTCAGGGAGAATTATGATATCCTGAAGGTATGGTTAAAGGAGCCTCCAGATCTCGTGTTTTTAAATAAGTTTGCAAAGGCATATTAATGGGGAGCACACCACATCATCCATCTAAATAATTTACTCTTCGCTGTTCTGCCAAAGGAAAGGTTCTCGTCCAGGCAGTTCGGTGGGTTTTGCTGGGGTTTTTTTTTAAACATCTCGTGTATAATTAGAAGATGACTGCATGGGTCATTTATAAAGCCAAACAACAAGACCAGAACTCTAGTAATGTGAAATGACCAGCTAATTACAACACTGGTTTAAATTATGTTCCTAGGTATTACTTGTTCTTTCCAAAACGGGCTGGGATATCTGTACTATTTATTCAGCCCCAAAGACCAATTTCATTCTTGCAAACATATTGCACGTTTAAAATGTAGCAAGGTTTAAATCATCCAGGCTTATTGTTTTAACTTCCAGCATTTCATTATTTTACTTAATGGCTTGCACATTGTTTTACACAAGTACAATATCGTTTTATTGTACCATGTCAAAAAGAGTGATCCTTGTCCCATTTGCTTCCGAAAGAGATGAGAGGAGATGGGATAGGAGACCTAAACTGCAGGAATGCCTTGCCTATAGATAGGAAAAGCTCAAGGTTGTATGACATATGCTTAATTGGGAAGAGACACACTCAGAGTATTAGCAACATACATGCATCTCAATTAGTCCACCCCTCAAGACTGAATTGGCAGAAATAGAACGAAACCGGGCCAACCCAATCTTTCTCCCATTATAGACAACTGGAATGCTGACAGCTTTAACACGACCAAGAGAAGGCCCTAATTTAGGCCCTACGGCTTCTGCACTGGAGCAGGTTTTGTGGCTGGGGATGAGGGCTTTGAGAGACCCAGTAAAGTACTGGAGGTGCCAGGTGGCCCCTCAAAATGCAGAGGGCCCACAGTCTCTAACACAGCTTCCTTCTCCCCCCAGGGAACCTCTGCTGGCAGCACTTGGAGGGCCAAGAACCAAGCAGAAGCCATTTATTTAATCAGCTCTAGGGCTGCAGGTGCCACTGGCTAGAGAGATGGAAATGCCAGGTCCCACAAAGAGAGGAAAGCCCTTGTGCCAGACTGCCCTGTGAGCAGTGCAGATCTCTGCCTTGAGCATTAGGAGCTGTACTAAGAACTCAAATTAAAAGAAACTCCAAACTATTCTTTCGGGTGCAACACAAAAGTGTCTTTTCCACAAAAGTACTTTTAACCAAACGTTTCCACACGGTACATTCAGGTGACAGCAGCACTGCAAAGCTGCTTAAGGATGGGTAAGTCCCAAATGCCCTCAGCTGCTCCTGTTCGACTTGCCTTGACCTGTTGCGTCACGTTACGCGATATCAAACTGCCATCGTGTTCCATTTCAGAGGCGATTATGCTTCACTGGTGGGCAAAGTTGCTGCTTGCTGAACGTTTGTGAGGTTTGATTAATTAGTGCTTATAAAGTACTTGGAAATTCTTGCATGAGTGATGTTACAGAAGCACTTGAATATTGCTGCTGCCATACAGGCAGGTACATGATTAAAGATTTGATGTTGCAAGGTGTGGCCGGGCCTTACCTTCTCTTTGGGAAAACGTTCTGGTTTCCTCTGAATTCCCTCTGGGCGAGATAGTTCAGTCTTCCAACAAAACCAAAACACTTCAATCTTTCTAGGGTAGGGGAAAATAATAGTAATAATAAAAAAGATTAGATGAAGGTTATTTCTGAGAACTCCTTGCCTGTCTAGGATATTGCACCTCTAGGTGGTCTGATGCACTTCAAGGGCACCTTGGTGATTAAGTGCATTCTCAGACTAACTCCACTTTCCTCAACTTCTTTTTTGGTTGTGTTTTAATCAACTTGAGCTCTTTTAATTGCTTTCTCCTCTGGGTATTTTATATAGGCACCTGAGTGCCTGTTAAAGCATCTTCCCAAAGCATCTTCATCTATGATATCCTCTCCTTGGCTGGAGAGGTCCACCTGTGCCCCTCGATCGCTCCTGCCCAAAGGGAGCTGTTACACGTTGTATCCCTTTCCATCATCGCTGACTGTGAGCCCGACAGCTCCCATCTGCTCTGGGAATCACAACTCCCCACAGGCCATTCATTCTTGTCCAAGGCAGGAAGCTGCGAGCCTTAAAAGACCCCAGCTGAAGAGAGTTGTTGCACAGACTTACCCATGTAAAGATTTCTCCAACTTGCTCATTGCTGCCCTACATGGCTGGGGCTGCTACGTCCCTCCAAGAGCACGCTGCCCTGCAAAGCCACGGCCAGGATTCCTCTGGCCAACGCACAGGTGCCCGGTGTCATTTGAGAGGCCCTGAGGCATCCAGGACATCTGCACAGGAATAGTAGATCTGACGCAGGACCTCCAGCAGACTGACAGCCCGGCAGGGCAGGGAAGGGATGCCAGGCCGGCTGCTCTGCGACAGCTAAAACAACACTGGATGCCAGCGCCGAAGCTACCAAGTGCTCTCCATCCCGGCCAGCTCCCCTGCTCTCCGATATTATTGAGGGCACACTCAAAAGGATCAGTCCTATTGGTGCTCCTCCTGCATCACACACTTCACATCCCTTTTGTCTTGCTTAAATTAGCCTACCAGACTGTGATTCCCCGGCGTTACCTTTGATTCCGGTCACAGTGTGGTGTCTCGAGTTTCATTTTTCCTGCTCACTCGACTCATTTCACATCCTGCACCCAGTCACAACTTTTCTTGATGCTACTTTTTGCAATAACTTCATACATCTCTTCCTGCATAAAGTAACCTCTGGGTTTCGAGCCCCTTAGCACTTGCTTACTTCCCTAAGAACGGTGAAGAAAAAGGACATCAGTTGTTTCTGCCCCAGGCTTTAGTGGCCATGCTTGCCTAGACTGCAAAGCCAGTGTCTGAGTACATGTCTCTATTTAAACCATGGGAGCATTTAGCACTTACGAGGTTCAAAATAACCAGGCCAAACACCCTTATTATCTCCCTAACGCTGCCATTAGTTCCTTGGCTGCCGTCAAGGCTGATGCCATCTTCCTGTTCTGTTGTGTATTTTTAGGGACATAAATCTCCCACAGAAGTTTATAGAGGCACCAAAACGTTCAAATGCTTAAATGAAGGGTACCAGGAACCTCTCGCTTGGTCCCAGTCACTGAGGTATAAGCACATGTCAAAATGCAGCCTTCAGTTTTCTGCTCATTGTTTCTGTCTGTGCACCTTCCAAAAACTGGGTTAGTGATCTGCTGTGGCCACAAGGTCTCTTTCATTAGAAATCAACAAGTCTGTTCTGACCTTTTCCCAGGGCTGGGCTGGGATTTCATGAGGCATTTCTTGTCAATCACTATACTCTTTGCACAGCTTGCACTGTTCCATGTATGCTTTCAACTGGATATTCATGCCTGTAGATATATTTCCTGGCTCATCTCAGGCATGTCTCTATCCCCAGGTGTGAAATACGTATCCACTGCATGATCTCAGCCCTTAATTCTCCAGGGATTACTCTTCAGTTCCATTTAAAACAAATCCCATGCAGTTCTTCACTCACTTCCCAGCATGGCTGGGGGTGGGCACAAAACCTCCCGTGGCACTCGGTCCTTTCTCCCTGGCTGACCGTGGATTGCCAATTGCTTTGCTGCCTGTCACACACCTTGCTGTTGTGTTGGACTGCCTTGAACGGCTCTGTCTGAAGGAGTACGGTCAGTAGGAACTTTTCACCTCATTGTTTCCCCTTTCTGTGTATACCAGGAGTCCATCAGTCAATGCTGCAGCCTGCATCTTTGCACCAGAGCCGTTTCCACTCCCCTTTCTCAGGCACCTCCACACCAGCACCCTGCAGGGGTGGAATGCTTTAGGGCCTTAGGCTCCACTTGCAATTTTCTTGTCTAAATTCCTGATTTTTTCTAGTATTTGATCATTCTCATGAGATTCCAGATGGGTTTCAGCGCTCAAGAAGAGTCCAATGTTACAGGTCCGTAGCTGATCTCACTTGCAGTTTGCCTTCGGCTAGCCTGATGTTTTGTCTCCAGCACTCACCCAGAAAAAAACATCACAGACAGATATGATAATCTTCACTGCCTATTATTTGACATCTCTTTCCTGTAATGAAGGTGTCCTCAGCTACGCTGTCGGTGGCTAGAGGCACAGTGTTCAGTTAATACCCAATACCTTGGATTTGGAGCTGACACGAGGCATTTGTGCTCGTCGATACCTGCTGGAAGGTGTGGCAAAGGTTGTCAGGCAGCTGAACAGCTCTTCCTATTCAGCTTGCCACAGTAATTGATTCCCCCATTTCCTCCTCAAGTCTTTAACCACCTACTCCATCACTCTAGGATCCATCCGCAGAGAAAATAACCCACGTACAAAGGACACAGACGGGAGTGGAGAGCATGAAGGTGTACACCTGGCCCAAGCCAGGTGATTACCCTCGACTTTGCCCATTAAAATCACATTGCCCTTTTGGTTTTTTTTGCCAGTGGAACAATAAGCATCTATTTTACATTCAGCCCTTTGTTTCGGAGCAGATGTGTTCATTCTTACTTTTTAAACTATGTCACCTTTCCTTCAACGTGGGCTTAGGTTAATAAACTGTACATCAAGCACTGCTTAAAAGCTGGCTTCACAAGATGATAACTGATGAGGGAATTGCTTTTAATTACCGTACAAGTGAGCAGATAAAAATCGCAGCCCTAATAATCAGCTCCAGAAACTGACAGCAGCAAAGTCTCACATTTCAAATGTGGATTATTTTTTCTTTCAGCATTCAGCTACAGAAGGCAAATGTTAGTGGTTGGATCATCTTCTGTAAGCAAGCCAAAGTTATGTGTAACATTTTTGGATGCTAATAGGACACAGTTCTGGCAGAACAGAAAGAAGGGCAACATTAAAGATTAGAGCGAGCTTGGAAAGGAAGAAAAGTGCCTTTCTCAATCCAGACTTTCAGAAGAACAATCATCTCACCTACATCTGCTGCTAGAACTTTCAAAGTCCAAGGACAGCAAAAGCAAACAACTTGCATGCACAGCTATTGAGAGTCGGGGAGAGCATGAGGCTTCCCAGATTGCCTTCAAAACCAGCAGCATTTGGCCCATTACCATCCACACCAGGCTAATGTATTTTTAATAGTTCACCTCCTAAAGAGATACTGCAGGCCATGAGATGCAAATTAGCCAGCCAGAACAGAGTGCGTTTGTGCTACGAGAAATTTCAGGGGAGGGTGAAATAAATGAAAGCAGGATCACAAACTGGGTTTGGTGCTGTGGTGAGCGGAGAAAAATGTGCTCACAAAGCCCAATCAGTTCCCTTCTTTCTGCTTTATTAGGTGTTTGCAAAAAAGTCTCAGTTGCAAAGGACGACATGTTCTCTTTCTGAAGACTCATCCACAGCACAGAGGCTCTGAGAAATCAGCTGCTTGCTTTTTTCAGCCAACTAAGCGGCGTATGGGAAGCTGAGGCTTGTGTTACGGCTTTGTTAAAACGTTAGATGTTGCCTGAAAGCTGCCATGTGAACTCCATTTTGAATTTGTTTCAATGAAGGTTTTTACAATAGGAAAAATAAACACTTTAGCAGCTCAGGAAACCAGAATCTAAACCACTGTAGACACGGATTTGTTTATTTGTTGCTTTCCTGCTATAGATCAGCCTGTCAGGATACCTCCTTCGTGTAAATATTTAAGATCCACAACAAAACAATTCTGATAGAAGGAAATTAAACTCTGAAAAGGAGAGAGAGAAGAAAAAGAAGATGCAGAGTTTGGTTACTTAAAAAAAAACCCAACACAAAACCCACCCCAAAACGTGGCTGTAGCTCCCTTTGGGTCCACCAAGTGTATTCTTTGCTGAAATGGAGAAATATTCTGATGGCAAAGGTGTTGTGTGTAGCGAAGGGCACTCGGCTCCTTGAAACCACATGTTCTATAGATTCAAAGGTACCATATTCCTCTCTTTTTTCCTTTTTATGGGGCAATAATTTTAGCTCTCAAAAGTCCCCACGAGAAACTGAAAACCCAGGATTTGAGAGCTAGAGAAGTTCAGAGTGGTAGTCATCTGGAAGTCTCCTCTTTTCATGTCAGTGAAGTATAATGTTACTTCACGCCATTTGGCTGCAAATGTAAATTACACCTTTTTTCAGTTGTTAGGACAGGATAGAAAACCACATAATTCTAATGAGTCATAAATGTTTCACCATTTTTTCTTTTTCTCCATTTAATTCATATGGTGCCAACACCTGTGAAAACAATCAGCATCATAGCTGTGTGCTCTACTTCAATTTGCTTTAGGGTATGCTTGAGTAAAAGCTTTTATATCTCATTTCTCTACATTATTAACAACACGATGCCCTGAATCATTCCATAATTTAAGTATGCTCATTTCATTCTCAGCTCTTTTATTAGGACTAGAAAAGATGCTCAAGGACTATGACAGTCTTAAAAGCAGACACAGACACACACGCACACATACCCATTTCTTCATTCTTACTGTAACAGAATATCTATAACAAGATCTTCACATGACTTTTTATGTGCTTTGGCAGTTTTGCACCTTGAATTACGAATCTAAACTGTTAGTACAAGAGCCACACTACAAAGCTTTCTCCCAAAAGGCTTTGCAGCCATTGCTTCAAGGTGAGTTCATTTCATGAGAGAGGCATCTGCACTGAACTGAATTTTAAGCTATTCCCAAAGGAAAACACATCTTGTTTTCCAATGGGAAAACAGAGCGGTGGTTGGAAGCCCGGGTCTGGAGTCACTAGATGGTGCCAGAGAGGAATACACATTGGCAACAGTCCTGCTTTAGTTACAGCTGGGCAATGGGATGGTTGTCTTCATCTACAGCAGAAGCACACCAGCTAAAGGGTAGGTGTTCAAGATTTAAAGGTGGTGAGATTTACAAACACACTTCAGTGTCTGTAGAAATGACAAAAGTACTGGAGGATACAGAAAAGGGCCTAAATCATGCTGACTTGCAGTGGACTTCAGGCCTCTGAACACTTTAGGAGCCCTTGGTAACCCCACCTGGCATCTATGCAGTCCTAAGTGACTTCAAATGCAACAGCTTGCAAAGGGCTTTTACCTACAATTTTATAAGGGAAGGAGGTACTGAGCTCTACCTATATTTTGATGGGGTTGCAGCTCAAACATCCTCTGCAGAATTCCCCATCCAAACCCATGCAACTTAATAAACATGGATGAGTGAGCATAGAGTGTTAAACTGGAAGGTGGAGAAGACCCTGACACCTCCCAAAGAGATCCTTTCTCAAACTGTGTCCATTTCAGTGTTAAACAGCATATTACAAGCAGCCATCCAGGGGCAATTTGTGACCAGGATGCAGGCCAAAGCTCAGCTGACAAATGCTTCAAGCAAAATGTTTCAAACTCATGATTCATTGCAATATCTTCCCTTGTAATCCAGAGGTGGGGACGTACTCAAAGCAGCTTAAACCAGCTAGGTCAAATACTGAGAGCAATGTAAGCTTCAGCAGGGTCTTGAGTAAGGCCTCAAGACTGTTGTTGGAACTGAGCAACTTCAGCCAGCCAAGCTAGTTAATTTAAAAGTCCTGGGCTTTAGCTTTCTCTCTGCACTGAAGTGTGGTGCTGCCTGCATGCATGAAGAAATCATCCTAAGAGGTCTTCCAGACAGATCTGGGACTTCAGGGAAAGGAGAGGAACATAGAAACCAAGTCTGGTCACAGAACACCTGCAGGTATATCTATCTATTCATTTACAACAGTTTGCATCAGACCCAGTGTCTTTCAGTGCCAGACTGGAACACGCAGCAACGTGACTAAAAGACACCAAATCTCATCCAGTCCTACCTCCATGTATTTCAGTGCTCTCCATTTGCTGGGAATAGAAAAAAAACAACTGCTTCTTCCAATTTCACCCCTTTCTAACCTTCTTTCTCTCAGCCTACCAGATTTCACCTGGGAAGCCTAAATGAAAACCCTTGTGATTTAGACAGAAAATATCTTCATCCTTTATAGGAAAGAGGTTGTCTTTGCAGAATGCATTCAGAAGGCCACTCAGCATGGCAGGGCTGCTCCTGCTTTAGGTGGTTTAATTCTCAGTAGTTTACCCAGCTGAAGGTCTGTTTGGTTTGAATTGCTGCTAGGTTGTCTAGAAAATATGAAAGCAACCTACTTTTAAATATCACTGAAATGATTCTCTGTGTTCTTGAAGACATTCAGACTTCCAGACCGAGGCAGTAGCCATGAGATGCTGCATTTTCCCTGGTGCCTTACGTGCACCCTTAGCTTTGAAATGGAACAAGAAGGGAATATTTATACTGGCTCTAACTTCACTTAATTAAATGAATTATCTGAAATGTAAAATATAAAAGTCTGGAGCAAAGACTGGAAGAGAATGAGCTTTCCCTTTCTTTCTCAAGAAAAACCAGTCTCTGGTTTTGAAAACCAGGTTGGTTTTTCTTTTTACTTATGGGAACACTGATTTTCCTGACTGTAAGCTGCAAATCTTTCTTAGTTTCAGTTCTTCCACTGTGAAGGCAGCTTCTGTGCAAGGAACTTTAGGAGGACAGTCTTGAAATGTTATTAATGAGAACTTACTGTACGCTTCACTTTTGATGTAGGTGCACTCTGCCTCCTAATGGAAGTCGCATGTGTTTTTCCCCCAAGTATGCACTGGTAAGTAATGACCCATCATCAGGCAGTGACTGATGACAATTGATCATATGGCCATCTACAGCAGCAAGAAATTAGAGTAATCTCTCAAGAGAATAATCAGAGAACAATTTTCCAGGGTCACTACTAGCAAAGAAGCTTGCTGAAGAAGAAAACAGATTCAGTCTTTGCTCTGGATTCTCTTTTCTCTCCTGGATTTCATTTTCTACACAAGGTTTATATTTGCTTTGAGAAAATTTTATGAGGCAGACTGAAACGTTAAGGGGATTAAGGAATGGGAGACAGTCTTTCACCTCCAAGTCAAATCCAGCTTAGGTTAGTAATGAACGAGAAGTATTTACCATTGCTGTTCAATGTCTATGCAAAATGGATTGGTGGTTCTGGCTCACTTCCTAGCAATAAAGGTGCAAGCCACAACTGGCAACTCCTCTGCCATTCTCAGCAGGCAGAGCCAAGACTTAAATGACGCGTGGGAAGCAAAGTTAACTCTCCCCTACTACGGGCCAGGGTGGAGGCACACGGGCAGGAGAAACCTTCTCTGCTGCTGCCCCAGCAAGACTGTGCCACAGCCCAGCACAAAGACATCAGTATCATGGACTGTCAAACTGGGGCTTTTTTCAGGAACTGAATTTACTAATTCTCTCAAAAATCAATCAATCAATCAATCAGGTGCTGTCGTGTGTGGGGCAGGTTGGCGACTCAGACTGGGCCACATGCTTCCTCATGCTTGAGTATCGATTAACCTGCCATTATAAAGAAACTGAAGTTTGGTGTAAATGCAATGGGTTCCCACTACATAAGGCTTCTTTGTCCTGCTGGGGACATGGCCCTAGAACAGGAAAAAAACAAACCCATCAGGGCCTTTTTCTTCCCAACAATCACATGACGGATCATTTCTCAGTCTAGGAGGCTTTGACTCATTGACACCAGAAGCCACTAGACCAGGAAGTTTGTTTTTTCTAATACCATAGAGTAATTCCACTGGAATAAGTGGAGTAAACCACCCACACAGATGAGTGTAAAAGGGAGCAGAACATGTCTCATTCTTTATCTGGCCAATACTGGCAAGAAAAAGCAACTTAACACAAATTATAAAATGCCACCACGCTGCTCTTCTGCTCAGCACTGTCAACTGTAAGGGCACTGAGCATCCTTGCACATGGTTATTGCAAGAAAAGAATGCAACCCCAGGCTTTCAGCCTTGGAGGGGTTTTACCATTGAACAGTGCTGGATGAAAAATGCATGACATTTATTCTAGAAATAGCAAGACAGGTCAAGAGAATAATGATCTCAGGGTATGCACCAAGGTGAGTCTATGGGGATGCCATCTTTCATTTTTCAGAAGATGTTTGCTCTGGACCCTAAAGTTTCCATGGCTTTGAACACTTTTATTTGTCCATATCTTACTGCCACTGTAAACACAATTACCACAGCATCTTCATGCTGAAAGGGGATGGATAGATTTTGTTACTCACTTGTCAAGATGCTCCTGTTCACTGTATTCAGCCACCTCACCAACGCAGAGACTGACTGTGCTGGCCTATTCATAAAAGTCTGTTACAGTACATTGATGCTACTTCTCCCAAAGGTCTGCTTCATTACAGTTACTAACCCTTTCACATTTTACTCAGACTGTCCACTCTTAGCCATAAAGAACAATCACCAAGTCTTCTCACGTGTTGTTTTCAAAAGATGTTGTCCACCCACCCAAAGGTTTCAGAAGCAACTGGTGGTTTTCACTACCTGTGCTTGAGGCTGATGAAATTGAGACAATATAAAGTGCAGATGATTTCATGAAATGCTGAGTAGCTACCTTACAAAACAAAAAGAATCACAAGTTGACAACTCAGGAACCAAGAGACTCACAGCCCGTCACTGATCGTGAAGATATTGTCTGTTAGAGCTCAACATGCAGCAGTCAACGCACAAACAACATGAGAGAGCAAAGCAAAACTATAAAAACACCCCATCACCTTGGAAATGCACAAAGTCCTAAATGCAATACACTGGCAAAAGTGGGTGGTTTTTTCCTGATTATCAAGCAGGACAGCGTGTTTTTCTATAAATACTCCTCTAGGATGAATTTGCTGCCTTCTGGCACTGGAGTTTTGGCCTGATTCAAAGATATTTAAACTGCAATATGTTGGTCCTGCTGAAGAAGCCAAATTATTATCAGTTTGGATACTTTTGATACTTCAAGATGTCGGGGGGGGTGGAATAATCCTGCAAGTCAGGAAAACAACAAATGGATAAAAGATACTGATCTTTGAAGACAGACTAACACCTTGAAGACAGACTTAACACTTTTTAAGCAGGACTTGAATAAGCCTTTAACCCTAGAACTTCCAGTTAATACCATTTTCAACAGACAAACCCAGCAAACAATACATCTTCTGACACTGTCCAACAGAATGCCTACAAAGCTTTCAGCTTGGAGCATGGGAGCAACACCGCTCAGTTTTCTTTGGTGAAGGTGCTCATCTTGCAGCAGTTAAGCATGTGCTTAATTGGTGCACTGCATGTCAACAACCTTATAAAAACCTACAAGGCTTTCAATACAAAATAACATCAGTTCTTTTGTTTGCAAAATACATGCCATTTCCAGAAAATCAACAGCAAGCCACAAGCTGAATTACCAGGCTTAGATCCTCAGCCTGCACGAGTCACTGCCGCTCCACTGGCTTTAACTGAGTCCACAACCCATTGAAGACTCAAGCCTCTGGACCCCAAACAGTGCTGTTAGTCTTAACAGTTCTCAAAGGCTAAAAGACCTGGAGGTCAGTCAGAGAAGTTGTGCTGTTACTAAGGTAATGGCTTAAGAGGTTACCTCTCCCAGCTGTCTGCAGCGGTCTCCCAGCACAAGCTGAAACAGAGCCATCAGAAAGCAGGCTGGGTCCAGCCCTCAGCCATGCAGCTCAGAGCCAGCACATTAATTTTAACTGTCGATGGTCTGCAAAGTATGACAGCTGATAAACTGGCACTTGCATCTGCTGCCTCCACTAGTAGGGTGGAAGACCGTGGCAAAGTGGCAGAGTGGACATTAAGGGCAGTAACCCATCCTCTGCCTCCACAAAATTAGCAGCACTTGTTTGCCAGAGCCATAACTCAGAGGGGAGCGATACGTTGGGAGAAGCAACACCACTGAAGTTTGTTTGGGAGGGGAACGGAGGGAGAAGGTTCTCTACATTTTGTGAGGCAATGAATGGGAAAGAAGTAGTGTATATACAGTACCCCTTGTAATTTTAATTCACATTGCCCCCTCTCAGTGAATAAATCTTGTTAAACCTTATCCTCTCGGAGACCATCTGGATGAAAACTATTCAGGAAACGTCACTGTTGGTACAAGAACTTAAATCTCACCATAAATCTCAGCATGTCAAAGCCAAGCATGCATGCCTTAAAGAAACTCTGCAGCTGTGCCTCGCTCGCAGTTGCAGACACGTGTGTGCAAACGGTGCCTCCCAAGAAACACATTGCTAAGTTTTGGTAACTCTTAAAAACAAATGAAAGCAAACTCAGGGATTTTCTCATTTTCACATACATACATTTGACCTTTCTTTTTTAAATGCAAAAGCAACAGAATACTTTAATAAAGGACACATAAAATTTACTACCCTATTCAAACTGTACTGGCTCAAATCATCTCCACCCTTGTCCTTATCTTTCTCTGATTACTTCTCCTTCTCTTCCAAAGTACATGTGTTAATGTGGCAAGCTAAGCTCAAAATCAGAAATCATGATTACTTTGCTCTGTAATCTGATTGCCTGTATAGTTAGACACCTGCCTTTCTGGCAAATTTCTTTATGGCAACAGGGTATGAGCAGGTTGGCCTTTTAAATGCCAGATAGCGTCAAAACAGCTTTGAGCCAAGCTCAGCGAGAACACTGCCCTTATCCAACAGCAGACAGTCTCCCCTCTCTTCACCCCAAGCCTAGGGTAATTATTTTTACAGGAAAGGATTTCAGAGTTGGTTTCACTGCTTTCAAACTATAGCAGAACATCATGCAAAAGTTCCAAAGCAATCCTTAGAGCAAGTGAAAAAACAGAGACGTAACCAGAATAATTAATAGAAGCTCAATCCTTTGACCCAAACATTTCTGGGGAGAAATGCAGGCTTGGTGAAACAAAAGGTTCTACAAGTTTGCTTCATTTTCACTCACTTCTTTCCATAAAGGAAAAAACCTCAAAGTATTTCAAAAGGATTGAGATGATTCATGTTTGGTAATTAAAAAAAGCAAGATTTCTGAACAAATCCAGAAGCAGTTTGTTTGGAAACATTTTCCAAGTAAGAAAAACCACCAGAACGTTTCCTTTGCAGCTCAGCAAAATATTTCACTTGACTGAAATTTCAGTTTCTCCCCTTTGATGAATTCTGAAAGGTTTTCACCTTAGGACTGCCAGACAACTGAACAGGCAGCTACTTCTGCACAATAAAACCAACTCCCGAGCCTGGGAACGTTCTGGATGGAAAAGAGTTTCATTGGCACACGCAACAGGACGTTTCTGATCCGTCACAACGTACCGCAACTGATGAATGGAGCTTTCCCCAAGAGCCGTGAAGGTTTCCTCAGGAGTCAGCTGAAATCACCAGACACCACTCTTGAATTCAATCAATCCCAGGTTACTTTTGTAAGAAACTCCAGTACCGTGACGCTGCATAACACCACTGGAGAGCATCTCAGCTACCGTCACAACAGCACACGTGACATGGGTTTGCTAAGGCAGGTTCTTGCTTGACTACCTGCAAAGAAATCAGAAGAGGCCAGTTACCCTTAGGGATAATAGGTGCCATCCAGACCTGCAAAGGCTGTGCCACTAGCTCATGGAATCATAGAATGGTAGGGTTGGCAGTGACCTTCAGAAATCATCTAGTCCAAAGCAATCCATCCTTTCCCTACAAGTACACAAGAGATACTAGTAAGAATTCTTAGCCTTCCCCTGGAGAGGCAGTGTTTTCTGGACCTCAGTAAACTGGCTTCAGCATATGGTTGTCAAAGAACCACAGAATGAACCAGTCCTATTTCCCCATAAACATTTGTTAGCTGTGCGGGAAAGATGATCAGCAACGTTTTGTTGTCATGCAAGGTGTATTGTTTCTTCTTTTCAAAGCTATATCCCATGCTGGGCCCTAATTCCTCCCACATGGCTTTCTGCACCAGAAGTTGGGGAGCTCACTTAGGAAGGGGTACTGTTTTGTGCTGCCTGCATCGTGAGCAGATGGAGACACATGGCTCAATTACCCTCTGGAGGTGCGGATCACTTTCCAGTGCCGCTGGGGGAGCCTCGAGTGATTGGGTACTGACTTTGGTGCCTCAGTTAAATACTTGAAGTCAGGTGGCTCGAGTCCAGGAGCAACTGTGCTTCTTCTCCTGTCCCAAACCAGCGCATGCCGTTGCTATGTGTAACAAAACACACAGCAAATACCAATAGTTTGGGTGGAAATGGGAGCAGTCGGTATAAAAGCCGGTGCTTTGAACCTAAACTTAGGATAACTCTAATTAGTACAGAAATCCAGACTGGTTTGTATGTCCTTTGACTTCTTCAACCAAACAGGGCTGCACAACTGGACATACTGTGTGAGACCGTTCTCACTTTTCGTGGACACTTCTCCCAGAGCTAGCCCCTACTGCAAGCAAGACAGCAAATCTGCCAGGCCAGCCTGCTGCTCTGACACAGTAAATCGCTTGTTCCTGTGACCAGCAGTGGATATCACCATTTTTTTTTCTCAATGCACAGTGCAAGGAAAGGATGACTCAAGCTGAGTTTCACAGGTGAAGTTCAGACGAGTTCAGATCTATTCAAGCCCTCTCAACGTTCCCATATGTTTGACTCCACTCCAAACATTTAATTGTCAGCTCCAAACAAAAACTTCCACTGGAGAGGCAGAGGAGGGGATTGTGAACTCTGCTTTCCAGCACTAAGGACTCCAGCACTTTTTTGTTTTATATATATAATCTGTCATTTGTACTTTTTCATACTAAAGGTGACAGTCTAATTCACATATGACCAACACCCATAAATCATGTTGGGGGGGAGGAAATATTCATAAATCCATATCAAACAGCACCTAAATTATGACAAATGACATGGCAGTCATAAAATTGCACAAGCACAACTCACCAAGTCATTAATTTCATGGCCGTGGAAAATAAACAGACACATTTTTTTCGCAGCCCTAATAAATTTTAAAAAACTCAAAGAATGGTCCATCTGCTTCGAATAATTTTTAATTTCCTATTCTGTCTCGTTCCCATTAGCTATTCCACTGAGATATTTGCTAAATTCTTTCATTTGCCTCCTCCCATCTGTATTCAATTACTCTATTCCCAAATAGAGTTAGTTTTTCTTTCTCCTAAGCGCGGTACAAAATATCCCCACCTGTACCTTAAAGCAAATGTTATGTGTGTTTTATTATCTGTTAGACTCTATGAGTCATTCTAACTCGATTGCCTGTGCTGAAAGACTTGGAGGGCAATCTGATTTTGATGTTTTCTGGCTTTGGTGAAAAACACCTGCCTGATTCTCATAGCTAATCTATTAACTTGGTAAATGCCTCAACAGATGTTCTAGAATCAGCTAGGGATCAGGGTCTGTCCTCGTGACAGCGTCCGCTTGTAAGCTTGAAATATTTAAATGTTCAGAGATCAGAGGCCAATGATGTGTTTTGGGTACAAGCTTTCACTAAATCATATTTTTTTCAGTTGGTCCCTGGAGTGCAATCCCCGTACAACGAGTGGCTGGGGCGTTCTGGCTGAGCAGCCCAACGATACGGGCCTCCTTGAACTTTGAAGGGACATGAATTTCGAGGCAGGGTTGGCTTCTTTTATTGAAAAATGGAACAAATTTCAGACTGTGCTGAAGCTGTTCCCTTTTAAGCTACACATCTTTTTTCTTTCATTTTTTCCAGTCCCTTTCTTCCTAATGAAACCCATTAAGAAAGTATAAGCCTTGGCTTTGAGATCTGCTTTTCCAAGGATAACTTAATGTCTCCGAGGAACCCCTTCTAAGCCGTCATCCTCTGTTTGGGTCAGCGCTGCTCTGCATGATTCACTTACTGTGTGCCTGATCCTCCACTTTGTTGTGTTGGTTTTAAGCCAGGCTTGCTGCACTGACTCTAAGCCTTTCCACTCCATAACAGTCCCCGAGGCTGCACAGACTGGCTGGGATCACCGGAGCAGAGCAATCCCCTGAGAAGGCTTTACTCCTCCCATAGGAAGGGTGGGATAGATGCATGACATCAGTGTGAAGCCCATGTGAATTCCTATCTTGCAGGTTAAGGCAGTTTTCTCCCCAGCTAGCTCCACCACAGCAACATGAGTGAGAACAGAAAGGTCTCCCTACACAGAAAACTCCCTAGCCACAGCTTGCCCACCCCTGACACACACACTTTCAGAAGTGGCCCCTTGTCAATCAGAGATGGACCTGAGAGGCTGAAAACATCTATTACCTTTGTGAGCTTTTATATCATCTTGATTCCTGTAAGGAATGCTCAGAGTTGTGAAAAAACACCCCAAACAAGTCAATTTGAAACGGCTGCAAGCTCCACTGCAAAAATGTTCTCGGTGAAATCACATGAAAGGTGGAACTACTGAAAATCAGGACACTTTTCTCTGGCCTTCACTCAACGCTTGACTCTGGGCACTTCACTTACCATTTGGTTTATCTCCACTTCTTCATCTGCTAAATGGGCTTTATTAATGCAAACTTGCTTCACTGTTTTGAAGCTTAATTAGTCCACGTTTGTAAAGTGTTTTGAGATCAATACAGTGTTATTGCTAACGTGTTCAAAATCTCATCTCTGCTGCCAGTTGCTCTTGGAGGCTTGACAAGAAGTCTTTCACTTTCCTGTGTCTCCAACAATCCTCAAAGCAGCTCTGCTGTTGGAGCTCTCATATGAGTGATCAGCAGATGGAGTTGGAGGGGTGAGAAGGGAAATGACTGATCCATACTGTTATTGCTGTTACACATGATGCATTCTAGAAGACAGAATAGATAATAAGAAGGGAGGTTTGCTAAGAAATACTTAAGCATTTAAGGAAAGACAGTGAAAGCACGGAGAACTGCTTGTGTATTGTCTGAAGATGTTGCATTTTTCAGAAGCACCCTTTTAGTGCAGCCATCAAGCCTGACAAGAGTTGGAGAAAGGTTCTGAATGTGAATTGAGCAGAAAAAAAGGAAGGGTCACTGGAAACAGTGTTCTTACTTGAGGATCAATGGCAAAGAAGCTTCATCAAGGAGGAAAAGGAGATTTTCTGTCTGGAAACAAACATGAAAGATTTGACCATAGGTGACCTACTAGGAGTATTTTCTTCCTTCAGTTTTCAAGGCTGTAACCCTGCTGACATTAAATCCACTCATCTCCCTTCACCAAGAGATGGAACCAGTTACTGGAAAGACACAGTAACAAGGTTTGATTTTCTTTGAAAGTATAATCCCTGCAAAATTCTCTTCACAAATTAGGCAGATCTCTTCTGCAAAGATTAAGATGTTTGGTTCAGGAACCTCACCGGTCTAGAACACTTTAAAACCTTTTGTTTGTATTCCACACATCCTTTCTTTACTACACATTTGAAAAAAGTGACCTTCCACAGGAACAGAAGAAAGAGAATACATTTTTCATTCCAGATAGATGCAGCTCCATTGGCACAAGATGTGTTGCATTTGCAGATCCTCTGGTTAAAAAATAGACTTAGTTTATAAATGAATAATGAAATACAATGTTATTATAGCTGTCCACAGCAGAGGGTGCTAAGATTAAAGAGACCTGACCACAGAGTTAACATCTGGGGCAGTGGGAACAGCTTCATGGCAAGCAGAAGATAGGGGTTTGTTGGCTCATGGAGTAACAAAGGCACTGGTTGACTCCTCATGAATGCTGCCCCTGTTGGGTTTTTCTGAAGTTTAGGGTTATCAGAAGAATGAAGGCACAACACCTAGAGCAGGAAAAAATATTGTGTGGTTTCTCTCAGCAGCAGTTTGGGGTTGTGGAGTCTCCTTCTGCGAAGACATTCCAAACCCAGCTGGATGAGTTCCTGTGTGACCTACTCTAGGGGGTCCTGCTCTGGCAGGATGGTTGGATCTTGATCTTTCAAGGTCCCTTCCAGCCCTTAAGATTCTGTGATTCTCAAAAATTGAACTTAACACACGTGTTAATAAAAAGCAAATCAGATCAAACAAAGAAGCAGTTAATGCTCTCCCATACCCTGCCATTTCCCTCCCACCAGAAGTCTTTTAATCACTCTCCAGAAGATACATTCATCTCAAGCCAAAAGTAGCCTTCAGTAAGAGTGGAAAATCCACCACTATTTTTGCCAGTGAAATTGACTGTTACTTCAATGAAAAAACAGTACCTGACTGATAGCTCAGCTGCTATTGTGCTTCATTGAAAACACATCCTTAAATTTATAGCTATGTAATGATATTGTTACATTAAGCTTGTTATTAGAAAACAAACTGCTCCAGAAATATTCTGCTACCAGACACATGTTTGGCTTCATCTCTTCAGAGATGACTGAACGTGTCATTAAGTCCTCCCTCCCTATACCTGCCTACCCACCAGTCTTCACAGACTGTTAAATTTGCTTGTGAGGCAGGGTGAAGCAAAAAGAAGGGAAGAGGCGAGAGGTGGAAGAGCAACAGCTCTGAAGTATGTGCCCGAGGGTCTGGAAAACTCACAAGTTGAAAAGGGATTGCCAAGTCTTTGGCTAGCGAGTCAAGCTGAACTCAGGAAATATTTACCCTTTGGTGAAATGCCCTGTCCTCTGACAGTAGTTCTCAGTCTTCCCCACACAAATCAAGTCCTCCTCAAGCCTCCATTCCTTTACTCACACCTCTGCAGAAAGCAGGCTTCATTCCCGCTAAGCCCAGGAGCAGCAGTCGAGGTTCTCCCTCTGAAACCCCTCGGTAGCTGTCATCCTCAGCACCAACTCTCAGACCTACAAGACCTGATAGCACAAAGGTCAGAGGAGGGAATAACTTTGTAACTGGAGTCACAGTGACAAACTTGACTAACTTGAAGATGGAGCCAGAGAAGTTGTGGCAGCAGACAAGACGTCTGCTCCAGATCCACGTTCCTGTGTGAAATAACTCCTTACTTGCCATGGATGTGTCTCTCCAGGTCAGGACCCCACCACACAAGTCCAGCAGTGCAAGTGAAACTTTTACAGCTGCTATCCATGCAGTCCCTGCATTGGGACTTTTCACCACCAGGAGGCTCGATGTGAATGTGAAAGAAAAGCCCAACCAATCTGATAAAAGTAGTTTGTTTTGTCAAATACAAGCAACATCATTTTAAAACAGGAATCAGAAACCCAGGGTGGTTTTCTGCTTGCTGGCTTTGACATCAGGGGAAGTCCTGATTGACACCAGAGTGAGTCAGAATCAGATTTGGGGGAAAAAACAGATGGTTCAACAGTTCTGCTTAAAAGCAGATGATGCTCACACCAGAGAAAGGCAGGAGACAGACAGGAAGGTTGAAAGATAGCCCTGCAGAAGAAAGCCCACATGAACTATGGCTAGCAACTTGCTGGGAATCCAGGCTTTGACCATCAAAGCAATTGGTGTAGCTTCCCACAGACATCTACTTGTTTCAGTGGGAGTTAGGAGGCTAAACAGGCTCTGGGGCTCATCAGCGTTGTGGAGGAAATGGTATAACCCAATACGTTTGTGCCTAAAGTCCCAGCTTCAAAACTTCTGTCAACATGAGAGGAATAATCTGGTTACTGATGGCAAACCAAAAAGAAAAGCACAGTGATACTCCAACAGAGCAGATACACAACAAGTCCTCAAGGCAGAATTCCTATTATGACAGGCATCATCACATCCATTTAGCCATACTCGATCATGTGTTCTTTTCTTCCTTCTTTTCCACTCCAAGTTACCAATCTCACTAGGCATGGGTACTCACTGAAGAGTAAAGACAAGCAGTAAATAAAATGGAATGAAAGTTGGTTTACATCTCTTTTCATCCCCTCTACTCAACCTTAACATTTAGGGGAACAAAACCCAGGTTTTCTATGCAGAAAATGAACAGTAGATGCATTCAATGTCAATTCTACAGGACAGAAGAGAAGAAACTGAAAGAAAGAAACCCATAAAAGGAAACACACCACATTCTTCCACCCTCTACCCCAACAAACCCAATTACACTTGCCAAGACACACACACATGCCGTCAATCATTCCAGATCCCATCCGCCCTATCAATATTTCAGCAGCATTTCACTCTCTCCCTTTTTGGGATGATGCATGCTCCACACAGCACACACTCATTGTTCCCCATGCTCCTCCCTTGCCCCTTTTCATCAGCCAACAAGCCACATTCATTTCTTTCCCTCACCTGCTACGCCAAGCGAGCTGGTGAGGTGGCACAGCAGAGCTGCTTTGTGCTTCGCTCATGGTTTGGGGCTTGGTTGCTCCCTGCAAAAGGTGACTGTTTATGTAGAGGAGGACACCAACACAGAGGGATTGTGTTTATGCTTATAAAAAGGTTTTGCACAGTGGGAAATTCTCCTTTCCTACCATGGTGGCCTCATTGTGCAGAGAGGAAGGAAAATGGATTGAAAACCTCAGACAATTTCTGGTAGTATATGAGACCCCCAGAGACCACATGTACCTGCCACAGGCATCCTCAAAGCCTGCCCTGGACACAATACCACTGTCAAAATAACTTCAGTAGGCTGGGCTTCTGTGCCTAAACAGGCTGTAGGGTTCTGGCTACAGAACTAAATCTCCTCAATAGGAAAGGGAGATGCACAATGGCTTTTTCATTGTGTGTCTCTTGTACAGGGCTGAGGGTGTTCTCAGAACTGTCCTTTGCCATGGACATACACAGGAACTCATTTTCAAAGATGAGGCTTATTTTGGGTGCACTGGGAAGTCTGTACCCACATCTTGTGCCAGTATAATGATAGGTCTGTCAGCTTTCTCTTCAAATTCTCTCTTGATGTCACCAAGGGTAATGTTATAGAAGCCGACTGTAGGTCTGCCTTTGCAGACATTGCTAGTTACCTAAAGTGGCTCCCATGAGAATGAATGGGCTTTCAAGCAGGTGGCAGCAATCCCAGCTGAGCAATCTGTCCATATGAACTTTACCCTCTTCCAGTGTTCCCATGCTCTAACCCGCTGCAGTGCTGGGTAGATTCCCAGCTTGAGGGTGAGGTCCTGCTGTGAGTTCCTGTTCCATGCCTATGATCTTTTGGGTCTTTTTTGTCTGAAAGGCCTAAAGAGTTGACATTGCAGCCTAATGTCCATACAAGATGACCAGAGTCCACAATGAAATGGCCCAAAAATACACATGCTGGTGACCACCAGACAACAGGGACTGACTGTGAAATCTGATACATCCAATTCTGAATAGATATTGAGTAGATTACAGTGCTCAGCCTGTACTTTGACTTAAAACCAAACAGAAAGTGGAAAAAGGGGTTTTTTTCTCCTCTCTTTTGCAAAGAGGATTTTTATCTTTCTGGAATTACAGACTCTGGCCTGCTGAGCTCTGATTGACAGGTATAAAAGTGCTCCTCAGTCTTCAAACTGCCACCCTCTGCTTTCAAATACCCTCCTAAAAAGTGTGTATCTACTTGACACCCTAACCCCCAATGACATTTCAAAGCTCTCTCTGCACAAAATGTGAATTCTAAGGTTATAAAGCTTCTCTTGCCATCAGCAGAAAAAAATCAGAGATAAGGACTCTTGGTTTAAATGCATCTTTAAGACAGAACGAATTTAAACATTAACTTTTCAGCTTCAGTTTCATTAAATGATCAGGGAATCCTGAGCTTCCAGTAGCAGGGCAGAGTTCATTGGGATAGGATAGCTTTAACTCCCACCATGACACCCCAACACATGCACTCCCTTGGAGGAACTTTTTCTGCTTCCTCATGCTGAGACCTATTAATCAGGCAGTCTTCTGAGGTCCAGAGGGAAACCTGGCTGATCACGCCTCAAAACTGCAGGCAAGGCCAACTACACATACAACACAGCAGCTTCCTCAGACAACAGATACTCTGCTAATCATTTCAGAGTGAGCTGAGATTAGAAAGACCTGCATAAATAGGCAAGCTTGTTCTTCAGATAGTTCACTGCCTCTTTTTAGCAGTCTCACTGGAGATCTACACTTTGGAGAACCTCCATCCCTCCTATCTAAACTAAGCTCTAGTTTAGAGCTTATTTGAAGCAATGTTCCCCCAAAACATGGAGGGAGTTGTGTAAGCTTGGATCCAGGATAAAGAGAGGAAAACCTCACTCTGCAAGTTCTGGCTTTAATATAGACCTCATGGTTTTGAAAGCTAACATTCCTGGAGGTGATGTCCAGAAACTGTTTCTTCCCTGAATAGAGTCATTATGATTGAAAAAGAGTTTAAGATCATCGAGATCAGCCACTAACCTGACACTGCCAAGCCCACCACTGAACTCAACCACGTCCCTCAGCACCTCATCCGTGCATCTTTTAAATATCTCTAGGGATGGGGACTCCACCACCTGCCTGGGCAGCCCGAGCCTCTTCACATTTTCCACTTTCTGAATACTTTGAGAAACTCTCTTGCACAAGGCAGAAGTCCAGACTTTGATGAGATCTGGGAAGAAAAGGGGAAAAAGCAAAGCAAGTGAGAATTGGTCCCCAAGGCAATTACCTATCCTGCAAATAATTAGTGTCTACTCCCATTTGTTACGAGGTTGTCTGTCAAACACAAACAGTGTTTTCAGTGAACAGCCCAGTTAGGAAGAACCAAAGCCAAAGGGAACTTCTGAATGAGTCACGAGCACAACTGCCCGTAGAGCACCTGTAAAATATTGACTGCAATGTCCCCGTTTCCTCTGTTTGGAGAGCTATGTATAATTTCCACATAACTTGAGAAATGACTTTCTGAGTGAGAAGCCACAGTTGTGCAGGCATGCAGCCCGAGTGCCAGCTCCCTTGGCCCTGGGAACGCGAACTCAGCTTGACTTGGGGCCTCCAGGGCACTTGCAAACACGGCATCAAATGACTCCAGCACCGTCTTTTCCGAGCAAGAGGTTTGACACGGAATAGCATCGTGAGTCACCCTGTAGATGGGTTCATGTGCAGCCTTTGTGGGCAACAAGTGCAAAAAGAGCTGAAGAGCATTCAAGAATGTTGCTGGCAAGGTGCTGACATGCGATTCTAATAAGGGCATTACAGCTTTTCTCAGTCATGCTTCTGGTAAGAGGTCACTTGATCCAATGTGTGGAATTTCTTTCGAGTGCTACGTCTTGTGTACTCTTCTTGGGAACACAATGGGCAAAGCTCCCAGAGTATGATTAAAATAGCTACCATATGTTTATCTGTGTGTTTATCTGGTGGTTGAAAGCATGTGTACACATGGAGCAATTCTGACCTTAATTTGTTACCAGGTCACTTGCTTTCTACTGCACTAGTGATGTTAAGAGGTAAAAATCACATCTGAAAGGAGTAAAGCTCCCTGTTTATCCTGGAAGTGAACACGAGCACTGAAGCACTCAGCAGCAGAAACCTGGCCTTGCAGAACACTTACATTCTAGCATTGGTTATAATGTCTGTTGATGGTGTGTGGAGAGAGTAAGGCAAAAAAAAGAGAAGAGTGCTTAAAACCAGCACCCTGAGCAGAGAGACAATTGAGCTTGCCAACAAGGGAGTTCAGAGACTGTCTTCTGTCTTCCTATTCCTCTTTGCAATTCAGATCTCCCCAGACCTTGGCTTTAGCAGCTGCTCCTAGGTTAAAAAAGGACAGGATTCTCCTACTAGATTTATTCTGATTGTTTTGCCTGCTTCATTGCACCACTCACTACCTGAACCCCCAAACTCACTCCTGCAATTTATAGCAGTCAGACACCTGCATGTCTTACAGGGAAGCAGGCCGTTTCCCCTCATTGCTAATGGATTTTGAACAAAGGGGGCAATGTATTCCTCCCCCAGCTACTTAACCAAATTGGAAGTGATTTCTAATGCAGCACCTGGACAAGCTGCCATTTATCGAATGAACAAAACCCCTCCATGAACGAACCATTCTCTCTTTCTCTTCCTCCCCTTTTCTGACACTGTTGTGGCATATCAGCTGCAGTTAGCATCCATGATTGCTACCTCAGCAGGTTTTGGGTTTGGAAGTCAATTACTCCAAATCTGAGAGCACTAACTGAAATGTGGGGAAAGACTTTTGTGCTTCTGAAGATCAACTCTTGGGAAATATGAATTCATAGACCTTTGTGCTATGAGGGCTGTCCTTGGCAATACTGTGTATTCACTGATCTCAGACTGAGAAGCAACTACTATGTTTTTAGAAATGAAGCAAAACTAACATTTGAATCCAAAGCTTCTCAGTATTCAAAGGTTTTGGACACATCTGGTCCATTAGGAGAGAAACAAAAGAGGTTTGAAAAGCTTGCTTAGGTTAGTGAGGTAAGGCTTCACAAACAGACTTTCACATCTTTCCAGGACTGGGTGTTATAGATGGATTTGCAGAAGCTGGAGAATTTGGGGGCCTAAGGTTCATATTTGCAGAAGATAATGATTTCAGACTTGAATCTAACTCTGTATTTTCCCTGCAGGAGCATGTGTGGGCATGGAGCTGGACAGGAGTGATTCATTCAAAAGATGGCAGCCAGATGCAGCCTGTGTCTGGCCTTTGCATTAGGCAGGCCTTCAGATGAAGTGCATAGTTTCAAAGCTGTCTCTCTTCCATAGGTTAACTGCTTTTCCAAAAAGGTGTTCTGGTAAAGATTAATCTGAATCCATGTGTATTGTTCCTATCATGTTATCAAAGACATCTAGACAAAAAGCCTCCAAACAAGAGACATACAGCCATCATCCAAGAGGCTGATATGCCTCAATACCAGTTTGCTAGCCCAACGTTTTCTGTGAGCTTCCCAGTTCAATAGTTGGTTTTACTTAAAAACACACAATCCTCCCTGCTACCCCTCACCAAGCCAAACACTGAATGAAGAGATCTCTGCTGGTGTCCTGTGCCAAGCCTGCCACCTGCACCTTGAACGACTTGTGCTGCAATAAAACTATCTACAGTCTTATCTAAAGACACAAACTTCTACTTTAGTTATTTTTAAAACTTTATGCACATAGTTTCCTGTGATGAAAGATGGGAAAGTAAAATCCAGTGAAGGAATCAACATCAACTAGGAAGCAGAGATCAGCACAGACTTCTCAAACAGCTAGATGAGACAATAAATGGCCAACAGCACTGAAGTCACATCTTTGTGATAAATTTAGTCCAAGCACTCAGGGCATTTGTTCCAACATTCTCAGACAGACCTACTGAACAAAGAGCATCAATATTCTCCCATTAGTAAGGCAAATCAGCCCATGCAATGGGAAAATCCTTCCCCTCCTGACACCTCCCCAAAATGTCTGTTGTCAGACCAAACTGTGCTAGTGAGCCTCCCGTGGAGCTCTGGAGGGCCCCTTGAAAAAGGACTGTGGGATTGCCCTTGATGGAAAGGAGGGGAACCTGATGTTATTTACTCCTCCCTCAGAACAATCTCTCACAGATGAGATTTGAAGGCCAACAAGGCTAATGGCCCTCGAATAACCCACATTTCAGCTGAGAGTGGCCACATGAGTGTGCACTGCAGTGGGTCCCATAAATAGGTGCTCTGCTCCACTAAATCAGTTCCACACTCGGTTTCTCTCTTCCCATTTCTTTCTTCTTGTTGTGCTGTGCAAGCAAAAACCCTCTGGAAGATGCAGAGATCCTTTTGCAAGCAGACAGAAAATTAGTTCAACTTTTGTTCAGGTTGCACCTGGGCAATCAACAGATTTACGCCTAGATCAATGAGAGCAGGTTTTTCTTTTTGCCTCTAAAGAATTCACATTCTTGGCCCTAAAATGAAAAATACACCTCCACATTTAAAACTCATACTAAGGAGTCAAAATCTTGGTACCCATCTGTATATTACATTTCAGATGAGCCCAGCTCCATAACCTCTAGACAGCAAGCTAGCTTAGTAGTAGCCACTCATTTCAGCACTTAGAGGCATTTTCAGCAGTTACCTAGAGCAAAGGTAGAGGGGAAGTGAAAGGAAGAGTATTGAAATCCCAGCTAATCCCTGCCATGCCCCAAAGCACAATTTTGCTCTCTGTCCTGAAAGACCTATTAGGCCCATTCCTGAGTTGCAAGCGAAATAACTGCATGAAGAAGTCAGAAACATCACCCTGAGGTACCTCAGCCTTACAGAATCCTCTGAAACAGAGGAATTCCAAAGACATGCATCACATTTTTAAATCACTCACATATCCATCCTGGGAGATTCAAACAGCTTTAAGGCAATACTCTGTTCCAGAAGTCACTAGAAACCTAAACCACACTGGGTTCTTGGGATGGGGTTATATCCTTACAGTAGTCTTCAACAAGCACTGAACAAATTCGTTGCTAGCTCCCTTAGGACTTGTACATAATGTAAAGTAACACAGGACCTGCTTATTTAAAGTTGAAAAACTAACACATTCAGAAAAGCAATTTGCAGGCTACAGAAAGAAAGCACCATGTGAAAACACCTGCCAGAAACATGCCATGCTATTGCAAAAGTACAATCACTGTGACATCAGAGTAACATTAGTAGGCCTGACCTATTAATTTCCAAAGGGACTGCTAGTGCCAGCAGCAGGAAAGCCAGCTTCTTGGTATGTGATCTTCCAAACCCAATTAACCACGCTAAACTCTACCTTTCCTTCTATAAGAACAAGATAATGTATCAGAATGTACAAATGCAACATCAAAACAGGAACAAAAAGGCAAAACAATCAGGTAACAAAAAAAGAAGTAAAGATTGCAACAGCAACATCAACTCTCGTGACATGTCCTGATTGTTTTAAGTCAAACAACAGAGAACAGAAATTCCAGCTGAAAGAATGAACTTTACTGTACTCCAGGTTCTGGAAAAGTTTGAATTCTCATCCTTCACAATGCTTTATAAAGACAGGAATGCAGCAAAAATAATGGTGTAGGCAGAAGGCAGGGAAAGGGTTCATTGTTTTTAACATCATGCATGTTATGTAGGCAGACACTACCTCTTCATCTCTACCACGAATTATGTCGCCAGGATTGTGACCCAGCATGAGTTGTATCACCAAGTTTGTGAACCAAACAAGTGTTGTTGCTAAGTAGGACTCAGCCATAAGGTCTCCTGTAATCTACACCTTTTTCTGTTTCACTAGAGATGTGCCATGGTCAGCTTGCTAACATGATACCTGTGCTCCCACGATGGGCAATAAAGCTCATATTTGACAGGAGGGATGGTGAGTTCAGCTCTTGTAAAACAAACTGTCAGAATCCTTTCTCTGGGAAAGGAAAAAATGAAAGGAGGAAGGAGGAGGAAGAATGGAAGAGGGAAAAGAGGGAAGAGTTTGGGAATTCTGTTTGCAACAGGTCTTAAAATCTTCTTGGCTTAAGTCCACCCAGCATTGACGGCATGCACCTGGTCTCCTCGTTCTAGGTGACAGCTTTTCATGCTGTATAGAATATTGGTTTTGAAGGAGAAGAGGAGAAGGAATACTGATCATCCTTCTTGCAACAAAAGGCTTGAAAAGGTAATCAAATCTGATTACCAGCTCACCTCTCCAAGCTTGCAGGCTGACAGGACGCTTGAGCAAGTTAAAAAAGCCACAGCAAAAGACTTGTTAAAATACCATAAAACTGGGGTTTATCACAGAACGTGGTCCTTTTGGGTTTTGTAGTTCCTCCTCTCAGGAATGCCTGGAGCACAGTCATTGCTGTAATGAGCAGAGACAGAAGAATGGCTGTGCTGAGTCAGACCTGACTTAGCTCTTTATGCAGTGCTGTGACACGGGACAATAGCATCTGCCTCAGGAAGAGCATAACCACAAGACAAGCACAGACACATTTGCCTGCACAGATATATAATAAAACCCTGTAAATTATGGTATATTATCTCACCCTCTAGCACACTGGTTTTCCAAGGATTTCTGAAGCCAAAGGAGCACTTTGCCTTGCTCACCTTTGCAGACAGCTCACATGGCAGTTTCTCTCGTGGCCATGCAGGGCCAGCCAGGCCTGAGGGAATGGCAAGTCATTGCCTTAAACAAGGGCTGCAAAATCATCAAAACTCATCTGTGTCAGTCACTGCCCAACGACTGCCAGAATTTGAAGAACTGGAGTTTAGATCTCTGAACAGAGCAGAAACTTGCTCTCAACCTCCCTGGTAAGAAAAGGGGGGAGAGTGGGAGTAAATAAAAAATTCCTCCAGCAACCTAGAAAAGTCCAACAAGCTCAAAAACCTAAAGATTTCCATCATAACAAGAGCTTATCCATGATGACAAGAGCTATGAAGAGGCTTGGAGACAGTCACTTGGAGGCAGCACTACAAAGTTGAAACCAGCTACTCCTGGCACACCTCACCCAGGTGGTGGACAGGGGCACTTCTAAACGGTGCAAAGGGGCGTGAGGGACAGGCAGGAGCATCAGGCACAAAAGCTGGTGGAAGGCTTACAAGGCACGAGACAGAGTGGCACAGATGCTGCTGTCCTGCTCAGGTGCCATCAGAGGATTGTGCCAAAGCAGAACATGCTCCTATTCCAAAGACATGTAGCTCATCCAGTGCTAAAATGTTATCACGAACAGAAATCATACTGAGGCTAAGATTCTTTTTTTCCCATCTTAATTATCTTCAATTGCTGTTGCAATAGCAACATTCAAGTAGCAACCCTGGCTGCCTGTGTCCTGAGCAGTTCTCCTGAACCAGGTGGGGATTTTTAACATGTGATTTGAAGGCAACAACATGTCCTGACGATGGAGTGACACAGCACAGAGACAACCATTTGAAGCGTCAGCCGAAAACATTTCTCTCCTTAGGGCCTGGTTCTGCAACTTTACCACTCAACCACGTGATCAGTAAGAGTCTCTATTCACAGAGAAGTCAGCCAGTGAGATTAATGCCTGTGCTGGCTGAACAGCACTTTCTAGGACTTAAAGATTTGTTTGTGATGCACTGTGAAAGCTGACACTTAAAGATAATCTTCCTGTCATTTCTATAGGTAGCATGTCAAGCCCTGCCCTTAAATATCTAGTCGATGTGCAGTTCAAGACAATGCAAACTGCAAGCAATCTATCTCTTCCTAACACACTCTCCAAAGAATTTGTTTCATCCCACATAATACACAGAGAGGACTAACTTGTTTCACGCTTTACAGTCCTCCTTTTTCTCCTAAAATGAACAAACTACCGGTGCAATCCCTGTATCAAATGGTAACACCCGGTCTCAGACTGCACACCAACAGTATTTATTGTCATTTCTCTGTGTGGCAAGAGCTGTGGATTTGATAAACAACTTCAGAACATGTTATGGAATTGCTCCCCTTGATCTAAAATGTGAAAAACAAGCGTCAGTCGGCATAAAATAAATGCGGTACAGCATAGAGCAGAATAATGGTTCTAGCACATATGGTACTGTGAGAAATGATTTTCTGTGACAGCCAAGCATGACAATGAACAGAAGACAAATGAATTTCCTGCACTGCCTCAGTAAGAGTTGCCTGTCCTGGAAAGACTTACATAGAACAAAGTGACAAGATCACCTGGAATTACCTAATCTGATCGGCATTACATGTGACAGATAAAACATCTGTTTAAAGAAAATGTGCTTATCCACGACTCAGATGCTGACCAAAACCAGATCAAACAGTGGGAAACTTTCCTCAAAACAAAAAAAATGTAACAAATCTTGCAAAAAGTTCTCAATTTATGGTAGTGCAAAGACACAGACCTCAGCACATTTTCTGTTCTATCAACGAGTACGCCGCAGTCAATTTAAATGTTCTAGCTGTGAAACATGTAGAGAAAAGATTGTAACTTTGAAACTGAAATTATCTAGAAGAGAAAAAGGTGAAATGGGAGGTGTTCAGAATCACATCTGTCAAGGAAAAAGAATTCCATTGCTGATCCACTGGGAGGAAAGGTACTTTAAGAGTCATTGCCTTGCTCTCTTGGTCTGAGAGCAACGTTTCAGCCAATGGATTTTAACACGTCACTTGAAATTTGGGAAACCATTGTCCTCTAAGGAAACAAACATCATTGATTTCAATACCTTGTGGTTATAAAGAGCAGAAAAGTAGCAGGTATACATGTAGGACATAACTTGAATTTTGAGTGAGATGAGATGCTCATCAATGAGATTCCACTGCAACATTCATTACTGTCAGTAAAACTTCTCCGACCAACCAAAACCTGACGGATCTCCCCCAAATATACAGATTATACCCTGAAACTTCTTGGTTACAGCAGTCTGAATATCCTCTTCTCTTTCACAATTTGTAGCCCAGATCTTAAAATGTTATAAGAGGTTGTTTCAGCTTTGGTGACAGAAGAGCAGACATTTCCTAGCTGTGCATGCAGACGGGAGATTGAGAGAGAGAGAGATGACAGAGCAATGCATGGGGAATGGGCTGGCTGGAAAGGGTTGAGAGCTGAGACAGAGGATCACTCCAGTGATAAGAGTGATGTGGTAGATTGATGGGAAGGTTCTCCAATTAGAGTGTAGGTGTGACAGCATCAGGGTGATGAGAGGGAAATGGCTTTACCAGAGATGCTGGAAATTAACTGGAAGGGAAAAGTCAGTCAAGTCAGAACAATGCTCGTTACACAGGGTTTGCAGGCACAGGGACTGTTTCTCTAGATGGATACAGTGGGCACAGCATTCAGACAGCTGTGCTCTCTTCCATGGGAGGCTGCATGGGAAGCCAAGGGCACACATAGCCACGAGTTGCCTGAACTGCCTCCAGCTGCAAGCCCAGGAGTCTGCAGAGATAACCACAAGCCACAGCTCTGCCTACTGTGAAATGGTTATAGTTTGGGAGGCATCTGCTCCAGTAGCCTTGCAAACCAGCTCTGGGTGATTTAACCAGAATCTGATAAGTCTGGCAGCTCCCTTATTACAAATAACAAAACTAATAATTCCCTCCTTTTACTTAAGGACACATCCTGAAGCTTTTACTCTTGGTGAGTTAGCACCTTCAGCAAGACTGTTAGTTACAACTCAGCTGTCGTGCAAATGTCCTTTCACCAGGACCTCCTTCAGCCAGCAGCCCTCCTTTCTTCCACAAGCACACATACAGCCCCACAGAAACACAGACTAAACACCTCTAACTATGGATCATTAGCTTATGAGATACAGCTGCTCCAGGGGTTCCTCATTGAGACAGGGCAGGGGGATCTTTTCAAGGGCTCATCACCCTACTGCCTAATAAAAGGTTTCCAGTCAGCAATCCCATCTGACACAACTCCCTGGGGTTTTTGGACTACATGCACACATCCCCAGAGATGTCCCCAGCTAGAGGTAGAACAATGCAGCTGAGCCAGTTTACAAGAGATCAAACCTGCATTGGAGATACAAAAATGTCCTGTGGAAACAGCAGTGGTTTTTTATAACACCAGCTTTACACGCCACCTATAATCAATGAAAGAGATCGAGATTGAGAAGAGTATCATTTGGATGCTTTGAATTTCTCCTCTGGAGAAACTTCTCTCTCACCATTGACTGCATAAGTAACCCTGGAGAGGCCAAGGAACGAAAGCACAAGAGCAGAGTCTCTCCTCAGAGAGAAAATCCACCCTGAGAATGTCCCCAAAGAGGGCAGTGTCGGGAGGCACAGCAAAATCAGAACAACAGCTACACTTAACTTTCTCCAGTCGTTTCCCTGAAACTTATTCACAGCAAAAGAAAGTAGACAAATGAGTTTATACACTGAACTTCTCGGTAAATAACATGCAGGGAGAGGAGGGAACCTGGATTAAATTATTAGGAACAATGAAAATTCTTTTGGGGTAAATCTGAAAGGAAAACGTATGCTCCGTTCCACTCGGGAGGATCTGCTTCTTGTCACGTATGGCATGAGTTTGCCAGGGTGCTTCTTTACTTTTGTAACAAAATAGCTTTGTGAATATCCTGGTCTCCAAAGGCAGATGTGAGGAGCAACTGGGAATCCCTCAGTTCGGAGCCTGACCCATCTGATCAAACCCATACACTTCTCTTCAGCAGGAGAAAAGTGTTGTCGCTGTGTTGTCTCAGGCCCTGTACATCAACTCTAATCTTCCTCCTGTTTCATCTTTCCCTGTATTTTCAGTCTGGACAGATCATTCTGTTGTACTTGAAGATTCACACACTCTCGTGCAACTGTTTTATTTCACCCCTCACTCAGCAAGCCATGCAACAAAAGCCAGAGGAGAAGAGTGAGCTCTGTGCACTGTCAGTGCTACATAGTTCTGACTGTTATTTCCGCTTGATAGCTTTGGTTTTATCCAAGGATTATTCGGTTTGAGAATAATGGGAGATTTACATGCTTGCACACGGGTCAAATGACAGTCAGAACGCACATGCCTTGCAATTTCTTCACCTGCAGATTATTCCTGGTGACTTATTTGAAAGTTTCCCTAACTGGCCATGGCAGAAATTACTGTTTGAATCCTCCTGTTTGCAGATGGATGCTGATGTCCTCCTGGTGTTCCAGTGGGATATTGCTTTGATAGGGAATGATGAACTGTTTCAAATAATATCAGCTTAGCTTTTCTGAAGAGTAATTCTTAAATATGCTGAACAGATCCCCCAAACTTATTGGAAGAAATCAGATTTCTTCCAAGTAGCTGTTTCTGACTGTTTTCACGCTATTTGGAGTTTTAGACAAACTCAAGCAAATAAATGCTTGACGCCTTCCCGTCAGACCACGGGAGCTACACATGCTTTGCCATTATTCCTGGTATCAGCTACAGGTTTTGGTACCCATTTGGAGATATTAAAAAGGAAATAAGCAGAGAGCTATGCTGATTTTTTTATCCATAAATAAAAAGGCAAAATGGAAATGACGAGAATTTCACCACCCGTCCTGTAAGAAAGCAAGGGAAAGAAATGACAGTTTTGCAGCTTCCAAGGAGTTACTGTGACTGGCTGAAATACAGCTGTGAATTCTGGATGTAAATAATGAGAAGACAATGCAGGAAGAAACCCACTGCCTTATTGATTGAATCATTCATATTTAATGATGGTGCACACACGAGGCAGGCTAAGGAAGTGCGCTGGCATCTAATTTAATCTTCAAGTTTTCTAAGTTTCCTAGAACCACACATCACTACCCAAAGATGCAATTATGCAAAGGATTCTCCATCAATTTTGGGGTCTTTGGAACTCAGTATCTCTCCATGAGGTACCCACAGTCATACACGATCAGGCCTGGTACCCACACCACCAAAACTCTAGCAAGGGTTACAAAGGGGCAACAAACTAAACAAGCTAAATGGTCTCTTCCACCTCCTTAATATGTAGCAATGGGTGTGTGGGGAGAGAAAGGAAAGTTGGTGATAAACCCAAAATGGGGCTCCTAAATGCACTTAGCAGAAGCAACAGGATAATGAGCCCTCTACCTCCATCAGCTGCACACCAGCAGGGAGCAACCCCTCAGCTCACATCAGGATCTCACCGCTTTGTCCTTCCCCAGCAAAGTATGTTGATCACAGCATAAAGGTAGGTCTCACCTCTGGCATCGTTCCCTCAGCTCTTCACCCCTCCTGAGACTTCCTAAGGATGCAGGACGCACAAGTCTTTGGAAAAGGATCTTTAAAGAGGCCTCTTCAGTGACTGTAATCCATCAGATGGCTTCTTTGTTTGCTCAGTTTTAACAAAGGAGAGCTCCATCATAAATCTTTGCTTCAGATTTGATTGCTTTATAATATATCACACTGTGATGTAACTGGCATCTGCACTTGGCTCTTATTAGGTGATGCCATATGGTACAATTAGAAGTAGAGAGTGCCAATTAAATAAGTTAAACTTCATTCATCTACGATTAAACCGTTCCCATTCATCTGCATGCATTCAAAATCCTAATTTAACCTCTGAAGACTTTCCCATTTGATGCTGCCTATATCTTTTGTATATTTGAAACTTTAAATCACTAAGCTGGGCTTCTGTTACAATTTGTGCAAGCTGTTCATTTATTTTGTCACCAACAGGGTTTCACAGCGTGCCACAGGGTCAGCCGGACTGGCAAGTTGGGTGCAGTTTCCAACACCTCGTGCTCTCAAAGCAAGCAAGGGCTCTTGGACACATTGCTTGCATCCCCCTGGGAGATCTACACAACCCAACTAAACTTTGTCTGATGATACCCCCATTCTAGTGATGTCACAAAATAAATCTGCAGGTTTATCAATAAAGGGGGTTTTAGTTGGTGAGACTCTTTCATTTATTCCCGGGCAGGTAAGCAAGCCCTAGGCTGCTTTCTTTCCCCAGAAGGTTAGGGGGCTGCACACAACTCACAAATCTTTCTTGATAATCCTTTACTTGAACCAGAAATTATATTATGCTTTTGTTCTTTCATGCCTAAAACTGACCAAGCGGGCAATGATTTATTAAGCTAGAGTCTTGAGCCTCCTGCCACGCAACCCACTTAGTCACAGTAATGGCTATGAAACAGATCATGCATTCTAAGATAGGCTATAATTTGTGTTAAAGAAACTTGTCTGCTTCAATTACCAGATTTAATTTGCAAAGCCCTATGAAAGGTTATTAAGTAAAAAGAAACAAAGCGGCTAAACTTTAGGTTGCAACGTGTTACAACGCGGAGTAGAAGAGAAAATAAGAAGATGGGATGGACCCAAAGGATAAAAACTAAATGCTTTCACATAACTAAACATTAAGCAGACCCTTGCAAACATGTAACATTCTTCTTTTCTACAGTTTTGCACCCTGAGTCTCTGTTTACAAATAATAGGAGGCTGAAGGCAATCATCTGCTTCTATACACTTCTTGGTGAAAGACTGAAATTGGAGCCCACTTACAAAAGAGGATGGGGTTTTTTTCTTGAAGGACTGACTCTGGGTTGTAAAGAAAGTACCAGGTGTTTATAGATGCTGATTTAAAGGCATCTTAAAACTGAACTTTAGTCTTAGTTTCGATTTACAGCCAAAGTCATAGGCATTACAAAGTCATTACATCGGTGCTTAAAGCCTGAGGGGTTTTTGGACAATGCATCAGAAAAAAAACCACCAGTCTTCACTGGTTTGCAATCAATGCAGTTTTCTGCAGCTACTCAGATTTTTTGGAGTATACCAATTCATTACAAATCACTTGAGTGATATATCTGGAAAAAGACTGAGAAAACCTGAGTGTTCCTTGTCACAGATGAACAATCCAAACTTCTGCCTCGACTCAACAGATAACAGAAAATATTATCTGTTACACTCCTTGCAGCAGATTCCACCATCTACTTACTACAGAGATGAAAAGGAGATGGGAAGAAGCACTTGTAGAAGTTTCTCCGACAGGAAGCTCTAGATTGACCGCAAATATCACAACAGCTTTATGATTTTCTTTTCCTAAGTCTGTGTGCGGTTAGGAGGAGGGAATGTTAAGTGGGAGGAAACAAGTGGAAAGGCAGAGAGTGCAAGAACCAAGCAGATTATGGACAGGCACGGCTGAGATGCAGATGGCAAGGAGAAAGCTCAGTGAGTTCATAGCTAGCAGAGGTTGGCACTGTGGTTGGACAGAAACAGGCTCAGAGGTACAGCCCGAGCCAGAAGCTAATATTCTCATGACGAGGGGGCTCTTGCCAGGCTAACTTGGCTCATTTCAAGTGTGAAGAGGCCATTTGCTTCCTGCCACTGGAATCTATTAAGTTTCATCAAATTATTTCAATAGCCAGAATCAAGCCTTTCCAGCCAAGTTCAATCTTATATAACATTTGCTAGCTCAGGAGGATGAGAGAACTAGATTTCTGTGTCAGTCACACACGTATGGGGCCCCCAGGTCGGGTGGGAATTCCTTTCATTTGCAACCTCGCAGTTATACCACATGCCTCAGGAAAGGGAGAAGCAATACATTTCCACTCATGCCCACAAGCTCATTTTCTGGTAACTCCAAGCAAACTGCTTCAACTACCTCTATTTCAGCTTGTTCTGTGAAGCAATGGCAGCAATATTTGCTCGCTCTGAAGGTATTGTGAAGGTACACTGGAGTCCTCAATGCAAATTTTCATCCCCAGACTGCAGCTGTTATTTCTTGACATTAGTATTATTATGCAATTGATTGAGAGCTACAAAGTTCCTACAAGAAAAGTGAGAGACCTTTGAAATATCTGTGAGGGGCAGATGCAGATCTGTTCTAAATGGAGAGAGATGAAGGAGAGGAAGAGGTAGGAAGTGAGGCAGCTGTGACCTGAGCCCAACACACTACATGCTTCACTTATCAGCATTATTCATGGGTGACAAATCCCCTCACATCGACATGCACAAAAACACAGGCTTGAACACAGACATACACACCTGCACCCACTTAACAGCTACACACTTAAAATACTGACATTCTATTACCTTTTCCTTTCCACTGGTCATTTGGAACTCTTAACTGACATGTAGATTCAATATATTTTGCAGCAGCTACTCTTTAGAAGTGGCCCTGCATTCTTCACACCACTTTATTCCAAGGTGGCACTCTGAAATGCAGAGATTGCCGGGGAAGATTAAATGGCTTTGCCAAGATAAAGCCAAAAAATAACTCTGAATTTTAGACCCAGTAATCTTGTTTATTTTAATGACTGATGAGAGATCACTACTGAAACCTTCAAGTGAGTCAGCAGCGCATGCAGCACAGATCAAGTGTTGCCAGTGCAGAAAAATGGATTTGAGACTTCCCATTAGAATACACCTCCTTGTACCCAGAGAGAAGAGGCACAAAGCAATCACCTCAGGCTTTTTATAAAGTATTTCCATCACAGGAATTACAACAATGAAATGATGCTATTATTAAAAGATCTAAATTATGATGTTGAGTGCAATTAATGCATTATGTCCCCTAGGGTCTCCACTAGAGGAGACTGAGGGGTGACCTCATTAATGTTTACAAATACATAAAGGGCAGGTATCAGGAGGATGGAGCCAGGCCAGTCTCAATAACTGCATATATCACATCTGGGTTTGAAGCTGAGCTGATTTCACTCTTCTGAGCATGTTCATCAAGATCCAACAGAAAGGACAAACCAGAGAGGAGTTCAGCTCAGAGGATAACAGCAAACTGCTTCAGATAAGCAGGCTGAATGTTTTCAACAGCCTGTCTTGTGATACCCAGAACATCATTTTGAGAAACCCTTTTTTGGCTATTCCACCTCATAGAAAATACAGAGAAAGGGAAGGTAGTAACATATTGCCATGTTTTGAGAAGCATTTTTTCCCCCAAGCTTTTCCTTTAAATATTTTTTAGCATTAAATAATAAAACCATGCAGTTTCATCAGCATGATGACACCATGAAGTGTCATCAGCAGAAACGTGACACTTATAAATCTCCTAGCTCATAGTTTCTGCTGTGGGTCTTTTTAAGTAGGGAGAGTGTTTTGGGGGGGAGTAGAGGGGATGCAAAGGAAAAGAAACAGCAAAAAGGAGAGGGAAGGAGAATAATGCTGGAAATCTAGCTACAGTGCAGATAAAGATAGAAAGAAGACAGTCTCTTTGCACCTCATGTAAAAGCTTAGTAACAGCCTTTTTCACACAAGCCTGTTTTAATCTAGTGTACTTTTTAGGAAAGAATCCTTCTGGAGGGGAAAGGTGCCAGACCTGTCTCACAGGTCTTCAGAAGCTGGTGTGCAGCCAGGCAGGCTCCCTTCTCTGAGGACTGTGTGCTCCTGAAACTGTCTTCCCCACTGGTGAAGCAGACATGGCTTTCCTTTTCCCTTTCTTTCCTTTTACTTTATTGCTATATTGTCATTTTTTATTGTACTTGCAAAGGAACAAGATGGAACACTGTAAATGTTGTCATTTATACCTCAATTGAGATTATCTCTGGATGACTCCTGCTGCCTTCTCCTCCCCAGACAGGTGCTGGAATTGATACTGAAACTGTTCAAAGTTAAAGTTCATTTGTATTAGCTACCTTCAAAAGGCCTCGACAATAACTCTTCCTCTAAATCAAGTTTTGATATCCTATAGATTGCTGCATTTGAATTAAACATTCCCCAATAACTCAGCTATTGTTTAGGTGAACAATTATGTGCAGATTCCTCTCTGCTTCAGTGCAGAGTCAGTCGTGTACAGACAGCTAACTCTGAATAGGTCTCTGCAAGCATAATTATCTAGTCTGATTAGGATATTGATTATATACCACCTTTCTGGAGTTCTGAAAAAGCAAACTGAAGCTTTTAAAGACAAAGGTAATTGACTAAGAGAAGAATGATCACGATGCTTCTCATCACTCTCTATATAAAAGAGGCATCATCCCGATGTACAAAAGGGATTTAATTGTACAGTTATTAGACATCACTAGATTTTCAGTCAAATGCTTCTTAAGTGCAACAATGTAGAAGGGAAAGCCCTACAAAAATCTGTGAAAGGAAGTTCCAGAAAGTATCCAGAGCTAAAGATAACAGTATCTAGGATGCTATTGCATTCCTTGCCATTACTCATGCTATTTGGTTCCCTGCTACCAGCAGGTTTTCTTTCAGGCCTCTCATCCCAATACCACAATGCAATTCCTAGCAGTTGTAACTGATGTGAAATGATCTGGCTAAACTTTACAAAAGCATTAAGTGTAATTAGGGGTGGAAGGAAGAGATGGCAGAGAGAGACTCCACCCCAAAGACCAGAGGGGGATCTCTATGGGAGAAAACCCCACAAGAAGGCGAGAGGGTCAGTTCTGCAGAACGAGTTTATAATCCTCACTTTATATCCTGTGTCATGAGGCTTCAGGATGATTTAAAATTAAACATTACTAAGCAGCAAATGAAGCACAGCTAGAGTACCTCTAGTATACATTCCTAGAGATATCCAAGACTATCCACCTTTGCAACAGGGCACAGTTCTCCACAGCTGTAAGTGAAGCCTGAGTTGCAAGGGATATGCCAACACCAGGAGCTACAAAGCAGTAACACAAAAGAAAAACTTCAATTGGTGATATTTTTCACTTTTGCAATAACAGAACATACCCTTGTTAGTTTGTTACTGTGTAAGTGGTGAAGAAGCTGCACCCAAGATGACTTCCTGACAGAAAATAGGACAAACACGCTGAAAAATGCCATCTAATCGCAGTGAAATGTGTCCTATTTCTGTTGCCTCACACAGTCATTTCCATGTTTACTGTTTTTAAACTGTATTTTGGACTCAATACCGTTTAGCAGTTGGGTGTGGGATGCAATCCCAACTGAGAAATCTTATAAAAGACAGTCACATTCAGGAAAAGCATGTACTGGCCTATAAAAGCAGAGCCTGAAAACGAGACATTTACCATCTGAAACCTTTATCCCTCTGGTGTTTTTTAACACCGTGGGGGAAATCCAAGGCCTGAACAGTGAGATGCTGAACAGCCCCAGCTTCTGCAAATACTAGTAGGAAGAAAGATGCTCAGCCTTCAGCAGGAGGACTTCAAAATCTGATGGGATCTCACCCCCACCCTGAATGTGTCATTCCCGAGTTGTGGCTGGCTGCAGATGTGTCCTGAACAGAGTGTTCTCGTCCCAGCAGTAACCAATGTCAGATGTGAGGCAGGATTATAGGCTTCAAAATGGAGCCCTCCAGAACATTAGCCACATCTTTGGGTTTTATTCCTACAACTGCACATTTGGCAATGAAGAGCTTTGCATTAGAGGGCCAGCACACATCCAGGATCACTACAGGAAGCTTCTGACATGAGTCACTGCAAGTTCTTGTAGAGAGTCAAGGTTCTGCTTCCAGTTAGAAACACCCAATCCCTGCTGTCTCTAGAGCATCACTTCACTCTGAGGTTTATTTATGAGAGCACATGTCAACTGGGTGAACAAAGTGTTTAGTTCTGTATGGTAAGCAGATCAGAAGGATAAAGGTAGAAAGCTAGATAAGCTTGCTGAGCACGAGTCTGACTTACTCAAGTCCCTCTCCTCCAGAAGGATTTCTTCCATAAGCAAGCAAAACAAAGACCAAGAGCATTTAAAAGGGAGGAGTAGGGGAGAAGTTTTACTGGCTGAAGGAGGCACTCCAAGAAGAGCAACCACAAGAGCCAGCTGAAGTGATTTCAGAATCTGCTTACTCACAGAGAACCTCTTTGGATGCCGACACTACACTTCCAAGGTGATGAGGAGGAATCCTTACATGAGTATTAGATGGAGCATTCAGATTGCACATGCTTGGAGTCAGTATCCACAGGCTTCATTTATTAGGGTACTGTAGCAATTTGACTTGACATAGCACCCAACAGTATAATTTGCTTTAATATTTACCCTTCCAGCAGTACTGGAGGACTGAAATTAAATGGTTCCAGTTTTCTGATGTTTACAATACACTTGAAAGCATTGGAGTGCTTTTCACGTTGGAAACAAGTGATGCACACCATTCCTGAGGAGGGCAAGCACGTTGTCACGTGGCTGAGCTAGCACAGCAATACATCTGAAATGAAAATCAGAGGCCAGAATAACCAGAGGCAGAATATCATTTGGGGGGAATTCTTTCATCCATTGCAGTCCTGGCACTTAAAAGAAATTGCTTTGGTACCAAAGTCTTTGGCAATGCCATCTCACTGACAAAAAGTCAAATCATCTTGTTCAATACATGACTGGGTAATCGATAATCCCAGTCAGAATGGGTTTGGATTACTACCCCCACTTCGGTTTTTCTTTTATCTTTCCTTCTAAAATTGAAATCCAGGAACCCTTCAGAGAAGAAGATTTCATTCTGACAGATAAAAGGAATGGGATGTTTCCCGTCACGGTTGGCAGATTAAAGACAGGATAACATTAGGAAGCATCTCTGCACATAGAGCGACCCACCAAGATGGAATCTGCATCCATACATTGTTAAGGGAAATTATGTTGACACATGGCTGTGAAAAATCAAATATTGATGGAAAATGCGTGTCTTGTCTTCAAAATAACTCATCTAAAACCACAGAGAGATGCATTATTCCTGCTGTCTCAAGGCCCAAAGCAATACACATGTCCACACACCCACATACACGTAAGGCACAGCTCTCAAGCATTCAGCCCCGATTTCTCACGTAACTAATTTCACTGCACAGAGAATTACATATATTCTGAAGGAAAAAATCATTTATGACATACCTAACAAGCAAAGTAGTCCCTTGCAAGTTTACCTCAGGTGAAAGACACCATCTCCCATTGCAAGCATTTTTGTGTGATGACTTACAAGGCACTTCAAAGGTCGACATATTTCAAATTCCAGATTAGGATCTGCTAAAACTTGGCATATAAAGTGGGTCTCTGGTCTCAGAGTTACCCATTTGATTCTCAGGATAGTCTCCCTGACTTCTGCACGGGGATAGCAGGCAGCCAGAAAGAAAGGACAAGGGTGGGTTTACATTCTTCATTTTACTCTTTCCTTTTTTCCCTTATTTTACTTGTAGGCATTTAATCTCATGGAGAAGAGACACAAAACACTGTAATTATTAATGAGAGAAGGGGCACGGTAGCACCTGTGCTTTCTCAAAGCCCCAAATTCTTTTAATATACTACATTTGGGGCTTCTTTGCTCTTCCTTTTCCTGCAGCTCTTTCTGAACCATCACTTCAAAGGCTGTTGGTTCAGCTTATATCATAAACATCATTTTCTCCTGCCCTCAGGACACTGTCAGTCCAAGGGAAGATACACCAGTGTGCTGTTGTCGAGGACACAGATGGCTGAAGTCTGCACATCAATTCCACTGAATAGTTTTAATGTGGGATAAAGTAACCTAGCCCAGAATGAGCTACATATAAATGAGAAAATGAAGAGCAATCCTTTCTGGGCAGATTCAAGGAGCATCTGATACTCAAGAGCAATAGTCTTAAGTCACAAGAAGCACCTTCCGTCAGTGGATCCATCTGGGATGGGAGCACTCATAACAAGTATCAATTCAATATCAGAGCTACAGAAATATTATGGAGATGCTGTGTGTGAAAAGCTAAGCAGGGTTTTAGGAGGGCCACAGGGCTGATACTTGCTGTTTGGTCTATGCAATTTATTCGAGCAACGGCAATAAGACATTTGAAAAGGAAAGGTTGAGACATGGGCTCAAGTACAAGCTAAAAGTCTACAGCATCCCAGACACACAAAATGCATCTTCTTACAGCACCTGCTTTTCCTACAGGAGAGCAGCTTTAAAGCCTTCCATCCTCCTGTGCCGCCAGGGTATTTATCCTTTTATGGCATTATTAACCTCGCTAAGCAATTATTTCTCCTGTCTTTGGTAACTCTGGAACACAGATAAAAGCCAGAGGGAAAGAGATGTAAGTTAGAGCCAGGAGATATGCAGAGTGAAACCACGAGGAAGCAGAGAAAAGAGAAGAGAGCAGGAGAAACCAAATGACACATGTGCAGTACAGCAATTACACGTGACCATCAGAAAACTTGCTTAAAAAGGAAGATACGAGAGAAATACTGGTCAGAGAGCTAAATGCTGCCAATAGAACATCTTCTGACTTGAAAAAATAAGGAAGGGTGAGGTCAATGCTACAAGGACCCACAAGCAGGACCACTATCCAGCTTCCTGTGAGGAGACTGAGCACCACAGTGAGACAAAGATGGTTTTCCCTGGTAAAGCAAATGCTGTAGAGGTGTTACGTATAGAAACGACAGAAAGGCGAGTTGCAGAGGGAGCGTGCATTCAAGCACACAGCAAGAAGGATCATCAAATTACATTTATAGGGCATGGGAGGTGCTAACAGAGAGGACTCTGGAATGGAAACTTGAATGACTTTGATACCTAATACTTAATTTAGCTTAGTGACTTAATGAGAGGAAGAGAAATGACACAGAAGGGAAAAACAATAGGACAAAAAGGAATGGCTCAATTCCCTTATACAGACAGCCTATTAACTTAGCAGGAAGCTAAATACCATCCGTGCTGGAGACAGAACCTCGCTGCTGTTGCTCCTACTTCCAACTATTGTACAATCCCTCTCTTTACATTAGTGGTCCCACAAAAACACCAGCTGACTTGTCATAGATGTGGTCCATTCATCTGTTCCACATGAAGTTATATAGTGAACAAAACTTCTTTGGCCAAGTGGCATCACAAAGAGCAGCAGACCACAAACAACAGTGGAGCTGAATGGGAAACATAGAAATATTTATAATGGAAACACAACCTGTGGCTAAATAATGAACTCTATAAAACACACAATGTTGTGACTGGAGACAGGAACAGAGGCGAGACACACACAAAGACGGGTCAGATCTTCTACTGCCGTAAGCTACAATACACCATTCAATACCCTAAGGAGATGGCTGTCATATTTTTACCTTCCTGTTTAGGGAATTGATACCACTGCCAGCTAGAAGGGCTCCAGCAGCTCACCTATCTGCATAAACCCACATTAGGACTAAGCCTGAGTCCTACCTCTGTGATTATCCATGAGGGCATCCCTAAGAAAGCTCTGGAAGCTCTTTCGGTTCGAGCAAAGCCACAACCCAAGCAGAGGTTTAGAGAGAGGAACAGTCAAAGACAAATAGTCACTTAAGTTTCTTCTTACAAAGGTGTGACCTGGCAGGAATGGCCTGAGACTGTAACCAGTTAAATCCAGCTTGACACACAATAATAACAACAGGTTTGTCTGGAATATCCATTAATTAAAAGCCCATTAATAATCACAGCCCACCGTAGTTTCCTAACATTGCACTGCCTTATGCTCCGAGTCATTCATTTAGATCCACATCTGTTGATCTGCTGATATGCCCTAAATATCAATTTAAAACCATCAGATCCAGAGCCTCTAGCAATTATGCTCCACCATCATTATAATTAATCTTTCTCAGTTTGCATAACATCTTTGCAGCAAAAGGCTTACTAGAGAGGAGCCGTTTCTGGATGAAAAGAGGAATTGGTATGCTATCTGGTTTTTATAAAGACTAACAGTTAATGCAAATTAAACCCCTCAAACAACAACCAAAACCATCTGAAACCACAAAATAAGACTAAGAGAATCGAAACCAGCTTTCTATATGACTTCAGAAAGAATATCATTCAGAAACATGTTACAGCAAATAAACAAGTGTGTGAGTAAGTATATTAAAAAAACAGTATGCAGATACTGACACTTCAGCTTTGGCACATTTTATGTCAGAGCCACTGCACATCTGTGGACAATGTTCCGTGTCACATTTCTTGATGCTAAGGCAGAGAAATGTCAAAGGTCAGACATCAGACCTGTGACAGAGTGGTTTCTCTGTCTCTCGTCTTACCCTCAAATTTGTTAAACCAACCCTTGCAATCCTAATGTCATAATTGCATATAACATTTCAGAGTGAGTTCAGTGTCACCTCTGAAAGGTTTGATACCTAAATCAACAAGAGAGAGTATTAAAAGGAAACAAGGGAAGTAATGGAGAGAACACTGAGACGGCTTTCTGCATGTTTGCATCCTTACTCTGAAACACAACCAATTTCTATACAAACTGTACATCAACGTGGAGACTTTCAACTGTTCAGCACATCCTTTTGTAGTGACATGAATCATTTCTTCCATGTCTATATTAATTTTGGTACATAAACTGAGTAGACACATAGACACTAATTGTACACAACAACATTAGTTTGGGCAGTAGAGTTAGGAGCAGAGTTGGAGCTCTTGGAAACTGCTTATCACACTTGTCAAAAGTTGCTGGGAGGCGTCAATAGTCTATTTACTTTCCAGTTTGCCCTGGGAACTCTGTTACCTGTAAATCAGCACAGCACTCTTGGCTTCCATAGTTGTTGCTGATTTATAGCTGACTCCTTTACACAATATGGAAAAAAACCACCCAAAACCCAGAGCAAGGCACATGAGACCATTATTTAGGTTCCTACATCAGCACTTGGAGACAGGACACAACAGTTTTACAGCTACTTCTGCAAGCTGGATTATGTCATATTGCGTGCTCACCCCTAAAACCTATACAAAGTGGGGTACTGGAGTGGAAAAAATGACACTTTATAATTGTAAGCAGATTGTAATAGCTTAATAGCAACACAAGAAAGGGAACAATTAGGATTAAGGAGCCTCTTTCCTCACGCAGATCCTCTGCTTTGCGATACACGTAGGAAAGGCTCCAGAAGCTGGCACAACATCCCAGCCCTACAAGAGGAGTCAGGGACTGAGCACAGGGAATCCGTGCAGTCAGTCTGCAATTGCTATTGCTGTGTGGTGCAGGAGCAGAGCCAGGGCTGCAGAAGGCCCGAGTGCAGATCCACAGCTGAGAGAAGGAGGATGCTCATTTCCAAATACTCTTTTTAAGAAATAGGAAAAAATGAAGTACTTCTGCAGCTACTGGATTTTCTTCCCAATACATTTCAACTAGTGGCTGCAACAATTCACACACTGGTCCAAACATTTAAAAGACCACAACAAACACAAACTTCTCTTCAGGTGCAAGCCTGCATTAAGTCCCATATTACACGAACAAGCTGCAGAGATACTTATTTCTAGAGCAGTACTTAAGGACAACAAAGATAACAATCCAAAGGAGAGATTTCACATTGAAGCTCTTGCACATCCAGAGTATTTTTTAGACTGCTCTATTCTAGCAGTAAGCCCAGAGTCTCTCTCTTAAGCTTACTACTTCTCACAGCAAAATTTCTTTGCGAAACTACATGGCAATACAAATTGCAGTAGGTAGGTAACACCTACTCGGTGGCATCAAGCAAGGTGCATCAGAAACTGGAGAGAAAAAACTTGGAAGCTATCAGTTTGACAACTAAGTCAAAAGCTGCAGCAGCCCAAGTAGCAGCAGTCCAGGCAGCTTTTCATTTTCATTTATGGGGGAGGGAAGCTTATTCTTTCGATTTCGAGGTGCTGAAGGGAGAAAATTAGTTTCCTTTCTTCCTCAAAGCATCTTTGCCATTGCACCGTTTGACAGAAATCTGCTGGACTATAGGAGAGGTTTCATTTGCTTGTTTGGAAGATGAGCAAGATGTGACTGCCAGTAGCAAGTCACACAAGTCCTAAACTACTGTAAATCTGTACAGCTCCATTGATTTTATCAGAGAGAGATGTACAGAATCACTCATCCAATAGGGTTTCTCAGTAGAGTCCAGAGTACAACTCTGCTGGAAGTGGGCCACACTTAACAGTGACCTCACTTAGAAGCATCAGGATCCCTATATTGTTCCTGAGAAGTAATGGAAACAAGCAACCAGCACTTAACATGCTTCTCATATTTTGCAGCTAAAACGTCACTTGTGCCCTTGCAATCAGTGTGAAGTAAACTCATTAACCAACCTGAACAGAAATAAATAGCGAAATTATTTACATGAAAGCTGTTCCAGGCACTAATTTATGAATAAATGGGGGCTGTTTGAAAGAAAAGAAGCAGCCTTCTGTTCTCTTCACTGCCGGCCGTGCGCTATCAAGATGTGATCAAGGTGCGTCGGAGCTGGCTGTCTCCAAGCAAATTACAGCCGGGGCTTTAGGGTCCTACTCACAGCTGACGTGTCACTCGCTCAGCCACCTTTGTTTTCCCCACAAATTACTGAAATCCCAAGGTGCTTTGTGGTTCACCATACTTCACATGTCCCTGCTCCCCTTTTTTAACGTTTCTTCAGTCACACAGGGAAGAACAAAGTTTCATCTGTATTGGTTTCAATGCAGTGCTTGTCAAAACAAGTTTTTCCTTCAGCCGATGCTGAATTTTGTAATGACTCCTGAGTGCTGTATTTTAGAGACTGTCTCTGTGCTAATTTCATGGAGATTGTGTTTTCTACATCCTGACTACCTGCCTGCCTCTCTCAGAATAAACAGCAACATCACGGCTTTTTAAAGGGCACATCTCTCTCCTCCCTTTTCACTTTCCTTCCCTTGCGTTTTTTATGTGGCTATTTCAGCCCTCAGTTTGGTGGGCTCCCATTGCCAGTGGATTTTGAGGAACAAAACCTCAAGGATAAGGACAAATGCACAAGGCGAAACACTCACGAGCATCCTGACTTGGACAACCATGCTCAGAGCCAGATGTGGGTTTTAAGTGAAGCAGAGGCTCGGGGAGAAAGGAAACTGTCCATCATTTTCCTTCCACCCTGAGCACAAACACCTGAAAGAGCTACTTACAGAACAGCTCTGTGGGTAACAGCCCTCTCCAAGGAAGTCAGAGAGCAGGGTTCAAACGCACACCTTACTCCCAGGTGATTGTTCTGCCTCCCAGGCTGCTGAAGCATCTTAAGTAGGGTCATACCTCCTCCTGAAAGTGTACAAGTGTGCAGCCAAACACATAGGAGACAGCCTGTATGATACAGGCTAGTGTCCTGTGTGGGGGAGGAGAGGATGAAGTGTGAGTGTAAATTAAAACAACTGACCAAAATGACAAAAGATTTGATTCCTACAAACAAAAGACCTAAATCCTGGGGCAGAGTTTATTCCAGAGCATGTACCAAGTCTGCTTAAATTCAGTACACACATAACTGTGCTTAGACTAAAAAAAACCCAAAACTTCAAAATTAACCTACCTTTTCTTATTAAAAAAGGGATCTGAGATGTCTATCTGATTGAAAGTATATTACAGTTTCATAACTCAAGCTGAAAGCAGGAGGATAGCACTGGGCTGCAAATTCTTCAGTACTTGGTGAAGGATGCTCTTGGAAAACCCAAACATCCCAAGAAATGTATTAGCTCATGTATAATCCCCGTTATAAGCCATCATCCCCCTGCTACAGGGCTGCTCTGCAGCTTTTGTGATGTCTGCCTTAGTCAAGTGGGCAAAAGGTTGCCTGTAAGAATGATCCCAGCATAATATTCAGATTTAGAATTGCAAAATTAACATTCTTAAAGGCTAAGCATGATAAGCTGATTACACTAACTGGCTTTCCCTCTTCAGCACTTGTAGGGAGAAGGAAGTCACACCAGGAAAGGGAAGGGGTGATTTACAGAACAAACTGCTGGCTGGGGGGAAAGAAAGAAGAGCAGAAACATGTGTGGACTCTTTTCTACATTGGAAGAGTCTTTCAATTTAAAGCTGCCTTTTGTGTCAAGGTGGTAAGAAAGGGTCCACAAGGTGTCAATACATCGGCACTTCGTTCTCTTTGTGACCTTCCAGAGGTGAGCCCATCTACCCAACTAGGCAATTTCCCCTCTCCCCTCTCCTTCCCCAAGAGGCAGCTGTTGGGATAATCACCTCCCTTCAAGATCCTGGAGACAGAGAAAACACAACTAATGCACTAGGCCAGCAGTTCAGCACTCTCCTTCAATTACCACTATACATACGTCAGGAGAAGCAGACAATAAAATATCCACTTTAAGAGGCAGGAAAAACAAACACACACATACACTCTCCTCTTCCCCATCACATAAAAGTACAGATTTGTTCTCCCCTCCACACACACCTTCCTCAAAACATCATCTAGCGAAGGAAAACTTTTTAAAAGGAACAAAACACATCTTCCTCCTCAGACTCTCCTGTATCAGAAGGGGAATTTATCATTCTGTGTGCCTCAGCAATATTTTCTGCTTCAGCCTATATGCTTTCAAATTCCCTTCCAAACATAAAAGCAAAGCATCGATGAAAAGAAAATTGATGTCCCGACCAGCAAGAGCTCTTGCAGTGATTACAACCAAACAGCAATTGGCATGAACAGAGCCAACGTTTAACACCATTTTAAGGTATAATTAAAAAGGAGAGCTGCTCAGAAAGGGCTCTTTACTGTAAAATATGGCAGGTATACACCACAAATACTCCACCAGCTTCTTTCCATGCAGTGGAAGCCTAAAAACCTTCAGATGAAAATGTATGGTGGCTCTGCAGAAGCCCTTTACAATAACACTTAGGGGCCTTTCAGCACATAATAGACTTTGGCACCCTGCTCTCCCTGTCATTAAGGGTGGCACTGGGAAGATTTAGAGCTGGAGTTTGCCTCCTCCCTATAAAAGAGCTATAAAAGGTTGGGGTACTTCCACTCCATGTCTGGTCACAGTCTGATTTAGAGGGATTTGATAGGAGGACAAATAAAAACAGATTTGTTGTTATATGCCTTGTCTCCTGTTGTAGAGCTTGAGTAATACTGCAGTTTAAAAGGAGCTGGGGAGCAGAAGGGAAAACCAGGGTAGGTTAGCTCATACCTTCACAGTTACTGTGTCCTGATGCTACTTTGCTGAATGAATTAGGAACTTCATTGCCAGGAAATGAGTGGTGCAAAGCAGGGAGGTATTCAGTTGTCTGGGGTTGGGAAAGGTCTTTATTTACACAAGAGCCAGCTGCAACTGGATACAATTTTCCCTGCAAAGCCTAGGATCCATGGATAATCTCAATGCATGTGGGTACCTGAGTGCACAACTAGTGAAAACATGGGCATCACAGCCAGCTGTCAAAAGCAAAGCTGTGTAATAACATATTGGAGAGGAGACTCAGTGAGATGTGCCTGCACATCCATCCGAGGGCTGTGTCTCAACGCTGAGCTGACAATCCCCTCAGGCACTCCAAGTCCTCTTTTCTTCTTTCAGGACAAACATATTAATTTCAAGGTGTGGAAGGCAGGAATGGCTTTTACAGAGTAGAAAAAGCCTTTTATACAATGCATCAAGGCCTTTCAGCTTTGGCACCCAGCTCTCCCAGTCATCACGGGTGGCACCCAGAAGATTTAGAATTGTTTCCATCTTTCACAGGGACTGCAGAAAATCTGTAGTTAATTAGTGGCTTTAGTGTCTCCAAACCAACCGGCTTGCAAGAGACAAACATTTTCCATCTCATCCCTAACCCTTCAAATCACATGGTTTTCTATGCTAGAAGCTCAAGGAAAAGCTTAGCACCAGCAACTGTGGTGTGAAGCGAGGCACAAAGTAGAACAGTTGCGTCACAGAGCTGCTGGAGGATAACTGTAAGGTGGAGTTTCGGAGAACATGTCCTTTCTGTGGATCAGCAAATTCAAATGCCACATATGGAAAACCCTAGATCCCTTTCAGCTAGGGACTGCTCTGCAAGATTGCACAGGATTCTTTGCAGTGACATTGTGATCTGCAGTCACATGCTTTCTGCCCAGCTTCACTGAAGGCGTACATGAAAAGATCCTTTTAAAACCTCTCTTCACTCTGCTCAGGCTAGGTAACTGACAGCTTTAGTGGCCTTTCAAAGTCATTGCAAACCCTTTTTTTTCCCAGGAAAGCTCAGAAACAAAGTCTTTCTGCAGCCTGCAGGAGCAGAAGTGGCAAACTCTCATACTTCTTTTACTCCCAAACACATGTTTTGGGATCATACTAATGCAGCCATCCTTGCACAACGATGTCATCTCACCAAACTCTTGCTGCTCCCAGCACTCAGCACTTCCCTCCTCACAAAGCATATACCATAGTGCCTCAGCTTATGCATTCTACTTACTAGCCAGCATTTTGGGTCCTCAGATAAATCTGCATCAAGGGAATATTCTGAAACTAAATATAGTTCCTGTTGGAAGAACAGGATGGGCACTACCATCTGACAGCCTGGTGTACGCACGTATGTAAAGCCTGTGAGAGAAACATCTGCAAGGACCAACTAAGTATAAGAACAAGTGCTTTAATCTCAGTTAAAAAAACCAAAGAGAAATCCAGTTGTTTCAAAGCACCAGGCCTAAAAAAAAAATTGTTGAGCCACAAGAGGGAGACAAATGCACAAACGGACAGAATTTCACACCACCTTTGGCTCTCACTTGGAGAAAGTTTTATGGAAAACATAAATGTGGTCAAGAGGCACAAATTTAACTTTGATCTTGTAAATGATTTTCCCATGCATTAAACTTACAGGATACCAGGATTTAGTGAAACTCAAATCCAAGCCATTAATGCTTGCAGCAACGACATGGCGTTTCTCTGTGTATGCCAATTCCAACACAGGGAGAGAGCATGAAGACCAGAGAGGAAACTGAATTCTCATTTTCAGCATGTTTTCTAGAAGAAAGAAAGATCTCATTGCAGTGATGAAACAGTTTGGCCATAAAAATCAAACTTTTCTGAAACATCAGGGTTAAGCAGAGTTCACAGCATTCTCAAGATACACTTTTATGACATCTATAAGCCTATCATATGTTATAAATTAATGGCAGATACAGCACATTCTAATTATACCACCCATGTCTATATCATTTAAGTAATAGCTCTAAAGGGTGGATTAAAATGATAAAAATCTAAGGAATGGCTGCAGATAATTGTGTGAGGTGCTACACCTCCCAGATTTACAACCTACTGTACAATATCACCCTCTGCTGGGTGTCAGGGAGGAGAATTTACATGGCAGCATCTTAAGAGATTCCCACAATGCACCAGGGCAGAAAGAGACTGGTGGTGTCTCGTTTGACTGGAGCACATCATCTGATGAACAGTTGAAAGCATTTATGTTGTAAGTTTTCATTGCAGTTCAATGTAAACTGATCAGCTGACTCGATGGAACAAAACGTCAAGGGTACATTCAATGTGTAGCAAATGAAACAACCACTTGGTTTTATGAGGCTCTGCTTCCCCCTCTCCTGCTACAGCTGATTTTGCAAGCTCAGGGAACCCTATACAGCCAGGATTAGGCCCCAATTGCCTTTTGCTTTCAAATCTTAGGGAACAGAAATAAAGTTATTTTAAAGAGAGGAGCTGTTTGGGGGGAAAAAGCCATTTAATGAACCCATGAAAACAACAGAGAACTTAATGCTCACTTCATGTACTTATATTTGCAATATCAGGCTACCCAGCACCACAGTTTGAACTTGTACATCTGGCATTCAGCCTGCAATACTACTGCACCAATACAGCAAACCCCTCCAGTAGTCCAGTAATGCAAAAGGGAGGGAATTGAAACCATTACCTTACCCACGTTTCACAGGTGGACCAACACTGAGAGCTAACACCAGAGAACGTCACTCCATGGATTCATTCGCTTCACATGAAGAGGAACGTGCATTCGTGCCGTCTGATGCAGGAAGCCGAGCGAGGGCAGGCTGTAAATCCCAGGAGCCTGACCCCAGCTGCAGACAGCAGGAAGCCAAGAGGCAGCTGCCAGTGCCCTCCCTGCTGAAGCTGTCCCTGAAGCAAGCCACAGTCCCCCCAGGCAGCACCGTGTCTTTAGATAGTCGCAGGGACTTCCTATGAGACCATTTAGCAGCCTGGAGTAGCTGGAGGGAGCGTGATTCACTTACAGCTCCTTCTTCCCACATCCCCGTGTGGGCTTTAACCACGGGGGAAATCACCTTTACACCAGGCATGGTTCCACCAGCTCTCCAGCTCCAACATTTCCCTGGAGACAGGCCTCGATTGGAGCCCTTATCTTCATCATTTGTTCATTTGATTTCCAAACTGTGTGTCCTGACACAGGACCAATAATGCCAGAAGCTGCTGGATTTAACTCGGTTTAGAAAGAAACATCCCACTGTACGATTCTAGTCCGAGCAAATCCATACGGGCTGCAACTCTCCCCAGTTCCAGCACACACTGGAGACAAGCAAAGGTGTGCTACCGATTGCCAAGCTCTCCAGAACTCCAGGAGACATCATGCAATTGAGCTGCTGCTTTGCTGCATTTATACAAACAAGTACTTTTATTCCAGTAAGAGATTTATGTGGACTGTATGCCACAGTCCCACTGAGAAAAGCCTGAAGTGATGAATGCCACTAGGAGGAAACACTTTCTAGCACGAGTCTACATTTCCATTTTCTTTTTAAGTTCAGGCAATGAAAACTATTTGTGAACTGGAAGGCATGCAGGGCCAATGTTTTATGAACTTGTTTTCAGGTTAAATGAGCATAAATCAATCTTAAACTGAAATCCAAGTGATTATCTCTGTTTGCATCACTCGAGCTTAAAAACGCATCTCTTAAATAAACACGAGCAGACGCTTGCAAACACACATACAAATTGATCCAAAGTGTGAGAGAATCCACATGCTCCCTTCAAACCTCTTGCAGGCAGGCAGATTGGACAGACACAAATAATTCATTCCCCAAAGAAAGATGTACAAGCATGGGTTTAAGCTAATACTTATTTTCTTCCTTCTCCATAAGCCTGTTTAATGTTGGAGAACAGCGATGCTTTATCGCTGCCGTATGCATTGCTGGCTGTGAAACTCTGGCTGGCAACACACTGCAAACAACATAACCATCACCCTTGTATGAGCCCCGATTGTGCAAGGGGTCTCACTGGTGCTAGAAGGGTGGCTCACGTGACAAAACCAGTGTGCAAAGAGCTCTCCTCAGCCTACAGTTTTTCCCTAGGCTGCAGAGAAGTCAACAGCTTTTGCAGCATGAACTGTGGAGTAAACCCCTGCATCATCAAAGGCTTGTAAGTGAACCCAATTTGCCTGTATTTGAATTCCCAGTGAGCAGAATAACCCATCTCTGCCTAGGAGAAACTAAGCCAACAGCAGCACCAATCTCCAGTTTATTCAAAACCACAAGTCATGCCTTGAGGATATAAATTTCTTCCCTCCCTTTTCCCATCAACACACACGTTTTGCCACTCGCCTTGGGAAGCATGTTATTAAAAAAATAGTCATTTCCCCCTTGGATACATTTTTATATTGTACACTAAATTATGCATTTAAAATCAAATAAAAAGAATTTACTGTCTAAAGATTACTGAACACATCAGAAAGCTCTCTTTCTAAATTTTGGAAGAATTTTCCACCTTCCCACCCAAGCCAAGCAAACATCCAGTGTTGTTACAGCTGAAGCAGAGGTAAAAGAGAGACAGCAATATTTTTTTGCAGTAGAAAGCTGCATTTCTAGTAAGGAGGAAAAGAGCCCATTTCAGCAAAAGGCACTGCCCAGCGCCTCGGAGAGGGGACGGGAACTTTCATTTTGAGGGTGTATCTGAAAAGTTCACAGTTTAGGTCAGTCTCAGATAATAGTCCTCTGATCCTCTCCTAAACAATGTGAAACTTAAGAGGCTGATTAATTGCAGTCTAATGCAGAAGTTTATCTTGCAGCATTTCACTCCTTTCGGTCACGGTTCTCCTTGTTGGCAGGAAACAAAGTTAACACACAGAGACGGGTCCAGACACGGCAAATGTTATTCTAGGGTTTTGGGTTGAGGAAGGCAGAGGGTGGGGGTGAGAGGTGACATTTCTTTTCTGGTATTAACAGAGACTAAAAGCTACACACAACAGCAAATATTTGCAATACCCAGAAACATAAAACACAAGCACCCCGGTTCTTATCTAGAGACTTAAATCAGTGTCCTGATTCTCAGAGATGATTTCCTGCCCCATCCCCTTCACCTGCTGTTAAAATTGCTCAAATCTTCCAAAACTCAGAGGACTTAGCTGCCCAAGTATAATTTTGTGGCCTTAACAGCAGGTAGTCAAGTTTAACTTGAGTTCCTATAAAGAGCAAACGTAGTCTGTGTCACTTGGGCTAACGTGAGGTTTGTTCTTCAACTTACACAGAAGAAATTGATAAACTAAGGACAACAAGCAAGCAAAGACAGACTTTATTTAACTATAACCTAGATTACTTTTTTCCCCACTCACTACAGTCAAATGAGAAACCTGAGTTAGAGAGAGATGAGGATCCACTATGCAAACACTGCTGCAATTCTCTGGACCTCCAACTCGAGTGAGATCTGCTGCCCTGCTGTTTGCAATGCCCCCAAACTTGTCAGAGAGCAGTAGCTACAACTGAAGTTATGAATGAGGACAGCAAAGAAATGGGAGACAGAGGCTCAGGACCATTTTTGGCTAGAGAAGGCAAAAGATCAAGTTAAAGCAGAGCAGACAGTACACTGAAGAAAGGACAGAGGTTTGCTACACAGAGGTATGTACGTGTGGATAATGAGACTGGTAAAGAGGCAGAAAGATAAGGATAAGGGAAAAAAAAGAAAGTGAAGGAGCCAGCATGATATAGACTCCAAAATGATCTAGTAACAGGGAGATGAACAAGGTCCAGGTCAAGAGGCACATAAATAAATCTGCCAGAGAAGAGAAGGAAGTTTGGCATCAGTTACATACAGTGTCCCAAAACAGAGAGACTTCCAACTGAGAAAGCCAAGGACAGATCACAGCAAACTGCTCAGCCTGTTCAGTAAACAGGATTCTATTGTTTGGTTTGGTACTCTTTTTTTAGCTTACTTTTAAAAAGCAGGGGAATGTCAGAGAAAAGAGAACACTGAAAGCAATATCATCTTGTTTTTCCTACATATGCAGAGGTAGCATCCTTCCTCTGCAAGTAGATTCAGGTGGCAGGGAAGATGACATTCAGAACAGCAGGAACACAGTGGCAGACTACAGCCTAAGTTATTGGAAAGCTTTGGTCATACCTGAACCATCAGGAAGGGTTTATCCAAAGCCTTCACATAACTCCATCGCTTCCTTATGCTTCAATCAGACAGAACATGTGTTGGATCCTGTCACTGAAATGGGTTTAACATTCCTACAGTCTTCCCCAGCTTTAAACTCCAGGCCTCTGAGCTGCACATAAAGGATACCATCATAATTTAACTCAGCTCATGGACACTGAAACAGGTCAAACATTTGTCAACTCTCTTTAAATGTCTTCTAAAATATTTCCAGAACCACTAAATAAGCCCCCAGAGAAGCATGAACAAATAGCCAGAGTGTGCTGAAGAGCAGCGGAAGGACTGCTCTCTCCCAAAGGGGAAAAGCCAAGACATCTGCTGAACACTGCAGATATTTCCTTCTTTCCTAAGGTAATTGTTGACACAGTCCCATGGTCCCACTTACACTTTCAACTGGAAAACTAGGATTTGGAGAGCATCGTAATTCATTGTTGTGGACCTTTCTACCCCCAGGTTAGATGAGTAATTAACACAGCTCCTGGGACTGTGCTTGGACTCCTTGGCACTGCACGTTTGGTTGAACTGGAAGGCTCTGTAGCCCGTAGCAAGGAGAGTGATTCCCTTACCATGCTCGATGTAGTGCAGCCCCCAGATAGAAGGAAGGCAGCAGATTTGTACCATTGGTGGTGGTGAGTTGGAAAACCATCAGTTCACCAGACAACACAGGCCTCTTCCAAGAAACAGTCAGCTTTGCCATGGCCATGTCTGCTACAGCTACAGGTTTAGTTATCTGGATACAACAAGGATGTAACAGATGGGGGGTGTCTACAACAGTGGGTATGTACCTTGACAGAGGTCTCAGAAGCTGATGAGGAAGAGCATGTCTTATTGTGTCAAGAACAACACATTTTGCATTATTACCTCAGGTGAACTGCTGCCTTCTGTGAAGACAGTTCTGCTTGCAAAGTAAAAACTCTGTGTGTTCCCCTTCTGCAGGTGAATTTAATGATGGTAAGTTACCACATCAATGAAACAGGAGATGGGAGTTTTCTACTCCAGTAGAAAAGCTTTGCACAACCTTCCCTCTGCACCTAGTTCTCTCCCTTCCCCAGCACTCACATATGCAATGGGACTGTACAGGAAAAAAACAGAAAGCACAAAAGTAATAATGGAGTTTGGACTTTAGATCTCCAAGTTGCTGATCTGAGCAAACAAATTCCTTTCAGGCAGGCCACAGTACAGGTTCCTGAGTCAGATATCAACAACCCTACTTCTCATATTGTCTATGGGAAAAACTGTCTCTACTATCCCTACTGTATCTACTGCCTACAGCTTTGGCTAGGTCCTCATTCCTTAGCAATGTAACCTCTGAATTTCACATAACCTCGTGGGCCTCATTCAATGGAATCCATATTCTTACTCTTTTCATGTCATCAAAGTCAATGAAGTCCTGCAATCAGCTTCAGCACGACTGGGATTTGACACCAGCTGCCAGACACAGCCCCTTAGTTAGTGGAGTTTTATGTAAAGCGCGATGCTGAGCATGCAAGTAAAACATCCAACTGCTCAAATATCTGTGAGTGTTTGTGACAACGTGTCAGCTTGTCTTCTAGAGATTCTGTCAAGTGAAAATTGCTGCTGCACCGTAGATGGGTGAAAATCTAGCCTCATGCCAGCAGGTAACCACCAAAAGTTAGTACTTTAAAGGAAACAAAGGACTACCCAAAAACTTTCCCGGTACATTCATGGTCTAAGAAATGATTTAAAATGTGCTGTAAACTCACATCTTATGAACTCCTTCTGCATTCATATGAGAAGTCAGGGTCTAGCCCTTGATGGCCACACACATCCCAAGCAAACACATGCTCCATCTAACCAGCAAAGACAGCACAGCGAGGACTGTACTGAAAACATTCTGTTGTTTGGCGAGCTCTCAAATCCAACCAGTCAAACGCATCCTGCACGACTTCTGCTAGGTGAAAAAGTACATCTTTACATGGTGGGAGATTAAAGGTTGTCCAGTTTTGAACTGTGTGACAAAAAAAATGCATCAGTCCCAATTCAAGAGGAAGGAGCTGATTGGCACTGAGGAGCAACCAACGTTTCATATCTGCAACACAAATTGAAGCCTCTGTATTTGTTTCTGTCGTGGTTCTCTCAACTGCTCCCTAATGACGTGTAGTCAAGTGTTATATTTTGATTTGCATGTTTCACATGAATCATTAATGCGACAATACATAACATAATGCTCCCACCACATGATGTTCCTGGAGGATGGAGTGGGCCTAGTAATGCTTCTACAAGGAAAAACCACACAACAAAGAAATGAGTGTGCATACATCCTCACTGGCCTTTCACAAGCTGCTGTAGGCCAAGGCCACTCTGGCTTGTTTGAATTTACCTATTTGCACTTGTTTCTTTGTTTATGTTGTTGTTGAGTGGCTTAGTTAGGTTTTTTTCCAACAGCTTATCTACAGTTAACTTTGTGGTTTGTTTTGGTTTTGTTTCTTTCTTAAAAGAGTTTGGGGATGTTAAATGGAATGGCTTAAAGTACGTGTAGCTGGTAAGTGTTAGGTGATCCCTACAAGCTCATTGCCATGTGGATCACAGACTGTAGGTTTTTGTCTCAGAAGATGTTGACGCACGCTGGCACAACTGAGCTAACACTTCACAACATATCCCCAAGCACCAGCTGGTCCTAGCTTTTAAGACAGACCTGCACATATTTTCTACATATCTCATTTCCCAAACCCATTGCTAATGCTGCAAATAAGACAACTTCACCAGCCAGGAAGGCCCACTAACTGGTCAAGGAGATAATTTACAGTTAATGTAAACCTACTCAGCAGGATTACCAGCACATTTGTACACTTACAAGCATTCATGAGTGGCATTTGATGCTAATGGACATTAAAAGGAAGGCTGCATGATAAATGATAGTAATTAATGATTAAAGCATTACACAACACGTTTCTCTGGGAGTGCCATGTTAGTGTCACTAAGTTAAGATCCATCAACCTGCAGCTTAAGAGGTCCTGGGGTTGCAAATCACTGTTAGAAAAACAAAGGTATTTTTACCCTTGCACTTTTACTCTTGTAACCACATGGAGGAATATTAGTACAAGAATGAGGGCATTTCCAGTTTGAAAAACAGATATTAAACATGTGCATGGGGGCATGTGTGTATGGACTCTCCAAAAGCTTTAGTATTTCCTAGCTGCTAACAAATCCTGTCTTGCCCTCTGTCTAAAAGCTCCATTAGGAAGTTCCTTACATTAAAGCAGTGTTTGCATCAGTAGTTTTTCCCAATAAGCAAGGGAGGCTGGCTTACCTCGACAGACAGGGATTCTGTTTGCCCTGCTCTTGCTCATGCTTATCTATTCTGGTAGAACTGGTAATTCCCCAACCACTATTTTCTGTCAGGAAAAGGGAACAATTTTCCTCTTGTATAAAGGTACGAACAACACATACAATCTTTCCCAGGAAGGCAGGCACTGACAGAGCATGCTGCAGTCTGGTCATTGCTAAGCCAGTGAGAGGTGTTAATTACTAATATGTCCAAGTACTACTGGCGGTGAGTGTGACACTAAGGTCTGGACACTGAAGCAGCTGAGGATGACTCAACTTATTCACTGAGCTGGTCTGGGAGACTGGGCACAGCACCAAGGATGTCACTGCTGCCTTGTGATCTTACAGTCCCCAGTGCAAGGACAAGATATGGTCAAGCATGTCTCCAGCTGACCCTCACCAAATACTAGTTGCTCCAGGTTAACACGCTGCCACCCACCCAGTCCTGGAGAAGAGGCAGAGAGAAACATGTGCCCGTGTCTCAGCAGCCCCCTTTTAGCATCTGCTATCTTAACCCTAACACAGTGCTTGAATTTAGTGTTATCAACTGCCAAAAGGAACAGCTAACACATAGGTATAGGTGACAGCCTGCCAAAACTGCTGTGGGGACAAGAACTCACGAGCACGGGAACGGAGTGGGCAGATGGATGTGGTAACGTTTTAAACGGCAGCAACAAGATGTGCTAGAAGCAGGTCTGACAGACTTCTTGCTTGACAGAAGATCTTAAGGGAACTGAGGGGTGGGTTTGGATTTTTTTGCCCCCTCCATGCAGGTTCAGTCTCGTCACAGCTGCACACCTTCACAGATCTATACCCTGCAACTTTGAAATCGCATCTATACAACCTGCTTCTAGCAGGATTAGATAGCACAGCGCTGAAGGAGGAAGCACATGCAAGATGTAGGTCAGCATTAGAGCTTTCTAATGCAGTGAAGGTGTGAGCTGATCTTACAGGAATCAGTTTTTAGCCTGAGAAATCAATTTTCCCAGTCTCCTGCACTAACCAAACAGACTCAGTACTTTAAGTTAGTATCTACTGGAACGATGCTGACTCTGCTAATCTGAGTAAAGCTAGCTGTTACAGCAAGAAATGCAGGTACTGGAAGAGCTGCCTTGGCTCTGCAATCAAAGTCACTCCTTGTATTACATTTAGTTTTAAAATAATAAGAGTTAATTTAAACCTCATACAAATTCAGAGAACACCACAGCAGGCAGCTGGAAAGGATAAAAGACCCATATAAATTCTCCCAGCTATACGGTCAATCAGGTTCATTTCATCACCCATCTATAGCCTGAACGTGTTTTTCCATTCTCAGCACAAACACAGCACAAACATTTTCAGAGCATGAGAAGCAGACAGTCAGAAAAGAATGAGAAACTTGAAGTGATGGCTTGATCCTCATAAGTGCCGCTAAAGCTGATTTCAGAAGTGGGCCTTTGTCTTCCTAATCCTAGTAATTCCTTTAATTGAAACTGCAGAAGTTGTCTTTTGCAGCTAGGAAACCCTAGTTCTTCACTCTTAACTTGACTGAAAGGCTTTTTTTCCTCAGCCTGGAAGGTAGGGTTCGCACAGAGAGCACGAGCTGAAGGACAAAGAGCAGAGCAAACAAAAACTTACATGAAATCATCAGACACTTCATTTGCACGTGCTGAAAAGCAGAGAAAACACTGTGAAGTCCATAAGGAGGGAGGGAGGAAAAAGTGGAGATTTCTCCTTTCACGTTATTTTCCAGGGAGTTAAACTGGAAAATGAGAGGTGCTGAGTTACAAAGAAGTGAAGAGGAATTGTGCCCAACAGTTGTGTTCTAGTTAAAAGAAAAGTAGAGGACAATTAGGAGTCACAGGTTCTGGGTTCTGTTTCATGCTCAGCTAGTGACTTTGAATAAAGCATATGGGGTCTGATTCAAGAGAATAAACCCAGATGGGGCCACTGAAGGACACATTTAACGTCAGTGTGACTTCCACATGGGATCCTTAATCATTCTAGGGCCAGACTCAGCAATCCAAGAAACCATCATAAATCTGGTGGCTCACAAGCTCCATCTGGAAGCAAAAGAAAAACAACCCCACTATTTCCAGATAAAACCTACTTAAGTCCAACAGAAAAGAGTCCTTATTCCTGATTTCAAAAGAAACCTAGCACGTGGTGCTAGACACTTTCCCAGCACAGAATGTCACTTTGTCTTGGAGCAAGAGGAGAACAACAAAAGCAGCACTGTCTCTGTGTGCCAGGGCACCAGCCAAACCAGGCAACTACGGAACTCAGATTGTTTTAGAAGAGATATTTATGGTGCTACCTTTAAGAGATGGTTCTCTGAAAGAGAAAGAGCTCTCTAAAGAGTCTTTCAATTATTTCTGCAACCCAAAAATAGCTGGAAAGAGACCCCCAGGAGAAAAGCTGGCAGACTTCCACTTGTAAGAAGCCAGGCCACGATCCACTTTGCTTTAGGATATTGAACATGTTTCAGATATTTAGGCTATTTGATTGTGATGCAATTGCAGCCTTGTGCTTGCAGGGCCCAGCTGATGATACCCAACAGGCTGTGTTTGTTTTACATGATGAACTGACTTAAGCCTTCAGAGACAGAGAAGTCCCACGGTAATGGGCATACCAACAGGGCTTTTAGAAAGGCTTTGGAAAGGGACGTCAGAAAAAGAACAAAGTCATTTAAAAGAACAGTCATTTCCATCCACAAACAGAAGAAGAGGCAGACTGCAGATGTCAAAGAAATTACAGTGGTACAAGTACCAATACACCAGATTGAAAGCACCCTGATATCAGCTGTACTACTGAAGATGAAGCTCGACTTCACAAGTTTCAGAAGCACTACTACTCTAGATTTCAGCTGGTGTAACTGAGACCGGAATCTGGCCTGCTGCCATTAAACTGTACAAAAGCAATACTTGATGACTTTTATTGCAAACCAAACTACAGAGCCAACAGAATGTTTGTCAAGCACATCGCTGAAAAGTGAAGGATTTTTCATCAAGACAATTTCAGCAAGTTCATCACAGACAGTAGTGTGAGCCCAACCTTAAAGACAGAAGACTCTAGGCATCAAAATGAGGATGAGAAAGAGGAAATGGGTAATGAGTGCTCTACATCCACCTATGAAGTTAACAGGACTGGAACTCACAAAGCTCTTGTGAAAGGACCTCCCACTATTCAGTGCTCAGGTTCTCTCACTGCAATCTCTTCTTGCTCAGTTTTCCATCAACTAGAGTAGACATAGTTGCTCTTGTTAATGGGGTGAATACAAGTGATTGCACCATCCCAGCCTTTGAGGCACCAGCACTCAAAGCAAACAGTGCAGCTCAAATGATTAACACTGCTTTTCTATTCCTACAGTAATAAGCACTGAAGTATGTAACAAAGCTGGTATTGAAAACAACAATGATTTCAGTTGGTATAGACACATGCATTAAACTAAGACTGTCCTCACCTCAAGGTTGCTGCATGAGACCAGATGCAAAGTCTAGCAGGCACGGCACATCAAGCACAGTCAGGCTGCCCATTGGGTTAACAACTTAATAGCTGGGTTTCTTTAAAAGTCATCAGTAGCTAAGAAACAGAAGGTAAAGCGTCTGACACTTGAAAATAAGGTCATTGGACAGCCAGTGCTACATGTATGAACCCAGTGGCATGAGGCTTGTCAAAAATACACAACAAGAGACTCACAGTACATAGAATCATAAAATCGTTCTGGTTGCAAAAGACCATTAAGATCATCTAGTCCATGGCAACACAGGCAGCTTCAAGCAGGAAGAAGCTCTTTGTTTACATCCATAGATGTGAAGTTAGCCACACAGTCATGCTTAGAAAATTAACTACTCTGCTGACTACCATAGACGATTTCTTTGAGCTTTTTTCCTCCCAGTTGTTTTACTTCACAGGACCTAAAATATCCCATTTATTTTAGCTTTAGGTCACTTCATCTCCACGTTCACTAATCTAAACAGAAACCTAATCTCTTGTATTTATGCACAACCTCCTCTTGTACACGGAGACCAAAGCACTCAGAGTATTTGCTCATTAAACTCTCAACTAAAGAGGAAAGGCTCCATCTCCCATCACCGTTGGCCCTCACCATCTAGAACAGAGATGGACATAAGAGTTACCAGTGGCCAGAATACAAGCTGAGTGACCAACATTTTGTGTAATGAATTTACAGGCTTCCACAGCCTTTTCTTCTATCCAAGAAAGCTTAAATCGATTGAACTATTCAGTAGCATTTCCAGCCCCATTGAAACTAGGAGAACAATGAAGAAGCCACGACAGAATACTTCCTTCTCTTTTGTCTCTGACCCACAATTCACACATAATCTTGTGCTTTAGGTTGGCAAGACAGCTGAATGCTTGACACTTGAAAATAACTTGGTGAAACTCCTTGGAGAGGAAGGAGATGGGCACAAGAAACCTGTGCAGCCCACTGAGTATTACTGGTGATATATCTTAAACATGATTGCTCTCTTCAGGTGCAAGTAGTTTAACATAGCTCTAATTACAGTACAAATTAAAGACTGGCATAAACACCAATAGTTCAGGTACTCTCTTTGCTTTTAAACAGGAAAAGAAGTAGGACAACAATAATTCTACACACTTCAGATGGTATTATGTTGATGTCTATACCCCATTAACTACCCCTGGTTTTTTGTTTTACTTTAAATGTATTGATATTATTCCTTCCCTACAGAACAGGGAGAACTGATGTGACAAGACTGTGATTTGAACATCTTGAATGAGCAAACCTGTTCTGCATCAATAAGGTCACGATATAGGTCACTGGTAACATCATTTTCACTGGGCTGGCAATAAGGTCTCAGATTTGACGTACGACTTCACTGTCACGGGATGTTAATTATCCCACTGAGATAATAGACAGGCAAACACAGGGAAGTGCACATTCCCTTTTGATTTATTAGAAACTGTATTAATTTACAAGAATAAACACAGAACTCATTAATTGAAATAATGCAATTTAGCTACACTGAATTGCACCTGTTCCTTAGCTCCGCCACAGAACACAAAAGCACCAGGTACAATAAAAACCTGAGGAGGACTAAAATCCTGAGTCAGGCCAGGGACTAGTGCTTTTTTATTTAACACAGGCATTGTCTATTACAAGCAATTTTCTGAAGGCTATTGCTCTTGCATAATATGCTGTATGAACATGCAGAGGGTGGGGTCCCAACAGCCCAATTCTTTTAATTCACTGAAGTGGAAACAGTCAGGAACAAATGGAAAGCAGAGATCAATTGCTCCCACTGGCCATGTCACCAATTATGAATTTTGTGGAATTCAAATGAATTTACCATCTTGGCTGTGTTATTATGGTTACATTGTGTAACATTATGAAAAGCACATTCGTCTCCTATATAAGATTAGCTGAAATAAATGTATGATTTTTCTCCTTTTGAAATACAGTACGTGGTAATGATACTTGATCTGTTCTAGCAAGATGTCTCAGGCTCACTTTTTAACTAGTCACAAAGCAGCTGCCAGCAGTGTTGGGAAGCAAATGCAGCAAGGGTAAAAAAAAAAAAAAGGTAAAATTAATTTAGCTACAGATCAGCAACATCTGGCACAATGTCTGATAGCCACCGAGGAATCTGACAGCCCCATTCTCCCACACTGGTCTGCCTCCAAAGGTGAATTTGCCTTGCCTTCACAGGGGTTGTTTCCAAAACTCAGTGATAGAAGAAAGAACATGAATTTGGGCTTCAACTTTAAAAGCAGGCTACCTAACAAAGTGATCAAAGTATCAAATAAGCAGCACCACCCTATAGAGTGCAAGTGTCTGGAGAGAAAAGCAAACATTTTGTTATTCCTTCTCCAGCCAAGTTCATAGCCTGATGTTGTAGAGTAACAACCAGACCGTGAGTGTTTGCAGCTGAGGGCTAGACACATGGCAATCTCTATTGTATAACAAGGGTTTACAGACTAGGGGAAGGAGGAACCTTTTTAACCATTCCAAAGCAATTCCACAGTTCTTATTCACCACGGCTTCTAGACAGCACCAAAGTAATGTTGTCCTCTGGGTTTGTGGAAAGGAAAACTCTCCTTATGGACAACTGACACCCAAGATCTGCCAAGATTGTGTTTGGGAACAAAACACAGAGAAAGTAAACCTTTAATTAGATTTAACAGGATTTGGGAAAGGACATCAGAAAACACATTATGACTGTTTGCAGACTAACATGGACAACAGGCTTACCTGCCTCACCAGCCTCTGGCAGGGAAGTGACTGCCATGGCACACTGCAGGCAGCCAAGTCACAAGGGTGTTTCACACGTTTATGCTGATGCCAGGCACATATTAAACTCATTAAGGACCAGCATTACAAAGGCAATAGGAACTGGGGGAAACAAAAGGAGGAAACAAAGGCTCTACAAAACTTTATATTCAAATAGACTCTAGAACTCCTAATAGCACAGGGGAAGGAAGGCAATTTCAACAAGTCAGAAGGAGGAAGCCTTTAGAGAGTGGAAAGAGAGGTTTCAGGAGGCAAAACATTGAAGAGGGAACCTACAGGATCAGGACGACAGGGTAGAATGACACTTTGCACAACCTGGACTGCAAAGAAAAGCACATAGGATTTGGTTAAAAAAATGGCTTTTGTCAGATCTGCTAAGGCAGCACTGACCCACAACACTGAAATCAAAGGGACTGTTCTGCCTGCTGAAGCACCAGAGTTTAGTAGATGATTTCAGAGATACTAAATTCATCCACAGGCACACAGTAGCACTGAAGATCTGTTTCCTGTAACAGCATTTCATTCTAACAGGTGAGGTACAGATAGTGGTGCTCAAATACAATTACAGCTAATATTTCAGCACAGGTGAGCCACAACAAGGAATGTTTCAGCTTGGATCACAATTAGCTCAAGGTCTGCATGTTTGGTTGGAGTCTTTCACTCCCTGGTTTACAGGAGCCTCCTGTGAACAAGGAGACCCAAGCTCTCCTTTAGACTTTTATTATTTAAATTGCCCTAAGAAATGAAAATCAAACCCTGTCAAGCTAAACACATGCTGGTACAGCATTCTAGCCAAGAGCTGAAAATCTTAATAGAGCAATTACACAAGGAGTGAGAAGAAAAAGGTGATGAAATAGACATCAAGAGACAAAATAACTTGTTCAAGGCCCAGATCAAGAGCCAGAGAAACGATAGTACAGCCTACAGCCCACGTGTCAGTGCTACCTTCTGCTCCTAAACTGAAGTCAAGGATATCTCTCAAGAACGAGAGAAATGTGCAAAGTAATGATGTGAACTTTTCCTAATCTGGATCACCCAGCCACCCAACTCATAATAATAATGGTATTCTGCAAGAACTGCTGATGATTGTCTGCTGAGTATAAATACGAACTGCCCTCTCCTGGACAGAACTGGAACACTCATCTCTCATTAACCCAATTTCACATCTATACACTCCAGAAAACATCAAGTACCTGAAAATTCTTTAGGGGTGGACACTGAAATCTCCAAAGGGCATCTAAAATTATGAGTGTCTCATTGTGAAACCCAGTGTCAGGGTTTGGGCTCTCTCTAATCTGATCCAAGATCCTCAGGTGATAGCCATCAGTTCATGGTAACGCACAACAGTGGGTTTTCAGCCATAAACTTCAAGAAGGTGGAGTACTATCACACATCCAAGACTCACTGAGGCTTGAAAATAGCAACACCACACCCCCACATAACCCCCCACCAAAAAACACCCACTGCTGCCACTTCCACCAAAACGGGGGGCCAAAAAGTTTGTGCAAACCCTGCCACCGAACACCGAGCTCCCTTCTGGTTTCCCCACAGCACTGGTGTACACAAATAAATAAGGAGACTAAGCAAAGGAGACTCAGAAGCATCCTGCAACAAGGCCAAATCCAGCAAGCTGCTGAGTAAGTACCTCCCACAAGGTGCCGAGTGCCCCTGACTCCTTCTTGAAGTTATATCGCAGAAGCCTTGACACGTTCGGACGCCTGGAGGACACCCATTATTTCAGCCATTTGAAGGGAAGGCTGATTGATATAAGACACCCACAGGGGCAGTAGGAGATGGCTGCAGTTTGCTCAGTGACAGAGGAAGGTCAGAGGGAGGTAGAGGGACTACACTATGTCACATTTAAAAAATAAATACCCCCTCTCCCCCCCACCCCCTCCCCACCTAAAGCTTTGGAAATGACCTACACATCATTTTGTCAAGTAGTTTCTGTGGTGAACCGGGACAACACAATAGTTGTGACAGCGGCTCTGAGCTGGACAGGGAGGTGGGGGGGATGCAAACGGGCAGAGATGGTTTGCTTCTTCCAGCACACGGTCCCTGAGCTCACAGCAGCCACATGCTGCACTTGGGACCACAAGAACAGTTTTCTTTCTGCTACAGTTTCAAAACATTAAGCATCTTCCATCAATTAAGAAGTTTTTTTTTAACACACAACTACCCTATTAGACCCTAATAGTGCCATACAGTTCACCAGATGTCTGCAGTGCAAGAAGCATTGCGTTCTACTAGTTAGTAAACAGACCTAAAGACATATTTGTCACTGTGGTTTAAGAGGGTGAGGACGGGTAAATTACAGGAACAATCCTATAATATACATTTTCTGCCTAGAGAACCTAGTTTCAGAGTCAGTATTTCTAGAAATGTAAGTACTGAAACTGCACTTTAGTTGTCAGTAAATTCATTATCACATTAACTAGGTCTAAATTATTAAACCTTAATGATGTAGGTTCTCAAAATGCGTTGGGCTTTATTTTCCCACACAGAATCAATGTTAAACATTAGCAGTATAAATTAAGTAATACTTTACCATGGCATGCTGCTGCTTTGAATTGAGTTACCCTAGGAAGATGTATATTCATGGCTACAGGCTCTCTTTGGCCTCCTAGCGAGGATGATATAGTTTATTGTAACAAATGAGCAGTCGACCTGTAATGACTTAAATGATGTATACATTTTTGCCAGTGAAAATGTACCAGTGAGGACCTTTCTGCTTAAGGGAATGAGAAGAAAACAGGAGCTTGTACTATAAACATAATTTCCATGAAAGCCTGAGGGAGCATCTCCCTTTACACAGTTTAGAAGCACGGCGCATATCACAAAACATTTTAGGAGAGTTAAATTAATAGAATATAGACTCAGGCAAATTGAAGGAGGATGATTTTTTTCCAAAACAGTATTTTGGCTTTAATCCTGCGCTGCCTGGTGTTTATTTTTGTGGCCTTCAGTCTGAACTGTGCAAAAGACAAGTCAGGAGACTGTGCAGTCATTATCTTGATGCAATTGATGGGTCCTTAAAAGAGGAAAGTATTTATATCGCAAAGTCATCATAACTATTGTCACAGATTATTGCTGGGCTTCAGTTTCTCCTGTTTCCATTTCTTTTACTCACCCAGAGGGCTTTAAAATTGCAATGAGTAGTTTATCTGGTAATCTAAAGGTTACAGCAGTCCACATTTTGTGGTGATATTTGAATTAAGAGAAAGCAAGGTAAAATATACATCTTATATTGCTTTTCCAGGATGCCTAAAAATCAAACTGAATAGCCATGGATGTTAGTTTGTCACAGCCAGCAGCAACCAGCACCAGCACACACTAAGGGCTGAGAACAACAAATAAAGACAGCAATAAACCAGGCCATTTGCTGCAGATCCCTTGACCGAGTTGCCATACCCAAAGACTATCTCACCTCCTTTAGAAGTGCAAAATGAATGCTGATTCTGCCCAGATACAGAATCAGAGACTGCTGAACTACAAAAACCCCAAAAGGTATGTGATAAACCTCGAGGTGAGAGACTGCACAGACAGGGTGACAGAGAGCTGCTTCACCATTTGAAATACTAGGAGACAGAACAAATATTTCCTCTAACTACCATGAAGTATAGAAGATAAGTAACCAGAGACAGGTGACAAAAACTGAGGCTTGGCCCAGGAGGAAAAGAGAGGAGAAAGGAGGAGACAAACTCACTAATGGTGGTGGTGTGGCACAGTTCCATGAATGGCACGTGGGGATCCAAATGTCTCCTGGTTATGGCAATAGCCAAGTAATCTGATTTTCTCTCACATTCTGGTACTAATTACACAAGGACTTTTTCAACAAAGTCTTGCTAAGCAACATCTTTTTGATGCTGAAAAAGCAGCTCCTCTCCTACATCTCTGTCAGAGTGAGGAATAAATAGATACACAGGCCAAGTCCCATCCACATACCATTTGAGGACAGGACCACCAATACCAGCTGGACCATTGGGACATGAAGAGGATCATACCACTGCTTTATTTTCTCCTGCTGGGACTGCATTTGAGATGGGCCTTTGTATAATGAGACTGCTATTCCTAACTGCATTCAGGTAGGTCAATGGAAAAGATGAACCCCAGCCTTCCTGGGAGAGCAAAACACTGTCAAGCTACTGCAGCAAGTTCACACAGGGGCTTCAGTCAAAGCAATAACACATGTTAAAAAAAAACAAGCTAAAAACAAACCACCCAGAATCCCAGAGAGATCTGGGAAGGCAAAAGGAAGATAAAACTGTATTGTCTGCTAAAAACTGCGTTTTCAGCTAGTATCTAAAATGTTTTTACCTCTGCAAAAGCTTGTATTTGCATTCACGTTTTCTGAGGTTATTTATGGGAAGCCATTATTTCCCAAATGTGAATCAATGCCTCAGTCATTTTACACCTACTTTCCCTTTTTCTACCTCTTGTCAAAACTGCAAATGCAACTGATATTTAGAAGCAGAGGTATGAGACTTGACCTTAGCTATCATCCATGTTAGGTAGTTGATAACACATTAAAGAGAAACAAAACCAAACACAAAACCAAACAAACCAACCATCCAAAGATGTAACTGTGTTAGTGGTGAGTTCTGCTCTCTCATACTTCAGTTTTCCCAAGATACAAACCTTCAGATTCACCTTTTGTTTGGTAACAGGTTCATTTTGACCAGAGATTCGTTTTCACTTATTTTATTGGTCTAAAGGTAAACAGTTCCTAGAAAGATGACAATGAAACATAGACTGGTTTCAACAGTCTCATCCTATGTGCAAGATTAAACCTTAGGCTATCTCAGCTGGCTTCTAAGGATTCATATTTTTGAGTCTCTTGAAAAGTTTGATTAGGGAAGGGATGCTGGCTCATGAGAAGAGGGGCATTAACTCCCAAAATCCATGAGTATCTTGGTATGGCACTGTACCAAATATTGCTGGTATACATCAAGTGTGTCCAGCAATGCTTCCACAATACCCTGTGTTCACATCTGCACCTCTGCTACAGCATCTCCTAAAAATTAGCATGGAATGGTTTCAGCTTGAGCCGAGTGCTCTCTCCCCTTCACATATCATCAGAAAATGTTGGAGTCACAGTCTGCTTCCACTAACAGCTAACCCTACCATTCTATGATTATATAAAGAAACCTGCTTAACAGAGTTATGAATCAATCTACTTCTACATTAAAATACTTATTCAACATGAAAAGAAAATGGTGCTTTAAAAGGTTTCTGCTAACAACTAATGTGTGTTGTACTCCAAAGAATACTGTTTGAGCTGGTGGAGCTACCACAGTAGTAATTATGGTCAGTAAGATGCAAAATAAAACTCAACCCGGATTTCCATTTAAATAGTGTGCTTACAGCTGGAGTTTATGCATTTCCTCTTGGGTTTCATTCCTGACACAAGGGATCTGTAGCTCCTGTAACCCTATTGCAGCATTTTTATCCTATAAGCATTCAGGTAACACACTATCGTTTCGAGCACATTTCTTCCCCATGGGAATGAGTTTTCCACTCACGTAACTTTAAGTACATAAAGTGCTATTGCCAGCAAAGTAGTAATAAAGCCCTTCCTTGACTCATTTGGTTCAACTTCTCATTGGTTAAACCACAAGCTCTCAAGTCTATCTGTTCCACTTGTTTAGTAAACCCAGAAAATGCAGCCAATTACTTCCCTGCTCCTTTTATGTGAACACTATTCAGAGGACTTCAGAAAAGGTCTGTTTCCAGCCTTGTATTAAAACTGTTCCATCAGTGCCAGCACCAAGGCCAGGAACAGCAGAATTAGGCTGTGCATCTCGAGTGTTTTTAGATACCATGGCAACGTAACAACAGTGTGATTGGGTTTGAAGGTGTAATGCTACCATCTATTTAGACAACCTCTAATAAACCACAGCTCTGTGCTTCCTCTAAAAAGGAAATTAACCTAAAGAATGAAAAAAGGGGTTTAATCTATCTGTAAAGAACACCAAAGGCTCTAAAACTTTGCCACATTGAGGCTGCATCTGGCCAGAGAATGCACATGTGCACCACTGAGAGGGATAAATTCAGGGGAAACAAAAATTAACCGTGCCAGATGTTAGGCCACTGATCTCGAACACTACCACCATCCCCACGCCACCTATTCCACAGAAATTAGATGGTAAATTCAAAGTCAAACATCTCACATGTAATAATATCCTTTACTTCTGTAACAGCCATCTCTCGGGGTCTCCAGCATAGCTGTGGTTGACAGGGCTGGGACAAAGGCTGGAATCCGTGATCTTAAAAAAGTCTCTTCCAGTTGAAACATTTCCATGATTCTATAAAGCCAGGATCTTTTTATGCATAACAACACCAGAAAGAGTGTATTGATACCAACCAATTGACCCATTTATAAATCAGGAATCAGTGGGGCTAGAAAAAGGAACCCCAGAACCATCAGGGCAAGCAGAGACGTTAAGTGGGAGCAATGTAACAGCCAGGCATACAAAAGGTGGCAGAGATGAATGTGGGAAGATTTGGGTAGCTGAGCATTTTATACTGGGAAACTTGAGTGACATGATGGGTCAGACAGAAACAAACAAATGCAAAACCTCCCAACCTTTTTGTCATTGTATTGTTACACTATAGCATATTTCAGTCTTCTCAATTTAAACAGTCCAAACCCAGACACTTACAGAAATTACAGCATTGAACTGAACTTTTCACTCAAAGTAAGAAAGCTTAATGTTCTGAGCCTACTTTTTTAACAGCCATTTCATTACGTGTCTATAGGACAAGTGTCAGATCTTAACATAAGATGAAAAAAGTATGACTATTAACATAGTCAAAGCTACTGGTTCCTCCTCTGCACACTGCTGTTACATGCAAGGTGCACTGCTAAACCGTTGTCGTTTCTTTAGGTTACTCTGAACAAAGCAAAAATCTCATTAGGGACCTCTTCAAAGATCAGTTTCTGAGAAAGTAAAATGAAATTACCCTTTATGTTTTGGCTACTTGCAGCAACACCTTTACATTATGTATGGTTCTTGATTGCTCTTGGTGTGTGCAAATTGCAGAGCACACTATTAAGGATTTTTACTTTTATGTGAGGGATGGGAATTTATTGCTGTTTTTATGCTAACACATTGGTGTTCTGAGTATTTATAACATATTGTTGAATTTGTTATTAATAGAGAAGTGTGCTGGGGAGGGAGTAAGAATCAATAAAACTCTCTCACATCTGCATTTATAGCATTTAAAAAACAAGATAGAACATACACAGTCCACAGGGTTTACTTGGGGAGATGCATTTCCTGAGCAATTTCATTGTTCTACCTTGGAGGGGAAGGAGGGGGGGATTGGATAATTGGTATAATTGAAATGTGATGGTGAAAGTAAAAGAAGTTGAGAAGCAGTATTTTCTGTGGGTTGGAAGATGCTAAGACTGGAAGCAAAGATCCCAAGTTCCGTCCCACATTTTTTTATGCTACGTGATACGCTATGGGCCAACTTTTAAGACCATTTCACTGCCTAAGACAGTACCTTGTGGGATTCCCAAGGGAACCTCCACTCCTTAAACACCTTGAACTTCTCTTTGCTCAAGAAACAAAAGTAGCTACACCACAGACTTACTCAAAAGCTTGTTTCCAGATTCAGTCTCCTCCACTCCTCTAATCCCTGATGAAAGATACTCTCCAAACCCCTTTTTCCTGCTCACTCTCCACCCTTCCTGCAGCTCAGTCTTCTTGGCTTTATTTTGAAGAGAGGCACATTCACACGTTTCATTTCAAAGGCATAGGCAATTTTTAATCTTGTGCACCTGCTGCATTGAGTGCAGCCTAAGGACTTTGGTTAGTCTGCAGGAATTGGTGGTGCAAAGAATAATATTTACTGGGAATTGGCAAAAAGAGAAGGATATGACACCAAAAAAGCACACGGGTGCCTAACTGGCTGTACAGGGTCAAATTCATTGCTAAGGTGGTGGTAGAAGTCAACAGCTCTGGACCTGAAAACCTGGGAAGATGGCTGTCTCATAAACACTAAGGGACCAACAACTCAGTCCCTTTGATTAGACAGATTCGTATTGGTGGGTGTGGTGGCAAACAGAGTGCGTGTTCCAGTCGACTCCTTGAGCGATGTTTCCCTTAGTGCCACTCTTTTGGCATGGAGACATATCACTTCCTGCAGGTGCCAGATTGGTTTCCATCTACAAATGCTTGAAACGCTAAACTATGCAGATAAATTTCAAAAGATGAATGAGCATCTGCACTCCAATATAATTTATATGCAATAATACATGTTATTTATACACTCTGAAGGCTCTGCGAGCCAAAACATCACCATTTTGTCTATTTTCCCAACGTATAAATAAGACATAGGATTGTAGAGAAATTATACTGGAGTGCAAGGGCTCATTTATCTTTTGAAATTTACTTGCATACCCTTTGCACTAGGAAAAATAACACCATCCAGGATTTACACAGACATGAAATCAGTCAGATGAAAGGCTCTGTGTGAAGGGCCATGCTAACACACTCAAATTAAGTACATTCAGCCTTTTGCAAAGTCATTAACCCCCACATAAACTAGCCATATGCAGAAACCATGATGCAAGTGAGCTGAAAATGAAGAAGTGCTCTTGCAAGAGGGCCACATTTTGCTTTCCACTACACTTCACTAACTCCTGCTCAGAACCAGCCCGTGTGACACGCTTGTTTATTACTGCTAATTACAAATTGACTCTTCTTAAACCAACAGATTCCAATGTACACCTTTCAGTTCTAGCATTTGAATAGAAGGTATTTTCAAAAGGCCTTTCCCTGTCTGGGTTTTCATCTTGACTTGATTTTTTGTTTAAAATAACCAATTCAAATGACAGAAGGTCAAGATTCCTCTGTGTGATTCCTTCTTCATCACCCCTTCCCCATTCCTTTTTACACAGAGTAGTCTTTTGATGCCTAACTCACTAACGTTTCTGTTTCACATCCAGAGCAGATCCACAGTTTTAATCACTCAAGAAGGGGTGTGGCTTTCATGCCAGCTGAGAATCCACATTGAATTGTGTCCTACAGCTATTTCTGCTTCTCCTTTCTTTCTGCCTTCTCCTTTGCAGATGAATCACACACCGCTCTCTTGAGCTCATACTGAAACATCGTCTAAAGCCTTCAACATGTCCCAGGTTTTCAGTATAAACAGGCATTTAGTACATCTTGTGGGGAAGTTTAGGCTCTGTGACTAAACCATCAAAATGCACATGTTGTCAAAAAGCCTAACCCAAAGCCACCCATGGTAAAGGAGACATTTCAGTCCAGATATCAATAACTGAGCAAATAGTTATGCTTTGTTCTCCCCAAACTGCTCTCTCTCCTAACACTTTTTAGCCTTTGGCTCGTCACACTTGAATTTGATTGCACCATTACCTTTAATGCAGCAACAGCACTGGGATTTCTTACTTTCACAAGCAAAGCTTTGCTAAGCTATCTCAACCTGAAAAAACCCACACAAAATCCCACGTGAAAATGATAGTTTTTAGATTACTTTTCTTTTTAAAAGTTAAAGAACAGGAAAAACCACTCTGGGTGGAAAAAAAGAACCAAATCAAAGAACACCAAAGTACTTCCTAACCAGGATCCTTCTTGTCATTTCCACTACACAGACATTCTGAACATCTGTGCAAATAAACCAAGAGAAGAACAAAGCAAAAGAACTCAAAATTCCTTTAGTCTGGAAAATCCCCTTTTCAACAGAGCCAGTCTTAAAGGAATCCAAACTAGAATCCAGGTTTGCTGTCTCTCCAGTCACAAATACAATTGCTGGTTATGCTTTCTTCCATGTAATGCAATCCTTCAGATCCCAGTCTGGTATGGCTAAATACAGTACGGTATGCTAAAACTTCTGCTGCAAACTGCACAAATAAATAACTGGTGTTTAAGTGCACTGTGGGATGAAAGCTTTATAGATCCAGAAACATTTTTCATCTGCTCAGTTTTGCAGCACATACCTGCTTAAGGGCTTCTGGCAAGATCACATGCAGCCGCAGTCAGGGAGTTCCCAATCCACCAAGCCCAACCCTGTGTCTTTCTGCAGATGCTGTAATCTTTTTTTTTACCTCTGCACACATTCCTAGTGCCAAACAGCAAAGCCAAAGCTTGATAAAATGACAACAGAAGATAAAGCATTTCTTTAAATCTAAACAGCCAGAAGCAAATGCAATCACAATATTTCTATACCTCTGGTTGGAGGCAGTACGTAAATGCAGCAGTACCTCATTGAAATTGCTGAATGCAGCTTGGTAGCCAGGTCTGGGCAAGCTGTCTTCTGAGGGGGATTATTTTTTTCAACACATAAACAGAATATCTGCAAGTTCACAATTGTTATTTTTGATGTTTCCTTTTGCACTAGAAAATTGGGGGAAAAAACCAACCCGACAAAAACAAACACAACGCACTCGATGTAGCCTAAAAACACTGGCCTGCTGTCACATGGTGCTGGTTCTCTTCTTGAACTGAGTGGTTCTTAATCCACCTGGGCCAGAAGCAACTCTGTAAACAATCTGAGCAAATGGATGCAGTCCCACGCATGTGCAATCACTAGCAATGCCCCTTCTCAGCTGACTGACCATAAGAAACCATACAAGAAGTTCTGACCCTCAGAAAAGAAACACAAAATAAGACAGGCATGAGATGGTTAAGAACTGTGGTACCATGTGTTTTGGAGGTTGATGAAACGAGACACCAAGCCAGAGTTACACAGATGATCAGTAACAGAGCAGAATCAGCTTACAGTCTCCTCCAAAACATTTCAGTGCTATGAAGAAACAAGCTGCTGTCTCCTGCAGACTATTATGAAGCCACATCACACTGTCAAATCCTGCTGGGAATATTCAAGTGCTAAAACCTCCTACAATTAATCAGTTGTAAGGAGAAAAAGATACAATAGGCTTCAGAGATATCACCAGAGCACATTTTAAGTCTTAAATATGTTAGTTTCAAAAGAAGGTTCCCAGCTTCCATTCACGAGTGCTGTCTTCCCCAGGCTGAAAGAGGACAGGTGACTGCCCACAGACTGTAAAGAGGTTCCAGCTGGTACAAGTGCATGTTCCAGAGTTTTCTAACCACAGCCCATTCATTGGAAATGGCTTCTTCCTCCCTCCCTGAGCAAGTACCTACTTCTTTGGACTAGCTATTAACCTAGGTCAAGCAATGACATTTCAAACTGAACTACTTCTCTAGGTGCTCTCTGAGACAGATCAGGCAACCTCTTGAACACATCTTTCTAATCCATATCAAGACTGTAGCATGTTGTCCTGACACTCCAACCCAGGTAGCTGTGGAATGGGACAGTCAAAGCTCCTACCACCACTCACATGTCTAAACTGGATGGGACACTCCAGGTAAAGGACACCAGCCCAGACAGGTTTTGTTAGGATTGAAGGCAGAGGAAAGAAGAAGTCCTTTTTAGCAAGATGAACGCACAGGATAGGTTTTGCACAGATATCTCACAAAAAGTGAGCACAGCAGAGGCACAAAGGTCATACTAACATATACGAAGGCTGGTTTGTCTTGAGAAGACACTGCTGGTTCAGGGTTTTTTGCCTGTTTGATCTTACACACGCTCCAGAAAGATGATGGGAAACGTATATAGCTCCTCTTAGAAATACACACAACTGCCAGCCCTGTCGGGTATTCTCTCCTTAGTTTTGCAATAGCTATGAAAAGATTACTGCCTGCATTTCATCTAGGAAGAATTCCAATCCAGCAAAACCATAGCTTTTGTTACTGGATCATTGACTTGTAGTGTGGGAACTCTAGGAGCATACAGTCAGTACCAACTGTTCCTTTAAATGCTACCATTTAGATAAGCACCTACTTAAAAGATAATCCATACTGAATTGGATCAGTGACTTCTTGTCACTCCAGTCACCCACACGTGCCTTTATCTCCAGCTTCCAAGCCTGGGCACATGCCTAATGAGGAGACACAAGTCCTTTCTCTAGAGCAGAGCGTGAGCATCTGAGCACTCACTGAGATCGCTGCAGTCACAACCTCCAGGCACAGTGAAAAGTCAGGTACGTGTGTGGAAAGCTGGTCTTCAACTAATCTAGGACCAGAGTTGTTTTAGCAGCACAGGGGCTAATTTGGTTTGCAAGCAGGTTTCACATCCAGTGCTAAGCTTAGCACTGCCATGGTTAGATCACAAATGCTTCAGGCTAGCTGCTTTGGAGCCAGCTGCTGCAAGCAGCTCTTCAGCAGCTCTCAGGTAGCCCTTCTACAGCAGCAGCTACCTCACACTCCCTCACTTTGAGAAGCATTTCACCACAGAAGGAAGCCATTGCTCAGGAGTTTCTGGGAGCACACTGAAGGAATGTGCTAATGAAACAACAGCTCAGCACAGCAGATGGAAGATGAAGACCCACTGATCCAACTTCACCCAAGGAAGATGCAGGCAGTGCAGACAGCAGAGATCAAATTCCAGCAGCCTGCGACAACACCGTCGGACACACTCTGGCAATCTTGTGTTCTTGCCATCCCTGCTGCCCACAGTCTGCCCTTTCCTAGGGCAGAGCGACCCCAGCACAGCCTCAGCCTTGCCCAACATCCTCCAATGCACCAGGCACAGCCAATCTCCACACCCTTTCCTCCTTTGGCACATATAATCCCCCCCTCCAGCGTTCCCTTTGAAGATACTTTCGTTTGACGATAAACTCTTTTGGACAAACACAATCTTTTATTACGTGTTGGTACAGTGCCCAGAATATTGGGGTTCTGATCATGGCACTACCACAGTAGAAATAACAATAACTCACTACCATCAGCCTTCAGTAACTCCGGGAGTTGCACTGGGAAGTGATGAGTCATGCCAACATGCCTTTGTGCAGCACGGAAATCACTCATCCCAGTATTTGGGGGAGAAGGAGGTGAAGTAGAGAGGGGGAAATGCAGGAATTAATCTAAACCACATTTGATTCTTTAAATTTATAACAAATCCAAATGATTTACCAGAACATAAAATCCTCCCATGCAGAGTCAAGGACAATATTCCACTCGTGTGCAAGACTCATTTATTCACTTATAATTAGATAAAACGAACCGCAATTCTTTTTTTTAAGGCAAAATTTGCATGTGGCAACAGTAATGTATTAGGGAAGGGTGGCACTTTGTTACATCCATTTGTTAGTCAGGACACTGGAGCTGCAATTTAATAGACAAGAAATAAGTACAGTAGGGGAAGGGAAAAAATTCAATTCCGCGTGATCAGCAAGGTTTGGAACAATCGCCAGCCAACTGAAGTGGCTGCCATATCTATAAGTCATTTTGTTTTATAGGCCATTAGGATCTCCTGAGAGAGGCTGCATGGAGACCGCTGCTTTTTGTTGAAATTAAAATGTCAGAGAAAAAGAAATAGAACAAAACAGGGAATCTGCAATTAATTACAAGGCCATAAAAATTCAATAATCAGGAGGCAGTGCTGCTGTAGGCACAGCGGTATCTGATCCAGCCTAACAGGAATGGAATACATTAATCTTTTCAAATTAGTTTTTTAATCTGACGGGGATATATAGTGACGTGTTCTTTTACTGTTTGAGCAGAGCTGCTGTCTAATATATAATGCTGAGTGTCTGGAATTAGGACATCTATAGCCATTTTGTGACTACAACATTTTCACGGCATTTATTCAAGCCTATCTGTACACCTGTCCTCCAGTAATCAGGCAAGGCATGTGCAAAGTTCACATCCTAGATGCTGCTTATGAAAAGGAAATAAAACGCTGGGATTAAGACAAAATAAGGCGTCCCCAAACAAGCCTGGCACATTGCTCTTCAAGATACATCACTAGGCTTTTGAACCTGGGCTCCCGTTCCTTGCCTACACAGAGTTCTCCCTTTCTATTCTTTCCACCCCCCAAGGTGACCTGCAAAAAGTCTGTGTCCATGCTTCCACATTCTGTATGCTTTACAGTGAAGCCCTGAGAATTTCATAGGTACAGGGAGTTTCTTACACTTCCCTTCAAATACCAATAACATCCCTCACACCTGTTCTCCCAGTGAACGCCTCACCGCTCTTCCTGGTTCCTGGGGTCCTTTTGAGGACCCCAAACGCACACTACAGATTCCTACACATTACTTAAACACTCGGGAGTGATGGATATTGGACACTTGGTTATCCAGAGCTCTTGTTCAGTCTCGGTATTAGAGTGATATACAAGGATTATTTGATATTGCTCTTTCTCAAAACAAATCTAGTCCTCTCCTTTGCCAGGCTTTACCATCTAATTCTATTGACATTACACTCCTTACATTCTCAGTTATCATGGGATGGGGCCAGCACAGAGACTTTCCTATTGAATGAAAAAACAAGAGTGTCCCCTCTTTCTCCACCTACCCAAATATCTCTCTCTCTCTAAAATTATGTACAAAACCATGAAAGACTACTTCCACATCTTTTGTATGACACATGGGAAAGAAAGGCACACAAATCCCTCTCTGTGATTTGTCCATAGCATGTTTTACAAAGAGTCTTTTAATATGGACTCACTCTTCAAATTTGACTCTTGATCTATGGAAAACAGTGATACAATTATCAAAGCCTACTGGCTCAAAACTTTCCTACAGCAAAAAAAAAGGCCATTGCCCTCTTGGTTGTCCTGGGTGCACAGGGCACACTCATTTTTCCCTGTCTGAGGTTTCAATCCAATAGGCACACATCCCAGTTAAAAAAAACAAACAGCTCCCCAGTTCAAAATCAAACGTTGAAGCTCGGGTTTGAATTCAAACTTTACACCTTTGGCTAGTTCTGGTTTTAGTTTACAGGTTATTTTTTTCCCCATCAGATGCCAGTGCACTCGCTTGAAAAGCCGTTTTGCAATTCTTCACAGTGCCTGGATGTACAGTAACGTTGTTTATGCATTCATTGCTTTTCCCTGCGAGGCAGAATAAATGGGCATGGATGTATCCTTCTCATAGATCCTTCAAAAGGATCAGTAATATGTTGGTGTGGGGGTAAAGGAAGGAAGAGGGAGTGAGAGAGCAAGTGAGCAAGACCTAATACTTTGAGACGGTCTTTGCAGGTTAAAAGAAATAGTGGCTCTATTTAGGAAACATATTCCAAGCATGGGAAAGGCTACAAAAAGCTTCCTGCAACATTCATCATTTACTCTACATCAGTTCTCTCTTAAATTGTGATGACAGCAGAACTCTACCTTCTGTGGTTAGTTTATCTGAAACCTTTTCCCTAGAAGTATATATACATGCACATCAGCACATCCATACTCAGCAAGGGAAGGTACAAACTTGCCTCCAGGGAGTCTTCAACTATTGTAACTGTGGCAAGAATTTCCCCCTGGATCTCCATAATCAATTATCTATCCTAACTGCCTACTATTTAAAACCCAAACACACTAGTAGTTTTGGTGTGAGATAACTATATTTTCTTATCATAGTCTTCCATATGAAATGACTCTCATTGAAATATATCCCAAGATAGAGTTTCCTGACTGTGAAAGCCACGTGTAGCGATAATATATCCATGAACACAGCATCTACTCCGTGTAATGCCGTGTCAGTCCACAGAGACTTGAGTGGGGAAGGGAAGAGTGCTGCACATGACAGAAATTTGAGGGAGAACTCAGGCAGATGTCGATTCCTGAGTTGTTGTGCAGCCACCACACTGTGGTGTTCACCTCTGCTGCACTTAGGCTGCCTCATTGGAGACACTGCATATAGGCCAGGGAGAATTAACTCTCCTCACATCCTAAATGCAGCCTCATCAATTAAGAGGTAAAGGCAGAGCTGGAAGAATTGCCTTAAGAAGAAAACATTGAAACATTTCCCTGTTCATAAAGTGTTATGGGCATATTGAATAGAACAGTATTGCCATAAATGTTAATGGCTCAAAATTCTCTGTAGTACCATCATTGCAAGTTGCCCACCACAAGTGTTCAAACAAGCTGGGTCTCCCCATTCATTCAGTTTACTTCACAATTATAACTAGACAAAGAATAAGCAATTGGGGTGTTACCAAAAAAGGAAGTATTTTTAAGACATTTAAAATGCTTCCAAACATAACACTGCTGTTATTTGAGTAAAAATAAAGCAGAGCAGTTATCACAGAAGGAGCCTGAAAACAACAGAAAGTATTTTGCTTAAGAATTTGAAAAAGAACTTAAAGAAACCCCCAAAATCTTTCTCATAATTGTCCAGCTCTGCTTGAGCCAGCAGGACTTGCTCTGCACCCTGATGGTTTCAAACACCGTTTCACATCTGTGCAGCTCTATTTGAAGGCAGCAATGTCAGCAGCACTAAAAGTCAAGCTAGTGGCATTTGGGGGTTGGACTAGATTATCTTTAAAGGTCCCTTCCAACCCAAACCGCTCTGCGATGCTGTGTGATTTAAACAGCAGAGATAGCTGGCCCTGAAGTGGATAAAGCTTGAGAGACAGTGGCCGTGAGCTGTGCCAGTATCCTTACATCTCTGCTGCTACTGAAGTTGCACTGGTGATAGAAACTGGGATGATGTTTGACAAAACAACATTCTAGCTTACACACAGCATCAGCAGGAAAGCATAGAAGTGTTTCCTCGGCTCTTTTTCCTACTTTCCAGACTCTGAGGATAAACAGATGTCTCTTGAAACATGTCCTGTTGGCAAGAGACAGCAGCTTTAAATTCATTTAGGACAATGACACATTCCAGGGTAAATATTCCTTGTGTCTTATGGGGAAATTAACCATGCAGCTCTGATTAGCAGTAATAAAGAGACAGACAGACGATACCTACAAAACCCAATGAATATTAAACCTACAGCAATCCCTTCCTGCAGTTCCTGTAATTTTAACAGGAAAACACACGCCCTAAAAAGTGCAGAAATGGAAGAAAATCATACTTTGTGGTCATCTTGCATTCTGAAACACTAAGTGTTCAAACCTCACTGTATCCACAGGACTTACTATACTTACATGCAGATGGTCACCTGAGTCATCTGTCACATCAGAAGAAACACCCACAAGTTTGCAAGTCTACACAGTTAGTCTTCCAACTTTAAGACACAAATCCCCGGTGTTACTGAGGTTTTGTAAAAAGCATTTTTCAAGTCTTCAAAATAATGCATTTGTTCACAATAAAGTATTGAAATAAGATACCAAAAATCAAGTGGTTACTGTAAGCTGAAAAGACAATAAGGTATTGAAATTATGCCCAGTCAACCTGGAAACCTTCTCTGATAAGATGAGTAGCCCAGTGGATGCAGGAAAAGCAGTGTATTTTGTTTGCTGGCTTCTGCAAGGTTTATGACACTATGTGCTGTAACATCCTCATAGATAAACTGAAGAAGGGATAGACAAAAATTGTCAGTGAGGTAGACTGAAATCTGTCTGAACTGCCAGAATCAAACGGTTGGGGTCAGTGCATGAAGTCCAGCTAGAGACCAGTCACCCATGATGTAACCCCAGAGGCTGAATCTGACACCAGTACTGACACCTTCATTAGTGACCTGGATGACAGGGCAGAATGTACCCTCAGCAAGTTTGCAGATGATAAACTGTGAGGAGCAGTTGACACATGAGATCACCATGCTGACATTCAGAGGAACCTTGGCAGACTGAAGAAATTGGTCAATGAGAATGGCATCAAGTTGAACAAAGGGAGATGAAAAGTCCTGCACCCTGAGAGGAATAACCCCACGTACCATGGGAATTGATAGGCTAGAAAACAGCTTTACAAAAAGGACCCCTAGCAGATAGCAAATTGACCCTGAGCCAGCACTCTGCCCTTGCAGCAAAGAGAGACACAGCAGAACCCTGGGCTGCATTTAGAAAACAATGACCAATGATCAAGACAGATGATTATTCCCCTAATGCTCAACACTGGTGAGACACATCTAGAGCTCTGTGCCTCATGCTGAGCTCCCCAGGAGTGGTAGGTGAAGACACTGATAGACTAGAGTGAGTCCAGCAAAAGGCTACAGAGATGATTACAAGACGGGATTACAAGGAAAAGCTGAGGGAGCTGGGACTGCTCAGCCTAGAGAAGAAGGCTCAGGGGGATCTTATCCATGTATATAAATACATGATAGAATTGAGTAAAGGTGATAGAGTCAGACTCTGCAGTATTCAGTGAAAGGACAAGAGACAGCAGGTACAAATTGAAATACAGTATATTCCATTTAGCCATAAAACTCCTCTTTTTACTGTAATGGTGATTAAATGCTGGAAAAGGCTGTATAAGGAGGTTATGAATTCTTCATCCTCAAAACCTGACCAAATCTGATACTGGAGCAACCTCCTCTAGCTGACCATGGTGTGAGCAGGGAGATCCTTTCCAACCTCATCTGCTTTGGGTTTCTGTGAACAATTCTCAGTACATATGTATCAAAAGGATGTCTGTTTCATAGAATCATAGAATGGTAAGGTTTGGAAGCGACCTTTAGAGATCATCCAGTCCAACCCCCCTGCAGAAGCAGGGTCACCTAGATCAGGTCGCACAGGAACATGTCCAGGTGGGTCTTGAAGACCTCCAAGGAAGGAGACTCCATATTTGCACTATGATATCCAATACAGGGCCCAGCCATGATTGCAAGATGAACATTAATATGTGTGTGTGGAAGGGAAACAGAAAAAGAAAACTCTTTCTCTTCAACACACTCTTCAGCTTCTCTTCTAAAACTTACACATTTAATAAATCAGTATTTTCCTCTGAGAGCATCACGGGAGCAAGAGCAGGCAACAAATTGTCCTTCCTCAGCATCCTTTAGGGTATAAAAACATATAGTCTCCAGTCTATTGACAACATGGATTCAATTCCAGCATTCCCTGGATATCCAGGTATCTGGAAATTGCATTGCATCTTCTACACAAGTATCCTGCTGCATCAAAAAAGCATCCAATTCTCACCATATGCCTAAGGTTGAGCAAGAAGTAACCAGCTAAAGGTGCTGAATGAGAAATGCATGATTGAGCTGAGCAGAGAAGGAAAAGGAATAAAAGGGCACAGAGTACTCCAATACTTGAACGACTCTCAGAAGCCAGCTCTGCCCAGCAAGGCAGTCATTAGGTGTCATTTTGCTCAAATCCAAAAACCTTGTAAAAAACATTAGCTTCAACCTACTGAAAATTAATTTCAAATGCAGCCCATGTTTTGGCACCCTGTATTGACACAGCACGCCCTGTCTATCTGTTTTACTTTCACATGTGCAGTAGCGACACCAACCTCTCAACAATACACCACAATAACAGATGGCACAGGAAAAGGAAGCCAAAAATACAACATGGGACCTTCCTCTGCCTGGCTTGTGGTGTCAAGAGAGGAGCACTAAAGTGGTTATGTGAGCCAGGAGACTTGATGATTTAACAGAAAGCTTGACTCATCTATTGTCCTTCGAGCTTTTTCTATGCCACTACTAAATCTTCAGGAGTCTGACTCCTAAAGATTGTGAAGACACCTTGGCTGCCATTCTCCACCCCACCGCTTAAGCTTGATGTGCAACACCCTCCAGATCTGTGAGAATTACACCAATCTCTGCAATAGTGTTGTGAGCCCAGAGCTGACAGTGGTAACTGGCAACTTCCCCAACTATAAAGAACTGACTATCATGTGGGCAGAGTGAAAGCTCTGGCTCTTGGTCTTCTTCTGCAGAGGTACGTCTGTGGTTGGGCTGGAAGCACTTGCAAGAGAGGATGAATTAAGTGATATAAATGCTTTCAATTAAAATGTTACATTCAGAAAGTGAACATGCTTCATTATGTGGACATTTACACCATAGCAAAACAAAACCAAACCATCACTTCCTTGTGCACTTCATAGCTTCAGTTTGGCAAAAGAAGGAAGATGTTTCAATTTAGCAGCCCTGGATCAACAACCAACCGTTTCTATGCAGAATTACCCTGATGCTACCCCTACTGGAGCTGCATGAAAAATCTCATTGACTTCACATGACACACAGCACAGTGACTCAGCACTCCAGCTACAACATATATATCCTAAAGGACAACGTAGCATTCAAAAGTATGAATTTAAATGATTTGGAATACCAAGAGTTAGAAAGGATGAAGGCAGCGTTTCTCAGTCTTCTCACACTGGTGAGCCTGCTTTCTCAAGCAAGTCAAAATGTTAAGATTGCCATCACTCTGACAGTAAAACTAAGAGGAAGAATTACAACCCTGAAAACACTCCTACATATGCAAAACTTATCTGCACGTTTCAAGAAGCTGACAGAACGTTTGGCCTTTAGAAGCAAGAAAGTAAGAGCAAGATTTTCTTCATCCTAAGCTGAAGGATGCTCTGAGAACCTCCAACATCTTTTGAGCCTGATCCCTTCCTCACTGACATCAAACAGCCAACTGAGACAGCGTGCTTTGATGTAACGCCTCTGGGAATCAAGGGAACTGGGTTCAATGCTCACTTCAGCCATGCATTGCAGCCTTGGCTCTGAGGAGTCACTTGGCAAACCTGCACTTCAGTTCTTCATCCTGGAAACAAAGACATTGTTTCTTTGCTGTGTAAATGGCTGAACATCCATCATTGACTTGGCCATTTTAGGACCAACATGAGCCATGTACTTACTTAGATACCAGAGGGAAAAGCTGTAACTGTGTGGACAGCATTTCTCTAGGATATTCAAACCAAGATTCAATTTACTCCCAGATTTCACATTTATTCATTGTCAATATTTATGGCATTGAATTCTACTGGCAGAAACAGTCAGAGAAGGTTTGCCATGGAATTCCTGGCAGAAGTTCTTTCAGTACTCATGGAAGTTCACAAATTGTATGCTGTACTCTATAACTTTTTACATTTTTGACCCAGAAGCAAAACATGCATTATTAAAGCAAATGTGTTTGAGTAGTAAATAAACAATGGGGAAATGGCAAAGATCTCCATGTACAGACTACAAACACAGCGAGCCAAGTTAGTCAGAGCCACATTTACTTTCACTGTTTCCCATCCCTTACAGGTGATGGTCACCACTAAAATAATTGGTTATGTCTCTGATGTAGCTTCAGCTTAGCTCCACCCCTATGTTGGCATCACAGTGCCTCATTAATGGAACACCACTGATAGTTTGTAGGGAGATCAGGTATGAGCTACAGAAATGAAGAGACCAGAGGGATTGATTTATAGGGGAAGATTAAATAACTTGCTTTACTAAAGATTAAGTGGGGGGAGCAAACATGATTACTATCTACAAATACCTGATGGGTAAAGCATCAGGAAGGTAGAATTGTTTAGTTCAGCAAAAAGTAGTGCAAATAAGGAGCAATTAGATGTAACTGAGAGAAACTATTTAGCAAGAGCATCAGGAAGAAGCCTTTGGAGTGTGAACAGACTAGCTGTTGGCAGGCTGTGGTGGGTGCAACCCTTAGTAACACACACAGTAAGGAGAAGGCTCCATGCCCTAGCTGGACATACAGCACTTCCCTCAGTCTGTTCAGGTCTATACTCTGCAAACTCACTTGCAGCTCCTGTTATAAGAATGCTACAGCACCTCACCTTTTGCCTCGTTACTCCCATGCTATTCCCCTGCTAGCTACCCATGGAGAAGCAAGCCTCATCATGTGGGGTGTTCAGAAATAGAATGGACAAGCATTAGAAATTGTATTGCAGGGGACTGGCCCCAGGGGACAGATTAGATGGCCTCATGGGGATTTTTTTTCTTCTTTCTAATTGATGCAGTCTGATGAGTACTCAGCTCTTACTGAAGGGTCATTGAGGGTGCAATGATTGCAATAATCATGATTTGATACAACAGTTTTCCTCCAAATTAGGTGGCTAATACAGTTTTTGCCTCATTCCCGCCTTCCTCCTCCCATCACTAATTAACTCCTCTGTGCAGTGGCTCAGGAATGCATGTAAGCCCTCCTGGAAGGGTTTTTTTCCTAATCTTCCATGACAGGACTCACAGCATGCTGACACGGACTCCAAAGATAAGTCACTGCAACTAGAGGAGTCTGCAGTAGCCTTGCTACAAAAACCTACCACATTCTGCACTTGCAGCAACTATGAACTGAGGACCATCATTCTGTTGTTGTTTTTGGTTTACACTAGCATCCAATTCACTTCTGAGTTAAGAAACAGGTCAGGAACTGTCCAGTTGTGTAAGATTAACAGGTGGAGGACATTAAAGGCACTAACTACTTTATGTTTTACAGGTCAGAATCTGAACTGCCATCCTATGTACACAGCATGATGAGGAATCCTTCTGACCAGCCACAGCAATCAGGTTTTCAGAAAAGCTCTAGCAGTAGTATGAAATTCCCACTGAAACATACCTTCTTCCCCAATTTATTACACACCATATAAAAGGTGCAAGTGCTCACCTTTGGGACCCTCCTTACTCTTTTGGGTTCAAACTTTTCAGGACATTGTCCATACACAGTGACAAATCAGGTTTTCTTCCTCTTGGGGCATCTTAAGGTGGCACTGAACGGTTATGCATATGATGCCTTTGGTGTCCATCAACACAGGATCCAGGTAATTAGCTTTTCTGTCAGCAAATTGGCCATGTCTCTACTGCAGAACACATGTGACTATAGCTTTCAATTCAGACTAGGATAGTAACTCTGCTGTATAACTACTAAAATTATCTTTAAAAACCCAACCACCACACCTAAATCCCCACCCAAAACCCCACCTTACAGAATAAGAGATCAGAGAGAGAAATTAACTTGTAGTCTTAAATTGCCTGGCAGTTTAATCAATTTAATACCTGGGGATAAAGAGTGTAAACGAAAGCAGACATTAAATTCTTGTTCAAAAGGGCCATGACAGCAAATATGTGATTTTAAAAGTCAGATAAAGATGTAATAGTCATGTCACGGCCAGGGAAAGAAATCCAATGACTCCAGAGTCACTCTGGACTTGCAGCAGGGAATCTAAGACTAGAAGTTACCCTTCAGTATATTGGCTGTTCAAGCACAAGCCTACCTGAACAGAAAAACATTTGTCTTCAGGAAACCACAGAGCAGTCCTTAGCACTATGGGTGTATTTTTAAGGCTCTGTGCAGGATATGAGCAACGCTGCTTCCTTTAATGATTTGCCATGGCAGTCTGCTCTGCAAAGTTACCGTAAAAACGCCATTGGGAGGTTCCACATTTCATGTCTTTCAGTAAGTTTAGATCTAATGTGACAAATTTGCAAAGACAAGAAAAATGCTCCTTTTTTCTCCCAGTCACCAGCTCCAAAACCTCACCCCAAGCTGCGTTTGCTCTTCCCACACACACACCTCTCTTCTCATTATTCACAAAGGTCCCATGGAGCAATCCAGCTCTCTCCAGAAAAACTCCAGCACATTCCCATTGTCCCCTCTGGGTTTACACAGGTGAAAAAGATCCACAACAGGAACACACTAAGCTATTCAACAGAGGCACAGGAGGAAACCATTCTAGGTGCCATCTCTCCCCCACCTCATTAGCTTGTATTCCAAAACTCTTCAATGGGTGTCACTGAGAAACAATTCCTTTACTTGCCAGTTGGAGTAGAAAACTAGACTAGCTTTCCAAAATGTTTCTTTGGTAAATTTTGATGACACTGAAATTGAGAAGAATGTTTTAGTGAGTTTACAAATGAGAGAGCTTAGAGAGGAAGAGTTTTTCACTGCTAGCAAATTGTATATTCTTACAAGAAGCCAGATAAAGCAATATTTCTGCACCTGCCTTCATTTATTTCTGTGGTACATGAACTGTCCTGAGATAAAAATCTCTTGAGCAGTACAATTTATAACACACAGAGAACCTGTCCCAGGAAATTTGGGGGGAAAAAACCCCAAACACCTCCCTTAATTCTAAATAAAAGGTCGTCATCCACTGATGAAGCTGTTAAGAGCAAGCAATACATTATGAGTGTAACTTGACTTACAACTTGTGTTATAAAACAAAGAGTTATGAACCAGATGAGCTGCAGGGTGTAAAAAAAATCTGAATGTGATTGCTTAGTTTGACACAGTTCTACTTAAAACATGTAGAATTCCCCAGGTCCTCTAGAGGAAAGGTCACTCTTAAAGAATTAGAAGTTGTGTCAGCAACAACACTATTTGTTCATTTTCATTTGAACTTATTTAGCCATTCAGGTTTAACAGCTCAAAAATAACTCATTACTCCTGCAAAGTGCTGCCAATATGATAAATGAGAACGGAAGGATGAGAGCATGGAAAACTAGTATGAAAGTACATAGCTTATATAACACAGGCTTTATCAGTAGAGAGAAATAATTTTCATGAATCAAAAGTTACTTCAAACTTGCCTGCTAGCCCTGTGACTTTATAATCCTCCTCAGCAGGGCAATTTATTTATAGGAAGAGACAGAGGGCCTTGTCTCATAGCTCTGTCTGATTAGATCCATCTTCTGGCTTCTCAGTAGTGCGATATTACAGTTGACATTGATGAGGGAATGAAATACTTTCAAATATAAGGGAGACCTTCAGTCAAATAGGTCTTTACCTGCATGATACAAACACGAACAGCTGAGCAATGAAGCACACAGTATAATTTGTGCCAACATGAATGACACAGTATCAGAGATACAGTTAGAAATGTCAACGAGAGAAACCCGAAGGAAGGAAGGCTTTCCAGTTTGAGTGTAAATATTTCTCAGCAGCCAAACATTGCTGCTTCTCATCCCAAACACTTGGAGATGAGTCACAGCAATCAAACGCTAAGCACAGACTCCCTGGATGACCAATCCCAGACACCCTGACATCCAACCTGAGTATGAATTTCACTGCAACAGGGCCTGATAAAGAATTCCACAATAAAACTAGTTGTTCTTCCGTAGACATTAATGCAAGTCCCACAGAAGTATCTGAGGTAGTATTTAAGACGTGCAGACAGTTGAGTGTCGTTACACTAGATAGTTTAGTGAGATGCTCGTTAATAATGAGTCATAATTCATTTCATTAAGGCAAGAAGCCAATATTGCTCAGTGTTGCTGGGAGGCTGATGTTTTTCTTTCATTACACAATGCATGCTGGTGCAAAGCTGTAAAATAGACGGCGACTGACCTAAAGCCGCAGGACAAGGTAACACAAACAAACTTTGGTTTTCTTGCCAAGAAGAAATATTTTTATTCTTGGGGCTGACTTTGTACAGAATGTTGGTCCTATAATAAATTCAACTTCTGGACATTCCTATTTGAATGAAACCCAAATCTACTGTTTGCATTGGAAGATTCTAACAAGACCAGTCATCTAAATGGATACCATTCAGAACTGAGACCCAGAAAAAACATTAATTTTGGTTAAAAGCCATGTCATCATTGGGAGTTCCAACCAAATCAACCAAAAACTAGTTGAAAGAAAGATGTCTTACACTGCCCAGTGAACTGAAAAGTATCAAAATAATCAGCTACCCCATGACTGGAACATCAAGTGTGGTTTCTGTGAGCCAGAGTAACGTCCATCAGCTCACGTGTAGGCACATAACAAGTCCTGCTCAAGTGCCACGAGCATGATTTTCGCAACAGCTATTAGAAAAACCCTCACATAGGGAACCAAATTGTCACCTACTGAATGGTCTGTTTGACTTCAGTGGAGACTGGACCCAAGTGAAGACTGCAGGAAAAAACACCCAACGTTACGGTGAAGGGAATGAGCAGAGAAAAACAAATAAAGAAGAAAAACTTCAAAGAACATTGGCAGAGAGCTTCCAAAGTATAGGAGGGAATTCAACTGGGATGGGCAAGTCCCCTTTACTGACTTGGAAACATTAGCCCTTCAGGAAACAGCAATGACCTAGATAGAATCAAAGAATCATAGAATGGTAGGGGGTTAGAAAGGACCTTTAGACATCATCTAGTCCAACTCCACTGCAGAAGCAGGGTCATCTAGATCAGGTCACATAGGAACATGTCCGGGTGGGTCTTGAAGACCTCCAAGGAAGGAGACTCCACAACCCCTCTGGACAGCCTGTGCCAGGGCTCCCTCACCTGAACAGTGAAATAGTTTTTTCTTATGTTTAAGTGGAACTTTTTGTGTTCCAGCTTCATCCCATCACCCCTTGTCCTGTTGCTATCTACTATAGAAAAGAGGGATGTCCCAACCTCCTGACACTCACCCTTTAGATATTAAATGTTAATAAGGTCACCCCTCAATCTCCTCTTCTCCAGACTAAACAGCCCCAGTTCCCACAGCCTTTCCTCATATGAAAGATGTTCTATACCCTTGATCATCTTGGTGGCCCTGCACTGGAATCTCTCCAGCACATCCCTGTCCCTCTGGAGCTGAGGAGCCCTGAACTGGACACAGGACTCCAGATGAGGCCTCACCAGGGCAGAGTAGAGGGGGAGAAGAACCTTCAACGACCTGCTGGCCACACTCGATGCATAGTACTGCAACATGACACATATTAATACTAAAGAAACTCAGGAGCTCACATTTGACAGTAGATGGAAGAGTAAGTTTGATTTGACAACTTCCACGAAGGGTAACTGAACTGTGACAAAGTCAGGACCCTTTCTCACGTCACAGCAGATGGACGTTTGCCAAGGTGCCAAATTCCTGAGTCATTCCGTTAAGTTAGAAAATATTTTGAGAAGCCACTCGCAGAACCTGGTATTATTTTTAGATTAACTCCCCCCTCACACACCTTTTATGTGTATTTGGAGTTTTAAATATTACCATTGCTCTCCAGAGACTCTTAAAAACTGGTGAGATTTTATCAAACGTGAAAAAAGCAGAGAGTAGGGAACAGGCAACGCAAAAGGTTCCTCACATGTTTTGCTCATCTGGTCTAAGTTCTCAATGCCATTTAACTTACTGTTTCTGAGCTGAGCAGGACCCATTCTCAAATGAGTAAAAGCAATTTGCAATATTAGTTGTTGGAGATAAACCCATCCACTAAGTAAACCTCACAGTAACTGTCCTGTATCAGAACTCTGGTCTGTTTATGGTTTACAAAGCCATCTGAACTTTGAAGCATCTGAAACGACTCACAATATTTCAGAGCTTTGTTCTTTCACTACATAAAGAAATTTGTTATAGTTTTATAATTAAGAAGAAAAGAATCTAAAGTTCCCACTAATGGGGCATTTTGTATAATAACAGGAACATAAAGAAGTCCTTAAACTTCTGAAGAGAGGCCAGCACAGGGACACCAAGATGATCAGGGGACTGAAACATCTTTCATATGAGGAAAGGCTGCGGGACCTGGGGCTGTTTAGTCTGGAGAAGAGGAGACTGAGGGGGGATCTTATTAACATTTACAAATATCTAAAGGGTGGGTGTCAGGAGGTTGGGACATCCCTTTTTTCTACAGTAGCTAGTAACAGAACAAGAGGTGATGGGATGAAGCTGGAACACAAAAAGTTCCACTTAAACATAAGAAAAAACTATTTCACTGTTGAGGTGAGGGAGCCCTGGCACAGGCTGCCCAGAGGGGTTGTGGAGGCTCCTTCCTTGGAGGTCTTGAAGACCCACCTGGACATGTTCCTGTGCGACCTGATCTAGGTGACCCTGCTTCTGCAGGGGGGTTGGACTAGATGATGTCTAAAGATCTCTTCCAACCCTTACCATCCTATGATTCTATGAAACTCGTGCATGAGGAACAAAGCACAAAGGAGACAAGCACAAAGGAGACTTCAGCCCACTGGCAAGCTTGCCTGAAGACAGTAGTGGGCAGACCTGTCTTGTGCTGTGATTCTGTGACTTGTTCTGTCTTGTCCTTCAAGCAGGGGAACCTCTGCTTCTGTTGTGATTTGAATGCTGCCTTAAAAAAAACCCAAACTGTACAATGTGAAACAGTTATATTCTCCTTAATTATAGCCTGAAGATTATGATATTTATCTGTCCTAATGACAAACATACAGCGTGTCAGCAAGGGAACAGTTGTTGGAAATTTGATGGTAGGTACAAAGCAATTATCTTCTAACCAGTATTTCCAATCCAATTCAATATAATACTGAGGAAGTTTCATCACCCAGTAAGCCCTTCAGTGCTTGTCTTGAAGTGCATTCACAGCCTTGGAAACAAAATTCAGCAATTCACAATCAGGCCCAGCTAAAAGAAAACAGCAACTAGACCAGAAGAAAAGATTTTCAGATGGCAACTGTAATTTTGTCAACACCACAACCTTCTGAAGCATTGATTTTGATGATGGACTATTTACATGTAATGTTTCACTTCACTTCTTGGGTTTGGCTGTCAGCATGTCATGGTATTTCACTCTGACTTTTAATTTCATATTGCACTTCATTAAAATATTGGCATATATAATTTTATGTGATGTTGGAGCGTCCCAAGATAAAAGCGCTCTGACATGTCTAAAATGAAGCACGTCTGACTTCTCATGCCATGTTTAATTTCACACCCAATGACAGAAGAAGAAAAACCTTTTTTTTTTCAAGACATCACAGCTAGCTTCAGAGACAACAAATTTCTTTCTCAGCCAGACACATCCATGAAGAATAGTTTGACTTCATTAGCTTGCTGGTTCCTGATACACAGGCATCTACAGAAGAAACATACCACCATCTCTGTGCCCTAGTGAGAAAACACAGAACCAGAGGCCTGGAAATGAAATGATACTCCTTTCCAGTGATGGTCTGAAGTATTTGGTTCAGTTTGGGTCTGTCCTCTGACTAGAGAGGATTTTGCTCTTCAACAGCAATATTTGTTTTAAAAGTATAATGGAAGAAACAGCCTTGCAGGTAGAACACTGTCAAAGCAGCACATTATGAGTTTGTCAGCAGAGGAAATAAAAGAGTCTCTCTATGCTTTTGTTGGAAGGAGCGTTCAGTGTACATCTTCCAGTCCTCAGTGAAGGCAGCCTTTTGCATGGAAACACGACCTTTCCATTAGAGCTCACATATACATTTCAAGATACATCTGAACAAGGTGTTCAGAGGTACATGTGGTGATTCCTATTTGTCAAGCAACTGAAAGTGGGAAGCACCTGTAAAAAAAAGAAAGGCCACAAAAAAACGCTCCAGAATTTCCCAACCTCCCCGTGATTTCATAGCCTTGTGAAGCCAGAGCTCCTCAGAAAGGAAATACTCGGGTAACACACCTTCATGAGCAGGATGAGAAATGCCTGTTTCAGATGACTGAGCTCCTCAATATCACTGGCATGTTCCATTTCAAAGTCAAGAGAAAATGAGCTTTTTTCAAAACAGTTATTGAGAGGCTCCTGCCTGGAAATGTATATTCAGACATTGTTGCAGACTGCTCTCACAGAAAGGAAACAACATGGTCCAGTTGCCAGCTAAAGGGTGTTTTATGAAAACAGAAATCCAATTTCAATGCTGTCAGCTACAGTGTATTGATGGCACTGATGATACTCCCCTTGATCCACAAGACTGTGAATCACCTTCCCGAGGACAGAGCGGCATACGCTGGGCAAGACAGAAGGAGCGTCACTGTCTACTGAAGGAACCCCCTTAGATTCATGACCAGTGAAATAACCAACCAAGCTGTCTTAAGGATAAACAAATCATTTCTCCAGAGTCCCACACCATGCATGCCTGCGCAGATGCTGCCCTTGATTAATACCCACCTTCATTTAGCAGCCACAGCTTTGCAAGGAGGACTTTAGCAGCTGTTGACCTAATCAAATGTTCACCTTTTTGACAAAGCAAGAGGAGGACGTGAAGGATAAAAAGTCACCTACAGTAACAAGTCAAACAGAAGCAACTGAACCATTGCAAGCAACTGAACCAACTATCTTAACACAAAGTTCATGATCCTGTATTTGCAAGTTCCTCTGTTAAATTCAGCAAACTGCTGCTGCTTCTTCTGCTCACGTGTTATCCTTTTGCCCCGAATTCTGGACTTCTTTAGACAAGATGCACACCAGGCATCAAGGACATTACAAAAACTTTGTAGTGCAGTCAACAGGGGTTTTTAAATTATTTGGATAATGAAGAAAAACCCAACCCATTTTTGTTCCATCATGAAGCAGGTGGTTGAAGGCAAGGGTGTTTCTTTAAGATACCTTGAAGGATTAGAGGAAACTATTCCACTTGGTGGCAGCAGTGGTCAAAAATACAATGAAGTTCCCAAACAAGAAGCCACACCTTCAAATTTATCATATGGAAAGAGAAATCTTCCTTTTCTTGATAACTTCCCATACTTGAGTTTAACTTTTAAACTATAGGAAAGTTGATATCTGTTTTTTTCCACTGTGCTTTTGAACGTCATTACAGGATTGGAAACAACTTCCAAGCAGAAAAAGTCACAGCAACTCTCTTTCTCCATGAGGTTGGCATAAACATAAAGAAATATGCTCAACAGTAGTCTCTGTAAGAGGGAAATGTTATCCAGTATTATTACCCAGACTTTGTTATCCAGTATCTCTACCACACTGCTCCATCAAGCTTTTACGAGGACATGGGGGAAAAAAAGAAGAGTCAAATTACTCCGTGCACACAGCCTAAGCACAAGTGATCTGCCTTTCTCATTGTGGTTCTGTCTTTGCTTTACCAGAGATTTCTTTTGACATTAAGTTGTTATGCTGAAAACTGCACAGAGAAACTAAACACTCTCCCAACTTCCTTTAGCTGAAGGTGAGCTGGCTCTAGGAAATTGCTGCCCTAAGAAAACTAGGAAAGAAGTAGCCTAACTCAGCTGTTGCACACTATAGGGCCACTGAATGCTTCTCTGCTCTAGGCAGCCACTTGCTTCAAATGCATGACAGGGCCATCTGCCCTTTGGGATAGAATACATAGCTCTTGCAAGAACCTCTGTAGATTTACAGCAGAGAGATATTACCTACGGCCCTCCAGTCACAAGACAAGATGAGGAAAGAACAGCAACTCAGTAGAGCAGGGAATTATTACTACTTAGTTATTAGATAAGAAATCTAAGCAAACCTGCTCTCCAGTCTTAAATGACTTGAAGTCACTAAATTGCCCAAGCAAGGCTTTCCTATAGACTTGAAGGATGTGTCAAAGGAAGGGAACAGCTGTAGGAAAGGCAATGAAATCCACTCAGAGTTACCCTGGGCAATTGCATACTTTTACAGTTATAGTCCTTGCATTTGCTCTTGGGCACCTTCCACCTGCTCTTTATCAAACTTGTTCCTTGCATTTTAATCTCAGTTACATAATCTTGAGCCTCTGAAACACTTTATTAACAAGCAACACAAATCAGCTGCCTAGAACCGAAACAGAGGTTTTTGGTCCTGAAATTGGAAGCACCCATAGCTTGAGCTGAAGAGCAATGCCTTCTGAGCTGGAAGCTGCTGGCACCTTTGTGGAGAAATTGAGAGGAGAAGCCATACCACCTAAAGGCCAGGGATTGGGTGCTAATGGACACAGCAAGATGCTACGCAACCCATGAAAGTGATAAAACCATTGCTGAGGGAGCAGTAGTTTTCTTTGCACCTGTGAAGACCTCTGGACCAGCAGGACCTTCATCATATCCTCCTGGAACTGCTGCAACAGCTGCTGCACAATTACTAAGAGGCTTCACAAGCCAACTCTTCCCTAGTTTGTAACACAAGAACATCCCCACTCTCAGTTACACCCCTGGTTTAGTTTGCCTAGAGATGGCTTTTTTGGTTTGAGTCCTTTTGTTCTGAATGTGCAAATCTGGTAGAAGCTTCAGTTGCATTGATTCCTTTTCAGGGCAAGATGGGAAAGAAAAGATCTTTAAACATTTTAGTAAGTACTTTAAAGCTCCTTTTCCCTTCGTACTGGTTTGTTTGAAAAGGCAAAATCCATTTGTTACCCCCCAATTTATCACCAAAAGGAACCTGACATTAATTGCATTCTGTTATTACAAGCGGAGGTCATATGTGCTTTTCTTAATAGAGTTTGCAGCTCTTATTTTTACAGATATTCCATGTGGGCTAAATAACATTAAGAAAGCTAAGGTCAAAGCCTAGTCATTTCAAAGGAATAAAGGGAAAGATTTACAAGACATCTGGTGAGAGCCGTTTATAAGGGGAAGCAAGACTTTTCTTCTGAGATTACACCAATTGATGCCTAAATTGGGGAAGAAATCCCAAAGGAAGACACAATCCACTTGGTAAAATCAATTCTGCTCAGAGATGCAACTGATTTGATCCTGAATTTTAAATGGGTAAGAGCATCTCACACTCCAGGAAGCTTCCTTACAAGCACTAAGCTTTGATTTCCACAAAGCACCTTTGGGATTTTCCCCCCTGCATGTTTTGCAACAGGCAGTCAGATGTCCTTGCTCAGAGACTGCCATTGGGCCATCCCAGCTGTTTGTCACCCACCCATACCTGCCCTCATGGACATTTCTCCTGGGTCTGCTGGCATAATTGCTTATGAAATGATTTCCTAAACCACTTCCAACAAAATTATTTGCCTGGGTTAAACACTTTTTTTTCTAAGCTGACTGATTTTAACCACATTAAATCACATGAGCAGTTCTGGCAGTTGACCAGAGGGAAGGATCCCAAAGGCAAGTAGCCAGGGGTAAGGATGGCCATAGGACAGGAACCTGTCAACACAGTACAGCTAAAACTGTGAGAGGGCTGACCAAAGCCTGGTCTTGTTGTACCAACATCTTTTTATTGCTGTAAAGCAAATAAGTATTATTTTTTTAACAGTCTTTCTTAGCATCATTAAAACATTTCCTTGCTTTTAGCACTTGCTGTGTGCTACTCACTTTTGCTCACACAAGCTGTTGAGTGTTTGCCTGCCCATACTGCACAGGTATTGGCTTCAATTAAGGTAAGCACTTAGCACATCCCCTAACCTCAGATCTAGAGTGAAGTCAGCAAGACCTAATCTTTGATTTCACCTTACAAAGAGGTTTTGGACTGTTGTGTTTCTGTGAAGGCAGAGCAGCCACCTCACCCAGCTCATGGCATTTGGCAAGCAGCTGGTGGCTGAGGAGCAGCTCCACCTCGCTTTTTGTAGCAGCAGTCCTGGCTCAAGCCATTTGCCCTTACATCTGCTCCACACTTCTGTCACATGAGTGGGACTGCTCAGTCCATTCTGCACCCTGGAAGGGAAGCTGACCAGGCTCAACCTGCCCTGGGTCAGAGCAGGTGTTTCTCAGCTGGATCTATTAACTCATCTCAAAGAGCCCTACTGCTGAACATGAAACTACTCCTGATGAAGCACTGACCAAGGTGTACAGCAGAAAATGTGACATTGGGCTGAAAGCACAATAAAACAGCATTGCCACTAAACTTTGTGTTGTGTTGTCTAAACACGACCTGGACATACACAGAGGCTTTTTATGGGATACTTTCATGAGTCATCATGTCTATATTTTCTTGCACAGTTGGTAAGAGATACTCTACATTTCCCCTGAGCATTCTCCAGGCTTCCTGCACCTCAGGAGTCTATGTATGCAATCCTACACTCCCCTTGGGCTGCAAGATCACGGTGAAAGAGACCATGTTGCTACATCTCCTTCCCTACCCTCTCCCCATCCCTCCAAATGCCAAAAGGTAGTGACATATTTGATAGTGTAGTTAACTTTGCCAGAGATACCAAGGTGTCAGTACAGAGTGAAACAGTCATCAAGTTTCAGTAACTGCTAAATCTGAGCTTAATTTGAATTGGCACACTAACTTGGAAATGGGTTAGGTCTATCCACCCACTACTGGCTTTCTTTGCTACCCAGAGCTTTATGCTGACTGCCAAATCACCCTCCTGTAGGAGGTAGTACGGCTGGCTGGAGCCCTGCCAACCCAATCCAGAGACAGGCACCAGCACTCAGCCTCACCTCTGTATGCTCCATCCCCTGAGCTCTAGTGCAGCCTGCAAATGCATTAGCAATGCCCTCTTTTACAGGTTACATGGCAGGACAGATGCTAGGTGTCGCTGATAAATGGCTTGGTTTTGGCAATCCAAGAATACAGGGAGAGGGAGCTGGGGATGAGGGCAACATACAGCAAACCATACAGCCAAGAAAAAAAAACCCTAGTCTACAAACAGAAAGTTTCAACTTAACATCTTAACAAAAATCAGAGCAAAGGAAAAGCAGCCATCTGAACCACAGTAGTTTACCTATAGTTGCTCAAAAGCCTGCACCATAAGTGTGCCATGCTCTGTTGAAATGCTGCCTGAAGCTGTAAACATTGGTTGGGTGGAGCTTATTGTCTTTGAAAAGACATTCTATTTCTCTGCTTTAAGTGAGAGATATAGCATTAAGACTCTCTAATCAGACCTTTGCTCCTTAAACTCAGGGTCTTCCTACATTTTAAACATAGTTCTTGATCAAAAGATGTCATAACATCTTCATCACCTTCTCATAAATGATGCTACTGAGGTGGGAAAAGAAAAACAAGAACAAACCAGAACCAAAGCCAGTCCTGGTTTGCATGTTGCAGAAGAAGAAAGAAAAGCAAAGGTGTTCTCATCTGCTATCTTTTCCCCTTTGTCTTCCTGCTCCTATTCACTTTTAGAGTAGATCTAAAGTAGATTAAGACTTGATGTCACTTTTCTCCCTCATATCCAACAATCCCTCAAGTTCCAGGGGAGAGTTCTGCTGGGAATCCTGCCAAGAGCTCACTTGGGGCAAGGCTAAAAACTGCTGATACTTGTCCTTCTCAATGACCCTAAGATACAGCTTCAACAGTGGCCAAACCTGCATCAGCTGCTTTAATTACGATACATTTTGATCAGTCTCCTTATACTGGTCTACCTCTCAGTGTATCTTCAGTAACTTTGCAATTAAGTAGTCTTGCCCTATATAAACTACATTGTTCCACTGGCTTCATATACATACAGGTGCTAAAGATGTGATGAACATCATTTTTCTTCCTCTCTGGGACCTATTCAACTACGACAAATATAATGCATTCATTGCCTGGATCCTTTCCTTTTAGCACTCATTTTATCCCTGTCCCCAAATATCTATTTAAAGACTATGATCTATTATTTTGCATAGCTTTAAGTCAGCACTGAAACTGTACATGGCCAGCTGAAGTATCTGTAGCCTGTAGGTTTGCCTCGGGCTAAACTATCTCCTGTACTAGTAGTCAAAGCAAGTACCTCCTCATTTATTAAAGATGTGTCGCATTCACATATCTCTGGCAGCTGCTGTGGCTAACTGCATAAAAGTTAAACTACAGTCAACCAGTTTCTATGAGGCTCACATCAGACTTTTAGCTCCCATCTCAAAAAATGGGTTAAAGAAAATCCAAGTTTAGATTTTTTTGATCTGGCCACCTGGAATTCAGGAATGTCAGCCTAGAACAGCAGATCTCCAAAAAGCACATTCTGAGATAATACAAACAGCCCAAAGTTGGCACATCTTTGGGACAACGACCTTGGAATTAAATTTTTGGTGTTGATTCAAGTTTAGTTTGCTGTGAATAAGACACAGAGAGACCAATGAGAGCCCTGCAAGGAAAATAAAAGGCAATGATATAGCTTGAGGAGAAATTATCTGATTCATTCCAAAGCAGGAGATATTTATCTTCTGATAGTCCTGCAATAGTTACTTTTCCCCTATTGTCCAGGATGACTAATATACTACAAATACTACATTTTATCTGATGGATACAGACTCAGTACAGTGAGAGCAACTCATCACAGTATCATTGAAGAGGGGAGTGCTGATGAGCCTTGAGATGCTCTTGTTCTGAAGCTCAGGTCAGGAATCGGCTTGCTCATAAAAAGGTAGCCCTTCAGCAATAGGATACAGAAATCTTATGCAGAAACTAGCTTGTGTCAGGCTGAAATTTTACCAGTATACTTGCTGATCCAGTCTAGTTTCATGTCCTGCAAGTCAGAGTAAGAATTAGAACAATGACTTAGATACGCCAAGAAACTACAACTGCATTATATCATTTTCTTTAGCTGTGTCTCCACTTAAAAATTCTGGTCTCAAGGAAAGTATTCAGTAGTGGGTTTCTGAAGTTCTTGTATCTTCTTCAACCTATGTAACTTCCCTTCAAAAGAGCAGTTTTATGGCCAAGATCCATGAAAGTCAAGTAGTAGTCAGAAGTGTGGCCTCTATTTGAAGTGAGACACTTAATGTCTTTCAACTAGTTCAGAAAAATGCAATTCCTTGGATTTTAAATGCCACAACTCTGACTCCCAGATTGATCTAGAAAAGCACACTGAGACACAGAAGACTGACTAACGTCTCCTGACAACAAGCCCTCAATTTTCATTCAAAAGTACTAGCTTTCAAACAAATATTGCACTATATCCACACTAGATATCAAAGTTAGCACCCACTTCCACTGGCTATTCCACTGCTAAGATGGAGACAACTTATTTAGCAGAAGTATGCCCTGCTAAACACACCAGCAAATAAAAACCTCTTTCCAAAGACAGAGACACCAAGACACGAATCAGGGACAAAGCCTTAGGCAGGCACGGAAATTCTAAGCACGAGCTAAAATACCTGTTACATTTTACAAGGTAATATTGCAAGGATTTGTAAAAACAAGCTTCCATGTAATCTTGCCAGGATAATTTTCTGTGAACTTCTGCTTTTTCCCTCCTGAAAGAGTCTCTGCTGTCATTTTCCTAGTGGTTCTTTTTTTTTTTTTCACTTTTATCAGAAATTAATATGGCTCAGAGCAACTTTAGTGTGATGGTTGTGTGCTAAGATAACACCCCATGTATAATAACTTACATTAAATCTTTTTGCTAAATACATATTGTTCCCATCAGTGAACAAACGACCTATCCAAACGTTCAGATAATTTGTTTTAACAACATGTTACTGTTCTTGGGTAATGCAACAAAGCAGGCAATCACAGATGAGCGAGCAATATGCCAATAAAACTGAAAGAAATAAATTAGTATCATGGTAACACATGTGTCTTCACAATTAATAAATTCCACTCCATCAGTCTGTGATTTAATTATGCATTATGTATAGGGCTACCATGAATCATTCATGTGTTCTGTTAACTAAATGGCTGGATACAAATCTTCTGATGAGAATATTTACATGAAAACCCAAGTGTTCATGAAGAGTAGGACACAAAATGATCCTAAATCAATTTTTAATTCCTAGTGGTGTTGGGATTTTGTTTTCCTGGGGAGACAAGAGGTTTGGTTGGTTGAGGTTTTTGTAACAAGGAGTTGCTGCGTTTGGTGTTTCTTGGGTGGGTTTGGGGTCTCTTTAAAACAAAAAGACAGCTTGCTGTACACTTCACCTGTAACAGAGTGAGGTTTTTTTACTGCAATAGTCCACAGCTAAGGGTACTAAGCAATTCCTTAACATTCTCCTCCTCAGGAAATCCAGCCCTGTCCATTGTCAGCCAACAGAGCCCTAAATGAGGTTGCTCAAAGCATGATCTGTCCCTGTGGTCTCCTCATTCTCCTCCTTTCTGTCAAGAACCATCTCCATCAGGACTTCCCATCTCCTGACAGAGCTACAGATTAAGATGGAATGCTTCCTGCGGAAGAGAAAGGCACATAGCATGGGGGCAGAACATGACATACTAAGTCAGGACTATATGACTTGTATCTATTGCAGTGTAAAAGAATAATACTCAATCATTCTCTGATTGGAGGAATTACTCACTCCCTTACTCTCAGGCCTAAGGAAAAGGAGACTTATCCTTTCACAGCGTCTGCTTTCAAGATCACTGACGCTAAGAGCATTTTGATTAACTTCAGTGAGTTATAGGTGAAACTCAGTTAGCAAACACTGAGACAGGGAAGCATAACTAGTCAGAGTTTGCTACCTGCTACTAAGACAAAAGGTGTCTGAAATCACAGCAAAATTCAACAGGATCAGGCAAGATCTTTGCAAGAAATCCTTGCAAGGGCAAAATAGGAATAGGGGGCCCCCTGCCATGCATCTCTTTTGGCAGATTTTGACCCAGTTCTAATAAGCTAAAACTTCAGAACAGTTACATGAAAATCCAAGATCATCTTGTTCCAGAAGCTACTTACTAGAATTCTACTATATCCCTTTAACACATATTTTATGCATACAGCGTGGACAAAGGGTTTGGAGATCTCAGTCGCATGATAAAGAGTTGTCTATTTCTCAGTGCTTTTTGAAGGTTTGTTCAGATTCATCCTCTCATTTATAGTGAGTTTCCTCCAAATCTTACAACAAAGTGTGACTCCATCACTTCTTGGCTGAGGTTGATAGAATAAGCAGCTTTAGAGCCCTTTACATTAAACTCAGCACTAAAATGCCCTGAGTGACCATTACTTCTGTTTAAGCAAGAACTAAGGAGAGAATTTGATTTCTGATGCATTTGGATTTGTTGACCTCTATTTGTCCAGAAATACTAAAAACACCTTATCAAATGCATCCTACCCCAAGTTGCCAAGTAGAAATATATAGTCTGCTCTGACTCTCTGCTCAAGCAGTTTTATCTGAAACATCCTGTTTTAAAGGAGCACACCAGATCTTTATGCAGCACGTTGCATCTGGCATAAGCCATTTGCAATGTGTTCTAATACAGAACTCTGCCATCTTTAAGCTTGCAGTACTGCTTGCAGGGTGAATATTCACTTTCCCAGGAGTCTCCAGGGAGGTGGCAGCAGGGGGACCACTTCCCCTCTTACCACTGAAGCAGCTTTTTTTCTTGATAATCCTGAAGCTCTCCACCTTCCCACCCACGCTTCTGCTGCTGTAGGATGCAGAGGAGCTGAATATCCCTCATTCTTCACTGCTGGCCACCTCACTATGCACACTGCCAGTGAGAGCTTGGAGGACTTGATTCAGTTACAGATTGCCAGCTAGTAAAGGATGGCTCCTGAGCGTACAGAGGCACTGCAGGAGAGACGTCAGAAGACCGTTCACCAGCTACTGTTGCTGTGTTTTCTCTCCCAGAGCTGCTTAAAATTGTGTGGAGACTCCTCCAGCTGAAGGGTAAACATCTTCCATTACCACACACAGCATATCAGCAGTAGATGCTGTTGTGGCCACTTTGCAAATCATTCTGCCTAATGCAGTGAACTAAACACATCAAAAGTGCACACATGTTCACACCTCGAGTATGGGCTCTGGCTTGTTGCTCATTTAAAGAGAGGGTAAGACAACCTATGTGCGTGGTTTTTCAAGTTGCAGAGCTAGTCACACATGATGGTGACATCAACTATGTAACTGCTGCAAAGAGCCTGGAGGATCAGAAGCAATTTCATACTCCTAGAAAGAAGCAATTACTTTGAGAGATGGAGTGAAAAATGTATCTGTTATCAACAGGTTACATATTTGTGGATTTAGGGATTATCTAGTGCCTAGTTCTACAAAACCCTAAGGTTAAATCTAGTTTGAGCTCTTCAGAGTTTGAGGAATGCAGGCAGCATCTCTCCTTCAACAGCCTGGTCCTTGAAAGAACAAAGTCTGAGAGCTCACTGATAGAAGGTTCCTGCTGGTACCTCTGGAAACACATAAAGCCACCAGACTCAATCATGATTGTGAGTCGAAACAACTTTGGAATATCTGGAAATGATTAAAAAGGCAGCCTGTGTGCTAAGGATACACAATAGCTAGAAGGGGAAAAGTGCTAAAGTGATAGCAATTGCAGGGCTGTGTGTGTGGCAACAACCAGCAGTGCTAAAAATGTCTGAGTTAAGAACAACTTATTTAGCTGAGAAAGAAATCCAAAGGTCAGGTCAGTTCATAGGCACATAAGCTTTTCTTATTTTTTATCTACTCTCTGCTTGTATTGTTTATCTGGGGGGGGAAAAAATCCCTGTGTTTTCAGCAAGCTGTTTCTGCCAGTGCCTTTTGAAAGCCCAGATCATGAAATCTTGTCCAGAACTATAAAAGGGGTCAAATCCATCTGGGCCTGCACGAGGCAGCATCTCCCTATCAAACAGAGACGTTGAGTACTCAAGCAGTACGTGATGAAAACAGAGAGAAGACTGCAGCCTAACAGCTTTAAGTAGAAACATGGGTATGTAAAAGGCAAAGTTTTCTCCCAAAAGAAAGGGAACAGACACATCCAAACCAGTAAGACTGGTGGCAACTGGAGGACATTCAACTCCTTTCAACCAGTTCCTGTTGTGCTGTTAAAAAGGCAAAGAACCTAGTGACATTTTCACAGGATGCAACAGAAAACCTTGTTGGGTTCTCTAGACAATCAACGGGAAACCCTAACAGAGACGAAACAGAATTAACTGTCCCTTGCAGTTAACCAGCTTTCTTCACATTACCATCATGGATGTTAACCTACCCTTCAGCTACATGTACCACACTGGTTCCTGGTGGGAACCAGGTGGGATGAGGAGGTGCAACAGTAAATTTCAGAACATTTTATGCCTCTGCCCTTCTTTGTTGTAGTTTTGCTTTCTCTCTCTCCCTCACCATTTCTGTTTAATAAAACCTCTTCAGGTTGTTAGAAAAGTGTTGCAGTTCCCATTTATGATTATTCCTACCTACAGTGGAAAGCTGCAGTTGGAGTTTCTTGCTTGAAGGGATGTTGTACTTTGTACGGTGTGAAAATATTTGTAGTGCACGCTGACATGCAATATGAGCGTCAGGGGAAGGTATCAAAAATGAGATATCTGGACTCTTTTGGGCCACAGGGTAAGGCATAGACAGACAGACCAACTGATGGAGACTTTCTGCTTCATCTGGACCCATTAAGCTTTGTGTGTTTCGCGAACATTGCCGCTCTGCAGCTCATATACAAGAGGATCAGATTTTCATCCCTCATTTAAGGTGATGACAAGTTTAGCCTCAGTTACAGTGAGTAAAGAATGAGAGAAAAACTTCTGAGATTAATTATAATCTCAGCAGTACCTAGGTTCAAGCATGAGGAGAATGACAACACCTGGGTTACAGGGAAGCTGAAAAGCCAGTGAAAGTGTCAGAGGAAAAAGTACACACGAGGCAGAGCTCTTAGCACGCACCTAAAAAATTCCTCCCTTCTTGTTGTGAAAGAATAAACTGAGTTTGTGCCCAGGAACGTGGGGAAATGGCCTTTAATAGGAAGAGATAACAAAGGTATTCCACAGAAGATGGTTTATGTTACCTGTTGTGGGGAATATAAGTTGCCTGCAGTGTGTTCATGCTCCCTAGTAGATCATGTAAATACAATGGTTTCATACAGAGGCTCCCAAGCAGCTTTGAGCCATTTCCTCTCCGTGCGCTCAAGCACGGGACGGTTTCTTCTAACCAGGTGGAAAGACTTGGTAGATAAATCCTAGGGAAAATGTCTGTAGTTGTACCAGTTCAGAAGCATGGGATCTCCAGCTTCCTGGGATGCCTTGAAGCATAAGAGCAATGTGTCTGAGCTTATTAAAGAACTGAAAATGGAGGAAGAAGCTTGACAGTTTTCTGGCTGGACCCAGCCTATGTGTATTATGCCAAGTCTGTTCCAGAAAATCACTTTAGTAAAAGGCTTCTTTATGTTTCTGAACTAGTTTGGTTTCATTAAATATTAAATACCAGCCGTCAAAAGAGAACATGTCAGTACTAACATTCCTCTCCCATGCAGAAACATCCCATAGTTAAGTGACATGACATTAATGTCAGATTCTTACCCTGTTCCTTTCTCATGGCTGCTTGCTTCCCAGCCCCGTGGAGAAGTCGCAGCTTGGCTTTGAAGGTCCATTTTTTTCCTGGACCTTTGCATAACACAGGAGAGAGGTGGATGCAGAGTAGGTCAAGCTTTGCAGCGAGAGTAAATTGTTTCAGCTGATGAGAGCTATGAAATCTGAGACAATCCAGTTGTGCTGAAACACGTTGGGGCACCAAGCAACACACTGGCGGATGAAATTGAACTTGCACGAATTAAAACTAATGTGCACTGGCAAAACAATCTTAGCTTCTCATGTATGCTGATGAGTTGCAAATATGGAGGCCTCTCAGAGGAACAAAGGCAGGAGTCAACCTGAAAACCACAGCAAAGTTGCCTGCCCTCATCCCACCCAGAAGAGTTCCTAAAGCAGACAGCTTTCCTCCTTCTTGGCTCATTTTACCAAGCTTAGAAACTATCCACGGGCAGGAGATCTCTAAATCAAACTGTCATCTGAAAGACCTATCTCAATCTTCCCTCTAGAAACATAGTGAGGAAATCAAGACAACTGAAAGCAAGTCTGTGAATGGAATCAAGAAGAGGCTGCCCAGGAACTAGGAAGGTTATTTTGGTGTGTTACAGAGCAGTCTGTGCTCTCTGCCACTGCACAAGGGTGGATACGGGGGCTAAAACAATGTCCTTTACTTCCAGTCCATTTTTCATGCAATGATGGAAAAACAGTCACCTCCTTTACTGAGGCTGTTAACACAAATACTGCTCCCTTTTAGCACCACAGCCATGCTTCCTACTGTAGGTAGGGCTGAAGATTAAGGACATCATCCTCCTCTCATGCTTGCTGAAGTAGCAGGCAACAAAACATTCCTTGAACAACAGAGAGGAGAAAAAGGAACCACGCACAACTAGATATAATGTCGTGTTTCCTGAACCAGAGCACAAGCAGAAGGCTGGAAAGAGATTAAGATGATATACTAGAGGTACCATGAAGCAAGGAAGCAAAAAACCAGAGTTTCAAGCAGCAGAACCTATGTGGGAGGGTCAGAAAGCAAAAGATCACAGGCAACTCTGGTCAAGGAACAGTCAGAAGGCACATTTGCTATTCAGATGTACTGTCTACACAGCGGGACCTCACTTTGCCTCTGCCTCCCCACTTCCCATGGCTTTGCACATGTTCTCTATTCTCAGGTTGGAAGCAACCTGGGGCATGTTTATATAGCATCTTGTACAAGACAATCTAATTGCCCACAAAATCTGTCCAGCAATTGCTGAAGGAAGCACCTCACTCAGACAACTATATTACACTTCCACAAGTGTTACAGCCATGACGGGTGTTTGCTGGGAATAGAACAGCCAACTTCCTCTCTTTGTAGGTGGCTACAGGCTGGAAAGTTGAGTTACCCTCTGCACAAAGCTCTTCTACCTAAGCTGAGTAGCTAACAGCAGGAAAGGTTCACTAATGAAGTTAATGACAGATAACGCAACGATGATTACACCAACACATCCTGTTGAAGTAGAGCAAAATACAGGACTAGAAGTGAATTTCAGAGCTGTAAATCAATTTGGCATTACACACTTCCAGAATATTAAGAAATTAAAATCCACTTAATAATCCCAAGATGGTACACAGGGGACCTGTCATTGAAAGAAGACAGTTTCCACAAAGCAGCTTTCATACAAACCACGTTGTCACAGGCAAAAGTGGAAGCCAGCATCTTCCCCTCCTGATTAGAGGTCACCAGCACTCACTGCACATCTAGAAGTGACTGCCAGTTTTACAATTAATCTGTGCTGATGGATCCATTAATTGGAGCAGATCACAGTGCTCAAGCAATGTAGGTCACAATGCTTTCACAATACCAATAGAAAGCAGTCAATGTTTCAAATGACCTCGTGCCCCAGCCATCTATTTTGGAAAAGAGGCCTCCACAAAATGAAATCCTTGCACCTTTCTCCCTTTCCTTTCATTGCAGCCTCCTATCATAAGGAAAGATCAAACTGAGGGCAGATGTGGGAAAAAGTCATTTGCTATGCTGGTAAATGTTAGAGGCAAACACTGTACTGTCAGTTGCAATTTGATCTTACACACTGTTTCGGTGGAAATTTTATGTACAGCAGCGCACCAAAAATAAATCTGTCTATCCAATTACCAGCAAATTATCAATCCTTAACTTCATTAGGGAACAGTAATTTTTTTTCCCTATCTCACAGGGGGAAAGGAAGCTAGAAAAAGATCATATCCCTTCCTGACTTCAGGGCTCCTACAAGGCAGTTGTTTTCGATTCATGATGCTTAATGCACCCAGACTGAGTTCCCTGGTCACTCTGGGGAGTGGCTTTGGAAGTAACACAAAGCCATCAAAACCTGTGATGGCAAAATAAACCCTGCAAGGAGTAACCCTGCTTGAGTCATAGATACATACAGCGTCTCTTCTGTCTGCACTGATGCAGGTTCTTTATGCCATCCTGCAGAGATACGTTGCATCAGGTATGGTTGGCCTGAGAACATGGCTTCCCTGCAATGCAAGGAGAAGCTCCCACTGCCAGCACACACTTGGACTGCTCTCAACAGCTCAAGAAGTGGAAAGGTTAAAGCTACAAGCTTGCTCCAACTAATTCCAAGTAGTTTACCTTCAAGGGCTTTATGAACAGCTAACTTCTATCTATTCCTTGGGGAAAGCAGATATTAACTACAGACTAAGCAGAGAGATTGAAGCCAACCCTTGCACAAGTTTCCATTAATTCCAGGTGCTCCAGTGTACGATTCCCTCATACACAAGAAGCCTTTTGGTCCTACAAAATGCAGAGGCACCAGCCTGTATATTCTTGATTGCCACCTACTGGCACTCTACATGTTAGAGCAGGGCTTACAAATATGCACATAATAGAAACCAGACAGCTTCAGGAAATTTTTGCTTAAGTGCTCAGGGTAAATAATTTGCTTCACTTTTCAAGTGCTGTACAACAACAAAAAAGAAAGAAAAAAAGCAAAACCCAGGCTCAGAGACACTGCTAGATGCCTGATCTGAGAATACCCTAAAATCAGGAACTTGGCTTTAGAAAGGATATAAAGATGACCCAGTGGGGGGTTTTTTCCTACCAATGATTACCTCATTGACAAAAAAATAAAGTCCATCAGCTTGTCCTACTGCATTAGAACTTTTATACTATCAGGCTTTAATCTGACTTGGGGTTCAGTTAATGATCTGAAATACAGAGAAGCAGAATAAACTGCACCTAAGACCTACTCTGACAGTTTGCACCCATAAATCAGAATACCAAGACAAGTCTCCCCCTGTACTGGGAGTGCTCCTTGAGAAGGAATTGTAGACTTATATTTCACCTTAAAAGGAACTGGAATCCTCAACCCCACTCACCAGACACAGAACTGGACATGAGAAATGGGAACAGTTTACCCCAGGATACCTGGCAAGCCAGAGAAATGACCAGGGCGGAACACAGGTTGTCACTTATCACTCAAGCACAGGACACGTCCCAGATCAGAACCCAAGCCATCTTCCTATCAGAATGGCTTCACCAGCAACAGAGCCAGCCTTGTAGGATCTCTGAAACTTTATCCAGACACAACCTTGCTAGACTGTCACTACAATCAGCTTTAAGAAGTCAATGGTACATTTTCAGAGTCCAAACCTGACTGCTCACTGTCCTGCACATTACATCTACTGAGCTAACTGATCCTTTCTTTTATTCCCATGCAGCAAAGCCAAATGGGAACGAGGCAATTCATAAAGCCATACAAAACATAAGGAATAAAGCAAGATTGTCCAGGTTTTGCAGTCCATTAAAACCGTGCTTTCTGAAGAGGTCTTTCAGGCAATGCTGGAGGGGCAAATAAGAGTGTATTAAAACCAGACCAGGTCCATAGATTTGCTACAAAACCTTGAGAAAATAGAAGATACAATCAGATCAGAAGTCACTGAAAACAAAACTCAAAGCCAAGAGACTGCAGATACACAAGATGAAAACTAGTAACTACCTTTCAGTGAATCAAAACAGTGACATAAAGAACAAGGTTTGTTTCTTTAATTTGTTTATTTTTTACATGAGCTAAGTGAACCAAGAATCAATACTTCAACAACAATTTTCCACACTTGAAATCTCAAATATCTCTTTGGCAAAAGCCCTGACATATGAGAAACAAGTTTCCTGAACACTTCATCGAGACCAAAACTACACCATTATACACACTCCCTTACAAGTTACCTCATTCCAATTCATAAACCAGCACTTCATTCTGACAAAAGTGAGGAACTTAAAGTCCTCTTTCTTTTTCTCCAAACCTCTGGTTTCTACCTGAAAGATTAACTTCTTAATTTGAGGAGGAAAAACAAGGAAGAACAGAAGTTCCATGGCAGCACAGTCCTCTTCCTCAGTTGTGATCAAACTCCACAGCAGCCTCCAACAGAAAGGTGCTTCAAAGCAACAGGCCACGTTACAAAATTCCAGTAGCTATCCTGGCTATCTGCTGCTTATGGATGACACTCACATTGCCTACCAGAGAGAACACAGATCAGCACCTTTATCAAATCACTGGGCTGAAAGCAAGCTTATCGTAGATGGGATTAAGACACGAGCATTACATTCAGATCCAGACTTCCCCAAAGTTGAGAGCAATTTCATCCAGGCTTTGCAATCAGTTCACTTCTACTTTGGAAGAAGGACAAATCACTTATTTTCTCCACTTTTATTATTTTCCTGCCAACTTCTCTGTAATCTCACAAGACTCCCTGCATTATGTAACCATCCAAGCTATTCTTCCTTGTCTGTTTTTCCCTGGCAAATCAGATCAATTGATTGATCAAACTTCAAAGGTCAAATTTATCTTGGGTACTCAATATTAGCCAATTTCTTTTCCAAGACCAAAGGCTGCAGCATATGCTTACATGCATCCTACATCAAAAAACTAACTATGGTTGATGTCAGGAAAACAGGTTAAAAATTAAATGCTCCTCTAGCAGGACTGAGGAGCAGATTTCAACGTTACACCCGCCTGCTCCATGTAACACTTCTTTAAATACAGGTCAATAATGATGCAGGGAGGTAAAGCCTCTGTGTGGAGCCAGGATCAGGAGTTAGTCAAGCAAGAAAATAATTCACCTCCTTATTCCACTGTTCTGGAGAGAGAAGCATGGGAGGACCACATGAGATGGTATTGCCATACAGCTGTCTTAATTGTGACATTTTTGTAGCTTTGCCATCAGAGGAAACCATGAAGCCAAACATGGTCAAGAATTGAACATATGACCCTTAATTAGCTTCTCAACAAAGTTGAGAGACAACAGAACATAACCACTTTCATTACACACTATGCAAGCAGCTGAACGACACTGCAGTGCACAGTTCACAGTAGGCTCCACACCTACCTCCCTATTTCATTATTTCATATTCTGACAAGGGGTCTCCACTTTATAGAGATGATGTTGATAATGGCAAAAGACAGAGCCAAACAGAGCATAAGCAATGTATTCCCAGATGGTGATGGGGAAACCAGCAATGAAGAAATTAAAACAGCTCAAATTCTTTCAGCTGCTAAAGGATATATGTCACTCCTGACTGGAGGCATGCAGCGTTCACCAAGAGAAATGTCACAAAGCCAGAGTCAGGTGTTAGGATCACATCACCTTGTGACCATGCTCAATTTGGCATGGTCATATCAGAGGTAGGTATGGCCCAGCTTAACACCTGCTTATTTCAGAATCCAGTGTCATGAAAACCAAGTCCTGAGATGCAGCTCCACTCACAAATTGCCATTCAGTTATTACAACAACATAGATGCTGTCCAGTGTCTGACCAAAAAATCATAATAGACTTGATGACAGCTAGGAAAGTGTAGTACACAACTGCATTTCACTAGGTATCCACAGTACCCATTTATCTAACAGCAGCTGCCCTGTTACCTAACCACAGCACAGGCCAAGTCAAACCTGTGCTGCTAGAGGGGCAAGGAGTTTCACAGGGGGCTCACACTCCAGAAAGCTCTTCTAAGGTAACTGTATTTATACATGTTACACAAACACTCTCACTCAGCCTGGTGTCCAGGCAGCTCTCAAAGTACCCAGACCCCAAATGTATTCATCAGCCAACTAACTAAAGGATGCTCTGTGAGCTGGGAAGCAAAGAGAAGTGTGAGTCCTCCTGCTGTGCTATATAGAGGACCTCAGAAAAAGCCAAGAAAACCTTCCTGCCCCTAAGTCCTCAGACGTAGCAAAGCAAGACAAACAAAAGGTTAGGGGAAACCCAGTAAAACTATTCACAGTCCTGAGTACAGGAAACCAACACAGTAAGAAGAAAGGTTTCTGATCACACCAGAGCCTTTTGGCAGCCTAAACAGATGATGTCAGGTCTCCCAAGTCCTAGAACAGAGCTTCTTTTCCAAGAGTTTAAGTCAGGCAAGAAACTGAAGCCTGCTAAGCTCCAACCTGCACAGCTAGTATAATCAGAACAACAAAAGCTGGACTCTGAGACAAGCAGTTTCCTCCCTCTTAAATGAAACAAGAAAGACTTCGGTGTGCACATGTATCTGCAGATGTTGTACACCCAAGTGCAATGTGGATTTCATTCTAGTGATTGCTTGTAGTCTTTTCTGGAGGGGAGGGAATACTACAATAAATAATCAAACTTCCAGAAAAGACAACTGTCATGCCGTGTGATGCTAGTCTAGAGATGCAAAGGAGCCTCTGACAGGCCAGCTTCTTAATCTATAACATTCTACATTGGCAACTGACAGTCCTTTCAATGAAGGAGCACCTGAGTACTTAATAACAGAGAATTAACGATCTGACAATAGGCAAGGTACTTGCTCAGGCATTAGTAAGGAAACAGAGTGACACCTTACATGAAAAGCTACTTGAATGCCATTTAAACTTGTCAAATTGCAGAAAATAGACCTGCAAATTGATAAAATCAAGGTTATTCATTATGTGAACTAATGTCTAATTTTCTTAAATTGCATCTATTTTCCACAAGTTAAACCAAGAGATTCTCTGCCTGAAATATTAATGTGAAGGAGCGATCCTGGACAGGGCAAACTCAGCGATCCTACAAGGCATCAAAACTATCGCCCTCTCTGACCTCCTGTAGAACACAGATGGTGCCATCCCCTAAATGAATTCCTTGCTTCAACTAGAGAACATTGTCAAGAAAAGGCAAAATTGCCAGCAAGGAAGGATCTATGACAACCTTTGGTAAAACACTCCCGGTGGTTAATGACTCTCATTCTTTTCAAGCATAGCTCCTTCTTCCAGCCTCAGTTTGTCCAGCTGCAACTTCCAGCCAGCAGCAATCACAGTACACTTGTCAGCTAGATGGAAGAACATCTCTGGTCCTTATGTATGTACTTATAAACTGGTCAAGCCACCTTTAAACCGCTGCTCAATAAGCTAAAACAGATTGTGCTCTCAGAGCATGTCACTAAAGGACACATTTCTCAGACCTTTTAATCATTCTGACAGATTGCCTCTGATCCTCTTCCAATTTATCAGCGTCCTTCTAGCACTGTTGAAACAGAGATCCAGGCACACTATCACAAAAGCAATTGCACCACTGACAAAGGCATTACTTCCTGACTCATTTAACAATCCCTCACTTTCACATCAGAAAGACTTCACTAATCCTTTTGGTAACTTGGAAACCAGTTATTCAGCAGGTGCCCCAAGTCCTCTCCTTCCCTAAAGGATCTCCCACTCTGCAAGCACCACCTCCTCAGTTCCTTGATGCCAAATGTATCTTTTGATCCTATTAGAAGGCTCCATGTTTGCTTGCTGACATGTTCCTATACGATACTACTGGCTTGGAAACCTGGTATCACAGATACTAGGTTGACACAAGAATGAGGGAGTTTATCCACAGCTTTAACCATTAAAGATCTGGGGTTTTCTTCCATAATTACCTATTTTAAAATACAGGGAACAGAGCTAGGAGCCAAATGCTGCAGGATCTTCCTAGAAACAGACAAGCTCAGCAATGATTCCTGGTTAACCATCACACTTAGAGACCTGTCACATCTGGCCAGTTGATAATGTCATTATTGTGTCATGCTAATTCTGTATCATTTTTTTCCCCCCAATGTCCTGTGGTAGCAAGCCAACTGCTTTAGAGATGTCTAGACTATTTCCTTTAATCAACTAAATTTATCAAAACAGAGATATCAAGTTAGTTTGACAGGATCTGTTTTCCATAAATCCATCTTGACTGACGTTAATTATGTTACTTTTTTTAACTCTTTGCTCCTCAAATCCCTTCGTCAGCCACTTCATTATTTTGCCCAGGATAAACATCAAGTTGACAGGGCTATAATTACAGACTTTGTCTTGTTTACTCTTTTTATGCATTGACACAACATTAAGTTTCTTCCAGGCTTCTGGAACCTCCCCACAGATCCAGGAATGAACATCAGTGTTCCAGAGAGATGGACATGCCATCCTTTTAAATGCTGCTTATGGATGCATGGGGGAAATTGGCTTCATCACATTACCTGGCACAGCATATATGAAGCATGTCAGTAAAGTACAACTTAGTCAGAAGCAAACACTGAGAAAGGACAAGAAACAATGCTCCTGTCTCAATCTAGCACACTTTTAGGGACTTAAATTACCACAACAGCATTTCAAGAGGGAAACTCTGCAGCTGGCTCCTGACCCATCCATCCAACAGGAGCAAGTGCTGCCCTGCTTTGCATGGTTTGATCAGAGACTGCAAATCAGAGCAACTGTGAGAACTGAGTACAAGTGAGCACATTTGGGAGGGTGGTGACAACTCATTACCATGAGAGGAGGCACCTGTTTGCTCCAGGAATTGACTCTAATTGAAACCAATGCAATGCTGAACTCTCAAAGTCAGGAGCTAGGGAAGCTCGGAGATGTCAGCAAAGTCTAACTCTTCATGAAAAAGAAAGATTAGACAAGTGGAAACCAGGCTAAGAGGAGGCTAGAGGGCCTAGATGGAAGCAATAGTTGATGTAAAAGATGGGGACATGTCAAAGAGGCATTGCAGAAGGGCAATAAGACAGCAGAGGAGAAAGAAGCAGTTAAAATAGAAAAGATGGTGCAAGAGGAAGAAACTAAATTGACGGTACGACTGCAGAGGCAGATGTAATTGCATGAAATCATGTTTCCAGAATCCCCTCTCAGCCTACTGCAGTCAGCTTTTACAGCTTTTGCTTAGTGCTGTCAAGCTCCATACCACTGCACAGAGGGGAGCAAACATTACAGGCAGGGAGAAAGTGAAGCAGAGAGTTCTCAGGACTGAAGCCTGGATATCCTTACTGCTCACTGCAGTCATGCAACTGTGGCTGCCCTGTGTAATACCATCTGTGCTAAGACTGGGCAGAGCTAGGACATCTGGCTCTGACAAAAATGGTAGGGAAAAGTCTTGTTGGCAGAAGTGCTGCAGGTCAAGCTTGTTGTTTGCCTCCAGACACGAGCAGTGTTTGTTCTCAAAGTCACAAAAGCCAAAAACCCAAGGAACTTCATCATTTCAAAGAGCTGCTCTCCCTCTCAAAAGCAACCTTGGGCTTTATGAGTACAGAAGCTTTTTTTGAGACTGGGGCTATATGTTTCCAATCATACCCCGCTACATTGCCCAAATTAATTTGAGTAGCAAGAGGAGAAAGGAATGAGATTTCTGACTCAGAAAAAGAGCAGAATCCTGAGCAGTGAGGCAGTACAGCAAAGAGTAGAAGAGAGGTGTTGTTTTCAAAGGAAAGGATAACTACTTAATGCCAGTAACTTGACAGCACAAGGACTTCAACTGCAAGGGTGACAATACTGGCAAGGGAACACTAGCTGTGCCTTGCTTTCATGGCAGCAGACCCATCGATTTACTAGGTTTAGTAAAACTTTATCGCCCTACGTTTGAAACATATTTGCCTGTATGTAAAACAATATCAAACCCATTGCAGAGCTGGCCAAATTGGCTGGCAACGCAGAAGAGATGGCATAGCTGACAGCAACTGAGCTACAATGTTGAAACTAAATCAAACTGACAATGTCCCTTTAAGGGAACAAGCATAACCAAACAGGTCTATTTTTAAACCACTTTTACAGAAGGCTGCTGCCATTTCTGACACTGTTACCAGCAGCCAAGACAGCATCTGCGGCAGCAATTTCATGGAGACAGTGTAGCAGGAGGGTGCTCCTCTACCTCCCTCCCCAGCCTTGTCTCAGGAAGAGAGCATTGAAAAGAGTTTAATGAATTTTGTTCCCCAAAATACTCAAAAGCAAAGCAATCAGCATGTGGTACATTCATCAAATGGAATAACAACAAATAGCCGTGGCTGTGCATGCCCAGCACTCTGATCTTTCAGGGAGTGCTATTGTTAGTCAGATCACTTGTGGCTCTACAGTATCAAGGAGGAGGAGATAAAGCAACTCATCAGTGTCTGTAAGAAATAGGTATTGTGAAATCTACTAAAGCTACAGCCACAAGGTAGCAGACCTCTACTCACAGGACAGACTGGTGTCCAGAGGACCTTCCCATCTCCCCTCCACCCAAACAACATTCATTTCTTTTCCAGAAAGTCTGTAAGATGTTAGAAAAAAACCCAACCAAACCTTAACACTGTTTCTTGCAGAATGATTTAAAATCATAGAATCATAGAATGGTAGGGTTGGAAGGGACCCTTAGACACCATCTGGTCCAAATCCCCTGTAGAAGCAGGGTCACCTAGATCAGGTCACATAGGAACATGTCCAGGCGGGTCTTGAAGACCTCCAAGGAAGGAGCCTCCACACCCTCCCTGGGCAGCCTGTGCCAGGGCTCCCTCAAACATTTTCTTAAACAGAATTTACCCAGGATTTCTGTCACCATTCCTATACAATTTTAGGACACAGAAGCCTGAAGAAGAGGTGTAGAACATCTAAGCAAAAGACCCATTTTGAAACACTTGAGTCCATGTTAGACTTAGAGGAATAAACACTACAAAGCATTTGTCATGTCCCACTTCTACAAATTCACTAAAGCAACGTTGTGGTGAAGTGTCAGTTGACCTAGCTGATTCATGCAGAAGTCAAATCCAGGATGCCCCATGCATCAGGAAGAGTGTAGCTTTAGATTAGTAAGCTCATGTTGACACAGCTCTTGCAACGGGACTTGTTCATTTGCAATCTATATTCTCCTACAGCAGGGAAACAGATGCTAATTAACAGTAGTGTTTCTGAGAGCTGTGTTGCACCCAATACTGGCAATGTTTTCATTTTTCACATTAGGAAATACAGCACCAGCTTGGGCCAAGTTCTCTCTGCAATTCTTAAGGCTTCCTTCACCATTCCAGAACACGATTTAATAGAGACTTGGCTTTCCCAACATCTTCCCCTTCTCCCATTAACAAACATCTAACATCCCTGTGGCACCTTGAGCAATTGCTTGCACAGCAAAGCACTGGCAGAGAGGCATTTAAACTGTTTCAGCTGTCTTTCATGCAGTTTTCAACCTCGTGTGATCGGCAAACACCCTACAGACCCCAGCAGTCTGCGACCTGTAACTTCATTATCTACAGCAAAACCGGACTCCACGTGGATTGCAATAGTGTAGCACAGACTTCATAAAGCATCCTCTTCTAACCTTAAAACGAGTAATTTCCAGAGCAGAAAGTGCTCCCTCCTTCATTAGCATCAAAATGTCACTAATGGTGCCACTAGACATCAAGCAGCATCCTTTTGAGAATCTGGCGTATTCTTCACTCTCCCAGCTTTCAGATGAGCACAGCCTTCAGCTGAATAGCTTTTCCAACAAATGACATGTCACAGCCTTGACACAAAAATACTTGCACCTTGTCAATCATTCACTCACCATCAAGTTCAAATGCTCATCTTCAGAGATGAATTTGATCTGCACTGCAGTTAACGTTAAATATGGAGTCTCGGAGGAGATGATGAGTGTAACTAAAAGTACAAAGCAAATGTAGCAAATCAGAGAAAATGCTGTGCCATTTGTACATTAACTAGGCAATGCAGCTCCTGCAGTGTGTGGGAACCCAGGCACACGGAGCAACAACACTGAGTGCTAGATGACAAGGATGGAAGTGTAAGGCGATATGGATGGTCTCCACTTTTAAACTGGTGACCTAAACGTCCCAGCCCAAAGGTTAGCTACTGTTTTATCTATCAAGGTTGTTATACTGCAACCATCACTACAACATAACACAGCCAGTCAGGTCCTTTATTGCCAGAGAGAAATCCATGTGTCATTTCCAACACCCCGGTTATTTTTTTGATAGATGTGTGAAACAAAGCGCTGTTGTGCACAGCGAGTTGCCTGGACTAGCCAAGGCATCGTTCATCACTCCTTTCAAATCAATTCAGCCTGAACTGAAGCTATGGTAAAAATTAAAAATAGTCACTTTGGAATTAGTCAGGCAAAAGAATTGCAATTACTGACTTTTGTACTTAATCTCTCTGGGTCCATGTCACAAGAATAACTCAAATATATTAAAGATGCCTGTGAGGAAAGAGCAGAAGCTAACTAAAGGCCTGGCCTGGGATTTCTGAAAGGTCCACAAGAATTAAGCATCCAGCTCCTTTGAATTTTGTACCTGCAGCTCACTTCAGAAATAACAATCTGAGATGCCTGGAATGACAAAGAAAGCGATCTCTACATAATTCAAATGCTAACAGGATTGATAATAATGCAAGATACAAGCTACAGAAAAGATCTTGTTGAGTATTGCAGGTTTCCTGCTTTTCAGAGTCATTTTAGTAAGTCACCTTGGCCTCATTTTGCCCTCCTCAGCCTTCGCCACCCCTCTCCCCAGAGGGGTTTCCACAGAACAGTGTGACGTTGCACAACTCCATTTTTTAACAGAGAACTAAATTGAATAACTACACATGAGAAGCTCATTTTCTGGCATAGCACTGCTTTGACATGATGTTTTTAACCAGACTTTTCCCAGTCCTCCCAAGTCACCCAGAGATGCCACTTCAACCATCTGTGCGTGGTGTCTTCTGCAGAGACTCTGCTGGGCCACCTCACATAGGTGGGACACAACTGAGTTTTTTACCAGGTGTATCTCACTTCACAGTTATGATTTGGATATATTATTCCTCTCATTTAACATTCTGTTTACTTCCTTTTAGCTTGGTGACAACCATCTTAGACAATGAAAGATTACACAAAGCAGCCAGTCAGTATATATCATCCAAGCTGATACACAATAGTCCTGAGGATATCGATTCTCATGGATTTTAATATTCCATTGAGCAGCTCAATCTGATCAACTCAATTTAATTCATGCCACTCCTGCATTACTTTGAGCTCTTAATTTCCACTTGGTATGTTAGCTGCGTTTCTGACTCAGTTTTCTTGTCAATCCCCTTTCATGGGTCATTCTAAACAGTATTTGCAGTCAAAGACCTCAGGGAATCAACTCAAGAGCAGCAATTTTCAACAAAGCCAAGTTTCTCAGCCTCTTTATTAAAGCAGGCTCCATGTCATCATTCCTTGAATCGAGGTGCTACAGCTTCAACGAGAACAGCTCCAGTGCACGGCATTCCCAAGGCTCTAGGCAACAGGACACCAGAGCTTGCTTAAAGGACACACTGGGAGATTGTCTCTCTGTTCAGTGACAGGAGAGACAGATGAAGCAGCCTGCTCTTCTGCCTCTCTTTTGGCACTGATACTTTTCCAAGCTACTTTCAGAAGCCTGGAGGTAGCACACATCCTCTTTTAGGAGTGGTCTGTATGTACAGGGCTTCCTCTCACTTTACTGCGCCAATGCAACACATCCATAGCTCCTGTTCTAAGCCATTTTCTCTAAGGAGGTCTCTTGGAAATGAACACTGGCATAAGGGAGAACAGGAATGTAATAAGCAAGACCTAAAGCTTTTAAAGCAATGTATTTTTTTCCTGGTTCTACATGATTTTATTATATGTCACATTTTCCTCACATTACCTCAAATGGCAGAAACAAGCCCACCACTTGCTTTCATAAGCATTGCCATTACTGCAAAGCAGCATCTCTTAGTGCTGCCAGGGTTAGGCCTAAAAAAACAGAAGGGATTATGGTAGGGTGCCCATTTACCCACTGCTACCTCATTTCAGCTGCCATTTATCAACACATTCTTCATTTGGAGAAATAAAATCCATGGTAGGCGGAGCTCTGTCAGTGCATTTAACTTCCCTGGCGTGATACAGGTGCTAACACAGCTGAGATCAAACACTTTCATCTTTTCTCCAGAGCCAGCTTGGCTGCAGACTAGCTGCTTCTCAATTAGAAACTGAAATATTTCTGGCAAGGGTTAAGCATGCTTCCTACAGCTGGGATTTGCTGGGCTGTTGCTTTCTTACTTCAAGAACATTCACTTTCTTCTTACTACTTCATTCACCTTTTACCCAAAGTCCCTAAGAAGAGAAAGGCCTGGCTCAAGTTATGTAAAAGTCAGACCTAAATCTATGGAAAGCTCTAAACAGATAAGGAGGCCAAAATATTAGCACAGTTACGCTGCATTACATTATAAACCCTGTCACACACACTGCAGTGAGCACTTCTCTGTTGGTTTCATACAAGAGAAGGGTTATAACTGCAACGTGAGCAAAGCTCAAGGAAGCTTCTGGAGACCTCCTGGCTTGTTGCAATGTGATTTATGCTCCCTGAACAACTTCACTCCAGGTTGGGTTGCCCAACAACAATTGCTTTGCATGTGGAATTTTACCAAGCTTAATTTCTTGGTATGCATGTGTGGACAATAGAAATGAAGCATCATCATTCCAGTGCTTTGCAGGGACAAAGAGGTTTTGCAGTGGCTGGTTCTACTTTCAGAAACCTTTGTCCATCTCTGGGGTTTATATGTAATAAGGTAAATACACATGAGCTGTCCTACCTCTAGAAGGATTAGAGATTCTGAAATCAAAATGTTAATGACATGTTCACGTGGAACAAAAACTGGGACCTCAGTTACAGCCTGCAGACTCACCAAGAATGGCTGATCCAGTACCAAAACCTGAGCAGAAGTCACACCAGTGCAAACCATTTGTTTTTGGAGGATAGAGTATTTTTGAATGTAAACCAAGGAACAAGGAACCACAACTAGTTGTTCCTACTTTCAACATAAATTCCCCATCTTATCTTCAAGTACATGAATTACTGTGTGTGATTTGATATCCTAATAGAATATTTCAAACCTTAACCTGTCTCCACACCTGGCACCTCTCTACGTCCTTTGCAAGGTCCACAGGATGACAGTATGCCAATCTTCGTTCATTTAAGCTTCTATATATCTCTGTCAAAGTGTTAGTGTTTGCTTCAGTTGGCCACTCTTTGCAATGTGTCAATGCTCACAAAGAACCATTCAAAATAACTACAATATCTAGTTTTCAAGTTTAAAGCCAATTGACTTTGTAGTCTCACTCCTCAGACAAAGATCAATAACATTTAACTGACAGATAACATATTGATTTACATATAGATATAAAAGTTTAAAACACTACATACTGGAGACATTTTCCACCATACTCAGGCTCGCTTCACATCCAATAATGTATCTATTGTGTTTTGTACTCTGTGAATTCCTGGTATGTATGTAACTCGATAAATCAGTACCTATAAATCAGCCACAGCCTCTGGGTTGCATCCATCTCCCCACTCCCTGCTCTGAAATGCTTTGTCAGCAAAGGCTTGAGCTATTGGGTCTGCAGGTGCATGTATATCAATAATAAACACATGGTAGGTTGGGCTGCAGTGACTAATATTAGCTCTGCTTCACCACTCACTCAGGGAGTGCAGTTACTGAGGTGAGATTTCCAAAGCACTCACACTGACCCAAGTCGGTGGGATGACTCTCCTTGAGATCCAGCATACGTGGCCTCCCTTAAGCACTGACTATATTTGCTATGGCCCACAGTGTTCCTTAAAGTTTAGTAAGTAGGACCACATTAAAAGAGATGCCAGAAGGTTCAGAACAAGCTGTTGGGTGAAGGCTACCAGCTCTTTCACCTGTTGAAACCCACAAACCAAGGACAGCAGATTGGTCTGTGAATGTTCAGAGACCACAGCTGATGCTTCAGATCAAGGAAGCTGACAGCATACATCATCATCATGATGTTACTGACAAAAGCAGTGTCATCCTATGTTACCTGCCCAGCCTGGCTGTGTGGGCAGGCAGTAAAAATAATTCACACTTCAAAGTTAGCACCTCTGTCAAGAGAGACAGTATCCCCATCATGGAGTGTCATGACATACCACAGGCAGCCAAAGCCCTTCACAGCCTTGAAGTGACAGACAAACCAAGCACAAGAATTATTTCCTTCACCACTGAAATGCAGTCTCCTCCTGAGCAAGACACTGAAGAGATTTAACAGCAAAAAATGTAACTCTGCACTGCAAAGGAAATAGCAAAGACAAGTGAACCTAAGGAAATGGTGTAGAGCTGGAAAATGGCCTGGTACTGGAGATAACCCTGGCTGCACACAGTGATAAGAAGTAATACCACTTGTTAACAGCCACATTGGACTTAAGTCCTCACCTTCAAACCTTACTGTGAGCCATAGTGGAGTGCCAGGGCACCTGAAACCCTGCCAGTTCAAAAGCAAAAACCAAAAGGAGCCAAAACACCAACCCCAAACAAATTGCTTACTAAATCATCACCCACCCTCCTGCAGCACCCAAGGTTTCTGCATCCAAACACCTTCAAATTCCCACCAGTCTCAACCCAAGTGCAGCTTTTGGAGGGGAGTTACACAGAGGTTCCAGAGTGCCATGACAGGAGACAAGATGCTTATGTGCAATCAATAGGTGCTGATTGGATCCTTGCACTGGGGCAAGGGCATCTTTTTTACAGTCCTCTCCAAATACAGCAGTTGTCCCTCTCCTGAACTTCTAAGCCTTCAGCAGAAAGCTCTACACAAGATCAAGCCCCAAGTTGTAGTAGAGTGAGTTTATCTTCCTCCTGATAGTGCTCACTTTCCATTCATGGCTGAGACAAGAAAGAACTGAGGGAAGCTATGAGCCTTTTGGCTACTCCATTAGCAATATGTTCTCCTATATTCCCAGATGCTGCTAAAGCCACAGAACTTGACAGTCCTTTTAGCTCTGAAGGATGCATTTGCTCTGCCCTCCAAGCATATCTGTGTTGCACAGCACATATCCATAAGAAACAGATCCTTGGCCCAAAAATGGTCCTAATTTAAACCAAGGTGCTATGAGGGGGATGAACTAAAAACAGATGATGAAGTAAGAGGATGGAAAAGCTGTTATGTGAACAGTTGTTTTCACTGACTGTCTCCCTACTCTCCCCTGTTTTGCTCAGAGCTTAGCTGCCTACAACCAACACAGCAGAAAGATTAAACCATTAATTGGGTTTTCAGGCTTGTTTTGGTCCAAAAGAGGACAGAAATATACCATAAAGCTATCCTAATCCAGGGAAGTTCAGCTGTTCCAACACACTTTCAAGCAAGCAATTACAAGTGATAGAGTGATTCTCTAGAGGAGTGTAAGGGAGGCAGGGGTTTAAATGCTGCTCTCAATTTTACAACAGGTGAAGGTACTTATCTCCCCTGACCTGGCCCTGCTTTTTATGACTGGCTTATTCCATTCTCAGATGCCTAAAAATGCCAAGGGAAAGTGTGGGAGTATTCCTCCACAATTTGCAATTTATGGCATGCCCCCTACACACACCCCTGCACAGCTTGTATCACTCTGAACCCACACCAGAAGGGGGTCCAGACTGCAATGTGCCCATTCATTTTCAGATCCCAGTGCTGCTGCTTAGGATGGCTACTGCACACCAGGAAATTGCTGGGAAAAAAAAAAAACCCAACACCCATGTGCCAAGAGAAAAGGATATGCACATGCCAAGCTCTCTTCCAAGAAGATTATGCTAGAAAACTGGGCAGTGATATGAAAAGATGACTTTAGATTGAATCGACTCGTATGCAGCCCATGTACTTAACCTGTATGCCAACAGGCAATATAGCACAGCTCTGCTATTCATTCCATCTGATTGGAGAAGGGTGGGAGCTGGAAGCTTTGCACTGCCTAAATGCCAGCCACTAGCCAAAAGGTACATTTGGTTGCTTGTCAGTGTAACAGATGTGAAATGGGCATCCTTTCCCTTCTCTGACCTCCTCAAGGACAGCAAAAGCAGCTCTAGAGGATGAAATGACACAGGTCGGTAAAAGTAACTGAAAAACTCTGCTTATTGTCACTATTCCCACATCATGTTTTTCCACCAGATATTTGTCAGGAAAATACAAGTCCCTTAATTTTTATCTCTTGAATAAAAAATAATCCAAGGATCTGAAAATATTCAGATGAATTTTAAAGACAAAAGAGTTATCACTAGCAGCAAGGAGGGTTTGGGCTGACAGGATTCAGAAGAGGGCTGAGGAGCACGTGGGAACACTGAGCATGTGGGACTGAGACATCACAGAGCCATGAGCCTGTATGAAATCTCTCAAATTCCTCCTACAAATACCCTGATTACTCACCACCTGCTGAAGCAATAAAACATGCAATGGGTTATCCCAAACCTGGAGATGTGATCCTTACGTTCAATGACCTTTTAAACACTGGGAAGAGAAGTTGCTTTACTTGCCATGCAGCGTGGAGGCAAAGTTCTGTGAGCATAAATACAGAAGGAGATAGCAGGACAGAAAGAGTTTCACTTCATGTCTGTGCTTGAATCAGTGTTCAGGAGAAAGAGTGCAAATAGGCAACAGAGTAATCTGTATGTCTGTAACAATTCTACTGTTAAATAAGATTCCTCTTACTAAAGATATGCCAGGAAAAAGTAATCTTGTTGCTTAACATAACAGTAAAATAACTGCTCAGTCCTACCATGTTATAAAACAGTAAAGAGAGGGACTTAATTGATGAAATTAGACAGATTCCATGCAAAAACAGAGATGTACAGGGGAGAGACTTTGTAAAGTTATCATCCTGAAAGAGGAAAGGATACTTGCTTCTCAGTATGCTCAGCACCTTCTAGAAACTCTGTCAAAAACTGCCAAACTAAAGATACTCGGTTTGGCTTTAAATTAGGACATTTCCTGCTAGGAAGAGCTCCTGTGTTACATACCATGGATAAATCCAACAGTCATAGGCTCTGTACAAGTTACTAATTTTACCAGCCACTGTAATTTGAAATGGGGAACTGCATTGGGACACTGGAGTTATTAAAAGCGAGCTTATTTAACGCAGCCATTCCTAACAGCATACTTATTGAATAAAATATATGTAAATTGTATTATTAATAAGTTCATTAGAACAGTTAATACAAGCAGATTTCTAACTTAATACAGTAATCCATGGCCTTCTCAGGAACACCTCTCCTTCCCATTCATGGGAATTTACAGGGACCAGGCTGATCTTAATGTCAGGCTGTAAGAGAGATACTCAAAAAGGTTAATAAGAGTGACCCATGTTTTAACCTGCTCTATCTAATCACAATAAGAACAACTTTAGCAACATGTTCCATTTAGTTACAAGTCTCATTTAACATAAAAACAGGCTTTTTTTTCTAAACACCAAACAATAACAAAGTCCACACACAAACACAACAAACCCAGGACCAAGTTCTTCTGTTACCCTGGTACATCCAGTTGACCAGCAACAGAATGGCACTGGCAGAGAATAGTGGAACTTAACCTTAATGAAGGTGCAATATAGTAATAAAGATCAGATGGAAACATCTATACATAAGGAAGACACTTCCATTAACAAAAACACCACCTCTAGGCTGGAAATGCCAGGAGACACTGGGAACTAGCTGTCTCGATGAAGAACTAGGTTTCTCAATCATTTTATTCTTATTGTGTTCACTCATTTACTTCCCCTTTCCAGCCAGGGGAAGATGCAAGGTGACAAACACATCCCCACACATGCAAAGCAAGCAAGAGCTAAAAGACGGTTTTACACTCATGGCAGAGAAAGGTGTCTTTCTCCCTTTACAGCTGAAGATTCACAGCCTTCCCTCTCCTCTGTCAGTAGTTCCTCTACCTGCTGTGTCTACATAGAAGTAGGACAATTCAAAAAGAATCCCAGTTCCTGAAACTCAGTCTCTCCTAAGGATACTTCAGTAACTAATGGCTGTCCTTTCTCCAAACTTCCAAAACTGATGAATGCTCTGGTCGTTCATGCCATGCAGTACAAAGCATTTACAAACCCGATACCAACATCAGACCTAGTAATACAGAGAGAAACAGGCACTTATAGAACACAATTCACTCAACTTGGAGATTTTTGGACATCTACCTTGATATGATCTGTGCCCCCAGGAGTACCTGCTTCTGGCCACCCATCACAAAGAGTCTATAGAACCTGCTCAGATCCTCAAGATATTAAATTGAACTCCCTTAAATTCAGATTTACAGAGCACTTCTTTAGAGACAAACAGTTGGAGCAAGGGTACAAAATGAATCATTTCTTAGCTGGCACCTGAAGCAACACCTGCAAATAACATGAGAAGATCCACACTAATTTCCCAACTCAATTTACTTGTCACAGTCACACAGTCTTTGGGCTCAGCTCAGAGCCAAACACAAGGGTATCCCTTTGCTCTTCTGCACAAACTCATTTTTTTGCATTTCCCATGAACAAGTCAAGCCTCTAGTTCCCATTTACAGGCTCTCCTCTGATTGAGTTTGATCTAAGGATCACACACAGTTCATTGCTTCAGTATCTGTTCTCATAGTATAGGCTTTAAAAACCAATAGCCCTGTCTTTGCCCAGTAAAGTATCTCGCGAGCAATTCATTTCTGGTCATTCTGTACTGGGTCCAGGACTTTTTTTCCCCCTCCATCACCCACTGTGTTACATTAGAATAGTCAAAAAGGAAAGCAGGCTCCATGGTCTAAATGGCTTTTGCAGTCTCAGAAGGAAGGGGAGTCATGTGGAGATGAGGAAAGGAGAAGCAAACCCTACCACAGATCATATGCAGACAGTCATAACCAACAAACATCTAAAATGAACTGAACAATGCTGGTGCTGTGCACTGAATTAGCAAACAATTGCTTTATAATGGCAGAAGACAGTAAAAGGAAGCAATTTTTTCACTTCAGCCTTCCTACCATTACCACTTGCATTGCTCAGCTTCTGGTTTGTTTTGGGGATACTTACAGTACTTTACTCAGAGAAAATACTGTCCTTTAGAAAGGATTCTCACAATCATTTTGCTACCACATGGATTCCAGGCTCTAAAAGTGTGTTATCCTGAGGGAGTTAAGGATAACTTGCTATTGTACTACCAAACACTGGAAAGAAGCAGCTTTGCTTGGGTTTGATGTACCTTAGAAAACAAACCAGAATAATATATGGCATCACCCTGCAACATTAGCAAGCAGTAATCTTTACCAGGGACTCAGGATCAGCCAACACATGCAAATGTTTTATGGGTCTTAATGCCTAACAGAATCTCTTGGCATCCTCTAAGTGGAGCCAAACTCTCAAGGCTCCAGAGAATGCCCTGTTATCCCTGGATTCCCACACTCCATCAGACTCTCCATGATGACAAGAGCAGCCCTACAATGCCTGCACACCTTATAACCTTGTCACTTGCTCCTTCACCTCACACACGTGGCCTCAGAGGAACAGAGAAAACTTCTTTCAGAGCACCTAGATTGCTCCTCTTTTTTCCCCTCTTACTTTACTTCCTGTATCCATTAAGAACAGGCCACTTGTCACCTTCATGCTCTAAGGCAGGAAACAAGTCTGATCCGACAGACTAGAGTTGGGTTTCGTTTAGAGGGAATATTTGTGTCTGCAAGTTTGTTTTAGCACCAGAAGACCTACTACCACTTCCAAGGACATGCCCATACAGAAACCCACGTAAAAGGATAGGGAAGGAGCAGGCATTCTCATATTTCCTAGGATTGTTATGGGACACACCACACTCTGCCTGTTATGCCATTTGCCCTTTTTACATCTGAGCTGATGGCACACCACCAAGCCCACATTTCCTGCCTTATTTTACGCATACAATAACTCTATGGGTGCACAAACATCAAGAAGCTAAACAGTCCATGAAAGACACTGCAGCTAGGCTGGAAGAGTTACTAAACCCCATTTGGTGAGAGAAACTGTCTCTGGAACCAAACAGCTTTGACTTTCCAAAAGGCATTTCATCAGGAAGGTGTATGGCACACGGTAATTACCTGTGTTCTCAAAAGAGGCGAGACAGATGAGCAGCTGCATACCTATCCTCCTCCTGGACTAGCTCCCAAGCACTCTGGCATTTTCCACTCTTGCCTACATGAATTAGAAGACAAAGGCAAACTGCGTTAAGGCTTCTGCCAGTTGGGTAGCGCTTCGGGTTTTAAGGATTGCAGCCTAGGACTCAGTTACAACTGTTACTGTTTACAACATGCTACAAATACCCTGTTAGGAAACATAACAGCTCTATAACTGCAGAGCTGCTCTGTGCTGTGAAATATGACAGCAGGGCTTTGCCAGGGTACAGCGATACCAAGTATTCTGCATGTCCTTGAAATCCAAGTGTTCATGCCACCAAGTCTGACCAGCTTCTCACATACCCTGCCTGGATGGCAAATTGAAGGTGAGCAGGTTAATTTCTAACTTGTTGTATTATCTTTTTATTATTTCAAATCAAAATACTGTGGCTACTGTTCTGCATCATTATCTTCTGTCCTTGTAATACAGGACACATGAAAATCCAAAGGCAAATAAGGACAGCACCTCTTCAGTGATGTGATGGGACCAAAATTCCAATCCACCTTCTCCAAGTTACCTGTTACCTCTGAAGCCTGATCCAGAATAACACTTGCCTCCTTTTGAGGGAAGAACTCTTAAAATAACAAGCAGCTGCTGACTCAATTGCCCCATTGTGGCTGCTCCTATTTTCATGAGAGACTATGCAAGTATTCCTTCGCCTAGCAGAGTCTTTACTGACATCATGCAGGTACAGGGTAATTTCTCTCAGACAAAGGCGATGAAAAGTCAAGGTGCCAGGAAAGAGCACAACATGACCGTGTTTCCCCTCTGTGGCAAAATGCAGCAACTTCAAGAACAAAATAGTACCAGAGGCCATCTTGAAAGACACAAAGGTATAAGGGGTAGGAGGAAAAGAAAATAAAACCAGCAAAGACTAAAAGGCTAGCGGTTCTATGGCTGTACTGGTTATCCAAGCAGATGCAAAGGGTAAGGGACAACCCAAAAAGATGTGCAACAGGCAATGTGAGGTGCAAAGGCAAGACTGCAAAGCAAATTTCTCCCAGACATTTCTTCAAAGAGCATGGCAAATTCAGGAACAGATTCCACAGCGCTTGTGCAATGCAACCCGAAGGAGCCAACTGTTGTCCAGGGATATTTATGGTGCTTTATACAGGGAGGCTATTATCCCTTGGAATGGACTACAGAAGAATCATTTTGCTACTTCACAGGTCCAAGGCTCTAAAAATCTGTGTTACACTTAGGAGAGTAAAAGTGAAGTATGCAGAAGTGATCAAAGGAGAACAGGCTGGTTTTATAGCCTGCAGGGGAAACAACTGATCATATATTCTTCCTATGACAAACAACTGAGAAAGTAATTGAGAGCCTAGCAGAAACCAATGTTGTTACCTCAGCATTATTGATTTTAGGCAGACATCTTAATCTAACACATGACAAAACTTTGGTCATTGCAGTAAGATATAGCTTTCAAGGAAAAATGATATTTATAAAGGTAGTTTATGGTTCAGTTAGAGATTCGTATGAAGTCAAGTCCAGGCTATAAAGAAATGGAAAGAAAGAGAGTTCTTGAAAACAAAATGGATAGAAAGTTCTATTAAAAAGCGAAAATATGATTCCAGTATATGAAAGCAGAAGGATCTTCTGATCTTCAAAACACTCAATGGAGGCAGCAAAAACATAACTTTCAAATATTATAGCAAGAAAGGCTCACTCTTAGCAAAGGGCTGACTGGCACTGGAAAATCCACACTTTACCTGTTAGGGATCCTTCCAAAAACTTCTTACCAAATTTAAGAGGTTTGTTCCAATTGTTTGTATGCAAAGGAGCTGAGGTTATTTATCACTTATATATGAAGCCAAAATGAAGCCAAAACAGGATAAGAAGACAAAAGTCTCTCAAGCCCTTTGCTAACTATCAAATTCAAAGAAATACAAGAGTAACAAAATCAAAGCTATTAACACTAAACAAGACTGTATCAAATTGTAACAATCGCCTTCAGAATACATGTAGAGAGGAAAAAAAGGAGGACAGTCCATGGCAATTACTAATAGTGTATCTTCAACTTACAACAAGAAAAAAGTGGGGACATAGAGGGAATTTAACAATTCTTTCCTAACTTGCCTCTGTTTCCTCCTACCAGCAATTTGCCTTTTGCACTGTCACACGCTGCTCTCTGCACCTCTCTGTTTCCCGAGGGGATCTGAGCCATCCCCCCTGCACCTTTTCAGCCTGAAGAGGCCAATGCACCACACACAGAGTTTCAGGTGATGGGCTCTCCCCTCCAGCAGATGTGTTTTACCTGCTGAATCCAGTACCACCTTCTTCATATCTGATTCACATTAGCAAACCACGGTGGACCAATACAGATAGTCCCTTCTGCATTCTTCCCAAGTGATGAACTACTAGTCTACTCGGAATCCTTGATTCTAAGTCCCAAAGTGAATAGTCTGACATGGCCTTCACACACTTGTGACAAATTCTTGATTGTGTACTGACAATCTGACCCAGAGCTCTCTAGGAGTGAGATCTAGTGAGATGATCACTCATGGTTCTTTCACATGCTTCAGGTAGACTATTTAAGGATGCCCCAACCCTTTACCTCTCATGCTGGCATGCTGCTGCTCTTGCTTTTCTGCACTGCAAACTCTAGGAAAAGTGCCCTTAAGGGAAGGGAAAAACCACTTGGCTTCCAAAACTAGCCTGAATTTTTGGCATCCATTCACACAGCTGGTATGAAACAAATCCAGTCTGCTGCCCTTTGACACAGATTTCTCCAGATGCCAAAAAATGAAAGAGAGACAAAAGATAATGGCATGGGAGAGGCTGGTTAATGAGATGTCACAGCTGGGGTGGATTTGTTCACCGCTTCTTTCATTTTGTTCCACGTATCAGAGTGACAAAGAGCAAAACTTCCCACATTTTCATGACACACTATACAGTTTAAGGTTTAAGCAGAGCAGCATCTTGAGACTTGCATCAGGTTCTGTAAGGAAAGCAGAACACCCTGCTCAGGTTGTGCTTATTTCCATTACACAGGGACAATTTGCAGGAGTAAATTATTACCAGGCTTTAGTCCTCAGCTGTCAGCAGCCACTGCCCATGCAGTTGTTCTAAGTGTGAGGCTGGGCCACAACCTAGAAGGAGATCATCCAGAACCTGCTTTGAGAAATTCAATGTGTCTCTGAACCACATCCTTCAATGACCAACTCACTTTGTCAGGAGACTGTTTCTGTCATTGGATGTGTCAAGCTGAGCTGCTGAACGAGCTATTTCACTGGGTCTTCCCCAGTCAAGCTCAATTTGAGTTTTACAGTCCTTGATACTTGTGGGATATTTTCACCAAAGCCATTAACTTGCTTTGCACTGGGAATTATGCAGCCTGGCAGGGGCTGTCTCTCCTCACGATACCTGCATGTCCAAAGTCAAACCTAGTCTTGTAATGATATGGCAAAAAGCAGTCATATATATTCAAAATGTTAGCCTGTAAGCCAGTAAGGCCTGAAAATATTTACCAATATGTCAAAATGCTTCTAGCTGAAAGCCATTTCTAAAGCATTCGCTGTTTGCAAGTTTAATGGCTTAAGGCTTACGGGCTCATGAATCACCAGCTTTCTTAGCAGCAGCATTTGAAATGTTGATACTTTAGCCTTGAAATAGATGTGAAGGTACCACAGCCTTTACAAGCTGTTATCGAAAGACATACTTTAAAAGCTCCCACAGAAGACTGAATGTGATAGGAGCAGCTGAGCGGGGTGAAAGTAACTGAGCCAACTTAAAGTCATTGTTCATGTCTGCATTCCGTTCCAGCCATTACCCTCCAGGTGGACAATGAATCATATTAAAGGAAGCTCTGTCTGATAAACAATCCAGATGACTTCAGAAGCAAATGATGAGGATCTGGGAAACTTTGTCTCGTTTCAAATTAGCAAAATCAACTATCAGCCAAAAATTTTGGAGAGCAATTCCATCTATCACAGATTAAAAAGAAAAGCCTGGACTGTTCTCATAGTCCCAAGTTGAGAAGACATTCATGGCAAAATATTGCTACAACAGATCCATGTGGAATGAATATCTCTAAGGTCAAGGAGGTTATGCCAGTAAATGGAAAATATTGCATTACAGAACTGTGAAAGGAAATGTTAAGTGTAATCTATACTAGAGAGATAACACGGATGGAACAGCCAAACACAATAGCAAAACCAACGGGAAGAGAACAGAAATCTCAGCTGTGAATAAAAAACTACTAATTCCACCTGCAGCCCTTTAAATGCATCCCCATCGACTGATTGAGCTATGTGTTACAAGGGGATAGACACCGTGGAGTGGGGAATCATGAAATACAGGCTTGTTTATCTGTGAATAGCTTAAAAGGTACGGGAATTCACAGCCTCCTGATTCTTCTGGCCCCATCTATGCATGCATTCATCCTCAACACTGACACAGACAACTTGCAGATCTGCCTCTTCACCCCTGTCTCATTGTAGCCATATTAAAATCCCCTTCTGTTTCAAACACCTCTCTGAGGATGGCTTAAATCAGGTCAGTCTCAGCTCTCCAACTTTTCTCTTCCATCAATATAGAAAAAACTTACCATTTTGCCTAGCACTCAGTTCATAACTCTTGATTTTCAACCCTAATTTGTCTCTAAGCCCTCACATTCAGTCACTCAAAAACAATCAGGAAGATGTTGACATATTTCCAAGATTATTTCTGTATGTTCATCTTCACAACTGAAAACTTTTGTCCAAGCTCTCGTCACTTTCATTACTGCAGCTTCCTTCCAGCTCTAATCTCATGTGAGTCCCATTCATCCAGAATGCCATCTCAGCATTTTCTGCACTTGGTCTGGACACATGAATGCAACAATGCATTCTTCTTCGGTTCCTCCTTGACTTTGGGCTTTTACCCATTCTGCTCTCGTATTTGAGGTGAGCTCATAAACAGCTCCAAACCTCATTTTTCCTGTTTTACCTATTCTGATTTCTCCTGAGAAACTTGACAACTCGGCTACTGCCAAGCACACTGTCAATCCAGTCCAACTCCTTCTTACATTTCCTGCCCATGACCCTTCTTTTGCTTTCATATTGTAAGCTTCTGGGGGCAAAGGCCACTGACTCCCCTTCTTTCAGCTGTGCATAAGCTCCAAACATGTTTTTACTTTACTCACTGCACTAAATACATGTACTTACATTTGCTCCTCAACATCTCATACGAATGAGGACCGTGGGGGCTGCTATCCCCACTGTAAACAGAGAACAATGTGTGGGTAACCACAATTTGAAGAAAGCACCATTTAAATCATGCCTGAAGCCACACCAGCAACATTGCAGCCTGAATAAAGTAGACACAACATGCAACTCCACTGAATTCTTTCCAATGTCATCAGCCAATGTAGCTTCAGAAAACACATAGGGGTTCTTTCCAGTAGGTTGTGCTGTTCAAACAGGCCTATACAAACTTCCTTCAGGGCATCTGTGGTGTGAATGTCATTTTTAAGACAGTCATCTGTACCCACACTGGTCTAGTAAAACCATTCTAGCTGCTGCTAGGGTTTAGTAAGCACGTTGACAATAGGGCTAGAAAAACCACATTTGCAGCAACTACAAGAGGTTTAGTGCATATGTTGTTGATAAGCTCCTGTAATGACCAGGATAATGCAAGCCCTGGGCTCACTCAGGATTCCTGTTTAGGTTTGGACACCCATGGACAAAATTAGAGATGCAATCACACCAACAATCAAAAAATGCAAATGATTTGTTGAGCCAGCAATGGTCAATGAGGTAGGTAGAAGGGTAAAGAGAAAGGGGAGAGAAGAGAGGAAAGAAAACTGAAAGATCACCAGCCTGGGTTCCAGTGATGTCTGGCGGTGGTTCCAAACTCAGGGTGGCAGAACATGCACCCTATAACTCGGCCTTTCCTCCTTTCATACTGTGAGAGCCCACCCATACCTGCTGGGATTTCAGCATCACTGAGCAAGTGTAGTGCAAGTTCAACCAATTTTCAGGAAATGGGCCAGTGGGCTTTGGAGCTCTCAAGATCCTCCCTCCCAGACTCAATCCAGAGCACCCTTCCTTAACCAAGGGCAGCCTTTCAAGAGGGAAATGTGCAAAGGGTGAGTCAGAGGCAGTTCACTGCCCCACCTCTCTCACTGAAGACCCTCATTAAGCACCAAAAAGGCAAATGTTTGTTTAAAGGATCACAGCTGTTCAAGTCTGAGACAATCTTCTCTCTTACAGTCTCTCACAGCAACATAACCCCTGTCTGTCCACAGTGGCTGAGCCACACACACATTTTACTTCATAGCACACCAGTAAGACAATCAAAGTGGTTCTATGTTGCTCTTGACCATCACCTTGGAGCAGACTACAGAACACCACAAACAAAACACATAGCTGAGCTCAGGTCGCTGTCATGTGGAAGAGTGAAGAAGGGGAAAAAAAACAACAAAGAAAACAAATTCAAAGTGTGAGGCTAGTGGAAGGGAATAGCTTATTAAACTCACAGCAAATCCTTTAGTGTTTTACACTGGTGTTTCAATCCCTAGGCACTACTGGTCTATCAAAGAAAAAAGCTGCATATGAGAGGTAGAAGCCCAGAAGTGAGAGGACAGCCTTACCAGCAGATTAATGCTTTGCCACTCCTGTTTCTGTGGTGTCTACACAGCGAGATGACACCCAGGTGGCTGGTGTGCAATGCTCCCATGTGCAAAACCACTCCTGGGTGGAAGGTTTCAGTATAAGAATAAACTATTGCAGGTATCAATTACCCAGTGACTGTGAAGCTGTGGGAAGATTATCAACATGAACCAAGTGAGGGCTTGCATGCTCTGAGGTCAACCGCTGACTAGCCAGGCTGAATCCTGTCTGTTCTGCTCCTTATGTTTCACAGAAGCGATCGTGTTTTGGCTCCAGTCTGAAGCTACTGCCAAAAGCCTCCTGCTCTTTCAGGAATGTAGTTCCAGGGAGAAGGCACTTTCAGGCACAGCAAATATGCCTACTGACTACAACACTGGCCTCCTGGGAAATCTGTGCATCTGGATTGATGTTACAGATAGAGGGAGCAGCAGGGTTTGTATACAAGCGCAATTCACAGTTCTTACATCTAGTTAGACTTCACCTTACCTAGCACAAGAAGTGGGCATAAATCTATCAAAACATTTAAATGCTCAAGTACCCACAGCACACTGCAAGCATGTGTCTAATTAGCCTGATTAATCAAACTTTCCTGTTCGGTAATATATCACAGAGCTATGTAACATGAAAACTGCAATGGCTCAAAGAAAAGCAGCTTGCTCCTTTCTATTTAGTTGGACGACTTTAACTCTCTTGCCACTCTAAAAAAGTGTTTTGCCTTGACTTTGATATCTGTAAATCACCTTCCTTATCTAAAGGAAACAGTATCTTGTTCACTATACCAACACAGCGAAACACCTTCTGACACTGCCACCACAGGAAAGCTACTACTGCGTAGGAATTTGGGGGAGGGAGGAAAGATCTTCAGACACAAAGTTAAAGAACAGCAATTCTGTTCATCTCTGAGTCTCGATAAGCTCGGAAAGACATGGGAAGCTTACAAATGTACTGTGTTTCATGAAAAAGCGCATACCACACTCGCTCTCCCTCCTGCTGCAGTTGGAGAGGATAATCACTAGATGGAGCTACACAGTCACAAATCTGATTTATGGCAGCTAGACGCGTTTGCTGTCTCCAAGAAACGAACACTGCTCACAGCTTTCAAAATCAAATACATTGTAAAAGTGAACTGAAAGATATTTTATCTGCCATGACGGTTCAGATGTCTTGCTTTGTTCTGCAAGTCAGAAAGCACGGCAGACTTCTCAGAGCTCGACGTGATGAGCTGCTGCAAAAGAAATTCAAGAGCTCTGAGTTTGAGTCTTTGTAAATAAGGTCTAGCTCATGTTAAAAATGCAGCACTGGGCAGACCCATAAATGCCCTGGTGATATATTTAGTCCTGCACTTAAGATGTGATTACAAAACAATCCTTTCCAGCTAACTGCATTGATACTGGACAGTTTTGCTAACATAGGAACATAATTGAAAAGTTACCATCCTAACCTGCTGGCACACAATCATTTGGGCTTTCTAGAGATTAACTATGTGCCAAAAGGGAATTTTGACCTGCTTTCATCCTACATTTGCTGAGGCCAAGTTACAACCTACCCCATGTCTGTGTATTCCTGGGCTGTGGGCAATGTTGCTAATTTCGTCTCCCGTACAGCGGCAAAATGATAGATCTTGCTTGGGTTCTGCAAAACCCAGATGTTGCCAACCGTTCACAAAATGCAAACCAAACCCCCATCTCCAAAAGGCACTGCAGGGCTCTTCACAAAAGCACAGCAAAGTTTTCTTAGCCTGACTTCTGAGAAGATAGCATTGTTACTGTTTATCTGTGACTTCCTTTAGTGACAGATCAGGCCAGGAAACACCCTGAACAGCCGGGCTGTCAAACAGTGGCAGGAGCACTGCTGCACCTCAGCTGGGAAGAGAGCCTGTTTCCAGGGCTAGATGCAGGCCCAAGCACCTCATGAGGATGTTTCTTTTAAGGAGTCCTCCATCAGAGCCTATCCCCAGTTCACACACCTATGTGTCCTCGTTTTAGCCTGGGATAAAGAAAATTTTCTTCCTAGTAGCTGCTCCAGGACTATATTTTGGGTTTCCACTGAAGAGAATGTTGGCAACATAGAGATGTTTTAGTTATTGCTGAGCAGCCCTTGCAAGCATCAAGGCTGCTTCTGCTTCTCATCCTGAGCAGACCATTGCTGGAGGAGATGAAGTTGGTGTCTGCACAAGAAGCTGGGAGGGGAGCATGGTCAGGACTATTGATATGAACTAGCCAAAGGGCTAATCCAGACCACAGGATGTCATGCCCAGTACATAAACAGGGCGAGTTATACTATATATACATATATGGATATAGTGGATCACTGCTCGGGCAGCAGGTGGTGACCAATGGCACTGGGCATCACTTGTCTTTTCCTTTTGTTTCTCTTAATTCCTATTACTACATTATTATTACCGCTATTTTAGTTATCATACTTGTTATTATCTTATTCCACGAGTCTCGATTTTCAGTTCCGATTCCCCTCCCCATCCTGCGGAAGGCGTGGGGAGAAGTGGGTAAGCGGCTGCGTGGTGCTTCGCTGCCAGCTCGGTTTTGAACCACGGCAGCGTGTTGAAGATGTACTCCAAGAGCCTCTGAGAAGGCGGCGGCACAAACCTCAGGGAGGCTGCTTTTACATACAAGAAGCAAGCGTCACCTCCCACCGGCTGGTGCAAAAAGACACCGCAATGATGCGGAGGGCCGCCCCCGAGCGCAGGCGGTGTGCGGGAGGCGGGCAGCGGCGGACACCCGCCCGCGCCCCGCCCCGAGCGCCCGCCCCGCCCCGCCTGTGACCCGCCCGCGCCGCGCCGCTCCCGCACGCCGCGCCGCTCCGCTCCCGGCTTCACGATGCCCCTCTTCAGCATCCCCAAAGAAGTGGCCGTCGGGACGGCGATGCTGGGGGTCGCCTTCGCCACGGGGGTGCTCGCAGGTAAGCGGCGCTCCCGCCCCGCCATGGCCGGGGGTGGGGGGAGGGTGGGGAGAGCTGTGCCTTCCCTTCCCCGCGCCGGGGAGCGCGCTGCCCGGGCAGGTCACCCCCAGGGCGGCCGTCGGAGCGGGATCCCCTCCGGCGCTGCCCTGAACGGGGCTGCCGTGCGGGCCGGGATTTTAGCTGAGCGGTAAATACACTGATGATGCTATTAGGGGCCAAGCCGCTCCCTGTAATCCAGCTACTGCACCGTGGAGCCGCGGAGCCGGCGGGGTCGGGGCCAAGGTCCCAGCGGAGGCACGCTCCCAGCCCTGCCCCTGCATGCGTTTCCTTTGCCAGCCCGGAGACGCCAAGCTTTCTCTTCTGGTTTCGCTTCTATTCCCCGGGGTCAGAGGAAGTGCGAGCCCTTAGTGCTGGGGAAGGAGGCTCCTGTTGGCTTTGCAGCACAGCCGGTTGCTTGCTTACCCTCTGCTGAAATAATCTACCCCTCAGCGTGATCGTCTGCCAAACAGAGCCATTCATAGAAAATAACATTCTTCAATAGCAAAGACCTATCAAGAGATGTGCAACTGATTGTTGTTGCTCTTATTTCTTTAAAATATTTGCCCTGTTTGGTAAAAGCAGCGTTGGACATCAAAGCAGAGATCATTTATGTAAGGACAAACAACTGGCCTTCAGCTTTCAGCACATATTAATTTTTTGCACACTAGTTGCATGCTAAACAAGCCACTGAGCAATGCCAGATTTCCCCTCGCTTGAGGGCAGGATGCTCTCGTTAGGACAACACAAGGCTTGAGAAGATGCATCAGCTGACAGACCTAAAGACCAGCAGCCTCTATCTGTCTGCAAAACCAGATCCCCAGACTAAAAAAAACAACCACCAAAAAACCAAACCAGTGTGCCTCATCCCTACTTCTCTCCTTACACTTCCCCCTTGAGTTTTGATGTGGTTACTCATCCTGTAATATTTGACAGTTTCTCATCTTCACAGGGGTACTGAACACCACAGTATCCAGGCCTTTCCCTTTCAGCCTTTCCCTACTTAAATTGGGTGTCTTAGAGGTTCAAAAGAAGGAGGAAAAACCCCACTATAATCCAGCACTCTGCCAGCTACGTTGCATTCCCCTTTTTCTTCAGAACCAAGAACTCGGACTTGTAGTATTCTGAAGCACTTGCTGTACTTAAGCAGAGCACTGAATAACTGAAAAAGCTAGAAATTCTTATTATTCCTCTTTTTTTGGCAGCTAAAAGATACCCTTTGTTAGGTTTTGGGACACATAAACCACCCCGAGGCTTTGGGAAAAGCAGCCCTCTCTCACAGTACATACTGGACCACTCCTTGCGGGAACATCCAATCCTAAAGAAGCTGCGAATGGTCAGTATTTCATCCCCCACTGCAGGTTTTGTGTTCAGGGTTCTTACTGTCCACTGGGACCTTTAGGTATCACTCACACCTGACCCTGAACTGCTGCACTCTTTATGATATTCCTATCTCCATCTTATTTGCATACATATTAGAATTTGTTTTGAACTGGTAATACTGACTCTTCAATGTTCAAGGCTACCTACATGAGTGTTTCAGAGCATTGGCATTCACTCTAGATGAGTCTTTTTATCCATGGCTCTCAAGCCCCTGTGTTTGGGCTTTGACTTGAACAGACGATTTCTGTTCATTTTAGCTGGTGTGTAAGGAAAGTAGCTCAGAGTAGAGCATCAGAGTAGATGGCCTCCAGCAAGCCTCAGAGCAGACCTCCTGACTCAGGAATGAGCCATTTCAGGTGAGACCAACTACTCCTGTGTAAAAGCAGTTAAACACTAAATACTGGAGCTTGTTGGTTGGAATGAGCCCTAGAGGAAGAAAAGCAATGGAGAGGATGCACAGCCTGGCCTGTACCGCTGCTCTCTCTTCAGTGCCAGGAGTCCTCTCAAAACCACAGCTTCTCCTGTTCTGTGATGTGTAACCAGAACCATGTGGTCTGACCTCTGACAAGAAACTTTAACCCAGGAGTTCCTAAAACCATCCTACGTGTCTCAGAGAATTAAGAGCATAATACAAATATTATCATTTAAAAAAAACAAAGTGCATCTGTTTATGTAAATACACAGAAATAAAGGACTTTCCCAGTCATGGTTTCTCTATGATCATCAGTTATAACTATTGCCACAGCCATGGGGGCATATTCCTGCTTTGAATGTTTAGCCTCTGCTTATCACACACACCCCACCCTCCTTAGTGATAAATTCTTCTGGCTCATAGATAAAACACTAAGCCTCCTGCAATAAAAAAGGTAGAAGTATCTGGGTTTTCCTGGGGTTTCTCTACATTTTTCCCCCTAGGATACTGGTTTGGAAGCTTTGGGGTTTGTTTGTTGTGATGTTTGTGATGGGCTTTTCCCCCTTTCCTAGCTCACCGCTGACCATCCCTTCGGTATGATGATGGTGTCCTGTGACCAGGCTCAGCTTATGGCAAATTTGGTCAAACTCATTAAAGCCAAGAAAGTTCTGGAAATAGGTAAGAGTGTCCCTTTGTTCTCACTGTAGCAGAATCAAGCTCCTGGCTGTGCTTCTCCAAATACAGCCACGCTGATGTAAGATATCTAAACAGAGTAAGGCTTGTCTTGGCAAAAAGGTGGGCAAACTACAGTGTGAAAAGTAGCATCTGCTTGCACTTACTTGCCCCTTTGTCTACCAGTGCGTTCAGTAACTCTGGCATCAGCATGGATATCTCATCAACTCTGAGGCAATCAGAAAAAAATAAGACCCCCTCAGAACACTTGGGTCTCCAGCAGCTGCAGGACAGGGTGTATCCTTTCCTTCTTGTACCAGTTTCTTGCCAGAAGAAAAGGTTTTATTGCACAGGCCCTGCAGCAAATCCACTTTCCTTGATGCACCTATGTTAGCAGCGTGTCCCAAAGCCAGACTGATGCTGAGCACTCAGCTATGGGTTCCCACCACCTGCATTCTTGGCCTGGTTGTGTTCTGCCCTGGTATTTTGCTGCTGCTTCTGTAGTTCACCATTCATTTATTATTTTCCCCCCTACAACATGCCAAGTGTTGACAATTCATGATTTTTTTCTAGGTGTTTTCACTGGTTATAATGCCTTGAACATGGCACTTGTCCTGCCAGATAATGGCAGAGTTGTTGCCTGTGATATAAATGAGGACTATGCCAAAATTGGAAAGCCACTGTGGAAGGAGGTAAGCAGCGTCTCTTCTGTTACATTTGGGACCACTGCATTTGCATGTCCCAGGGGATTCTGGTATCCTAGACTTGCACATTCACACACACGCATTCGTGGCACTGAAGCTGAGAGTTGAACTTGGAAAGACAAATAAGTGCTGTCAAGAACCTAGAAATAATAGGGGAAATATCTGAACACCAATCACTCCCTGAGCTCAACTTACTAACAGGTTATTTCTTGACCACTTTCCTCAAGTCTTTGTTCTTTTTCATCCTAGGCAGGCGTAGAGCATAAAATTGACCTGCGGATTAAGCCAGCAATTCAAACACTTGGTGAGTAACCAAAAACCCTTTCTTTCCCCTTCCCTAGAAACAGAAGGACATAATACCAATGAAATCTTCAGATCAAATACACTTGAGGATGTGATTCCTTTGCTAACAGTGAGACAGTTTCTCTTAGGTTAAAAAAAACCCCCACAAACTAAAGACACAACTCAAAACAGAACCAGAAAACTTTCAGACTTCAGAAGTTCATAGTTTTTTCTACATGCTATCAGAGAGGAGGAAAATGCTTGTCCTGTGTAGTGGGCTGTACTGGTCACCCACTTGTCCTGTCTATTGCCTTGTTTAATCTATGAAGTGCTATTGTCAGCTGCTTCTGGGAAAGCTGATTAAAACAGATTAACTAGACAAAGCCCAGTTTCTCTCAGGCATTGTCCATTCTAAGCAAGTCTTTCTTGTAGGCAGGAAGAGTTTTCTGAAAGGGCTGAAGTGCAGAAAAAAATACAGAAGCCCATCTAGAGTATAACAACTGAATGGGTGTCCAGAGGAGCTGAAATTTAGGATGTGCCAAAAGCACACAAGGCTGTTAGAAAGACAATGAGAGAAGGTGTGCAGCAGGGGGAACGTTAATGAACAGCCTGAAAATGCAAGAAGCTTGCTAGGAATGCAGGAGGCAGCAGGTTTCCAGCAAAGGTCTCTGATGGAGTCACAAATCCATCTATAACCTTGTACTACTTCCAACTTCATCAGTCCTTTCTAAAGAGGCAAATATTAGCAGTCTGCTCAGATGCACAGTCCTTGAAGTCTGATGAGCAGCTTTGTCTAGGCAACGCTTCACACAAGGAGATCCTCTGTTGGCAGAGGATAAGGCCAGGTGAGGAGAGCTTGGGAAGGCAGCAGTCAGCCCCTCCACAAGTGGTGGAGTTCTCAGTCAAGAAGTCCATTTAGAAGAATTCCACTTGCCTCGACTCCGAGAAAGACTGCTGACAGCCATCTTTTGCTGTGATAGACATCCCTGACAGAGTCTGTTCATCACCTCGTATCGTGGCACATGATCATCACCGAGAGATTACAGCATCTAGGACCTGCTCGTGAATGCCAGAAAAATCCTAATCCACTTAAGGAAATAATTCTTCTCAGTCAGCTGAAAAACAGCTGAAGGTGTAGACTGTGTCCAGTTTCAGACTGCTTGGCTTGTTTGTACTGCACCTTTCTGCAGTCCCAACTGTATGCTGCAGGTTTAGAGCTACTCCATGAACTTCTGAGTAGGCAGAAGTCAGTGAGTGTTTTATGGCAGATACTGTGTCTGGCTCGCTTTCTGTGGGATAAGCTCCTCTAGCAATTAGCTGTAGAGGAATAAGCTGTCTGATCAAGGCACCAAAACCATTATTTAATGATAACTTAGACACAAACAAAGAACTTCTCTGTGCAGTATTAACCCAGGTGTAACAACTCACTGTGTTGCTCACGTAGATGAGCTGCTGGCCAATGGAGAAGCAGAAACCTTTGACTTTGCTTTCATTGACGCGGATAAAGAAAGCTACAACGAGTACTATGAAAAGTGTCTGCGCCTCGTGAAGAAAGGGGGAATCATAGCTATTGACAACGTAAGTACTGCACTTGGAGCTGTGGTAGCACAGGGACTTGGGGCTTTTGCCTCTGGGAAAGGGGAAAAAAAAGTCCCAGTGGGTTTGTGGTGATTTCTGCCCTCTGTTGCCAGTTGTGACATGTTTGTAGCCATGTGGTACAAAGGAGGCTTTTAAAAGTCCATGCAAATCCCTGTGGTAAGCTGTATGGGACACTATTTTAAGCAGGGAATAAACTTAATAGAAGAAAGAAGTAACATGTTAAATTCAAGTTAGTCCATAAACAGCCTGTGATAAGAAACTCAGCCCACTTTTGGTAATTCATCCCACAGAATGCTCTGGGGCATTCTATTTGTCTTGGAAGGCGGTTTCTATGTATAGTGCTTAAGCAAGATCAAAGGTAGCACTTGTAACCAGTAACTACTAATAAGTTACCAATTAGTAACTTTTACTAGAAACAAAGTTGTTAAACTGCAAGTATCTTCAGGGTTATGGTGGCAGACGAAGAGAGGCTTTTAAAAATACTTGTGTTTAATCACATTTCTCTTAACTTTGGCTTCTGATTTGCAGAAGTACAATTAGCCAGTTCTGTGGACTCCCAGTCCCACTGGTTTATGAGAGCTCCGTGCCAGAGACAGCTGGAAATCAAATACAATAAGGGATAGCCATTTTTAGAGAGCAAACAGGACCTTTTCCAAAGCTTCCTTTGTGGCCCAAGGAACATACTGGAACAAAGGAGGTGCCTGACATGTCTTCTTTCATTAGGTCCTTTGGAATGGAAGGGTGCTAAAGCCAAGAAAGGATGACTTGGCGGCCCAGTGCATCCACCACCTCAACGAGAAGCTTCTCAGAGATGCACGAATCAATATCAGCACGCTCCCGATGGGAGATGGAGTCACCTTAGCATTCAAGTTGTAACTGGATTTTTCCCAGCAGATGGGAAACAACAAGCAGCACCAAATCATCAGGAAGAAAGCAGGAGGAGCAGTATAAAAACAAAATGGTTATTTAACCCAAATCTCCACTGGATAGCATAGCCTGGGAAAGTAGACTTTAGGAGCAGCAGGATCCTAAGGGCAGCTCAGTTGGGAAGAGAGACTTATTTTGAGATCTACTATGGTTTCTTATTTTAATTGTAATAAAGCAAGTAACGTGAAGTTGTCCTTGTAAGACAATGATTGAGAAAAATCTCCCTCTGAAGAACAATTGAGTTCCAAGTGAGTCAACACATCAAAGCCATTTTCCGTCCTCAAAGAGGCTACTGAGTATCAGACTAATCTGTCCTACCATCAAAAGGAAAAGGAGTTTACTAAAGTTAAAATCCTTAACAGAAAAATGGATTTTCAATTAAATGTAGATGGCATCAAGGAGATTGTTAGCCTTCTCAAACTGGCAATAGTGAAAGTCACTGGTAGTCCTTGAAGGGTACCACAGAAGAAGCCTCAAATATACACCACCTGGGGAAAACAAAAACAAAAGTTGTCTTTAAAAGCATGAGAGATAAGATTCCCAATACAGATCACTCCCTAAAAACCTTTGTGTGCAAGGACCAGGGTTTCTTTAACCTAGATAACAGTGCAAGTTCTGAATTCTTTGAAGTCAGAATGGGGAAGAGCAAATGGGCAAGAAGAAAACTAAAGAAATTCTTCCTCTTGCCTCTCTCCCTCCCACCAAAGCAGCAGCTTCCAGGTGCTTGTTTCCTAGAAATTGTTGCAAGCACAGAGCATTGGTGGCAAGTCTACAGGAGGAGAATGATAATTGGATGAGGGTGCAATACAGCTGTTCTCTGGCTATTTAAACAATTACTGGAGCAGAGATTCCTGTCTCTAGGAAGCACATAACAAAATGATGATTTTTCCACACCTCAGTAAAGTTTCTTGTTTTCTACAGAATTCTCAACTCCTACTTAACTTCATTTACTGTTATCATCCAATCCTGATGCATTCCATAAAAGTTTTGATCAAGAAACAGTGAAGAAGCTCACCTTACCTGGGACCAATGGGAGAGATGAAAGAGGGTGGGAGGCATATTCTGTTCAAGCTGGAGAATAAGACTCTTTTCCTTGGTGAATTACAAATGGTAATAACTTATTTCTAGGGCTTTTTATTTCAGCTTGAAATTGTTATTACACAGAAAACCTAATTAAACATGAAACCAAAACTAGCCTTTTGCAGACAAAAGCTCAACTGGCTACTGTTTTGGAGGACTGATAACAGTGGAACAGTATCTTGTGGATGCTGAGGGAAAAGGTCACTTCAGAATTGTTGGACTCCTGTAGGGAAGCTGATTCGGACCTAAGAGAATCCTTCTTCCATTTGCACTTGAATGACTCAGGGCATTGGGGGACAAAGATTTCAAGTTTCAAAACTGTTGGAGCTCATCTCATTTTTGGAATTTCAGCTGGGTGGCTTGGGTTCTGAGAACATTCAGGACACAAGTCCTGTCTGTTGTAGACACACTCATGGTAGTGTACTGCAGTGGGAGAGTAATGGAGAAAGGAAGCATTGCCTGATGGTTTCAGAGTGGAGCTATGAGTGAGGACATCTCAGTCCTATTTCTGTCACTTCCACTTAAAACCCTGATTCAGCAGAGCCTGTCAGGATGTACTTAAGTACTTTGCTGAACTGAGGACTGGCTGCTGTAAAGTAAAACCCATGTCTGGGAGAAGGCCAGGACAGGGTGTGTATGGCCCTTAAATGAGATTTTAAATAAGGCAGAAGGTTTGCACAATTTCTTTTCCTCAGCACAGTCTTACCCTCAGAGCTTCAAACCTCTGTGTGCCTCAATTTTCTTATCTGCATAAAAGAAATAGCACCTTACCAAAGTCTTAATGACTGTAATAGCTCTCAGATAGAGTGGCTAAATAAATATGCAAGGTCATTATGCATTTGCATGCAAAGCTTCTGGCCATCTTCTACATTACAATTTTACTTTTTAAGCAGATAACAAAAAGAATTGTAAGGGTTACAAGCACAAAATGGGACACTTCAACATCCTCTCAAATATTCCTGGTTCCAGAGGCTGTAGGTTCATAATCAGGAGGGAGCCACAACCCATTAAGAATACACCTCCTGGCCTAGAAGCACCGAGGTGGCCTTTCCCAAACACACAGAAGTCACTGCAAGATTGATCACAGAGTCTGTAACTGTTTAGCTATTAACTTCCAAGTTGCAAGGATCCTCTCAGTAAAGCCAAGCCAAAACTGGGCAAGCACTGAGTATTTGTGCAAGAAACTGACAAATGACAGCTTAGCAACACTGAAAAGCAGATACAAACAATCCTAGTTCATTAGCTCAAAAACTCCTGTTCTTTGAATGGTGGGAACTGGCAAAGGCCCCATCATCACCTATGCTGGAGGAAGACCTATGGAGTGCCTGAGGCTGAAGCCACATTTTGCTCCTGGCTTTGGGCTCTGCTCCATTCTAAATATGCAGAGCATAGCATGAGCATTTAATCAAACCTGTCTCCATCCTGGTCACGTAATTACCATTAGAAAGAATAGCAACTGTGGCCCTAAACTATAGATTGATGGGCCATCTGTAAGCTGAAACAAAGAGCAGAAGGAAGCCTAATTGAATCAAATACTTAGAATTCATTACACTCTATCTTGCAGTTACTCAGAAGCTGTCCCTCTCTTCAGGCTTCTGTCCCATGCATCTGGAATTCATCACCCCTAACTGCATTTAATCCTTCAGCTTTACTACAAAGTGACTGCTGATAATATACAATTATGGCTTCATTCAAGTGGCAACTCAGCTTTGGGGATTTTGAGGGGACAATGGAGATTTAGGCTTTCATTAGGTGGTGAGAAGGGACCATGCAATAATGCAGCACAAGTCTTTGTCCCTCTCTAATGGTGAGATCATGTATGGGGGCTTGTGGGTGTGCTCACCCCTCCTGGCTAACACATCTGCCTGAGCTCCTGCTCACACTGGAGAGGCTCAGGGTTTATCCACCCCTGAAGAGGAGCTGTCCTGTGGGCACAGTTGCTGCTCACATCCACCACCCAGCTGTTCCTGCAGTTTGCTGTTCTCTTCCACTTGCAAAGGCTCATCTCAGACAGGCTCACACAGGTGACAAATGCACAGCTGGGACTTGCTCAAAAGAAAACAGGGCTGAAGGATCAATGAATCATTTAGATTGGGAAAGAGCTTTAAGACCATCAAGTCCAATCACTAAGTCCAGTCACGTTGCCACATCCACCACTAAACCACGTCACTCAGCACCTCAGCTACAGGGCTTTGCAGTATCTCCAGGGCTGGTGACTCCACCCTGGGCAGCCTGGCACAATACCTGGCAGCCCTTTCAGTGAAGGAGGTTTTCCTCATCTCCAACCCAAACCTCTCGGTGCAACTTGAGGCCGTTTCCTCTTGTTCTGTCACTTGCAACTTGTGGAAAGAGATACATTGGGATAAGCTGTGAGCTCCTCACACACAAGAGATCTGGATCTGGGCAGTTTGCAGCACATTTGCTTTAACTGCTTATTTCTTTCTCATAGGAGCAGAATTCCAGAAAGCTCATGGGAGCATTCCTTTCCAGAATGGAAATGTAGGTCTTTCAGGAGGGATTTCTGATGAGATCCCAAACAAGTAGTACTGAGCAGGGAACAACAAAGCCTTCTCTTCCCCCTTGGCACACCTAAGAGCTGCCAAAGAGCAATTCCTGCCACATCAAGTTTCTTCAGGAGAAACTTATCAAGTGTATTTTGCTTCCTCACCCATCAGTTGCTCTGCTCTGGCCTGCCAAGCCCTGCCCCAGAGCAGTGACACAGCCTCTGCTGCTGCTCCACCTTGTGCCCAGAGATTTGCACTGGGCTGAAAGGCTCTGCACGACTATAAAGCACCACCTCTGCATAACTCTAATCACAGCCAAATTGCTCTCATGCATTTGCAGCTACTCGTGCTTTCTAAGCCACCTGGTTTATCACAACAATTTTTAAAGCACTGTTTTGAAAAAGGAAATGAACAAACATAAAACCTGTAAAAGAGGGAAATTAATGTTGGGGTTCCAGACAAGTTATTTATCTCCCTTTTTTGGCTCGGTGCAGTACTGTAGGGATAAGCACATAACTAGCTCCTTTAATATTTACTCCTATTATAGGAAAAGTAAACATTGCTGATAAGTCACTGCTTTCCAGGATTAGATTTCATATTTTAAAGACTACTTTAAATTAATGCAGAGGCAAACGTTATCTTTTCTTCTTATTCATATATTTCCCTAATGAGTTCCAAGCAAATTGTGCCTACTTATACTTTATGGTTTTAAATAATTAAAACATTTTATGGAGGCAACTCAAATTCTCCCCAGAGTTAGCAGAAAGATTATTGATTGAACAGATCTCAGGCTACGTGGAAAAATTAGTATTTACTTTAAAGGCTCATAACTTTGTTCCTATTCACCTACTGGGAAACCAAGAGACTCTGTGCATTTGTATAGCAACCTTTTGAGTTATGCTGGGCTGGGGACTTGGGTTATGGTGGTGAGGTGAAAGTAGGAAGTTTCTGACATCAGGAAATTAGATTTGCAGAGGACAGTCAATGAGTGTGTTACTGCTGCTGCCACAAGGAAGTGCAGTGCCAAACTACTGCATGCAAGCACACCACTGCGGTGTTCATGGCCCAGGATGTGCATCCACAACACCAACAATCCCAATCCAACCTACCAAGGCTGATTCCCATCAAACCCACAAACATCCTCAGAGGACCAGTCTCAGGGTAGGAGTGGCTCACAAGGCACTCAGGCTCCACATGTCATGCCTCGTGGCACAGCCACAAGAGTCCATAGGGTTACTGCCCAGGCACTACTTGCCTGTAGCACAACCCCCAGTGACAGAAAGGAGGTTTCTACCAGCATGAGAAGAAAAACAAACCAACCAAATCACCACCACAACAAAGAAATAAAACCAAGAGAGAGAAATGCACTTTTAGAAGGTGCAAAGAAACCTGTAGAAGGGAAATGGACACTGGCAAATGGAAATGGAAACCAGAAAACCAAAAGACAACAATAACAGATGATTGGAAGGAACCTCATGCTCACCTGTAGCTTTTAACCTGTGCTTTTGAAGAAGCAAGCATCAAAAGTTTACATTTAAAGGTAAGAAAAGCACACCTACCCCTTTTCCCTGTAACAGTTAAACTCACCCGGGCTGTGGCTCACGACGCTCATTTCTTTGTAAGGTACAGATTTTTGTGTTTGCCTGCTCCAGGCTGACATTGCTGCTACCTGCTGCAGGTCAAAACCTGGAAAGCAGGAGGAGCAGCAACAACTGCAACCAGCAGAAGGGGGAAGTTGCATCAGGAGGTGATGAGGACACCTTTGAATCCAGGCAGAGCTGCGAGGGCTACGTGGGGACAGGGAAGGGACAGAGAGAGCTCCACGCTGCTGAGTGCAGGGACTCACATCTGCCTCCAGCTCTGGCATGGTCCAGCTCCACAGACAGAGGTGAGAAAGAGTCCCTCAGGTGCCTTCACCCACAGCTTCTACCCAGCTACTGATGCCTCAGCCTCCTGGGCACATCAGCAGGGTATCAGTGTGTCATTTCCACAGTGTCACCTTCAATGTCCTCTAGACAGCTACATGTCAGCTGCTATGAAGTGCTCTCCCAAGACATTTAATCCATCTTTTCAATGTAATTAGTGGGGTCTTTCCAAAGCAGAAAGTCCCAGTTAATTGTGCCACCATGTATTATATCAAAGAGATTAATGCAACCTGAAAGAAACTGCAGGGCCCTCCTTGGTTTGCTTCCAACAGCAGAGCTAGGTTATATTCCAGTGAGTCTCAAAGACATCCCCAGTGCACAGGAGCATTAACTCACCACCCAAGAGCAATTACAAAACAATACTCACTAGGTCAAGCTCCTGACAACATGATTCCTGTACCAAAAGCTGCAGTTTCTCCCCAGATGTGTACAGCCAACTTGTACATTGCCTCTGGGTCTTCCCATAGCTGTTGTGGATTTCAGGCACAGGTATTTACTGGAAACTATTCCCCCCAACAGGCAGCACTCTTTCTTGTCAGGTTGGAAGGACCCTCAAGATGAAGCCCCTGAGGCATCCTGCTGAGGACCCGGGCCACAGAACCAAAGCTGAGCTCCCTTGGCCCCCTCCATCAAGGACTGGATTGGACCTAACCTCACAATCTGAGGCTGAGCCAAGTAATCACTGAAGACTAACTTGAAAGAGGCAAAAGCACAGGCACATTTATTCACACTCAGAGACTTTAGGGCCCCCAAACTTCTTCTGGTTTTACTGAAAGAGTCCCAGATACCACAAGCCCCATCACACTCTCCTCTCTCATGCAGCTTAAATTGAAAATCAAGAAAGGAAAGCTTAGCAGCACCCATCAAAATAACCAAAGTCCCTTCCATACCAAATGCTGAGGGATGCCCTTTAGCTCAAGCTTAACTTCAAGTGTATATTTAAACTTATAGATGTGGGTTATGGCAGACTCTTAATGAAGACATCAGACTTGCAGACTCCCCAGTCTGCTTTTTGACCTTAGGCATCATTTATGGTCACTCCCACAACCTGTATTAAAGGCACATGATTAAGGCTGCAGAGCTGAGCACTCAGAAGGTTGCAAAAGACTAAATTTGCACATCCAATCTTAACTTTGACCATCCCTATTATATATAGGCATTATAACACAGATTTTCATTTCATGATCAAGCCTTCCTGCATTCTACCTCTTATCTGCTCCTTCCTGACCTCATTAGGTCTCATTTTACATCTTTTGCCTTCAGGCTAATAAACTGAGAACCTATAAACAGGAAAATAGCTGGCTTTATGCAGCCTGTGCCAGCAGAGAATTCCCAGGTCTCAGAAGGGCCAAGCAACCTTGTGCCTTGGTCACTTTTCTCTAGTAGGAGAGGTAGAAGAAACTAGGCAATCACCAGCAGAAGTTAAACATACACAAAGCAGTTATAACTCTCTTTTCTTTCTACTTTATGTTTCTCTTATTCCATCAGCATAAGAAAAAAACCACTGGACTGTAACACCTGCAGGGACACCAAGTCATTTCAGCTAAACCCTCATACTTTTCCTACAGCACTTGGGAATTGCAGTTGACTTAAAAACATTTCATAACACACCAATCTCAGAAACAAAGAAAATGCCCATTTGCACTCACCTGGTTCCATCTCTGCCAGCAAGGACTCCTCAGCTGGTAGTGTGGAGGGCCACCACCACTGCTTGCCACATCCAGCGAGACATCTGCCAGAGCTGATCCAGTTCAGCCCAACTGATGAGCTTCCCAGGTACAACAGTGAGGAGCCTACATCTAAACCACTACACCAGCAAACGCAACTACACCCTCCTCCACTACAGGCAGGCTTTTATCCAGGCTAAAGAACACAGGTCTGGCACAACTAACAATAAGGCAGAAACAGCCCCCACCCTCCTCCCCAGCACACCTGCTGCCAATTAGAGAAGTGAAAATGATACCAGGTGACTCTCGTGATCAGTTATAACCCACTCAAGGAGAAAATTCACTACAACTGTAGATTCAGGCTGGGCACAGCCCCCTGCACCAGGACACGTGGCAGTGCACCCACTCCTCCCACCTCCTCCAACAGCTGAGGGGCTCCATGGCAAAAAGATGTTTGTGTGCTCAGCGTGGGCAGGGAAACAAGGCCCCAAGGACCACGCAGGGTCCCCAAAAGGAGAGCAGGACAAGGTGAGGCACCTTGCTGTTGTAGGTGGTGGGGAGAGCTGGGCAGCAGTGCCAGCTGCATGGTTTGCTGCCCAGCACCATGGACACACTGGTGTTCTAGCTTTGTCCGGCAAAGACAAGTTTCATAACATTCGTATATTTCATCCATGAACAGGACAGCCCAGGCAAAGGTTGTCTCTGCTCAACACCTTCAACTGAAATACTCTGCACAACAGGTTTTTGCCAGCCCCTGGGTGTGAAGGGGGTGGGGGTACAGTCCCTCCTCACAGCACTGCTGCCCGCCCCAGCACTGCTTCGGGCCTCCTATGGGGCAAGCGGGAGGGCACACATGCACCACCACAGTGTTCCCATGAGACAGGCCCTGAGCAGACTTCCTGGGCTCTCTCCTCTCCCCACACTTCAATTGCTCGACCAGCACTTTACTGCAAAGCTCTTGTGAGCTACTTACATTGTGGCAGCTCGAGGTCCCTCCACGGTCCTGCTGGTGTGTCACGGAGCCACTGCAGGGTCAGTCCAGTCCCACCACAGTGCCTGCTGCCACCAGGCACATCACGAGCCAGGCAACGTTTAGAATCCTTCCCCTGTGCCCTCCAGACCTTGGCAGCTAGTTTGCCCTGCCCTGCTGTCAGTGAGCACTTCCCAGAGCTGAGGGTGGCCAGAACTCTGCTCTGAAAATCAAGGGCTCAGGAGCCACGTAGAGCTTTCTAGAAAAACACTGGCAGAGCAGAGCAGCAGCCGGGAAGACAACCCGCTTCCTCAGGTACTTGTGGTTAGGTAGGAGGGGGGATGCACCCAGGAGCCTGCTGCTGTGGGTCCGATGTGGGGAACGGGACCAGCGGCTGGCGTGAGGTGCTCGGGGCCTTAGCGCACATGGCCGCAGCGCAGGGGGTTTCCTCCTCTCGCTCAGTTTAGGCTTCGCTGTAACTCTTCTCTTTCCGCCGGTTCCTCGGGGAGGGAGCGGCTGAGCCCTCGGCGCCGGCTCCCCAGAGGCGCCGGCTCCCCAGCGGCGCCGCAGCGCACCCGCGGCCACCAGGCGGCGCCGTGGGCGCGCGGCCGGGAAGGACAGCGGCGCGGCGGGGCAGGGCCGGGCCGGGCCGGGCCTGGCTGGGCTGGGCCTGGCTGGGCCGGGCCTGGCTCTGCCCCTTCGCACCGCCGCCCCTTCGCACCGCCGAGGCAATCGGCGGGCTGGGACACCGCTGGCAGTCGGTTACGATCATCCTCTTCGCAGCAGCTGCTGGGGAAATCGTCGGGGGTCGCATGGGTGCGAGAGAATAAACACCCCTCCCCCCGCACTGACCCCCAGAGCGGCCGAGCCCCACACGGCGGCACACGACTCGCATTCCGTAGACAGGGTTCATGTGCCCGATAAAGATGGGGTTCAGGGGTTCGATCACACCACCCCCGATGCATAAAATGGCCAAGGACAAAGCTGCTCTCTCAGCTGTGGCACCGGGCTTCAGGGCAGCGCTGGGAACTGCCCCACACCCCAGCCCTGAGGCATGACAAGCGCGGGGGGGGGGTTAATACCTGTGCAGTGTTTTAGTGCTCACAGGAACTCAGGCAAAGTAAACAAAATGGTACAAAGCTGTTAACAACGCAAAAAAGCAATAAAAACCACTGAAGAGCCCATACTTCAGCATTAGGATCTTCCCCCCCACAGACAGAGGACGCCCAAAGCTCACAGCACATACCACCCCTCATTCTGGCTCAGGGGACCTTCCTTAGCTTTAATTGTATATTGTTTTCAGAAAGTGTTGTGCAAAAAAACCCAAATCTGCCTGTCTTTACACAGGTATCAGTATGGAACTCACAGCTGAAGTGGAAGATGCTCTCCTTTAGGGTCACAAAAACTGTTTCTTGCTTTTGGGCCAGCAGCAGGTGGAAAGATGGACACAGCGGGCAAGGAAAAGGCAGGCCCAGGGCCAATCGTGAGGAGGGGGAACATCACTGAAGGCTGATGAATGCACACTACACTCATTGATATAATCTGTGGGTTTATTCCTGTTGGCCATCAGAAATATTCCCCTGCAAAGTGAGGCTGACAAACACACTAAAATGGCTTGCAACAAATGCAGCCCTTTCATGCCAGACCACCCAACCAGCTTTTCCTTCGGGTTCTCCTTTCTGTCACTGACAGGAAGTATTTGTACTGGTCACCATGACGCTGCTGCCACAGGTGTACCCACTATCTGTCATCACCAGTGGCTTACCGTGCCTAGAAGTGTTTGTCTGTGCTGACTGGTATGATAAGGGAACAAGGACCTTGGACACACGCAGGGTTGAACCTGCTGTCTTTTGTTTGCCAGGTTCCACTTCCCATAGAAGTGCAGTCATTGTAGATTTAAACCCATCTCTGTGTCCAGTGGGCTGCTGCAGTAAGGAGTCAAACACCAGAGAAGGACATTAGAGGGCAGCAAGCACACTCCAGAACCACCTGGTTTTATCCCAGCAACAGCCAAGGGAAAGAGAAAAACCCGTGCCTGGATGCTTTGGGGTGAAAGGCTCCCATGCCCCTTCTGATGGAGTTCCAAACACGAGCCTTGGTTTTGACTGACCACAGCGTGCAGATTGAAGATTACACCACACCAAGCTGAACCACAAGAAGAATGCGAGGTTAACTGAAACAACCTGGAGCATTCCTACAGCATAGTGGGAACTGAAGTGTTTGAGCCACCCAGACAGCAACTTGTGAAATCCAGGATGCCAACCTCACATGAAAGGATCTTTATTTGTGAAAGCAGGATTCAATCTCCTTGCAATATGCTCACAGAGAACCCCTGCTCCCAGGCACAGTTCACTCCAACAGGATGCACAGCCATGTTTGTGTCACTGCTTCTCTCCAGTGTTCTCATTTCATTCAGATGCCACCTGAGCAAAGGCTGGCTAGCACTGAGGGTTATCATTAAGGCTTCTCACGTGTTCTAACAACACAGAGCTAACTGCCAACGTGCCTTACCACAGAACTGCAATCACACCACCAGCTTCTGTAGCACAATGGAAAAGAAAAGCTGAAAGCCATTTTTATAAAGCCTCACATGAGAGATGTCAAGAAACAGACGCTGAACTTCCTTTTCATGCTCAAAGTAGTGATTTATGGCAGAGTATTTTAGGAAAAACTCACAAGTCACAGTTGTCTGAACCACTGCAGGGCCCTTTTATTTCTCCAGGTGCCTATCAGCATTATAAGAAACAAAACTTGAGGTTTAAAGGCTGAGGACAAGTGATGCACATAAAAAGGGAGTAAAATTAACATGTTTCAAGCTTTGCATTCCTAACTTGTACAGAGTCAAAGAGAAACTCTGCAAATATCTGCCTTTATTCACTTGCTCACTTTGTGACCTCGGGAGAAAGTCAGAGGTGAGCAGGTATGAAGGGTGAGACTAGCCACTTTGGAAAAAACGACACAAAACAAAACAAGCCCTGAAAAACACCAACAAATAACCCCAAACCCATGACAGACCACTACAGCCCTACCAAAAGCTTCCAAAAAATGAGGAGCATCAGTGCTGCAGCAATGCTGGTTTAAGGACACAAACAAGGCATCATTCCCAAAGACAGAGTCCTTTGTTTGCCCAGGTGCTACAACAGGCACACAGCTCTTTTTTAACCCCCCTCAGAAGCTGTTTGTGAGGCACAAAACATGGTCATACTAAAAAGAGAACCAGTACTAAAATTCCAATGTCTGGCCACAGAGTCTCTAGCTTTAAGTGGTCTCTAACACACAAACAACACTTTGCAACCTATGAATATTAATATGCTGGAAGAGAGCAACAAATATCACCTTATGTGTTTCTTCCATCACCAAGTGGGGCAGTTGAAGTGCTCCTCAGAAAAGGGTGTTCAGTGACAACAGCAGTGAAGGTACTCTAATGGCATAAAGGCTGCCAGACCTTCTCTTTGGCATGTAACAGAACTGGCCAAATACACCAGCAAGCCTGCTCAAAAGCCTGAGCTGGGAACTTAAGCTCTGCTCAACCTTCTGCAAAGGGGGCTCAGCTACTCCACAGCTAAAGCCTAAACACAGGCAGTTCACAGAGCACTTAACTCGAGAAGCTGAGTCTGAGGGCAACGGTGTGGGATGGAACGAGACCGCGAGCAAATCACTAGGGCTTTTATGGGGGTTAAGTGTAATCCAGCATGAACCAAAACACAGCTTGCAAACCAGAGATAAAGCTTCCTGATCATAAGCTACCCACCTGCCCTATAAAGGAAGCCGCTGTCCACTCCAGACTGCAAGAGTAAGGATCAAGATACACTTCTCGGCTATGGGACTATAGCAAGTAGGCTCCAGGCACTCCCCTGAATTCAATCAATCCCCATTCTTGAATGTAAGCCCTCCAACTACAAGCATTTCATGTACTCCACATTAAAAGCATTCACAGCTAGTTAAGTTTGACCTTAAGGGATGTTACGCTCACAGACCAAATGTCCCTCATGCTTGTCTCTTAATTCTATCCTGGAAAAAAACGACTGCTTTGGCGTTACTCTGCGTGTTTCTGTGCTCACACAGATGTCTGCTAAGACTTACCAGTGAAAGAGAAAGCAAAATCGGATGCATTTTCCTCCATCTCCATTTGAACTTAAGCCTTTATTTCAGTCATTTTAAGCAGAACCCTGACAGCAGCTGGGATAAGCAGGCTGTTATACCATTACACCGTTACATTCAGTTGCAGAGATACATCTCACTTATACAAACAGAAAGAAAAGGTGTGTTTGTGGTGAGGTTTTCCACCCCTTGGGCAAAAGCACCAAGGAGTTCTTAAGTGTCTCAGTGTGCCAAGTAATACTGTAAATCACCAGGGGAATGACATGGGTGTGACATGACAAACCTTACCTGACTTTTCAGAAAAGCACAGTCAACCTGCTTGAGGAATCCAGCAGTTCAATGAAAACCATCTATATCCAATGTTGTCATGAGAGAAGGGAGGTCCTTAACTGCACAAAGGTAGAGAGCACTACTTCTGGAACTAATTCAGGTTAGAACCTTAACTGAGCACTACCCTCATGTTTTAAGTCTTTAAAATACCTGAGGCACAAGTATGTGTGTGTACTTGTTTTATTCATCATTTGTCTTGGGATACCAAATATTTGTCTGCTTCAGGTGATTTAACAAAATCATTGACCTCGTTTCAGAACATCCACTGATCCATTTTTCATTCAATGGCAAGACTGAATGTTAAAAGGAACATAAAAACAAACATGCACACAATTGTACAGTTGTCATAGATGTCTATTTCATTATTTGTGGGTAGCGCATCGAACAGTTAAATACATTTAAATAATGTTTCAGTGGCTGCACTAATGCAGAATTTTAACTAGATGGGTAACCAATTGAACTAGAAACCAGCTAACAAGTAACTGTCTAAATACTTCAAATACAGCTCTTGTTCTAGGTCATCCTTCTTGGGAAAAAAAAAAAAAGCCTGCTGGTCACATTGGAAATACGTTTTAAGGCCAAATTCTTCTGATATCCCTTCTCTGCAGCAGTTTAGTTCTTCGTCCTTTTAAGCCTCCAATTCCAGGCCAAGACCAAGTTTATGGCCACCAGCATTGATGCTCTTTCCATCTATCAGGGCAGACAGTGTAAGCTTCACACCTGTAAGATGTTTAGAACAGCGTGTTTACAACATACATTCAGAGCAGCTTCCACACAACTCAACCTTTGTCATTACAAGTCGCAGCTGTAGCTCTTTTCCTATTTCATGACTTTGCTCTACAGATGGCTACAGAACCATCCATTTACCTGGGAAATCTACTGAAAGCTACTCATGGGAATCAAGCTGGATGCGTTTTGTACATACCAGACTATAAAAGGGGGATTTACAAAGTCTCTTCTTGGGAAGCACACAAGAGCTCTCCCTTTCTACATCAAGGTGTGCAAAGAGGGAGCAAAACTATGCACAGAAAGCCAGACACTTGTCCCAAGGAAGGGATGGAATGACACTGCTGTTTTGACTGGTTTTCAACTAAGGCATTAACCAATGGTAATACAGCACTAACCGCTGCCTTCACACTTCAGCAGAACCAATGAAGTTCTGGAGGGCTTTTTAAGAGCAGGAAGTGTGTTCTGTCAACAGTTAATCACTATTTCCAAGCTCTGCCATCTGTACATATGGCTGGAAAAATGCAAAGCTAAAAAACCCAACCTGCTTTGCACAGCCTAAAGCTAAGCTAGCAAACACAGTGTCCACTCCTACACAAATCAATAAGGAATACTATGGAGAAACGCTGTTAGATACAACAGGTTTTGTCTTGTTTAGATCAAGGTTTGATGTTTTACAGTAGCTTATATTGTACATCTACTTTGCCTTCAAGACAGAAGGGAATTACTTGCATATGAACACATATATCTCAAAGGTTTTCTTTGTGATGTGTAAAAGATGTGTATTTGATGAAGTTCATGCAACAGCCCTTACCTGGCCTCAGGGTCTGGGTGTAACCCACTCCAACTAGACTAGAATTGTTCACTTTTGCCTGAAAAAAAACCACCAAGACCAAGACAATTTAAATGTTGTAACTGCTTAGATCCTTGTTATCATTCAGAAGCTACATAGGCATCATCAGCTCCATCAGATTTCACTTGTTCTTTCAGTATCCCTGTGTGATTGGGTTCTCTCTTCCCACCTATGCCCTTGCTCCCCAACTTAGAGCTGAAGAAGGAACATAAGAGCAGACAGTAAGGCAGGGAGATCTGTTACTGCAAAGCAGTTGGGGAAGTGAACTTCCCCACTCCCTACTTCTCAGAGAGCCATAGCAATTTACCACCTTCACAAGCCATTTTAGAATCCTCCAAGTTCATATTAATGCAAAAGAATCAGTATTGTGCAGGTACAATCTCTCAAGCAGCAAACATTTCCTAAGACCATCATAAACAATACTGCAAAACTGCATAAACAATATGCAAAAGTATTTCTCTCCCTTGGAATCATCCTGTGGAGGAAGTGATGCAAACAACTCAGGCTCAAATAACATACAGAATACTTTTCTGCATCTTGTCTTTCTAACCAGTACCATCACAGTTCTCACCATGAGAACCTGACAGAGCACCCCAGAGAGCTTACAGAACTAGACAAGAAGAGTGGTTTGGGGTTTGTTTGGGTTGCTTTTGTTTTGTGTTTCATAAATCCATAAAGTCTTCTAGAGCAGCACAATATTTGTCAGTCAGATTCTAAGGGTGTGACGTTAACGGAATTTAAGTGCTGCTGGTTTCAGTGCAACTGCCTGGATTGTAAAAGCAACTCTTCCAAGACTCCCTGACCTACCTATTACTTTCTTTTGTACTAACACCACACAGATTTGCAGAAACTGAAAGCACACTGTGGTTTGGCATAACTCTTTTGGTTAGAGCCACACTTACAGAGATAGAGGCAGTGGAATCCAGCTTGTACTTGGCCGCAATGCCGAAGCGAGTGCTGTTGCTGCCTGCTGTCCAAGCCAGGTTTACAGCAGTTTCAAGATTGTCACTCACTTTCTGGTAAATTGACCCACCAAATTCTGAACCATCATTGCTGCACAAATTAAGATAAGAGTTAGTTTCCTACATTTACATGTTCCCAACTTTGTTTTTCTAACGACTTCGAGTCTTTACTCAAACGAGAACCCCAACAGTTTTGAGCTGTTTCACGTGGGCTTTTGACAGAGGGGAGATGAACAAAGGCTTCAGGGCAAAATTACACTTCAGTAATTCATGGGCAAAAAGATATTCCCAAGTGCTACAGCTAATTCTCACACTAATGTTAAACTCAGTACCTGAAAGAAATTCCAGACCACAACCTTACAAAAGCAACAGACAAATGTGAATAGTCAGGAAACTGGCCTTCTGCAGCCTGTGATTACTGAATACATGTGATACTCCCAGAGAATCAGAAGACCTGTCACAATAGTTGACATTAATAAACTGAACTGGAATCCTTGCAGCCCAGACTATGGTGGTTTGTAGCTTCCTCCCATACTCCTCAAATTCCTCCAGCCCACGCAGACACGATCCCTGCCCTCCTGCTCCAACAGGGCAAACTTCTGCCTCAAAAAAACAATGTGATTTCCTAACTGAATGCAGCAGAACAGTCTCTATTAACTTAGATTGTAAAACACCACGTTCTTCAGCAGGTTTTCATCAGCTTTCTCTAAAGAACATTTAAGATCTAAAGGCTGCAAGTCAGAAGAAAGTTCATAAACAAGATGCCTTGCAGTTGCTTAGTTACATTGTTCCATCCCAGACAGGCAAGAGGAACCCACTCAGAAAAGCAAAGCTCTACTCTTGCTCCAGAAACTACTACTGACCTACTTAAGCAGTGCAATGCTAATTACTACCTCTAACAAATCTACTGCCCTTAAATTACAATCAGATACAATTCAATGCCACGGGAAAGCTGGAAAAAGCATGATGAGGAGCTCTGTGTAACTGAACTACTGCACTTCCCATTTGGCTGTATTTGCTAAGCTGTGGCATACAGTATGTTTCAGGTGATAACAAGCCACGGGTATTTACTGCTTTGGAAGAGAGAAAAGAGATAAATGTTACTTTGTAAGAGTCTCCTATTGAAAAATGCAGTCCACTTAATGGCTTGGAATGCACCTCTTGTTAGTTTGAGCCTTCCAGTTCTGCCTAGAAGGAAACCAGCTGCTGTGAACCTGGACATGATTTTCAGTACTTACACATTAGTGTGGAGCTGGAAGTCTCCAGTCTTGTAACCCACAGAGAAGTTATTTCTTGTCAATTTTGATTTGGCACTATCAAAAGTCATCTGATAACCAGCGAGCCACCCTTCATAACCAAAGACAGCTGAACCATGGATTGCAGGGCCAGCAAAATCGAAGTCAACATCACAACCTAGGTTTAGGCATTCACGTTTATAAGCTGACTTAATTTTACCACTTTTCTTCCTGAAACAGAGAGAGAGTTATCTTAAGACAAGGCTTGATCTTCCTCACTGAGACAACGTGTGTAAGTGCCACACACATGCACCCTCTAAACTGGGCCAAAGCACAGCTAGCCAGCCAATCAAGCAAGCCCAGGGCTCCCCCTAAAAGGCATTCTGCGATTAGAGGCCTCATTTTCATGCCTTCCAAGTATTTCCAAGTACCTTCCAAGTATTTCCATCCCAGCATATAAGCAAAGTGGGCTGTTGCAAAATGTCCAATACTAACCCCACAGGATGAGAAGTGATGCCAAGAGCAGAAGCTTTTAGCACCTAGATCAATAGCAAACCACACAAGCATCTCTGTCAATACAACAGAGCAGATGAACATTTACTGACCACGAGTGTTGTTGCTGCCCTAAATAAGGCAGGAAGGTTAACAGTTCTTACCCTGTGTTTGGTGAGAAAGTTGTATCAAATGTCAACTTCAAGCCTTTGGCAATCTAATTGAAGGAGGGGAAGATAAGATAAAGCTATAAATTCAGTCCTGCTAGTTACTTAAAACAAATAAATATCCTTCTAATCTATTACCTGATCTTCAATTGCAATTTCCGTTCCAAGGGTGTTATCTGTGTTCCATTTTTCTGTGAAAGTCAGCCCATACTCAGCCCACTTGTATTTGGTCTCCAAGCTCCCATTCACTTTCCCAGTGTCTGTGTTCGATGAACCAGATGTTGTGAATTCCTGAAAGGGACAGGCTCCATGTTACACAGAAGATGCAATTCCAAAAGCATTACAGTGCCAAAAGAGAAAAGACTTTTCTTCAGCAAACACTTTAGATCTTGTCATTCTATGCAAGATGTTTAACACCATTAGACAACCTGCAGAAGGTAGAATGCCACGGACAAGAACTAGACAATTTATGCCCACGTGGAGGGCTCCCCTCACTCCCACCTCAATTGCAGTGTTTCTGCCAGTACTACAAAACAAGACAGGTTTGCAACATAACTCAGAAGCAAGACAAAAGTTACCAAAACCATTCTTAAAAGCAGAAGCAACTTCTTGAAATACAAGGTTAAGTCTGATAATCCTAATGGGCAAATCGAGAGCCAAGAATGCTACAAGGGACATCATGCAAGCCCAGTAAAATCCTGTAAGGATCACGTATGTACTTTCATTAGTCCAGCCAAACACCTCTGAAGGGAATTATGGGCAACTGTAAAATGTCACAGAATGCCACCATGTTTCAAACTTGGGGTGAGTGGTTGGGTTTTTTGTTAGTTTTGGGGGGTTTGTTGCCTCTTACACCACAACACATTTTTACTGACCTCTACAAAATTCCCATTGCCCTGACACTCTGGTTTAATGACTCACAGGAAGAATACTCATGTTTGGGTTGTGAGCTAAGCCTGATTTTATGCTTCTGGTAGTCTTACTTGGGATTCCTCTTAAGTAATGACAAGTGAGCAATATCCCATCTCCTTATTAACCAAGTCCCTGCCATCCCTCGCTATCTGGAGGAGTAATTTCTGTGCACCACCATTCAGGTACTAAAGGCAATACTAGTAGAAACAGAAGTCTGATTTGCAATTATATGTTAAGGAGCTACTTCCACTGAGATATTTCCCTTGGGATTTACAAAAGCTTATTATTTCAGCTTTTTAAAACATATAAAATCACAATGTTGACCCCTGACTTCCACCACACACAGTTTATTTTCAAATCAACTCCTCACACTCACCTCCCCCAGAAGGAAACACACAGTGGAAAATCACAAGTCCTTAAGCACAAACATGCCAGCACGTTCTCTCCCTGAGAAGGATGGCTAATAGCTGATAAGGGGCTCACATGAAGGCTTGGAATTTACAGTGTTTTACCAGCAAGAAGCAAGTTAAAAAAAGTACACCTATAACTGGGCTCCTGCAAACTGTGCTTCAGCTGGAGTAAAAAACAGACTGTGTAACCCATGCACCTTGTTTCTAACAGCCAACTCCACTGTCAGAGCTCACAGTTATGGAGGGGAAAAATATGCATGGAACATTACTGCAACACTTCTTTGCGTTGCAGTAAAGAGACAAAGATTCAACATGCAAATTCACTGCAAACTACTTCAAACAAGTATTAAGGTGTCAGAAATTATCACCAAATACAAATAGGTACAAATGCAAATACACAAGGTATTTGAGAAATCACTTGTGTGTACCATGATTGATACATTTGAATACTTCAAAAGTGTGTTACCTATTTGTTGACCTTCAGACACAAGATCTTTAGCAGCTTCTGGACTACTTTATGCTTTATCATTTGTGTAAGCTACAAAGTACTTAAGAGCATCTGGAAGGGATCCTTTCTAATTCAATATGAGAACACACCCAGAAAAAGAATACTGAAAGGTGTTTAAACTCACCACTCCGCTTGCAGATTTTGTTTTCACATCCAGTTTCACCAATCCAAAACCTTAACAAATACAAGTCAAAGTTACACCAGCAGGCTTTAACTAAAACCATGCACATTTTCCAAGAGGCTTGTTTTCCAAGCAGCCTCAGCAGGGTGCCACATCTATACAGATACAAAACCAACCACAGACCGGCTTCAGTTTTAGATGCCACAGCAAGTAGAGGAGACCACTCTAGAACAAGTCAGCAGTTCTATCATCATGACCTAAAAAGTGGGGAGTAGCCTCTCAGTTGGACACTGTATATTTAACTACCAAAAAAACATCTTCCAAGAGAAAATTTAGTTATAGACAAAGTGCATTCTTTTCCTTAGAGCTGAGCAACAGTCTTGGGGAAAATGCCCCCACGTGCACTCCCGAAGCTCAGAAAGCAACAGCACTGTAACAAAGCAGAATCTAACTGTGCAACTGTCTGGTATTGCATCATTTTTAAATGTTGAAGGGTTCTTTACCCCAATAGCTCTTCCTCTCTGTATTCCCAAACAGGCTGTAATGTTACAGTGGTATACAACATCTTGGGATTGCATTTTGTTTACCAGTTGTGGCGCAGACAGGCTGATAAACAACGTGTACTCCTAAGCTACATTACACTTGATGCTTACATTCTTGCATACTTGTACACCTCTGACATTTATGTGGCTCAAGCAATAAGATTTAGCAGACTTCCTGTCAAAACAGCCCCCAAGGACCATCCAATGATCTGCTAGTTGACAATAATGATATAAAAACAACACACCTTCCCCAGAAAGAGAGTAATCTGAACATTGAATTTTATGGAGAGGCTTAAAAAGGCAATTCATTGTTGCAGCACAAACACCATGCTTTATAAAAGTTGCTGTTCTTACCATATCCTTTGTTGAAGATATCTCTGGCAGATTTGCCAAGGTCTACATACGATGGAGGAATCGCCATTGGAGCTGAAATGAAAGGGGCTAATTAATAGTGAACCTTTTACAGTGGTACAAACACAAAGAAATGCTCCCACAACTCTTGAAAAGTGCTCTTCAAGGCAGATTCCTACACGAAAGCAGTTAACAGACAGCTGAAATCATTGCAGTGTTCTCTGAAACACCTACAGGTTTCCAGTGATGGTCACTGTGAACACTGAATATTTCTTGGTGTAGGTAATCTGCTTGTAGAGAAGTGATATTACAGGACCACAAGTTCTTAGTTTTTCAAGTAGTTTTCCACATGCATCTTTGCCAGAAATCAACTCATAGCTGAGCTGAGATTCCAGAGATCGCAGTTACAACCAAAAGACAGCCAACTGGAAAGGTGGGAAATGGTAATGCAGCTGTTTCCTCAAGTCTGACAGAGTCAAATGTGACAGATGCTTATGAAAATTACCTGAAAGGGCCTACAAGGCTTTCTTCTCAAAATGCAAACCCAGTGCATGTCTGTTGTTTAAAACATGGGGCAAATGATGTTGCAAATTTCAAAGCAATGTCTCACGCCATTAACCAACAACCTGATGAAGTTTTCCTCCCCAGCGACCTACAAGACTTTTAAGTTTAGGAGGTTGTCTTGTTACATTAAAACAAGCAAATAGTAAGAGTGCTGAGTCAGGAAGAAAATCTCTCTTTGCAAGCCCCTTTCTCAGATGAGGAGCCTCTGGCAATCTCGCTGTTAAAGAGCCTGCCATGCAAGACTAGCTCTGACCCAGCCTGCCTGGCCTGATGGATAGAGACCAGCCCAAGGTCTCACAGGGCTGCAGGGCTCTCCTCCCTGGCAGGACACACTCTATCTGCACCTTCCTTCACCGACTGTTTTCCCATGATTTCACTAGCAGAAGGCCACATTTAGGGAGTAACATCATGTTACAGTATAACAGTAACACTGCTACCTTTACAGTTCTAAGGGAGAGAAAACAGAAAGGGTTTCAAAGAGTTAATAACTCCCACCACACTGTGAAAGGGAGGAGTAAAAAGGGGTGAGGGGAAACAATGAGACTAGATAAGCACCACGAAGAGGCTGAACAGAGCAAACAAAAATCTTATCTTTTCAAACTGATGGGTCAGGTTTGTTTTGCAGGGAAAGTGAGATTAACATGACTGACTAACTTGCTCCTCAGCTTTTCCTTGTTGGCATTTTTAAAAGGAAATGGAAAAGTAGCTTCAAAACCTCAAAACTACCAAGAGCAGCACTCTCACACTAACTGTCAACTGAAGGCAGAAAAGATCACTTCAATTTTTACACAGTACTTTTAACCAATACCCAGTTTCCCCAATATCTGGCTACAGAACTGCAGACCTCCACCAGATCAGAAGTGTATTCATTAACACAACACCATGGCAAGCTGCTGCTTTTTTTTCCTCCCTTCTCTCAAAAAAACTTTCTTTCCATCTTTTCATGGCCTTATCTACATAAAGGGAAAACTTCCCTGGAACACCAGTCAGCAAAATTTCCTTTAGAGCACCATCACAGTAAAAATATTGTTGTTTCAGAATAGCAACCACATTAAAAACAGACACAACAAAAACGCTGATTTCACCTGCCAGGTACAGCCAGGTACAGTGTGAACTGCTGCTGTTTAAGAAAGCAACATTGCTTCTTAAAAAAAAAATACAAACAAAAAAACCAACATGTGAGAATGGGTTGTGAAGTCTCCTTCTCTGGGACCATTCAGAGGGGATCAAAAAGAGTGTGAGCAGCAGGTCAAGGGAGGTTCTTCTCCCCCGCCTACTCTGCCCTGGTGAGGCCCCATCTGGAGTCCTGTGTCCAGTTCTGGGCTCCTCAGCTCAAGAGGGACAGGGAAGTGCTGGAGAGGGGCCAGTGCAGGGCCACCAAGATGATCAGGGGACTGGAACATCTTTCATATGAGGAAAGGCTGCGGGAACTGGGGCTGTTTAGTCTGGAGAAGGGGAGACTGAGGGGGCATCTTATTAATATTTATAAATATCTAAAGGGTGGGTGTCAGGAGGTTGCAGCAGCACTTTTTTCTATAGTATCCAGCAACAGGCCAAAGGGTGATGGGATGAAGCTGGAACACAAAAAGTTCCACTTAAACATAAGAAAAACTATTTCACTGTTGAGGTGAGGGAGCCCTGGCACAGGCTGCCCAGAGGGGTTGTGGAGGCTCCTTCCTTGGAGGTCTTCAAGACCCACTTGGACATGTTCCTATGCGACCTGATCTAGGTGACCCTGCCTCTGCAGGGGGGTTGGGCTAGATGATGTCTAAAGGTCCCTTCCAACCCCTACCATTCTACGATTCTATGATCAACCTTCTCTGGGGACATTCCAAACCCACCTGGATGAGTTCCTGTGTGACCTACTCTAGGTGGTCCTGCTCTGGCAGGGGGGTTGGACTGGATGAGCTTTCAAGGTCCCTTCCAACCCTTAAGATTCTGTGACTCAGAGTACCTGAAGCTCAAAAAGGCTTTGCTAAAGTTCAACCACATGGTAAATGTGTTGAGGGAAAAAAAATCCTATAGCACAACAGGTATTCATCCCAGTGACAAGACATTAAATGGTTCCTCTCAGTTATTCACTAAAAAGAAGCAGGTGGTAGATCAAATGACAATAAAGTGTGGGAACACTGCTCTTTCCTCTCTACATTTCTGCTGTATTGCAATCGTACAATTCATTAGCGGTTTAAAATACTTTAGAGAAGGCTTAGCTCTGTTTTTTCCCTTAATAAATAGGTATCACTTCTAACTAGCATCTTCAGAAGATTAAATCATTCTGGTTTCAAAGTGTTGCACTATCCTTTAGCACAGATGTGCTTTTACAGTATAAATAACAAGAGCATTTTGCTTTCAGTGTTTCCCATCTGACTCAACAACGGTTACAGACAAGAGATTTACGCTAAGCAGCAGCAGCCAGAGAAGTTAACAAACTGTCTCAATCCAGAGGCTTACTACAGGAAAAAGGATGGTGCCATTTTATCTGTCCCAGATGAGCATCCTTCCCACTGCAAGGAAGCCAGCTAGAATTTGTCTGACATTTCAGCCTACAGGTGCAGGTTTTCTGATAGAGGTAAAACAGAGCACAACTGTCACACTGCTGTTCTAATCCTATCCTAACAGGGGGAGACAAAGACAAAAAGGGAAACCATGGATTAATTTGGGGTGTGCTGAAGAGCCAGCATCATCATCAAAATGCTCATTAAAACGGGTCCCCTCCCCTAAAAAAAATGTCATCTCTGTGTCCTCTAATGTTGGCAAATTCCTATCAACAGAAGTCATGTTCTCAAACCCAACTTTGAAGTGTCTTCCACTTAAAAAAATTTAATTGGAAGTGATTAAAAAATAAGCATCGTTTAACACGAGGTTGGTTGTGAAAGCACCTCTCAGGTAACGTTTTTCTGTCTTCCAAAAACACAGAATTCACACAAATCGAGTAAGAGCTCCACCCTGACCTTTGTTTCATGCCACCCTAAAACATGCAAGTTTAATAAATCTGTTACAAATATGCTTTGTTTTTTATGTAAATGGATTTAAAAAATCCCAAGAGTAGGAAAATGTATTCACATTATCAAAATTATTGCATCATGGTTTTGTTTCCAAGTAGTATTTCAAAACACTCACATCCTACAATTAAAGGCTGAGGACATCTGTGAAGCTGCCTAATCTTCTATGAAGCTTTCTAACAATGGTAAGGTCTCAGGATATCGAGGATCAGGCCCTAATTAAAAAAAATCACCCATGCAATTCCTCAAAAATGGCAATAAGGACACTGAAATGATGATCTAGTAGCGTGAAAAGCAACAGATCAATTGATATTAATTAAAATCAGCGTTAAACTACATTGCACAGACCACTGACCTTCAGGCTCACGCTGCTGCTAACGCTCAAAAAAAGAAACCAAGCAAAAAAGCAGCTCTTTACCCTCACTTCAGCTCTCCCTACTTACACTTCCGAGGCGGACAAGCTTGTCTAGCAGCCATAGCTAAGCCAAATTAGAGTCTATGGAAAAGGGAAAGAGAATTCAAACACCTGCAAGCGAACTCCGCGCTCAGAAAGCGAAAGCAGAGAGTAAAGCGGAGCCTCCCTGAGGAGAAGGACATCGAAAGAGAAACGGGGAGGCGAAAAGCCGAGCTGGGCCGGGCTGAGCCGCGCCGAGCCGCGCCGAGTGGGGAGGCGGCACAGCCTCACAGGGCAGGGCCTTCCCCGGGCAGAGTCCCGGCCAGGCCAGGCCCGGCGCGGCCAGGCCGAGCGGCGCCCGCTGCGGCCGCCGCAAGGTGAACTCCTCGGCGCGGCCATCTTGGGCATCCCGGCCTGACCCCCTCCCTCCTTCCTTTCCTCCCGCCGCGCCCTCCCGCCGCCCCTTATGTAACCGCGGCCCGGCCCGGCCGCTCCCGCGCTGCCCGGGGCGGGAAGGTGCGGGCGCGGCAACACGTGCGGAGACGCCCGCGCCCCCCCCACACACACACCCCACACACACACCCCACACACACACCCCACACACACACCCCCCTCACCCCCAGCGCCCCCGCCCCGCCCTCAGCCCGGCCGCCGCGGAAGGCAGCCCCGGCGCCCCCCGGCCCAGCTCGCCGCCCCTCCGCCCGCCCGTTCCACCCGGGCCGAGCCCCGCCCGCCTCCCCCGGTCCCGCGGGGGCCGGGCCGGCACCTGTGCGAGCGCGGGCGGGCGGCGGGGCCGTGCGGAGCGGGTCTGGCCGGGAGGAGGCCGCGCTGCTGCAGCCGCTGTGGCACTGGAGGGCGAACTGAAGGAGACACCGATCCGCCCGCCCGCCGCAGCGCAGGACCCCGGCGAGCCGGGGCGGCCCCGCCCAACGCCTGCCGCCGCCCGCCGCCCCGCGCAACGCCCGCCCGCCGCCCCGCGCCGCCGCCCGCGGCCCAGAGCCGGGACACCGCAGGACACGCCGCGATCCAGGGGCGAGGAGCTGGGCGGGGGCCCCGCGGCGCGGCAGGCGCTCGGCGGGGCAGCCCCGGCAGCGGAGAGGGGCCCTGCGCCGAGGGCGGGGCGGAAGGGCGGGCGATGGCGGCCGCGAAGGGCGCGGCGGGGCGGAGCCGCCCCAGGGCCGCGGCGGATGAGGGGCCGCGGGGCCGGGAAGGGCCGGGCACCCTGCGACCCCTGCCACAGCCAGCCACCGGCTGCTCGGTGCGCCCGGGGCGGCCACAGCCCGGCCGCACTGCCGCGTGGGACAGCTGAAGTAAACAAACGCTGCCGTCCCCTGTGGCGGGAGAGCTGGAGCTCGACACGGCCCGGCCCGCGGCCCGGCCCCCGCACAGCGCCCGCTGCCGCCCTGGCCGGGCCCTCCGGCCTCCTGGCTGCGGGCGCCTGCAGCAGCTGGTGCAGCCTCGCCCCGTAGTGGCTGCAGAGAGCAGCTGCACAGGCGGCCGGGGCGGCAGCGGCCTGGGGAGCACGTGTTGGAGCAGCTCCGGTCACAGCACCCCTTCCCCACAGCCCTTCCCCTGCACCAACTCATCCCTCCCCAGGGGTGTCCGCCTTGGCTCTCGCAGCTCTTGGTGAACACGTTATGCCCGACGTCCTCTCCTGGTGATACCCCAAAACCCACAGCCACGCCAACATCCAGCGGCACAGCTGGTCGGGCAGCTTGTACTCCCACCTCTCATCACCCAGCTGCCACAGCCTCTCGCATTGCTTAAGCTCCATTTTGTACCTTCCAGCCACCCCCCACCAGCAGACACCTCATGTTAACATAAGCAATAACCCTCAGAACACTTTCAAGGAGCGCTGTCCTGACCATAATGAGACCTCGTTGCTCAAGGAGCTGAGCAGCTGTTCTGCAGCAGTCACTGCACAGCTCTGCAGCAGGAGTCACTGAGTCACCAACGTGAACCCAAGGAACTGCAGGGAGTTTCTGATGTTTACAGTTCTTCTGTCCGTACTCAGGTTACAACACAATCCCAGTCCCTCAAGAAAGTAACAATTCCAACACCAATTTTATTTGCATAGACTGAAAAACATGCGCTCTCAGCCAGCACTGCCAGTTCACCAGAGCACACGGTACAACTGTCATTTCCCAGGCTACTAAAAAAGGGAGCAATTAGTAGCAAGATCCAACGTGATGCCAGTCAGCACCTGCTAATTACATCAGAAGATAAGCAGCTCGGTTTTGGTGCAAGTCCAGCACTTTGACATCAGAAAACCCAACAGGTTTGTACATTTCATGTTGGTGTTTGTAAGTAAGACGGCTCCCTGTTCCACAGCAGGATGTGTACTGATGAATGGAGAGGGGAAAACCACAGGCTGAGTGGATAAATAGCAGTAGGAAGAGAAAGCCAGTGTCTCTTAGAGTGCACAGGAACACTCATTAGGAATAAATAGAGGTCTGATTAAGTAAAAATAGATGGAGGCCTGAAGTTGATCATTATTTAAAGATATGCATTTATTATTCATGCCCATAGTATAAATCAATCCTGAGTAAAAGCTGAGTTACCTCTCAGACGAGACAGCAGCTTTTTGCTGGGCTGGGGTTTCTTTTTTCCTTTTAAAGATTAGTATTTCAGTCCTGGTTCAGCTTTATTTTTAGCAGCTCAGGAAAGTAATTACTGCCCCACCCTGACAGCAGGGAAAAAAAGCAGCAAAGCAATGAATCACTTGCTTTGTGAGACAAAGCAGAGACATAATCCAAGGCAGACAACAGCACACAAACTCCTCTGCATTAACATTCCAGACAGCCTCTGCCTGCCAGCGTTTGTCACTCTCCCTCTCCCTGTTCCTCGCTCACACAGCCACGCTGTGTTTCCCTCAGTCAGTCACAAAGACACTCTTTGAGGCCTGCCATAGCAAGTGCTCAGTTATTCTGGGCCTTTCTTTGGAGGGCTCCCCTCCTGCCGTTCAGCACACACACCTCCCGTGTGGCTGCGCTCACTCTGCATGTGCTGGCTTTCTGTTGAAACTCAGCATCTCTCTGGTTTGGGGCCAGTTGCAGTTCAACTATCACCACTTCAGAGGAAGCTGGGCACGTATATAACTGTCATCAGAGTCACACATTTCACTGCCACTTGGGAAGAAAAAGCCAACCCACACATCACTACCTATGTTCCTGCCATTTGAACACAAACTCTGCTGATATCTCTACCTGCCATAATCACAACTGCTTAAGTAATGCATGTGACCAACAAACAGAGCGAGTGGCTACAGCACACACCGTCCAGCAGCTTAGGGAACAAAACCTTAGTGAAAGCCTAGCAATGGACAACTGAGTTAGGACTCCTCCTTCTGAAAAAGCTGGCCTAAGGGATACAGAAGAGATTCTGAAAGTATAACCAGCAGGGAAAGGGTGGAAAATCGTTGAAGCTAGCAGGAAACAAGTTTAGAACAGGCAAAGCAAAGGTTTCTTTCCACCAAAGGAGTGCCATTCTGTGTAATCACCTACCACAAGAAGCTAAATGTTTATACAGGCTCCAGGGGAAACTGGTCAGGTTTGGGGAAGAGAAATCCAGCGAGGAGTCAGAAAATCTGCAAGCTGCCAACAGAGGTATCATTGAAGCTGTCCCTGTTCTTTCACTCTTCTTTTTTGGGCATGCATTGCCTGAATCATTGCCTAATACATCATCTCAGAGGCAGGAATATGAGGCTTTTCCTCAGTACCATACAATGGCCCTTATGCAAACCAGGGCATCTGGGAAGCACTAAGAGAGCAACCACAAGTACCCAATACTGCCAGAAGCCCTTGGACCAACAGACTTACTGCCTTTTCATTCCGCCCCCCCCCCCCCCCCCCAAAGCAGCTTTAAGTAGCCTTCCTTCAGTTTAGCTTAAACTATTAGGAGGAAGTTTAACTTAAACCAGATTCTAAGACATAGTTAAGAAGTCCACACACAAGGCAACACATAGAAATCATCTGATACAGGTACACACACAGGTAATCCCTCAGTTTAGAGCAGCAGCAATGAACATTAACTTGTTTGCAGGCCCTGCTAAGGCTAATGGAGACACAGAGCACCTTATAGCTGTACAGGTAACAAATGCTGATTGCCCATAGTTCTACAGCCAAAGCAAACTAAAAACACCTGTGGGGACGCTGCACTTTCTTCTCTGTTCAGTGATAAAGAGCCCTATTCCCAAGTAAACAAGAAGGATGTGGAAAAGGTTCTGTTAAAGAGCAAGGAGAAACTGAAATGAAAACCAACCCACGCAGAAGAGCCTGGGCTTATTCTTTCTTCTGGATTTAACCTTGGTTGACTGCAAACTCTTTTCCTTCATTTTTCTTTCTGGTGCAGTTCTCGTTGCAGAGAACTTTTGGTTTTTGTTCTCCATAGCTCAAGGATAAGCAAGCTCCTATCAAAGCTAACTACTACCTGATAGATCCATCAACCGCCTGGCTTCCTGAAACAAGCAAAGAAAGAGGCTTCCTTCCGCAGAGGAAATACCTCTTGGAAAGGGAGGGGCACTCAAAACACAGCCACTCATGCAAAACTCACTGAGAAACTCACAGAGATATGCCTAGTGTTCTTAAATCACTTGCATGGAGCAATAGGTTTGAGTAGTTGGTGCAACAACTCTCACCTGGAGTAAATACAAGAAGGTGACATTTCTGTTCCTGGGGCACACTGCAGCAGTTACTGTGACGGATGCACAGCACACAGTGATGAGGTTACAAATTGTTCAGTTATCCTAAGCTTTTCCTAACAAGGGCAATGAGGATGACATGCCTCAGAAAACTCAGTGCATTTTACACGAAAGAAATCCTATGGCAGAGCACCAGGCTTCCAAGGCTTTCCTCACCTAGCTGAAAACTGGTTGCCTCTGTTGAAGGGATTGCTTCTCCCATTGTAAAGCTTGACACAGGTGCACAAGGTGCTGAACAGTGTTTTCATGGCTTTGTCTCTCACTGAAGCCACTCCAGGGTTAAGCCTAAATTCTGTAAGTAACACCATGAAGGTGGTGTCTCGGTGAGCCTTAGCAGGGCCTGCAAAGCAAAGCTGAGCTATGGAGGGGGAACAGTCCCTGGAGAGCTGTGTGTGCCCATTGCAAGTTATAGGCTGTGTTCAGAAGTGCAAGTGAGGGCTTGGGGAAGGGGGAAAGGGTAACAGTTTGCCCCCAAGAAAATCCTTTCTTGAGGATAAAAAAATGTGCTTACCTGGCATCATGACCTTTTACATCATTTCTAGGGTGTCCTTACTATGCTCAGTATTCTGCTCATGCTCTCTACTGTAAACTGCTCTGGATGTGCAGCTCCAAACCTGAAAACCTGTGTATAGTAACAGCAAGTGTTGTTGGCCATTTCATTTTTGACAGTGTAAGTTTCCAACATGTAAACAATAGAAAAATCTTAATGATGTGTGTTGTCATTGCAACCTGCACTTCAGTTCAAATCTCCCTGAAGGCAAGCCTTTCCTTCAGCCTCCTCCCTTGCTAGGGTGCCTGTTTGTGTCAGGCTTTACCAAGGCAGGTGATGGGAGGTCATTTGCAGTAGGCAAGCTGTAGGGGTTTCAGGCTGCCGAAACCTGAGCTCCTGCCCTAAAAATGGCCTCAAACATGGAGGAAGCTGAGGGCAGGGACAGCCTGGCTGGGGGCTGGCGTGGGCGCGTGCCTTGGCTCCCGCAGGCCGAATGCCACCCGCCCCTCTGGAGGGGCGAGGCAGGTTGACTTGGGGTAGGGCCACACTGTGGGACATGGGTCTTGAAACAAGTGGAAACCGGCAGATTTCTGGGAGCAGATGTGTTTGGGGGAGGTTGGTGGTGCTGAGTGACAGAATGAGGCCGAGTCAGCCAGCAGAGCCCCGCACCACGCAGCGGCCCTCCTTTCTGGTTCTGAACGCTGCAGTGAGCTCAGGACCAGCCATCACCCACCCTTAAACAGCGTGGGGTGGCCTCAGTTTTATCTTATAGGCACACAAGAATACAGTCCTTGCTGTACTCTGTTCTTCAGCCCCAGCTGCTTTACTGAACACCGAGTTTCCCCACTGCTGCCTTTCGGGAGCATGGGCAGGGGAGACCCGGCTGCCTGAGCATGGCCACTTCGGCTTGCAGGATGGAAACTGAACTGAGACAGAGCACAGACTGTAACAAAAATGAGAGGAAAAGAAAGAGGAGAGAGTTGTATTTCTCTCCATTGCCTTTGTAAAGACAAGAGTGACATCCTGAGTGCTGGTCGGTAGCTCCTGCACCACACGGCAGCACATCCCATCCCAGAGTTGACCTAAAAGTGACTGATCTGTTGTCCTGCTAGAGTTTCACTGGAGCAATCTGACACAGCTGCTTATCTGGGAGGAGAGGCTTATCTTGCTGTAGGGCCTACAAGAAGTGATTTATCTACAGATCTATTTTGACAGCTCTCATGCTAAAAAATACCAAAGCAGTGACTGAATTACCCAAGTTTCCACCTGCATGATGTTCTTGGAAAACTCTGTGGTTCACCTCCTCACGTGGCACAGGCTGTGAATTCTCCAGCCCTTTGAGGGTTTTGCATTTTCATCTGAATGTAAGAAGCTAGAACACTTAAACACACACACACACACAAAGCCCTGTGGGATAATCTCCTCCCTCTCTATGGCAGATTCTCCCTCTTTCACAGAAACATTGACTGTGTATGTACAATCACGTTCTAGTTTGCTGCCAGGTGCTCAGTGCAGGTCTGATACTTACAATTAGGTCTGCCTCATAACCCCCAGTAAAATGCCATGGTTTAGTAATACATTATTCCCCTGACTCCTTTTTATTTACTCAGAGTGGAGGGTTCTGGTCTAGAAATCTGTGTCAGCCTGAATGTTTCTTCAAGTCTTAATTAACATGTTCAGGGCTTTAAAAGGGCAAAACACTGTTCACCCAGTTGGAATAGTTGTTATGATGGTTTAAATGAGAAGGCCCTGTGCTTTTGATGCTGAAACAGGTATTTCAGACATCAAGTGGAAGGACTGTCCTTTTGCTGTCTCCTAAAACTCACCTGGGACGTCTCCCAGGGGATGACTCCCAGTCGATTTCTCCCAAGCGTGCATTGATGGAGCACGTTTCATCACTGCACTTAATGGAATCGGTCTAAGGCATCTCTCAGGAGCACCTCTGCATGTTTTATCCTGCAGCTGAACAAGTGGGATGAGATTTCTTACACGATTTTAACTCTGTATTGTACACCTGACTGTGATTCTAATGGGAAGACCCTAGAGATAAGCATTCAGGAGAGTAAGAACCCCAAAGCCCTCCTATGCTGAGCAGCAGAGAACAGAAAGGGGTATAGAAACAAAGGGAAGGGCAGACAGAAGCATGATTAAGTACTAACACAAGGAGATAATGAACTGTGACAGGAACAAGGGCAAAGGTGACTGTTGGCAAGAAGGAAGAAATCAGGGCTTTACTGCAACTTCACCTGCAGCAATTCAGTTCACTTCCCTTTTAGACTCTACCCTTCTGCAAAAGCTGAGTGATGATACTGACCTCTTTTGTAGAGCCCAGCACAAAGTGAATGGTGGAAAACTCCTGTCCTGCTTTCCAACCATTATGTAACTACAGCTTTTTCTTTCCCTTTTAATGTCACATTGAAAAACTTGTGCACCCAAATGTAGAACTAACAAAGCATGTGATACAAAGATGGATAAGATATTGCTCTAAAATCTACACAAAGATCCTCCACATTCAAAGGTGATGAGACAGGTACCACTCTCACAGTCTGAAGAGGCAACATGATTTGTACACAACCAATCCACCCAGAGGAATCACACACCATGCAAAATAAAACAAAGAGACTTCTTAGCTGTCCACTTCCCTTTCTGTTTGGAAGGAAGATGTGTCTAGGGATACATAGTTCATACCCTGAGAGCACATTCATCACATTCTTAGAACTCGGGCATTTAAAACACTTCTCCCACGTTATGGTTTGGAGAGATGTTTGTGTGGCATTGCTGCAGCTTTGTGTTAAAAGGTGTTGCCAGTGCTTATAACACAAATGCTGAGCAATTTCTGGAATAACAAAGTGTTAAGGTAAATTAAAGATCAGCCAAGAGTTCAAACATAGCAGAGGATGGACATAACAGGCATACTGCTTTATTACAGAGCCACAGAGTTCCATCTCTCTGAGCTGGGAGCAGAGAGAAACCGTGGTGTCCCCATGGTGGTGAGCTAGCAGGGATAAGCTGGATGTTCATAAGCACATGCCACATGAAGGTTGATCCTTGGACCCTGTCACTGTCCCTCTCCATTTTTCCTGCAGATTCCATTGTAGTAAAACAGTAAGTAGAATAAGATCTCAGGGGTTTTCACCAAAGTAGAGGGCTCCACCTTTTACACTGGATGCTTTGGTTTAAATATGCACATGACTACTTTTCAGGTCAAATATTCACAAGCAATCAAGTGAAACCTGACATTTCCTCAGCCTGTTCCTCACACTGGATTTGCCCAAGCACCCAGAACAAAAGCAGTTCTGTCCTATGACCAAAGAGAAAACTCATAAGCATCAAAAGGGGCAAATCTTGCATGTTTGTGTTTCAATGAACAGGAGGAAACACTTGTCTGTACATAAATGTGTTTGCAAACCTGGCCTGGACAGTCCACATCGAACTAGGGAAAGTATCAAGAACTATTCTAACAAGCACAATGTCTGTGTGGCCTGGCAGGCAAATGGGCATTCAACTTTGTTTCCAAAAGCTACCTTGCAATAGCCAGATATATGTTATGTAGTGACCTAAAACTAAGCAGGAGAAGCGAAGGCTAAAGATGAGGCTTTCGGACGCAGTGCAAGGTGAGACATCCATTTCTGTTGGGGAAAAAGGATGGGATGTGTTTGCAGATGGGCTCACAGGTGCAGGCTGTGGAAAAACTCAACCTCACTCACTTCATCAGTGTCAGTTACAACCAGAACCAAAGACAGATCTTTAGAACAAAGACCTGCAAGTAATGACCCACAAAATGCATATTTCTTAAGACCACTGAGGGCTGTCAGCCAAACAGATCTCTGTCACTTGATGGGTGTTCACAGCAGGACACAGGCCAGCAGTTCAATTAACCCAGCAGCAGGCAAAGGAAGTCAATTAAGAGGCTAGCTGGGACCTATATAGAGAAACAGCAGGTGGTTCATTGATCATAAGGAGCGATCACTAGGAAGGAGACCTTCCAGGGAGAGAAGTGAGTCTCTGCTCCATTTTTGTCATGTAGGGATAAGTTCTTTAGAAGGATGTTTTCAGATCCAGGAAGAAACTTTCCAAGCTTCCACAGAACTCATGGGATTCAAGCAGAAAATACAACCTTAAGAAACAGACTATAACAAAGAACTACAATTCAGTATATATTGTTGTAGACATTTAAACAGATCTCCAGCTGCATTTGAATTAAAACTTGGGTGCACACCATGGATTTCAGTTTGTGCACGTAGTAACATCATGTGTCTTGAAACAGGTTGTGTATTTTTGCTGAAATCACTTCCCCCATTTCAGAAAACTACTTAACCATATTCTGAACCATCCTGTTTTACACTGGCTGCCTACAAGTATATGACCAGGGTGAATGTCAGCAGCTGAGTAACACTCCCTCAGTAGCACTGGAGTTTCACAGTTCTCCACTACACTCAGGGTCCTTCTTGTGTCTGACACACTTTTGTCTGACAGGACCCACGAAATTGAGAGTAGAAAAGGTTTTGATGCTTCAGTTACTAGATATCTGACTTGGTTACTAGATACCTGACTTGGTGCGTTTCAGAAGTTTACCAGACCAGAGGCTTTCCTTTCTGCTGGACACGTGCACTTAATCTGTCTTCTCATGTGCCTTGTTTTCAGTCCCATGTGCCAAACTGCTTTAAGTTATCCCTGGTATCCCTGTGGGAAGGATATAATAAATAATAGCAGTAGTAGAGATTTAGCTCTGCAGGAAGTCTCATGGTTGTATTATTAAGCCAGAAGGTACGCAAAAGTCATCCTTCGATATTCTGGATTCATCCACCATGATGAGGAGAAAGCTGTAATGAGGTCAGAAGGTAATCACTGGAGACTTATACAGTACACTAAGAAGGAAGTTCAGGATGATAACAATAAAACTTGCAAGGTGCTTTTACACAGAGATCTCTCTTCTGTTTGGCCCCAGGAAACAGCTCCATCAAGCAGGAGCCTACCACGCCTCAGCTTCGTGACATCATCATCCAGGGTGATGCCATCCCTGAAAGTTCCTCCAGCAGCAGCAGCAAGTGGGAAATCTACACTTTGGAAACATTAATTGCATCAGATAAGAAGCTCATGGGGTTTTCAGAGTCCTTGAAACCAGGCAGGGCGAATAATCTACAGGTGACCAAACCATCTGAGAGTCAGACCCTAGGAAACCCAAGCTTTTGTGGTGCCTCAGGTTGGGAAAGAGCAGTAACAAAAACCGAACCAAAAGCCACTCCACCCTGTCCTGGGGAACCTCAGCCAAGCTGCCCTCGCTCCCATCAGGAACACATTCCCTCTCCAGGCTTTTTCAATATGGTGCTCTCCGGCACCATTTTCAATACCTTCTCCTGACAGGGGCTGCAGTTAGCAGGGTGTGAAGTGATGCTGTGGGTGCTTTCGGATGCCTCTGCCTCCCTACATTTTCCCCTCAGGATACAACACACCAATCAATACACAGCTCTGCTGTCTCCCCTCCACCACTGGCACTGCCAGCACCTCGGAAGGGGTTTGGTTTGGGTGTTTATTTCCTCTGATTGCAGTCCTGACTTCTTATTGCTCAGGGAATTTATATAGAGGATACTATGACTTGAAGATACTCTTGATGTTTTAAACAAGCTCCCCGAGAAGCCAGACGTGGTATAATAGTTTTGTCTGTGTGCACTCCACAGCAGTGCTACTGCAGCACACTGACACCAGCACCACAGCCCATCCTGCTGCAAACCCCAGTCTGAAGCATCAAGGCAGCCTTTCTGCAACACAGGTGGCAGCTGAGTGGTCTTTCACAGTGTCCAGAAGCAGACACCAGCCTTCAGCTAAAGCTGTGGTTTTCAGTTACTGCAACCCACAGACTGGAGAAACAGCCAGATCAGGAGAAAACCAGAACAACCAAACAGAAGACCACCCCTGTGAAGGAGTCATCTTGGGAACAGCCAGAAGCCTTCAGCAAGGCCTGTGTTTAGCAGAGCCCATTGCTACCCTCTCCCCCTCTTCCTCTGCTGCCTCCTCCTGCTTGTTCAATGTGGCCCAAAGGAGAGCAAATGGTTTTCTAGGCATTTCCAGCCGCATGCCTGACAGCTTGTGATTGTCACATGAGGGGCTGGTAGGCCCCTTGGCATCAGCCAGGGTGGCTATTTTTAGCAGGCAGGAGATAGAGCGTTGGTCTGAGCACACCGCCACCCTCTGTTACTCACACACTGAATCACTTCTTGGCACCCTCCTTAAAGCACTTGCCTGGCAAACTTTGCTTTCCTCTTAAGAAACAGTGGTACACACGGTACACACAGAAGGTACACCCTGTAACACCCTGTAACACCCTGCAGCGCTGCTCTGTCCCCAGGCAGCAGCAGGCCAAATACCTCGTAGCCTCAGGGCACTACTAACTGTGGTGACATCCCCAGGGGCAAGGCAGGCCTCCCAAGACAAGGCAGAGCTTGCTCAGAGACATGGAAACCTCCTGAGAGGCAAACTCAGGCCAGCAAGAATCTAGGCCTTGCTCAGGCATCAGCTAGAATGTTGTTTTGGCCACAGCCTGATCTGGTGCAAAACATTTGCCACACACAGATCAGTGCCAAAAAGCCAGTCATAGGTAGCTGCAGACTTAAGGCTGTAACCTTTAATTACTGCATCAACCAGAACAGTCATTTGTCTAGAAACAGTTTGAAGTACACACATGTACTTGTAACAGAGTCACCCAATACCTGCCAACTGCATTTTCTCAGCATCACCATCTTCCATATTGGAACTCCTAACACCATCACATCTGTGCTTTAAGAAACCACTTTCAGTTAGCTCCAAGTTAGTTGTGAAAACACGCTCAGTCTTTGGGAACAACTTTGACAGCTCTATGAAAGGCCAAGATTAAAAATTCCATATACATTTTGAATGATGAACAGTAAATGAGACAGCCACCTACACATTTAATAGACAAGAGTGCTGCCTGGAGAAGTTCACAGAACAAAGAGACAGGATACAATGATATAATTTAATGGTTTGTGGATCCTAAAGGTATTTTAGTGTCATTCATTCAATTCATCAGGGGAGTACTTTCTGTTCTGTGCCAGATTTGCTTATGAGAGTTTTGGAAAGTAATCCGAACAAGGTGGTCTGAGAAGGGACAGTCTGAAGTTGGTTACCTCCAGACTCCATAAAATAAGAGTGTAGGGCCACTGCCAGGTGTTTTACCTACATTTTGACACCAAACTTAAGCCCATCTGCATGGATCCTGCTTTATTTCTTCATTACAGGTAGCAGCAACTATTTCTCTTTCTAGCTCTGGTTGTAGTAGCAACACAGAAATGCAAGTTATTGTGGAGGGGAAAGACTCTTTGTTATTCAAAGTCCAGTACTGCACCATTCTGTGAAGCAGGCAGCTATTTTCCCCTGGAAGTTCTCCCAATATTTAGCAATGCACAAACCACATATTGTTTGAAGTTGCCTAGAACACAATCTACTGCTTCCCAGAATATTATACCACAGGCTACAGTAAGTACTCTCCAGCTGGTACACTGAAACTTATTGTCTTGCTTCCCCTTCTTCCTCGTTTTCTGGGGTTTTCTTTGAGAAAGGTGTATTACCACACCCACTTTCCTTTTCAAATCCAATCTCTAACAACTGATTGAAAAAAACCTCAATTAAAAATCACACTGGGAAAGGGCTTCACATTCAGGATTCTTTCACTGAATTATCAGACTGATCATGAGCTTATAATTCAGAGGGAGGTAAACGAAAACTTTTTGAATGGTGAAGTGTTAAGCTGACCTGGCTCACACTGATCAGAGAATGATTCAGCTGGATTAGGGTCACAAAATGTATTTCAAAGTTGTCATTTCCAAATATGAACATCCAACCCCAGAGCACACAGCACACTGTTTGAAGTCTCTCCATAGGAAGGAGTGTGTATCAAGTACCAGATGACTGAAATCCATGACTGAAAGCAACCACCCTAACATACAAACTCATGAGAAGAGTAAGTTTTCAGAAGTTAGCTTTACTCTTTCTTTCACAGTTTTTGTCCCCAGTAGTTTGTACAGACTGTTGATTTACTGTACAGCTATTCCCCACCAACACCTACAGACATTATAGTCACTCCAGCTGAAGAACTTCAGAAAGCCCTCGTCACACTTCACTGAGATCTCACAAGATGCAACACATTTTCCAACCTTTTAAAAACAAAAACATTTAAGTGATTTGACAAAGCAATGTACAACTGGCAAAACCACCAGGCTACATGCCTCATGCAGCATGCATTTCCACACCAGCAAAACCACCTGAAGCATAGGTGAATCAGGTATGTTTGTATAGTCCCAACTCAAACAGAGCTGAAGAGCCACCAGTTTACAGGGAAAAGAAATCAAACACCTGTCAGCTTTCAAATATTTTATTTTAGTACTTTTAAATATGTTTTAATACAACAAAGATAGAAAACAATATATTAATTCAATCTGAGTTTAGAATCAAAACAATATTTACTTATTTACAGTACTCACTTGAAGCTTCACTGGCATACCTTCTAGCCATGAGAGAGCACTAATTTCTCTGTCAGAGCAAAACTGGAGTGACTCTTCAGTGGGAAAAGCCACGTTTCTACAGCCAAGTTCCACATCCAACACCGTTGGTGGATTCTGACACTTGACAAAACTGTACTGAAATAGCAAAACTAAGTTACAGTCTTTCTAACTACACAGTTGCTGGGCTAAAGGGTCAGGTTATGGTGCTCCACAATTATCTCAAGTTCTAAAGTCCCTATTGCAAACTGGCTTCAAAAACGTGCATGTCACTGAATTCTGTACATATCACTCACTGGGAATTGCTTAAGATACAAATATAAGTATGCAGCACACTGCTACAGGAAAGGTCAGTGTTCACAGTACTATAGTGTTCAACAGGTCGTGAGGGGAGGTTGGGTTCTTATCTTCATCTAACAAACAAAACGCCGGTAGGTTCACTCCAAAGGCCTTTTGTTCCTCAGAAACACTGTTTTAATTAGAACAGTGACAATCAAAATGATGTACAAATCATCAGTGGTCTATCAATTAACACTTGACTGATGAACTCCAGGGGCACAAACCAATTCTGAGGGTGAAGCGGCTCACTGCTACGACTTCTGCCAAATACACCTCCACCTTGACAAGACTATGAGGTTCACTTGTACTTACAGGTCAAGTTCCTATAAAAGCATCCCAGATTAGTAAAAAAAAAAACCCCAGAAAAATCAATATTGTCTGTAAATTACTGCAAACTCTCCCCAAGTTGTCAGTGGAAACTACACAGGATGAACAACTATCACAGTTGTTACAGGTTACTGTGGTACACTACAGGTCCACAAAACCAAGTGTCTGTTTTTAATCCCTAAGACATCTACTATTTCTTTAAATGCTTATTTTTCATGATTAAGACTCAGCTCCACAATAGTTTTGGTGCTTGAAAACCTACTGGGCTTCTGTATATCAAAAAACAGTAATGAACAAGTGTAGCATTCACTGCTTAAAAAACCCCAAGGAGATATCAACGGCTGCAAAAGACTTGCACTGATGGCCGAGTCGAACCTTTCCCTCTTCCCCTTCGACACTCTTTTTGGCACTACATGAGACAGCCATACAGAAATGAAAATGCTAAGAACCTGTGCTTTTATTCTCACTGAAGGGTTTCAATGCTTTAAATAACCTTACTTAACATGTTTACAACAAAAAACCTTTTTGGTCTTTGTTCAAAAACTGATTCTTTAAGCAGCTCTCAAAGTATTATTTTGATGCACTGTTTTCTTTCAGATTCTCTCAGTACCCACTTAATTAGTAATTTATTTGGAATTCTACTGGATTGTTTTCTTCTTTAGCAGATGGGGGTGTGGGGGGCACATCAGGGAAAACCAAAAAGTGACATTATCATTACTGTAGCAGCTTGGCTTACCTAAAAAATGCTTAAACTAAAACGGTGGCAACCCTCACTGAAGTTAGTGATTTGCTTAAAGTTAAGCACATCATGTGCTTCATCAGAAGCAGTTTACTTAGAGGATCCAATTCTTCCCAGTCTGGGACATTTAAATGCTACATCTCTGTACCAACATTTTGCATAAGTGTTACCTTGTTTTGACAGATGACATGAGGATAATAAGCATAGCTGAAAGCTTCTATGTCATGATTCAAAAAGAGTCGCAGGAAGCTTGTTTAAAGATCCTTCCATAAGCTTCTGTCAGTATAACCAAAACTTGCTAGAAAACTTCTACCTGTATTTCTGAATGCAGGTATAATGTCATTAAACCCCTAGGGATCTTCCAGAAAGCAAAAAAATCAATGCAAAAAGGTTAGGAAAGCTGGTGTAAGAAGCTGTGTCATAAGGTACGACAACAATGACCAAAAAAAGGGAGGTGGGTAGCACCTACGTGTCTGTCATTTGCAGGTATGTGCACACATATCCCCAGACTGATGGCAACAGTAAAGGAGAGCTCATGGCTGTTGTCAGGTCTCAAATATTTGCTAAGCAACCCAAAAACTTGACCCTCTCCTCCTTTTGTATATCCAGCTATACAAACTCTTCTACTTGATCAGCTTGTGCACTCTGTAGTATCAGACTTGCACTTGTTGCCACGACACAATAATTAGGTCACTCCCCTAAGTCAGATCATGTTGTGGGCTCCCACAGGAGACGACTGGACAATAGGTGCAGCAAGTTAAAGGATAGCAAAAAGAGGGGTGTGTGAACATAAGGGAGAAGGACAACCTTGAACACGCTCAGCACGCAATCCGAGGCCCAATGATTCTCTGTGGCCTTTACTTAAAATGCTTGTCAGCAGCAGAGAGGCAGCTTTTAAAACACTGACTCTTGATTGAAAAAGAGGTACAGAGTTTTAAGCCTGTCAGCAACTTGTTCCCATCTAATTAACAACAAAGCCTAACACTACCAACTTCACAGACTGACCTGCGCTCTTTTGCACCTAAGATCCACTTTTTTCTGTCTTCTATCAACTTCAAACCTTCCTCTTGCATATTCAGACAGACAAAACAAACTTCCAAAGTAGGACAATTATCCTGGAAACGTCTTCATCCACTTCAGTGCTCACAAGATCAGCTTCTTTCTATTACTTATCTTGGATTCAGATACCTAGCATCAAGGGAAACAGCACAGAAGAGCAAGTTTCCTTTAAAAAGTGCTGATGGGCAATGCTGATTTAGAACAGATTTACCGAAAGGGATTTGCAAAAATGAGAACAAAGAGAGAAGCCTTATGTTTCAAAGTGTATGGAATTCATTTTTCTTAAAACAATAGCATTGAAATGATATGTTGACTTTATGTAAACAATAGTTACAGCTGCAAAATAATGCTTCAGCTTAGACACGGCTATGCCAGTTGGCACTGCCACGGCCCTTGTCGGAACCCAGGGCTGCGCAGGTTGAACTGCACACCTCTCCTCGTGTCAGAGGCCAGTCCTGCACACTGACAGCAGATGTTTCCTAGAGTTTAAAAAAACAACAGCATTCATAATTGTGTGTGCATTGCAAAGGCAAGTATAGATGAACAGACTGAGCTCTTTGATTAGAAAGTCTCGAGAGGAATGTTCAAACTGCCCTCCTGGAATCAGAAAGGTAAGAACAACAAATGAGAAGACATCAAACCTTTCAGAATGTTTTCTCCTTTGTTCTTCTCCTTAGGTGTAAGCATACTCCCCCAGTTTGGATGGCAAGAGCCATTAGGCTACACCAGATTGAGCAATACAGCATTAACCTGCCATTCTGCTAAAAACCCTGGAATGTTACAAATACAAAAGTCTGCCTAATAGTAGAGTGCATGTGTGCTCAAAGCAGCTGGCAGGGACACTCCCAGATGCACAATTCCCTTGTGGGATAGGAGCTAAATTAAGTTACAAAAGTAATATCCTACGAAGAGTGAAAATAGCCAAGCTCCAACCTGGGCTTAGAAAAGGAACACAAGACTGGAGGAGCAGCCCATTGTAGGTCACAAGCCTCCAAACACAAAACTGTCTTGCAAAATTCCAAAGGGATTCTTCTCCATGCAAACCAAAGTCCACTGTGGCCGTGAAGTCAGCTTGTAGCAAGCTGGAAATGCTTTGTGTAACTCTCCAAGGCTGATTTACACCACCTTTTTCACGTAGCACCTACATTCAACCACCAAATTAAAAGCCCTATCCTATTTTTAGGACTTGTACCTTTTACCTATCAGCTCTCCTGCAGCATAAATCTAACTTCATGTCTGTACAGATGACACTAGCACAGTCCCCTTACAAACCGCTGCATCTCCTGCACGATGCTTATACATTATGAGCCTGGGAGTGTTGGTTTGGGGTGTTTGAGGGTGTTTTGTTGTGGTGGGGTTTTTTAAGCAACCAAAACTCAACTGCTTACAGTGCTTTTATCTTTCAGTGTAGCAAATGAGCAACTTAAATGGAGAACTAGTCTCTTTTCATACTTGTTAGAAGAACACATGCCACGTGTGTTTACATCTATACAAATATACTGTGTATCTATATCCAGAGATATTCACCATATTGTTGACACCAGAGTGCTAAAACATACAGCAATATGAGCACTATTTCCAACACTCACTATTATTACTTTTCCTGAAAGAGTTACTACATGCATTGTCCCCATCCATTTATGGGTCAGTAAGATACATGAAGATAACTGTTCTGTTTTCCCAGTGTTAAAGAGCTGCTCCTAAAAAGCATGCACAGCTTTGGGTACAAAGCAATTAAACCCACACAGAAGTTATTTCGTAGCTTTTAACTCACCATAGCTAAATGAATTTTACTTTCAGTGGATGTAGCACTTACTTCAACTTATTTATTTAAACACAAAAGGGAAAACTTCCAAGTGCTAGAACAACCACATGGACAACTGATAGACTAGGCTAAATAAGCTGTCATTAAAAAAAACCATCATCAATGCATAGCCACAAGGCAGACTTCCATTTTTGGCAACCTGTACACAGACCATTTATACTGCCATTTATACTTAAGACTTGTTATTTAGCAGTTAAGACACCCTTTTAGCAAGAACTATGCTGCTTTCTTCATTATGACACAGTACTCCTCAGTCTTTAAGTACACACAGAGTTTGTGTTAGACAATTACATTTATGACTGTTTTAAAAGAAAGTCTTCATAAAGTCCCAAATTTGTAGTCAGTGTATGTAAAGGCTGGCATGTCAGGTAACAGGGATTATTTGGACCTGTAAAGGGTGTTTCGTGTTCCACACAAGCACGTATTTGAGGTTAAACTTACATAAACATCCACACAGAACCTCACTAGGGGTAAGAGTATTCTGGTGTATATTCATGGGTCACTGATAGCCTTTACCTGCATCATTTTCTATTTCAGCAACAAGAAAACAAACACACGTGCCTGTGAAGTACGGGAACCCCATTTTATGGCTAAGAACCTAGGAAACAAGACAAGAAGGAGGAGGTCATGGAGTGAAAAGCGTTACTTCACGTCTCCCCTCATCTAGCCTTGTAGGATCTCAGTCATCACACTTTATAAAGATCTCAATTGACTCCCACACTCTTCAGCCAATCAATCTTTTCAGGATAGTAGGTTTTGAAAAAGGCCAACAATACTCATTGGGAACAGTACCATTAACATTGCATTCAAAAAAAGAAAACATGGGAAACCAGATCCTTGCTCTCCTACTCTGATGATATGCTCTAGTGTTAGCCAGCGTGTGGTAATACAAAAAGAGTCTTGTAGTGATGTAAAAGGCAATGAAGACATCTATAGAATAATGTTCGTGTGCAGCCAAAATGAAGAAGATTCCAAAGAGATTCAGGACCCAGGACAAGGTGTGCAAGAAGTTCCAGCTCCTTGGCGTATCTAGGAGAGAACAGAAGGTGACTAACCTTGGATGTCTCAAAGATCTGGGTCCTCGTGACACCCAGGCCCAGACACTGCCAGCTTTTATACAGACCTTTCACCCAAACGTGTGATGGAGTTACTGTCTTCAACTGGAAGCATTGTTTATATCTACAGGTCCAACAAATGCAGTGACAACCATCATGCAGGTTGTAAAAGTCTGTCACTTCAGGACTTCATAACAAGTTCACCTACTATGCATTTATGGATTATCAGAGCTCCCTAAAATGGTTTAGGACCACACAAAGAGCAATTCTTTGTTCAGCCAACCTCTTCTGATGACAATCTTGCTTTTTCCATGTAACAGGCAGAAGTATGTCAGAAAGCATGCATTACTCTGTTACTATGGTCATTCCATCAGAGGGGAGCTCAAACTGTCTTTGTTTGCTATATAAAGTATCAAATCACTCTCTGTGTTTACTGTTGTTTCCTATGTTCTCGCTCATCATGAGCTTTGGTGTTTTGGTTTTATGGATGACATCAAATGCACAGCTCCCCAGCTGGGGAGTGAACAGGGACACACAATCCTGAAGTCATCCATAGTATCCTCCCAGCAGCAAGGTGAAAGCCTTTCTAATTTTCTTGATTCATGTGTTGTTCCAAATGTGTCCTCTTCATCCCTCCATTCATCTAAAGGGTGGTGTTCCTTTCCTGTCTGCAAGTGAACTGTCACAAACCTGAATTTGTATTTGCTTAAAGCTTACACCCTGAACTTTTTGAGGAGGTCAAGCAGCAAATATTCTCAATACCTAAGGACACTGAAGTATTTACACTCTCACACCCGTGGCTGACAGCGAGCAGTGCGTATCCTGAAGTGTTAATAACATTTCAAGTATTGACATTTTGTACTTACACTCTGTGACAAAGAAGTTGAGCATGGTCAGGACGACAGTGTGGCCACTGAACATGTAATCTCCACACGTATGTACTCCAGTCAGAGTCATTCCAAAGCCACTCCATATTGCAAATGCCCGCTGCAGTTTCGCCCAGACGTTGCCATACAACTAAAAGATAGTGACATTAACCTTTAGTAAGCTGCAGCCCCACTGCCCAAACAGTATGTCCTTAAAGTGAGCTGTATGGCACCAGGTATGTTTAACACCATTTATCACATGGGGTCCTTTGTTAAGGCTAGCACATCTTGGGATTTTGTTGTGGCAGCGAGTCACATTAATAACTACAACTGCTACTTGTACTCCTTCTAACTCTGATGCATACTGTGGGATTCAGAGCAAGTATTGTGCTGCAAGTGATTTACATACAGAGTCTGACATCTCTTTTTTTCATATACTTGACCCTCCAAGGTGTAACTGTCAAGGTTCCCATAGAACAGGCTTGAGCTGGATAGAACTACAAGTTAGGATAAAATCCCATGTTCCATGGAACATCCCTTATTGCAAGGGGTGAAATAATGATAGTTTTTGGGTTGGGGTTTTCCAAAACCAGACATCCCACAAGACAAGGAAGTGATTACTCCACTTTCAGCCTTTCTTTGTGACATGAGTACCTCAAGTGCACACTTGTGCTGTATTCTCTCTGTTTGACATTAAGCAGCATTCTGAATATCCTTCCCCAAGTAACTACCTCCTCTCCCAAGTGGCAAGTGCTTCTAGGACCCCTAAGGATGCTTGCCTGCATAATAGTGATGAATGAAGGGGCATGGAGAGGAGAGAGAAACAACACTAATCTCACAAACACACATCATGGCCACAGCAATCTTAACCACATCTTAAATTCTACGAACAAAAAAGGGAAACAAGAGAAAGATTTTAAAGCAATTCAAGGTTTTACCTTTCCAGTACACTGCAAGTGCTGTCCTGGCACAGAGAGTGAGGTAACAAACATTGTAATGCAACGTAGTAAGAATACTGTTCCCATGAGGCTGCACAGCCTTCGCAGGAGTATGGATCTGGGAAAAGCACACAGAACTGATTGCAAAAACCCCAAATAGATTGTATTTTTAAATCAGGAAGGTTATGATAAAAACATTTCCACACACCTCAATCTAATCCCATCAAGTCTCTTTGTCACTAAATTGATTTCAGTTTAAAAAAACTGGTTCTGTAACTGTGTTATCCCACGTGATGTGGCGAGACACTGCAGCAAGCTTACTGCCACCAAAAGGCTCAGCTCCACTCCTCTGCAGCTACACTTGTACTAGAGCTTCAGTATTCATACCTTCTGGTGGCAAACTGATGCAAACCAGCAAAATGGTAAAAATGAACTAGAAATGCACACACAGACACACACAAAAGGGGCTTTCTCCCCTGCAGTGGCAGCAAGCTGCCAGGCTGGCTCAGGCATCCTGGGGAACTGCACTCTATTCATAGAGTTTTCTTATATACAAAATTGTACAGTATGAGAGTATATACTGACAAGTCTCTGAAATACTTGTGTTCTAAAGGAAATTACATATAAATCTGGTAGACTACACTGAGATTACTCCTTTCTAAGAGTCACAAGTCATCACTCTTGATTAAATCTTCCCTAACCCATTTCAACAGACACATTAAAAACTCACAAGATTCCTATTGAATGGAAAGTCTTAATCAGTTCCTTGTTACAGTCTCTTCTCTTAATCAAAGGACCAGTTACTTTGAATCTTATATAGGGTATTATGGTACCTGTGCTTATGAAGCAGAAGAACCAACAGCCAGATGTAGCAAAGAATTACACCACATACTTCAGTCATGGCAAAAGCCCACGGTATCCTAGGGACACTGAAAAAACAGGAGTGAGGCAACAAAGGTCACTTACAATAGCTTCATTTTTCTTTCTAGTCTCAGTATTGAGAACAAAGGCATATAAAGTTCTAACCACAAAACCCACTTACATTCAACTGACACCAGTTTTAAAATGCAACCAAAAATTGTTGTTAGGTTGAAACAGAATTTGCATTTGTTTTTTATGCCATTATCTCCTTTCTAATACCTCAATTTCAGCAGGCACACAGAATTCACTAAGTCAAAGACAATCTCTACTATGCTCTCTTAATTCACAGATTGGATTCAGTACCAGGATGTGCTTCTCTGCCATTGTTTCCCAACAACCTTTTTCTTTCAGACACAGACTTGCATCACGCCAATTACGCTGCTTATGCTTATAAGGAATGCCATGTCAACACAATTAATGAAAAGCTGCAAAGCCTAAAATCCTACACACTTGGAATGAAGCAGAAATGCCCAGAAAAGGATTAGGAAAAATAAAAACCATTTCCAAACTAGATTTCAGTCATAATCACTAGATGCAAACCTTTTAGCTTTGCTTGTTAAAAGACATAAGACTTCTGTGTGGAGTCAGTAATAATTTACACTCTGCAATTTCCCCAGAATACGGATCAACAGATTTCAGGAGAGGCCACTCCCTGTACTTTTGTGTTCCCCCTGCTCAAACATCAGCTTTGTAGTAATACCCTTGCATTGTTTTGTGACCTGTTTCTTTCTGACCTCTCCCATCCTCCTGCCCGCTGAATACTGCAGTGGTGCCCTGGGAAAAAAATCCAGTAACGCTATAGCTCCCACTCTCCCCTCTTCCACTCTGCTGGATGTGGTCCATCCTTGCTGAGTTACAGCTAAATTTATGGGGCATTCTGCATGCTCACTCAGATGATTAGGCTCCTACTGACTTCATGAAACCCATTAGTGAAAATGGAAAGTACTGGCAGGAGTAAGGAGATCAGAAAGACTGAACTCTTCAACAGTTTATCTTGTCTTTTGAAACTCTGTAGGCAATAAGTTCTCCATGGTGCACGTCCCCAAAGGGAGCATTTATCCTCTAATAAATCTGTAGACAACCACCAGGATTTCATCTTTGCTAACTGAGTAGAACAATGAATTTATTTTCCCCTGACAAGACTACCTCTCTGCATCTAACGGCTGTGCTCACAACCTTAGCAGAAGGGTTCACTACACTCCCAATAACTATTTTGCAGAGGCATCCTCAAGACCCCATGAAACTTTTGAGGACAGGAAACAAAGACAGCCCATGTTTTGACCATCAAGTTCCTATTTTGTTTTATAAGAAAACGTCTTACCTATCTAGAAATATGTCTGGTAGAGGTGGGTAAGTTTGCATGTCAGGTACTCGCTCGTGCACTATCACCATCACGAAGGACGTAAAGCCAAACACTATGAACACATACACACAACTTAAAACCGTCTTCCAGTACTCCGGGTCCAGCCTCCGCGTGGAGTGTTTGTTCTTGCCGTTGGCGTATTGATACTGATCACCATTCACGTCAGGAATGGGTCCATCATAGTCCCGAGGTACCTCACCATTACAAAACCAGTCTGTGCCCTGCAGGGAAGCAACGCTCGGGCACACGGCGCCAACGTGGCTGTCGCTGCTGTATCCCAGCTCCTCCAGGACATCGACGTGTTGCTTCTGTAGTTTGCGGATGGACAACATCAGCCTTTTGATATCCCCCAGGACTCTGATTTCCAAAGGAGGGGATCGTAAGTCGTACTCGGTAAGCGTCAGCAGCGTGATCCCATCCAGCCTGTGCCTGTTGCACAAGACATCCACGTATTCACAGAAGCCTTCTTCCTTCAGCCACTTGGCCACGTTCTTGGTAGTCCAACGTCGGATGCAAAGCTGGTTATTGCCTGCCATCATCCTTCTCTGTCCACCAATACAATCGTCCTGTTACACATTGGAGAAAGAGTTTAACAAAGATTACTAAAATGCACTGTGCTTTGTGCTGTTTCTGATGAAGTAAGAGCCATCTAAAAAAACAGACATGTAATTCATTAGGTTATACAAACATGCTTTTAAAACACCATTTACTCGAGCAAAAGTGAATTAAGACGATCTCACCCATTCTTAAATAGAAATGTAAAGCTACCAAGCAGCAGAATATTCCCTAGATGTCTACTTTCATTATTTCCTTAAAAAAAATAAACACACGTATGTGTGTGAGTTACACTGGGTAAAAAACAAGGATTACTGTTTAAATACCAGCTTAATCATTAGTCTTTTCCACTGCTTGCACTTCATACACTAAGAAAGAAAGTAGAGCCAGCAACCATGTAAAGCTGAAGCTAAAATAATACAGTACAGGTCCAATACATGATATTGTTTTATAAAATACACTGCAAATTTGGTGGCATGACATTTTCCCCCCACCTCTCCCAAGCAAACTTAAGATTCTGCAATAATATTGACCTGAAGCATCTCAGCTCTAAGTTGATGGTGCAGACATCATGTTTCTGTCTTTCTTTGATCTCAGTAATTAAGAGAGATGTTTATCATATTGTGAATCCTTTAAAGTAGTCAGATTTCAACATAACGTGACTGCAAATTAACCACCAGCTTTAATTCCAAAGTGTCTTCAAAAGTGCTGTGGTAATAAGTAACATAATTACACACCAAAAATGAGAAAAGATGTTTTCTCTTCAGACAGCTTTCTCAGGAATTGCCCTCTTGCCTCTAGAATACTGTTAGCAGGAAGGCAAGACATCTCAGCACCATTTTTGTCTCATGGAGGTGACGAGTCACCAGAATAACTGGGAACAACCAGCAGAAAAAGAATTAACCACAGGATGTTACGTAGAATACATGAAGAAAAAAAGCCTGGAAAGGCTACCAGTGATGCCAAAGTCATAGAAAGCTTATCCAATATTTAAGAACCACAGCAGAACAGAATGGATTTGTGCATACTTTATACTTGGTGGCTTATGCACAGCTACCATCTAGGAAACAGCTTTAAACTCAGAGCTGTTTTATACTCAAAAAGCTAAGCTCATTAACTAGAAGCTTCAATCATGTCACCAAATCTCAGCAAATTCAAGACAGTACAACACACTATTGTCACATACACACACACCACATTCAAGGTTTTCAGAATGAAAGCAAGGAATCAGCCTATTTAATCTATTATTCAGCTTCTGTCTATAAACAGGTACTCAAACCCATCATGAATATCCAACAGAGTTTTACATCTTTTTATGGGCCACAGCCCTTCCAAACCCAGAAACTCTCCTCACTTCTCTTTTTAAAGAGGTACTGTACCTATTTCTAGAAGTAGCTCTTATCTTAATTACTGGATGAATGTTCTTCTTCCATCTAATATAACCACTCACTATTTTATTCTACATTAGAGAAGATTCAACTTGTCCAATCAGATTTGCCAGCAGTGCAAAAGAAATAGTTGGGAAGAAAAATGAGCACACAAATCAAAGCTGCCCTTCTAAAAGGATTTAGGGGGTGATACTTGTGAAGACATTCTCTCTGGAGTTGATTGGATATCAACAATATGTACTTCATGCTTGGTTTTAATTTCTCAAAACACCACATCAAGTCAAGACATCGATAACCTTTAATACCTTGATTTCAATAGTTGCCAAAACATCCATAAACCACTACCAGAAGGTATGCATTGACTCCTCCTCTCCATATTAACGGGTATTTTCTCATTTCTATGTTATCTTACTGATTTTGAAAGCCTTGCTCACAACACTTCGGTGAACAACCACTACTTTGTTGAACAGAAGAAATTATGACGTGTAATTTGTAATTAATTATCAGTCAATTGACCTTGGTTTTGTACTAAATATTTTTGCCTTACTCTAGTAAACAAACTTGAGTTGTTTATCTGGACTTCCAGCTTACCTTACTCCCAAAATACAGATTAAATACTAAAAATACAGTAAATACATTCTTCAGCACTGTGGTTTTTATAACACTTTAATCACAAGTTTTCTAGAAGCAGTGAATTTAGACTCACCAAAAATACACTCAACTTACTGATTTGTCTTCTAACCAAAGCAACTTCTGAGGATGATGGCAGGAAATTCTCCCTAACCTACAGGAACTATGTTCATTTGCCACAAGCCAGGTTGCCTAATACCAGCCTAGTGCTTCTTCAGCTGGCACTGTGGGAATAAAAATCAACCCTTATCAAACACACAATAAAAATGACACCACAACACTGAGTAAGCACACCCATCAAAGGTCAATACTGAATAGGCTGAGCCTGGGAAAAAGAAATCTACATTAACCTTAAGATGCACCTGATAGGACTTGTTCCTGGTTTTAAAAGCTGTCAAAGGCATTTTACCAACTGGGAAAGACAAAGAAAGCAACAAAAGAAAGAAGCGCTTGCACAAAACATGAGCTTAAACCATTCCATGCAGCTGGTTGCTAATTTTGTCTCAACAGCAACAGTTGAGTTCATTTTTCATGACAAGGCAATTTCTTTAAACTCTTGTCATCTCCTTCAGACTACTCATTCAGTGCCATTTCCGTAGTTTAAAGGGTAAGAAGCCCTCTCCCTCATAACCTTATCATCTGCAATACAACAAAGATCTCTGTGCACAACTGCCCCTGTTCATCATTGAACTTAAGAATGCCACGTCCCATTTCCTACATGACCAGTCTGCAACATGAGACTGACTAACAGCAGAGGAGACCAAGTCACCTGGATAACTGGACTTGTCTTCTGACAGAAAACTGCACTAGGAACTACTTCACCTTCTTCATTACCGGTGTTATTGCTGAAACCAAACAACAGATAGCATTAAATAATGACGAATAACATACATGAGTAACGCAGAGCAAGCACAAACTTAAGCATCAGAGGGCAAAATACACTTCTTGCCCGACAGCAGCAAGGTCTGCAGCTAGCCAGCTGATTACTTTCCTGCTACTGTGACTTTATACTTAGTCAGCTCATCAGCAGTGTGTATCATGTGTCTTGTTTCCCTTTTTCCTCCCCCAGCCTTTCAGTTAACAGAAGGAACACAAGTAAATTGCAACTTTGTGTGCATAAGTTTCTTTTTAAAACAAAAACGTTGCTTTCTGAGGCATGAACACTTCCCCAATTTGGTCAGAGCACTGTGTGAAACGAGATGCTTCTGAGAGGCTGCGTGAGACCCTACCTGCTAGCACGGTATTTTTCCAAGATGGATACATAAATATGGGAAATTAATCTCTCAAAATGATTATCCACAACTCTGTGGTGTTTTCCTCTACTGAATCACTGTCAGCCAAGCTCCTGGTTTTCTTAGGCATCCAAACTTGATTCGGCATATTGAGGTAAAAATGTGGAAAGCTGGATGTGATTATCAGTACCCTAGCTAAGGAAAAGTAGCGGCAATATCACACTAACCTCAGGCTGCAACCTTGTTACAGAAAACAATCTCCATTACACCAGAATCATAGCTGAAGGGTTAACTGAGATCCTATGTCCACAGCAGTTAGCAGACTGCTGACTGGATTTGTTTATTCCAGACAGCATGCAAAACTCTACTAGCACCATTAGTGCTTCACCACCTGCCCTCAAGTCCCCGAGAGAGAGACTGGAGCTCTCCTTGCTGACCTGCTGCTTGATTTTTAACTCAGATTCAATTCTCACCACCCTTGAGAGGAATTTTAGCAAGGACACTGAAGAACTCCCAGATCTCAAGTGATTTAACCTACATTTCTTTGTGGGAGGTTTCAAGACGAAGTTTGACTACATGCAGTTACACCTCAGCCCCTCCTTCACTGGGTCCACTGGCCTGGGAGCACATCTCACACCACAGAGGAAAAGGGTTCCTGTGCCAGGGCTGCTGGGTGGCAACGTGGACAAGACTCAGGTTTGAGGCTGTAGCTCCCCAGCACAAAAGAAGCCATACACAGAAACGCATGCTGAGGCAGCAGTAACGCGGCCACTGTCACATACCAACTTAGTAACACTGTGCTGGAAACAGAACATGCAGTGCTGCCTCTCACACATCACAAGTCTCAGATACTCTGTGGACTTGCATCAGAAGCTTGTCACTTGTTCTTCCTGAAAACTCTAAATCCTTCATTTAAAGCAAAGAGTACCAAAGGTTTCCTTACCACCTAAATGCCACCAGAGAGAGTACACCATCTTGGCAACAAAAGGAGGAAAAGAACACTTTGCAAAACAATACATGACTTTTTAAAGGGTTTTCTTCATATGCTGTATAGAAAACTGATCAAACACAGCACAGTGCCCACCATGACACCAAGAAATTGGATAAGCATTTCCCTGAAGCAACTATAAAGTAATTTAAAATGCAGAAATATTCCTGCAGAGCTTGTACTCAGTTTTATGTAGTCACTTGGCTATCAGAGTTGTTTCATAAACATTTAGTAAGTGATCTTATCAACAGCATCTTAAGTGTACCCAAAGGCCTTAGTGCTGTTTATGGAGGTAAGACATGAAACCCCATAAAGTAACTTGTTCAGTTTATTTCACATTGTAGGTTTTAGACTCTCGAGGAAGATGTGCTTTTCCAGACACAGTAAGTGCTGCGTAGTAGAAAACACCAAATTGATACTGTAAAATCAAACATGAGCTCCAGACACTTGAAAGACTTTCTGCTGGGATGCCTCCATGCAAAACTGACAGCTGCTTCTACACAAAGTCCTGAAGGCTCAAAATATCTGTCTTAGGAGCCACCGAGTGCCGCTACGTATTGCAGCACGACGAAGAGAATACATCCCGCTCCCTGACTTGCACACCTCCTTAAACCAAAGGGCTTGTACTACACTCAAGTCAACACTAAGAGCAGCTCAACTCCTGATCTAACTAGCTAACAACAGGGTTTTTATCCTACCACCATAACTCAAGGCACACACAAGTGACTTTTAAAGAACTCATCAAGTACTCCACCACGTGTCTTCAGTCGCAATTCAGACTATTTCGTTAATATTTGTACAAGATCTTGAAGACTTCACGTGGTAAATGTCAAGTGGTAAATACTTTTTTCCCCTCACACTTCAAGGAATCTCTGAACAGAATGCTTGCTGCTCTTGATCTTTACATAGCTTAACAGTAAAACAATTCAAGTTTGCTTTCCTCTTCTTACTTCTTTGTTTTCCTCTCACACTCCCAACTTAGGATGGAAACAGAGGAAGACATGAACAAATTCTCCAACCAAATTAATACCAAAACAGTACCTGAAGCGAAACTATGTCTGTTCTTACTCTTGACAATCATTTACAACCTTAACTTTCTGGTCTAGTGAAAATCTAGGAGACTTCCTCATCTTACATGCATTGAAAGGTTTTTCTTATTTATTTTAAAAGTTGTGTGATTAGCAAATCAGCATTTATAACGTAACAAGCTTTATGGATCACAACTGGATAAGGGGGCTGCAAAACTGAGCTCCATACAAAGTGATAACATAAAGCCTGAAAGATACTAACACCTTGGCCGAGCTGTGTTTTTAATTGTATAATATCAAAAACATCCCCCTCACCAGCTAGCAAAAAGATCACATAGAATAGCAAAGAACACAACCTAAAATTCTTGTTCTTTACTAATCCACAGAATGTTTCCTTCACACCTAAATAGCACTTTCACCACAGAGACTTAGGAAGCTTCCCAAAGAATTTCCTTCTGCTGGGTTTAAAAATCACTTTGCCCCAGTCCCACAAGTTGAGTTCCACTTTTTTTTAATACCATGGGAAGCAAAAGCAGAAACAAGACCACAGGCATTTCCTTACCTCTGACATCCAGCAAGAGGCATCCCCGAACAAAGATACGGGGCACTGAAACGCCTGGAAATGTCTCGCTGAGCTCTTGCCACTCCAGAGCACAGCACTACCAGCTGCTCTGTGGAGGTGGCATGGACACTGTGTCCAGCTGCAGGAGGGAACTCTGTGGGGATGGAGCATAGGTGGAATCTTCCATCAGGTCACCTCACAACGTAGAATGTGGGTCAGGTTTTTATACAACTCATCAAATTTAAGCCTCCAATACAAACTCACCAGACCCACCACAAGTCCAGTCACAAACCAGTAAACCTGTGAACGTTAAAACTGTCTCCTGTTTGTCTCTTCTTTGCTTAACTTTAAAAAACTAGCCTGTTGAAGTGCTGTTTTTAAGAAACAGCCATTTGTTAGCAACATCATAGAGTTGAAAGACTAGTGGATAACACCTCCTGCTGAGCTTCCACTCTGCAAACACAGGCAGGCCTTTATCTCAAACAAAACCTGTCCCACACAAGCAGCCTCTTGGATCTCCAACAGCACGTGTGCAAACCATCAACAGCCCTTTTCCACGCTGCCTTCTGAACTACCAAATCCTACGTGCTGAAGCGCTTTTTAACTCACAGCTAAACACTTCCATCTCGAAAACCCACCGGTTTTACAGCATCGGCAAGGAGTAAGAGCGCCGAGTATCTCTTTTGACCTGGTACATGCCTGTTTTGATACCTAAGGTTGACACAAAGCACAAGTACTCAGCATCGCTGACAGAAACCATTCTGTGCAGGATGATAGAGGAATGCGAAATAAACCCGTTTCTCCCTCTTTCCCAGCTGTGCTGCAACAGTCAAGGCGAAACGGCAGCCTTTACCTCAGCAACCGGGGACCCGTCAACCCCCGGCCGAGGGCTCCCAACGCCGGAACGGCGTTGGGAGCCCTCGGCCGGGGGCGGACGGGTCCCCGGGCGCGGGCCCAGCACCGGACACCGCATAATCCCCGCATTCCCCGCCTCACCTGCGGCGTTTAAGTGGCCGTACGGCAGCGGCCAGCCCCGGGCTGACGGCGGTGGCGGCGGCTCCCGCGCCTCCTCCCTCTCTCCGGCGGTGGCGGCGGCGGCCACCGCCACCGCCCCATCACCCGCCCGGAAGCGGCAGCGACTCAGCGGGCGGCGGAAGGGGCGGCCGCAGCACGGCGGAAGCTTCCGCGGGGGCCGGGGGACGTCGCCTCAGGGGGTGTCGGTGGCTGCATGGGCACGTTGGGAGCCCTTCAGTAGCCCTTCAGTAGCCTCCTTACTGGGTCCAGGCTGTACAACGCGGCAGTCACAGAATGGTGGGGGTTGGAAGGGGCCTCTAGAGCTCATCCAGCCCAACCCGCTGCTAAAGCAGGTTCCCCTCGCTCAGGGAGCACAGGGACGTGTCCAGGCGGGTTTGGAAACGTCCTGAGAAGGAGCCTCCACACCCTCCCTGGACAGCCTGGGCCAGGGCTCCCTCACCTCAGCACCAAAGGAGTCATCTGGAGTCCTGTGTCCAGTTCTGGGCTCCCCAGCTCAACAGGGACAAGGAACAAGAAGAGAAGCCAATTAGGGCTACCAAAGATGCTGAGGGCACTGGAGCATCTTCCTTATGAGGAAAGGCTGTGGGACTGGGGCTGTTTAGTCTGGAGAAGAGAAGACTGAGGGGGGAATCTCATTAATATTGATAAGTACCCAAATGGTGGATGTCAGGAGGTTGAGGCATCACTTTTTTTCCATTGTATCTAGTGACAGTGATGTAGAGCTTTATACTAACATGTACTAATAAACCTTATACTAACTTATCGCAATAGTATAACGCTTATTTTTCAGACAGGACAAAATTCACACAAGCTGTAAAAAGGTCATGCTTATCTCCTCACACAATACCTCCAGTTCTGCGAGGGGCCAAGTGATGTCTGATCAGGGGTGAGAAAGCCTCAGGACTTACCAGCCTTCATCTCCCAAGGCCCCAGAGACCATCAACGGCCATCACCGGGAGACATCACGCAAATGAAAGGAAGAAAAGACCTAATTTACATGCAAAATCGGGGACAGGTTGTGTCTTTGTCTAGGCGGATAATGTCATCATATGATTTTGTAACTTTGTAACAAATATAAGTCAAGGAAGTTGCCGAGTCGGGTGCGCACGTTTGTGGTGGAGCGATCCCCCGTGCGCCCGCAGCCGAATAAACACACCTTCTTTATAACTCTTTGAGTTATAGAGTCTGATTCCACAAGTCAACAGGACAAGTAGTAATGGAAATAAGTGGAACACACAAAGTTCCATTTAAACATAAGGAAAAACTCTCTCACTATGAGGGTGACAGAGCCCTGGCCCAGGCTGCCCAGGGAGGGTGTGGAGGCTCCTTCTCTGAAAGTCTTCAAAACCCACCTGGACATGTTCCTGTGTGACTTGATCTAGGTGGAGCTGCTTTGGCAGGGAGGTTGGACTGGATGATCTCTACAGGTCCTTTCCAACCCCAACCATTCTGGGATTCGTGTTCAAGAGGAACTTCCTGTGTTGCAGCTTGTTACCCCTAGTACTATCAGTGGCCGCCACAGAAAAAAAGTGCCACCCCATCCCCCTGACAAAGACATGGAAAAAAAGTCATAATCCCCACAGAGCAGGGCTGAAGGGAGGAGAAGGGCTGCCTCGCTTGTCTAACTGATGAACACATGTGTTTAACATGCTTAAACCAGGCAAGGGTATAAACTGTACTCCTAGAAGACATTATAGTGTATTTTTTTCCCAGTATGATCATTCTGTCCCAACATTGGGAAGTACCTGAGTATGGCCTGGATGAGAGAGACCGAGGTTTCCAACCACACTAAATAGGATTTTTCATTGATTTTTGTTACGAGACATGAATAAACACACAGAGTGATCATGACGATTAGAAAACCCACTAGTACCTCCATCCTTCATTTGAAGGACTGTGTCAGGGCAAAACAGCAGAGAGTCCCCTCATCCTGTCAATTTTCATAGCTATCAATCATTACAAAACATTTCTCTTGGAATGCACTATTTCTGTCTGCAGAAAAAAAGAATGACTGACATGTGTCCAGCAATACTTGGTCATTTATCCAAAGTGATCCAAAGCACAGCTGTGACAAGCACAGATGACTTATAAAAGCTTCACCAAGGCACTGTAAATTCAGGAGCTCCGTAACCGATGGATACTACAAACAGAGAGGCTAGAAGAAGACAGATGAATTAGAAATGAAGTTGAGTACCAGCTGACTGTGGCAGCAGCCAGCCCTTTGCAGCAGCATAATGCAGTCCGAAGAACATTCAAGATTCGCCTTGTTGATGTAATTACTATGAAGTCCAAGTCTAAGTTGTAGCTTCAGTTGAAGCAAAATGCAGCTCCATTAAGTTAATGACACTTTCTGGAGAATTTGGCTTTGGATTCTTTCTTCCAAGTGAAAAAAAAAAAGAGGATCTTCTGCAATGCTTATGTGCTGCTGCAGTCAAACGGGGAGATTCTGCATTTCAAAATGCTTCAAAGCCACATCAAATTGTCATCAAGTAACTTAATGGAAATCCCCATGATTGTTCAATCTCACTTGTCACGGGCTCTACACATTTTAAACAGCTCAAACACTGGATACTGGGAACAAAAACAAGCTGTAAGGACTTCTGCTCATTGCCACAGCCACGATTCTGCTTCAAAGCTGCTTATCTCTTAGCAGCCTGTTCCATCCTGCTTTGGTTTTTTTGTAGCCTGTGATGTGCAGTTTCCCAAATGAAGTGCTGAGGTTGGAAGGGACAGTTCCATTTTCTTTGCCAGTTTAGCAGCCTCTGCAAACAAGGCAGGAATTAAGTGCCATTTCAGTCCCTGCAGTGTTCTCCCCCTTTCCTGTTATATGTGCTAGATGAAAAACTGACAAGTCTGGATTCATCAATGACAAACTGTAGATCACATATATATGAGTCAGAATAAAAACCCACCACCCAAACCTTGTTTTCCTGTTAATAACGGACCTGTTAATAAAGCTGGTTGAAAGCTGAGGTAAACCTGCTTACTTCAGATCCCCATATTCACATTCAGAATAACTAGCAGTTATCTGACAAGGAAAACAAAACTGTGGGACAGCGAGGCAATTTCATTAACCAAGGCTTTGTGTGTCTCTGCTATGTGCTGCATTTGAAAAGAAAATTGAAATGAAAACTTGCTGCAAAAAGAGCTGTCAGGCTACAGAGCTGTCTCATCACAGGCCAGGCCTTCAGTGTCAGTGTCCTAAGTACAGGCCTGGAGCTCACTGACCTTTTGGGATCTCATGCTCAGCCTTTTCATGGGAGGTGCCATAGAAGTGCAGCTTTGTTCAGACTGTTATGGCTCTGGTGTGTCATTTTTTTAACACAAAGATGCACTACATTCCACCAGCTCACCAAACTGCAGGAAGGAAGCAAAACTGAAAGCAGAAGTTTCCTTATCCTCTTTCCCTACATTGTTTAGAGCAAGACCAGCAATCCACCTTGCCAAATTCAATCTCCAAATGTTAGAAGTTCAAGGCTGGAAACTGAGCTGTAATTCTATATACACGTGAACTCAGGGCCATCTGAGCTTCACAGGCCCTAAGGCACATTACAGCAGCACTGGATTTCCATGCAGTCAACCTCTGGCCAAGAGTCTAGCTGCAGTAAAGCAAGAGAACCCTGTGGAGGGGGCTGAGGAGGCTTCTGGGCTGGTTTGCACCAGCCATTTGGCACCCTCAGCACTGGAGAGAGCCTCGATGGTTGGTTGCTATCTGAAGTTACCACTGCTAACAGCATTCTGCTGCTCAGTCTTGTTTCATAGAATCATAGAATGGTAGGGGTTGGAAGGGACCTTTAGAGATCATCTGGTCCAACTCCCCTGCAGAAGCAGGTTCACCTAGATCAGGTCACATAGGAACATGTCCAGGTGGGTCTTGAAGACCTCCACGGAAGGAGCCTCCACAACCCCTCTGGGCAGCCTGTGCCAGGGCTCCCTCACCTCAACAGTGAAATAATTTTTTCTTATGTTTAAGTGGAACTTTTTGTGTTCCAGCTTCATCCCATCACCCCTTGTCCTGTTCATCACCCAACAAGTATTTTTAAAATAGCTTGCACAGGAAGAAAACTGACAAAGAGCACAATGTAAAACTCTTAAATTAAAGTAGATGTGTAATAGCTGCTTAGCCACTTCACTTCAAAGCTGAAAAGTACTTCTCCATGCTAGCATTTGATGTTCTTTAGAAGGGTGAGTTGTCTAAATAGTTTGTGCTTTATTTAACAGAAATGTCCAAGAAACCTCATTCTGTCTCTTTGACTTGTGACATGAAGGCAGTGACGGAGGTTTGACAGGCAGTGCTAATGCTGACATGTCAGTCTCAGAATTTATGAAAATTAGATGCTACAGATATTTGAAAAACTACTGTGAATTGCCAAGAAAGAGAAAAAGAAGTCTTTCAAATGTGTAATTACACTGGGAGCATCTGTAGATGGAAAACAATTTATTCCATTCACATAGTCCCATTGATTCAATGTTTGGGCTGACACAATCAAAAAGAAAAGCAAGGAAATTTATATTGAAACACATTGAAAATTGCCAACTAGCTCCCGTTACAGTATATTATATAGCAAAGGAAAATGAGGTGTCTTAATGTACTGTGGGGTTGTCTTTGTCTGAGACACTGTCATTAATACTGTTAGCATTTAGTAACTTGAAATCATCTATCCCAAGTAAATCTCAAGACCTTACACAGGAAAGAAAGACCCCAGCTGAAAAGAGAATGAATCACTTATGAGAATCCTCTTCCAGCAAAGAATACAATGTGGCAAGGGTGGATCTTTCATTAATTGAGCTAAACCATGCTTCTGTCTTTTTCTGGGTCTTCTTTTGGTAATCTCCTTTTTGTACAGCCCAGGTCCTGCCTTATAATGTCGCTGTAACCTCTGTGCTTCAGTTGGAGCACACTTTCCATCAGTCACATGTGAAGTGTCAAGCAGATAGTTTATCTTCAACGTTCTTACGCCCATAATGGAAGAAAAAGAGACTGAATGCCTAAGAGTTAATCAAATTAGTGACACAATCATTTTTCAAGGCAGAAAGTGAGCAGGAGGGGTGGTGGTGGAATAAGGAAGAAGAGTAAACTCCATGTGCTAATCAGACAAAATTCAGTTAGTGCTTCTTCAATAGCTAAGCATCCCAAAAATCAAATCCTGAAAGCAACCTGCTGAGTGAAATTATTAGATCTTTTGCAGCTGGAGATGTCTGTATCTGTAGGATCATCACTAGCTGAACTTCCATGCTGTAATGCTTTCACTGTAAACACTTTCTTCCTTCAGGATATGTGAAACGAGTTTGATTTTGGCACAGTTTTCACTGGAGAGATCAAAGGTGTGCCAGGTATTTTTCCTTAGGAGAGCCTCCATAAGCATGTGGTTGTTGACCACTGCACATTCTCCTGGTAATGCCATGCTGTGTGCCGCTGGAGAACTCCGTGCCAGTTTACACATTGCCATTATTAGTCAGGGAATGTTTGATTTAGATTATTGCACCACCTACAAAGTAATCACAAAGGCATAGGCCAATTAGAGGGATGTTGGGTGTTCCGAAATTAATCCTGCAGCAGCTTCCCCTGAAAGAGCAGCTATTTTCAGATCACCTGTAATCATACACAGATGTATGGCTTAGAGCTGCTCACCATTCCAGTAGTCAGGAGAATGTCCAAATTCTTGGAATCTCAAAAAGTCCCTACAGCACAGAAAGCTCATTCTGCCTCTACTCAGTGTGACCATGTATTTTACAGCCACCCTTGGCAGCTTTCAAAGAGGCAGGAAAGCAGCAGAGCTGTAGAGAACCAGATCCACCTAGACTAAAGATTATACCTGGAAGGAATCTCCTGACAAAGCTGAGTCCATGTTTTTCATAAGTTTTTTTTTTTTAGCATTTGTATTCAGGCTACTTTTGTCCATGCTAAAACAAACCAAACCTTCACAAAGTCAGAGAGTCGTGGCCTTTACGTTTCGAAGACAACTCCTGTCAAAAACATTCAGTAACACGGCTTTACCAAAGCCCTGTCTGAGGAGTGCTAAACGTTTAGAAGTTGCTAGGTGTGGAAGGGCAGGGTTTGGAGGCAGATGGCCCTATGCCATACAAGGGTTGGAGCCACACAGGGTTTGGAGATGGTTCTCCTGAAGTTCATGTTTTTCTGTTCATCAGTTTTCATGCTGTGGGTGAATTCTGATTCTTAGTGCATTTAGGGTAGATGACAGTAAGTTTTACAGCTTGTAAAGGGACAGACTTAAACATGTGTCACCTTTCTGACAGAACTTAACTGGCCATAAATGGGCTGGGCTTACATTTAAGAAACTGCTGGTAAAGCCTCACCTTGAGCCTCCACCCAGAAGCCTGAGAAAAGTAAACTAAATTAAACAACTTCACCTGTGCGTTCACGAGCACAAATGAACCAGCTTAAAAAACACTACTTCACCAAAGGGAAAAAGGAAAACAAACCAGAAAAATGAGGTAGCAGATTAAAGACATACACATAGAGCTTGATGTATAAGCATCTTCACAGTCCTCTGCTGGATCTGGTCAGCTGGTTGCCTCCCTGATGGCTGAGCCTGACTGCCTGCCCCACTGCCTCTTCAAGATAAACACTGCACTGCTCTTCCTTGTAGTTTCTCTTCTTTCACCTTTTAGGCCAGAACATTTTTCACAGTGAGAACTAACGGTCTCTTTGAATGCAGGAGGCTCTTAAACAGCCTCTAAAGCTATAGAATTTTAACAATTTCTGCTTTACAAGACACTCTAAACAAAATCACTTTTTCCTTCTCACATGTAACTTTTCCCCTCCAATGCTGGAAACTATTGCCTTGTATTAGAGTGATCTCTCACCCTGGATACACTGGAGCAGAGTTAATTAGCCTAGATTTTAATACCTGATTTTAAACATCTCTCTGTGATATATCACTTCATGAAATAAAATACACTCTCTCTCCATCACAGTACATCAATGCATATGGAATAAACGTGAGACCTGAACAAGGGTTGTTCCCATCGATTGCCTTTCTTCTACAGAGGATAATATCAGCAGCAAGCGTCTCCTCTCAGATCACCCTCTCTTCTGGACTGCTTTGGTAGAGGAACCTTAACTCTGCTGTACTTGAAAGGCCCTACTACTATTACAATTTGCTATGATGGGTCTCCAACCTGTGGCTCACCAGACTTTCCTATATAAACTAACTCAGTGGCTTACAAGTTTTGCGTGACAACCATTATACTCGTTCTTTGTTCTCATTTCAGCAGAGGGAGGTGGCAGATGTACTGTATTAACACAGTGCTGAAAGTAGTGACTGCAATGGGAAAGAATAAATGTGTAATGTATGGTTAAGCTCAGATAGTTTTGCTTGGTGAAAAACTAGTAGCTTCAAGAAAGAGGGGATAGGCGAGACGTCATCATCCACTGCGTGCATTCCTGACCCTTTGCTGCTATGTTTTTAAGCACCTCAAAATAGATGGGAGACAGTTGCTACTGGGAGAGAGTTGCTGTTCTTGCTCTGGACGGGTTTCTATTTCTCCTTTATCAGACTTTTAATGGCTTGTGATGAATGTCCAGGTCTTGCTGTCTGCTGCTGCTCTGTTGAGGACACTGCTGAGGAGAGTCACAGCCACATCCTGGGGGGCATCCTGTGGGCAGGGGGCTGCTGCTCTGGGGATGAGCCCTGGGGAGCAGACTGGAACCAGCAATGACCCAGTAATGCCTGGCTGTGTGCATGCATCTGTTTCAACTGTCTGTGCCTGTCAGGGTAATGAAGAGCATGTGGCCAGCCCTGGGGAGATGGCTCGGGGGCCGCCGTAGCGTGAGCTGCTGCCTGGCACCTGCCCCAGCCCATCTCCAGTCTCCCCCGTGACCTGGCAGCACGGCACATGCCTCCGGCCAGTGGAGCAGGGGCTCTGCCTGGCTCTGGGCATGTCTGGGGGGGAGGCGCTGGAACCCGAAGGTGCTGGGGCATGCCAGGGGGAAGTCCCTTCCCTTAAAGAAATCGAGCAGCTCCTCAACACCGGGAGGCCCTCTTGCAACCACGTTGATGAAGTGTGGCCTAATCTCTTCTTGGGAGACCTGTAAGTACAGCTTTGCAGCCACACCTCTGTTCCTGTATGGCTTTAGACAGCTCATAGTTTTGCTCATTGCAAAACTCTGCAGATAGCAGGGTTTCCCAGATAAGAGTGTGACTAAGCTGGGACATGCTTCTCTGAGCAGGTGAGCCCTTGGAAGCAATGCATGGGCTGAAGCAAATGGCTTGGGAGGTGCAGTCGCAGCGCTTCTGCTCTGTGAATAAATCTGCACTCATCTCCATTGCTTTGGCTGTGTCTTTTCCTCAGAGTAACAGCTCATGACAGATTTGTTCTGTGGAAGATGGGTGTGACCCACGTGTTAAATGCTGCCCATGGCACCGTGTACAGCCACGGAGGCCAGGACTTCTACGGAGCAACCATCGATTATTACGGTGTCCCAGCCCATGACCTGCCAAGCTTTGATATAAGCCAGTTCTTTTTCTCTGCGGCACAGTTCATCCACAAAGCCTTGAGCACACCAGGAGGTATGAAATTACTGTTGGTGGCATTTTAATGAGGGTTGACAGCCCCTCGTAACTGGTCAGCTCCAGGAGGACAGTGGTGGACAAGTCACTACAGGCTGTCCTGCCAGCTGCTGGTCACCTGGTGGGTGGCAGGAGGAGGGAGTGTTGGGTCCATGGGTGTAGGTCAAACTAGGTCCCAAAAAGTTGCTGTGAGAAAAGGGATGAACAGTGCAGGAGAGAGACTGAGGCAGAGAGAAAACTATCTGGAAGGAAAGGCTAGTTCAAAAAGGGAGAAGCAAAATCATACATTTAAAATGAGCACCATTTTTTGAGACCCTCTTATGGCAACTGTATTTGTAAGAACAAATGACTGTAGAGACAAAAGCCCTGATTTCTACAGCCACCAACTGTCTGACGAGGCCCCTAGACTGCAGATGAGCTTCCTGCATGAACAGGACCTGCCGGGCTATGCCCCCGAGGAGGAGGTTTGCAAGAGGGTTTGCACAAGAGACTGAGCTTCTTGGCACAGGTGCAATAAAATACTAAGTAACATGTATTACATAAAAGACCATTCCTTAGCATGAGTAAACTGGCACTAATGGAGCTGTCTCAGTCTGTGTGTGTCACAAGTTCTGCCTTCAAAACAGAACTCCAGTCACAGCAGATTGCCTTATGAGGCACTGGTACTAGGCCAGTCATTTGTCTTGGTGGCTAACACGTTAGTGCCATCCTTTCAGGGCAGATGTTAGCATTCCTCTTCACCTAGGTAAGCCCCTTTGAAATCAGCGGGTCTGATTTTCCTCTTGCTCACAACAGAACAACTTCATTGCTTCTAAAGGGTTTTACTCGATTTACCAGTGTTCCTGAGATCATGTTGGGATCTCACAGCACTTCTCATACAAATCAGTGTAACAACTGAAAATTAGACTTGATGTGACCGATTAGAAGGGTAACAAATACATCTTATTTGCAAGACCACATGCCTCGTTCCTCTGACCAAGCTGGAGAAGGCAGAAGAGGTTTGCTTTCCCTTTAAATGAACCTCCATCCACTGTACTGCTTCTCTCTTATGGCTATAACCTACTGTTGATTGCTATTATTTTTTTTTAACCAGCTAAAATTTTGGTGCATTGTGCAGTTGGAGTGAGCAGGTCAGCTGCCCTAGTCCTAGCATATCTCATGATAAATCACCATCTCCCGTTGGTTGAAGCCATCAAAGCAGTGAAAGAACATCGATGGATTTGGCCCAATCGCGGCTTTCTGAAACACCTGCGAAATCTGGATGTCCAGCTGCGGCAAAAGAAGGACTGCTGAAAGGACAAACCCCTTGCCTTCCCTTTCTGAGTTTCAGTCCTCAGAACCAATGTGCACATACAGCTTCCTACAAGCAACGTGTGCTGGAAAAATGAGGAGAATTATGCACCAAAGAAAAAAGCCAACAGAGCTGGAAAGGGTTGGGGTGAGTTCCTCCGAGCCCGGGAGAGCCAACACCAGCACCAGCAGCACTGTGGGCTGCAGAGCTGCTGGGCCTGCCGTGGTGCTACCAGACTGGAGGGCTTGGGATAGACCCAGTGTCTTCCTGCTTTGTGCTAATGGCAGAGGCAGGTGCAGTGGTTGCATCCAGCTGGACGGTGTGTTTGAGTCCCCTTCACTTTGGGAGTGAAACATAACTGACTTCCTCGGTTGGGACACTGTTTTCATGTGCGTGCTCTCATAAGAAAAGTCCTTTGTGTGCCAGGGCTGGCGATGTGTTGAGGGCAACTTCTTAAGAGCCTGCTTAAGAGGACTGCTACAGAAACCTCCTTTCACTGTACTGCTAAGTGTTGCAGTCCTACAGAAGGCTGGGACAGCCTGAAGAACCACACCAGGAGAATAAACTTTTGTGCAGCTCTCTCTGCAGCCTCTGGGTCAGCAAACCCACAAACCTTTGCTTGTGTAAATATGTTTTCAGTGAGATAATGTATGTTATGTACTGTACTGAGGACATTTAAATAGTGTCAGGTCTTCAAAGCGTTCTGTAAGCTTTAACTCGTCAGTTCACCCTCCCTCAAAATCATCCCGAATCAGTTCTGTGTAATTGGCATTGAATCACCCCTGGTTAGGTAGGAGCTTAGGTAGTTCACATTGATGGCCAGACTTAATTGATAAAAATGAGTTTGAAGCTGTTTTGAGGATGTCACCTTTCCTGTCGCCAGTTAATCGCTGCTTAAACCAATGTGATCCTTAATGCAGAAGCAGCGTTTGAAATTCACACTGCCAGCCTGCCTGAAAATTAGCTTGTTACCTTGTGGTGAACCGTGAAGCCATAATCAAATCTATTTTTTGCCCTTTGCTACTGGTTTGATTTATTGATTAGCTGACCTTAGAAACCAGATTAAGTAAATACATTTCTGCTTGTCTGTTTGCATTTGAGGCATCAGTTCTGATCATTTTCCTCTCTGCTGGAAGAGACTCGCAAGGTTAGTAAAAGACTTCAATAGTGGTGAGTTGTGAGCTGAACCTCCTCCTTCCCAGACCCCCTATCCTCCTTAATTCTTTGAGAGGCTATGACATGAATGCTGATTCTGCCTCGCGCTAGTGGGACTGTAGAAACCCCTCCCTATTTCAGTGTAACAAATGCTTTGCAAAATAAGCATCTTTAAGATCCTTTCAGAAGTCTATCTGACTGTCTGTTCAGATTTTCCTAGATCTTGCCAAAGTGTAAAAAGATCAAATAGAAAATCATCTTTAAAACCCAATAGAGCTAGGACAATCTTTATACCTCACAAAGCAGCAGAGTGGTGGAGGAGGAGCTGAGTTTGCTTTGAATTTCTCCAGTAGAGTTAATAGGGATTTATATGAGCCAATAGTTCATGATAAATTACTATTCATTCACATTTGCAGTAGATTTTAGTCTGGAAACCTTTTGAAGACGTGGCATTGAAAAATCTGAAATTCATGTGAGAGAAATAATGCACCTTAATGGCTTTAGGCTGGGCAAAATTAGACACATGTGAGCAAGATTAATGGAACCTCCCATCAGGATAATGCTTTGCATGCCCCTGAACATCTGTCCCACAAAGCCACAGCTGTGAAAGCTGCTCCTGTTGTAAATTAGTACCTGCTCTCGGATATACTGCTTATCCTGGGAGAGTGGTGTTTCACCAGGGGTAGTGAAGAGTACAGAGGGAAGCTGACTCAGTACAGCATCCATGCCACGGTAGTGAGCTTGTACAGCAAGACTTACTTACCCCAGTGGAGGGAATTAATTACTTTGAAACCCTTTTCAAGGGCACTGGCAAATCACAGAAGTGTTTTTAATCTGTGGAGCTGGCATTGCCTGTATTTCCTGCCTGCCTGCCTTGCTCCCTTCCTTATACACAGCTTAACTGTGGCTCCAGGTCTGCTCAGTGAAAATGATTCCAGTCAACATAAGCAAAAGCAGTAGATTAGTCCTGTAACTGCTGATGACAGAAAACACTGTCTGCTGTCATCTGCTAGGAGGAAGAGAGACCTTCTCACCTGTCCCTTACACTACCCATAGTTCAGGTCACGACGTGGCATGACGATGCTTCACTGTTATCCGTTATCACCAGGAACACTTATGTTTTCAAATATTGGTTTGGCAAGCTGGACTAAGGAACCAAGGCAAAGGAGAAATAACTGCCTCACCACAAAGTGATGCTTTGTTCAGGCACATCTGCCAACAGCTTCTACACAACTCAGTAGACTAAAGGCACTGAGTATTAACTCCTACCTGAAGGAGTGCCCCATTTCAAAAGCTATTTAAGAACTTAAAGGTAAGGTGGATACCTGCTTAGCTGGCAGGAGCATCGTGGCTCATGCAGTGGTGCCTGCTTACCCTCCCCAGAGGCCACAGGAACTGGATCAGGAGCTGGTTACCTTCCATCTCATCTGAAACAAACAGGCCTTCCTGCCACAGCTTTGTTTTATATCATGAGCTCTTTCTCCTTTATCCTTTCTCAACTCTTTGTTAGCATTTAGCTGAAGAATGCATCTGACAGAGTCCACAGCACAGTGAAGAGTTCAGGAATGAGCTCCTTCTGTAGGCAAGGACTAGGCCAGAAAGAAGAGTTAGACTTCCTCTGAAGAGCACCTGAAAACCAATTTTTACATCTAGATCCAATTCCTGAGCCACCCTACCAAGTGAGTCATGAGGGCTAGTGCCAGCTCAGCAAAGGCTGCGGGTGCATCTGTGAGCACAGTGAAAGGGACTGTCCCAGCTACGGCTGTGGCAGACTGAAATCTGCTTAAAGTAATCACAAAGCCACAGTGTCACCTGAAGGGAACCTTGTAAAAAACCAGTGGAAACTTCCATTTGTTGTATTTTCCAGTACTGGAGGCATCAGATGAAGTCAGTAGATGCCAGGTCTGAAACGAGACGAGTGGGTTTAGGCGAGCTGTGTAACACCTTGCCATGGGATGCTGCAGAGGGCAAAAGCTTATAAACATTCAAGGGGCAACTGGTAAAGTTTTTGGGACATGAATCCATTTCAGGCTACCAAATACTTAGAAACTCCATCCAGATCTGGAAGCTCATGGGCTGCAGCTGGCTGGAAGCTGGGAGGGCATTGGAAAGTAGTAGAATCCACACTTGCGTGTTCTTATTTTCTACAGGCATCCACTTACAGCCACAGTCAGGTGCAGGAGAGGGGGCTCATGGACCTTTGGTAAGGCCCAGGACAGCTGCTCTCCTAGTCTTTATTTTGAACTCATCCCTAAGATGAGCTGTCCCCTCTTTCCTGGTAGCTTATTATTAGACCTGGGTCACATGAGGCATTTGGGACTGTCTCAGTTGCATTGACCACCATTTCTTTCCCAGGGAAAGCTCTGTGCTGGCAGGCCCAGCCATCCAGCCTACGTGGGGAGGAGAACAACATTTTCATTTGCCTAAGATTCCCTTCCTGCAGAACTGTCATTTTTGTGGCTGTTCCCCATTCCATCAGGGATGTAGCTAATCCAGGGAGGCGGCGAGGCGCGTGCCGTATTTAGAGACAGCCACCTGCTTGGGAACATCAAGCAGCAGCAAAGAGCACACATCAGCAAAACAACTCCCTTGGGCATTCTGCAGCAGTGGCATCCAGCCAGCTCCCCCTGCCTGAATCTACATGTGGCCACCAAAAGGGCCTGAAGAGGGTCCAACCCCAGCAGCCAAGGAATGCTCCAAGCCCTCTCTCTGCCCAGGAACAGCTGCAAGGTGGAATTAAATCCCAAGGGTGAAGAAGAGAGGCCTCATCTCTACATAGATGTTATTTGAGGCTGAGCTGTTCTGAAGGGCTGGGGAGTAGAGTGCTGGTTAACATATGCTGTCCAATTACTTTATTTACATAGTGTTTTTAAACTTCATTGCTTTAAAATAGGCTTAAGATTAGCATAGAGGAAAGCAAAAGGACTATACATTAAAGAAGAACCTACACAACAGAAGGAAATTAAAACCAGAATAAGCCCCTCTTTCTTGCTTTGCATTGTTTTATAACCACTCAACATATAGATTTTATACATGCTGCAATATTTACTGTATAAAGCACAAGACAGACTCATGATCCTCAGTAGCCTTGACATCAAACTATGACTGCTTTTCACCTTTTCCAGTTTAATTTCAACTAGAATGGAAATTCTCCCTTTAAAAATCAAAGCATTTTAATTCTGGATGTTTATATGACAACTTGCTCTGCAGTTGAAATTTCTGACACTCCCTCCTCCCCCCAAAAAAGGATCTTCTGAATGACAGCAGACTTGGCTGTTTATTTCTGGGACTTGTGTGGACGGTTATTTCACTTTGGAGCATGAAGAAACTACGTAGTCATCTGCACTCATCGTGCCTAGTGCCCTGTGTTAATGCCCAAACAAGTTCTTTCCACCATCAGCACGTTGCAAACTTGCTGAAATATCTGGAAATTACAATAATCCCTAAGTGAGAAAAGCAGGAGAAATGGTCCTTTGGCTATTTGCCCACTGCTTACAGCTAAAAGCTGGCATTCTTTTAGCTCTGAAAAAGTAAAACAGTGAGCTAGATGACATTGGGGAAATAATCTGTGTTCACAAAACTTGGGTTGGTAACAAACTTGGGTTACAAATCGCAGCCTGCATCCTAATCCCATCCCATTTGTCATTGGGAGGGTGACTACAGATGAGCCCCACACAAAGTCAGGGGCTGCTCGCTGGTGGGCACTGGTGGGCACCCAGGAAGCCAGCACAATATGCAGTACTCAACCGAACTTCTGCCTTGGTGATGAGTGGGAAGCAAACCTTTGCTTTTCAAGTTCACCCTTGTCACTCTCTGCAGAAATGAACTTTTTTAACTTCATTAGAACCATTTGGAGAAATACGGATTCGCAGAACTGAGCCCAACAGGTAGTAAAAGCAAAGACTTAAGACTCCATAAAAACAAATCACTGGAGTTGTATTGTCTTAACACTATCATTGATTTTAGATATTCTTTTAAGTGCAGTTTTAAGACCTCCTTTTAATCCCTGTGGGTGTATCTGCTCCAAATTATTCTTGCATGTTTATTTTCAATCATGTTCTGTCTCTGGGGGAAAAACTAAAATGTGTGGATAACAAGAATGTGTACACATAGGAAATAAAAGCAATAACTCTGAGATCATTCAGGAGTAAAAATGTAAACAGGCTTCTTTGCTACTGCAACGGCCGATTGCTGACACTGAGCTTAAATGCAAAGAGCTCCAGACTGCAACCCCTGAAACTGGAAGGCTATCAAATACTATAGATAGGATTTTCTTTATTCTGACAACATCAGTAAGACAAATATGAGCAACACCTGAGAATAAGGTTTCATGAGATCTTCCTCAGGTGGAAATGGGGGAACAGGGAGACTATTTTCATTTAGGGCCCAACCCAATACTCAGCGAAGTCAATAAACAGAAGATGTTTCAGTTACTGGGTGAACCCATGCCAGCATCAGGACTTGTGCCAGAGCTAAAATAACCCCAAGCAGTATCATAAATTGTCACTGCTTGCTTCTGTGGAACCAGTTATGTGCAGTTTCTAAGGAGCTACTTGGAAGTTAAGGATCAATCTAGAATTAATGCTGTATTTTATAAGAAACTTTTCTCCTGATGACTTTATCAGAAATGTGACGGTCAGCCCCTTGAAACAAGTTAAATGTCTCTCATCAAATAAAGTCAGGATGGCTGGCTTTACAGGACTTTGAAGTGGACAATGAACTGGTTATTACATATTTGTCTGGCTATCAGCCACTGCTGATAGTCAAGGCCAAGGCCAAGACCCTTAGGGTTGAAAGATAAAACACTTCTGAAAGTGCTACACAATAAGCAGCTGAGAGCGTGAGATGCAAAACATCCCACAGAAATCAAACCTCTCGCTGATTTTAAGCAGGCAGGTTTATCAGCTGGAGTTTAGTCAGATTAGCAAGTCTAGTGCCACTCCAGCAAAGAAACAGCCTGTAATTACAGGCTGAGGCAAAATGGTTGCAGGCTATGCTAAAGCCTGAGTGTGTTCTTTCAAGATACATGTTTTAAATCCAATTAGAGGAGGACCTGAACTACCCGGTGAAGCGAATTGCTGTAAAATGTTTGAGCCAATAATTCCCAATGCTTTGGTAGTCAACTGGAGCTTGTTACATTTACAGGAAGTTACAGGCAGGAAACTGTGTTTGCAAAAGTGAAATCACTTGGAATTCTCACATTTTCAGCATATGCTGAAATCACAACCTTTTGCCTTTCTCTTACTGTCTTCCTCCTTCTTACACAGCAGGTCTCAAAGCATGGTGGGCCCTGGCCTCTATAGAGAGGAATACGTTACAAGGCAACAAGATATCTTGAGTTACTTATTGTTGTCAGCTCTTGTACATGACTCTCCACAGCTCCACATCCCACAAGAAGACAAGACCTGAAGAGACCTGGTGTGACTCATGCACTGAATGCAGCACATTTTGGATGAGGAAGCAAAGGAGACCAAACTTGCCATGGTCAGGAAATCCATTAGTATGGAATACCTGCAGAGGGCTTGATCCACACATTTCTGCATTGCCTCCTAGTGCATTCCCAAGGTGAATCCTCTCCTGGTGGCAAGTGACTGTTCTTACACAGCACTTTCATTAAGTGATCACAAATTACTTTGGCAGCATTGATTAAACATCACGCAACCGCTTGGATAAGCCTAATTATCCACTGACAGACATCATTGTTTCCATTGGCAGGTGGGAAGACAGCAGGATGCTTAAACATTAGGAGTAACCAGCAAAACTATGTCCAGATGAGTGGCAAGGATCACACATGGTTTACTGGTAATCATCAGAGTGCACCTTATGTAGCAGGAGACAAAAAAACCCCAAAGTGAATGATGCTGTATTTTAGTGAATGGGGAGAAAGTTCTGAGGCCTCAGTTGGAAAACACTGACTTTGTAAGTTGTTTTTCTGTATTGATTCATCAGAATACTCAACACAGAATTTGTTGCTTTCTGGTTTGACAAACATCCAAAAGCTGCAAAGAGCTATCAGAGAGACATGCCAGTTGGCCGTTTACAAAGCCTAATGCCATGTGTTTTCCTCTCTTTCTGGACTCAGATCTCTAGTAACAAAAAGTCATTCTTGATTTATGAAAGGGATGAATGTCATACCCTGGAGGCTACTTTATCTCAGCTGCCGTAAATTGGATCTCTCAGAGATGAGATGAGATGTGAGTGAGGCAGAAGTACGGACTTAGGCAATCTGTGACTGTGGCGCTATCCTGTGCAGCCTGGAACAGCACTACATGTATTAATTTCTGTTTTGAAGGGAAAACAAATCTTAATTCACTGTATTCTTAAGAAGAAAAACAAAGCAGATCTGTTTCCCTTGTGCTGGCTTAGCTTATGATCTTCTGTCGCTTTCCTCTAGGCAATGCTATCCAAAGAGTTACCCAGGAGCGTGCAGTTTCATCAAGCCGCAGGATTTACATACTGAACCGAGTTACAGCATACACCTATGTAAACTCTAAACTCTTATGAAATACAAACATCAAAGTGACAGGGAGAGACATCAGATAGACAACCTGAATATGAGATAAAGATGAAAGGAACACGACCTAAAGCTTTTTGCTCTCTGCTTAGAGGGTAGAAGGTTTCTGAATTCCATATGCTTCAGTGACTCCCCAATCAATTGGTTAAACAGAGGCAACAAATGTGCCTCTAGGAGACATTCCCCTGTTGTTGTTCATTCTGCCCATTAAAACACACAAAACTCAACCCCAGGAGAAAACAGGTCCCTGTTTAAAGCTAAAGCTCTTAAGGACCTGAAAGATGGTAACCCCATTTTTCTGCATTTGGATCAGTAAATGAAAAGAGGGGGAAATATAGTCCAATATGTACAAGAAGCCACCCAGATGGAGGACAATATTCCCACCCTGGTGACAACAGATGCTTAATGGCTAAAGACTTTCCAGAAGTACCTTCTTCCTACCATGTCCTCTGCCCAGCTCTGTCTTCATAGAGATTTACAACAAGTGTTAACTAGCCATAAATTAGCTTTCTTTTCATGCTCAGAACTCCCCATTCTCACCAGCACTCTTTTTACACAAACATTGCTGTCTCTAGCACTAGACAACACAGAAAGACAAGTCCTAGGGAAGAGTTGCTGGTGACAATTCCAGCAGCTCAGAGTTGCTGGTGACAATTCCAGCAGCTCAGCACTACGTAGCACTTGCCCAGAGCTCATGTGCTGCACACACTCATTTCCATACAAGATAACAGACCATCAGAACACCAACGCTGGGGCCGAATCAGTCCTTGGGGAAACTCCAACCAAAAACCAGCAGTGCAACCCAGGGCTGAATTTGCCCTCCTATTTCTGAAGAGGGGAGTGTGCCAAGGACAGTACAGTCCAGGAGGCACCCGGGAGCTGGCAGGTTCTCAAGAGTCAAAATAGACGCGTCATCGCCGCCCGTGTACATCCCGGCACAACGCGGGCAAGAAAAGCCATCGAGTTGTCTGGTGGCAAAAGCAGCTTCCCAGGATCTCTGGCCACGGAGGGATTGTGATCAATCCACATTGGCAGGTATCAGCTTTCCCTGTGTGTTTCCCCCACGGCGGGCTGCCTACGGAGAGAGCAGCTCAGGCAGGCTGCTGCGTGCTTGTTAGCGCCGGCGTAAATATCTCTGCCTTGTGTTAGTGTGGCACAAAGCAGCTGGACCATTTGAAAACCATTTAAAAAGCACTATAAAATTAGGGCTCCAGTGCTCTTATTTTATGACTTTCACGAGCAGCCACTGCCTAGAGAGAAATTATCCTCTTTATTTTCAAGGCTAAAGGTTCTTTTCGCATTCATCAAAATCGAAGTGCACCCTTGGTAACACATCGAGCTGTTACTTATCTAGTACAGGCTCTTTACCTTCTGCATAATATCACATTTGAGATCTCGGTTCTTCAGCTACAACTCATTTCATTGTCTGCTGTTGTTTTCACCAAGCGAATTTGCATAGCTTCAGGAGAGGCTGGCTGATGTCCTGAAACATATTCTTTCCATAACTCCTGCTACTTTTTTGGGTTTAATTTCTGGGACAATAGCCTGGAGTGTTTTTGTTACTGATCCTTCTATAAAAACGACCAATTACCTCTCCTGGCAATGGGCTGGCACAGACCAATTAAGCACTACAAGCAAAAGATTTTCAAGGGCATAAATAGCACTTAGGTGCATGACCTGATTGACTCCCCTTTCTGCCTTTGAAAGATCTCTCCCCACACATTTAAAAAAACAGAAGTCTTTGATAATTCCCTCTTCCTCCCCCCCCCCCATTCTTGTTTCCACAGATAGCTTCTTTACCAAACTCAGGAAAACGGTGAGTGAGCCAAAGCAGCATGACCAAATGCAAGCAGTGCAAAAGGGAAAGCCATTCTGTTCAGAAATAAAGCAGCGGTGCAGCTGTATTGACCATGGTTAAAGCTCAGATCTGAAGGGCTTAAGACAAAACACTGCTTGAAATCCTCATGCACAGAGGCTGTGAGTGGGGAATGGCGAGGCCCTACGCATCCTCTGCCCTGCAGCTCAGGAAAACCACTGTTTTCCTCTGTGCTTAACCTGCCTTAGGTTTCTGTGAGAGACTAGTCACCTTATTATCCAGATACCAAATGCAGACTGGAGATAAAACATTCAGGAAGTCACCACCTTCACTCTGTTCCCATGGCTGCCCTCTTTGGCCAGGATTTTGTCATGATTTCCTCTGGGGGTAGCAGGCTGCGTTCTCATGCCAGAAGGTGGCATGATTTCGTATCTCTGCAAAGGGTTGGTGCTAACAGATCCCGCTGTGCAACCACACAGAGGAGCTGCGAAGTCAAGAAGCAGCATCCTGCGTGGAGGAGATGTAGCCAGCCAGAAGGCAGGCTGCGTGTGTGTGAAGAGAGCCTCGCCACCCTGCCAGCACCTCTGCTACAGAGGGAGTTTGAATTTGTAACCACAGAGGCCCTGCCTGTCATCACCTGGTTTGTGATTCATCAGCACGATGCTTAAGCTAACAGAGGGATAGGATGGAGCCGTTTGGTAATCACAGTTGTGAATGACCCTCGGATGGCAGGAAAGGGGACAGGTGTGATCAGCAGACCCTAGCACAGTCTGCTCTCACCACGGACGAAGAAAGTGGGACAGGCATTTGGTAAGTCAGGGTAAGAAAGCACCTCAGCGCCACGGCATGTTCTTCTGTTCCAACAGTCAGCAAGTCAGTAACCACCTTCCTGTGGCTGCTGGTTCCAGAAACAGAGAAAAGCGCCCAGTGGGGCTGACTTAGCTCTGGGCTCCTACATTTCAGACCTGATTTGATCTTTTTTTGATCTCAGACCTTACTTGCAGCAATGGTCAAGAGCAAGCATCAGGACAAGAGCAGAGTTATGTAGCCGTCCTGAGACCTGATCCAGCACCACAACTGCAACTACATCACCTCTGCAGGGACCTGACCTCATCAACACTTTTAAGTACCTGAAGGGTGGGTGTCAGGGTGACGCTTCTTTACTGTAGTCGGTGACAGGACTAGGGGTGATGGACATAAGCTTCAACACAAGAAGCTCTGCTTAAACACAAGGAGAAACTCCTTTGGTGCTGTGGTGAGGGAGCCCTGGCCCAGGCTGCCTGGGGAAGGTGTGAAGGCTCCTTCTCGGGAGGTTTCCAAACCTGCCTGGACCCGTTCCTGTGCCCCCTGAGCAAGGGGAACCTGCTTTAGCAGCGGGTTGGGCTGGAGTAGCTCTGCAGGGCCCTTCCCACCGCCACCATTCTGTGATTCTATGATTCCATGTTCTTCCTCCCAAGCTGAGCTGTGTGTAATGCTTACTCCCTCCTTGCTCAATAGGACAGAAATAGAAGACTCAGGTATATACACCATATCCAGTAGAACAGAAACAGACAATCCCTTCTATGCAGAACTTTCAAATCTCTGGACAGTCCTGAATTTGCCTTTGTTTTGAGGATAAATGACCTGTGCTGAACCATTTCTCACTGTTGTTCTCTACAAAAAGATAGCAAATTGACATTCAAAGTTAATACTAAGGGAAGGATTTCTCTTTCAATCACGCAACAGATGTCTACAAGAGTGTTGTGTCCCCTGTACACACGTACCTACTAAAACCTCAATATCTGAAGGTTATGTACTTGCTTACCTCACATCCAGAGCAGGATAAGCATACTCTGGGAGCTGCAGTGACCTAGATGATAAGTTCTGGAAGCCTGGCAAAAGGACCCAGTTTGTAGAATGTCCCGGACGAGTCAGATTGAAAGTAGTTTTGTGCTCTGTTAATCCTATTCATTTTCAGGAAGGCTTAATCTACTGCTGAAAATCAGGTGGGACCCCATAACTTAGAGGTGGGCAGCCAAAGGGTGAAAGCAACCTCCTGGATGCTGGCACAGTACTCTTACAGTAGTGCCAACAGCCACAGAGCTTCCATCACTTGCTTGCCTTACAAGATGAAGCTAATTTCACTGTCAACTGCAGAACCAAGCTGGGAACAAAGTAATTTTTACCAAAAGAAGCATTTTAAGAAACAATCCATTAAAAAGCCAAGTATCAGAATCCTGAGTGGGAAGGTGTGAGGGCAAGGTGCTCCTGCTTGCATAGATGGGTGTCCATATCATCACTTAGTTTTCCTTGTTGTCATGACAGTTGAAAGGCGCTTCATACACCCCTCTTCTGCTTCTTCACTCTGGATCCCTTGTCATCCCCCTTCTTTGTCACTGTGAAATGTTTCTTGGTTCATAGCAATAAGTGTATTCCCAGCTTGGGAGGTAGATGCCGGATGTTTGGTGCTCGAGTTATGTATTTAGTAGTGGATATTGTGAACTTCTTGTTCGTAAGACATGTGGAAAAGGTGCCAAGCTAGGTTAGACCTGAAGGTCTGGATAGTCAATCGCTCTCCATCAGCCCAGAGCAGAGCTGGGGGCGAGACAGTGCAAGAAACAGGGCAACAGGGCAAGTGATTCTTCCCCAGCTCATCTTTCAGCTTTTGGCCTTCAATAGGTTGGCCACCTAAACCCCCTGACGCTTTTGATTGCTGCAGAGTGTCTGAAGGGCTGATCCTACCACAAACATCGCCGCCAACAAGCCCCCTGACGCCCTCAGCGCCAGGAATGGCAGCTCCGGCGGTGGGACAGGCAAAGCTGGCCCAGTTGGTGTCGGAGGGGGGCTGCCAAGGCTCTCCAGCGTGACTCTGTGGCCGTGAGGCCCCGTCCCCTCTGCAAAGGCTCCTAATGCCGTCTCCTCGCCGGCCCGTCCTGAGGCGAGCGGGAGGCGGCGCTGGGCCCGGCCCGCGCCTGAGGGCAGCGGCGCGGTGTGACGGGGACACCTGGCGGCAGGGCCGGGGCAGGGCCGGGCCTCGCCGGGCCGCAGGGTCTGCACACGGCTGCCCTTCGCAAAGAGCAACGCCGACCGCTTAACATGCCTCTGATCGTTTGGTTAACATGCGTCTGATCGCCCGGTAACCTCCGCAACTTGTCTTTAGGTTACCGTTTCAGAAGGCTGCGAAGAAAGCGGCGCTTTGGCTGGGGGAGAAGGCGAAACTGCTTGAGTTAACTCAAAGCTCCCCAGCCCGTCTGATTGTACTTTCCAAGGTAGTTTCCATTCTGGTAGAGGGTTTATTTCCTTTAAGAAAAGTATTTGAAGTGGAAGCAGCTGTGAGTGAGTACAAACAGCACAGACTCCATTGTTGTCAGCCCCTGTGCCAGGCTGCCCAGGGAGGTGAGGGAGTCCCCATGCCTGGAGCTATTGCAGAGCCGTGGGGCTGAGGGGCTGAGGGTCAGTGGTGGGCTTAGCAGGGGGAGGTTGGACTTGATGGTCTTAAAGGTCTTTTTCCAACCAGAATGATTCTGTGATTCCATAGGTCCCCTATACAAGCCCTACACCTGCTCCCAAGAGAGGGTCAGTCCTGGCAGGGGCAATGTCTGCCTCTGTAAGACCCCTGTGACGGAGGGATCAGTTTTCCCCTGGAGAACATGCAGGACAGAGGCTGAGGTGGCCACCGCCACTATAGCCCACAGCCTGGTCCGGCATCTCAGTGCAGCAGGCTGTCAGCACTCCGGCGTGTTCTCCCACCCCACATCTGCTCCTCACATCGCCCTCTCCTCCTCAAGGCTGGAGGAGGGAATGTTTGCACTCTCTAGGCTCTTTTCCTACTGTGACCAGAACAACTGGGAAAGGGAAGATAAATCCACTTCGAAAGAGAAAGAGTCAAAGACTCACCTTACTTTTTACTTTGGGTGACTGCATTATGTTGTGGACTTGTTTGTAGAACAGATTTTCGCCAGTGGAACAAAAGCAAACCAAACTGTACTGTGCATAGGAGAAATGAGCACTGTTGCAGCCTTTTCTCATACAGAAAACCTATATGGGGAAGAAGACAGAGTAAATAATTTGATGTATACACTCGGGTCAATACCAGTTTAATTCATCCAGTACATTTCACATTTTTCTTCCATCCAGCCAGCTCAGTTTCTTGTGTACCAGTAACAGTCCCCTTGAAATTCTAGTCATGAGTACACTGTGTACTTTAAAATCATTCAAGATTGCTTTCTTCTGCCATCTTGTGGCAAAACCAGAAATCACAGCGTTTGGGTAACGGTGCTGCTGTGCTGATGTCAACAGAGGGTTGTCAGTAAAGGCAGAGTATCGTTAGATGAGCTGTCATCACTGGAAAAATAATATAGCCCTTCCTGCATATTTAAAAGCTTGTCTAATTCTTCCAGCTCTACCACTCGCTACATTAGCAGTGCTTCAGTGGTTATTCCGGAGCAAAGTGTCTGTTTTGCTGTTTCTTGGATGTCTGTAACAGCAAAGGAGACTTGCATAACATCTGAGCCTTTATCTTCTTATGGTTATTGAGGTTCTTTTCCCTCTCCTCTTTTCTACAATCACACAGAGCTTCTTAGTAAATGGCTGCTTGTGATCCCCACTCAATAGCTTTTCCCACATTAGTTGTGCTAAAAATATGAAAATGATAAGTGATAATTAAAAAAAAACAATCAAAAGGGAGAAAATGAGAATATTTTCCCTTAAAACAAACTCAAAATTCAGACCCAGTAAGAAACACTGCTCACAAAAATCCATCCTGGAAAGTGAGCATAAATAAAGCTGTTCAAAGGTTTGTTCACTTTCACTGGCACCAGTGAAACCTGACTGCTTGGGATGCCAGGCATTGGAGGGAAAGGATGTGAGTGCTATTTATAGCTCACAGGTGACTCCCATTACCATTGTACCTGAGAAGCTTCGAAGCCCTTAGTGTATTCCTGCTCCCAGCAACTTTCCCAAGCACAGGGCAGCCTTCCTAGGGCTGTGCTGGAGGCACTGACATTTGCTTGGGGAAAAGGGACTGTTAATTTGCAGCCTTTTCCCAGACTTTCTATTATAAACCACCTGCAGCAGGCACAACAAGATAAAACACAACAAGATAAAGGTAAAAAGACTCTCCAAAAACTTGCCCCTACCCTTGACTCTTCATCCATCACAGCTTGGAGAGGTGGCTGCAAACGCTGCTGTACCCTCACTCCCTGACTGAGGCAGCTCCCTGGTGCACTCTGGTACCCCAATACCATGGAGAAGCAGCAGCAAAACCACCCCCAGTTTTATTTCTTCAAATTCAAGACAAGAAATTAGGAGCAAACAGTCATTAGACACATCACTGAAAGTAAACCCGGGTTCTACGCCTCACTTTCTCCTCTCAGTTCTCACGGATCTCCTCGGTGGTCAATTCCTCTGTGACATCCAGTCACCCCACTTGAAAGATGACTTAATCAAAAGGCAAATAATGGTTTTAAAATCAGCAATTACAAAAACCTGAAGAAAAAGCATCCCACTCTGCCCCAGCAAAGCCCAGTGGCCCTTGAAAGCTCGACAATGTGCCTGAAAACACTGAAGTGCCAAAATAGATCTTCCACTGCAGAGTTCTGAAGTCGTTTTGCCCTTGATTCCACTGCAAAGAGTTTGTACAGCTTTGTCAATCTTAGACAAAGGTGCCTTTTTCCTATGTACCCTTTCAAGGAGAGCACTCGAGTGCTTAAGTCAAAAGTACAGGGAGAGACAGGCAGCTCAAAGATAGCCCTGCCAAACGAGTGAGGAATATCAAATCCCCTTTACTCCTGCCCTCAAATGTTCTGAGATCTTGCAAGCCTGACAACACTGTCAATTTTGTATTGACAGCAGCAGTCAGACAAAAATCATTTCGGGAGTAAATCAAGGAGAGGAACCCTGCCTCCCTCTTTAATCCAGAGCCACACGAATTCTTACTGCCTGCAGAAGGGCATCTTTCTTTGTCTTTCCTGAAGCTTGCAAGGCTTTTTTTCCCCCCTTCCTCCTCCCCAGAGTCTCTTTGACATCATTTCTATCAGAACTGCCCACAACTCACACCTATGGTCAGCCTGTGACACGGATGAAATCTCAGCACAGCCGTGGCTGTGGCAGCACTCACTGAACTGTTATCAATTATCAAGGTCACTTTGTTTTGCTTGCTCTCGCTGGAGCTGCTCTGCCCTCAGGGCACAGGCTGCCCAAGAAAGCTTTCTGTCTGAGCTCCTCACAAGCCACAGCCTCCCTGCTCCGTGACTGGCAGTTATGTAAGATCAGAGGGAAGTTTCTACTATTAGAAGCAGTTGGCTGCATGGTGACTGTATGCTGTCCTGCTTACAGCACAGTTACAGCTGCTGGCTGCAGCACTCCACAGCTATTTTAACTCAGGGAGAAAAGCATCAATCTAGTCGAGATGTGTCAAGGAAAACAGTAGTTTTGGGAAGGTTTTCATTCCTGGCTGTGGTGCCCTGGACAGAAGTGCCCCAGAAGAGAATTAAAAGGGGAAAACATCACCCTAAGCTTGACAGATCTCCACAGACGAGCTGGAAATTATGGTAGGAGCCTGTGGAGGGCAGCGCTGTCTTGCTGGGGATGGTGCTGCCTGCTGCTAAGGTAATGCTGCTTTTTTTTTAATCTCCTTTGAATCTGAAAGCTGCAGATGTAAAAGCTGTCGGCCTGCACAGCCACGGCCTGTCGCTGCAAGCAGGATTCCTCGTTTTTCTACCTGCTACCCCCATTTTTAAAGCCGTTTTCCCTGCAGTGTTAGCCTGTGCCTGGGCAGGTGCCTCTTCCTCGGCTGTGTGGCTTTTAAGTGGGAGGAAGGCAAGCTGGGGCTGGGGGCTGGAGGCAGCACCGAGGTTCTCTCCCCTTGGAAAGTCAGGATCTTGGGAAGATACGTGCAGATCTGTTACATTGCAAAGGAAAGGAAATGCTCTCCAGGAGCACTTGCATGAGCTCACAATAACATCCTCTCCCAAAAAAACAGCAGGGCAGAGGTGAAGCTTTCCCCAGGAGCCTGAATCCTGCTGGCAGGGCCATAAGCCTGGCTCAGCAAGCTCTGCCCGTCCTGGGCAGAGCCAAGGTCCTCCAAGGACAAGGGTGGCTGTGTGAGCCAGGACAGGGCTGCTGGAGGAGCTGCGTCAGAGTGGGTGATGGGGCCTTGCAGGGGCTCCTCACCTTGCTTGGGTGCCTTTGGGCTTTACCTCCACCTGCACCATCTCCCAGTTCTGCCCATACCTGGGCACTCCATTGGCTTCCCACTTCCCCTGGGACCTGCCTCACCACTTCAAGCTCTCCTGGCTGAGGCTGGTCCCACTCACCTGCCCTGCCCTCTGGCTGCTCCTTCTCCCAAAACAGCCTCTCATGTCCCTGCCATCCCAGGAGCAGGTAGCAGCAGGCTCCCTCTGCCCCACAGCAGCTCCTCCAGCCTTGCACAGTGACAGGAGGGCTCATGGCAGAACGAGCCTTTTGCTCTCCAGCTCACCTCAGGCTCCTCACAGGCAGAAATTGGTACCTTCCAGCTCAGTGCGGAGGAGTCAGAGGGCCCCATCATAAATGTACAAGGCCAGACATGAACAGAGGCGTCAGGAAGGAGACCCAAGAAGTGAAGAGGTGTGAAGACTAAGGATTTTCTCCCACCCAGTAAAACACAGCTGCCAGCGTAGGGCCAGGGGCATCTGCGAGCTGAGCTGAGCTGAGGGGTAGCTGTGGAGGAGGCCTGCGGGGCTGCTCCCGCTCCTTCCCGACACCGCAGCTAAACAGAGGGCTGTGGAAAGCACAGCCCTCCATCTGGCATCTTTCCCAGGCAGTAAATTCTCTTAAGACCTGAAGCAAACAGAGCTTTAGTTGTACATTCTGCTGTTCTCTTCACCCCGGAGTAACGGCAGTGGCCTTACCACAGCGCCGCCTCGAACACGTACCACACCGAGGCCGAGGGACCATTCTGCTCCCCACTATCCAGGGGCACTGCCTCTGGTGAGGCAGATGAGGGCTTAAACAGCGAGCAGGAGCAATGAACTTCTCCTGTTCCCCACTGTTTGAGTGTGGGCAAAATAAAAGGCCATAATATACGATGCAGTCAGCCAAGAAAGCAATATTGCTCTGCCATGTGCACAGTCTACACTGAGACGAGTCCAGGATCTCATTTCTAAATTCCCATAGGTGCCTCATTTAAACCATCAGCCATAACCTGCCTCTCATTTTCAATACCACTTGGTATTAGAGCTGCAGTGAACTGCTGGTGAGAGATTCTAATTCCTGCAAACAAGCCCCTGTAGGCTTGCAAGGAAAACAGAGAGTTCCCCTCTCGGTTGCCTGCTAGGCTCCCATCTGGCTGTTTTAACGTTGCTATTGCTTTTCAATGTGCCTGTCTCTGCACACGAGGCTTTCAGCTCTTCCTCCAGAGACTCCTGGGTTCTCTTGGCGTTGGATTCTGACCCAAATGTAGAGGCATAGGCTGGGTCTTCTTAACAAAAGGGAAGATCGGATTTCATATTACAGTATCTGAAAGATTAATTCCACTTACACCATCATTTCTCCGTGAACCACACTTCTTGCCATCTGGATTTTTCCATCAGGAGGACAAAGAGCCATAGTGTTAAGCACTACCTGAGAGAAAAGAGCAAGGAGTGTAAGAGATGAGTGCAGAGATGCTTACTGAGAGAAAAGAGAAAACCAGTCCCAGAGAAGACAAACATTTCAAATGCATCGAGAGCCTGCTGGGGTCTTTTCTCCATGTGAGTTATATCCTGACCTCACGCTTCAGTGTTTTGAACCACTTTGTTTGTCGGGTTTTGATTCAGGGAATTCAGGAGATTTGGCTGCAGGAGGTCTCTGTATCATGTTTGTGGTTATTCTAGTAACCACAGGTCCAGCCAAAATCAGTGCCCTGCTGTGCTCGAGGCTATCAATAATCTCATGTAAGACCTTGTTATTGAAAGACATCTGTCCCCATCCTGACCAACATCATACCCTGTGCCAGCTAGGAAGGTGCTAGTGAGAGGGATAGAGGAAAGATGTCTTGGGTCCCAACTAACATCCTTCCACAGGCTCCTCTTGGGATTTCAGACACTCATTTAATCTCTCTACAGTTCAGGTTTTAAGAAAAGCCACAGCAAAATGACAGAAGGTTACAGAAGTGCCTCTGGTCTTTGCCTCTGTTACACAAGTGATAATCAGGGCTTGGCAAAGAAGTGGCTGGGTTCATTTTTAGTTAAACAAAATGTGTTTTTCTCAAGCAGGAACAAGCCACTTTGTCTTGTTTGAATATTTTAAAAGCTTTTATGCAATACTAAAGTAAAATTCCAAACCAAAAGTAAACTTTGAAGAGAAAAATGGAGCTGGCCATTTTTTGGGGGGGAAATAACAAAATGAACTGGTTCAAACACACAATGTTGTAGTGCTAGGACTTTTTTTCACAGAACTTTGATGAGTTTTCTTTCACTGGGATCTTCAAACACAACACAGATCTGTTACATGCTTTAGCCAATTCAAGTCAGTGGGAGTTGTGCTGTTTTTTTCCTTTTATTTGTCAGAAAATCCTTCAGTAGAAAACAGCAATTGTTTCCAGGGCAGAAAAAGAAAAGAAATGTAAGGAAAAAAAAGAGACCAAAAGGCCTTGCAGACTGTGGCACTCAACGGGCTGGATAAGAGCAGGCAGAGACAAAGCACAGCTAGGTTGAGGTCTCAGAGTGGCTGAGTCCCTTGGGAGTTTTCTGGGCTCATTTTGGTTGGAAAACACCTTTAAGATCATGGAGTCCCAGCCCTCTCCTCACCCTGCCCAGCCCACCACTAACCCATGGTCCTCAGCACCTCAGCTCCAAGGCTTTGGGATCCCTCCAGGGATGGGGACACCTCCAGCTCCCTGGGCAGCCTGGCACAGGGGCTGACACCCCTCTCGGCAAAAAAGCTCTTCCTCAGCTCCAACCTAAACCTCCCCTGGTACTACCTGGGGCCATTTCCTCTTGTCCTATCACTTGTTACTTGGGAAAAGAGACTAACACCCTCCCCAGTCCCAGCCTGCTGTCAGGGGATTGCAGAGAGTGCTCCTGTCTCCCCTCAGCCTCCTCTTCTCCAGGCTGAACATCCCCATTCCCTCAGCCCCTCCCCAGCACCCTTGTGCTCCAGCCCCTTCCCCAGCTCTGTGCCCGGCTCTGGCCACACTCCAGCCCTTCAATGTCCCTCTGGCAGTGAGTGAGGGGCTCAACACTGAACAAAGCACTCAATCTGTGGCCTCACCAGCATAGGGGGATAATCCCTGCCCTGCTCCAGCTGCCACCCCAGTGCTGAACCAAGCTAGGATGCCCTTGGCCTCCTTGCCCACCTGGGCATGCTGCTGGCTCCTGTTCAGCCACTGGCACCAGCCTCCCCAGGCCCTTTTCCCCCTGCACAGCTTTCCAACCACACATTCCCCTTGAAAATGATGCATGATGACAAAATGGTTTTCAAGCTTGTGTGCTCCCTTGTATTCTCCCCAGGACACAGGGAGGTTAATACACCTGGATTGCCCTTCAAAGCTCTATCCAGTCTCAAATGTCTCCTACGGGCAGAAGGCTGGTTTGTTTGTTTGTTTTGGTGGAGTTGTATTGTTTTTAACCAGAAAAAAAGAAAGGAGAAAGAAATAATCTAATCAGATGGTCTTTAGGTACTTCCAAGCTACAGTTTAAAAGAAAAGTAATCCTATCCAACCTCCATGGTGGACACCTCTGCAGAAAACGTTAGTGACCTTGTAAAACAGACTTTCCCCCCACCTCAGTTACAGAGGCTCCTGCATTAACTGGCTGTTTCCAGCCAGAGCAAATTCTGAGAGCCACCCAGAGGGAGAAGCTTAGAGAAATGTAATCAGTGGCAGCACTTTTGCTAGCTTTGCAGTATCTTAAAGTAGAAGGGGTGAGGGACAAAACCCTCAGCAAAGTCCCTGCCCTTCAATTAAAACCTTCATATTACTTTCCTCATTAGTTAAATCATCTGCTATAGCTATTTCCAAGCTTACCCTGAAGGCCCTGCACAGCAATTCCATTTCCAGGCCACTGCAGTGCAGGGCAGGATGGAGAGGTGTGCTTGGGAGGAGCTATGCTTTGTGTTGACATCAGGAGCATGTTATTCTGGCATCAGTCACCTGAAGCAACCCATGCTGGTGTGCTTTTTGGCAAGAGGATCACCGTATGAATGAGAGCTCTGTTGCAAAGCACCTCCCTGGCTGCAAAGGCTGGAGCCACCTGAGAAGTTTCACCAGCACCAAAACAGCTCAATTCTTGGAGAACCTCCTCAAAGTCAGGCCTGTAACAAGAGGCCTCACAGTGTAACTCCTGCTGCTAATCATCCCCATGGCTGTAACTAGCTGACAGACTACAACAGCGGTTTAAAGCAGCAGGAGTTAGGAGAACTGGAACTTGAGCATCCATCTGCTTACCTCCACAACTTTGACCATCTGCAGGGGCTGGGAGTCAGACACACTCTTTGAAAACGAGCCTGTGGACTTGTGAATCTCCTGATGTAGAAGCTGTATTATCTCTTTCTTGATTTCCTTTTACTGCTCCAGCCTAACGTTCTGTGTCGGTGAAAGTACAAACAGGTCATCAGGATGATGCTGGCAGTAGCTCTTGAGCACAGTGCATGACTTTAACAAGGCAGTAAAACTTGTAGGGCAACTCACAATGTCTTTTTCTGTGCTATTCTTCATGCTAATCTGTGCTGGGATTGCACAACACACTCCTTTACCAAAGCTCTTGGTGTTACATTATCTGCCCTGAAAAAAAAAGTGTCGGCTTTTATCCCTGTATTCTTCACTTCCCTGCAGTTCTCTTCCTTCATCTTTAACAGTAAAACCAGTCAGCTTTTTTTTTTGTCCATCTCTCTCATCATTCTTATTGTGCTTTTCATATTTTGCTGATTAAGTAGTTACCCCAGGGAGATTTCCTTTCACTGGAGTGTACAAAAAGCTGTAACTGCTCTTAACACTTGTGGGGAAGAGGAGGGAGAAGGGGACAGGGGAAGCAAATGTAGGCTGAGGTCACAGAAAAATATGTGGAGTGTTTAATAATATGCTTTGCCCCATCTCGACTTCTTTTTCCACAAGCAGGAAGATATTCTTCCTTGCTTTCTGCTTATTCCCCAAATCTGCCCACAGCACTGAAAACAACATACCTGGATGTCTGGAAAAAGTTGTTGTTTTAGGAGCAACATCCATCTCGCTGCTGCTGCTGCGGTGTGGCAGGGGACAGGCTAGATGACTTCCAAAGGTCTCATCCTCACTTGGTTTCTAAAACTGCTGAGAAAATAAACCCAAACTCCATACTCAGGCATTAGAGCAAAAGCTGATGCCACATCAGAATAAACACCGGCCATGCCACTCTGGGAAGAGCTCTAGAATGGCTCCCACATTGATTTAATACCAACTTTGCTCATCAATGTTCTCCAGGAGTGAGAACAGCACTTCAGGATAATGAGATCCTGGCAGGAGAAATACTCCTCAAGTCTCAGAGAAGGGACTGCTTTGATATTTGAACTCTTGCTCTCAGTTGAGCTCTGCTTTAGGCTGGACCAGCTGGCCTGAGCTTCCTGGGTCTAAATCAGCAAACCACACTGCAAAAGGGATGCCCATTTTCCACTGCATCACCTAGGAGGGTGCAAACCAGTCCTAGATGGGGTTCTCAACAAGCCAACAGAGCCTGAACACTCATCTCTATCATGTCTCACAATTCAGATGCTCTTTTCTTCTTCTCCTCACATCCCAGGTAAGTTCCCCACCCCTCAGGTGAGAGAAACAGCCTTTCTCTGGAGGCAAACAGCTATCCCATTATTTATACTAAGTGGAACAGCTCCTAGAGGAGAGACTGAGACAGACAGGCTCAAGTACAGCACCATAACTGAGCATTCAGGGGTATTCACCTGAGAAATAAAAGAACTGCTTCAATTTCTCTCCATTTCTATACATACAGACACATATAGAGATTGTATATCTGCATGTGAAAATCTCTTCATACATTCACATATCTATGTATACATGTTTGAACACGTCCCTATAAATGGCAGCTGTACACACACCACATTTTATAGGTGCATACACACATGCTATAGGAATGTATGTCTTACACACACATCCTAAGGTTCCCACCTAGGCCCTGGAAGCTTTGCAAGTAAAAGTCAGTCCAATGACTCATACCTTCAAAAACTTCCAATTTGAACCAGCCAGCACAAAGCATGCACAAGCACTCTGGTAACTCTCCAACACAAAGCACTGGAGCTTTCCTGCATACAACAGTCACCAGAAACAAGTCCTGCACCTCCAGGGCTCAGCCAGCACTGCGCTCGGGTGGCACAGGATGTTCTGTTTCAACAGCCTTACTTGACAAGAAATTAAATCATAGTGTCTGATGCTGCTGCTTTCTCAGGGGATGAATTAAATGCCTGTAAGAATCCTACCAGAGAGTCACTCCCGCTCTCTGGATGCATTTAGCAACACACCTGCAGGCCCTGCTGCACACACTGGTCACAATAACGTAATGCTATTTGGAGGGTAATGAACAGTTCTGCTTTCTGGGGAATAGCATTTCTGTACGAAAATTTCCTCTTAATTCACTTCAGAACAGCTCTGCCTGATACATCCCAAGTGCATGCAAGAGCAAGATGCCTCACACCAGAGACTCCTCACCTCCGGCGAGCAGCGCTTCCTACGAAACACCAGCACTACCAGAGCTCCAGCGGCTCATTTGGTTCAGAGGAGGCTCTGACAATCATGTGGACGAAGTCTGGCCAAATATTTACCTGGGAGACGCGTAAGAACATATGTTCCTATCATTAAGTTGTTATTAGTCCCGAGGAGGAAGGGGTGTGGTACACTGGGGAGCAGCTTTTGGGGGCTGAAGGAATGTTTTTGCAACACAGGCTTCCAAAACTGATAACAGAAGGAGTCTGGATGTCATGAAAACCACGACACAGACAATGATGACTTACTCATTGTGTGCCTGAGTTGGGTTTTCTATATTCTGTGAACCACAGGGGATTTGGCAGGGTAAGAATTGTTTGCATTCCCAACAAAAGTCCTTAAAGGACTCGCCCCAAATCGGTGTCAACTCTGAGATGCGTTATCAGCCCTGGAAACTGTGCTCTGAGGCAGCAGACAAGAGCACAGCAGCCCTCACACTCCAAGAGGGGTAAGCAGGATCAAAAGCCAGATTGACAAGAAGCCAAATGGATTATACAACAGGGATTTTGCCAGTCCAAACCCAAACTTTCTTTCAAAGACAGTAAAGCTGAAAATACCAGATGGGAATTTCCATGCAAGTAACGCCTTACTCGTGTGACCACTTCCTTCTAGTTGGATTACCACAGGTTACACAGATCATCAGCTCATTTTTACCTACTCCTCCTCCTCATGAATACATCAGCTGAGGATCCCAGTTTTGTGGAATAACTTCATGGTGGGAACCACGAGTGAGCACGATGCAGCCGCTTCACATTCAAACCAGGAACAAGGTGCTGCTGCACCTGTGGGTATCCTTACCCTTGCGACCCAGGCACACTATGAACGAGAGATTAGCTCTAGAACATGCTGAACAACTATTTAAAGGAAAATCCAGAGCACCTTACACAGTGAGCCATGTTCCCAGAACTGCTGGGAGGCATTTGCTTAACTAGCAGCATCCCACCGGCAAGTCTGTGCTCTCTCTGCTCTCCATGCCACGTGACCTTTTTCACATGCAGAGCACTATGGGCTTCTCCAAAGTTGCTCCTCTGTGAGCAAGCTACAGCTCCTGCCTCCTTCCTTAGCAGGGAGAGGCACTAACTTATCCTTCCTTAGTGGAGGGAGGCACTAACTTCCAACCACACTATTTTAGCAGAACGTTAGGAGCGTTGCCAATGAGCCCTTCGTGTCTTTCAACAGGTGGGCTGCCAGGAGCAAAACTACTCTTCAAAGCCTCAACATTACTCATATCCTTAATGCAGCAGATGGGCCATATAGCATCAACACAGGAGCCAGATACTACAAAGATCTGCAAATAGAGTACTACGGAGTCGAAGCATTTGATGATCCTGCCTTTGACTTAAGTATCTTCTTCTACGATGCTGCCAATTTCATAGGCAAAGCCTTAAACACTTCAGGAGGTAAGAGGGAAGCAAAGAGAAGCTTCTGGAGGAAGTTTCAACATAAGCCAAATGGCTTTTCCTTGCAGTAACAGGCAGCCAGCAAAGCTCAGAGTCAGCATACGGTTCGAGAAGGCAGACGCAGAGAGATGGGTGCCTATGCCATGTGCTGCACAGGAGGTGGCCGTTGTCTGGTTCCTTGGGGCTGGCAAAGGCTGATTGCCCCAAACCCAGAGAGGTGGCAGGAAGGGCCAACTCAGAATCACAGAATGGTGGGGGTGGGAAGGGCCCTACAGAGCTGCTCCAGCTCAACCCACTGCTAAAGCAGGTTCCCCTGGCTCAGGGGGCACAGGAACGGGTCCAAGCGGGTTTGGAAACCTCCTGAGAAAGAGCCTCCACACCCTCCCTGGGCAGCCTGGGCCAGGGCTCCCTCACCTCAGCACCAAAGGAGTCTCCTTGTATTCCAGTGGAACCTTTTATGTTGCCACTTAATGGCAGCACAGCCTGTGGAACTCCACTGGCCACAGGCCTCCAACTCAACTCAGTGCCGTTGATCACCACTCTCTGGGCTCTGTCATTCAGCCAGTTTCTCCATTCGCCTCACCAGCTCTTCCCAGTGAGAGGGAAGGACAGAGGTGATGGCACTGCAGGTGCTGGCCCATCCTGCAGGAGCTGGCAGAACCCCTCTGCATCCACACACCAGTATGGGCTCCAGCCCAGCCCACGTACCACAGCCCTGCTCCTGCTGCACTCACCTGGGAGCAGCAGCACTGCAGAGCTGGCTTTAGTGCTCTGCAGAACTGGAGCTGTATTCAGACCGTCTATTATGCTAGAGAGCAGGAGAAGTTAATGAACTAAGTCAAAAACTACGAGCCTGACCCACAGCCTGCTGAATTTTTGTCAGCAGGGTTTGGATTATGGCCTAGTTATCATAATTTCCATTTGTTCCAGAGTTTGCTCTGACTCTGACTGGCTGCAAGATCCGCTGCTTTCACTGCAGTGCTTTATTAAATCCCCAGTTATGGCTCACACTGGGCTGCTGAGATACAGTAAATTACGAGTCCGTTTTTACAGGCAGACTATCCTACAGAGTTTATGGGACTTGTCAGTGATCACAGTCAGGGCTGGGCCAAAAATCTCTGCCAAAACCGGGGCCTTGTTTCCACAGAAAACTACACTAACAAGTTTAGTCACAGAAAGCTTCTCCTTTCACAGGAAATTACAACCATTTTCATCTAAGGCCTAAGTTAGATGCATGGGGCCAGGAAGAAAAACCACCCTACTTGAGACTTATGGTGAATCCTCCTTGCAAACATGAGTAACCGTCAGCATTGTCTTCCCAACTCCTTTCTAGTAGGTTTTGTCCCCCTCTGTGTCTTCCTCACTTTAGAAATGCTAAAGCCCACTCACCTTGCTGTGCCTCTGGTTTCCTGCAGGGAAGGTGTTTGTTCATTGTGCCATGGGGGTGAGCCGCTCCGCCTCTTTAGTGCTCGCCTTTCTAATGATCCACGAGAACATGACGCTGGTGGATGCTCTGAAAACAGTGAGTGCTCACAGGGACATCTGCCCAAACTCTGGGTTCCTCAGCCAGCTGCGGGACTTGGACATTCAACTCAACGAAGAGAGGAAAGCAACCAGAGCATCTGCTACCAAGGAGCTGTGAGAGAGGATTGCTGAAAGAGAGAGGACAACGTGTTATTTGACTTTCCTGTATCTCTTCTAAATGAATTGCATTTGTAAACTAAGGATGCAAAGTTTATGGCACACCAGAATGCATAATACTACCGAAACTAGATTTTACTTGGTCTTCCCATTTTGCAAAGCCCTCTTAGATGATACTTGTGATTGGGTGTGTATTGTATCCTTCACTCTCCACCTTAAAACCTAGCTCCCTGCTGGTTAAAAAAACACAACCCCAACATATCAGGTTCCACTTCAGAAATAGCTGTGTTTCAGCAACCAGTGGAGCTCATATCACTTTATGAAGTGTTAGGCTATTTGAGGTGAAAGATGCCATATTATTTATACTACAGTAATGCTTAGAAGTTTTCTTATGAACCAGCCCCTCACCCCTTTGCTCCCTGTATCTAAAACCATTTGTATTTTGAGACCTGAAACTGGCACTGGTTAGTTCTTGCTTTTACGAGTGGTGGAGCCTCTGAGTTGGGGGTAAGAGGCTGTTTAAAGGCAGAGCAGCTGGGAAACAACACAGGCCACTCTAAGAAATCATTCCAGGTCTCCCTATAGTGTTTTCCATTTGACTGTTGAGCAGATTTTTTTCCCCCTGCATGGAAATAGCTTTGTTTGAGAGGACATTCAAATGCCATTCATCTTCCCCGGTAAAATTCATCCAGGAGATGCCGTGGAAAATGCTTCTGAAGAGAAAAGTGTGTTCCCAGCTGAGGCTCCCAACAGCTGCAGTGGGAGAGAGTGCAGGAAAGCATTTGACAACAGTTCAACCTATCCTAAATTTGCCTGACAGTTCAACATCCTAAAGCTGAGGATTTTCCTTCTCAAAAATAAAGGTCGTTAACATTGCAACATCGAGTTCGGTGGCATTTGCTTTTGTGAGGGGACTAAAGTGAAAGCTGAAGGGACACAGGAATAGCAAGGGAGGTGCTGACAGGCAGCAGGCTTTCATCTCTGTGTCTCTGGGCCACCATAAGAGCACTCAATAGCTACTGTCATCTGATGGATCAGTGCTGCCTGGAAACTATGTGAAGCACATCTGGCTCTGGGTTCCCAGCGGACAAACATTCACAGCACAAAGCCAGCTCGGGAATGGCAGTTGTTTGCATTCCTAGTACCAAACTCAGGAATGCAGAAGAATGAATACTCCCCACCATGTGAGCTGGCTACTCCAGAACTTCACAGCAACAAAGGAAAACATTCCTTGCAATTCCCAGGGCTATCTACAAGGCAGATTTCTGCCTTCAGGACACACAACTCAGCATCTTTTATAATGCTCTTTGAGGACACCTACATCTGTCATCTAGGTCAGGAGGAAGAGCACAAAGCAGAGTAGTCGGCACTGAGGTCCTCACCCTCCCTCCCACAGTACATCACCAGGGCTTTTGCCCTGGACTAATCCTGCAGATTAGACATCCCTGAGCAGCAGGAGAGCAGTGCTAGGGTGCTTCTTCGCTTCAGTTCCCTGCATAAGAAGGAAACCTGCTCATGAGCTCCAGGGCTTCTCTGGAAGGTCGACAAACACACAGCAAGTAGGAACAGTCCATTTAAAAGTATGCTTCAGACCCAAACCAAAATTTCCGCTTAAAAGCGTGCTTCAGACCCAAACCAGAATGTGTGTCTCAGTTACCAATTAACTCTAACAAAGTGATTTCAGCTTACACAACATGTGGGAAAAACAGGCACTGGTGGCTTGCTCTGCAGAGATGCTGCCAGCCCCAAGCACAAGGGTCCCGTTTCTTTCCACTTCCCAGCTGTAGGAAGACTCTCTTGGCCTTTAACAACAGGACTGAGGCCGCTTTTTTGGGTGTGGAGCGACAGACACAGCCCAAGCAGCAGTGGTGGGCAGCAGAGCAGTGAGCACCTGCTGATGAAACACATCTCACCTGGTAACAACCCACCGCGGCGTTAAAACACCGCTTGGGACAGCCGCAAAAACCCTGCATCTTCCACCCACGCCAAATTACCGCAAACGCTGCGCAGCGCCACAGACAACATAATTTCTCACGCTGCCTTCAACACGCACGGGCTCCCCGCAGTCTGCGTGCCCCGGCCGGGCCGCCTCACCCGCCCGCCGCCGCCAGGTGGCGCCCTCAGCCGCGCCTCGGCCCCAGGACGCGCGGCGGGCCGGGAGGGGGCGTGGCCGGGCCGGGAGGGGGCGTGGCCGGGCCGGGAGGGGGGCGTGGCCGGGCCGGGAGGGGGGCGTGGCCGGGCCGGGAGGGGGCGGGGCCGGGCCGGGAGGGGGCGGGGCCGGGCCGGGAGGGGGCGGGGCCGGGCCGGGAGGGGGGCGGGGCCGGGCCGGGAGGGGGCGGGGCCGGGCCACACCGGGCGAGCAGTGGCCGCCGCGCACTCGCCCCCGGGCCCCGCGCAAGGGCTGACACGTCTGTTTGCTTCCGAGTGCCACTCCGAGGGAAAGGGAGCAGCCGGTGCAGGGGCACTAGAGGCGGGGGAAGCTGTGCTTGTGAGCGCCCCTGCCCAGCGCCGCTCAGGAGGGTCGGGCACAGACCACTCCCACTCGCCCATCCGCGGGTAGGGGGCTGCGGCAAAGCTCGACATCCCCAGCACGTGTGTCAGGGATAACCCCAAACCACACCCTCGATGTCTGTTCCAAGGATGAATCCCAAATGCCCACCAAGGCGGGGGGGAGCTGGGAGCTAGCACAGCGCCCCCCCGCCCCCGGCGTTCCTCACCCCCAGGGTAAACTACCTGCTACAAAGCCCAAGGTACCCGGGGGTAACCTCCAACCGCTCCCACACCATCCCCATCCCTGGTGCCTATCCCCGTATCTCCCCTGCTGCCCCCAGCCCTGAGGCCGGACAGGGCACATGTGCTTACGCCACCCTGGAAACTCAGCCTCCCGCTGCCGCTGTCCTGCACTTGCCTGGCTCGGGCTGATGCTTGCAGGTCCAAAGAGGGTAGAGGATTATGGTTTATAATTAACACAATCAAAAATAGACTTTGAATAAGCTGAGCAGAGAGAGGCTTGAAATCTGTTGTGCAACCGGCACGTTAGGAAGAAACGAAGGGGCATTATTCAAACAAAGGTAATCCAAGACACCGCAGCGTGGGAGCTTCAGCTACCAGGCAAGTACTTTTAAGCTTGTTTACAAAGCAGCCCCCAGTGAACTCGATACACGCACGGAGCAGCGTGAATGTAACCACAGCCAGCTCTGCAAGCAGCGGGCAACCGCAGGACCAGGCCGGATGATCGCCGCTGACACTGTACTCACAAACTCTAATGCTGGTGAAACCCTGGTTTGCTTTCCAGCTGCATTCCCAGGCTGAGGAGCTCTTGCTGGAAAAGATGCTTAAATTCCTAAGGGTGTGCTTTTTTTCAACACCAGCCCAGCTTGTACTTCAATTTCTTCCAGATCTCTATGTTTAAGATAATAGCCATGAAACACCGTATCTGGGTTTCCTTCTGCTCAGCTGATGTTCACGAGAGATGTCCAGGGAAGGGAGAAACTGGCCATCCAGCTACCCTGGAGAAAATGGGAAACAGATTATGGATAAAGTGCTGTGCAGTTCAAAACCAAAACCCGTGGGGGGGGTGGAAACCCCAAAAAGTTAAGAGGGTAGTGGTGGGGGGGATGATATTTTCTTGCCTTTTATTTTACCTACTAACTCTGTACAGTCTGGGACTTGTGTGGATTATTTTTAACTAGGATAGAATTCTCAGACAGAAATGTTGGGGTTTTTATTTAATACCAGCAGCTTTCCTCTGAACATTTTTATTGAGGAAATCTGTTTGCATGGTGGTGGAAGCCATCGGGATGCTTGGGAGTAAAAGAGTACAGAAAGAGAAGACTGGGTTAAATTAATTCCTGCTAAATACCTACCAGCAGACTTGCTGTCTATATGGGGAGCTGGAGATAGAATTGTACCAGGGTAAAAAGGATACTGTGTCTATTTATAGCGCTGCCTTCAACACTGTAGGAATTCAAAGGAAAACTCTTAACTCAGCACACAGTCTTCTCATCATCTGCTTCTGTCAAGATTAAATCTGGGCTGAGATCATTCCCTTCTCCTGCAAATCCCTGCTAGGAAGGATCCGTTCCTTTCTGCAAGCAAGGAACCACCGTGCTACAAACCACTCCAGGGCTCATGTGGTCAGGGCTCTGGGAGCCCTCACACAGAGACAAATGTCACACCTCTTTCGGTGGTCAGAGGAAGGGGACAAAAAGACTCTCACAAGCCTCAGCACTTTAGCAGGACAGACCAAAAGGGTTTTACCTGCTCTGCATCCCTGCTCCCTGGGCTGGCCTCAGCCCTCCTCCCCCCTAATACCAGATGCTCTGGAGCACTTGAAAACAAAGAGGCAGAGCAGCTCCAGCGTGTCCAGTGCCAGGCAGGAGGGAGGGGAAGAGGAACAAGTCCTGGCACATAGTCACAATCACTTACTGAGATGAGGCCCTTACCCTCCAGGAGTATGTGTCCCTCTTCCCACTGCAGGACCAGCCATCTCTGGGCAGGTCTGGGCTCCAGGAGGTGTCTGTGGCGCCTGTTTATCAGGAGAAACTCTCTCTGATGTTAAAAGTACAAACGAGAGCAGCCCTTTGAAAAGGTATTAGCAAAAAGCTGACCACCACTCTAAAAATAAGGCAGGCTCCTGCAGTTCCTCAGCTCTACTCTTCTTTTAGCATCACAGTGCCTCAGATCTTTCCTTCTCATCTTCCACCTTCCAGTTTCTCTTTAATAAGAGCAGCTCTCTCGGTCTTCACAAAGCACTACCTACTCCACCCTCCCGGAGCTCCTCTTTTGTGATTCCTTTCTCAAGCTGTCTGCTACGTGGGGAGCAGAAGGTGCAGGACTTGGTGCTGCCTTGGAGGTACAGGTAATTATTATGTGCATCTGTTATTGTGGTTGCTGCCTCAACAGGTGGAAAACATGCTGTTCTCTGATAGATTTGCAGCACACTGTGCTCCTGCCTTGTCTCTTCTCTAAAGCTGGTCGTGTGGTGTTCCTAAAACAATAAACACAGCCTCAGTGCTGCCACAAAAACCCCTGGTAAATATAGTTTTATGGGAATGAAATATTAAAGGATTTGAACAGTTATTCACTGAAAGCAAAACACGAGCAGTAAGGTTGGGTAAAGATTCAAAGGCTGGTTTGCTTCCTTTCCCTGGGGCACATCAAGGCTGTACGGTTCGCACTTTGGAGATGGATAGTGGGGAATTACTTAACCCCAAATGATGGAAACAATTCAGACCGTAATAATACAGCAGGAGAGTTTCTCACATTACATCTATTCCCCATACTGCTGGCTATGTTCTGCCTTCAGATTCACGTGCACAATCCTCATCAGATTCTGGAGGGACTGTGTTTGAAGCCAAAAATGCGTTTCATTGTCTTTCTGAAGTCTCTCTACGGTTTTAGTTGCTTAAATCCCGAGCTCAAGGACCGGGGACAAAGCTTGTCTAAACATTTCCCACTGTCTGTCTCCGTGAGTTTCCCATCTGCTGTCTTTTATTCTGAACTTCATCTCCCTCCTTTCCTACAAACACAAAGCAGAAACACACGTTTCCTCCACCCTGGAGTGCAGGAATCACCCAGTTTCCCAGCAGGCTCTCTCACAACACACCACCGATCCAAGTTTATCTACAAATGCTACGAGCCCTTTGTGGGGCAGAAAAGGGAGGAGACCAGAAACGTGGGCCAAGTTTCTGAGTGTTAGGAACAGCCTCCCATCCCCCAAAGGGGCTCCATATCCTGTTTCCTCTCTCCTTGAAAAAAATTTCACCTGGCTTTGGGTTTCATTAGGAGAAATACACGTTGCTGCAGTCCAGGCTCTAAGCCCTCAGCCCATGCTTCCTGCTGACACTGCAGACACTACAAAAGCCACGAAAGCTCGCTCTGACCTGGGGGCTTCAAATTTACTACAATAGCAAAGCAAATTAACTGGAGAGCACGTGAGGCAGGTTGGGAAATTGGTGGTGACCAACAAATCTTCATTAAGCTCCCGCACCAAGCTGCGCTGCGCCTCCGATGGAACTGATTATCCCGTCTCCATCTGTGTTTCGACTCTTTCTCCACCAGCCTTAAAAGAAATTCAGACTTGCTTGAGGTCTAATTAGAAATAAACCACAGCAGCAATGCACCTTGCCCCATGCACACACCCAGTTTGGAGGTGTACTGTTCAAACGGGCCAAGTTCCCCTCTGTTCACCACCTCTTACCCTGAGTTTTGCTAACTCTTTTATTTACTGCCAGCATCTCCCAGAGACTTCTGCTCCCTGTTTTGTGGTGACTTTCTGGATTACTGGTTTGCATTCCCAAAGACAAAGTCTGGGATCAGCTCCTGGCACTGCTCTCCAGACGTTTCAGCTCAAGAGCCACCAGTGTGAACCCTGAGAGCTGCTGGGACTCGCCACAGCAAAGCCTGTGCTCAGCCTAACAGCAGCTTTTACAGGATTAGAGCAAAGCCCTTTTCTCATGGTCAGGACTGAAGGGAACTGATTCCCCTCAGACCACTACCACAAATACAGCTCCACAGGTAAAACTCAGGTGCCAAGCTACTCTGCTGTGTGCTCTTTAGAAACACCCCACCCAATTTCAGCCAAACAGAGAGAGTTTTGAGGGGAAAAGTGCAAGGGAAAGCGAGGGGGATTAAGCAGCAGTACTCAGATAGCTCCAGCACCTGCAGCATACATGCAGAGCAGGACCTTCTGCCACAGACTGTCCTTGCCCTAAGGTAAGATAAAAAACCCTTCTCAAGTGTTTCTCTTATATAAGGTAAAGAACAAAAGGGTACATGCACAGCATGACTAAAGGAGCTGGCCTTCGGTATCATTCTTGGCCAGACAGCGATGATGTCGAAGCCATGAAGACTGGTTCTGCCCCACACCACGTTGTCCTCAGAGTCAGGCAACACTTGAAAAACACAGATGTGGCTCAACCTTTTCTGTACCAAAGAGAAGGGCTCAATTATTTGGGTTTGTGCAGCAGCACCTCAGCATACAGGCTGTCCCTGGTTCCCAGCAACCTGCTCTTCACACAGGTGCCTCTCGTGCCCCGGGTGAGACAGGAGAGTGCAACCACAGCAGTTGCCTTCTAATGGGATCTGAATTGGTTTTTTGGGGCAAATGGTTAATTGGTTTCTATGCTCCAGAAGGAAAATGTGTTCTGTTCTTTTTGTACTAAGTGACCTATGGCATTCAGGGGCACGTATTTTCAACTACTAGTTTGTCTCAGAAATGTGGCAACAGTTAACCTAAAGAAATACCTGTAATCCCAAGAGCTAACACAACTGCTGGGAAATTCTAGAGCTCAATTCAGCTGTGCCACAGAACACCACGAGTTCCTATTGTGTTTTTCCCTTCAGCACACTTAGCAGTGAATTTTACCATGAGAAGCAAGCAATTTGCTTAGCTGGCTTGGGATTTCATCTCCTTCTGTTGCGTCTCTTAGACTCACCACACATCAACAAGCAAGTCTCAGCTCTGTTCAGTCTCAGTCTGATCTCTGTACTAACTTGATTTATTGCTTTGGTTCAGAAATAGTATATTACATTATACCCCAAAGGGTCTGATTAGAGCTGTCCAGTATGTTAATGATTTATGGGGGGCATCTGGGACTGCATGAGTAGCATACGTGTTGTATCACTGCTATGGGAGGAGTCTGCTTTGTTCATTCCAGTGTGCTCCAAGACAAAAGCGTGTCAAATTCCAATAAGCTTTAGTTCACAAACCTGATTTGACAGGTGGCCAAGCTTGCACTGGGACTGGCCATAGTTCTCATGGTGGGAATCAAACAAAACAGCTGGATTGCTTATAGCCATTGCGTTGTGAGAGGATTTCCACTCCTTTCTCTTGTTCTATTTCTATCTTGCAGTGCTTAAGGAGGTGTTTATCCCTCCCAGTCTGGTAGCCAGAAACCTGGGCAACAGGAGCTCGCTGTCAGCTCTATGGCTTACCTTTCTGACAGAAGAGAACTGGTAGGGAACTACAGGCTACTGGAACTGGCCTTCCAAACCTCTCCAAGTCCTGCCACGGCTATCAGGTTGCTGGAAAGATCAGAGAGGCTGGGGTGAGGCAGAGAAAGATGAAGAAACAATTAGAAAGTTGTCTTTAAGCTGTAATGTCCCTGCATTTAATAAGGGATCATGCCATTTGTTTAGGGCAAATCTCTATAGAAGGGCTCTGTGAGCACTGAAGAAAGGTATCAGGAGCACAGCAGGGTGATAAAGGGTTTCTGTGTCCTATTCTGTTCTATTTTGAGCACTAAAGGCAAAATCTGCCAAAGCATCCCTAGGAAGCCTTGTCCTCCAGCACAGAAGTCCAAACTTGACCATGACTTTGACTTGCACATGAGCTGCCTTTGACCCAACACAGCTTCTGGCCCGAATTAAACCTGAGGGTGACTCTTTAGCCAGGTTCAGCTGTCCCTGCCAGTGGTTGCCAGCACTCTGTCCCTAGGCTGCCTCCCAGCTCACACACTTGGGGAGAGATGTAGGAAAAAGAAGGAAAATCATCCAGCTTAACTTCTCGGTCTCCACCTGTGTGGCAACAGCGCGGAGGGAACAGCATCGTGTTCCTCACAGGCTCCCTGTGATAGCAACTATAAAACGCATTCCAGCGCTCCAGAAACACCAGGGAGCCGTGGCTGCCTACCTCCTGCTGCTTCCCATCTTCATTCCTTGCAGGTTACTCAACCCTCCTGCTAAGCCCACGCAGGGATGAGCCTGCTGTCTCCCGTGAGCTGGGTAGCATGAAGCTATCTCTGTGGTGCTGGCAGAGACCACAGGGCAAGAACAAAGAGCAGAGAAGCTGTCAGTGCCCCAAGCACAACAGACCTCCCCCTAAAAAGGCAATATATTGTTTTTTAAGATAGAAGAACATAGCAGAGCCAGTCCCAGGGGAGAAGGGCTTTGCATTGTGCCATCCTTTCCGTTACATCCTTGGGGCACAAACCATTCATTTCTAATAGGGATTCTTTGAATTCTGAAGCCTGATGTTTCCAGCACTGGGCTGGAGGACACTGCTCTATGACTTATTGTTCCAGCAGCCTCATCCACCTTCAGATGTGGCCTGCTAAACTCTGGTGGGGACACAGGACACCGACCTAAGGGACTGCATTACAACTGGCGTTCTGTGCAAGGCACAGCACTGGAAATCCTCGGCCTCTGAATACGGCTGAAGCAAGGAACAAACATGATTTCTGCCTCAGACCATTTTGGAGCTTACCTGGGGAAATTAGATTAAGAGTATGGAACATTGTGTAAGCCTGAAGAGTAAAGTCATAGCTGAGAGACTGGAAACAACCCCCAAGTGGCATTTTTGTCTTGCTTGCATTAAGCTAGATGCAGCACGCCCAGCAACCCATCTGGGGCTTCCCAGTGGTGTGTTCAGGTGGAAGTTAGATCTCCAGATCAACACCCCTTGCCAACCTGACATGAAGCAAAAGAGTGTAGTAGCAGGGCTGCTTGGCAGCCACAGTTTCACCCTGAGCAGCCACAGAGAGGGAGGAGGGGATGTACCCTGCAGTGCACAGCACTAACAAGCTGTGCCCCACACAGCTGCAGCACTGAGGCTGAGATGCAGCACTGCAAAGGTGAGCCCCCAGTCCACTGCATTTGCTCCCATCGTTGGCCAAGTCAGCACTAACAAGCTGTGCCCCACACAGCTGCAGCACTGAGGCTGAGATGCATCACTGCAAAGGTGAGCCCCCAGTCCACTGCATCTGCTCCCATCGTTGGCCAAGTCTGATGGCTGAAGTGCACTGCAGAAGCTGACACCAGCAACGCCGTTTGAGCCAGGAGCAACAGCCTGGCAGGGAGCTAGAGACACTCTCACCCATGGGGGCAAACAGCACCGAGATGGGGTAGATGCATTTTGGAATCAGCTGCAGTCTTTGGCTCACAGGCAGCATGTCTGATTTTCTACCAGCTCAGGTTGGGTTAATAGGCAGAAAGCTGTGCTTGGTAGCTGAGGGCACAGCAGTGCTAAGGGGCTCCAGAGGGCACAATTTTGCGGCTGAACCTGTGTGCTCACAGCCAAAAGCTCTGTATCTTTGCTGGGGCTGGTAGGGGATTGACTTTCCTTTGCTTGCTTGCCAAGAGCCAAGTTCAGGTCCTGAGAGCTCTGCAGTGCTCTCGCTCCAGCTGATGACTTCATGAACACCTAGCACAGGGAGGAACACAGCTCCCTGCATGCCTTTAAACCTTTATGTTTCCCTGTATGTGCTCATGACATCACAGCCACCTGAGGCCTTGAACTCTGCTCTTGGCAGGCAAAAGCCTTTCAGGTCGGCTTACATTGGGGTTCTTGCTCTCAGTGCCCATTTATGTAACAACTGCTGGATGGCTGTAATTAGATGACTGTAAAGCACCACCTAAAATGCACTAGTAAGAAATTCTTAATAGCTGATGCTGTAACAAGCACTTACAAATATATATATATATATATAACATGCAGATTGTTAACAGTGTCTGGGCCTGTTTAATGCACAGCTTTAACCAGTTAAAATGCACACTATTAAAATGGCATGTAAAATTTGTAACTAGTACAGAAGAGATCCACTCCAGCAACAAAATACAGCCAAGCTTCTTCAGCAGTGAAGAAGCCACAACAAAGCTTGGGGTGGATGAGCTGACGGACGTACCTCTCAGCCATGGCTTCTGTAAAGCACCCCCTGCCTGCTGCAGAGCTCCTGTCTCTGCCCTGACTCAGAACCATGCTTAGGATCTCATTTATATTACAAACCAGAATGTAACCTGGTCAAAAGAGAAGGAACCCTCTTGGTTTTTGCTTTCTGTGAGGAAGGAGCAGGACGGGGGAAAATCCATTCAGCCGCCCGTATTTTTCCACTTCTCTTTTTCTCCAGGCTAAGCTGCAGCGTGGGCAATAGCTCCACAGAGATGGTTTCCTGTGGTTAAAGAATAAAACAAACACACAGCCAAGGCTCAGAAAAATTAGTAAAATCAGCAGGTGGCTGGGTTTTGCACATTTGGTGCAACATTGCTGCACATGAAAGGATGGCTGCTGCCTCTGTCTAGCCACGGGCAGGAGCCACACACGTGGCTGGTAAATGCCAGTGTACTAACCAGCTGATGACAAGGGAATATTTTATACTACAGTTGCAGACAAAAATGAGGCCACCCTGCCTCGGGGCCTGTGTTGATGTACATCCTGCAACAGTGGAGACCATCAGGTCTGAGCCCTGCTGCAGGGCCCGCAGACTTGATGTAAAAAAATGAGACATTTTTGAGGCTTTTGAGGCCTGGCAACCCATAACATCCATGGAAGCTGTGGTAAACTCAGCATATTTGAGAACCAGGATGGGCTGATTAACTTCTTCCTTCCATTTGAGTAGTGCTTTGCATCAGAAACCTTGCTGCTCCTTCCCCTGGATGTTACACGGAGGAAAGCTCTACTTGGACAGAGAAGAGGTGTCATGATCTCTCTCCAGTTAGGGCACAAACTTTGGTATCACTGCAATACTGAGTGGGGGGAAAAGCCCCCAAAAGATGTTTTCCTCCTCCTTGTGCTGCTCAAAGCTGTCCAACACAAAGATTAACTTAGTCAGTCTTCTCCTCAGCACAAGCTCTGTGTGGGCTGCTGAGAGCAAGTCCCCCTAGCTGGATTCTGCTGAGTCACACCAAGTGGGTGCCTTACCCTAAATGTGCAGCTGAGTCTGGAAGCCTCTACTAATCTGGAAGTGCCATTCAGATTACATCCTTCAGCTGCTGGAGAGATTTCCTTACAAACAGTTGGCTGCTCAGATACCTCTCCTGAAACTGTCTCTCTCTCATCTATCAGGTCCAGCCAGCCCTACCTCAGCCACAGTTGTGCCAGGTTTAGCCCATCTCTGTCCCCTTGCACTCCCAGCCACTGGTGAATTAGGGCTCCAGAGAGACTGTTGGGTTAAACACCACTGAAGGAAGAACGATGACAGCAATACTTGTCACTGTGATGTGGCAACACCAACTTCACTCTCAAACGTGTGTTATCTCAGAGGAATCTTTCCAAGGGACAGGCTTGCTGAGGAATGTTGGTGGCTTTGGAATAGGCATGAACTTGACACCACCTACTTGGGCCAAGCCCTGGGCTTTGGGCTGGTCTCTTACCACCACAAATGAGCCTGTTTCAAGTGCAGTCTGGTTGGTATCTTCAACGAGATGACAAGGTTGCAGCATGTAGCAGCTTGAGAGAAAAACAGGAGGCAGAGCATTTTGTTTTCAGGACTTAAAGACTATGAAGTAGTTTCCCTGTAGCCAGAGGAAGATGGCTATGTTCTAAAAAGCCAGCACAAATGCCTGGGAAGATTAAACTATTCAATGCATCACAGCAACAAGAGCATCGGCGTCCTTACATTATACTCCAACCCCTCCTTTATCTTGGCACAGGTAAAGGCAAGAAAGGGAGAGGATATAAAGGCTTTCTGCTAGAAAAGAAGCTGATTTTTCCTCCTAACTTTGCACAGCACCATGCTGCAGGGTTTTATGCTGCCCTATCTCAGCTTTCACACCATCCTCTCCGCTGGATCTCGGACCAACTAACGCCCAGCTGCCCAATGACATCAACTTTTGAGTTTGGGTTTCTCATTTAATTAAAGATGATGGTGTTGGAGAAACTGGACAAGAGGTGGCATGTGTTTCTAAGGACTGAGACACCTGCCAAAGGATACCTGTCTCTAAATGCCTTCTCCTTGGCATGGCACTGAACAGCGTTAATCCTGTTATGCATAAAGTTTAGTCGCTGGATTAACTGAGAAACAACCAAAGCATCGGCAGTATACACAGCCCACCAGGGCACTCACTGCTGGGAAGAGAGGAAGCCTCAACAGTCAGGAAGGAGATACACTCTGGGACCTCTCAGGGACCTCTCTCAGCACCACTTCCCTTTCTGCCTGGGATAGTCCACGTCTAAGACACCACTGACTGGGTCGCTCCTGTAGCAGAGCCACAACTAGGTTTCCAGCAAGATGCCTCCAGCTGCACCACAGCATGGTGACACAGCCTGTGTCTGATTCTAGATCACCAGAATCACCTTCTACAGTGCAACAGGCCTCTGGGATGGCAATTCTGCTAGTCACAGTCAAGGACCATTCTGAGACACCTTTCAGATGCAATCAGGGTTGTAGTAAGACTCACCTCAATGCAATGGTTACACTTGTCCTCTGTGACTGAATTCTGACTACAACACAGCTCCAGCAGGGCACAGAGCAGGAGCATCTCATGGGAGCATCACTCAGAAACCAGCATTTAAAGCAGCATCCTTCATTCATACGGCACACATTACACACACAGACCCACCACAGAATGGGAACACAGAGGAGCTGAGCTAAGAGTCATTGCAAACATGCTTTTAAAGTGAAGAACCACCACATTATTGCATATAATCGTTTCCCTTTCACACATTAATTTGCTCTAATCTATTCATGCTCCTCATAAAACACGACACAACACTTTAATCACGGCGTTGTTCTCTTTCAAGGTGTGTGTTTCAAATGACACTTGCAGGTATAAATTCAGTGAGTTGAGACATTAGTCTGCTAGAACCCAGCAGCCATGTATTCAGAGAAGCAGCTGCCTTGTTTCCCTGTCTGTAATTTTTCCATGGAAAGCTTGTTCTTCTTTTCAGTGTGTTTGTTATTCAACATAGTAGTTGGACAGACCTTCAGAGACTTCTTTGCTTTTGAATCATTCACAGCCTGTTAGTTCCAATTACTTTACGTTTGAAATTTGAACCCCAGCCCTTCCTTTGCCTTGGATATGGAGTTTACAGGAACTGATGGTGTTCTCCAGTTGAAAAAAGAAGATGTGCCTAGAATGCAGATGGGATCAGCTTTGTGCACAGTGTCAGCAGCTCAAGTCTGTGTGTCGACAGGAGTAAACTCCTTAGCTGTAACACAAGATCAACGTGAGCACAAGCTGAAAGTCATCTTGGAATGAATTCTGAAGATGCACACACATCTTATCAAGACCATTAGTCCACAGCTTTGATACCCACGTAGCGCACACTACCTTCTTTTGCCAAACCCATGCAGTAGGTTCCCTTCTACAGAGACGACCTGAAGGAAAAAGAACCCCATCTCTGAGGCAGCACTCCTCCTAAGGTGTGCTCTACTCCAGAGTTAGCTGCCCAGCTCTTACAGGGACAGAGTTATGGACCTGGAAAGCACAGCTCCCAGAAGGGTTGTGTGAGTGACTTGCTGCCCATCCTTCCCCATCTTAACAGTGGGCTGAATGCCACGAGGATACCAGGGCGTGCGGGCAGTGCCCAAAACTCTCTGCTCCTGTGAGGCTTAGGAGAGCAAGGCTGACAGCAGCCTTCAGCCCTCTGAGGCTAGGTAATATGGAAATCAAAGTATTTCTCCAGTGCAGAGGGTGAGAGGAAGGGATAACAGGCAGTACTGAATAGGAAAAAACCTCAGAACCGTTGAAAGCAACTTTATGGGGAGTGAGAAATGCCCTTGAGTGGTCATTAGCCACATCACAAGGAATGAGATGCATCAGAAAAGGGGAACATTTGCTGCAGATATTATGAGGTGGGAAGGATTGGAGGAGGCTGTTATTCTTGAAAGTACTTAATGAACTGGCAGATGGCCCCGTGGTCAGGACACGGGAAATGCAAGTCCCATTGCTGCTGCACATCTCCTGCGTGGGACCAGGGAAGTCACGCTGGTGTCTGAGGTCAGCAGACCTGGCACAGTGGGCACTGAGGTGGCCAGTGGCAAAGAAGCTATGAAAAATCGATGGGAGATGCTCATTCCCATATGGGAATTCCTCCATGCCTCCTCTTGCATAAAGCCATCCCAAATGGGCAAGAGCATCTGCTTTTGTTTTCACAGTAGAAGCTGACAGTGGAGGAGATATGCATACTTGGGAGGGGAGCACATTCCACTGTGGAGCTCTTTGTAACACAAACAATACAAGATCATCCTGGGAACATCGTTATTTGGTGAAAACTTACTGTATTCGGGAGAACAAGGCTGCCTGTGGAGGTGGCAGAGGAAGGTGCACTGAAGTAACAAGAGGGCCCTTCTTGGCAGCTGGATGGCAAGGCAAATGACCCACAGTGCATGGCAGATGGGTGGCTTCTGGGCAACACTCTGCAGCCTAACCCTGACACAACAGTCACTGCTTCCCTCCTTCACTTCTGTGGACGTTTCAGAGACCTTTTTCTACCATATTTGTCATGAGGACGAGTATGGCTGGTGGAATGAGCCAAGATACTCCTTACACAGTTCTCCCTGCCAACCAGTGGACAAGGTTTCTCATGACCAATACTACTCAGCTCAGCTCAATTTGTTGATCAGATTCTAAACCACAAATCACATAATGTAAAAATCCTAGTTCCATGGTAAAGGGAAAAGTTTAACATACCATACCAAACTTGGAGCTTGTTTCTACACCCACATTTACACAGGACGTTTTCCATAGCATTACCTCTTTCCACTGCAAAGCAGAACTCTTGTGCTGCCATACTGAGGACTGGGCTGTTTCACTGCTGTAGTAATAGTGTCTAGTTTCCCACTTCTTGTGAAAAAGAGTGTTTAAAAGTATAGCCATGATGTTTTAATCCACTGTTTGACACATATGGAAAGAAGAGTAGAGCAGCCAGGTCAAAATAAGTCTACTGAGGCACTGAGCTTAGTACTTTGCAAGGAATTTTGCTTCCTGTTTGCCATAGCAATGTAAAGCCTCATTTCAGAAGCAAATGCTTTGAAATCATTGTCTGAACCAGAACATGGGACTGTGTGAGCCACTGGACTGTCACTGGGATTACAGCAGTGTTCCAAGCGCCGCCATGGCCTCTGCTGCGAGACGGGTACAAACACACCCGTCAGCTTGTTGCTGTAACTGTGAGGGGGCAAGGGAAGGTGGGAGGAAGAGAGGGTGACTAGAAGAATGTCTCTGGGTGGTGATGGATGCCTGCCCTCCGCGTTTCAGGATGGCCTGCGAGCACCGGTGCAGCAGGGCCTTGCTGCGGCCCAAGCTGAGGAGCGCCGAGGGCCGGGCTGAGGCCGCCACGTCCCTGGAGCAGCTGCGGCGCTGGCTCTGCACACACGGCTCCCCCACGGCACACGTGGATCAAGTCTGGCCAAACCTCTACGTGGGAGACCTGTAAGACACAGGGTTGAAGGTGTTAATGCAACTCTTAACCCCCACCTTATTGCCCCCGAGATCTGGCTCACAGCATGGTGGGTGCTAAAAGGGCCCTGGCGAGCTGCTCCGGCCCAACCCGCTGCTAAAGCAGGTTCCCCTCGCTCAGGGGGCACAGGAACGTGTCCAGGTGGGGTTGGAAACCTTCCAAGCAGGTTATAACCCACTGTCCTTCCTCCAGGTATGTGGCTCGTGACAGAGCCCGGCTGAGCCAAATGGGCATCTCCCACGTTGTGGACGCTGCTGCTGGGAGGTTCCACATCAACACTGGACCCAAGTTCTACAAAGACCTGCACGTGGACTACTACGGAGTAGAAGCAGAGGACAACCCAAACTTTGACCTCAGCGTGTTCTTCTACCCAGTTGCTCGATACATAAGAGCAGCACTGAATTCCCCAAGAGGTAACGAGACCACCCGTGTGTGTATTGCAGGTGATCTGCAACAGGGTCAAGTGGGGCAGGTTATCAGGTAGTGTTTGGCATAAACCATCTACCTGCAGGTGTGGGTAAGAATGGAGACACCCAAACCAAGCAGCATCACTGAACCAAGTGCCTCCAGAACTCTCACAGCAAGTGGGAGCTACCCTGACACAGGGAAGGATGCACTCAACAGGCTTTCAAAGAGGCTTGCTCAGTGCCCAGTGCTACTCACTAGCAGAAGACATAATAGCAACTATCCTTTGTTACCTATAGGGACACTCTGACCTGGTAGGAAGGCAGGGACACTTGATCTTTACAAATCAGTGATGGGGTTTAAAATAAAAGCTGGGATGGGGTAAAAGACACAGGTAAGCATCATACTTGATTAAGAATCCCCTGTAATGCTGCAATCTGTGCAAGTCCTACAAGGACTCACTGGGAAGCAATTGTCTAGAAGAGAACCTTAAGTGCCACCCACCATCAGCCAGGAGATTGTGTCATGCAAGATAACTCACAAAATCCTTGGACTCACTAAGCACGGGCCAGGTGCAATTCCAGAGGCCTGGTGCTAGTGGGAGAACACAACTATTAGGGACAAATAGCAAGTCTCCACTGTGCCACAGAACTATATAGATACTCAAAAATGAGTGATTTCTTAAGAGAACAGTTACACACCCAACAAACTGGTTTTGTTTGCATCATGGTGAGCTCTAGGGTCAAGGAGGGTCCTAAAATACTAACTACTCAGCTCTGCCATACGCAGCTAAAGACCTGATGCACACCCTGCAAGCTGGGAAAGGGAGAAGCAGTAACTGAAAAGAGTGTTTTGGGGATCTGAGCTGGATGCCTCAGCATTTACTGCTCTTTGGAGGGCTTCACCTAGCCCATTACAAAGTGTTTGCCTTTCTAAAACTCGGGGTTTGGATTTCCAACCCAGTAATGTTATCTGGGGAATTTGGACCTGCACCCACTTCTATCACAGCACAAGCTATTTGCAACTGAAGTCATTATTGGTGGTGGTCCAGAGAAAGCCAAACTCTAAAATCTCTTCATGCCTGAGTAGGATGGGGTGGGGGGAAAGCCCTAAATCAATTGACAAAAGACAGAAAACAACAGATGAATCGTGGTGGCCACAAAAGCAAACAAAACCAGTGCTGTGCAAGACAGACGCCCAAATATTGAAAGTTATGAATGCAGAAGAAGTCAGGGCTCAAGGCAAACACAATGAACTCATCATGTCCAGAGTGCAGATTTATCCCTACTCCCAGGCTTTCAGATATTGCTTTACTCAACTCCATATGGAAGGAGGGTTCTGGGAACAGGGACAAGGTGAAATTCAATCGTATACAGTGCAGCTGTTGCTGACATTCATCATTTTAAGGAAAGTGCAACAGTTTAGAAAATATATAAACAAGATGTTCTGGAAGCATAATTTCCTGAGGCACAGAAATTTAGCAGCTAAATACCCATGACCTGTGCGGGGATGAGACAGGGAGGGGATTGTTGCTCACATCATTTAGAAAGGAGAGGGGTAAAAAAGGGCATTTATTATAAGCAGCGATGCCGAGTAAAAAATTATACCAGGTGACAAGAGGCCTGTTCATCTTAAATTCAGGACGTAATGAGGTACTCCTGTTTGATGGAGGAGTCATTTAAAAGTGCTGCTTCACTATTACTAGCAAATTCAACACCTTTCTCTTCCTTTTTTTTAATGGAATTAAATGATCTTTTCCACCTGGGAGGATAAGTCAAAGTTCAGACTATATGAGGCACAAACATATTTAAAACTATGACTCCAACTCTCATTAGAACCAAGTAAGAGCTGCTACTCCCATCAGGCTTGAAGGAAAATTCTCATGCTTTACACCAGAAGCCTAGAAAACAGCATGGACAGACTTAGTCCAGGTTTGTACCTCAGCTGAACACAGCAGGTCTTTAGTGATGTAAGGAATTCATCTTTAAGGCAAGTTCTTCAAACCCAGATGCCAGAGCACGAGCAAAAAGAGGCAGGGGAGCGTGCACTCATGTGCCCCTCGCTGGAAACTGTGCTCCTGTCACAGTGGCCAGATCACACCCTGAATGACTGGCTTTGTCACCTTTGTGGTACAGGTTAAGAAATGCAGCAATGCCGTGTAAGTGTTATTTTATGAACCCTGCTTCCCTGGCTGCCCTTCCTTCAGCACAGCCCTGCTCTTCCTTTGCCCACGTAACAGAGCTGTTTGTGAAGGCTCAGCCAAGAGCAAGCACATGCACAATCTGCAAGGAAAAAGGATGCACTGCCCTTCTCCCTCATGCTCATGGGACAACACCTTGAACATCAGTCTTGCCCCTTTCCCTGGCCGTCTCTGCAATTCACATTTCTCTCAACCGAAGCGTCAACCAGCAGGCTTTGGGAGAGTCTGGCAGAAGAGGGGAGGAAAGAGAACTCGGGAGCACAGACAAAAGAGTGCCATGAAAACTATTAGACTTACACCATGCAAAAAGAAAGACTCTCAAACAGAGGCCTTCTCCTTTATTGATCTCTACATGTTTAAAAATGGCAGGTTTAGGTCACCCCTTAACTTCCTGACACGGCAAATGCTCCCAAAAGCATGTCCCTTCATCCACTTCACCAGAGCAAAGCAAAGGCCAGGCTCTCTCTGCTGCCTTCTTGGTGGTGGTGGTGGTTATGAAAGAGGCTTACCTTAGGAGAAGAGGGTCCTTTCTCCTGACTCTGCCGTAGGGATGTCATATGCATCAGTTTGAGCTCCCGCTCTGCACCAGAGGACAGCCCTTACCTGTTCCAGGAGGGGTGGGCAGAAGGGCCACGCCACCATTTAAGCTCCCTGTAGGCTTCTTGCTGGTTTCAGCTGTGACAAAACAGACACTTGATTAATCAAGGAGATGGATTGTGCACCTGGCTACAGGAGTGTGGCTAAGACATGACAGGAGATGAGAAAACCATGGTGGAGAGGGAAGAGCCCCTGGGACCCACCAGTCCAGCTGAGCTCTCCTCCTGGTGAGCAGCACAGTTCCACTGGATTCAATGGAGCAAGGGCAGCAGGGTGTTTGCTCTGGGTGAGGGAGCTGGAGCCTGGCCTTAAGGCAGACTGAACCCATCCTGCAAGAAAGCAAGGGCTAGTTCAGGACATGCAGCTGGGTTAATGACGAGTAGCAAGAGGACAATGAGATATTATGTGTTTTAATGACTGATCTGTTCATCAACATTGAATTTCCCAACTTGAAATTTGGCCAACAAAGTTGAATGTACCAACTTTATCCCTAGTTCAAAGCCTTTGATGTCAGTGGAGTTGGAGCAGGCGTGAGCTGGATATAATACCCATAATCCGCTGTTAAAAACCAAGTGGCATTGTTCTGCACAAATCCCAGCCAGATGACACTCATTGTCTGCCACTGCAAAAAAAAGTAGCTTGAGATGTGCAGTGCAACATTTCCAAGGAGGATTGCAAGATTTAATAGTGCCAGAAGCTAAGTGCCCCCACTTCTCCTCAGTTAATCCCATTATTCCTGGGGGATCCTGTTACACGCTCCCAGAGAAGGTTGCAACATGGCCCTCTGATGTGGGATCAGTCCAACCTCTCTCTGCACTGCGTGTTAAAACAAGGAGAATCAGAGGATGTCAGCTTGTGGCACGGATTCTGTGGTACAGAAGATGTGGTTACAGCCTCCTTGCCCACCCTGTGAGAGTGGCAAGCACCGTGGCTGCCTCTGCCGTGCTGCTTTCCCAGGCTGTGCTCCAGCAATCACCTGGGAATCCCAGCCTGAGTGCTGGGAGGCTGCACCTTGGCTGTTCTGGTCAGAGGCTGATGCCATGTGCCATTAGCAAGCCCACTGCAGTCAGTCCCCATGGCACAGACATGCTCCAGGCAGCAGCCAAATGCTGCATATCATGGTGGGCTCAGAGTTACAGCCACTGCTCAGAGACAAGCCTCTAAACAGAGCCAAGCAGCAACACAGCTTCTGGTTCCTGCCTCAGGTTTAACACTCAGCGTGTTTGGTAACAAATGACCTGAGAGTAAATGAAAATCTGCTTCCATTAGAGCAATTTTACATTAACGGCATCATTTCACATGACTGATTTATCTGTGACAAACCATCAGGTTTTTTGTCAACATAGCAGCATTTCTCATGGCTTCTGTGCACGGTGAAGCAGCAGCAAGCAACAGGGAACAGATACTGCTCATGTAGAAGAGATAACACACCTGCATCCTCATGGGAACAAGGGTATTGGAGAGCCATGCAGATTAGGTCCAAGGTCAGTAGTTGGGGCTTGGCCATGTTTGTGCTGAGACACCTTTTAAAGCCAGTTGGTGATCTAGGAGGACTCTTTTCAAGTGTAGATAAGCCAGAGAAGATTCAGTGTGTCCTGCCACCTCCTCCCTGCAGTCACAGCGTCAGGTATCAGGCAGCCAGTCAGTAGAAGCAGGCTGGAACGGGTTCTGCTTTCTGTGCACAAAAAACACCTCAGCCAGCCATCCACACCCCTGCTCATCTGCTCCACGCTGCAGGTGAGGCAAAGTCTTCTCCAAGGCTTCTGCCTTGGCTCCATCTGTGTGTGGGAAAAATAAAGAGACCCAAGAACGCTTTTGCAGGAATGAGGTTCAAAACTGCAAGTGTCCCGTCCCCCATCCCATTTCTGACCATAATTAGATTGAATTTCAAAAGATTTAGTGATTCAGAATCAGATCTGACCCCAACATCATCTCTTTCTGGTTGGTTTCTGCTCAGTTTCCCCCACCCCATGTCTGGGTGTAGTTCAGACCATAACCATTATTTCTTTCCCTGTTATTTGCAGAGTGCTGGTAGCTTAGACCTTGTCACAAAACCCCCCCAAAAAAGCAGTTTCAGAACTTGCTTCTCTGTGGCTTCTGTTACCTGGGGTGTGCACTAGGGTGAGCATCCCCAGTCCCTGACACTACACTGCAGTTAGGCCCACTGCAAGCCATCCAAGTGGGGTTTTTCCAACAACCTTTTGGACTCAGCCCAATCAGCAGCACTTCTCCAACTGTGCCCCAGAGGCCTCTACAATCCTCTCAAAGTCTCAGACCTGGGTAACTTGGGTCTGAGGCGTCTCCTCTGGGAAAGATGACACAGCATACACACCCCACAGGGTTGGTGTGAGGGCTAATGATAGTGCAGCACATTGAAAACCAGAAACCTAGTGAATACTGAATTGAAAACCAGAAACCTAGTGAATACTGAAATGAGCAGTATCTTTTAGAACAGGGTGCAAGGCAGCTCTCCACGTTCCCATCGAAAGCAGGACTCCGCGTCCAAGAAGCCCCACGGAGTTGGCTCCACAATGGGTGTCATTTAACTTGAATAATGGCACCAGCATCTCAGTAAACTCTGTGAAGCTGTATCTGAATGGGAAAACACAAATGGCAATCACTTGATCTCCTAATTCTGCAAATCTGCCACGAGACTGGAAAAACCTCTCTGTGCCTTCCCCCACCGGCTGCAACGCCCAGCCCGAGCCTGCTGTCGCCAGAGCTGTTTTCAAAAGCCGCTTCCTTGGAGACTGTATTTGTCCCTTTATTTCTACTGAAGACATGTCTATCTTTAGGGCTGAGCTCAGATTTCTCATGCCAGGATAATGAAAGGTGCCCGTGTCACATACATTGTGGAATTCAAAACTTCTTTCAACCTGCTGGCCGGAGCAAGCTCTTTACCACACGCGCTGAGCTCCATGAGCACGTGGCCATGGCATCATCCTTAGAACTGGAAGGGGTGCTAAATAAACACCCTGTCACACACCAAAAGGGGATTGAAGATTAAAAACTGGGCACATAAGTACCCAGAATTAACACTCGGGGAGATGAGGGCAATCAGTCTGAGGTTTTTGGCCAGATCGAGGCTCAGCATCCAACAAGGATATTTTTGTCTCGCTCCCTGGTAATAGAGAAATTGAGATGCTTGTAAGCACAAACAAAACAAGGAATAAGCCTTGAAAAAGCTGTTCATCCTCTCCACCCCTCCTTATATTTTACTGGGAAGCAGCACCCAAGATGCTTTATCCCAGCTCCAAGGGAAAACAAGCGACACGGGATTGTTTTCACCGATTTCGATCTCTTTCTGTGGCGGTGTTCAACGGTGTTCTGCACAGCCACACTATCAGTAACCAGACCACCACAAAGGTGGCAGTCTGAAAACAATTAGAACTTTAAGAAAAAAACATGCAGAGAGTTTTCTTTCCAACTTGTGAAGATGTCCAGTGAGGAAATGTGCTGAAATGGTTGTGCTAAAAAGATACGGCCTTTTTTTCCAGCTGCCTTCATGGGAGACAGGGAGAGCAGCCCCTTGGGTGGTCAGAAGTACAAATCTAATGCTAATTACGACTTTAATAACGCCCAATTGCTGAGCCATGGTCTCTGTGGGAAGCCTAGGTCTGACTGCAGCAAAGGACAAGAGTTTGCAAACTATCAGGCAGGGCTGTAATTGAGTAGAACAACAGAACTTCTTTGTCCCCAGTTCAGAATTCCTCGGTGGATCCCGACCATTGTTGTCCAGGCTGAAGCATTTTACAACATGTATAAGATGTAAGTTATCAGATTCCAGAATGAGCTCTCTGTTCACACCCAGAGAGGGGCAACTAGGAGCCTGAGTTTCTCCACGTGCAAGCAATCCATCCTTTAGACAAAGTTTCTTCTGATTTCACGTAAGACCACTTAAAAAAGCTTTCTCTCCTTCCAGCACGGGTTGAAGACACACATTAGAAACCTGGGAAGCAGTTGTGATACAGAACTGCATTTCTCAGGCTGCTGCTGTGTGTGATCACAGCAGGAAAAAAACCCCACCAAAGCAGAGCAGAGGGAAGGAGGGAGCTACACTCAGGGATCCCTGGAAGGTCTTTCCCGAGGCTCACTCACAGCAATGCAGAAGGACTCACCATATTACTCTTGATGAATTCTTAATGAAGGTGCACACCTCACACTGAAATCTCTGGAGAACTCCACATGTGTCCTTAAATTGCCTTTCCAGTAATCACCTAATGCAGAAGGGAAGACAGAAGCATTAGGGAAGGACAGTGACTACAGATGTACAGGGCTGGCTACAGAAATTCCAACCCACAAGTAAGCTGGTGCAAATGGCAGGTACAGACAGGAGCTCTTCTTAATGGGAACACCCATTTTCCTCTCACTCTGGGCAGCAGTCAGCACCCTCTGAAAGCATTACTGCCCTGAGCAAAGAAGAAAGAAGGGGCTTGTGTAGAACCAGGGGTGTTCCTGTAACAGCAGCGAGCACTCCTGAGCACTGCACATTTGAAACCCCAAGTTTCCAAGCCCTCTGGTATTAAGTAACCTGCCAAGGCTGCTTCCCATGGCATAGCCTTCAAGTAGGAAGACTTGAAGCTTTGCCAGCAAAGCACATCACTCCCAAAACCCCGTGTGTGCAAGCAGGGACCAGCATGGATGGCAGGCTGGGCAGCAGGGCTGAGGGCATGGTATCAGGCTGGCAGCTAAGCCCAAACACACAACCATGGAACACAAGTAGGAATTTTCTGTCCCCAGCCACAAAACCCTCCCTGTTCCCCAACCAGCTCTGCACTAGGTCAGCTCTGCAGGGCTGAGCAGAGCCTGAGTGCTCAGCCCCATGATCCAGCACCACTTCCACCTCTGCTCCAGCACGGTAACTCCCACCATTTGACCTCCTGGCATAACTGCATCTCTCCTTCTCTCTCCTTTTCTCCAGGCAAGGTACTAGTTCACTGTGCCATGGGAATCAGTCGATCTGCAACCCTGGTCCTGGCATTCTTAATGATCTGTGAAGGAATGTCCCTGGCTGAGGCCATTCACACCGTGCGCTCACACAGAGGCATCTGCCCCAACTCCGGCTTCCTCAGGCAGCTCTGGGAGCTGGACCTCCACTTAGGAAGAGGCAAAGGCAGAGGAGCAGAGGCTCATCTCCTGGCAATGGACTGAAAGATGTTGTCCTCCCCGAGAGCACTGCAAGGATGCTGCCAGGGCTGCTCTGCAGCTGCACCGAGAAACTCCGTGGGGAAAGGGCTGAGCGTGAGCGAGCTGGCAGGAGCTGGACACGTGTTCCCTGGATAAGCCAGCTAATTGGAAAGAAAATGAAATAAAGAAGAATTCAAACTGGCAGTTTTGTCCACCTGGGCCTGTTTATTTAACTGCCTGTTGGGCAGGGCATAGGGAGCAGTTGTGTTTTCGTGCAGAATTAAAAGGCAGCACAGTCAGCTTGAAAAAAGGCTTTTTTACTTGCTTATAATTGCGTTTATATGGCAAGAGGGAAAACGGCTAAACTAGTAAAAAGAAAAAGAAAGCATGAGGTTTTTAAGCAAATCTTTACCATTTCACATCCAGCTGGCACAGGGTGAGACCAGGTTTTGCAAGCTGACGTGCTCCTTTAGTCTGACACGGTGACATTAGTTAGGATCCAACTCAGACCTCATGTTCCCTCTGTTAAAAGCCACAGAGGCTCCCCTGGTGGGACCTTCACCAGTCCTCTGAGCTTGAAATCTATGGCAAATACTCAAAACTCCAAGAAGAAAAGTGTTAAATCCTCAGGAGCTGATCCTGGAGGTCCCAGGCTACTGAGAGCCTGAGGGCTGGTCCTCACTGTCGGGGCAGCAGCGGTGCCGGACAGGAACATCCTCCCTTCGGCTTTGCAAGCCAAAGCTCCAAACTCACGTTCCCCAAACCTCCCTGGTTTAAGGGAAAGCCAGAACCTAGTGTCACAGTGTCAGAGCAAAAAGGAGCAAAGCCTCTAACAAAGCCAAAGCAGCAGCTCTGCGTTTCCATTGCTCTTTTACGCCCAATTGGGCACATTTAATCTCGCGCAGAAGTCGGAGCAGGTATTTGCTCCGGTGCAATTACAGCCACATCCAGAACGGTGCCAAATGCAAACAATATAGAATTTCCACTTGACGGCAGATTAATTTGGTGTGATGTTTTCCCTTGAGAGGTCTTAAAGGCTTGCAGCTCTGAAAGTACCCTGCAGTTTGTATTTATAGCAGCGGGGATGGTGAATAGAAAGAGAGAAGCATGTGCTCACATCTACTCGTTCTCAAGTGAAGTTTCTTTTGCCCCCATACATTAAAAGAAATTAAGTGAGCATGGCAGACTTCCCCTGCATTTCTCATAATGTCATATGGAAACATGATTTCCCTGCAGAGCCTACAGAGAGATTTCAGGTGGTGTTTCCACTTTTACAAACACAGTAAGTAAAACACGAGCAATGCCCCAGCCTCATTTCCTCTCGGGGAACAGAGAGATGGGTCTTCCCTCCAGTAAGGGTCCCATCCTTGGAGACCCCAGTAAGCGGCCAGAAGGGAGGTCACAGCTAATGATGGAAAAAAATCAGTGAAGTTATAGCTTTCACAGGCCTCTCACTGGCTGCCAAAAGCAAGGAGATTAGATTTCAGTCAGCATGGTGGCTGAACTGCTCCTGGCACTCGGGCCCCCTCCACATCAGCCTGTCTGGGGATCCTTTTTTATTGCGGACCACGCCGAAGCCGTTTTGTGAGCAGTCTTTTCAGTTGCCTTACTAACCACTCCCTCCGAGTCTCTGCAGCTCAGCCCATGCCAAGCCAAATGGCAGTATGTTAAAGCACAAGGGGCACATGAAACACAACGGCCCCAAAATCTCCGAGTCGAGCCCATTAGGACAGGTCGTAACTCCCAGCAAGCTGCACATCTGGAAATATCTGTGGCTGCAGGGCTGAACTTGAGGAGAACAACTTCTCAGAGGCAGCCTAAACTTACCCCTCCTGAGTGCTGCTGGCCACGTCAGACCTGTTTCAGCTGGCCAGGGAGAGCTGTGGATTCCCCTGCCCCAGTGAGCCTGGCACAGCAGGGATGCTGGCTGGATGGCACTGTTATAGGTGTAGGGTGGAAGCTTCCTCTTCACTCCCGAAAAAAAACCAACCAAAGAATGAAGAACAAGGGGTCAAAAACTCTGTCCCAAAGATAATAAAGTAGTCACCCAACACCTGGACAAGAAAAACCCCAAACCAATCCCTGCAGGACTGAGCAGTCCTCACCTCTGACCCTGGGTGCCTTACTGCCTCTGTGCTGAGTTCAGCAAAAGCCTCTTAAAATTACAGCTGGAATCAAGACAAAGGAAACAGAAACCATACTGGGGGTATCTCCAGATATACCTTGTGCTACAACTTCAAGATCCAGAGCTGCTGACTCTCTGCAAGCCACCAGCTTTGCTCGAGAAAGAAGGGACAGCTTCTCCCACCACAGCCATCCTGGCTAAGCAGCAGTCACCTGTCAAAAGCAACACCACTTGAGACTGCAGGCAGGGTGGAAGCGATCAAACCAGCAGATCCAGAGGCATTAATGGTCAGAGCAGTGCTGGCACTGCCATCTTCTTCGTGCTCCTTCTCAGGAGTTTATTTATGAGCACCCATCCGTTGTGTGTGATCTCCAGCGCTGTGGTGGACCTGCACACCCCCAACGGGGTAAACCTCCCAGGGAAGATGGGCATCTTCTCCCCTCTTCACAGCCAAAGCACCTGGAGTTTGCCTGAGCTGCAGCAGGATGTTTGGGGAGAGGCACAACAGGACTGCTCGCCAGCCTCCAGAACTGGCATGAAAGCGTAAGGATGGTTTTCTCACACAAGATATCTTCCCTTCACCAGCTTTTCCTCCCAGATCTTCAGCAATGGTAAATACAGAGAATATTGCTGTGGGCATGTTTGCACTACCTTATTTATCCTTTGGATTTGCACTTAGGGTTTCATTTGTGAAACGAAAGTGAGACGACAAATCTGCTCTGCAGGGAGCCAAGGGAAGAGAGGACAGACCTTTCCAACAAGTGGCATGGAAAGAGATGATGCCAAGGGCAGGTTTCCCATGGAAAGAAATGGCAGCCAGGAGGATAATGCCCAGGTACACACTCTGTGTGGTGGCAACAGCTGAAAGTGTCACAGCCTTTCACTTTCAGGTGCATGAATTCTTCCTCCTTGCACAGGCAGCTTTGGGGCTGCTGCAACAAGGATGGCTCTCCTATGGGACCTTCTTAATTTCTAGCTATTGACCTTCTTCTCTCTCACAAAAACCACACTCAAACCAAACCAACAGCAGATCCCCTGCTTTTCCCTTACACTAGCCTGTTCCACTTTAGCTAGTGGCTCCCACTTTTGCTTTAACTTCAGCATGGCCAACCAACACTTCTGCATAACCCTGATGCCTAGATCAGACCTGCCCAGCTCCTGACAGCCTCTCCAGAACTGCAAAGCACTGTCAAGCCCACTTGCCAGCCATTATTCTCCTCCTGTTGTTTTTTGTCCTGTATTTTCCTGATAACAAGGCTGAGCTATGTGTTATTGTGGAGGAGGGCTTCAAAATAGCTTGTGCTTTGCAAATTTACTTCATAGCCAAAGGTTCAGGAAACTATAAGCAGCTCCTGCAGCCAAATCAAACAGGAATCTAGGGCCTGGGAGGCTTTCAACAGTCAAGTTTTCTTTAGGCTACAATTATTTTGCTTAGAAACTGAAGCCTTGATCTGTTGCAGGAGGCTGCAGTTTAGTAAAGTCAAACAATTTGCTCTTTGCAGTGTACTATTTGTGGTAGGAGTATCAGGGAGTTACACTGCTCCCCCTCACCGCTGCCTCCTGGAGCCTGTTCTGTTTATATACAGAGAGCACTCTCAGGAAGCTCTCCTAAAAATACCCAGCAACGTTAGCTGAGGATCTGGCTCTGGCTCTCCTCCTTCCTCCTGCTTCTGCCTCCGCAACATCCTTCCATCATCCTCGTAGTCAACAACCCTGGCTGTTCAAGCAACCTCATTAATGTCTCACTCTAAAAGCAGACACTTTTTTCCCTCCTCCTCTGCCAGTAGCCTTTCTCCACCCTGGCACAGAGCAACTTCCATGATGCAATGACCCATCTTGATCAGGCCAGCAAAGCCCACGTCATCTTTATCAAACCCTTGAGTACATCTACCTGGCTCTACCCACTCTCCAGGCAATAAGAAAGTGCCAAGTTGGGGGGAAAATAGTGCCAGAAAAACAACAACATCATCTTTTACTTCACTTTATAAAGGGGCATTTGAAGGTGGCAAAACAAGACCCACAGACTAACTTTCGAAGCCACTCTCAGGCAAGTTCCCCTGAAGACAAAGCATCTCCCATTGGAAGTGCCAGTGCAAACAAAAACATTTCCACAGCAGTACAAGTGGAAAACCTGCACAGCAAAACTCCAGCCAGTCAACAACATCAGTTATTAACTGCAGGTACAATTCAGAAGCAGGTCTGGGATTCAGCTCACACCCCTCATCTGTCTCTTGCCTGAGATGTGGGCAGATCCCCTCTCCCACGAAATGCCACTTGTTAAGGGATAGGATCTTCCGGTCACTGCAGCCTGGTCCTGCACGTTGCCAATCATCTTCATGACCACAAAGAGCTTCCAGCACCTTCAGCAGGCACCTGACACAGACTGAGACTCACAGCAGCACGAGGGATCTTTGCTCCTTCAGTCTGCTCACATAGCACTGACTGACCCAAACGCTTCTCTTCTGTAGGTCTGCAGCAGACAGACCTGAAAAACAGAAGCTCAACAAGCTCTGCTGTTGTAGTAGACAAGATTTATCCACCCTTGTGGTTATTCCCAACGTAAAACCCCTCTGAAAGGCAGCTGCTGCTCTACAAACCCCTCGCTACGAAAACAAGGCATCTAATTCATCTCACTCCTCCTAACTCAAGGATAATTATAACTCATCATTCAATCTAATGCTGAACATCAACAATGAAATATCCACCACAAAATTTACAACCAAAAGGACTCCTCAAAGCCCTTAAGGTCGCTTTTGGAGGACCTGAACCTCCCTGAACCTGCGGGGCACAGAGCTGTTTGAAGGGAGACACGGATCCCTCTTTGGCACCAAACGCCTTTAGGTTGCTTACAATAAACAACTCAAGCCCTCCACAAAAACCCCACCCGTCATTTCGAAACCAACAGCCAGCAGAGGAATTATTTGCTGGGCTCTGGTGACAACTGGCTGTTACTAGAGTTCTTCTGACACATTGTTTTGGAGAACATCTGTTTCCACTCGGGCTCCTTTAACTTTCAGATGTGACAAACAAAAGCCCGTTTCCATGCCATGTCTCCCATCTTCATTTGGCAGCAGTTGCGTGATGGTGAACTTATTGTTACGCTGGATGATCTGTTTGTCACTTTATATTTTCCTATCACATCTATTTTTAGCTGCTCATTAGTACTACTTGGAGCCTCTCCTATAAATCTGAAACATTTATAGCACATCTCGACAATTCATCAAATGGAGCCAACCTCCAAGGAAAGGAAACCCAAACCACTTCCCCCTGCTCAGCTGAATGAGATTCAGATCCTTGTCTTTTCAACTTCAAACTCAACGTTTTCCCATCTGCTCTTTATACACAACAGCCCTTTTGCTCTGCACCAATATTTTATTCTCCATTCATAACTTTTTACTTCCCTCCAGAGGTTTCCTGATGCTTTTAGTCTGCTGGACTCATAGAAGACTTGGAGTTTGGAGGGTTTCCCCCCCACCCCCCACTCCATTGAAGGGGAAAAAAAATAATCATTCAGCAATGAATGGCCACTTTTCATTACTCATTCACAAGAGACACACAGCAGGGTCCCAGGGCTGGACTCAAAGACACTTTTCTTTGCCATTCTCACAAGAGGAAAACAGCATTTTATCCCAGACTATTCAAACTAAGGCTATTTGGAAATTAAGTTTACTTTTTCCTCTGTTCCAGTCCCTGCCAGGCATTTCCAACCCCCTCTGCATGCATGTCTAACTACCCAGCAGCTGCACCACCTCTGTAGCCATGACCATGCCTCCGAGGTACCAGGACACGTGATTTGCCCAGGTCACCCACGCTGGGGAGGGAACATCTCCACTCGTGAAGAAACACCAACTCCCTTGCCATGCAGCTCCTGGCTGGTGGGACCAAACACTGCCATAGGCCAGGAGACATGGCTCTCCTTCCTCCTCCTCTTCCTCAGCTGTCCTGGGGAAACCCCAGCCCTGCACATTTGAGGGCTAAGCACCACATTTCTCAGTTGCAGCTGTTAATTGCCTGGATGTGATTAGCTGATACCTGACTGGAACACAGAACTGATTAACAATCTGACTGACCACCTTTGTCATTCCCCACACACTTGAATTAATCAAAGGAGACATCATATAACAAGAGATTAAAAGTGGACTGAGGAAAACAGTCCCAGCAGGCAGGTTGGTCTTACAGGGTGGCTTTAATGTGAGCAGCTCACCTGACCAGGCAGAAGAGCTGCATGTTTCTTCTCAGGGAGGTAGGGAGTGCCTGGGAGAAGGCAGCAACAGAGGCAGTCACTTAGATTTTTACAACCAAAGCTGCTTTCAGTCAGTTCACACAACTCTTCAGTTTACCTGGTGTCTTTTCCTCCTGTCAGTTTTTCAGGGAAGGAAGAAAAATAAATGGGTTTAGACTCAGTGACACCTCTGTGTGGTTACACTCTCACTACAGGATCACTGTGGCCTCCAGCAAGTCCTCCAGTTTCTAACCCATCCTGCTTCACACCAGATCTATGTCAACTCACCCACACCTCTGCTCTGCCAGATCCTGTTGGGTAGATGGCAAGGGTCAGTGCTACAGCAGTCCAGCCAGCCACTTAGCCACAAGCAATTCCACAGATGAGTCCTAATACATCTGTTTTTCAGACTACTCATGTTGGCAACACTCATCCCCGTGCTCAGAAATGCCTTCCCGAGGGCCTGCTGAAAAACAGAGAGAGAGGTTTGGGGCTATTTGGGGAAAAAAACCCCCAGCAAAACCTGAGAGATTAAAAACTCAGTATGTTCAGGTAGTTATCCCATGCAATGTACTGCAAGAGCACTTCTGGAGTGCTGCAATTGTCCTGGCAGAATATCGCACCCTCCAACATCAGCTCACAACGTGGGACAGGCACCTGGGAAACAAAAAGCAAACTGTGCAGGCACAATGATTTGCAGAGAGGAGAGATTACAGCAGCAAACCCAAGTGAGTCAAAGAAAGCAACCTGGTGCCAGGATTCCCATCCCAACCCCAACCCCAACCACATTCCCCGTGAAAAGCAGCACGTCAAGTCCCTCACCATCCCTCCACACGAAAACAGAAAGATGCAACTGCAGATTGACACACACTACAAGGTTGAAACCTTATCCAGATTTCCCCTTAGCACTACACACTCCCAGGCCTGGGATCCTGAAGTTTATGATGGTAATAGCAACTTTGGATCCAGAATCACAGCTAGATTCACACAGGCATACAAACGACCCCTATTACCCACCTAAGCAAGAGCTGTACTTCTGCCAGCCCCAGATGTTCCGAGCTCCTGTCTCCCTCCACACACCCCCCTCCTTCCCACTGGGAGAATGTCTTCATAAAGCAGGGCATTTTCCTCATTATTATTTGTCCCAGGGTCCGTTGTGTTCATAATTTTCTTGACAAGGGTAATAAACTGATATTCCTCCTGCTGTCCCCTGCCAAGGGAAGCTGAGATTCTCTGGTAGATTGAGCAGAGCGTAGCACGTTAGGAGACATGGAAACAGCTACAGAGCTAGAGTACTGCCACCTGGCCCACCCCAGCCTTGTCCTAGGGCTAAAGCAGCTGGGAGCACATGCCTTTTCATTTACTTGGCTGTGCCTTAAAATGAGCAGTGCCAGAGGAAGATGTGTACATACATATATATTGCAGCATCCATGACGTTGGGACATAGAACAAATCACTTAGCAGCAGCTCCAAGCCTTGGAGCCTCCAGCTTTGGGAACTGTCAGTCACACTAACATCCCTACTCCAACAGAGAGGATTCCCACCAGAAAGGGGAAATTTGACCAGGCCCTGTGTTATCACATATAAAGTGACAGAACAAATCTGTGTTTCCAATTGAAGGAGATCGTTTCCCAACAGAGCCAGAACCAATCAATTCCCTCAGCCTTTCTTAAAAACATCTGGAAAGACCATACAGCAACACAATTCATACAAGGCTTTAGTCTTTCAGAGGGAGATTTAGCTATGCTAGCCCATGAGATGCATGAATTGCCCCATTTTGAAGGGGGGAAAGGACCTGGGAGTGTTAATTGATAGCTGGCTGAGTGTGAGCCAGCAGCGTGCCCAGGTGGGCAAGGAGGCCAAGGGCATCCTGGCTGGGATCAGCACCAGTGTGGCAGCAGGAGCAGGGCAGGGACTGTCCCCCTGTGCTGGGCCCTGGGGAGGCTGCAGCTCCACGGCTGTGCTCAGTGCTGGGGCCCTCACTCACTGCCAGTGGGGTGCTGCAGCGTGGCCAGAGCTGGGGAGGGGGCTGGAGCACAAGGGGCTGGGGAGGGGCTGAGGGAATGGGGGTGTTCAGCCTGGAGAAGAGGAGCCTGAGGGCAGACAGCAGCACTCTCTGCAACACCCTGACAGGAGGCTGTGGCTGGGGAGGGTGTTAGTCTCTCCTCCCAAGTAACAAGGCAGTACCAGGGGAGGTTTAGGTTGGAGCTGAGGCAGAACTTTGCCCAGGTTGTTTCTCACAAGCACCTGAGGTTTTCACTGCCCTGTCATGGCTGCCTGAAGGATGGAAAGAGTTTGGGATGAAGCCTTTGGGTACTTTCTGCCACAGCAGCACAGCAGAGCTCTGGAGACAGCGATGGTATTTATAGCAGCCTGCAAACTGTCCCTCTTCTCACCAACTGAACCAGTTCCCTGAGCTGAACGCTACAGCTACCCGAGAGGAGACTGTCACGTACCATCAGCTAAATTTACTCCTGGTCCTCCAGATCAGGTTGTGCTGACTGCATTGTCACAGCAGCATCTGAAGGGAGGTCATCTTCATGCCTAAATTTTCCCTCTAGGAACAAGAGTTCCTTATGCATCTGCACTGCTGGCTTTCTATTTTTAGGCGTGAACCCTGTGATGTAATCTTCCTTTTTGTTTCCAAGGAAACAATATTTGATGTATTCTACTTTCAAGTCCTCCTTCCTGCAGCTCCCCCTTCCCTCCTCCCCTGCTCCCTCCCTCCCTTTTTACAAGGGATCAATCAATAGGTAAAACCTGTACCTACTTATCTCCGGCGTGCAGCGTAGCTCTCTCTCTCTCTTTCTAAACCCAGGCTTTCTTCACATCACTAAAAAAATTCAAGACATTTCAAACCTAGGCTTAGCAGTAATTTTATGCACTGTTTACATGTATCACTTCTCTGATAGCAAATGAGCTGTAATTGCAATAGGCAGCAACTCCTCCTGATAGCTCAATTTCCCCCAAAACTTCAGTTCTGCATCTCAGCCCCACGTCTTATTTTCCATCAAAATCCTCTCCCTGCCCACCCATCCAGCCTTCCCGTGGTTTTACACCTCAAGCCAGGGCTCCTGAGGGTCAGTCCTGTCCCCTGGCACTCTGGTGACAGGGCATCTCCTGACACCTCTCTGCACGCTCCTCTGGCACAGAGGGGTGTCCTCAGGGCTGCTGTGGCTCTGAGCTCCCTTTCATGCCCATGAAAATCCTCCACCTCAATGTTCTTTCAAAGCAACCGGTTGCCACTTCACTGTAAGTTAGAAAAATGCAGGGGATTGAACCCATAATCTACAGTTTAGACTGAAATCAGCATCTCTAACAGCTGGAGTGAAGTGTGCTGAATGGACTCTCGGAGAAATGTGGGTGCTTTGGAGTCTTCATGGAAAAGCAATTGGTCAAGCTCAAAGCTTCCCCTAAAAGCCAGGTATGGGTGTGTTTATGTGGATGGGTGTGAAGGGGTGGGAGAGGCTGGCTGGGTTCACATAAACAGACTACTTGAACACTGCATAAAAATTAACAACAGCAATGCTCATAAACACCAGTTGATTAATTCTGAGTGGGAAATGTGCACTCATTTTTATTACCCCTGCCTCGTGTCTCTGTGATGTGAAACAGTAAATGAGCTGGGACTGATGATCTGCTCTACGTACAAGGAAGCTACAGCCAGAACACAAACAGGGCAGGTAAAACCCCATCCTAAGTGAGATGATGTGGTGAGAGAGAGAAGAGGTGTTAAAGCACATGCTGGACATAAAGACAGCGAAGAATACCAATGGTATGCTGTTAAAATGGAGATGGAAATTACCAGCATCAGTTCTACCCATCAAACCCACCCATCAGTTCCCATCTCAGCTCCAAAAAAGGCCAGGCTCTCAGGGGCTCTTTTAAGGTATCTGATCTTGATCCAGAGGCTTCATGACATCCCATGAGATGCCTGACTATGGAACAGCAAGGGACACAGGGGGAAAAGACTTCCACGATGTAGCCCCCCTGCCAGCATCTCTGGGTCCCTTTCAAAAGCTCATCACAACTTCTCCTCAAAGCCCTAAGCTAAGAGTTTCCCACACCCTGCATTCCTGCTGGAAGCTGCTGGAGGAAGCCACAACTCCCCTCCTTCCACCTCAAGGGCACTCATACTCAAGTCCTTGTCCCAGTTGTTATCATGCCTTCCCATCTCTCACTCCAACCATGGCTCCAGGACTTGTCAGCAGTGTCTCCTTCCCAGTGGTCACTCGGTCTCTTGAAGAGCCTCAGTAAAAATGCCATTTGTCAGGAAAGGGAACGGCAGCAAGCTCCAGGTGTTTGTCACTAGCTTTTGTTGGGTTATTTCTGAAGGAAAACATTTCTGGTAGCTCAAATGCAAAGCACATTTCATGGTCTGGCCACGCATTGCTTTAGAGATTGTGGTTCTGCAAAGGAAGAGCTTGATCAAGTTTGTTTCTTCAAGACACTCCTTCAAGACAGATCCGATCGGGTCTCAGACAGTTTGATGTCACTGGAACTAAGATGCAACTGCTCTTTTGTTCAGGGTTGTCAGAAAGGTTTTCAGTAATCACTTCCAGCCAGAATAGATGCTCAATTGTTCTTCTTTCCTGCTGCAAGGAGGGGGAAATAAACCCCAGCAGCTTGCTCTTCCCTCAATAATTCCCTCTTATTTCGTTTTTAATCTCTTAAGCAAATTAGGAGTGAGGACCTTTGATGTGTGCGCCAGCCAAACTCACTCCTCGCACAGCACTTGCTGGACTGGAGAGGAGCTCCCGTTCTTATGCCTGTGGATGATAATAACAACTTCAAAGCCCCCAGGCATGTGTCAGCTTTCCCTGATTTCCTTCCTAAGAATGCCTTTCGTGGGCCAGCACCAGTTAAGACCCATAAACAGCTGCACTTGAATGCCATCTATTCAGGCAGCCTTGATATCTCTCATAAGGTGACAACTCTGTTTGTACTTCACAGAAGTCCTCGGTCTGGCTTTCGTGTTCTTCCTGGAGTAACTCATTTCTCAGCTTAAAAGAGTCTGGAACCTGATCAAACTCCATGAAAAGGCATTTGCCCTGAGGTGGTGTGGAGCATTCCTGGGGGATTACGAGGCATTGTTTTGCTGTTGTGGTGTTTGATGAGATGAAGTGTACTTGATTACTTCTAGGAGGAAGGTAGGTCGGAGCCATATGGAGCCAGATGTTCCAAGTACAGCAGAACAGCTGCACCTGAGCAGGGGTCGGGCAAACTTCCCCCAAGCTTGCTTAGGGAAAAGGAAAAGGGGACGAATTCCAACCAAGTCAATGTTTTAAATTGCAGTTGTCATCCTTTTTTCAGTCTGTTGAACTCATTATCAGAACACGTGGAGGCAAAGAGCAGAGAGGAGTTAAAGGCAACATCAGGCGGTCACATCAAGAAGGAAAACCATCACCAGAAACAAGTGATGCTGGAAGAAAAGAAACAGTTGTGGAAATGCTGTAAAGCTTCGTGCTTCAGGCTTCCAGCCAAACTTCATCTAAGGAGGTGGAGCGAGGAGATTACACAGGTTTTGCACGGGGCAGATGATTTATCGCAGAAGCACGGGTTCCACGGCTCCTCCCTTCAGGTGTTGCTGACCACGGGCAGTCCTGCAGACACTGGGCTGACAGCACCAGCACGGCAACTCCACTCTTCCCCCCTCTGCACTGCCAGCGAGCCAGCAGCTGGTACCCAGAGGAGAGTTAACATCAATCCAAGTCTGTGGCTCTCAGCAGCTCCAAGTGTAGATCTGGCACTCTGTACACCAGCAGACTCCTCTGACCTGGAACCTGCTCTCAGTGTGCCTGGACACGGCTTTCTGAGCACTTACATACCAAGCAGCTAGTCTTTTTGTTTATTTTTCAGAACATGCTGTGTTTAGGGAACAGGCTGGGCGACAGGTTTCTGGAATCTCTGCAGCAATATGTTACTAAGGATATAGAGAAGCAGAGGAAAAAACACCCCACAACCTTCTTATCCCCATAAACGATAAGAGTAGAAACAGTCTGTGGCAGCTTCCCAACGTGTATCAAGAGAATTTAGGTGCAATCCTGTGTGTGATACTGTGCTATACCGGGGGCAAAACCAGCCTGAATTTTGGCAATGCCAAAAGGGCACTTAGCATGCTATGATGAACTGGAGCTGCCTGATTTTTGGGCCTCAGGATGTCCTGCACAGCTCTCGGTGATGCACTCACTGCTTAACACTGTGTAGCATTTCTCTGGGAAGTGCTGCTCTTGCAAGGCTACCTCTTAGCACCACCTGAGAAACAGTCTGGGGACCCCTGGCTCTTCCTGTTCCCAGCCTTCCTTGGCAAAGGGAGGTTACAAGAAAGCCCTCAAGCCCTCACTCCCCGTGGCTGTGCTTTGGGATCTATACTCCATTCCAACACACATCTCCCCGAACGCTCTTGCTGCTGACAGCGAGAGGAAAAGCAGAGCAGTGAACGCAACACCTGGCCCCCAGCCATCCCCCTCAAGCCCAGGGAACCTCCTTCAGGGCTGGGGTCCTTCCTTCCGAGCCCTCAGAGAGCTTGCTTCACCCCCAGCCTCGAATACTGCCCTATAAACACAGCCACTACTGCTGGGCTGTTAGCCCTGGCAGAGATGTAGCAAGGGACACATCAGCTAGTCAAAGTGACTCCTGCCAGGTCAGTTCCCAGTCACCCTTCTGGCCATGCTGCCTCATGAAACAGTGCTTCTACTGGCTGTACCACTTGGACAAACAACAACTTAACTACAGGAACATTTGCTTATTGACAAAATCACCCCATCAACATAAAGAGTAACTTTAGGCTGAGTCTGTCATTCCCCAGGAACCTTTCAGTTCCCTCTGTTTTCAGAAGCACTCCTCACGTGCTCATTTAAACCATTCACTGCCCTGGGAAGCAAAAGCTTGCTCCTTGTGTTTGATTCCCAGAGTGGTTTCACAAGCCAACATCACTGTGATTGCCCTGCTGACAGAAGCTAGCACAACCACCATCGAGCTGCAATGAAGCCCTGAGCGCAGCAGATGATGCTTATTAAAGAATCACCCATCCTTTCTGGTTCATGGGGCTGCAACACTGAGCCCCAGCCCCTGATAGAGGCCATGAAGCAATCCCTCAGGATAGAGAAACTAAACAAGGCCCAGCTCAATCCTTATGCATACAGGGCACTGTCGAACAGGTATGATGTGGTGCTGTGTAATGAAACAAAAATGCCAGTTGACTTCAGCAAGAACCAAGGGCACACAGGGTTTTGTGAGGAGGGTGCAGAGTCATTTAAAACACTCCCCTCTCTATCTGCAGTGATCAAAACAAGTTCTAGCCAGGCTGCAGCTCTAGGTCTAGTTTGAAGACTGCTTGTCTGCACAAGGCAGAACCATCTGGATTTACTTTATGGTTAACTTTAATATATATATATATATAAGGTTTCTCAACTTTTGCCAAACAACTGGAAGCATAATGGTTTCTGCATGCTGTTAGCATCTCAGGACAGCTGCAGATGTCCATTAGGACAAGCTGATATAATTATCTACTTATTCTTCCCATGCAATTGGTAAAAACCCAGCTTTTCCAAATAACAGCAGAGTTTGGACCAAAGAGGAAATCTCCCAGTCCATCAGGTTGGAATGGGGGAGGAGAGTCTGCTAAAGCAGAACTCTCCTCAGAGCTTTTGTTTTAAACTAACATAGAAATTTCAAGGCTCAGAAAAGAGCATCAGGTCTTTCCAACTGTGCATCTAGTGTGGTCTGGCCAGAAACCTGTCATGTCTCTCTCTTCTTTTCCTGACCCAGGGCTTGTGGAAGAAATTAAGCCCTTCTAACAAATTTTATGTTTACTTAAAGAAAAGTCTTTAGGATTTGCTCCCTCTTTCTCCCTCCTCCCTCTCTGAATGGGACTTGAGCTCGAATCACAGAAGCGTTTTGGTTGGGAAAGACCTTAAAGATCACCAAGCCCGGCCACTGACCTCACACTGCCAAGCCCACCACTAACCCACGGCCCTCAGCACCTCATCTATGTGTCTTCTTCAGTCTCCTCAGGGATGGGGACTCCACTCCACTGGCCTTCACAAAACCTTCCACCTAGGAGGCTGGCTGGTGGCTGGTTCACTCTGCTTGGTTGCCATCCTTCTTCCCCTCAAAGCCTTGGTCTCTCCTATCTCGCACATCATCTCTGAAGGTCAGGAACTGCCTTTTATGATGCATCTGCAAAGTGCCTGGCACTGTTCTTTGAGGCTTTCAGACTACACTTGAAAGACAAAGGGATAAAGAATGTTGCCCATGGGGTGGCCTCACAGGAGAGCCCACTGACAGCAGGGACCTGCAGGCTGAGCAAGAGCAGGCTGAACACATGCGAGGCTCCAGGAAGGGGGAGTGAGCTGCATGTTCAAAGCCCCATCATCAGCTTAGCCAAGATATTCTCAGAATTAACCAGTGACATGGCAACCATCTGTGTTCAGGAGCCCAACACAACTATGCAACTTTCCAGAGGGCAGGTGCTTACCTCTTCCAAAATAAGAGCCTTCCTGCTGTGTTTCCCACGTGTCCAGGCTCCAAAGCATTCCAAGGCATTGGCCACACTCAAAACATCTCAGCAGCTCTTGTTTTTTTTCACTTAAACCCAAAAACTAATGGAAACACACAACTGGTCCCAAAGCCAGAGCATTTTTGCAGGAGGTGAACCATCCCCCTCCTCCCTACACGTTCCTGGGACCCCACAGAGAGCTGGGCACAAAGGCTTCACGTTGCTTCAACAACCAGGCAGACAAACACTTCTATTACAGCTTCATCTTCCCAGAACTCCAAACAGCAGCCTGAAACACCACACCACCACAGAACACCATCATGCCATCCATCTGACATCAGGAACACAGCCTGGGGGAGAGACAGCCCAAAGAGAAGCCACAGCCCACTGCCCATCCCCACGCCGTGCCAGCCGGGGCACGCAGCCCTTGGGTCACACACCTTCCCCACTGACAGCCTGCTTGGATCATCTTACCCAGACTCCCCCACACAGGGCTGCCTGCAGGGATAAAAATAACCCAACCCCTGCTAGTTTCTGTTCTATGGGGTCTGTATCTCCTCCTCCTCCTCTTCTCTGTTATCAGTATAGAATTAATTTGCACAACAACCTTCCAAGGTAAGGGAGAAGGCACAGCAGGTTTCTAACATCCAAGCTCCTTCTCATCTTAAGAGTGACTATGTGAATAATTGGCAGGGAGGAGCTTGGCTGCTGTGTAAAACAGAAACTTGGTGGGAGCGATGCTGTTAGCATCAAACAGCAGCAGATCCCACACCCAGAACTTCAACTGTTTGTTATTACTTCAACAACTGCCCTGCAGAACCAGCCACGACCAAGTCTGGCCCTGGTTCTCCTGGGATGGGCTTTTCTCTTTTAAACAGAGAGGGAGATGACAAAGGTGGTTGAGAAGGATTTGAAATAACATTAGAAAGATACCTGACGTGGTCAGGAGCTTGTATCCCCCTGAGAATTAACAGCACCTACTGTGGGACTTGGGTGCTTTGGACTAAGCACTTGGGCAGCCTGAAACTCTGGTCAGTCACAGGCATTTGCATTCACAGGAGACGTTTCTGTTCTTGCAAGAGGTGAAAGAAGTTCCATAGTGGATATTCAACAACTGGCTGCTTGCTGCATGCATGTGGGTGACAGCAGGGAGGCCTGTAAGCCAGGAAGATGGGCAAGCAGCACATACAGGTCTTTTCAGAGAGATCACTTCCAAGACGGTCACCCTAACAGAAGGGGCCAGGAGAGCTCAGAAAGTGGGCACAGAGACCAACAGACCACTTACCGATACCCTGCACGCACCCTGACCGGCCTCTTCACCTCCTTCCCCCACTTCCAGGCAACAGATATGAAGAATTTCCCCTGAGGAATACCAATGCTCACCTGACACATGGAGCTTCTTCTGTCATTGCAAGCCTGGCTTCAGCAGCCCCAAAATCTCATGGCTCTGAATGAAGTGAGCTGGCCACGGCGGTGCCCGGTTGGCCGCAGAGCAAGCGCTTGGTGGGACCATCTTGTGTAGCAGCTCCTCACATGCAGCCACTGATCCCTCCAGCAGCCAGGGCAGCAGGCCAGCAGGTCACCAGTGTCCCAGCAGACAAAGTGCTAGGGTGGAAGAGATGAGGCTCAGACAGCACGGAACACACGTTTGGGCTTTGGCAAATCTGGATGTGGCTTACAATGGAACGTTTTAGACTTTCCTCAACGGGGACTTATGGAGCTCCTCAGGAAAATGTTTTAGGGATGCAGGGAGCTTTCCAAAGGTTGGACAGTGTACCTCTGCCTCTTTGTGGTGAGCTGTGCCCATGTCACCAAGGCTGAGCACCACGGGGCTTTCCCAGCAGAGAAATAAGCTTCAGAAGGCAGATGGATGCTGAGAGCGGCAGCGCTGGAGAAAACCCAGACAACAGCAAGGGTGGAAGTGGTGCTTTCTGGTGGTGCACATGCAAGAGGTGAGGATCTCACCTGGTGAGGTGGCCCCTCTCCCATTGTGGTGCCAGTGCCAAATCACTTGTGCACAGCATGAGAGGAAACAGCAGCAGCATCAGGCTCCACAGGGGGACAAGAAGGTAAAAGATGAGTTTGGGTTTATTATAGTCGACACGTAGGCATCCCATTATCCCAGTCATACAGGGGCTGGGTAACTGAATTGCCAGGTTTAATGTTTCAGGTCACAACAGGGAATAGTTTTACCAGCAGATGTAAAGATCATCCTTTGGAGTGGGTAGCACTCAAGGTCAGAGTCAGCAAATCCTCCCCTAAAAATAGACTCCGGTTGCAAAGTTGGTGAGTTCGCTTTTGTCGCTCCGCCGCACTCCGCAGGACCCGCTTACCCAGAGCACCCACCTAAGCTCACAGGTAAGGCTAAAACAATATACATCTTCTCCTCTACTTCTTGTGCTCCTTTCTGTCCCTTTTCTAACCTAGTTTAGTAAGCCAGGGAGAGGCCTGAGAGCTGGCAAACTTCCTAAGGTAACGACTTCCTAAACTCGTCTCAGAGAGAGAGAAACAAAATACAGCATAAACCTATTGCAGAGTCAAAGGGAGTCTGGAGGGTAACTCTGGCATTTCTAACAACCCAGCTGGTTGTGTTACAGAAATGACTTTATAAAATAGGAGAATGAGGTGCCAAAACTGTCTTTATCTCAGGGATACATTAAATTCACAAGTCAGGAACCAAACCTCAGACTTTCAAGCTTTTCTAACGTCTGTGCTGGAATATTTTGCTTATTCTTCAATAAACACTCCACCCTCCAGTCAACTCTTTAACTTCCCCAACTGAATGACAGTCCTCTCAGATGATGCTGTGTTTGAAGCTTCTTTAGGCACTCTCATAACACTTGGTGAAATCGCAGCTTGATCTGCTCTGAATTAACCAGTTCAGCCAACAATAAAGAATGAGGGCAAAAGTAAGTTTTTAAGGAGCCATCAGTGGCTTCCAGATTGGTTGAAATAGCTGGTTGGTTTTGAATATTCACAGCAGGAGGGTGTGGGAAATAACTGCACAGAGGTTACAATTCTTCTGGTTTTCAACTGTTTAAAGGCAAATCCATTGAGGGGAGCCTTTTGCAGTCCCTGATGGCTCCAGGGGTAACGTGGGGGTGAAAGGAAGGAGCTGAAGTAAAAGGCAGTTTTTGGTGAGCAATGGGACAGGGACGAGGAACACAGGAGTGTGTTCTTCATTTAAATATACTGCAGATACCACATATTAAGAAACACAGTATTTTGTGATGTGGATAATGACTTTTTCCAGTCTCCAAGTACTCAAACTCAGGGATTTCCATTTTTGGATGTATAACACTTGGCTTCATTCTTTTAGGGTTCCTTTAGAGCATGATTGTTTTGGAGGACTTACTCCTCCCTCCCAAGAAGTGTTGGCAAGAAATTAAGCTTTTGGTCCAGTGTTAGGGAAAAAGGAACCCCTCAGCCCTTCAACCTTTGCAGCACCATACCTCACGCAGCAGCCTGGGCTGGGGTTACACAGGAAAGCACGCACAGCTCTTCCTGGCTGCTGCCAGCATCTGGAGGCTGAGCAAAAGGGCACATCAGGGAGCACCGGTTGAGAGTCACTTAGTTAAATCATCTGACAAAGTAAGCTTTTGTTAAAGCAGCTAACCAAAGCGCTCAACTGGTGTAGTCTGAGTCACGAAAAGCTTAGAAACCAAAGCACTGTTTACCCTCCTCCCCAGCGCTGCACACAGAAGCCAGCGAGGAGAACTTTCCAGTTTCTAAAGCAGCCCTCTGCTTAGTCATACCCAAAAAGGGCAAAGACTTGTCTTCACCCTGAAGGGAGGTCTGTACCTGGCATGCTGGCTGCAAGTTGGAAGAACAGAACATTTCTTAAGACTTCAGCAGCTTGCTCAATAGATCCTTCCTCGCCACCGCTCAAGATCCTCGGTCCTCAGGTCTTACCTTTACTTCTGTACACTTCTAATGAAAGGCCCAGAGCTGACAGAGTCTGCTTTGCTTCCTTGCTTTCCCTCCTTTGGCATCTTGAGAAAACCCACCAGTCTTAAAGTATCCCAGCTCCACTCCTTTGTCAGAGTTGTCCTGGGGAAGGAGATAGGAAGCACAACCTGAAAGCATCAAACCAGGAATAAGGCTGTAAACACAGAGGCCAACTGTCAATGGGTTCTGTACTGAGGTGTTTGCTGGATGCTGAAAACCTCCACTTGCCAGCTAAACAGCAGAATTTGTGCTTGCTTGGTACTTTGAAGGAGAAGCAGCTTTTAGACAACTCCCCAGGCATGCAATGGAGGCTGGTACCCTTGTGCACACCAACCTAAACAAAGCCAGCACCGAAAGCCCCAGCAGCGCAAGCGATTGATGTCACGATGTGAGCTGGGAGAACTCCCACGAGCAGGAAACATGGGTGGTAAGGAATTGAAACCATTCTGCTGCAGAAATATGGACTGAAGTGGGCATTAAGGCAAGGAAGCCCTGTGCCCTCTGTCAGGCAGGGCTGAGCAGCTAACAGGATTACAGCTGCAGGAGAATTGGCTTCTGCCTCCATCTTTCTTCCCACCTTTTACTTGTTTTGCCTCTCATTGCCTGTCTGTATTCTCCATAGTATCCAGCAACAGGACAAGGGGTGATGGGATGAAGCTGGAACACAAAAAGTTCCACTTAAACATAAGAAAAACCTATGTCAGTGTTTCAGTGAGGGAGCCCTGGCACAGGCTGCCCAGAGAGGTTGTGGAGGCTCCTTCCTTGGAGGGCTTCAAGACCCACCTGGACACCTTCCTGTGTGGCCTGATCTAGGTGACCCTGCTTCTGCAGGAGGGTTGGACCAGATGATGTCTAAAGGTCCCTTCCAACCCCTACCATTCTATGATTCTATGGTTGTGCCAACAACACTGGGCTCTGACCAGCTTCAGCCACACTTCAAGCACAGCTACAAACTGGCAGCCAGACTACACGAGCCTGGGACAGCAGCAGTGATGGAGGAAACCCCCTGGGTCAAGGAGGAGAGCAGGAAACAAGGGCAGAGGGTACACAGGTCCTTGCAAAGGACAAAGGCAAGTGCAAGCCTCTTCTGTGCACGTCTGCTTTTCATCTTTTCTCCTTTTTTTCTGTTAAATCCCTGCAGCTGACTCGGATCTTAACTCTCAGGCATAAATCTTGCCAAATTGTTTGGCATCTTTATACACAGCCCTAAAGCTTGCACAGCACATCCAGCCAAGAAATATTAAGAAACATAGTATTGTGTTATGTAGATAATGACTTATAGCTTTCAGCCTCAAAGTACTCAGAAACTTCCACCACATCTGGAAAGGCAGCATGAGAAATGCACACCCCACCCCCAGAGCTCTGCCACTCACCTTAGGAACGTCATTTCTGTGGGGTGACCCAACCGTAGAGCTCATGACTGGTGTTTCCAAAAGCATTAACCACAGCTTCTGGGATGGAGGAAGGACATCCCTTCCAGCTGAACAAGTCTGAGAATGGGTCACGATGTTCTGAGCCTTCCCAGGGCTTTCCTGGAAACCTCAGGTTCATTTGAGCAGTTCAAGGCACTCGGAACAAGGCGCACAAAGAAAAGTCTCTCGCTGTCATATCACTGCTCCAGCCACTAAACTAGTTTTACTCTCTGAATTAAACAGCAGACAGACTGGCAGATTTTCCTCTTTCTTTCCCCCCCCTTGCACTGTCTTTTCTCCCTCCCTGTTTTGTTAAAAATAAAACAAAACAGCTAAAGAGCTCTTGAAGAAATTTCCTTTGGCAGCTGTAGAGTGAAGAGTGAACATAAAGAAGAGATTCCTTTGCTGTGCCTAATGCATGCTGCTTATCCAAATTAGCCCACACAATTCCTTCTATCAATGCAAAGAAATAGTTCAGTGTGGGGTGGGTTTTTTTTCCTCTAGTGCACAGCACTTGAGAAGGACTTAAAATGCAGTGCAATTTGCCACAGTGTATGTCCTGAAGTGGCTCGCTAATGAAAAGAGGATTAACTCTCCATTATGCTGAATTACCATTTTGTCAAATCACTAACAATATTTTCATTTCTATATGTACAACCCAACAGGGAGAGATATCCCAACCAGCCAAGTGATTAACAAATCCAGTCCATCAGATAACACGCACTCGGGTCTTATTGACAGAGAGAAAGATCAGGGTATATAAAAAGGCAGATGACTGAATGGTGATCATGCTTGTTCTGAGAAGGCACTGAATGTCCATGACAGCATCACTGGTGAGTCAGTGCTGGATTGAGCATGGGTTGGGCATCTCACAGCCTTTGGCATCACAGCCCTGAGGTGATGTGGCCAGAGGTGCCGATGGCCAGCCCAGGGAGGGCACGGGAAGGTCTCTGCTGCTCACACAATGTGGTCTTGGCCCAGTGCAGCAGAGTAAGAGAGGAGTCAGGGCTTGGGCCCCAGGGAGGAGAGGGATGAGTTGCAGATTGCTCAGCCTTGCAACTCCCAGCACTCCCTGTGAGGCTCCATCCCTCACTATGCCCCAGAGCTGGGCTGAAACCTGCCTGCTGAGCAGAACCTCTCTGGGACAACGCCAGTGCCTGCTGGCTGACCCCCCTCTTCATCCCTCCCCATGAAATAAGAAAGGCTGTCTTGTGCTGGAGCAGCACTTCCAAGGAGCAAGCAGTGTGCAGAGCCCCTTATGCAGAGGGCACAAGGACTGCTCCTGCTCCTGGGAGCTTTCCCATCCAAGGCTGTGTGTGCCCAGCACGGTGCAGAGCCATGAAGCGACTGCCAGGCTGGTGCAGCAAAGCTGCCCTGGTACCTCATTCAGCCTGCACTAACAGGTCTGTAAGGCAAAGCATTTCAGCCCAAACTAAGCACTGAAAGGGGTGGCAACAAAAAGTAAAATCCAACCCACTTCTCAGTTTCTAAGCTAAGAGGGCAGAGCCAGGGAAGGACCTTCCCTCAGCTCCATCCAGTGTGCACAGGACACTCAGGATTTGAGGTCAGACACTTTTGGTTCCTGGAAGGACACAATCCCTTCCATTCTTCTCCCTGGCAGCCAAATGCTTCATAGCAGTGAACTCCAGAGCTCAAGGAGCAAACCAGACCCTTTTTCTCCCTTCCCCTCCTCCTCAACTCTGATACTTCTTACTTAGTCTAGAGTCAAAGCTAAAGCATATGTTTTATTAGAGGAATTTCAGCTGATGCTTTCCTGTGCTCTAATTCAATTTCAAGATCCCTGCAGCAGACAACCCTGGCAAGGCATAAGAGAACACAGCTCGCTTGAAAGTTCAGGGAGCATATGGCTTCTCAGGACAGACAGAAATGAGTCTTTCTCAGCAGTGCTCTGAGTGCTAATCAACCTTCAAACCGAGACGGCGTGGCAGTAGCACAGAAGACGATGTGCAGATGTAATTGCCCTGGTTTGAGGTCTATGAGGCAGCACTGCTGGTGTAACAAATCCAGGTGAGGTGGCCACTGAGCACTGTTACTGATGACCCTGCTTACTCTTTATTCCTTCTCTCCCAGTTTATGGAGCCATGAGTAAAAGCACCATCAGTCCTTCAGCATCGAGGCAACGGGCTCTCGGTTAATTCCTTACTAGACAAACAGCAGCTCTTACCGAGTGGTAGATACCAGCCTGTTCGCTCCCCAAGTCAGACTGTATGAGATTTGCATCTCTGTCAGTCTAACACCATCTACACTGCTGAGTCTGCAAGTAGAACGAGGGTTATTTTGGCCCAGGAAGGAAAAAGGCTCTCCTGGGGAGTGGCTACTGGGGGCATGAGGCACGCAAACCCCAGCCCAAGGTGCACGTGTTAGGAGCTGGAACTCTCAGAGCCCTTCACACATCTCAACAGAAGAGCAATCAGCTAAACATCATCATGGTTGAGGAAGCTTGGCTGAAAGATAGATCCCCTGGCCAGTGAAAAACAAGCCAACTTTTGAACAAAGGTGTTCACATGCCAAGGAAAATCCGACTCTGTGGCCTTGCCTAGCTTTCAGGAGGAAAACAGGCACCCCTTGGCTTTTGTGAGGTTTTGCAGGGAAACAGAACATGACAGGCACAGAAGAGACCAAACTGAGGGAACAAACCCCGTGGGTACATGGGATGTGAGTGAAGAATGGCCATGCTGCTTTCAGGAGAGCTTCTCAACAGCTGCACACGGGCATCAGCCAGGTTTTTGCAGTTACAGGGACACGAATGTCACCAGCAGCCAGCACAGCAACGACTGTGGGAACCAGCGCAGGATCTGTTGCCTGCAAGAAAGGTGGGGCTTTGGCAGGTTGTACTCACAGACTTTGCAAAACCAAGCCCAAGTCTACCTCCTCTTCCTACAACTCTCCTACTGAACTGCAAGGTTCAGCTTCTCCCTTGAAGGGGAGGAGAGGCAGGAGCAACCGCTGCCCTGAGACAGCAGGGAGTCAGGGGGGAGAAACAAGACAGACTCAACAGCAGCACACAAGGAGGTCTGCAGCAGAAGGCAAAAAGGGAAACTTAGTTCAGAGGACAAGAGAAGAAGGCAACAGGGTAAACACGAGCATGTGGCCAGCCCTAAACTCCAGTTCCTAGAGGTTTGCTGCAGCATAAAGATCAGCTGCCTGAGTGGTTTCGCTTCCCGCTGACAGCTCGCAGAACAAAACGTGCTCTGCCTTCAGAAATGTGCCAGTCCACAGAACACCACCCAAGGAGACATTACGACACCCACATCCCTCACAACAACCTTTCTCCAACACTGTGCCTGGATGTGTGACACGAGGATTTGCCTGGGAGCGCTGCAGAGTTGCCAGGGCTATTCATGTGGACTGAAAAGCTCTCATGTACACCTTATCACTTGTCAATCACTCCCTTGTTTCTTCCTCTTTACTGAGGCTACATGGATGTATTGCTCCTTAGCTCTCCCTTCTGCCAAATTTTCTACAAGCAGTCAAAACACTGAAATAAAAAGTAATCTGAAAAGCCCAGAGAAATCCATGTGATGCAGAAAGCCTTGTACCAGCTGCTGGAGCTGCAACACAGCTGCAAGAGCGTGATGCTGCGCTCCTGAGATGAGTTGTGTGTGGGACTGCACTGCCCTGGCAGAGAGCTCAGCTATTAGCCTCACACATACAGTGTCTACCTGAGGCACTTGAGCTGCAGAGCATTAGGCAAGAGAAACTTGGATGCAAAAATCCCCACCTGTCCAAGAGACAAGAATATTCTTGCCAAGCAGCAGTCACCTGTTGTGTCTTAAGGCAGTATCTTCATATAGGCATGGATGGGGGAAGTGTCAAGACTCAGGTTAGTCTCTGGCCTTTAACTTCACTCACCAGAAAGCTCAAGTCTGCTCTCTGAGCTCATGCTGCTTGCAAAGGTCAGTGCCCAGCTCCTAAGTCAGGCACAGTCGTGGGAAGTAGAGGAAGAGAGAGACCACCTAGCTGGGCTGTAACAGTTGATTCCACAGCAGAGGGACTCAAACTCCTCAAACACTCCTGTTTTACCTACAGGATAACATGATTCCATTGCTCCCTTCTCTGTGTTCACCAGTGTTTCTCCCTCCCCACTTGGCATGTATGCATCTAGGTTAAAAGAAAACCCCAGAACAGTGAACCTGAAAAGAAGGAAGTCCTTGAGCCCATCCTGGCCAAGATGTGATTTGTCAGTCAGTCAGTCCTGCTGCTAAAAGGCAAACTCCCCTTCCTGCAAGAAGCCTCTGAGGTGTGGTGTGCCAGGCTGCACTGAGGTCTTGAAAGAGCAGAAGAGGTACACACAGCATTCCCTGAATGGGCACAGTTAATGATAGTGTCCCTCACTCAATGCCCCTGGCTGCTCCAGGTCCCTTGGACCAGGCTGCTATGCCTACAAAATCCCCACCAGTGGATTTTCCCACAAGTTCCCAGCAGAGACCGAACGTCAGTGATCACCAAACCTTTGCCTTTTGTGCCTGTTGCTGGTGAGCTCTCCCAACACAGCATCCCTTGCCTAGCTGAGGGGAGGCAGCAGTGCAGGAGTGAGTGTGTCTGCCACAGAGCAGGTACACCCACCTCATGCCACGTCCAGCCCAGCCACACGTGGCCAGTGCTGCTGCCAGTGTCCCACAGCAGAGCAGGAGTCTCTCGCTTTGTGCCTCCACAGGTTAATGTTCCCTTTTGGTTGCGTTCCAGCTTCTTGTACGCCCCCAGAGTGCTACTCCATGGACCAGATGTCATCAGCAAGTTCCAATGCTGGCAAGAAAAATGCATACACAGCAATCAGAGCAGATCCTGATGAGGATTACTGCACCCCAGGGGCATTCGAACTGGAGCGGCTCTTCTGGAAAGGATGCCCCAAGTACACTCACGTCAACGAGGTCTGGCCCAACCTCTACATTGGAGATGAGTAAGTGCACACAGTACCTTTCCACTTAGCAAGTGAGTAACCACACACTGCACCTCTTCTGCACAGGAGGTGACCAAGCTGTACAGCTCACCAACAGAGCAAGGTGTTTCTTTCCTCCTCCTCCTCCCCGTTTGTCAGTGTTTAGCAGTGATGATGTGGTTTAAAGAGCTACAGCCAGGTGCCAGAGTTCAGCAGAGCAGCCAGAGCTTGGCCCTTTCAGCTGTAGGCACGGCGTGGGCTGCTGCTGCTGCTTCAGCAGAGCTCTGGGGAAGGGTGGGGGGTTGGCTGTTAAAGGCTGAGGAACAGGAGCGCTCGTAGCAGCCGCGGAGGCTGCAGCTAGTCAGCAGCTATTTTTAAGTGGCTTATTTCAAGGAGCAATTTGTCATTATCTCTGAGTCAAAGCCCTTCCACGGTTACACCGAGAGAAGAGCACGGCCTAGATGTGTTGGATCACCACTTAGGTTGGTTTAAGCCTAAAACATGGCTCTTGACAAGTGACTGAAAAGGCAGCTGGACCTGCAGTGGCATTCCTGCACCTCCAGGCCTGTGCTCGTGCACATGGAGTACTCTGCAATTCCAAGCTGCTCAAGAGACTAAAACAAACAGAACCCTGAGGAAGGCAAAGCTGCAGAGATGTGTCTCACTGATCAGACCAAGTGTGATTTGGAAGAGAACCAAACCCACAAAACAGACTTAGCTGCTGAGCACAGGACTGAACCAGAAACAGCCCATTCCGACAGGCAGAGGCGACTGCTGAGGCAGGAGACGTGCCATCAGAAAATCCCCAAACCCTGAGCACTGCAACAGAGCTTCTCTTACCCCTCAGGCACTATTGGTCCACTTCCCATTTTCCTCTCCACCCCGTGCTAACATGACATTTATTTTACATCATCACTGTCAGGCACAAGCAGGAGCCTCCCTGGCTCCAAAGTCCTCCATAACTTTTTAAAAGGTCCTAAAACTCATCTGTTGCCAGCTTATAAAAAAGGGAAAGATATACAGCCTTGCAAGTTACGAGGCTCCTCGTATCACCCACCAGTTACTGCTGTGGTGCCAGGGGCGGCAGAAAGACACACAAGAGTTCTGGGCTCCAACAGAGCCAGGGCTCCCACTTTTAGAGACAGACAAAGCTGTGGGGAAGAGCCTTGTCAAGTGACTTGGGAGCAAAGGAAAACGAGGTTGAGTTGCTCTCTCCCCATCACACCCTACCACTCTCGTTACACGTTTCTAACTCAAGGTGGAGTGTAAAAACAAGCCTCTTGTGGCATTTCTCCCACAGCCACCATCAGAGTTATTCTGAATAAAGCCATTTGAATTTCCCTCTTATCTCTGTGATGAAGCTCCAGCTCTGCCCTCTGAGCAAAGGCACTGAATAAGACAGCAGGGCTCAGGGTGGTCAGTCTCTCAGCCCAAGACACCTGACACTGACTCTCTCCCCTGGCAGTGGCTCATTACACCTTGTAGTTTAATAAATGTCAGGAGGTGCCACTCTGAATGCAGCACACACCTGCAGTGAGTACAGAGGAACAGATAAACGAGCTTCTTGAGGCACCCAGAGCTACCCCCACTTACACTGGGCAGGGTATTTCTGCAGGGGACTGCTCTTATGTCAGGAGGAAAAGCAACGATGCTTTAATGCCAAGCAAGTCCCCCACACAACTGGGACAAGAGACTGAGAAAAGCAAAGGAGGAGGAAAAAGAAGTGAGGTCAGAAGTAAAACTTCACCAGAAAACGGGCCTCCCTGAATGACTTACTGTCAGCTTGGCATCCAGTAGCACAACACCCAAGATCAGAACCCATCTGCAGGCAAGATGCAGCTTTTGTCACTGCAACTAGGTTTTGATTTGGAGGAGTTCAGGTCCAGGGAGCTCTGTATCTTACCCCACATCTCACTTGTGCCCAACAGCTTTCCCCTTCAGGGTGGCAGGGAGGGGGGTTTGCATTGTTTTATTTTAAGATCTTGCTGTAGCACTGGTAGCCAAAGAGCTGCCATGGAGACAGGAGCAGATGTTGGGTGCATTTGCATCCTTAGCCATGCTAAATTAAGGTTCATCTTAAAGGAATGTAGTGGGGCTCATCAACAAAATCAAGTGAACACACACACAGAGGCAGAGTTTCTCTTCAGAGCCTTGCATGTGTGCTTCATTCCTGCCTCCTGCATTTACAAGGTTAACAGGACTTGTGACTGCTTGTGGAAATGCTAATTAATTACCCTGACTACGTAACCACATCTTCCTTCTAATGCAATGCAGGCTATCAAGGAGCCCTGTGAGGCCACTCAATCCTTTTGTTACAAGGCTTTGCTGCAGATGTTGCCCAGAGGCAATGAAATCTCCATGAGCCTGTCAGGCCCAGAATAATCAAAGCCTCAAAATATAACATGCTGTGTTCAGCTCCATTTGAAATTTTCCTCCAGCAAGTTCCAAGGACTTTTAAAGACCAGACACTGGAACTTGTAGGAGACAGCCCAATGATAGGAATAAAACATGTTTTGCCAAGGGTTTGATTCATCTGCTACCAGGATTAGTGCTTGCATATATCCTCCTCACGTCCAGGAGGGTTCTGAAGAGACAGAAAGCAGCTCTGCCCTGCTCCTTGCTTTGTGGGTCACCAGGTTACTCCTTGCAGGGACAGTTTTACTGGCTGATCCCCAGCCTGCCTGCTTCACTGCAAGCACATGGACAATCCCTGCCAGCTCTGCAGCATTCTTCCTGCAGCTCTTCAGCAATTACCTTATTATCTGAGATGATGCTCATAGCTCCATGTTTCTGAACTTCAAAGAACACTTCCCCTGCCAAAAGGCCTCCCAAGGCTTCGCTTTCCTCTTAAACCCTCCTCTAGCTCTCATTAGGATTTAAGGCCTGATCACAATTTCAGGTCTTTCTGTGTTCTCCAATTACTCCCAGAGGAAAAGAGGTCTTCTGGAGTCCAACTCCTTCCAAGCTAAATATGAAAACCAAGCAAGCAAAAGCAGCTCCTTGCTAAGCCATGACACCTGGATATGCAACTGAGCTGAGGCTGCCCTTTGAGAAACCTACACTCTGTGCTCGTCCCAGCACAGCCCCAGGGCTTATGGCCTTGAGAGGTAGCACAGGTGAGGTTTGACAGGGCAGGTGAGTAACTCCAACCTACAAATCAGAGTGTGTGACAAAATACAGAACCAACCTTTCAGTAGCTGCTTAACCAAAGCTCCTTCTCCAGGCAGACAATACAGTATGGCTTTTCTCAAGTGACTAAACAGACAACGTGTGTTCATCTAGAAGACAGATGGGACTCACTCAGGGTAGCAAATGGTCAGCATTATGAGCTCCTAGGACCCACACCAGTCCCAATCATACCAAACCAGCAGCACATGCAGATTCAGAGCACAGCAACGCTTCTGAGGACACAGATTCAGCTCTGCCAACTCTAACAGCAGTTTAACAACCCTGAAAACCTGATCTGTAACACTGGACCATGAACCTCTCAAGGTAGCAACACTGCCCCACACACCATCACCCGGCTGCAGGCGATTCCTAACGCTCGGTGAGCGACTGAGGTCAGGATGAGGAACTGACCAGCTACACCACAGGTGTTGGATGCCCCTGCTGTGTACAGAAAGCTGAGAGGGATTTTCTGTACCTAGGTTGTGAACACCCATCATTTAAAGGCAGAGGAAAAGGGGCTGCTACATCTTTTTGTGTCGTGTATTACAAAGATCCCATTTGGTATTTTCAGTGATAGCTAAGAATTCCTCTAACCCACACTGGACAGGAGGAACCCCCAGAAACAGAGCAACAGGGCAGAGGGAAAAGGGGGATACAATGCTACACCATCCCCAGGTTCCTTCAGTGCTGGAGTTACCAATGGAAATTGGGTCAGCATTATTGGCAGTTCTCAACATCTCAGGAGGGACAACTGCCAGATTTTCTTAAGAAAGTGTCAGTATTGCTTCCTCCTGACACTGACCATCTGGTAAATCATCATCCTGCACCGAGCTTCGCTTCAGCCTTTAAGAAATGGGCAAGTTTGAGGGAGATGATCCCTCCCCTAGTAAGGTGTTGCCTCAGATCTCCCCGTGCTGAGCCAATCTGGGTCACGTCAATCTGTGGCTTTAACGGGCTACGCCGAAACGTGTCTGTGTTGCTCAGCCTTCACAGGAGGCTTAAAGAGACTCTGCTCCACTCAGAGCTCCCAGAACACCATTGTCTGCTTGCCCAGTGCTGGCTGACTTACCTGTGGAAGGAGTTGCTCTCGCAAGGTGTTCTGGAGGATGACTCCCCTTTCTTCAGCCACACACGGGCTTCCATACTGAGCCGCCTTCTCCTCCTTTCGTCAGCTGCTCTTAACACACTTAATACTTGATGTGGAGGCGCAGGCTGCAGTGCCTCTAAGTTGTTTTTTCCCCCCTCTCTTCCAGCTCCATTGGTTTGGGCCTGTTCCTGATGAAAGCAGCCAGGACTAAAGCTTGTTGTGACAGTATGTTTGAAAAGAGGGAGAAGGGAACTGGTACACTGGAGATGGCAACTTGAAAGGAAGCATTTTCTTACTTACATTGCTGCTTCCAGGGAAAGGCAGAGAGAGTTTGCTGCAGCACTTGCTTTTGATCCTATGAACCTTAGCTTTACAACTGACAGCAGGCACAGTTAAAGCCTTGGACAAGCCCCTTACTTGCCCTTGCACAGTCCAGGAGATGCAACGAGGCTTTTGGGAACCATCTGAAAAGGGATGACATTTTTGTCCAGGTCAGTTGTCCCTCTTGGTGAGAGCCCCTTATTATCAATATACCCTTATGTGAAAGTGATTTTCTCTCCAGCTTTCACCATTTAGGTGGCATTCCTATATCAAAGTACTCCCCCTTGCCTCAGAACTTTAGAACCATATTTATGAGTCCATCTGTCCTACAGTAAATGCGGGGTCTGATTCAGCAAAGCACTGAGCTTTTGCTTAACTCTTTGCTATGGAGAGGAGGACTTCAGGGTGTGCTTCACTTCTAGCATATGTTTATGTGCTCTGAACTGAAGAGCTGATGGGCTTTTGCCTGGGGTCAAAATGCCCAGTTCATCTCTTACTACACAGAATCACAGAGAAGTTTCCCCTCCCAGTGCCACTTCACCTCCTCTGCACAGGAACACATCCAAAGCACACACTGGAGACCACCGTTGCACCATGTGAAAGGAAAACCCACTGCTAATAGCACAGATGGTGGAGATCTACTAAATGAAAACTGCAAGGAAGACCTATGATACTGAACAAGACTTAAGTGTGACCATCTGAAACAAAAGCATTAGCTGTAGCCATGGTGTCAAAAGGCAAATCTCCTGACGAGCTAATCAGGGAAACAGGGACAGTGGATGTCAGATGAATGTAAGCGTCAAATGTTAATGACCGTCACAGGACATGCTGTTTGAGATTGCCCTTGCTCAGAACAGCTTCATTACTTAATTCAAATGCTATTTATTAGCCTGAGCAGTGCTTACAGAAGCCAAACTTTGGTAGGATCTACAGTCTATCAAAACCTTTGGGTTTCCACTGACCCTAAGGACACTGTAGTCCACTTGCTATTCAGGGCACTTGCAGGGCTTCTAGCTGAGCACAGATCTCTGACCCGAAACCATCAGGGTGTGTTGCCACATCTAGTGTGCAGAAAACACGTTTTTCTCTATCCCAGCATCAGGGAGGCCAAACCAAAACAAGGTTACCTCAAGCACATCACCTGGTTATTCACTGCACCTTTACTCTTCAGCCACGACATTGAACCTTGTTTTTAATACTGGCCATCCTTATAGTCCAAAACTGCAGTGCCTTTGCTGGCAGAGTGTACACAGCATATGCACCTGGAGAGAATCCCCTAAGGCACAAGTCTCCTAAAATGAGGGAGAAAATAACAGCATTTCTATGTCAATCCTTGCAACAAGAACACAAAGGAGAAGGAGTGACCATTATGTAACCTGAGGTGAACGAAAGTCACAGCTCTAGCAGCAAGATGCTGCTTCTCTGTCCTCCACAGTCTGCCGAGCTTAGGCAGCACCACCACACTAACTACAGCTTTCATTCACTGCTAAAGTCTTCACAGTGTCATGACAAAAATGCCAGTAAGCCCAGGACATTATCATTCCCATCCAGAAAGGCATTTGACCATGGAGGAACACCTCATCAGAACAGACAATTGTCATGAGCTTAGCTTAAGTAAGAGTGAGCACAGCTAAGACCTTCCACATCCCACATAAATGCTTTAATCACTATGTTCTTCAGTGCTCAAAGGGGAATTTTGACTCTGACAGAGGCTGGAAAGGTGGAGTCATCTTGAAGCTACTCTGAGCTGTCACCATGAGAATGATGGCACACAACAGGTATCTCACCACAGCACCCTGTGTGGCAGCAGCTGCATTTCCATGCCCATTTCATGGGCAGGGCTACCTCTGCTTGGGAAAAGCTGTTTCCTATCAAGCACTAATTCATTTATGGCAGCAGCAGTTCTGTGAGAAACATATTAACAGAATAAAGCCTATGGGGTATTTCTGGTAAAAAGCTCAGTAGCTTCCCTAGGCACTGATGAGACTTGACAGTTTTTCCAGAACAAAACTTTCTACAACCAAAAGCTTTCTGTAATGGAACAGCAAGAAAGTTTTTACGTGCCTGCCCACAAACCCTGCACTTTGAGAGACTTCAGGCTGCTGGCAAGCACTTGGCAGTGGGTATCGGGCTCACAGAAATCTAGGATTTCCTCTCCTCTCTGACTTCCTTTGTCTAAGGGAAAAGAGGAGAAACATAAGTTAGAATATTGGGCTAAAAATATGACTTTGAGCTTTCACTGCAGGCTAATATCTGACTTCCACATCCAGTCCTTATTGCTTTAGACCCGTGGCTTAAGCTAACATGACAGTGAGAGGAAACCTGACAGGCAGATGTGACCACAAAAGGGTGATTTTTGTTTAAAAAAATACATAAATTGTGGAAAAAAACCCTCAGTAATTTCTTTCAGGGACTAAGAGCTTCTTTCTGAATCTCAGATGACCTTAGTACTCACATATCACTGGCTCTTTTATTGCTTGTGCAAGATCATTTGATGAGGCAGAAGGGGAAAGCAGCATTCACAGGTCCTATTTCAAGTTCTGCCACTGATTTGCTTTTATGGCTTCAAATGATTCATTCTGTTTCTTTCTGTATCTCAAGTTTCTTCTTGTACAAGATGGATAGAAGCCAGTATTGTCTATGTTAAGTGCTGGGATAAGGAATTCATTCTTTAAGGTGCTCTAAAGACCCGGGAGAGGTAGTTACGAGCTGCAGAGGGATCATCGGTGTCATTAGCATTTAGAAGATTGCCAGGTGAGGGATATTTTTCATTGTGGCTCGCTGGGTAGGGAGCTTGCTCAGTTCTTCACTGACATGGCAGCTCTTGTTTTGACAGGAAGACGGCGCTGGACCGGTACAGCCTGGAGAAGGCGGGTTTCACACACATCCTCAACGCCGCCCACGGCCAGCGCAACGTGGACACGGGGCCAAAATACTATCGTGACATGACTGTGGAGTACCACGGAGTGGAAGCAGATGACCTCCCCACTTTCCAGCTCAGCCAGTTCTTTTACTCAGCTTCTCAGTTCATTGACAATGCGCTCCAGGATGAAAGAAGTAAGGAGGGTGCTGAAAGCGGTTAAAAAGAGCACAGTACTTACTCCAACCCTAGGCGTAGTTCCACATCAACCTGGTGGGAATGAAAGAAGTTCCAAGAGAGTTTAACAGAGAATATAGAAGTAGCAGCAGGGAAGCAGCTTAAGAGAGGGGAGTGATGCAACTAGGACCTTTCTCACTGCACAGGTAGCACCAGCCCCTCATCAAGCCCTCGTAGCCAAGCCCACGCCACGGCTTGCACGAAGGGCTCCTGTTTGACAGAGGGGGTTTTGGCACTTTTACTCCTTCATAAACACAGAAACAAACAGGCATTGCAGAGGTTCTATGAGTTAGCTGTCTTCCTCAGATTAGACCCTATTAAGCAAGGTTTAATGAACAGTGGTTGGACAGGAGTGCTCTGCAGGATCCTGCACTCCTCAGCTCCAGCCTCAGCCGCGTTACAGGCACCCCACAAAATCTAAACCCCACTTTCCTACCTGGCCATCAGCTTATCCTCAGGCTGTAACATATCTGTCATCTTCCAAGCAGCAGGGGATTGACACAGCTCTGGCAGCAGAGATGTACAAACATTTCATTAAAGCCTTTGTAATTTCTCAGCTTGATTACTGCAATTCATTATTTGCTGACCCCCAGCCGTGTCCTATCAGGGAGCTTTACACTGATGGCAAGTGCTACAGCCTAGGCATCACACTGCCTTTCAGTATTACTCCTACTCCTCCCCACAACAAGTGTCTTTAAAAAAAAACCCCAACTCTACAAGGTATTTCACCAGAAAGCAGCTGAGGAGCCCAAGACTTTGCTGCTGACCTACGAAGACCTGAACATCAGAGGGTCACATATCAAGTTTCTAGTCTTGTGTCAGCTTCCCTTCTTGGCCATTTAGCTCAGCTGTAGCCAGCTACTACCTGGTTTGCCCCCAATAGCCAGACAGGTCTTTACAATTTACCCTTTTAGTAAGTACAGTCCTACAGCAACAGTCTCTTCCCTTGCTCTGGAGCAAAATCTTGAAAGCAGTTCAGTTTTACAAATCAAAAGTCCTAATAGCAGGAGAAAGTGCTTCAGGAGCTTACCTGCTTGTGAAGAAAGGCACCAGGATTTCAAACAAGCCTGTCTGAAGCACTGCCTTTGGGAAGGAGTGGATAACTACCACACATCTGTGTCTAGCCATGGCTGGAGGCCAGAGGTCAGCATCAGACTGGAGGAGCCGAGATAAGGAATGCAGACTTCCTCACTCCCACCACCCTCCTGTTCCCCTAAGAACTGTGTCTGCTGCACTGAGGTAAAGAAACAAGCACAAGGGAAGCAGCAAAGGTTAGAAAAATCCTTGCATCCCAATAAATCTTGGGGCAGGGAAGGATAGGATGGGGCTGGCAGGGGGTGGGGGGCAGCATTAACCTTTTTGTTTCAAAACCACATCAAAGTCTAGGAAATTCTGAGACAGTATCAAGCACCAGCCCAGCACTGAAACAGATCAAATCAAAGAGTGGCTGCATGAACTTTTGCAAATCAAGAGACAAGCTGCACTTTAGAAAGCATCACCAACTGCAATCACTTCTCTGGGCACCACCTCCCACCTTCATGTGCTTTCTAGGCAAGTCAGCCAGGATCTGCAGTGATGGAGACCAAGAAAGTTACTGTCAGAGAGCAGCAAGCCCCTACCTTTGCCATGAGGGACAAGGACATTGGATGTACATCTCCTGTGCATGAAGGCACACAGGCATGGGCCACAAAGCCACTGAATGCAAGACATTAGCTTTCCAGTACACATCTACAGAACAACAGGATGACTCCAGAAGTTAAGACTAAATCATGCACTGATGTCTTACTCCTACAGGAGGAAAGACCAGAGGCAAGTAACTAGTGCTGTCCTCCAAGAACATCAATGCATCAGTTGTGGATGCACATCTAGAGCACAAAAAACCATCTGTGTTTCAAGTGCCTAATGAAAGGGCTGCCTGCACCCATCTTCCTGACTGACAAAGAGCACCCAGACTCCTCAACAGGATTTTGCAGTAACTAACCAAGGAGCTGTCTCCAGTGGCAGTACCACAGGGCTTCAGTACACAGTGTAAATACTTGTCACCAGTAACACAGTCACACTCATTTGCTACTTTGCATTGCAACTGAGGACATGCCAAAGAAGGGGAAAGGATAAAAAGACAGAAGCTTTGACTTTTGTGACCAGAGTCTATGTATTAATGAATTGGGGCTGTATCACACTGTTTGGGGTGTGACCTTCAGCCAGCCAAGTGATCAAATCCATGTCTTCATACAATGCTTCTTGCTGGGAAGATGCTGAAGGTCAATGTTGTTCAACCAAGCTGTCCTGCAACTGAAGAAGCTGCCCTCTTTCTGCAACAGGACAAACACTTGGCAGTTAGGACTGTGTTTTGTCAGTATCCAAAGGCAGTAATTCTGTCTTCCCCTTCAATTTCCTTGTGATGGTGAAGAAACTCCCTGACCAGAGCAGTGTTTGCAGGGTTCAAGCGTGGGAGGGGAAGCTTAAGAGGGACTTAAGAACAGTGAAAGTAGCTCAGTTGTAAGTCTAAGTCTGAGAGGCAAACTCAAACCTGTTCACCATTAGGCATGCTACTGTTCAGCTCTGCATAAAGATTTCCCAAACCATGCAAATCAGACCATAGGACAGCATAAAACTTACACCAGTGGGGCCTGATTAAGCTGAAAGCAAGACATTAAGAGGTTTCTAAGTTCTCCAAGCTTAGCAATTCATTCCCTTGGTGTCTCAGTTGCTCAGGATGTGGAGGGGAAACAGCATCTTCTTTTCATGGGAAGATGTAAAAAATACACTAAAGACAGAGATTAAAAAGGCACTGTGAGAATCAATGTATGAGTCAGATATAAGAACACAGAGGGCATTTGAGCAAAGACACCTCAGCATTCATCACTCCATCCGACTCTGGAAAGGGAGTGCTGCATCTGGACAGGTTTTCAAGTAACACAAGCCCAAGCCAAGGGACCTGTCACCACTCTGCAACCCTCTGCCTCTGTGCACAGAGATTTGATATTCAGCCATGTCTTGAAGCATATAAGTGGTCAGAAATCCAAGACTGCAAAAGCCAACTCCCTCTTGGGGAAAGAGGGTTCAGACCGGCCCTTCATGTCAGAACTGAAGAGACTGGAAAAGAAGGGACGAGACCCTGCAGAACGCTACCAACGTGGTGCTGTGAGAGGCTGGTCACCTCCTGGCTGTCACACACAGGCAAGGACAGAATTCCCCTACAACAAGGGGGTCATTTCAGAGAACTGCACGGCCACTATTTGCCTTTGTTAACATAAACCTGCACATTTTCTCCTAAGATCCCCTGCACTTACCACCCAGGCAACAGCAAAGCCTTCCTTGTCCTATCACGTATTTTATCACCTCAACAGCAACCCATTTACCAGGTGGGAAGCTCCAAAGAGAAGCATGAAAGACTGGACAAATGAGTTTTCATCCGTTTCAAATATTTGCAGTAATAATAGAAGGGGATTACCATCCTCCAGGAGAGGCAGAGGCACTTGCAGTTATCAGAGACACTGGAAGTTTGCCAAGATGCCTCTAAGGCTATCTACTGGGATTAGGATGCAGACTGTAACCATTAATCCCCTAGTGTTGGCAGTTCTTGATGCATCCATTACACAGCAATGCTACTTGTGCCAAGACATCCTCTTGTGCCTGGAAGCAAAGGAGTTAATTGACAGGAGTCATGGCTTTGCACCCAACACTTCTTACTAGGCATAGCTGACAAACTATTATTGGCCCTGATAAGGTTGGGTTTTTCTCCTATGGCAACGCAGCTCAGCAGGGTCTTAGAGAGTGTGCTCCAAATCTACCTCCTTCAGCAGTTCAGCCCTTTGTGAGACCCCCTCAAGGGCTCCCAGTCGTTTCCTGACATCTTTTGAAGTGTTTCAAAACCTGTCAATCAGACCTGAACCCACTCACTCTTCTCTTCCTCCACCTCTCCCAGACACAACAACCAGGGAAGGTTTCCATCCTCACTTAGGACCTGAAGCCAGGGACCTCCTGCAAGTCCAAAGCCAAACTAAGCCATGTCACAAAGCTAAAACTGCATTCAGAGATAAGAACTATCAGCAGAGGCTGTATTCACAGTATATCTGACAGGCCACCACTGCAAGGAGAGGACCATGTAAAATATGAGTGCTGGTGAAATGTTACTTCCACTCAACGGGACAGGGTAAGGGTGGCTGGCAGAGGTTTCTAAAGAAGCCCTTCTAGAGCTGAAGAGATGGTTTCTTTCTGTCCTCCTGCTTCTATGCCTAATGACTTTTATATCCCTTCATCAGTGTTTAGGTACAACATGATGCAATCTGCATCTTGAAGGACAGGAGTGTCAGAACAACAAATGACAAGAAAACTGCAGTTGGTTTAGCTCTTGTGTCTAGCTGCAGCTGCTAGGACTGAGAAAGGCACTTCATGCCCCCCATTTATCCTCATGGAAGGATGGCTGATGGCATAACCAAGTCCTTCCACATCCTTGTGCTTTGGTCACTATGTCCAAATACAGGTTAGGCTGCAGCAGGGCTTCCTATGTCACTTCATTCAAGGCTGCAGCTCCCTTTCTCTGCAGCTTTGTTCACAAACAAGTCCCAAGGTACCTGGTTTAGGATTAAATGGCTCATCTCCAATGCAGATGCCGTTCGGTTACTACAGTGAGATTGCCAGGCTCGGTTTCCTCACCTGTAAAAGAAACAGGCCTTGCAAAACCGCTGCTAAAGGTATTTAAAGCACCAAACAGAGCACGAGCACCACACAAAACAAACACACACACAGCAGAAGTACCCAGTGTCACCTCTGCATCCTTTCTCTCTGTTTCCACAGACAAGGTTCTGGTTCACTGCGCGATGGGTCGCAGCCGCTCAGCCACGCTGGTCTTGGCTTACCTGATGATCTACAAGAACATGACCGTAGTGGATGCCATCGAGCAAGTATCAAGACACCGATGTATCTTGCCAAACAGGGGCTTCCTGAAGCAGCTGAGAGAACTGGACATAGCGCTGGCACTGCAGAGGAGGAACAGCAAGAACAGCCTCCCGTCTGAGGAGGGCGATGGCAGCAGCAGCACCACCTAACTCTGCTCCCTGAAACCAAGGCGGTCAAAGGAGGGGAGGGGAGGGGCAGTCACACGGATCCTTTGCTATTGGGAAACAAAAACAAAGCCATTTCAAATCCTGTCAGGGTTTTGTAAGGCAGATTTAACACCTGTCTTCTCGGCGTGTGCCAGTTGTAGCAGAACTCTCTGTTACATCAACAAATAAATGCTTTTACAGCACCAAACTTCAAAGTAGCCACTGAGTACTCCCACCAGCTCCTAAGCCAAGCACGGGAGCCTTGAAGAGTAGAGGCTAGTGGTTCCTGAAGAATAGGTGGATTGTTTAGTCCCAGAGTCCTGAAGGGTTCTGCAGGAGTTGCCTTTCCGTGCTGTTTCCCAGCATCTCCGTTTCTCCTTTCACAGTAACAATTCCAGGGCAGCACAGAGTTTAGAGAGCCTCCAGGTGAAGATCAACTGCCCAGCCTTCTGCTGCAAACTACCCTTTGAAAACTAGAAACAAGGCAAGCCCCTAGAGGTCAGATGCAGCTGTAACAGACACATTGACAAGATACACACCCAGGACACTTCAGCTCTTTCAGGGGTAACTCTTTTTCCTTAAAGGCTTCAACTGCCTGAATTTCAACAGGTTCTATATGTACTATATTTACTAGTCCACAGAAAGAAGACTGATAATATTATGTGTTGTGACCTGTTTTCCTGCACTGAGAAAAACTAACAGCTAGAACAATCAACAAAACACCCCCCAGGATGGCCTTCACATTGCTGAGAGGATGTTCCAACGTGACTTGTGCAGCCCCAATAACGTCCTAAATCATCATGGACTGTAACCAGTTCCAATGAGATTGGAGTTTTGATCTAAAAGGCAATAGGCACAGGTGAAGCCTTCAAAAACAAACCTCTCTCACAGTGACTTGGCCAACCAGGGGAAAGTGCTTCCAAGCACCATTGTTTAACATTTGCCCTACAAAATGCTTTCTCCTATCTCAGCTTTAGTCACCTCAATATATTATTGTGCTCCAAGACAGCTGCTAAAAACTGTGTTTGTGTATTTGTTGACAAGTGCAAAAATGCAGGCACTGGATCTACTTTTCTGCCTAACCTCATGCCATTTATTCCATTTGATACTGATTCTCAAGTAACTGCATTTTGACACAATGAGAGTTTTGCCACCTCAGCAGTATTTGATATTCTTAAAATACCCTGCAGAGGAGGATCACAATGAAGCCATGTTTACCTTTTCTGCATCTGCAAGAAGGTCAAGTCATCGCTCTCCTCACTGGAATTTTGCCTAATTCAATGCATGGGCTAAGAGCTACTGAGGGCCTCAGTGCCTGAGAGGAATGACCTACCCACTGAGCACACAGCAGAGTCCTCCTGGACTCTACAAGCTCACACAGATTTTTCAGCTTTAGTGCAGTGGGGACTGTGAAAGCCTGGGATGCTTTGAAAAACAGAACATGGGGCTGGAACGTGCCACTGAGAGCTGCAAGTACATGCTACAAACCACGCGGACTTCACTAAAACCAGAAACCATGTTTTGTACAAGCTCAGCATCTCCAGTGTGAAGGCTTTCCTATGGCTTTGCTTCCTTCTGGGGCTCAGAACCCAGTCAATTGCTCCTTTCCAAACAGTAACTGTAGCCAAGGCTGGAGACACCCATCATGTAAAGCTTCTGACTTATCATTTGTATTTCTCTGTATGATAAATCCTCAGGCACAGCAGAACACAACAGACACAGCTCCAGTTTAAAAACACATTAGACATCACAATGTGACCAATATTCATGGCTGAGAGACTCCAACTCCAATACTCACAGAAATTAAGTATCCCCACACCTGGAGGAGAAGAAAAAACAGACGAGAAATAAAGGGAAACTCAAAGGGAATCAGTCATCTGACACTTCAAAAGCAAATGAGCAGTCACTACATGGGTTCAGGGCAGAAAAATCCTTGGGTGGGGTCTGAACTCTTTCTATCCACTTCCACAGAGCTTCAAATGCACCTTTTCAGGGCACCTGACTGTCTCCTGCAATGTGGTTCTCAGCCCACACATGCAACAGCTCTCCCAGCTCCTTCATTCCTCTGAATGGGGAAAGCTGAGCTTTTCCACCTCTGCAGCAGCAGCATGTTTCTTAGCATTAGCCTTACAGACAGGAGTTTTGTACCCAATGAAACAGCAAGCAGCTACAGTACTTTCCTCAGTCAAGTGCTGGGTTACTTTCTGGCATCCCAGACGACACCCTGACGACTGCTGTAACTGAAGAGGGTTTGTAGCTGGTTTACATGCAGAGCTGTGTTCACACACCATGTCTGGGGCCTGGAGATGGGTACTGCTTTTGCATTCTGAGACTCCAGCAAATACAAAGCAACAAAACCTTGATTTCTTGAGGCCTGGCTGCTTTTGGTGGAGACTGACAGAACTTTCCAACAGCAGCCTCCCAACTACTGATGGAAAGCAAAATACTGGAGCTCTAAAGTAGTTCCCACTCATTTTGTCCTGCACAGATTAGGGAACTGGCACACAGCACCACTGACACACTGACAGAAGTCACCATCAACAGCTTCCAGAGGACAAGATTCCAAGCTACTCAGAAACCAGCAGCTGCTACTCTTGCAGAGAGATGAAAAGAGCACCAAGGTGATTTGTGAAGAGGTAAACAGAAGCCTGCATTCCAGTGTGCTACCTGAAGGACCCAAACATGGCTTATTCTTATTTGGTGGATGGATGGATGGTGAAAAAGCTACTAAGGATCTAAATTACTCCACTAAAGTTACTCTCAAGTCAAAACTGTGAATCTTGCCTTCTGTTTCCTTACAAAACTCCCACCCTAGCCTACAAAGTGCAAACCAACTGTTGATCAATGTACACCTCAGAGGCTCACTATAGCAGAGCTGACCCATATGACCACACAGGTCATGAACAATGCTGCAAACAGATCATTTCAGTTAAAAGTGTTAGAAGGAAGAAGAACAACAGAGTCATAGGGGCCATTACTACCTGGGTCAGTCTGCCTTCTTATAAACCAGAGATTTTAGTGCAGTAATGCAATTCACAGCTAACATCTTGTCCTAAAGGGAGTAGCAAGAGAGTCGTTTGTCCCCCTGAAAGGACTCCAGTTAAAAAAATGAATCTGGCCAACTTGTTGTGCACACACAGTACAGGATTTTCCACCCATCTTTCAATCCATGGATTGCAAATACAGAATTCTAGCCCCATGCTTGAGGCAGGATGCTGTGCTGCACCTCAGCACGTACTGCAGTGGTCAGAAGGTCTGACTCGCCTGTATGTTCCAGGCTTGGAAACCTGAAACTGAACAGCAGCAGATAATGTTCACTGTCAAAACACAGAAATCAATCAAACCAACAAACAAAAGCACAAAACATGGTGCTACTTTGAGGGGTGATTATTCAGCCAAGATGCAAGGTCCTAGTTGGACACAGATGAAGGCTGCATGTTCTAACTGTGCTGAGCTCAGCTTTCCCCACACGTAGGAAGACAAACACACCTTCGGTGAAAGCACTCTCTGCCTTCTGAACTAAGTTTGACAGAGGAAGAGCATGAAGACAGACACTTGTTGCACTGTGTTCTCCAAATCAAGCATTCTGAGCTCCTAAAACCAAAAGCTACTCTAAATGATCGTTGGACCAACAGCTTTAGCTCCTGCCCTTGCTTGGGCTGTCGCCTTGTCACGTTAAACTGGAACCAGCTGTGAGCATGACTCTGTGATACCAATTTCTTGATCTGGCACCACCACACACTTTAAGAGTTTTATTCACCAAAACATACATTTATCTGGCTTCTGAGCACATACAAGATCACCCACAAAGCTGCTTTATAAACTGGAATGGCTGTAAGAGTCTTCAGTCAAGATGACCAACCCTTCCACCTTAGCTAACAACCTTCCAGTGACAGCAGCCACATGAAAAGCACCTTGAAAACCTCTCACAAGGATTTTGTTTCTCTGGTGCAGATGCCCATGCACCAAATTTCAACTGAGTGCACCCAGGAGCTCCATGCACAGCCAGCCTTCTGGATTCTTACAGACCTCCTACTGCTAGCCTAGAAGCGTGCCTGCGTTTGTTTGCTCACATACACTTGCACGTACACAGAACTCAAGAGGTTCAGCACAAGATTGGCACTGTCTTGTAACCCAGCCACGCTGACAAAGGAAGAGATTACAACTCCATCACTGAAAGTGACACAGTTCAAACATCACATCTGTTAGTATCGTGTGCCCTTTTACATATACACCAACACTAGCTGTAGGCAAGCAGCGTCACACGTGCAATACAGACAAGGTATTAAATACATATTTATTCACTGTTTTTATTAAAAAAGATCATCTCAGATCCTCTTTATTTCCACGAGGTGGATGCAATCACGATGGGGAACCCACACCGAGGCTCCAAGGGTCTAATCCAAACCCCATCGACCCGAGGGGGGGGCTTTAGCTCGAGCGTGTGAGCGCCCCGGAACAAACGCCAGCCCTGGAGGTAATTCCCACGCAACATCAAGCCATGACAAGACACAAGAGGCTAAAAATGGCTCATCATAATTTATTTTATGTTAAAATGTACAGCTTGGGGGAAAGGGGGGAGAGGGGGGTGTTGGTTTTTTGCAGGTTTTGTTTCTTGGGGGGGGGGATTTTTTTGTGGGGGGGGTGTTTTTGTTTTTTTTTTAAGTGACTGACTAAAAAGATAACAGATAAATACAAGAGTGTCACTGGGTCCTATTTTTACATGTATCAAGCCTCTTCTGTTCGGCCCTTACAGTCACTCTGTACAGGTACAAAGGCTACAAAAAAGGAAGCAATATAAACAGACACAAATAACTTCTGCCTTTTTACATGCGATCCGTAAGCTTAGGTTGAGCTATTCACACGCTACTGCTCTATTTCTCCCTTAAAAAATAACTCCAATATTTTATAAAGATAGAAAAATCTACAGATGGAATGAAAATGTAAAGTTAGAGGCATTTCCATAAAATAGCAACTTTACACCAAATTCACTACTTTTCTTTTCCTTTAAATCCTGCCAAGTATTTGGACGTATATGAAAATGTTTCAAAACCCGACAAATCAACACGGAGATGTTTCAACCAACAGAAAGAAATGAACCCCTTAACAGTTATTTATAAACCAGAAAGCTGCCTTTTGTTGTTGTTGTTCCTACCCCAGCCCCAAAGAAACCTGTCACAAAAATGGGAAAGGAAAGGAGTCTCAACTTTACACTAAACATACAACAATAAAACCCTTTGAACTAACCAAAATGTGAACAAGCTTTTGCAGCTTTGTGTTCTTTTTATTCATTTTTACAAGTTTTATAATTAACAAAAATATAGTTCTGCTTTTGTCTCGTTTGTCTTTTTTTTACCCCTCAAACCAGGGTAACCTAATCAAGGCAAAAAAATTAAGAAATGGCTTACTGTTAAGCACAACACTCGTACAGTACTACAAAATGCACTGTCACTAACAAAGACATTAGCGGCATGCAGAAGTGTCACCTTCAGAAACAAAATAATACAAGAAAAGAACTGCTAAAAGGCATTTACATGTGGGGAAAGGAGAGAGAGAGAGAGAGAGTGAGAGTGAGAGAGAGAGAAAGAGAGAGAAAGAGAGAAGAAAAAAAGCTCACGATCCAGTACTGTCTGATAGTTTTGGAGTCTATTTATCCACATTTTTAATGGGAGCAGGCACATAAAATGGCTCTGAACCATCGGCTGCTGTGTGATTGCAGTTCATAGAAAGAGTTCTTCCTTTCCAGAGAACTTCAAGCTCAATGAAACAAACAAGAAAATGGAAAAACCACCTAATTTCCCCCCCCCCAAAGAAGAGAGAGAAGGAAAGTTAAATCCCACAACGTTAAAACCCAACGAAACGAACGGAAGAAGCCCCGAAACCAACCAAGAAACGAAGCAAAAACAAAAGAACAAAACTTGTATAAGGCTTTCTGCTGCATACAGCTTGTTACGTGGTGCCAACAAATGTTTTTGCATTCACACCAATTGCTGGTTTTGAAATCGTACTCTCCAAAAGGTTATTTGTGCAGGTCAATCCGCTACACGCCAGTCTGGTAGCGCGTCTCTCCCGAGGGCCTACCTCCTCATGTAGGATCCGTTCAGAGACTGCTTAGACATGCCTGTGTTCATGTAGCCATGATGCCCCGGGGGAGTGTACATCATGTTACTGTGGGGTGCTGTCTGCATTGGTTGCTGTGCATATGGCTGAGTTCCCATCATCCCCATCTGCATCTGCATAGGGTACTGGGGCGTTTGATTCATATACCCATGGTTACTGTGATAGCCGCTGTTCATCATCGGCTGGGACATGCTATAACCGTTCATGGCGTTAAGGGTGTTCATATTCATGTTCACCGAATTGACGTTGTAAGCCGGGGCTGGCATCAGATTCACGCTCATGTTCATGCCACGCTGCATGGTTAAGGTCCGTGCCGGCCCCTGCATGGCCACAGTCTGCGAAGCGCGCCCGTAAAGCTGCGGCTGATGGGCTGCGGCGGCCGGGGGCAGAGACGTGGATTTGGTTCTTACGGAAACGTGACCTTTGCCGGCCATCTGAGTCTGCAGCCTTTGCGTGTGGGATATTCCAATGTTGGATGAAGCCATATTACGCTGCAAAAGGGGAGGCGGCAGATTCATGGGAGGAGGAGTGAGGTTGGGGGGAGGGGTCATGGTAGCCTGTGCTTGGGGTCCTCCAGGAACAGCGTGTGGCGACTGAGAAAGCTGAACGAGCCCTGTATTACTTAAGGGGGTGGACAAAGAGGCACTGTTTGCATAGGAAGTTACAGCAGCTGAGTGGCTGTAAGGCAAGGAATGATCCATAAGCGTGTTAGTTAACTGTTGCAGCTTGGCAAGGCTGAAGGTGGCAGACGGCTGAGAGTAATGCCCTGCTCCAAATTCACTCTGCCCCATCCTCTCGTACAGTCCGATGTTGGCATTGCCAGTCTCGGGGATTTCGGTCAACTGCATAGGTGGTGTGAAATTAGCGGCCATGCTGCACTGCGAGAGCTGTTGGTTGCTGCTCGGAGGCCTTTCGACGACGCAGCCCTGGGGGGATTTGACGTTGCAGGTGGGAGGAGAGCTGATGTTTGTTTGCTGCATCATGCTGCAGCTCCCGTTCATGTTGGACATCTGCTGCGTCACCGCACAGCTACTCTGGGTCAGGTTACTGGACGTAAGGCTGCTGTAGGAGCAACTGTTTTGAGAAGAGTTGTTCCCACAGATACTGCTCCCCATGGTAGAGTCGTAGCTGCTCGGGTTTTCATAGTTCTCTGTCGTGCTCTCAATGCTCCCCAGATCACTGAACCCACTGTCCACAACCTGCTGCGAATGGTCAGAAACCGAGGGAACGTCCATCATGGGGCTGGTCTCCATGTTCTGCAGAGATGGCACGGAAATGGCACTTTGATCCGGGCTGATCTGAGCGTAGCTGTTCTCTAAGGGAGCGACGTTCGGGCTGTTCACGGAACGGACCGACTGGCTGGGATGAGAGTGCACAGAAGAAACCGGGCTGCTGTGGTCAGACTGCTGGCAGTCATCCAGCGCCGTCATCTGGGGACTTTGGTCATTGTGGGCATAGTTTTGCAGACTTCTACAGGCCTCTTGTGTCTCTGCACAGTCCTGAAACGTATCTTCGTGTTCACTTGCTTCTTGGGTTAGAGACTGGACCGCTTGAACTGTCTCCGAGTCGATCTCCATGGTCTCGGAACTCTCTCCCTTGAAATCGGAATGTAACTCCTCGCCAGCCTTTTGGTCCTGGTTGTTGTCTGCGTGATCGTCGTCAGACTCGGGCACTGGCTCCGAATCCGTAGCCAGTTCTTTCTGCTCACCCTCACACTCATCAGCTGCCAGGTCAACGCCGCAATCCATCAAGTCCTCCTGATTTGAGTTACCGCTTTGAACGTTTACGTCTAAAAAAGACTGCTGCGTCTCCAGCATCTCTTTGAAAGCTTCGCCAGGCAACTCCTCCTTCTCCACTTCCGTTGAACCCATGTGGCTGTCGTCTTCATCATCCGCGTCGTGATCCTCGTTGTGAGAAGGTTCTTCATCCTCCTCCTCCTCCTCCTCCTGATCATCCAAATGCACCGACTCCTCTTTTTGCAGAAACGCCTCCTCCGCTTTGTCTTTTTCTTCGTCTTTGGAACTGACTCCACCTTCCTCTACGCTCCTTTCTTCTTCCCCAGCTTTCATCGTGTCGGTTTCTTCTTTTTCAAAGGCTTCACTGGGTGGATGCTGAGGTTCAGGTTCTGCTTCTTTCACCTCGTCATCTGCTGGCGGTAATACTTCAACAGGCTCTTTACTTGCTTCCTCTGTAACAGCAGGGACCGAGCAGGGCTTGTCCTCAGCTGCTTCCTTTTGTTCCTCCACCAGCACCTGGTAGTCAGGCTCCATAGGAGTCTCAGGTGGAGTGTACAAATTAAGCTTAAAGCCAGGTTTCCTTTCTTTGCTTTGCCTCCATTTAGATGGACCACGCTTAACTCCCTTGGGCCAACCCTGCTTACTCTTTAAAGGTTCGAGATTGTCTTTAGTGCTTTCTTCCAACACAGCTGCATCCTCTGTGTTATCTTGGGGAAGTAACAGAGACAAAAACAAAACAAAAAATATCATCTTAGCTTGCACAGACTGATGAAGATTTTCAAACATAAACCCCAAAGTAATTGATCAACTCAAAATCTGTTACGAAACTCTGGAACAAGAGTTATAAAGAGGTCTCAAACCACATGAAATGACATAGTACCAACAGTTCTGACACACTTAGACGAGTTCAGTTCTTCTTGTCTTCTTTAGACACCGTGACTTACCTCATCTACTCATAGCAACCAGCCTGGCTTAGAAATTGGACAGCCCGTTGGAATATTTCACTGGCTCGCGGTTGCCTTTCAACACTGACCATCAGAACCACCCTTTATGTACTGGAAGAATCCCAGGGATTGTTAAATCACAAGACATGTCAGCTGTAGCAGAAATGCTGTCCAGATATTTGATTCTCAACCTTTGTTTTTAAAAACAGAGCTATGCCATTCCTTCCCACAGATATTGATCTAGTGAATATCCATGGGTTTTGGCAGCAATAAGGACTTTGCTCCTGTCTGACCATTCAAGCCCCAGTAAGCATATAATCATACTTTACTACCAACACTGGAGTAAAAAAGGTGGCTCATTCTAGTGCCTTCTCATGGGTAGAATATCATGACACAGCTCCCAATACATGACAAAGGGCAAAAGAGAATTGAAATGAAACACAGTGTGTCAGAACACTAAATGTATTCATTGACTATAAAAACCTATCTGAACACATTGACTCTTCTCCTCTCCCGTCTCCCCAGATACCACTTCCATATACACCAGAAAAAGGGGGAACTGCCAGGATGTAACACGCTGCACTTGGGAGTGTAATGGCTTCTGTGGTACTCCTTTGCCAAGCTCTGCCTCTCCCTGTAGTGTTATAAAGCTCCTACAGTCAATTAATGCCATGACACGGTCCCCGCACAAATACCCAATACCAATCTAGTTAAAACAGTGCAAGCCTGAACACTGCCACGTAGCTGGAACACTCTGAATTTGCTGTTAGTTTAACTCATTTCTGTTGAGAAGCAGGAAGAAGTGTTAACATCCTGAAGCACCCATGCACTGCTTTGTAACATCACCGACACTTTAAAGTGTGGTTGCTCGAGTTTGCACAAAAAGCTGTTTAAAATACACATGGGTGCACGATCCCTCCCCTGAGGGTCACAAAGGTGACAACTCCCATGCAATTATGAACAGACTAAAACAGCACCCACTGGCTTCTTAAAGAAAACATATAAACCTGAGAATGCAGGCAATCATTCTGGAATTAAAACTTGTAATCTGAGAGGCAAGAGGTCAAGGGATGAGTATGCCTTCAGAACAACTCATTCTGCCCACCCACTAGCTTCTCTGCCAGGACACAGACTTGAAGTCAAACCAGGCAAGCAGCTCTGAAAGAACACAGTTCAAAATATCCCTTCTCTTGGGGCGGGGGGAAAGAATAGGGACTCTAGTGCTGAGGACATACTATGACCCAGAAACAACAACCGTTTTGCTGGGCTACTAACAAAATGCTGAATAGAAAGATACTTTGTGTAAATCAAATCTTACTTTTTGCTTGCATCCCCTACCAAGGACACAAAACCAGCACCAGACAATACTGTGGTGAGACCTCTGCTCTGTTGAGTATTAAATGCCCTGTTGTAAAGATGTAAAAGTTGGTTCTAGCAGTATGACAAGGACCTCAGTGCTTCAGACCGGAAAACAATTGTTTTCTGAACGTAAGAATGAGATGATAATAGGTCAGGAACAATAAAAGAAGTGAAGACAACAGAAACAAACAACCAAAATCTGAAGCCGCCGCTGAATTCTAAGAAGCTATGTGAGATCAATGGGTGCAGTAGCACCTTTAAAAGCAGAAAGCACTACTGAGTTGGTAAGATTTTAAGGCCAAAATGGCTTAAACTTCCAGAATTTAAGGCAAAAATAAACACCTCCTTCAAAGGCCACTCAGCAAATTCATTTTGTGAAGATAAGGACACTTTCAGCTTACTTGTACAATTGTCATCACTCCTGTAACAACGAAGATCTTTCTCCTCCTTGTTCTGCTCTTCCTCCTCCTCTTCCTCCTCTTTCTCCTGTTTCTGCTGCCCAGGTTGATACTCAAAAGCTTTTCTAATCATGGGCTTCAAGTCATCATCTTCCCCATCCATCTCACAGGTAGGTTCCAGCTGAGGCATGGGACGCTCTTCGTCCGAGTTATCAAACGGCTCATTCAAGACCTCAGTTGTTTCAGAAATGGTCTCTGTTGTGACACTGCTGTTGATCCTCCTGCGCTTACGGCCCCTTTTCTTCTTCAGTATGAAAGGTCTCTGAAAAATAATTCCACAAAACGTTAACTCTTCCTACATTCCCGTCTGTGAGCTGACTCTGGGCATCCATAAGTGATTCTTTGTGAACTGCCCTTACAGTAACCTATTAACTCGTTCAAAAATAGCTTACATTGCATGGAATTCAAACATAGGACCTAGATGTGACAGGTCTGAACAGTTAAGAATTCCCTACATATCTACCCATGCACACAAACCCTGCAGCAGGTGAAAACTGGGACTAGAACTTTCTTCATATTGCAGGGACTTTTACCTTCTTCTGTCAAGTAGCATCCCCAACAGTCTTCACAAGTATCCAAGTTTATTCTCCTACATTTCTGGTTTCCGCTATTTTAACAGTAGAGAAAGTGCACCTTGAGCTTCATATGTGGCTCAGCAATACCCTACAAGAACCCTACTGTTGGCTGCTATGAAGAAAAAGAACCTGTTCAACAGTTCCTATTTCTACTATTATACATTTATAGTTACTTTTAAGCTTGCTCATCTAAAGCATCAATCAATGGGCAGCCTGTTTCCCCAATGCTCACCAGAGACACCTCAATATAAACGCTAAGGCAAAGTGCTTTAGGTGTTGGGGTGCTTAGTTTGCTAATTAAAACCATTCACATGGTTGAGTTTCCAGTGAGATTAACAACCACATCAACACTGCAGTAACCAGAGTTCAACACACACGTCTCTTGGAAATTAAAAAGAACACAGTTTAAAGAACTCCTTTGGTTTTAACAGCATTTTCTTTTGAAGAACAGAATCTTCCTTTAAGGAGTTCCTACATGAAAAACAACAGGACGAGCAACCTCGCAAGCTGGAGCCCATCTTCAAACGAAAAAAGGAAGAACCATTAAAACACTGAACCAATACCAAGGCCAAACAGCAGAGGGCAATCACTAGTTGAAAAATTACCAGGAAATTTTGTGTCACTCCTGTTTTATAGTTCTGTGTAGAAGCCAAAAGATAAAATACTCCAATCAGACGGAGGGGAAAGAGAAGCTAGGAGCTGCCTGGTGTCTGAGCAATGGAGAGAGGATTAAAACAGGGTAATAAATGCTTAAAAAAAAAACCAAAAAGAGACACTCTTGATGATTATTTCCAGCACAACACTTTGACTGAAATGGGAGATGAAGGACTGAAAACCAAAGCGCCGAAGTAACACACCTTTCTTTTGATGGCCAGCGACTGCGGCTTTGTCAGCCGGGGAGGTGAGCTCTGCGGATTCTCATCCCCGCCATCCTCCTCGCTGCTCTCCTTGGCTGGCTCTGGGCATTGCCCTCGCTCCCCCACCACTGCCACATTCTCTGGAGATCGCAAATATTTATTTTTAGATTGTACTTTTGCTGGTGATTGCCTACTATTAGTTCTCGTGGAGAATATCTCTTGCTCTTCCTTTTCCCAGCAGCTAGCTTGTTCCATCAGACGCTCAGCCTGAAGGGTTGAGGTTGAAATAAGGAGTCACTGAAACAGCATTTACTTAGCCACATCCTTTACATTCAACTCAAGAGTTACAAGAAGCCAACCCTGATTAGCACTGCTGGCTGCAACGTTTCAGCTGAATCATCTAGTAGCTCCCTTACAACAGTTAGGATAACAAACCAAAGAAGATTGCATTTCATGGGATATTTAGCACTATTAATGATGCAGCGAATTGATTTGAGTTCTTTAGCACTACATTACATGCCCACTGACATGGATCACTTTGAGCAAGTTCGTAACACAAAGAATCGATTGACACTGCAGCCCCTGAGCTCTGCACCAAATTTGATCTGATTACATGCTCTTCGACTACCTCGAGAGTGATAAATACAGCTCCGTGACAAGCGGTTCATGTTTTGAGTTGCCATATTCACACTCCCAAAGTTACCACGTCTTGCCACACAGCTTCCAAGAAACTGTGCATTGCAATAATATCAACAGCCTCTAGGATTAAGCAGTGGTCGAAGCTAAAACCGTTCCGTTTGAGACAGCCTAACGTTGACTACTCAAAGCCACGAAACCCAAAGGGAGGGAAATCCAGAGTAAGAAGTTGCTGCTATTACCTCCTTTTCTGCTTCTCTCTCTTCTTCAGAAACTGCAGCGTTAGAAACTAACAAAGGAGTCCATCTCAAGCTTTCGGGATCTACTTCATTGATACGTGGATTAGCTTTCAGTTTCTCCATATGACTTGAAATCAGCTTTTCCCTTCTAATAATTACAAATCTACAATCCAATAAACAGCAATTGATGTTAGAAAGTCATCACCTGAAACAACCTACCCACAGTGTAAATCCTTTTGCACAACCACCTGTGGAAATAGACGTGTAAATAAATGGAAACCTCAGACTAAAAATATCAGCTGGCACACACAGATAACAGGCTTCCACTACTGACTGTTTACCAAGAGGAAGTGAGGGAAGAAGAGTTTATGAAGCGAAAGGTCAGTACTAAACATCACTAGGGCAACAGGGAGGAAAGTAAAGGCTTTATAAAACCATGCAAGGGGTTCAGTCTTGGCGTTTCAGTTAGTCAGCACAACTTCCAATTTTAATATGATAAGCATAAACAGAAAACACTGTGGATCACCAGGTAAAGAGGGAGAAAGCTGTTACTATTGCAACTGAAGACAGCAGCTAATTGGACAAGAAGGCATGTTAGAAAGGTAGGTTTTCTCCTTTTTAGAAGGCTAACTGATTTTTTCATGAAGTATTTTGAATGATACAGTAATTTCTCACTGCATGTAGGTATTCAGGGCCTGCAATAATTTGTGACAGGGCACAAGCTGCACATAAGTAACAAATACATATGTGATTCCCTCTTAAAATGCATTTGTCCCATCAGGCTGTCCAGAGCAAATCCTCCAGAAAGTGAATGTTTTAACTCCATGCCACACTCCTCTCAGCTGCTCTCACAACACCATCCTGTAAGCCCACCTCCCTTTTTGAAGACTTTCATTCTTACTAGTTCCAAACTTGTTAGTTGTGAATGCTGGTGCACGTACAAGTTAACCAAGGCTGAGCTATTCCCCATCCTCAATTTATTTTTATCAGCCCACTGTTTGTAAGGTAGTTTTGCTTAATTATAAAGTTTCTAAGGAGGGGAACATCCAGGGAGAATTAAGCAGCTCTTCAGAAACACAAACACCATTGCAAGTCATTTAAGTTATTTTATGAGTCAAAACAACTCACTTAAAATCTAAAACACCAATCGAGATCATTAAAAAAGACATTATTCACACATGAGAATTCACCTTCCTAGGGCACTAACTTCCAACACAGAAACTTGCATTCCCAGGACCCTGGGCAAGAGGGCTTTGTGTAGAGCTGATCTTACCCCATGGCCTGTGTGAATTCAGTGGTGTTTGAAAAGCCAAATTCTCCCCCTCACTGGTATTCCAAGCAACGCTATTTCCAAAGCAAGAGTTGGGAATTGTACTTATACAAGATGACACTGAACGAAACAAAACTCCTCACTGGAAACGTTTCAAGCTGGTTAATAACCCTTGGAATAACCACTGATGTGAAAGAGGATCCAAAAAACCCATCATTTGTTCAGGGACACAGACTCTTTATGCGAGACCCTTCTAACAAGACCTGGCTGTGCTGACTTCCTCAGATGTAAGACGGTTCTCATTCATTGCCAACTCAGAACTTTACACAGACATCTTTCCCATCTCCTGTTCCGTAAGTAAAGTGAATATTTTGTGAGTTTAGAAATGTTACAGGATTCACTGACCTATCTTCTCTTTTATCTATCATGCTATGTTGCTGCAGGGTTGTGGCAATATCATGTGGACACATTCCAGTAGCTCGACTCATTCCTTTGATGCTGATTTGTTTCTCGTGGTGGCAGTTAAGGTATTCTAATATGACACTTTTCCAGTAAGCCAAGTATGAGAGACGACCCAGATCAGACAATGGCTTTTCAGGGGATCCTGCTTGACCTTCTCTTCTAGAAAGTAAATAACCTAGAAGGAAAAGAAACAGATTACTTATTGAGGTGAGAGAACAAAAGAGTTTTACCTGTGCCTTAAGGAAGTTGTTATTAATAGAAACATCAGCATGACTGATCATTGGTAACTCTTGCAATTAAAGAAATCCCAGCCACAAAAGAGATTGGTTTTCATCATTTTAGTGACACAGAAAAAGATTAAATCCTTGCAAGAGACTCAGATCTTATAAAAACCAAACACTACCCAACCCCCCCACCTTCAAATCATAATGCAAGAAGCAAACAAAAAGCCAACATGTTTCAGAACAGGTCTCATCATACACGATCTGATTTAGAACTACAACTGTGTGGCCTTCTGAGAAGCTCTTACACCTGCATTGCATCACTGAAGCCAAGCATCTTCAGAAGAATCTCAAGAAGAAAGGTCATGGGTAATATCAGTTAAGTCAGTTTTCTTCAAGAAGCCCCAGGTGACATAAATTCTTGCTTAAAGAGTTAGTTGCATTTCAGAGGCAACATCCAATTCACAAGTTGAATTACTAGCAGAATTATTTAGGACAAATGACTAAAAAAATCATCTCCCTTAATTCACATTTAAAAGCATTAATGTAATTCCAGTTTGCAGTCTTCCAGACAATAACTGATCAGCTGTTATACAATACACCACCTTCATTTTATGTTCTGTGTACGCTGCGAGTCCTTTTTAACCCTCTTGAGCTTTAAGAAGCCTTTACAATTTGAGGTAGAACACACCTGATTGGAGATAACAGTCAGGTACTTGGCACCATTAAAACTAATTCAGGATAAAAAAAAGTTAAAACACAATTAATAAACTGTATCCTTTCCTAGATATTCATCTCTCCAAGACACATGTTCTGCACTGTGCCTTTACAAACAAGACATGGGCCTCAAACACCAGGCTTATGCAATGCTTATTCCCCCATAAGCACAGGCATCATGGAAACACATTACTCAAAGGCTTCTGTAATCCACTAACACAGGTGGTTCTTTTGCCTTCCAATATACTTAAGTACTGTGGAGTTTTGTGAAAGTTGGAACCTCTCCTTTTATTTTTCAAAGATTGCTTTAAAAGGTACCTAGTCCAGCCATGTCCCATTTCCTAAACACATCTTCCTCACTTCTTCACAAAGTTTCTCCTAATTAACTTAGCTAGAGATTAAACACCACCATTAACATCCAGCTTTAGTGAAGCAGTGGCTATTCTTCTGTTTTGCTGTATGCACTACCATATGCAAACTGCACACACACGTGTTTTCTAATACATACATCATATATGAAATGCACACACACATACATGTGTATTCCCTCAGCCTGAAACAATGCTCGTCCCTTTTTTAGGGGTGATACAAGAAGTCCACAGCAGAATTTAGGAAGGGCATATGCACCGGTCATCATCCTCCAACCTCTGGTTTGCATGAAAATGTTTACAGGACAAAGCAGACATCCTACTACATTCCAAGTCACTAGTAACAACCAAAATAAGTAGCATACTCTTTGTGCCTGTTGTTATGATTTATGACAAAACACCAGAGCTTCAGGAGGAACACCATTCCACATCTGCCTACTTCAACACAGCCCACAGACATCGACGTGAAATGCACCTGCATGGTACCACTGGAGACTCAGCAAGTAAGTTGCTCCTGTTTTACACAAAAACCACTACCTGGAGAGAGAGGAAGGTGCTTCAACATTTAAAGTTGCAGCATATTAACTTCTTTCTAACTAGACAAAACATCTTAGTACTACCCTTAACCACTGCTGACAGGAAAAGCCGAACTCAACGCGCAAAACCTCGCCGCGTCCTGAATAGTCTGAAGGTAAGGAATTGTTTCGCTTCCAACTGCACAGAAGGTAGCCTACAGCACGTAGCCTAGTCTCAGTAATTTTAGGCAAAGTTTCACTTGCATCAAGAAAGAATTCTGGATCAGCTTGTGCACACCACAAAGCCAAGTTTTATACCAAGACATCACTGCCTATAGAAAGGTTTTTGAATCTGCAGCAGCAGAAGTAGTGACAGGGGGAAAAACACCAGAGTAACCTAGATTTTCAGCAGAAATCAATGAGAACTTACAGCTGCTTCAAGTAACTTGACAGTTTAACCTATCAACTTCTCATTCAAGAAAACCTGGGTTCTAACAGAAAGTATTTGTAGGCTGTTTACAAGACCTGGATTTCAGTCTTGTACTCTGCTGTACTTCATTTTGACAACCTCTTTCCTCCTCCATCTCCACTTTCCTCACACGTAACAGGGCTTTATCTACACTTCTTTGGTAAACATCTTCTGAGGCTTGGTAAGAAACCACTACCAAGAGTCTGGAAGCATGAGTCAGGCCACCACAAGCAGCTTTTCAAATTTTAAAGTCTATCCTTGCCATCTGATCCTTTCAGTGTCTGGAGACTTTGAGAGTAGTTCTCAGTTGTCATTTTCACATCTCTTTACTTCAAAGCAGTGAACTTTCACCTGTGTGGCAATAACATGTCAGCTGTCTTCTCCTACCATTCTACAATATAACCTAGGCTTATCCAAGATGCATTTCACAGCATCAAAAACAGAAACCAGAGGCAACAGTCTCAGTTACATGTAGTGAGCACTGAATGGGCAGTTTCTCTTAACAGATTCTGTGGTTTGAATGACATCTGTTAAACTTACCAAAGAGACGACAAATAATTGATCTAAGTTGCAGGTAAATAAAAAACACTGATCTTGGTAACTTGTGTGTCTATCCTGAAGCATCTGAAATGAGTACAATATGCCCCTGTTAAACAGATACCCCCAGTGTCATTGTGTCGACCTAATCTTAATTCTGGGTAACATCAGTGTATTGTACACCGAATACAGAATGACTTTGTTTAGCTTAAGAGCAAGCAATAGCTGGTTAGCATCTACACTTGGGGAAAATGGCTATACTGGGAAATATAGCTATAATTGACTTGTAAATTAAATGCATTAGGTGTTCTCTTTCTGAAAGAAAGCACCACAGCTCTTGACATCTCCAACGAACACCACAACTGCACCTTTACTGAAAGTCTAACACAGCCCCAGTGCGATCCGCTCCGAGCATCCTGAGGCAGCTTCAACTCAGTCTACTCTGGAAGATGCCAGCAGTCGAATCTCTATCATTTCCTCTGCTCTACTAACCTTGTTCTCCCTTTGCAGAGCACCTGACAGATCAACCTCAGCACACGTATGCCCAACAGGCACAACTCCTCCACTCCTCCCCTGCTTGCAGGGAGGCAGATTCTTTGGGAGTGGTGCCACAGAGAGACACTTCACTTCGGTGAAGACATAACACACGACGTTTAACTACCTGAAAATACCTTTCACCCCACTGCATTCAACTGCAATGCATTGCACTGTCTTCTGCACTAACAGAATCAGGAAAAAAGCAAACAGAGTACTGAACCTCACTCTGTATCTGGACAAACAGTTAAGAACTGCAGTTCCTTTCTCCTGTGCTACTAGCAACAAACTCACGTATCTGGTTTTCACTTCTGCCGGTTAAGAACTAACACAGATTCTTCAAAGTAGACCCCAAGGGTAAGGATTCATGAGTTAAACATTTCAGCTAGGACAGAATTTTTTGTTTGCTACAAAGAGCTGGAAATAATAGTTTACACTGAAAAACTTAAAAGAGATTTATCTGAGAGCCCGTGACCTAGGAAACACTTTTACACTTCAATCCCATAACACATTGCAGACAAAACACAGTTCTGATCTTATTTAAGAAGTCATGTTCAATTATCACTTTCTAGGGAATCAAGAACATTAATCTCTCTGAGTAAGAAAGTTACAAATACCAGTGAAGTTAAGTCTGTTGTGTTCTTGTAGCAGAGGCACAACTCTACAAAAAGCCCCGCGCTGGTGGCAGCTCGCTGCATGGAGAGACACAAATCTTTGCAAACCTGTTTTATCTCTCCACATTCACAGAATGATTAAGAAATGTAACACACAAAGCTCTTGCATAGGAGCAACCCTTACAGAGCACAAGAACAGCACAGAAGATGCAACACAGCAGAGGTCCCTAGATTAGAATAGCTCCCACGAATCCTTCAGCACTAAGCCTGCCATTATAACCTATTGGGCTCTGAACAAGAGTGGACTTGGCAAACAGCAAGTCTTTATTCCATTCAGCAGGATTTCATCAAGATGTCTTCCTCTTGTTCTTTTTAGGCTATCACCTTCCATGCTTCCTAGTAGAATTGCTTGATCATCATCATGGTTCCTGGCTTCAAAGAGGACAATTTCTACCGTGAATCTTGGTATCATTTACATGGAGTAAAAATACCCTCCACCTTTAAAGCAAAAAGGATCAAAATGCAAGAGAATTTTCATTGCAAAAGCATTAATTTATTGCTTGTGTCTTAAAATACCCACAAACCAAGTGACACCATATTATCACACCTGAATAATCTTCCAACCATTTCAAAACCCAGCAAGTCCTACTGTATGCTGGTCATAGGCAATGACTGAGAATCAGGGTGGGGAACAAACTGTATCGAACTCCAATCTATTAACCTTGGCTTCTGAAATCAAGTCTCTCTTGCCACTGTAATTTGCCTCACAGCAAAGACACAAAAGCAAATTTCAACAATTCCAAACTTGCTCAAGCCTTGCCTGCATGGAAAGCCCATTTTAAAAACAGGTTTTAACTCACAACAGGAATGACACAGCTTAGAACAACTGTCAGGTTGTCAGCTCCCACAAAGTCATGAAACAGCTACTGAGCTGCTACAGCATACAGCATGTCATAATAAGGTAAACTGTCACCAGCTTCAGTTTGCCTGAGAGACATGTCATCTGTTTGTACTGGTATTCAGCAGCTGAGTTGTAAATGGCTTAACTGCCTGTGAATCAAGGCAAAGACAGACAACAAAGACAGAAGCACTGTTATCATTCTAAGGGACATGCTTGCTCTCCAGCCACCACAAAGGCCACCATAATGAAATTCATTTGAACAGCTACACAGAGTTGCTGTCAATGCCCAGCTCATCTCCATGTTCTCTTTCTGGACCTGTTCAGCTACACTAACAATAGGAATGCATCACTGATCCTATAAATAGGCTTGAAGAAAGCTGTCAGTGTTGAGTAGCACATCATCAAGTCCAGTTCCAAATGCACCTATGTGGCACAGGGCTTAAATTACAGCCTGCTGACAGCATTTTACTTCCCAAGTAAGTTCTCTTACCATGAGCTAATCGAGTGCTAACAGCACAAGTTCCTGAAGGGCATGTGTAGAAATACCTGTTTACAGGACTCACGCAGATCCAGGAGCACCTCAGCATTTATGTGACTTGTACCAAGGCAAACGCTCTATCACCTTTGTGCTATCACAGCGATACAAATCTGTTTATTTCCTTCACTGCTGTAGTCATCTGCTCTTCCTTGTCTTTTTTGAAGGTGCATGCAACATTTGCCACCTGTCAGTTACTGAGGATGTTCCCCAACTGGCACCACTTCTCAAAGGTGACTGCTCATTGTAATCCTGTCAGCCAGTTTCCTTTGGTGACTCTCACCTGGCCCTGTGAAGCTGTACATGTCTATTTTACTTAAACAGTCTCTAACTTCATCTTCCTCTACCATGGATGGCATCTCTCCCTGCTCCATAAATTCTGCCAGACCTGAGAAGGTGAAGGCCAAGGCAAAGAAAGTACTGAGCACCTCAGATCCCTTCTGAGACCCCCACCCCATGTTGTCACTCAATGCCAACCTCATTTAGCAGCAGGGTCACGATCTCTTTACTCTTCCTTTGGCTGTCCAGATACTTTTAAGTGCTCTCCCGTTCATCTCCACATTCCTCAGTTTCAGCTCCAACCAAGCTTTGGTTGAATTTCATCCCTGCACACATAGGCAACACCAGTTTCTTTTGCAGACCGTGTTTGTGCTCGGCAGCAGCTCTCCCTGCAGCCCAGCAGGCTTACTGTCATACCTGCTACTTTCATGAACATTAGAATGGGGCATTTTTGCAGTGTGAGGAAGCTGTCTCTGAAGATCAACACATCCTGTGCTTCTTTGCTCTTCACAGCAGCCTCTTACAGGACACCACTTCGCAGTTCTCTAAACAAGGTAAGATTCTGCGCCCTGCCCTCCTGACTTCTCTCAGGATCTGAAAAACCAAACTAGTGCCAAGAAGTTGGAAACAGCTTGGGACGCGCTTCTCAGAATCCCGCACTCATAAAATGGAGCCTTTCAGAAGGTCACATGCAACAGTTTGTGCTCAAAAGACTGTCCCTATGTAATCAGTACCCCTCAGCTATTTATATCCCATTAATATTTGCGTCAGAAGAAGATGTTTTCATGAGAATCTTATGCAGAACAAAAGGAGCGACCAGTGAACTCTTTGCCCTTGCACGTTCTAAGTTCTTCCCAGTCTCTTCAAAGGCCAGTCCCCACAACTGAATTACCAGACTTGGACAGATGGAATCATGCACTTTAACGTTAAACTTTGTTTTGTTTGAAATGTAACCAAGTAAAATAAGTCCTTTAATATGGAAAGGAAGAACTCATAAGCTTTCACGCCATGTTCTGGATCAAACCAGAGAGCTGAAGGAATGGCACGTGCTAAGAACTGGTTCTTGTAACACACCGGTATCTGAAGTGATGATTTCCCTCAAACCAGCATTTGAAGTTATTCGAAGAGACCTCGTTTTGCCTTATAAAACATCAAAAACTCGGGTTTGAAGTGATAGGAACAAGTTGTGAACACACAGGTTCAAAAAGGTAGTTGGAAAAAAAACCCCATCAAACCAGTAGAGTATTCAGCCAGAACAGCACAATGCAGTTAGGGCAGCTCAGCATTCCAAGTTCAGGGCTATGACCAGGAGTGGAAGGCAGAAATAGGTCAGGTGAGAAGTGTGAGCTTATTAACACTTAAGATTCCTAAAATGGTAATTCGTGTTATCGTTATTTCCGTGACTGTTCTGTGTGCCTCTGAACTGCTCTTGTCTATGTCAACGGGAGGAAGGTCAAAGATAGAGGACCTGAAATACGTGCTAGTACCCTCTTTGAAAACACTTTTGAGGCAGCTTCAAAGAATCCCAATGCCAAGATCCACACAAACACTAGATATATAAGAAAAGACAGGCCAGCTGTAAGTTGAGATGCTTAGATCAGTGAACAACCTGCTACATTCTCTTTGCCTCTTTGTCCGCTTAAAGAAAAGCTTTCTTCGCCATGAACAGAGTAAGCCAAAGATTCTCTCATTATTGTTCCAAGAAATAATGCCAGCTCTCGTTCCTCTCCACATCCTCAAGTAAACTCAACACAGGGGGCCCAAAACCTTTAGTTCCTTTATAGAAAGCTTCACAGAAGAGGTTAGGGCTAAACAAATGCCCTTCATGAAAGGAAGGAAAGGTAAAGATGACTGCATTACAGTCAGACAAACAAAAGGCACCCTTTGAGTGAATTAATTGGCTAACACTTATTTTACCTGTGTCAGTTGCCAGTAAACCCCTTGAGTGGAGGTTCTGTGTACGAAGTGGACTACTTAGAAGCAGAATGAAAGCATAAGCAAGAGAAAAGGAACTGAAGTACCCTTAAAAGCAAGACTTGCGTGCGCAGAGTGCATCAGTCCCCGCTACCAACCGCACGAATACATTTGGCAGGAGGTTACATGCTTCACAAGGTCATTAACGAGGCTGATTGTTGTCACTTTTATAAACTATGTTTTAAGTTGCTACTTCAATTTCCATTTTAAAATAATTCAACATGTGACACTGAACAGTGAGCTGTTCATACAACTGCAACTGTGGCATGGGATTCCTTTAAGAACTGCCATTACCCTCTCGTGTTCAACGCTGACAGATCAGGAATACCATTGTTAACAACATATCAAACGTGCTTATTAGCAAATACTACCTGTTTGCCTCCTTATAGGCTCTACATACTCCTATGAGACTCAACTGACAAGACAAGACAGACCTAAGAGGCCCTGTCTAATATAACAGACAGCATCATTAAGCTCCAACTCTCAGCTAGAGGGTTAACCTGCCTGTTAATGAAATTCTCCTGGACTCATGGCTCAGGAAAATTGTTATCACACTTACAAAGTGACCAAAATCTGTATCAGGGATTGTTTCAACAGTTTTGGAGTAGATAACCAAGTTGCAGAGCCCAAGAGCTTTTGCTATAATTGCTTTAATCATACCTACAAAAGACAGCCCAGTAGTATTAAAGAAGGTGAGCAAAAGCATGATGGGGAGTCGGTGCTGACAAGCCGAAAGGCACATCTAGGCAATCACTGCAAATACTGTATCTGCTCAGGTGAGTGGACACAACGCACGTAACACCGTAAGACACAACAGAAGATGCAAACTGCGTCTGCCTTGCTTGAGCAGCCAGGAGTCATTGTTGCTCATTTGCCCTAAAGCACGCTGTAGAACAAGGAATTAACCACATAACATTATCTACCAAGCACTGAACACAAAATGTCATCTGCGAGAGCACACTCCAGAAAGCTAAACCCAAGACATGGCGATCTGCTAAATATTTACTGCTACTCAAAACAGCAGTGAACAAGCAAGAAAAAGAAAATCTTCTCAAAAAGGTAGAAGTGCCTGGTAGAAGTGATGGCACTGCAAAAATAAGACATTTGCTTATCTCATTCACGTGAGACGTCTCACTGTGTCTCAACAACAGGGCGACAGGCTACGAAATACTGACTTTGTCCACTGCAACAGAACGACACTCTGGAGTCCAAAGCAGAAACTCCTCATCAGGAAAGATGCACTGCTTAATTAAAATCTGCTTTCAGCCACCAGCCTTCGACAGATGGCTTCTCCTGTTCATTAATGCCCTATCAAGACAGCTTTGTCCAACAAACATTTGTTTTCATTGTTACCATGTTTGGCCTTGCCTTTTAGCTGTTTTCAATGCTATCTGAAATAAAGATGCTCCTCAGTTAAAACAGTCTTAGCCTCTGTATCTGAAGTGACATGCCTCCTTTCTTTTGCAGTTCTGATAAATGCACAGTGTCTTGAAGCTATATGAAAGCAATGCCAAGAAATCCCAAGAGGCTGATTTTCTTGGAATAATCTTAAGTCAACAAAGCTTGATTCAAAATCCATCTTTATTCCCCGCTCATCTAAATCTCAGCTTGACAGAATGTTCCTTATTAGTTATTTAGGAAAGGCCAAACTCATGCCTTCAGGTCAGCAACATAATCAATCACTGGGAATGTAACATAAAATAAGCAGCAGCAGCAGCGTTCAGACTCCCTCACAAATTCACAGCTCCCACAGACACTTTCAACTCCTTTTTAAAGAAGGGAAAAAAAAGGAAAATGAAGAAAAAAGGCAGGTGATTCAGTCTTTCATTTGGACACATCTGTAAACACAGCAATAAGAACAACCAGAATATCTGTACAGTATTCTGTATTGGGGTACATGAGTCAGGCAGTAGAGAAATCCACATCAGAAGGGTTCAATATTGGGCCACCACAGTAATCAGTGATGCAGGCCTTTTTAATACAGATCCTTACATTTGCAGTGTTGACTTCATCATTGCACTTTGAAAACGCATTTTTCCAATAAAGTCCATTAAAACAAATGCTATTCCTCTCCACCCTCAGTCTCTCATTCTCACCCTTTGTTTTTTGTCACCCCCTCAGCTGTAACAAAACTGTTGTGTTGTGTGAGAAAGGGAATGCTGAAACGAAATTTTATCTTAAGAAATATATGGTCTCACTTCACTCACATCTCACTTTTGTTTACGAAGTCTAACTGCAAACAACTTTTCTTCAAGGGTGTTTATTCCTAGACTGTGTTTCTGGTTTAATTCTGTATTTGTTACATCAAACCATAAAACACCTTAACGCCAGACTTAGTAAAAGAGCAGGATGAGGCGTGTTTATAGGAGTTGATCCTTCCACAGACATCCTCATTTCTGTTTCATTCCTTTATTTGATTAAAGTGCTTCCCTATTTAAAGAAATCCTCTGATTTCCTTCAAGTAGTTTTTTGCTAAACATTGCTTTCTTGCCACTGCATTCTTTGCCATGATCAGATTAAGGATTCAGTCTACCATTCTACATAAACACCTACCAAAGAAGTAGATCCAAGCCCTTACAGCTTGGGCCTAGTAAAGGGCAGGCAGGCATCAGAAGTGGTTCCCATCAGTTCCATAAGCACACAAGACCTTCCATGTCACACATGTCAACACACTTCCTCTGATCTCTCCTAATGGATTTGCTTCATTACAGCATCTACCTCGGCTTTTTTTTCCCCTCCCCAATCTGCTTTGTTTTCCAGAAGTTAATTTATGAATTAGTACAAAGAACACAAGTTTTCTCAGTCCAAGGTCTGTGTCTTGTTTCCAGCTGAACACAAGAGTTTTAAATCAGTTACTTCCTGCACCCTCCAGCCTGTTGCTACAAGGAAAGTCTATGCAGCTAATTAAAACAACACAAGCTAAGGCTACAGAGCAAAGACACTGTGTGAATTCATCATACGGAAGAAGAAAACTACATTTCTCTTCATTACTTCTGCCCTCTTTTGCCCTCTTAGTGCTCCTGTTAATAGTCTGTCACTGTTTCTGTGTTCAAGGATTCTTTAAAGCAGCGACACTATTTCCATACTGTAATGGCTTTGCTCATTTGCCTCATTCCAGCTTCCTACCAAAAAATGAAAGCCTTTCAGCACAGAAAACCTGGCACCTTTTCCCAGGCTCTTCCTTTACTGACACAGTACTTTCTCAGAGCCACTGAAAAGCCTCAGGCAGCATTTTTACTCTATTCCACCACTAAATTCCAACACACTTATTTTTAAGAAGTTACTCATCTTCAAAACAGGGATGACATTTTCTCAAACGCTAGTTATCATCTATCAGCCATATGGTACCTTAACTAACAGGGCACATCTTAGTCCATTACCAACTAGTTTTAGGCATGTTCAGCTTGACTTTTTTTGGATGACTGAACAAACCTGGTGCTTCACAAAAAGTCACTGCTTTTCAGGTTTTCACAGAGGACTAATCTAACCTGCTGTTAAAGCAGAAAGCCTAGAAACACTGTAGCAGGAATCAGAGATAAGACGGTTGTGAAATCAATCTTTTGACACAGCAACATTTCCAAATCTTCTAAATATACCAAAGCACCACACAAAGCCAGATGGAACTAGAAGAACTCACTGTGCAAACCGCAAGTAGTCATGGAAAGCTCATCCCTGACTCTAGCCGAAGACACTGCTAAAACCCAAGACATAGTAATGGACACAAGTGAGAAACCAAGGCCCAAAACCAGCTAACATCAGTTCTTATTTTCAATGAAAAAAGTGACCTTTTGTCTGTGTCAGAAGACAGAGCTTTTCAAGTATTGGAGCCTTGAGTAAGTCTGAAATAAGCGGTTGATCCTAGAAGAGAAAACACTGTTTGAACTGAGTATATCCAGAAACAAGGAGTTTTACTTTTGAATGATATTTATGGTTTTGTCCAAGCTTAGCAGAAACCACACCTCTTGCCTTTCACAGAACAACTTGATTTTACAGGCTAGATCAGCTCTGCAACAAACTTGTAGGGAGAACAACATAGCATTAAAGACCAGAAGGACTCATATTCTTCACAGTCCCCAAGGCTTCCTTCAGTGTATCAGAATTGTCTCAGAACTGCTGGCAGTAAGAAATAAACCCACTGCCCCCATTCTCATCGATACAGGTTTATGTTACGTGTTGATGCCCGTGAGACAGCTTTTGTGCCTAAATTAATTCTCTGGACTCAATCCACAACGCTCACCACTTCTGCATGACTGAGTCCTAAGCAATGAGCATCTTCTACATTCATAGAGAGATGCAGATCTTGTGAAACAAACTGGAAAGCATTCCATTACAAATGTATCCATTCTTTCCCCCCTCCCCCTTTTCACTGCTTCATCACCATCTCTTACTCCCCAAATAAAGTACATCCATGATTATTACGTGCTGGGGGTTCAACCAACACCTTTAAGGACATCTGTCCTTACTCTCCACCCACTTTTAGCCCAGAATATTTCACTGATTCAGCTTTTGCACATAAAACCCCCAAATGGTTGCATGTGGACGAGTGATTTGTAGTGGAGAAGACCAGAAAAGAAATGAGATCCAAGAACAGTCTGTAGTTTCGAATCTTCGGTCAAATGAATTTATTGTCCCTTGCAAGTTACAAAACGACCAGAGACTCATCTGCCAAGATTAAATTAGTGCAAGGAGAATGCATCACAATCTGAACAAACAAATACATTTCCCTTACCAAAAAAGCAGTAAGTTCTGTACCACAAACTATATTGTCACCAGAGTGCTGACAAAGCTGAAGCTGTGTAGTGGCTTAAGGCTGCTTTCTTCCCAGCCCTTCTAACTGTCAAGTGTATGGATATATAACACAAAGTAACGTGAGCAGGCAACTGCTTGCACACAGCAGTTCTTGAGACCTTCCCTTTTGTGGTTTGTGACTATCATCTTCTGAAAAATTACTTGCTCAGTTACACTTTTATTATTTTAGTATAAAACTGTTCTGGTTACTGTTATAAAAGAGACAAGTACCAGCGACTGCTTTCACAGAATTCCAAGTAGAGCAGTTTAGATGCATAACAAATGAAGTCTTAACATTCAGAGCATAAATTTTATCTTCCAAAAACAACTTTATGAGAACATGACAATGTAGATAATGTTACAGGCCAAACTGCTTTCAACTATGATAAACTTGCTCTGTTCAAGTTTAGAATAACAACAGCGGTCTTGTTATAACCCATCTTCTCAGGCCAGTCAGAGAAACTTATTCTCAGGAGACTGCAAGTGAAAGGAAAGGGTGAAGTAGAAAGAAGGCAAGAGTCAGTTACAGTACAGGAGGTGGAACTACAAATGAAATTCCAAGGAAAAAAGCACAAGTGATTGATTTGGAAGGTCTTTTGTGACAAGACAGATTTTGGACTCTAATCCAGATGAGGCTACAGCTGCTCTGCTTAGTGCCATTCACCCTCCATCCTACAGAAGGATGTAACCACAAGCCAGGGAAACAAGCCCTGAACCTCCACCTTCCTTCCCACACTTAGGGAACAGCAGCCACAAGCAGATCTCTCGCTAACTCTCATTTAATTTCACCTCACCTCTTGGCTCTTCATTCTATTGGAAACTCACATGGTCTGATTCCTGTTAGTTAAGGAAACCTCTGTCCAGAAAGCAAAGGGAAAACACTGTGGAAAGGTACCAATGGCCTGCATGCTCACAAGTGGGCAGTCTGTTCACTACAGCTGGTCTTTGGACTAAGCCCAGCATGTCTACAGCTGCAGCCGGTACCTGTAACATCAACACATCTGCAGAGAGGAAGGTGGAAGAATAGCACCAGATAAGCTTCAAGCTAAGGATAACTTGCAACAGGACCTAATGGTATCACAGAAATCCTAATGATTCAACAACTCAACGTGGTTCCAGATTCTTTACTGAAGGGTAAGAACCAGATTGTACTGATTTTCCCAGATTAGGTAGCACACAGCATAGTACGAGAGCAGAGATGCAGAGAGACACAGCATATCCACACCCAGCTCTCCTGTGAGATCTACAGGTTTCACAGCTGTACAATCAGTTTTGTAGACACAACTATCACAAACTCAACCAGGAAAATGTTTGTGGAGAGTGGCAATTTCTGAAAGACGCCACGGAGCAGAGAACAAAGAAAAAGCCTCCAAGTACTTACCATTGTGCCCAGTAAGAGTTCTCCATCTCCTTTTGCAAGAGCAGATCCTAATCCCACAATTAGGTCAATTTCTACCTAAGCAAGCTTCAAGCTGACTCCACAGTTCCAGAAGTACATGGTACCTGTCACTGCCTTTCTAAAAGGTTGCAGAAGGAACACAATACAACAGCTGCTGTTTTCCACTGCAGCAATGGCTATATTTCAGAGGTGGATTAAGAGGTCCAGAGCCATCTTTACATAACTCACAGGGGCACAGTGAAAACTGTTTCCAGAGCCATACAATGGTGGGACATGCTAAGTATCTTTATGATGTAGTCATGCTGGGTAGAACCCTACAAGATAAAGAACCTGAAAACACTACTCTCTTTGCCCTGCTCTTTTTTTCTGCTATATAGTATTATTTGCTTTTTAATGTCCTTGCACACACCTCCAGGGCACATATCCTATTGTCCCATCTCTGTTGTCATGTAATTCTACAGTGCTTTAAAAAACATAAGCAACAGTGAAACCTAATCACATGGAACATGCACTAATTCCTCATCATCCTCCCTTTAAATTACACCAGAAAGTTGGATCTGGTAGCACCAAGGACACTCAGCTCAGAAGTTTCTTTAGACAACTTTGTTTGGAGTTGCATTGTGGCTTAAAGGTTTGGGGAGTAACAAATCTAAATGTAAACAAGTATGCCTCCAACTTTCTAAAGGTCAGACAAGACAGCACAACAAAGCAGCAAGTACACACACAGCCACAACCCCTATGCTTTATGGGGTAGAAATTTCCACTAAGCAAGTGATGAACCTCAAGGCAAAACACATTCCGTGTGCCAATGCTTCAGCTAAAGCAGTGTTTCAGTTAAAAGAAGATATAAGTTAGTCCAAGGCAATCTCTACATTCTGATATTTTTAACACCTTCTTCATTATGATCACAAATAATTGCCTCTAATGAGCAAGGCAAAATGGAAAGTAATTTAGCCAATTCATTCAGGGTAATAGCTTTGTGAGCTAATATTACTGCTGAGAGATCCATTCTCAAGTTCCTCCAGTACAACAACAGAGGAGCAGTAAGTTTTTCACTTCAGGGAGCTTGTCTATCCCATGTGACTACAAACACAAATCCCATTATCTATTGATAAAAACAACAGCACCAGTTAGATAAAGTCTCACACGGTACGATTTCTGGTACCTGCCATCAGATCACTGCCTCTCATCACAACTGTAAATAAAACACTCCACTTACTGAAATCAATGAGAAACCTTCCAAATCCTTGCCTTTGGTATTGGGGCATGATCATTATGCAGGAGACATTGTACTTCTGCTGGCAAAGCTTTTCCTGTGGGAAGGAGAAACAGATCAAGTATGTCAAAAGCACTGCTGAAGTGGGCAATTGCCTGCACCTGCCACTGTCCTTGCAAAACATCCCAGGAAGGTGAACAGATGCCTGAGGTCAGCACCAAAGTCAAGTAATTCCATGTTAATATTTCATTACATTACTATCAAACATACCCATCAATACATTTTTATTAGTTAACTACTCAGCATCTTCAAATTAAATCCACTATCTAAACAGCACAATGATATTTAAGGGCTGTAAAGGAGCGGGATGGGAAGAAAAGGGAAATATTTTCATGCTTCACTCTTCTGTCAAGGATATAAAAGTGGAAAATACCATCCATACACATGGTAAAGTTGTATTTTCTGCCATTGCTACATCAAGTGCCTGCTGCTTTCCATCTTGTCTTCTTTTTCTGAACGAATACGAGTTTGGGGCGGAGGGGATGAACCCCATACCCATAGAACTATCAAGTTCCACTTGAACCACAATATTTCAAAGCTGAATCCTTCTCACCTGAACCAAATCAAGGCAGAATGCTCAGAAGCTCTTTCAGACAGAAGCAAGTCATATAACACACAGGCAATGGAAGCAAATATTACATGAATTAAGACAACAAAAGGAAGAATCTAAACTAGGAAGCTGTTCCAACAATAGAAGGTTATAGGTGCTTTCAGATTTACTGATAAAAAGAATCTTCAAGTCTTGTTACCTTTAAAAGATGACACACAACCCCTCCCCAACCCCACCATAAAAAAAAGAAGAAAACCAGCACTAGGTAGTTCTGAGGAAGACCAAATAAATCAACTGCAAATCTCCAGGTCAGCACAACCAGTAAGAAGTTGTTGCAAGTACGTAGTTTAAGATGCCACCTATAACTTCAGCATCCACACATAAGATAACACCAGACCATAAGATAACCCCAGAGATCACTGTATAGCATCCCGGTACTCTGACAAGACAGTTGGACTTGTTTAAAACTAAAACTTCATTTAGAGAAAACAACAGGTGATAGGAAGTGGTGATACTTGACAATTACTTTTGGCTATCTTTGTCAAGTCAGTCCATGTAAGTATTATTTTTGTTTACAGCAGCTTTAGAAGTGAAAGCAAAACCATAACCAACAAAGACATCCACTCTGAAGAAGGCATGTACCATCAAGTTTGGGAAATTATCTTTCAGTGCAATGAGTACCTGCATTAGATCAGGCTGCACACAGGAGATGAACACTCATATCTAAACAGCCAGCTTGAACAGCTAGCAATGAGCACATGAGAACACATCAACATTTTAAACATCTAGTACTTTTACAAGTTAGACTTGATACACTCTTTTGAGAATGGTAGGAGGAGAACCAAGTCAGGAAAACCACTGTCAGCTGAAACTGCATTCTGGAAATACACAGCAACTAACCTTCAAACCAGCGAAACCTCCCCAATGCACGTGGCTAAAGACATGCAATTTCTCAATGTCCATCAGTCTGAGACAAGAAAGCATGAGTGTATTTGAGACAACATCCATTATATTGGAGATTTACAAAGAAGAAAGTAAGCTTTTGAACTGTTTCCCTTGCTGTTGGCACAAATGTCAAGGGGAGTGGGAAATGAGAAATTAAAACAGCATCACAACAAACAACGCACGTTTTTTTTTTACCTTAGAGAAATATCCAACTAAATGGCAGCCTTTCTCATCATTTTTTGTAAGGACATAGAAGAGGAATGGTTCGACATCATAATACAAGGTTTTGTGGTCCAGAAAGAGCTTAGCTAACAAACAAAGATTCTGACAATAAATTTTGCTCACATTTCCATCGACCTAGAAAGCAAGACAGATACAGTTATTTCCAATGGCACAAACACATTAGGACAGAACAATTCATTGAATCAATCACATCCTAAAAGGAAATGTGAACAATGTAGTGTCAGAGGGAAATAACTTCAAAATAAAACCATTTTAAGGTTCAGAAGAGAAACGTCCCAGATTCTTGTTAAACAAGAAACCTCCAGCTCACACTAATTATCTTGCATTTATAAGTATCATCTGAGTATCCAAACTGATTAAGCACAGTAACTTGATCTTTTGATTGCTCGAGTTAGACTCACCCCTTTCACTTCAGCCCTGCAATGAGAATGCACACAACTGGCAGACCACAAAAACGTACTTGTTAAAACGGCATTAAACCCTGCTTTGCTAAAAACCAGTGGTGTATAACAATTAAAAAACCCCAGAAACAAAACAATGAAGTGCATTATGTTGATTCTTTAAGGTGTAAGGCCAATGAATGAGTTGCCAATTACATATGAATCACAGCAATGTTTTAGCTAAATTAGACAAGACAAAATTTCTATGCCAGACTAAAACACTATTGAGCTGAGAGAAGTAAATTTTCAGGCTAAGTACTACAATTAGTCTAGGTATGTTATGAGTGTAAAGAGTCAAGCTGTGACTCAGACAGCTACAGAGAAGCCAGACACAGATGCAGATTTCCTAGATCAATTACTTATTCCCTGAAAGAGAAGGCTGAGAGACAGCAGTGTTTTTTAAATAATCTCCTTAATGGAAAAGTTTGCTTGTACTGATGTTCTTTGATAAAGTCACCAGCTGTATTTCATTCACAGAGACAGCCAAATGGTATGCACAACGTGCAGAAGGAAAGCAGAGATATCCTATTCTAATTTGCTTTTAGGATCCTAACTACAAATTTGAGTAAAACCCAACCTTTTAGGTATATTTAGGGATTTCAAGGTGATTTCAGTAGTCCAGTTGCATTATCTGGATTAGAGGAAAAAAATCCCATTTAATTGACAGCTACTGCTCCTAAAGGCATTGGAACTAACTTGCATACAGCACTTGAAAACCTGTCAAATGCATTAAGCTCTCATACAACTCACTCCATTGTCCAGATGCTTTTTATTCCTTTTCACACTTATTAGTAAGTATGCAAATTAAATGCGAAGGTTAAGCAAGTAGAAATCCTCACTGGGCAAAAGCCACAGGCCTCAGAACCCAAATCATGAAAGCTATCTTTTGCAGTGAGAACATTTGCATGGAATGGGAAAAACTTCTGGGAAAAAAAATGCAGGCCAACACAGGTTTAAATGCAAGAAGAGAGGAAAAATACTAAACAAACTGCAGGTTGAAAAGCAAGCGTCGGTCGGAAGTTTCTTGGCTACAACACAGTAATAAACTGTGTCAAAGTCTTCTCTCAAGACTGTCAAAATCATGCTCTGGGCAGAGGTATAGAAATCTGAAATGCCAAACTCATTTCTATTTCTCTCAGAAGCAGAAAGCATGAGGGAAACCACAAAGCCCATCAGTCTGCCTAAGAGAAAATGTGGGCATGGCATTCCTGAAGCTGTCTGTAATTGTTGCTGTCCTTCCTTACTTTTCTACAGTTATCACAGTAACAACTAACATTAACCTTTGAAATGAATGAAAAGTCAATTGGAGTTTTAGAAACATTAACATAAATGTTTATTGAAGCACCTAAAATGAGGAAAGGGAATAAAAGCAGTGGAAAGTCAGGATGTTGCTTCCACACACACCTTGCTCCCATGTGTTTGCTGGGTCGATTCCCCACCCTTTCCCCCAGACCTGCATTTTACTTTATTTCTTTAATGATTTTTTATTTACAGGTTGGCAGTAGGCAATGAAAACACCCTGGAAAGCAGGATTTGCCTATTGTATGCTGCACAGTTCATAACACCTGCTAATAGAGAAAAGATGAATTATTTTGGGCTGACTAGGTCAGTTCTGTTCCTTGCTAAGCGAAGAGTTAAATCCGCTTACGGCTTAAGTCCTCTGCTGGCAGATTTACAGTCTTTGCTTCCTTCCTGTCTTGGAGAGGTTTTATAATCTCCATGCAGATAGCTATTATTTTAATAGCACAAAACCAAAGAAAAGGTGAACCAAATATTAAGATCCTGTTCTAATTTAAGGACCTAAGACCGCATCTACCGTTGTTTTGCACAGACAATGGCAATGACCAATCACAACAGACATTTACAGAAGATGAAGTGAATCACATTATAAACCAATACATATCCACAAGTTTAAATCTTGACTTTCTAAATTAAAGGCAGTGTGTGTTCTAGCCAAAGTTGGACTGAACCTTTGTCACCCAACCAGGACGTTTCAGGGCAAGTTTCTCAGACATTCAAAAATAAGGCAAAAGCACTCAGTAGCTACATTTGTACCTTTCAAACAATACACAAGAAACCGATTTGCTTGTTTTTATACATTGGAATCATCCACATCCAAGACACTCAAAACAGTCAGAAAGGAATGGGTGCAAGAGGTACTTGTGCTGAGGAAGGAAAGGCAATCCAGTCAAAGGGCTTTCACAGCAGAGCTTGGTTAATGCACACAACGCAAGTAAAGAATCATGGGAGAATGCGGTAGGATGGAACAGGACAGCAAAAAAGGACTTGGGTTTGGAGCATAAGAAGAATCTCCAAGGAAGTATTTAAATATGGTGAAGTTATCAGTGGTTCTACAACTGTCTGCAACATTTACAAACTGGTTACATTCAGAAATTGAGATTTCTTGATATACCCACCTCAAAAACTGAAAGGTCATTTCTTCTGTAGATTTCATTGGCTGGAGGATGAAACCAGCCACACTTCTTTGAGTGCCTTAACAAAATATTTTTACTTTTCATGTATTTAAGACAGAATTCACACAGGTAAAGCTTTGGTAATCTGTATGAAAATCAGAAAGATATTTTATGCCAAAAAAGGAAAGGTTCAAATTCCATAAACAAAAAGCTCCCACAGAGTGAAAGGCCTTCCCCATTTAAATTTAAGGGATCAGCAGCATTGCTTCAATCTAAATGAATACCACATTACAATGATTAGGCATACACACATCAGCCATTAGAAAAGGAAGTAACATCAAAAACAATCAACCAACCAAAAACACACCACAGAAGAACCCACCAAACAAACCCACTCCAATAAACACTGCAAGATTACGTTTAGTCAAGACTGGGAAAATTCACCTTCTTAATGCATCTTTGACTAGGACCAGTTAAAAACAGAGGACAAATCCTCCTCCTCACAATTACAAAGCTGTGTTTACTTTTTAAACTTCTTTAAATGATGAACAATTAGAGAAGAGTAACACAATAAATCACAGCAATACGTTCCAACAATGTATGGTGACTTTGGCAACTTACTACCTTGCATATTCCTGTGGGTAAGGTGAAGAGTACCAGGTCTGGATCTCGTATTTTCCAAACTCAATCACTGAAGGGTATCGCCCACTTGTTTCACCAGTGTTTTTACACCCAATTTTCTGACAGGTGCAATAAAGGCAAAATGTCAGTTACAGAAAAAGGCAAAGGAAAATCAGCTTTATATCATCAGTTTAACCCAGTGAAGGGGTGAGAAACCCAAAGTTGCTTAAGCTCTTCCAACCTGGTCAAAGAGAGGATAGAGTCTGCAAACAGCCCAATATAAACAGTGAAAATTCCTCTCAAGGTGCCCAAAAACTAAACATGAAGTGAGCCATGTTAACAAGTAAGTGCATACAAAGGGATGGTGCATGGCCCAGCCAAATAAGAGGTGCCACTACCCCCATTCTCTTCTCCTGCACCATCTAGTGTGAGGACTTCTCTACGCTTGTGGTTCAAACTCAAAGCCAAAACAATGAGGCATCAGCAGAACCCTTCCAGAGTCCCTGGAATTTCCCTCACAACAGCCAACAGTATAGCGACACACACTAATCTCAGTTATCATACTCAAGGGAAACTGATCACTCTGAAGTGCTGGCAAACCACAGAAAAAGAGGAAGAAAGGGGGAGGGGAAAAAAGGTAGTTTTAAGGCCATGAATTTTAGCACTCTTGGCACCTAACATTTTTGGACTGCATATGAAAGATAAAGATGGGAGGAGGTGGGAACCATTTCCATGAGCAAAAGGAAGCACAAAAATAACAATGAAGTTGAATCTTCAGGGTGTGTTTGTTAACACACTCTGAAGTAAGCCTACTGAACAGTCACTACATTGACCCACAGCAGGTCATCTCAGCTCTCGTACAGTAAACCTGAAACAGAAATTAAGTGACTTCCATTACTGTAAAAAGTACAAGGCACATTCATTTATGATGCCATTTTCTAAAAAGCAGCAATTGAATGTTTAATCTCTATGCTCAGTGAGCAGTAGCCTCGTGGCCAAAATGCTGAAGTGTATCTTTCCAAATCTATCCCACGTGTCACTCGCCATCTGACCCATTGCAGCATGATGCCTTGTTCCCCATCTAGGGGAATATAACTCTGTATACACAGCATCTCCCAAATTCAACTCACAGCAAGGATGACACGTTGGATCCAAAGGCATTTATCACAAATGATCTGAGTTTTTATTTACAGAAAGAACATCATTTTATGCAACATGATTCTTACCTCCAGGGAAAGTTCTCGAGCCTGCTTAAATACTTCCAAATCCTCCTGTGTAACAGTGTCCTTGCTTCCCACCAGAAATACATCCGTGTTTTCTTGTTTGATGCTTAGTTTGATTTCAGTATCTGTTATTTAAAACCAGCAAAAGGTTTATTCACAGACATGAAGGTTACACGTGCCTTACCAAAATCATACTGCTCAATAGGACTGCAGCAACTATGGCTCTTAGGGCTCCCCATTTTAACTAAACCTAGCATTACTAGGTAACAGTAAGGAAAACTTCCCCCCTTCTTGTTTTGTAGTCTGCTGTTACATAAACTATTTTTGGTACTTGCTTGCCTGTCTAAGCTTTTACAATCCACTTCTACTAAGTTAATGTTGAATCTCAAGAAATGGGAGTATATTCCATCACCAGAACTATGCCACCTGGTAAACTCCAGTATACCCTACAAGGTAAAAACAAACACAAGAGGAAAAAAACCACCTTTAGCAGACGTTGGAGACCAATGCTAAGCTAAGTCTACACTCCAACATCATTAATCCTTCTTTTCTTAAGTAAAAAGCTATTTCACAGCGGTACAGATCGAGTGTTGTGGAGACTGCAGCAGGATGGAACTGTTCATGAAAAAGCAATGGAGCAGAGGGAAATGAACTGAAATGCCCACCATTGTAAGCACTGACAGCACACACTCATGATGACAGCACTACTGCCAGAGAAAGGGCAGGGGAAGAACAAGAAGTAGCATGACAAGTGGCTACTCATGCGCTACTACACAGCCATAAGCAACTTCATGGAGGCATTTGGGGCTCCTAGTGTCACTACAGATGCGGAAAATAACAAAGAGGTGGTGTGTTATTAGTCAGGAAAAAAAAACAACAAACGACACATTTTGGAGATTTAGTCAGCATTAGATCAAAAGGTCAGAGTTTTGTTGCTTTTGTATGAAAGAGAAGTAAGAACAAGAGAAATAGCTAAGACCTATGTGACAATGTAAGAATTTGGGGGTCGGACGGGACGCAGGTTTGGTTGGCGCTTTGACCTTTGCTTACCATCATCCTGATCAGGTTTAATCCTTCCGTCTGCCAAGCTCCCCTTCCCTGGTGAGGGGGTCCCCATCTCAGGGGTCACTTTATACTTTAATCTGCCTAGAATCCTGTGCTTTTTAAGGAAAGTTGTTCCCTTGAGGTGAGCAATTACTTTAAGAGCTTGTCCTCTAGCCACGACCCATCCAGAGGTACAGGCATGAGACATAAACCTACTCTTAACCTCCTTCTTGCCAGAGAACCAGTCACTACATTTTGTTGTGGAAGGTAACTCTGGTTTATGAGGCAGGGGCTTGAGTGGTGCATAGCTTGGGTGGCCCTTTCCTCGAGGCTGCCCCTGAGTGGCACAGAGTCCATCAAAGAGTCCCTTTAGCTGACTGCTAGTAGGAAGGCTACTAAAGGAGGGTACGCTTGACTGACTGGAAGAACTTTGGGGAGAGTTAGAAGAAGCAGAAGTGCTGGATTTTTGCGAACTGGGGCTCTGACCAGAGATGGGGGTTGGGGGTAGAAGTGAAGAAGGTGGAGGTTTTAGCTTTTGTGTGGTACCTGTAGCCAACACAAGAGAAGTGCATGACTGTTTCTGAGAGACCTTTTTCCTTGGACGATAGTGCTTTGAAAAGTCTATTATTTCACCTCGTGATCTGCGACCATCAGGTGATGGTGTAAAGAACTTAGTAAGGCCATCAATGAGCCCTTTGGTTTTCTTGTTAACTTTAAGTGTAGAGGCAGATATGTAGGTGGAGGTGGTGGTGATTTTGGTGGTGGCACCAGGCCGAGTGGGGTCTGTAACAGGCAATCTGCTGCTTGAATCCTTCACAGATGCAGCATGACCAGATGAAGGTGTGGTACAGACTTTAGTCTTTTGACCCCTACCAGGTGACCCCCTTCCTGTGAATGCATTCACGGATCCTTCATCACTGGTTACAGACCTGTGTGAAAATGGGGAAAACAAAAACCACCATTAAAAACCTGTAACTGCTGCCAAATAGTACCACAGGTCATACAAGTTACTTATGCCACCCTACCAAAAAACCTTTGAAGAAATCTGAAGACATAAACACTTCGGAAACACATTTTACACTGTGATATAACATACAACTATTTCCCTCCTCCCTCCCTTTTAAAACAACAGTCTATAGTACATATAACTAGAAGCAGCCAAGATAGTAAGATCTCTCAAGTACACACCTTCCCCATCTACTTTTAAGCATGGCAGAAGTACTCTTCTCTAGAGAATAACATCAGTGCACTGTGTCCATGTACAGTTACTGCTCTGTCACCACACAGTTCATTGTACACATGAAGGAGATGCACAGGTCCAGTGTTAATTACAGCATATGACAACACTTCAGACTACATTTGCTTAAGCTGCAGAGAAAGTCTATCAGTTCTTTAAAGGCATACAGTCAGTTTTCAAAAAGCTGCTGTTTTTCCACACCTTTGCTGGATTAGGTATGGCAATACTACTAGTAAAAATTATGTTCAGTGACTTAGAAGCAAAGTGAGGTAGTTTATGAAGAGCATTAGGGCAAAACCAAAGAAACAGACTCTGCTTTCTTCAGAAATTGTAACAATACCAAAACCTAAAAAGAGCAAAGGAAATGACGGAGTAGAACTCTAACACCAAGTGCTGTTTGTAAAGAAACCATAAACCAATTGGGCCCAATATAGGTATTGAGAAGGAAGTGTGGTGAATAATATTTAACTGCTAGGAAGCAAAAGAGCATGCTGCAAGCCAACATTTGTGACAGCAGAAGTACAGGTTTAGCTGATTGCTAATGACTGAAGAGAGGAAAAACACTGAATGACACGCTGAAGAGCAGTACACTGTAAGTAGAGAGAGACATAATGTTTAAATATATTTGCAGTAAAAGAAACAGGTATCAGGAGACATGATCAAATTGCAAATCCAAACTAAGCCAGACAGTTGCATCAAATACTTTCATTTCCTCCTCCATCCTGCTCTTTGAAGTTCGCTTATTTACTTTGCAGCGGAAAGTTTTCTTCCACAGATTTTTGCCTTCTTAATTGAGATGCTGAAGTAATTAATTCCAACAGGTTACTTCTCATTAGAGACTGAACAGCCTGGGGCTACCATCTGGTTTCCTGAACTCCAAGGGCTCACCAGTTTAAGAACTAACCCCTTTTCCACTCACACATCCTTAAAGTTGGTTAGTTCCTAAGAGGCAACAAAACCAAAAGCTTCTCAGTCCTTTGAACCTTTGGTGCCATACGTTACGTCCATCACAAGGCCCAGTCTCACGACCAGATGTAGCAGTGATTAGTGCCAGAGGCCAGCACACACCTGGTTTCAGTTAATCCTACCCAGTAATTTGCCTGTGAAGGACTTCCTGCAGATGGTCAACAGGCAACAAACTTATTCCAGTACTATTGGACAGCATTTCTTTGTAGTGCACAAAAAGAACAAGAAGCATTAGGTAACCTTCCTGCCTGTCATGTGACCACACACTAATGTATGAATTACCTTCTGTACCCCACAATTACTTTTAAATAGGATTCCATGAGAGCCTCTATCTCCTAAACCCTATTTTTCCAAAACAAGATTACTTTAGCCTACATAAGACATTAAAATGTGCTCCCAATACTACAAAGACTATGCAAAGAACTCTCTCAAGTACTATTCTGACATCCTTATGTGGTGCACACACTACAAAGAAAACCCTCATAATCATCACCCAATGCTCAGAGAAGTTCTGCACGTGTATTTTAAAAGTGGTAGCTCAGAATCCAATTATCAAAAGGTAAGAGTAAAACCCTCACCACCTTTCCCACCTTTTGTTTACACACATGAGGAAGGAGAAGAAGCAGAATTACACTGCCAGACAGACATTCTGCAATATCCACTGTGGGAACCCAAATGAAGGACTTGGTTTTGGAGAAGTAAGATAGCAGTACTGTATTAGAACCATCATCTCCAGCTGAAGGCGTAGGAGTTTTCAAAGGGGTAAAAGCAGAGGTGTAGCTAGAAATACAGGAAATCTTTTTATTATGCCCACACAATGATACAGGAGTTTCAGTTAACACACTGAAAGTTGGGTGGCTGTTCCAATTACCTTCAAATTCAGAAGTTATTTAGTCTGAAGGAAAATAGAGAACTAAAAGCATGTTTCACCCAGTCTTCCTTTAACACCATGCTCTCATGATTCCTAACATCTACATATTTTCATCTAGCTCCACACTTCATCCATGTCCTGTACTACCTTCCTAGAGCAACATCTACTAAACTTTAGGGCAAGGACCAAAAAGAATGTTTGAGGTTTTTTTCCTTCTATTTCTACACATCAGCTCCACTGACTCCAGAAATCCATATTCTGCAAAATGCAGTTTTACAGCAGTTACCCTGCAGCTCTGAAGAATACCAAACAGGTCTTCAAGACCATAGAGAAAAACGGTTGGGTAACAGCCACGTGACAAAATGAGTAGTAGATAGAACTGAAAAGCTTTTCAGCTGCTGAGTTGACACAGCCAAACAGTTAAATAGCTGGAGGATAAAGGCTTCTGTGGATAGGACATGTGATGGAGGGCAACATGCTACTGGAGTTAACACGGAGTCTGTTCTTGTTTAACATTCAGGGTAATGTCAACTCAGCATTTGAATGCTACTTAAACAATCCTCCAACCAAAGCCTTAAGATGTCCAACTGCAGTGCTCCCTCAAAAGTTGGATGCCAAAAGAATTACAGCACTCTCTTGTCTTAGATAAACACATCCCTGATAAGCAAGAGGAACTGCGACCTCTTTCCCTGGTGGCAGCTTAACACAGAATCCAAGGAGTGGGCTTTTTCCAGAGTACCACTGAAACCAGAACTTTGCTTTTTGGAGTGGGTTTTGTGAGTTGGTATTAACTAATAAAGTAATTATCATACAACTTTTGAACAGGTCTTTGAACAGAAGAGTCTCCTGAACTTGCATGTAAGTAACTGACTATAATCCACTCAGTAGAGATTCTGTATGTACTTCAATTATCTAAAGTTACACTTAAAAGACAGCTGTGGCATATGTTATCATACAGACTTTTAGTTGCATCTGCTATAGGTACCAGTTTCATTTAAGAACGATGTGATTTAGAAAAGCAAGTTACAGGAAGTTTTTCCATCATCTTCTGACACGACACTATAAACACTCACTATAATGAAGGCCAAAAGGCATATGCTCGATTACTCTTCACCTACCTTGCCCAACTTGAAATGCAGTTAAAAACTGTAACTGAAACTGTATCAGGTTTTAACTGACTGCATTCTCAGAAGCATTAACACAAGCAAGCAAAAAATAATCAAGAGAAACCTACAACATTCGTTGCTTTAGTTTATTTTTCGGTCGTCCAATAGGTTTTGCATATCGTCTCCTTATTTGGGCAGCTTTCTCATGAAGTAGCTTTCTCCCTTTCTTCTTTGGTCTACAGACCTGGCAAATCCACATCCCTGCGTAAAGGAAAAGGAGTTTAATTGCACACAGTTAGTTTAACTTGTACTGCAGGTGTCTATCAAGATATACATCAAGTACACAAAGTCAACAAGTTATCTTATGAATGAGACATGGGGAAGGGAAAATAGACAGTGAAAAATGATCCACTTTGAAACTCTTGCAAGCAAAGTGCTTAGGGAAAGGGGAGGGAAAAAAGAGAGGCAACAAGGATAACTGAGAAGATGGTGAGCAAATGTGTTCTTATAAGCATTTCTGATCTAGCTTCTTCCTCCTTATATTACCTAGATATTTCTTCAGCCACAATTCAGATGGGGGAAAAGTTACAGGTGCATTACAAGGCAATCTAGGCTAGAATGTGCTGAAGAAAATACCAGATCACATTTAATTATGTTGGTTTTAAAATACAACTTGGATTTGGCATCCTTTTAACATTAGATGACCACATCTGAACACTAATTGGTCACAGATCAGGCTGGGGATTTGGGGAGAAAAAAAAGCTTTTGGGGAGGAAAAAGCCTTCAATGTAATTTTAAGATTAAACAGGGAAAGCCAAAGATGTGAGAGAAGTCAGAGGTGCTATGTATCAGAAGGCTAGAAAGAGAACCTGAGGGCACAAATGTTTTATTTGTCTGTTTTTTTAAATTGCTCTTAAAGACACAAAGCAGCAAATGCTTTCACCCATTTTAAGGATTTCTTTGTTAATGAATATACTCCAAATACTTTGACAGCTTTCAACCTTCAATGAAGTGGGCAACAACTCAACACACAGTGAGCTCATCTGGTCAACTGACCACAGACCTTAATCTCTTTTCTTTGAGGAAAAAAAAAGTGTCAAGTAAAGAACAACAAAATTGGCTTTGACATGATTGAAATCATGACTGAAATCATACTGCTTATGAATGCAGAAACAATTAGCACATTCAAGAGCTTTTGGTCACTTAACATGAGAAAAGAGTGTGAATAAAGTATTTTCATTGAAAGGATTTGTATGATCACCTTTTGGCATTCGGGAAAGTGGTGGGTCACAGCATTCCATGTGGAAGCCTCTATCACAGGAGTCGCAAAAAAGCATGTTATCCTGAAGCAGGGCATGGGGGTAGAGGGGAGGAAGAGGAAAAAGAAGACTTAATACAGTTTTGCTTTAAGTTATACATCAGTGATGCATATTGTCATAGGTACTGAGTATAGAGCTACAAGTCAACAAAGTCAGGTAACACTCAACAGTCTAACTTACTGCATTTTTGCCTTGGATCCTACATGCACTGCATGTCTTGCATTCAATACACTGCCATCTTAAGGCCTTCACGTTTGTTGTTAACTCAGGACAGAATTTCAAACATGATGGATGTCCTAAAAAAACCAAAATATCAAAAGCTTGAGATTTAAGACAGGTAAGACTGATGCTTAAGTTCAACAGCACCAACAGAACCCTGCAAGCACCAGCTGTTTTCATTATTTAACTCATCATCTACTTCACAGAAGGATACAGAAAGCTCATGTATAAAGGTAGAAAGTTGGCTTTTACTGTAACCAACACCCGTGAATAGTCTACACAAGCATCCAACCCTGATTTTTTCTTTTCACAAGGTTATTTCCATAGCATATTAAGCTGTCACTGGTTCTGGAAAAAATACTCTTACAAACTTGCCCTCACCCCCCACTCAGAGCAGCTCCTCTCATGGTAGCCTAGAAGGTCTATGTGGCTTTTCCAAGTTAGCCAAGATAGCAGACAACTGAACACATACACCTTTGGCAATACTGGCAGTGATTTTTCATGTCCTCAACCACCTCAGTAGTGTGTACCCTTAATCCACAAAGGATAAAAGCCCTGCTGAACAGGAAGGGATACACTTTCCCAGAGAAATGCTTTTTTGCCAGGATTATATTCAGAGATCATCAAGAACATCAATTGACAAGTTGTCAGAGAGATAAGAATCCCTGATGCCATGCTGCACTTATAGGTGGCTGCAGTGATGTGATGCACATGAAGGATGCTTTCTTTCCACTGCCAGAGTCAGGATGCTTTCTTTCCACTGCCAGAGTCAGGATGCTTTCTTTCCACTGCCAGAGTCAGGATGCTTTCTTTCCACTGCCAGAGTCAGGATGCTTTCTTTCCACTGCCAGAGTCAGGATGCTTTCTACACAGTGCCTTCTTCCAGGTAATGGTCTAGTTGTGGCAATTCAGACTTTCTCCATCAGCTGTTTCTCAGCTCAAGAGTGAGCTAAGCCACCACAAACAGGAACACAGGCTAATTTGTGAGCATTTGCTATTTTTGTCTTCCAACAGACTGAGGCATAAATGGCAAAGATAACTGATGGAATCAAAAGTCACTTTAATAGGTGCAAATTTCAGGTTTTATCTCCTTTAATTCTATGCAACCCAAGGCTTAATCCACTCCCAGTTAAACTTCAAAAGATGATTAAAACTGTGTAAACATAGCACACTCTCAAAATAAAATGTAGAGATATAATCTCTTAGTAAAGATCAATAATAAATTAAAAGAGGGGTTTCAAAACCGAAAGGTATTGAGAAAGCATTAACATTTACCTCTTAGCATCCAGCATCATCAAGTTTTTGTGCTTGAAACTGAGTATGCATTTCGAGTGACTATATTCCTTCAAAGTGACAAATATACTTTGGAACTGCATAGTTGACTTTCATGACACACTGTTCTCTTCAATAAAGCCTAAGACATGCTTCATGCTAAAAGACTCTGCTAAGAAAAAAGCTCCCTAAAGTGCCTGATATTAATAATCAATAGCACAGAAAGACTTATTTCATCAAGCATGACTTAACAACTACATTAACACATTAAAGTGTAATCATAAACCAATTACCTCCATCTAAGTACATTTAATTCCAGTTATCTACCCTGCACAGAAGTGATTTACTTCAAGGGGCAAGTAAGTTGTAGTTTAAATTGTTGATTTTAACTTTGCTTTAAGTGACTAACTGAGGAGGATAAACATGAGAAACATCCATTCTCAGTGGTTGGTAACTCTGCACAGATTAGGTGTATCGGGGCTACTTTATTTCTGTGTTATCTACTAAGGTAACACTTCTCTTCCAAGCAATTACACAGCTTAATACACTTGTTAATATCCTGAAGTGTTAGATTTTGCAAAAACTGAAGAGAAAGAATTCCATTGGTATTAAATACAAAGATTCTGCCTGCAACTCCCAGTCCTTGAGTCACAAATAACTAGAGGCTAGAGGAGTGCAAACAGGAATCATCAGCATGCATTTGCCATGCTCTTTTACTGTCTCTCCTAGGTATCCACTAGCAGAGACAGCACAAACATTTGCAGATTTCAAAATAGCCTTTGGTATTGTTCTTAAATAGCTGATAACACTTCCACTCTTTATTTTGGACACAGATTGACACGCTGCAAATGTATCACTGGCAGAAGGCAATGCCTACCACACATGAAGTGGTAATCACCACACTTTTCAGTTTTAAAAGTGACTCTGTTTACTTTCTGTAGGGAGTTAAACAGAGTCCTTGTGACTGTCAGTGATTTAGCAGTTAATTTCTTTAAATTTTAAGAAGCTGAAGAGGGAAAGTGTGTTTCTGCCTTCAAAATTTGTGCTCTCTCAGTTCTAGCTGATCTAATCGATCTACACTGAAATTGAGAACACACTATCTTCTCCATATCCACAAGCTGGTACATCTGCCAAGAGGTTTTCAACATCTGATCAATCTCTAGTTTCAAGTGTTTCAGGTGGTAACTTCTCCTGGTTCAATCACTTGACTTTCTTTTAAACCCCAGGAGCATCAATATTTTCATGCAGCACACAAATTAAGCAGGTGACTGGAAATTTAAACCATTGAAAGCAGACAGCTTCCACCAGGAATACACACAGGCTTCCTTTAAACTAAAGCTAATTAAAATTAGGCACCTCAAAGTAAATTCTTAATCATCCCAGTTATAAAAGGTTAAGATTTGTGATACATTGATGTGGCAGAAATAGCTGAGATTAGGAAGTTAAACCAGAACATTTCACTCCTTTGTGACTGAAGGTAACTCCTTTAACCTGCTTATTTTTGTTTCCTCATTGCAAATTTGGGCCTTGTTTATCCTTCCAAGGATTTAAGAAAAAGAACAAGTATCATGTCAGTGACAACAACCATGTACAGTGCTAAATTAAACATACTAATATCTGCAATTATATTTAACTTTGATACAGGTGTTGGAAACTAATGTTTAAGATAATTCACAAAACACACTCTTGTGTTTGATAACCTTTCAGGTAGAAAGCATTATTATTCAGGGTGACTTTTATTATGAGCAGAGACAATTAGTGCAGCCATCTCATGTACATAGCAGGTTTTTCCACCTGCAGGTTCCTCAGCAGTTCATTTTATCCAACTTGCCCACAACATCCCAGACAGCAATAATTGATACAAGTCTCACATTCCCTTAAAAAGATTGTGTAAGGCAATCTCTGCCATAGTCCTTTCCAAACAATTCTGTCCCTATTCCTCTTCACCTGACTCATGTTTTTGTAGTTCTGCTTTCCAGCCTCTCCTATCTTTGATCAGTAACCCTCTTGCCAAAAAAGCCCAATACGATGTGTTTAAAAGGACAGTACCCACAGGTATTCTACATTTAGGGGTTTTTTTCCTCTTCTTCAAAGTATTTCCTGTAGTTCCCCAATAACTCAGCTTTTTCCCTCTTCTAAAACTTTGACTCCCTTTTAAAGTCTACCAGCAGCAGCTCTTGCATTGCTTTTGCACGTTTCAATTGCAAAAAATAAAGGTAGAGTTCCATTTCAGTTCTCAAGTCCATCAGTCTTTCAGAATCCAAAGATGCGGGGAAAACGGAGAGGAGGACACATCAGTGTTTGCTTTGGTAATCAGATTTGTTTCTTCTCTTTTGACATCAGTCATCTTACTCCTTTAGGAAATGCCCTGTAGCAACTGACATAGTAGAGCACTTCTACTGCCCAAATTCATCATCCTCCCAAATACCACACAATAAGTATGATCAATGAAAGGTGCAGACGGACAGATAGTCTCTGCTTTCACAACACAGAAGCATCACCTGAAGAGACACAAGCAACTGACATAAAAACAAAGGAAAGCAGACGTGCCAGTAGTGGGCACTGCAATTTAATCTCTGATCAACTAACCAATTTGCTTGCTGTGCACAACGTGCAATTTCTTTTATGTTTGTTAGACAGCAAGACCAGCTTTGAGCTACACTGCAATGAGTAAAATTACAAATCCAATTACAATAAGCCTTCACTCGAGTGAGGTTTTGTTATTTATAAATTGCACTGAGATTGGTTTTCATTACAGCTAGGCATCAGTAGCTAAAGTTTAACCAGCCAGCAATCTGATTGGTAGTCTCAACATTTCACTCTTTATATCTAATACATCTGAGGAACTAATTAAAGATAATTTAGTCTTAATGAGGCAGAGAGAATGTATCAGTGTTAATTCAAATGGCAGTTGATCCATGAAAGTCAAGACTTCCAGTTCTAAAGCGTCTTAGACCTGCTGGGGATTATTACACAACAGAAGAGCAGCTGATATCTAAGCTCACCTGATTAATGTAAACTCTGTGTACCACAGTCTAACCAAGTACAAATCCTATTAAATTTCCAAACATGAGAATACAGGTTTGAAAATATGAGACCTATCAATCATTCAAGAAAGACAGTTTAAAGTCTATGGGGCTTGGTTTTGTGTACCGGGGTGAAAAACCCACTTTCTTACTTCACCTTTTAATCATTTGCTTGAACACATTGTCTAAAATTTAGGCTGACAGATTCTGAAGCACACAATGAAAAAGTCAGGTGAACTAAAACCACGTTTTTTGATGCACTGTGCTTTGTTTTCACCCAAGTACTTACGTAGCTATCACGATACTCAAGGCACTCTTCAGCATACCTACAGAATGATGCTACATATGGACTCCAAATTCAAATCCATACTTTCACTTCCAGTCTCCTCAAAAGCACTGCTGGCTTATGCAGACCCTACTGCTTCTCTCCTCATTTGCCTCTTGAGCACTTCCCTCTTCTTCATTCTGGAACTGAAGTTTGCATGAGCCTGCAGTGACCTGGACTGGGGAAGCTGACCAAACTTCTTGTCTTTTGACTGCATTTGGTCCTCAATCCGGTTTATCTGCCACTGGTTGCCAGCATAAAGAGGCAGCACCAAACAGTTGGATGGTGCTGCCTGTGAATTTCAACAGCATTGCTATTTTGTCTTTGAGCTGGGATGATCCACATAAAGCTTTGCCAAAAGTACTTCCCAATGCAGCTACAAAGCTTATGGGAGCAAAAGGCTTTTTAATGGCACAGATAAACAAAAGCTGTCCACTCCACTGGCCGACTACACTGGCCATATAATTTTTCCACAGGTGATTTTTTTCTGAATCTGTTAACTGATCAGAGGATTTTCACATCCAGAACTCTACAGTTGAGCCAGAAAGAGCTTTATGGCAAAGAGTTACCAAAGAGATTTGCCCAAGTTTCTTTCCCAAATCCCTCTGTGAATCAAGAATAACCTGGGCCAAGAACATACTTGGTATCCTCCATGTACATGAACTGCACAAAGCAACAGTGTGCTCTAGTATCTTATTTTCAAAACTAACCTAGTTGCTTCCTCCAGGACAAAAAAACCCACATTCAAAACAGCCACAGAGTCTGCAAGAGCTGCAGTAACATACAGGAGCAAGATACACCATCAGTAGAGAGTCAGAATCTCATGCCTGACAAATAACAGGTACCCAACAGCTTTAGTATGTTATCGAGACTATGATTCCAATTCCCACTTGTGTACCAAAAGGATTTTATAAACAAAATGAATTAGATCCATAACAACAACAGCAAAGACTGCTACATAGACTTTCTTATGATGACTCTTCAGCTTCTGATATGTTGCAAACCTGTGCAAGCAAAGTTCTTGATCATCATTTGATCGATTTCACAATGTAAAACTGAGTGAGACTGAGTCTTCAGATCAAACACAGATTCCCAAACAATAACATAATTGCTGTATTTTACACGTGTGGTTTCCCTAATAATTTACTCAACAGATCTAGACTGCTGGCATAAAGATGAATTCATTTGCAGTTACAGATGACAGAATTGCAGTAAAACAAAAGCCGTTCCTCCCCCTTTTGTTTCAGCTCTCAATTCGTGTCCAAAGGCAGGACAGCAATCAGAACTTTCAAGTATTTTTAACACCTTAAAAACAGACATTTCTAGTATTTGTAAATTCAGCCAACTTACCACTGCTGCCACAGTCTGCACAAGACAACAGCTCTTCTGGTTTTTTTTCACGGTTTGATTCTTTCGTTCCCAAACAAAAGCTACATATCGGGATGGGATCAGCTCGGGGCTAAATTAAAAGACAAACAGACCAAGTTAGCTAGGGTGGAAAATAGAAAAAAGCCTCAGAGGCATTTCCTTTTACTTTTACCCAACTTATTTTTTGTAGCACATATTAATTACCAATGCAAATGCCCATTTTACTAACTTTGGAATAACAAAGTTTATTATCTTAACATGTTTTGTAAATGTTAAGTTGGCCCATAATAAACAACCCTGTGTATTAAGCCACAAGAACCTCTCCAACACAAGGCTAGTGTTAGCAAAAACATGGAGAAATTAGAACTTGTGGGGGTTGGACTAGATGATCTCTAAAGGTCCCTTCCAACCCCTGCCATTCTATGATACTCTTAAACACAACTAACACTCTAGAACACCGCTGTTTATTCACATTTAATAGTGCTTAGAGATTAAGATGCAGACTGGCCTTTTATAACAGAGAAATACAGTTTCTTCCCACAGGTAAAACAGGAGCTTCTCAAAAGCTCTCAGATCTAAGACACACTTTATTACTTTTCCATCCAATACAACTCTCAGCTCCCAAAAACTACCATTTTAGGGTAAAAACACTGGATTCAACACATCAGCACTTATCCATTCCAGCCTTACCAGTCCATCAGCAATGACACGCGATTGGAACTAAAAAAACATACAACTCTTTCAATACAGGGAAGGAATACCCAGCATTTTTGTCAGAGAAGGAGTTATGAATTACATGCATACATACTCCATCACGAACTACATGCATAGCTACAAACACTAAATTGCTACTTGGACAAATCTAACTGTTGAAGTTCTAAAACTGGCAGATTTCCAATCTACTCATGCTTCAAAGAAATTTCAATAGCATCTTCCTCTTCTTTGTCAGTTTTGGCAGGATGGCATTGAATGAGACCAGTAATTCCAGAAGTGGGAAAGGATATCCCAATTACCTGCTGAGTTTTTAGCTTGTAAGTGAAAAATAACACGTAAGACAAATACAACACAATGAGTTGGTCACAATTCTGGCCAGTAAGATATTTAAGTCAATAGATCTGTCCTGTTATTGTACTTTTAAATAGACTTGTATATAAAACATATATATATATATATATATCTAAATAGAAATATATATATATATATATATATATAATATAAACACTACAGTAATAATCATCAGCAGAAAAGTGTGCCAGAGTTATCCAAACAGAATGTTTCTCCTGCAGCACTGAGTACATTTCTTAACTGCCACTTAAAAGTTTAATACAGATAATTTTAAAAGAAAGCTTATTTTTTAGCAGAACCTGCTGAAAATCTCCTCTTGGCAACCGTACCGTTCTGCTTCCCTTGGATATAACTGTGATTTGGCCATTTCAGAGAGGCTCGCTCTGATAAATAATTTACAAAACATCACATCATTCAAATGCAGGTCCACCATCTCATTTATCTTTCCAGGGTTTTCCTTTTTTTTGCTCTAGGAAAAGACATGGCCATTTGCCAACATTCACTTAACTTTCTTATTTCAAACCACCTCTCATCCTTCCCCCCCCTTTTTTTTTTTGGTTTTAACTGAAGGTAAAATAAAGGACAAAGGTTGTTGGCAGTTCAGGGCTACAAAGACTGATGTTCCCACACCAAACCTAATAACAGAGAGCTTGCAAATCTTATCACTTCACACACTAAAGTTTCCAAGAAATTTACAGGCTCCAATGTATGTTTTGAAGTCATTTACATTCATAACTGTATTGCTGGGTCTGAACTCCGAGCCACTAGAAGTTAAGATCACACACTCTTGTCAGCACAGCAAAGAGAACGTAGTTTCATGTTGTTTGAGCTTGTACAGTCAAAGCAAAACTATATTCACACTGGTAGCATTATTTCTGGCTCATAGTTGCCTCAATTAGGATAAACTAAGTTAGTGGGTTTGGGGTGGAGGCTTTTCTTCTGGTTTTGTTTTTTGACTGTGTCAACAATTAATCCTAATAGAAATGCATCCCCTACCTCTATCTCTTTCCTTGATCATTAGCTTCTCTTATAGAATGCAATAATTGAGTACCATTGTCTAATGAAAAACAATCATTAGTCCCGAGGTTCATTCCATTTCATCTCCTGCAGGAACTAGCACGGCCAGTTATTCTCTACTAGATAAATCACTGACATCTTTCTTATTCTGCTTTTAAACTGAGGTTGAGTAACAACTTTTTCATCTCTGAGAACCACATCAATAATGGTGTAACAAACTTGAAGAGTATAACATCTGCTCTGGCAGTGAGGATCGGTCTGAACAATGCAGTAACATACTATTAATTCTTCAACAGAGCTAATAAAGGAATGAAAAATTCTTCTCAGCTTAATTTTGGGAAGAAGGTAAATTACAGCTTCCAAAAGGGTTTCGTTTTCTAGGTGGCTGGAAATTGTACAACCAAATTCAAAAGGCTGCCCTGTTCAATAAAAACTATTTCCAGTTGCAGTAGGGGCAAATTGGCAGAAAATTTCTACCTTCTGCCAACAGTTTCTTGTTGCATTGAGAAACCGAAGCTTTGCAAAAAGCACTCTGGCAAAAAAAAAATACATATATACTCACCATACAGCAATACCAGAGCAACTCAGCACTTCTAAACAGGTTGGGTTTTTAGTTTTCCTTTCCAATTTGAAACTGAACAACAGTGATTTAAGCATGGTACTCCTGTCATAGCCAATCAATCCTTTAAAATATCACACATCCAACCACCACAGTCCATCAATTCGCTAAACAGCGATAAAACCAAGTACCATAGCATAATATTTTTACTGTCATTTTGGTTCAGGAATCCTCACGATGCACACAGTCATCATCTGCCCAAGTTTCCATTCTTAGTTTCCTACACTAAGTAGGAAAGAAAGGATTATGTTGTAAAATACACAACACTATATACAAGTTCTGATCAGACTGTATTACTTTACACTGACAGATTAATTATTAGAGTTTAGTAGGAGAAAGCTATTCAGTACTGCTACATATACAACTGTTACACCAGGCATTACCTCTAACATTCCCAATAGGAAGTCTCAAACGCATCCCCCCTTCCCTTCAGGCAAAAATGCAGAGGCAAAATTGTTCCTATAAACAGTCATCAACTGCAGCTGATCAGAACACTGCCAGAAAAGCTGTGTGAACCACAAAAGCTATGTAGGTACTTTTTCAAGAGACTGGCTTACTAAAAAAATGAGTATGACAGACCATTTAGGAGGCCCCAGTCACTGTGTCTGCTTCAGGCATTATATAAGCCCTCGCTCCCATCTCAGAAATGCACCACCTTCCTAAGAACAGCACTAAAAAGATAAATGAAGGTCTGAAGCTCAGTTACTCCCAGCAAAAATTTGCATAGACCATATATAGTGACTTTTAAGATTAAAATGCAGACATTAGTGCTTCCAGATTTGGGTTACTGCAGTAATCAGGAAAAACCATGGGCCACCCAAGGAATACTGAGAGGTTTTCAGGCCTAAGAAGGATGCCAACCTCATGTCCACAGACTGGCAAGGACTCACAGAAACACAGAATCTTAAGGGTTTGAAGGGACCTGGAAAGCTCATCCAGTGCAACCCCCCTGCCAGAGCAGGATTACCTAGAGTAGGGCACACAGGAACTCATCCAGGTGGATTTGAATGTCTCCAGAGAAGGAGACTCCACAGCCCATCTGAGCAGCTCCTTCTAGTGCTCCCTCACCCTCTCACTGAAGAAATTTTCCCTTGTGTTTCTTTGGAACCTCTTCTGTTCCAGCTTGTAGCCGTTGCCCCTTGTCCTATCATTGGTCATCACTGAGAACAGCCTGGCCCCATCCTCCTCACACCCACCCTTTATGGATTGGAAACATTAAAAGATCAATAAGGAGATGTGAATTTAAACTATATAGCACAATTCATAGGTTCTGAAACATTAAGAATCCACCATCCTTACTGCTTTCCCACGGTCTTCATATCCACTGCAAACCTTGAGGCTTGTCCACACAAAAACCATACTAATTTAGATATAACAGCATACTGCTAGCATTTAGTTTAGTGAAGTTTCCAGGCTTTGCAACTGCATAAAATGAATCCTTGGTAAAAATTCAGCTGGAGTTTCTTGTTACCTTATGCCAGGACTTGTCTCAAATCTCTGGTCCAATATAATAACTTTTTCCTACTGTAGTTTCTGTGCTTGTGCAATTTACATGTTATCTGACTATGTTGAGAATTCAGCACAGTTCTGACATCCCATCTCCAAAAAAGTCACATTGTTGAGTCCTGAAAAGCCTTATTTTTGAGTATGCAAAGTTACTTAAAACTATAAGTCCCACTAAAAGCAAGAGGATTACTATTTGCATTGCTATAGCACTCTGAGGCCTTAAACAGATTGTCTGAAAACTGCTGGGCATTAGCTGTGTACACACAATTAGAGTTTTAAGTGCTAGTCCCATTAAACTTTATACACACATTAGAGGAAACAAAAAGTTTCACATACACTCCCAAGAAATTTAAGTTTTAACAGTAAACCAAAAGCCTCAATTGTTCGTATCTGCAACAACTTTCTGTGCACAAACAGAGCAAGCAGAGGATGACTGGTGAACAATGTGAGGGCACACATTTAAAGTCCATCTCTCATACAGACTTCCTGCATTGTAGTCTTCAAAACCGGCTATTTCACTTCCATGCTGCACTCCCGATGAGGTGGGAAAACTCCTGAAAGTACATCCAAATTGACCTATTTCTACAGGTAACATCAGGAGGGGGAGCACTCTCCCACCTCAGCCTTAAAAGAGAACTATAGTTCCTTAAACAGGCTTGAGAACTCTGTTCACCCAAGCACCACAGTTCTCTTGCAAACCTGAGCTGAAATCATGTGGGCAGAGAAGACAGTAAGCTTTTCACAGCTTTTTCGTTGTTTTTCAGCTAATAGTTCCATGTAATAACTTCAAAACAACATGTGTTTTTTTTAAAGCCAAAAAGCATTTACACCAAAACCCTTGCCTCTTCCTTCCCACCCTGGAAAACAAAGCCAAGCCTACAATGCAAACTTTTGTACTTAGAAATTTCCCTCCCAGAGTATTTTTAACTAGCTTTTACAGGAAACCATATGATCTACTCCCCTGGACATGATACACTCTGTTTGAACACAGCTCCTCACATCACTTTGCATGCCTTAGTTTTAATCTCATCAGTCAACAAGCATCCCTAGAGCTGATGGAACTAAACAGGCCAAAAGTTAACCTGCAGCTTCATATACAAGCAGTGCAATTAGCAAGACATGCAATAGAACAGCATCCACTACTAGACAGTTTCCTAAATAGCATTTCTATTTTTAAGTTACTGTTCCTTCTTTCCAAGTGGGAGCTCACAACAGTAACTGCTTACAGAACATAATACAACTTCAGACTTCAAAAGTCTGGTTTCCTTGCAATATGGAAAAGATAATCAAAGCCAAGTCCTATTTCAAATTAGACTGATGTTGTTTCACAGAATAGTAAAAGATATAGAAACAAAACCAAAACTAATTTCTATGTACTAAAGTTCCTTCAGCTGTATTCAGGAAGCCAACTCAGATTAGTGCTCTGCATATTGAATATTGCTCAACACGCAGGGAGAAAGAAACCTGACTAAAAAAGCCCCAAGAACCCCACAGAATCACACATGCACACACAAATACCTTTTCTAGAAGGATTTTTATTCATTCCTACAGACCTCACTACTGTGAACTCACTACTGCAGGTCCAACCAATTAGATGAGACCTAAGTAGTTTTAATCCCTATGCATCAATCATTAATAAAACTATAAGGTCATCTTCCATGTGGCACCTTTGCTTTTTATATAGCTCAAATTCTTCTTTTTCCAAAGCATTAAAGTTTCCCTCCTCACACCTCCCTCAAAACTCAACCCTTTAAATCCATCTACATGTCTTAAGAGCATCGTACATTTCACATCAGAGGTGAACTTCACTAGGGAAGGATCTAAGGTTCTACAATTCTGTTCATCACTTGCTTATTACTTTCTCAGTTTCTTCATGTTTCAGAGATTTCCAAACTTTTGGGCATGGAATTCATTGAGTTTTGCCACATGTACACATAGTTGTTTGAACAGGATTGCATTTCCTAACTCCAAAACTCTACCTGTTCCTGCAATGCAAGTGGGATGAGGCAGGGACACACGGAATCACAAGCAGGTGAGCAGTGGTGTAATTCACAGAATACAATCCCATGGGCACCTCAATTTTTACATTCTTTGGAGAAAAGTATTGCTTATTAGCAGACAAATACACTCCAGCATGAAAAGCACACACTTCATTGCTGTAATATCATGTTTACTTTAATGTTTGTATATATGTATGTTTTTACTCATAACTTATTACCAAAGTCATCCTACATAAACGTGTATGATATGTTTGCAGTGTGGCACAGGATAATTATTAGTTGTCTTGATGCTAATTGCTCAGGCAAAATGTTTAATTGCATATTAAATTGATCATATGCATATTTTATTTAGTTTACTCTTTGGGGCAAGTTTACTGTCAGCTCTATCTAGACTTAAGTAGCATTATATTAAATACAGAAGTAGAACTTCATGACTGGATTAGAGTTTGAAATGCAGTTTTAAATAAACCAAGCAGAGCTTAATTCTGCTCCAAGACAAAGCAATTGAATTTCCACAGAAAGTCAAGAAATTTCCTGCCTAGTTGCCTCACATACCTGAGAGGAAAAGTATTAGGACTGAAACAAAACGATTAACGCTCCAAATGCCAGAAGCCAACATGTACTAGAGAATGATTCCTTTACATTTCCTGCACTGAGGTGTTTAGGAAAAGCTCAAGAGCAATGTTTTGGTTCTGTCCTTGGATGTGTTTGTTTTTTTAAAACAAAGAATTTAACACATGCATGTAACTTGACATCCTTTCTCCTCTAATTGTTATTTTAAGAGCAGATGTAATACAAATAGCATCACTGTAACTGACACAGTCACTTCTCTTACTGAGGCCCAAGTAGCAGAGAACTAACATAGCTCAACACCTACATTCCTACAGGCAAGGAATAACAGCAGCTAGGCAGTTGACCTTTCTGAGTCATGGGTTTCCATTTGGTTAGAACTAAGATATTACTCTAGCAAGTGAGCTACACAGCAACACAAGTAATAAAAATCCTTTTTTGGTTCATTTACTTTAAAATCAAGTAATTCCTGGTCTCCTTTCAGAAGCAAAAGCTGGACAAGCAGCTGATGAAATGCCAACAGCTTCATTCCCCCCCTAACAGGAACTGAACTTGATTCTTGAGAGAAGAAAACCAGTTTATTCAGCAGCCAAGACACTGAAATCACTTGAAGACATTTACCTTTACAAGCTATCACTCAAGACACAACACCAGTGATCAAGTGCCAGATCTGTAAAGTACATACAGCATATTTTATACAAGACCTGAGAGAACAGCAGTTTTTCACTTGATCCAGTGCTGAAGCCCATGGCAGAAGGATAATAAAGGTGAATAGCCTAAGCAGACCTGTATCCCAAGGAGTTACTCAGGAGGCTGGTGTTTCAAGCAAATGAAATACATTGCTATTAGTGCCCTTTCCTTTATATGTGTAAGTATGCTCAATATTGACATACTGTGAAGAAATCACCCTCCAAATCAAAACATAATTTCATAATTAAAAACCCAGATCACTGCAGCTCATTTTACAAATACGGTCATCTCCATTAGAATATAAAGCAGCACTGTTAACTACCCATGCTATGTAAACCAGACCTCAGACAGCTAGGAACAAAAACCAGTAAATATTTCACAGAACACCAGCTTTTCTTGGAGAGGTTTCCACATAGACCCATTAAATAAAATTAAATCAGTCGCTTGAAGGAAACAGGCTTGAGATTTGCTTTCAACTATTACATTTAAGCTGAGGGGAAAGAAATAAATTATTGCAACCATTTGTATTGCATGGCTTCTAGAAATAAATCTAGCCAGGCTCTCAAACCCTGGTTTTACTCTCTTGTACATTAATTCAAAGTCTGTAGCATCACACAAAACCCAAGAAGTCCAAGAGGCCATTCTGTCTCCTACCAATGATAGTCAATTGCCATACCTTTAAATTGCCAGTCCTAGCATCGGATTTCATGCAACAGGAAAAAAAGGGAGAGGAGAAGGGTCACAGCAAAGTGCACTCGGCCAGAAGCTTGCACACTGTAATTTTGGGAGGGTTTTCTAACCACTGCTTCAAGGTGGTTATGCTCTGCCTCAAAAAAGGCAACTGCATTGCTGATAGCCTACAGAAGGTGATAAAAAACTTCCACTCCAACAAAAAGGCAAAGCTGGTGATTAAAAATATCATCGCTTCACAAATCACTCTAACAATATTGTTGGACCATGCCCCAGTTTGAAATGGAAGTCGTCTAGCATCAACCTCCCTCCAACACTGACAGGATTATTTAGTGTAACAGGAAGCTGTTGCTCTTCACTTCCATTCTGGAACATAACTAAGTAATGAAGTGACCTGTACTTAGAACATTGTCCACAGTTAAGTGCCACTGTTCATTAAAACAAAAGCCTTCTCTGTAACACCCAAACTACTTCCACTGCAAGTTTTCTTGTGCAGTGCAACTCCCAAAACACTTTGTTTGATCTAACTCCAAGAGTGGAGAGCATGGTTGAGCTAATACACTGATGGACTCAACTAAGACATACCACAGAAATCCACTTTATGAAGTTTTCTGTGCAGAAATTTTTCCTCTGTCTCCTTCACATCTAGGACAAGATGTGATACTCCAATGGAAAGACGGCAGCAATATGACAAGAGCTACACTGTGTAACCAACTGAAGAGTCTTTAGGACTGGATTAACCTTTAAGACCATGAGACAAGCAAGCCAGGAGGTCATTTTTTTTTCCACTTTGTGTAGTAACTGATCAGCTGTTTTAGCAGATAAATGTCACAAAATTCTGATCATGATCTCGTGCAAGGAAGCCTGCAATTCTGATTCCTACTGACTACATATTTTAGGCTTCTTGCAGACTAGAGTGAGACGAGTATCTCCCTTAACCAGTCAGAAGTAGCAAGCAGACGGGGGATCCTGAGGCACAAGAAAGGAGATTGATTTAGGCTTGAGATACAGCAGTATAGTCATAGTTATTATTTACAGCTCTTGTCCTTTGGTGGCTTAACTATTCAGTGTTTATTTAAAATGCTTACAAGTAAGCATCTATCCTTATAGCATAAGGAAGACAGACATCAATGTAGTGAAAACAAAACAGAACAAATCCATATGGTGTTTTTCAAGAGCAAAGTTTAGGATGAGCACAGTAGCTCCCTCAGCTTTGCAAAAAACAACGATTTGTCAGACATGAAGTGATGCAAACCAGAGTTTTCCTAGGTTTTGAAAACTACCTGTCTAAACCACACATCCCTTCAATAATAGCCTATAAAAGACTCTATATAAACCAACCCACAGATAAGGTCTTTTTTCCATCTCCCACTTCGTTTCCCCTTGAATGCTTACAACATAACCAAAAAGCTCTCATTACTAACAGTAAGTCTTGCTACCCATGTCAGTATCTGAAAGATTCAACATCTACACCTCAGAACTTGGGGAACATAATTTAACTGTACTGGACAGATTTCCTGAAAACAAACAAAAAACCTAAAAAGAACAAACCACCCCATCCTGCCCCAGAAACCAAATCAATAAACACACCAAAACCAAACACCCTGAAACACCCCTGCAGTCCAAATTGCACTGAGAGTCCTCTGCAGACTTAGAACTCTGGTTGATCTCTTGACTCCACTGCCATGTGAGATCAGTGCCACTGATGTCAATGCAATTGGGACAGAATTCCCCCATTTCTTGCAAAATTTTCTTTGAATATGCCATTTAAAGGCTGCTCAGCTTTAAGCAAACAACTATATATTTTACTATCTGGGAAATGAGACGTACTTCAGCCCAAGCTAGTTTCCTTCAACGTTTATTTGAACCCAAATATGAGGTTCACATTAACTGACCAATAAAAAAGACATATTTCATGTTGCAAATGTAATCAGGTAACGTATGTAACAGTTAATACAGAGCACTCTAAAGTTACTTGGTCTGACCAAAGTGCCATCTACCGCTGCCAAATAAATAAAAAGTATGATCTAGTTATTCCACACACATGAAAATAGTTTCATGATAGGCTAATTAATCACCAACATAACTTTTCAGACATTACATAATTTCACACAGACTTGCCTGGAGCTCCTGCCAAAGAAAACAACAATTTGTATGAGAAATAAATCTAGACTTGAAGAGATATGACAATGACAAAACATGACGAGAGGAAGAAAAAGCGGGGGGACAGGAAAGGGAAAGTATTAATATTGTACAAAACCCCCTGTATGATTTTATTACTTAAAACATAGCAAAGCTTAAAAACCCAAGTACATGAATCAAGTGAACCCAGCAACTGAAAAGAAGTTTTCACTCTTGCTTATTTTTTTTCCTATTACAGACTTCTCCTTGAAATTACGTTTGCTAGAACTTCAGAAACACAAATCTACATCATGCAACTTATTCTGTGACACTCATCTGAGATCAGGAATCTCCTTTTAATACTAGTGGGCTTATTTCTCATTCAGGATAGATCTAGGCAGTACTCAGATCACAGATCACTTCTATATTTCAGCAAAACAGTCTCAGATTTACACCTCCAGCCTGCCTACAAATTAGTATGTGCTTAATTCAAATGATACGTTAAAAACAAATACAAATTAAGCCAGATACAAAGAAAGCCAAAAGGAACCTTTTCCTGATAAGACGTTTTTAATCCCCCTTGTAGCCCCTCTGATAATACATTCAAACCCCAAATGGCCACAGCATTTGAACTCATAAAACTTATGAATCTCATGACCATGTAGGCAGATAGAAGAGTTGATTGGGAGCAGGGGTGGGAAATCAAGATGGTATTCTATAACCACTAATTTCAACTCTTTCAAGGGTTTACAGTAGCTACCTAATTGTCCAAGTCATAACATGGACATGGAAACAAAGGACTCTGCTCTAGGACACACACGAAATCCACAATGTCAATCTAGGAACACCTATGTATTAAGACATATATTTATACTACAACCAGTTTACTTTCTTCCATTAAAGAGGAGATAAGGAGGTGGTGGAAGAGGTGATGTTTCCAGACATTTAGGACATATGTAAAAGTGTTATATTTCTGTTCCTCTTATATTCAGTATCTTTGATTATGCAGAGAAAAGAACATCATGCTTCAGTGCTGCCTGGGAGACTCCAAGGCTGCACACAAGATCTGCCTGGTTCTGATGCACTGCAGCAGGAATCCCACAACTTTCTCACCAAGTGAGCTGGGAACAGGCAAGAACCTTTGCATCACAGCAAATAATATACTCTTTATAAACAGAAGACTTAAAATGCTACTGGCCACTCAGTACAGATTTAAGTTGATTTAGACTGAGTGTGTTCAGCAAGACCGTGACACAAACATTAAGGAACAACATAATGCATTCTGAAGAGGGTTTTCCTTGAAAGACAAGTCAAGTTGTGACATTGGTTTACAGCATCTATTCCTCTTAAATGCTTTTAAAGTTTCATTATACCTGAGAAAACACATTTGCATTTGTAAAGGTATCTGTGAGATAGCAGTTATCGCTGCTGCTGTTTGCCTAAGTTAAGGAGGCTGTGGCAAGAGGTTTATTAGCAACATTCTTAGGGGCAGCAACCTCTTTACTTCTGGGGAAATTCACTGGTAGCAGTTCTGCTGCTACTGACTACTAAAAACAACTCTCTTCCCTTCTCCTCCTCCTCATCAATGAATTGATAACACTAAAGAAAAAACACACTCAGGAAGAAAAACCACAGCTACAGTCTCTCTAGCTTCTGCTTTCACAGTAGAGTCAACAGTCCTTCCTCTCCCAGGAACTGCAGAGTAAGAAAACTTGTTTCCCCACACACCAAAAAACCCCTCACCTCATCCTGAAAGCCATGAACTTCTACTCTTAGAAAAAAAGGCTCTCTAAATGTCTCTCCAAACCCCATATCAGTGACAGCCCAAGTAACCTGCAGGTTTATATATCTCTATTGATTATATCACTGCACTGTAATGATTCTGCATTCGTATGACAGATATTTACTGAAGTTCATTGTTCAAAGTGTTCTGGAAAGACTGATAAGAACTAACAAGTTCATTACATATTATACCCCATACCCTTTGCCACAGTAAAAGTAAAGCAATGAGTCTCCCCATAACAGAAGCCACCAGTAGAGAAAAAAGCAGCTGTAACTCAAATTTGTTCTTAACATTATGATTCTGTTTTTCCCAGCATCACTTCTATCCCAGAAGCTCAGGGCAAAGAAGTTGGGCTGTAACATCCCCAAAACATCAACATTAATTCCAAGACCATGTATTCACTATATGTAACACCGTCTTAGGATGACAGGGAAAAGGAAGAATGGCCACAATTACGTATGCTCAGTTTTAAACACAAAAACATTTCAGGTCTGACAAACACCAATTAAAACTCAAAATGCAACATTTTCTGCTTTAACATCTCTTAAAAAAAACGTAACAAAACCAAAATCCCACACACTACGGATAAAGCAAACACCATCTACTTCACAACTATGGATAATACACACAGGTACAGAGGAAAGAGACACGGTAGGGCATCTGACAAATCCTTAGTTCTTATTTTTTCATATCCATTACAATTGTAGGAGAAAATATACTGCAAGTCTCCTTCCACACTTTAAGACTTCTAGTTCCTTGGAGAACTATGCTGTTCTCCTGCCCATAATCACAGCTAATCAGGCAGTACAGTCACTACTCCAGTGCTGCTTTCCAGGAAAAAAACAAGACCTTCACTAGGACATCTCCCCTTCTCATCAGAATTTGCAAAATTTGCTGACACAGCATCTTCTTAGAGCATCTGCACTGATGAAGGTCAAAGGTGGAGTGAAAGAACAGAATACTGAAGCCCCTACCGTGGGTGAAATGTATTCCTCACACAAAATCATACTTGCAACTTTTGTTCATACAGGGACATAAGTTTATTACTGCAGTAATTAATACCCATTCCCCCACTTAACTGTATTTCCACTACAACATACCAGGGCATTTTTACAGCTTTCTTGAAGTCTCATCTAATTGAAAGAATATGAATAAAGCTCAAAACAGATGCCAGAAAAGTAATTCAATGAAGAAACTCAGCTTGTGGTTTGGACCTGTGATTTGACTCCCTTCACAATGTCTTTGGATAGCTGATTATAGCATAGGCTAGTAGAGAGAAATGCTTATATAGAACTTAAGGACTGTTTTTATCTCTTCTAGTAACACTTAAATACTACTAGAGAGAATCCAGCACCTAGGAGCTCTGACCCTGCCCTTTCAACTAAGGCTTCAAGATGCAGTTAAACTACAGATCTGCACACACAGGGAGACAAGGCAGAAACATATGTCTCCCCTAAATGGGGGGGGTGGTAAAAAAGAAGAAAGAGAGAAACCTGCAGCACAGTTTCAGCCAAAAGATATCAGCTCTGAGAAGTACCATAATAAATTGATATTGATTCATTCTCAGCAATAGTTATGCCAGGAACTTACCAGCTTCAAGACAGTTCACAGAGACAGAAGGAATCTCCTCCCAAACTCAAAACTCTCAAATTCAGACGAGACAAATGTGAAGAGACTGCAATAACTGTCAAAGTGAAGAGTTTGAGACACCCGCAACACAAAGCAGTTTAGAAGTGATTGTTACTCTTCATTCAGTGCTCTAATTCAGCAGTTAGCCAACATGCATTCATTCATCTGTATTTGATCTGCTCAGAGATCAAAGTAAACGTAACTCCTCTGAAGAAACTTCACTATTTACCCAAGACATTAGTTTCATATTTTAAAGCAATTCTAGAGCAACGTTATTGACAACATGGCCACATACTAATAAGGTATTCATAGTTTTAGACTATTCCAAGTTTTACAGCAAATTGCCTTAGTTTACAGCAAAAAATGTAACACCTTTCTTAGATTTAAAGAGTGGAAGGATCAGTTTATCTGTCAGTCAAAATTAAGGGAGATGCCTTCATTTTATTTCAGTTTGAGAAGTGATCATCTGACAACTAAACCCTTTCATTTACTTGTAAGAACAAGTGCCTATCAGGTAAGCATAAAAATCATACAGACTGTGCAGTCCATGAAGAAAAACTGAACAAAACCCCATATTTGGTCACATCTTTGGGGCTTGAGGGGAAAAAAATCTCCAATTTTCCATTTTACCAAGGCAGAGGGAAAGGGCATTTCTCAGTGTCTGAGAACAGCTTCCTGGGCCAAAAAAAATCATTCAGCATTTTTCACCTACAGTGGCACATCTTCTCAGCATACATAGTGCATGTGGACAAAAGTACTCAAGTTGAGCTTATGCTACTTCAGCAAGCAAAGTAATAGTAAATACCAGAAAGAGCATTTCTGCATAGCAACAAACTGTTAGAAAATCATATAAAAGAAGGAACTGAAGTCTTGTGTAAATTGTTGTGCCTCCTGAACAGTTTTTAAGCCTACATCTTTCCCACAGTCCCCCACCTGTAGCTCTGAAACATGCCAGAACTGTAAACTCTTACCATTGCCACCTAAGCATCAGTAGTCTAATCACAAATCAAAAGTTACAGTACTTCATGATGCTGGAGGAGCAGAACAAGTGCTGTGAATGTACAGACTTCCCTTACACCAAAATGATCTAATGCAATGTTACTCTAAATTCACCAGCTACATACAACAAACCTTGTCAAGGAGAGAAAATATACATTATGGGCGACACGATTGGTTTAGATCCAAGTTAGCAAGGTGGCAAGAGGGAGAGGGGAAATGAGTACACAGGTGCATACACTCAAATTCTGCATGTAAGACACAAGGAGGCAACTGATGCATCCAGGTTCTGTTGCAATATCATCACAATTTTGAAAGCAGGGACAACAACTACAACCAAGCACTTAAACTGATTTGCCACTTCTAGCTTCTCAATTAAGTACATAATCATCTGATCGCAAGAAGTGTATAAAGCAAGACTGATGGGTAAATACACGACGAGATCAGCAAATGATCATGTTTTAGTTGTAAATTCCAGAATCATTAAGGGGGAGTGGGGGGAGGCTGAGTTTCCCTGTCAACATTCCTGGAAGGCTGTTTCACCTGACAGTTAAGACAGAAGTAGAGAAACACACCAAGAGGAAACAGTGAGAGAATAGATGTAAGATAGGAATAAGACTGAAACCACTTTTTGCCTCTTAACACTTAGTGCCATTTATTTCTATATAAAGCTACTAAAGCGTATTGTAAGTAATTGTAAGTAAGTAAAGTAAGGAGGATTGAGTTTAACACAACCCTTCCAAAACAAGCCACTAATAAACCAAAACGATTGGATGCATCTTTAAATAACAGCTCAAAGTAACTGGTAACATGTCATCTCCTCGCAAGTGCAAGCACACACAAGAAAGCAGAAGTTCTAGTATGAGCCAGGTTCAATACTTAGGCTTACAAAGAACAGCCTGATTTGGGAAAGGTCTGATCCATAGTAATTACAATATGTTCTGAGCCAGGAACATATTTTAACAAGTGGGTGTTACCACTCATTAGCTATCATAGCCTTTTATTTATTACTTATACCTGAAAGCCATACTGGTCAGGAAGCTAAGCAAGACTACTAGTAAAAGTATGGTTTTAGTTGTAGGCTTGGCAATTTGAGGTTAGTGGTTGGACTCTATGACCTTAAAGGTCTTTCCCACCCAAACAATTTTGTGATATGACTCTATTATTATTGGGAAGGGGTATTTTTAAAACACCGTCTTGTGACAACAAAGAGACAGATTATGCCAAACGTGAAAACATGTGACCAAATTAATATGTGCTCTGATGCTGGATTCAAGCGCTGCAGTAAAACCTATGATCTCTCATACTTATAATCAAGTGTCTAAAATTTGAATGCAGGAGGATTCAAGCAGCTTTTGATGAAAAAAATGCTGCAAGAACCCCAAAAATGCACAGATTAGATGATATTACTTCCAATTAGGACCTATTTCTCCCCCCAGTTTTACTTTGTTGTCAAAATCAAGCTCCTCTTTTTTGTAAATGAAAAATGTTCCAAGTTTAAAGCACTGAAATAACCCCCCCATTAGGAAATGCAATAGATAGCTGAGTAATATCTTTTTCTGGTCATCTCTACTGGTAGCCACATTTATTGGGATGAAAGCAGCAATGATATGCAGATACACAGGATGACTGTGTTCTGTAACTAAACCTGGTAAGTGCCCCTGTCTGCAACTGCCACATTCTGGCAAGCAATGAAGTTGATGCAGTAAGTTCCTGGCGTGTTCCAGTTGATGAAATTCAAATCCCCTTCTCCAGCTGCCAACAGAAACACATATGACCAGCATCTGTTTCATTAGCCTACTGGACTGCAATTTTGCACCCCGCTGTTTGTGGTCTCCCCTTCTTCGCCCTCCCTCTCCTTTCTATCCATACGAGGGGTCTGGTAGGATTTTGCCTTCCATTCAGTTTTACTATACAAATATCTAGAGTGGCTCTAGTTTTTCTCCAGTTTCACTAGATTTATCAGAGAAGAGTAACTGCTTTCTGACTGTATATACAGGAGCACATGACAAAGTCACCCACTTTCCAGATAAGCCATTGAAATAAAATGTAGTCCACCGCTCAAAAATCTCTTCCCAACTTTTATCTTGTGCATTGAGCACTGAAAGTAGCTATTAACAGTGCAACTGAAGAGAAACTGTCAGATCTGCTGCACTACAGATAATTCAAAATCTTTAAGAATCCAAGTGCAAGCTGAGACTAAAGACTCTTCCCCAATTGTTGTAGATTTTTCTCTACCATGTTGTAGAGTAAAATGTTGTAGATTTTTCTCTACCATGACCTACCTAAAGTAAGTAACAAGGCTAAATATCCAAGACTACAACACTCTTCTAAGGTGAGAGTTTGAACTTACTGTATCTTGAAAGCAACCTTTACCCTCAAACAAACAACAAGGAATATCCCACCAGCAGCTGAAGAATATACTGTGTGATGTGGTGGTTCGTTGGGTTTTTGTGTTTGGTAGGTTTTTCCTTTTTTATATAACAGCAGATTATAAATCATTTTCCTTCAAGATTACTTTGCTATCTCTAAAGCTCATGCACATAGACATATCAAGCACTTAAGATGCTAATCTTTCAGGGGTATGAGAAAGGCAAAAGTAGACAGGGAAGGATGATGGATTTGAGCATTTCTGAAAGTCTGACCTGCAATCTTTTCTGACAGTATGATTTCTTAGTGTAAATTACAGTTGGTGCACTTATTTGGAGAAGGCTCTGTGGACCAAAGAGACCAAAGAAATGAACATTTCCACATAAGATCTTTCCACACTGTCTTTACAGAAGCGTGTGCAACTGTAGCTTTATTGAGATAGAAAATAAATACACAGTGTGAGAAAAAGAAAGCCTCTTAATCCAAACCCCTGCTATCACAACCCTATAAACTGATGAGTCGTAGTGGTAACAAGGAGCCAAGAGTATAGCATTGCAAGCACAACCTTTTGAGATGCTCTCACCTCATAAACCCAAATCATGTTGGATGCCTGGCTGATGAAGCACCAGCAACGGTCAGGTAGCCAGGAACATAGAGGTGCAGCCATTCTCCACTACTGCTGCCAAAACATAGGCTAAGCAATATAACAGGGGTACTTAGTCCTCCACTGGTATTTATCAAATACTGACTGGGGAAGAAGGTCCTCCCATCCCATGTTAAAAGATGTGTGTCCCTTGCCTTAAGTGAGCTGTGTAAGAAGTACCCATCCCAAAGAAAGAGGTTAGAGTGCAGAAGTCAAAACAGAGTCAAATCTCAGAAATGTTGTTTCAGAGCAGCTCAGTGCCAAACATAACCACCAATAAGACACCAATATACTGGAAGAGTAACTCTCCACCACCAGTTAAGATATTAGTATTAATTACAGTGCCCCAGACTAGAGACACGCACAGAGAACAAATAGCAGCTAGAGAGGAGACATATGTCCTTTTACCACTATTTACATCTGTTGTACAGAAAGATCTGTTTCATATTTATTAGTCACATTTAATTTAGTGCAGATCCATGTAATAAAACATCTATTTTTAAAGTATCATTAGCCTATTATCAGCTAGACAAAAAACCAGTATTGGATTCCCCCCATGCCACCTCCCCATAGCAATACTTCACTTGATACTCATTCATCTCCAGGATTATCATATAACTACCAGTTTAAAGCTGGATCAATGTTTTTTCACTTCACTGAACAACCCAATCAATAGCAAACAAGGACATTCTGCTGTCAAAAGCGAACTGCTGCTCATGCTGCTAGTCCCCCCTGGGCTTGGTGTTATACAATCATGTTAGATAGACCCTACCATGCAGTATTCAATGTGACACTGATCACTCCATAGGCACAGTGCAGGGTATTGATACCAAGTATACAGCTAAATTAACACAGCTAATTGCTCACACCTTCAGAAAATAAAGCTGTAGTCAGGACAAACAAGTTGTAAAATTATTTGCACCTCCTACAGAGCCAACTAACCTAGACTGGTTGCTGGTTTAATTACATGTGTGTGCTTATTTTAGAAGAAGGAAAAGCAAACGGAGAAGCTCACAATGAAATAATACAAGTACATTTTTCTCATCAGAACTACTTCAAGTGAGTTTTCAGATTTTTCACCCCAGGCACTGGAAAGCATGCCACTCTTCCTACAACTCTCCAACTTCTGGAGAGCTCTGCACATCAAAACTACCACTGTACACCTTTCAAACAAGAATCACGTTTTGTACTTATGTTACACAAGTTCTAAGAGGATGGGAAGAGTTGTATATACAAGAGATTCCAGGGGTAATCTCTTAAGAATACACACCAAACAGCGCAACCACAAGCAAAATCCACTCACTAGGATGTTTTATTTTGTGTGTAGCCTATCTATGGCCAAAGAAACCCTTGCGTTTGATTCCTGGATGATCTCATTAAATACAACTTAAGCAATTCCTAGCTTTGTTGCATCTTCCATTAAGACAGATAAATAGGAAGAAAAAAAATGTCTCTTGAAACCAATTTTGTGTAATGGGAACAGGAAACAGGATGGGAGTGAAGAGGACTGAAAGGGCAGAGACATCACACCAAAGGGAAAGTGCTTTTCTTTAATATGTCTGGCGGTCCTAACAGGCCAATTCTACAGCCCGTGCCAAGGGGCAGAATATGCAGGTCCTTTGTTTAAACACATCTGTTGTTATTAAAAAGACCACTACCACTCACAGGTCTCCCATCTTATTTTAGGCTAGGAAATATCCCTTAAACACATGAGATTTTGAAAGTTATTTAGTTTCATAGTAACAAAGCTTAACCTAGAGGCTTGGATCTTTATGAACAGCCTATTTCCCAGAACAACAAACACATCTGGTGAAATCTAGCTTTTGTAATTCCTTCACTACATCCTCATCTCCAACTTCTCATACTATATCCCTCATGCTCACATTCACATCCCCAATATTCCTCCTTTTCCTCTCCAATTACCCCAGGTCTCCAGCTTAGCAAGTAGGAACATATGCCACATCTAATCCAGTACCATATATTAAATGTGTAGCTGACTATTGCCTCTACCATTATTGGAAATACCAATAACAAAGATGTAGACAGAGCTGTCCTTTCTTTTCCTTCAGCAATAATTCTTCCAAAGGCATCTCCTTGCCACTCTCAATTTCCATAAAACCTGTCACTTTTGGCTGAGTACACGTTGAACTGCTTGAAACTGGCCATTAAGTTAAACTTCTCTGAGGGAAGATGGACATTGACTGCAGTTGCAATGTCACTGCAACATTTACATTTTTCTTTTAATAGAGGAAAACAGAAAATAAACCAGCAAGCAGGTAACCATTTTCTTTCCTCATGGAAATTTTACTTTTTCTTCTCCTGTTTATTGGGCCTGTCTCACCTTAAGGATCTCTACTGATTCCAGTAGTACATAGCCAAGATGGATATATTTCAGAAGAAACTAGCACTGTTGAAAGATGCATAGAAAATAGATATCTCCCATCCAAATGAAATCCGTCAGCCAGCTACAACATTGGTTTTGCTTTTCTTCCCCTGCCTAGTTTTATTGGGCTGCATTTTAAAACAACCTTACCCAAGTAAAAACTTGAGACACTTTCTCCTCAGACCCAGCTACACCCAGAATGAGTAAACTGTCAATTTTTAAATGTAGTTTACCTAGCTTTTAATAATCACAAGATGAAGGAAGTACATAGTAAACATTCTTGCTAATAGCAGCATTCCTATACTACAAAGGCATGTAAATGTGTGGCCTGGAAGCTTCTCAGAGTTTCACAGGAATCCCATCTGACCACACACTTAACTTTCAGGAAAACATTTAATACCTTAAATAGTGTCTCATCTTCACGAACTAAGAGCCTGTTCGACAGAACAAAGCCTATGTTCTCCTTCTTGTTGTATTAAAAAAGTAACTAGTATCAATAATAGAACATTAAAAAAAGATCTTGAGACTCATCTATTATGTTTGGGGCTGAGCAACACAGGATGGTGGTTCTATCACATCCAAATCAAGTAAATCAAGTTCAAGCCTCTTTCTGTTTGCAAAAGTAATTGCTACAGAATGCATCTGCCAAAAGCACGTCCTACCTCTACATCTTGGGTCTAAGAAGCAGTCACACACCATGAGTCAAGCAGCAATTAACAGGCAGCCACCTGCAAAGCCTCAGGTCCTATCAAGAAAATGAGACAACACAACAGAACAAAGCTGCAGCTTGCTATGGTACCAGATCTTAACAGCCCTGGGAAATGGGCTTTATTTTTTTTAGTATGTAAAACAAGTACAGTACACAAGGTTTCCTCAGATGTGTTTATCAGATGTCTTCAGACATGTTCCAAGAAATCAAAACAAGGATGACTGTGGTAAAGGGCAATACTTTCATTTATTTCCTATGCTACAAGAAATCAATAGCCCAGATTCTCTGGGCAAGATTTTAAGACCATGAAGTTATCCTGATTAGGGCTAAAACAGACACCTGCTCATGAAGAACTGGACTGAGACTCCCTGTCAGTTATGTTAAGCCTGTAAGCAGCCAAGATAACCTCCCATAATAAAGGGCTTGAACCATATTTCAAATAGTCACTTGGAGGTGACAAGCATCACATGTCATCAGCCTTCTAGGGTAAAACCAAACAACAAACTGCCAAAATGCTGTCAGCTAACATTTCAACAGCCAAAGAAGAATCTGAAGATCCACAAAACCAGACTGAAACTGAAGCCAAAGTGTTGCCAGAGGTTCCCAAAACTAATGCAGAGTTGACAGCCGCTTCCTCTCACTTGTGTCCTTACATTCATGCTAGAGTTCCAGCAGAAACACAAGCTTTAGAAGAAGCAGGCTACTGCACAAAACAGCAGTAATGACAGATCACAGAGCAAGCTCAAGACTGACAAATCACCATCAAGCTTTCAAACCACCCAACTGCACAGAAAGCAGTTAAAATTCCTAAACACAAGGCATCAATAAAGTACTTAACCTGTACCTATAATCTATCCCCACATTTACCCACACTGCCCATAGACCATGTTTTTATTTTGTTTAGTTTTTGATTTGAGAATATTATTAGGTATACCCTAAAAATAAGCAAGCAAAACTTGGCTGAAGTGTAAGCAAAGCAGAAAACAGGAGTGGGGAAAACTCGCGTACGTGCACGCTATAGGGTGTTTCTCCATGTTGGACCTAAATGTTGCTGCAGAATTAGAACTGACACATACATCTGATTCCTTTGCAAAAATAAACAGAAAAACCAACCAAGTATTTAATACATGCAAATCATTTTTAGCAGGACAAGATGGACAACTGTATAGATCTCATTCCTAGCTTGATGATTCGTAAGTAACCCCTCCATCTCAGGATCCCTCTCTCAATGTTACACAGTCTGGTTCATTTAGACACTAGATACCATGCTGAAACCCATTTAGATCCTCACTGGTTATCTTTCTTCTGCTCCAAGGCCACCTCTTTAAAAAAAAAGCTTAGCTAATGCAGTGACACTTGTTCACAAACATTCCACTGTTGCACTGTTTGGAGAAACATGCTGAAGTTTAGAAACATTTCTAAGTAATAATAAATATCAAATAATAAACATTTAGAACCAAGTTTAGAAACATTTCTGCAGGCACAAGCAGGGAAAAAAAACCCATTCATTGTCTTTAAGTTGATGCAAGCTCTGCTGATTTCACTGGGGCCAAATAAACACACACTACTTGAGCAATAGCTTCCTAACCCTAAGAAAAGTTCTGGCAAGAGATGAGCTCCAGAGTAGCGATTGCCAGGGACCCATCAGGAGAGAATGTTGGAAGACATTTGAAGAAAGCAGGCGTACTCTAGAATCCCTTCTTTAGCTACAATCCAGGACCTGCAACTATCACACAAAACTTCTTTTCCTATTTATTTAATTTTTGTTACTTTATCTGATTAAATTCTGTAAGACCAGGCAGGAAGTTTTTCTACTGCAATAAAAAGCAATCCCGGCCAAGAAAGGATTTGCCCATTAGCCGCACTATCTCCACAAAGACAGCAGCCTTATTAAATTACAACTGTTTGAACAAGGTCAAGCACTCAGGGTTTAATTCAAAATGTTTCCAGGTATGATGCTGTCAGGTCAACTTAAACAAGCCAACAGAGGCTTTGAGCTTGATTAAATATTAAAACGGAATCTTTCACATCTGTTTTTACCCAAGGATGAAATTACTGTACATCACTTCAACCAGCTCATTAATACACTAAACACATACCTTGCCTCAAAAGGTTACAGGAATATCAATGCTTTCAGAGTGCCTGCAGTGAAACCTACACAACTCAGCTATAAGGGAGGTCATCACATACTTTAGCAGGATGTCAATATTTCTTTATAAATGTGAGAGGTAATCAGTTAGACATAGATACATTTTAAATTAAAAGATGGGAGCCTCCAGTGAAGCCAAATCAGTTGCCTTTGATCTGAACCTTTTAATCACTCATCTCATTTTCTTTGGTAGATAACTTGATAACAGACACGCACCAGAAAGTTTGATCCAACGGTAATTACTTTTCGAACTGGAAAGCTGTCATGTCCAACTAGAAATTTGGGTTGTTTGTTAAATTTGCACAGCACAGTTTTTAATTGAAACATCACCAGGTTTATCAGGATCATCTATTTCAACACCTATCATTTCTAACCATACTTTGATGCTGTGTTAGGGGAGAAGGAGAAGGAGAAGGAGAAGGAGAAGGAGAAGGAGAAGGAGAAGGAGAAGGAGAAGGAGAAGGAGAAGGAGAAGGAGAAGGAGAAGGAGAAGGAGAAGGAGAAGGAGAAGGAGAAGGAGAAGGAGAAGGAGAAGGAGAAGGAGAAGGAGAAGGAGAAGGAGAAGGAGAAGGAGAAGGAGAAGGAGAAGGAGAAGGAGAAGGAGGCAGTTGAGGATATAACCTCTTTGACAGTGATAAATACACTGTATTAACTATTCCACAGGGCATCTGCTACCCTTAAAAACACACCCAAAAAAATACATACTCCTCTAGCATTATCTTTGCATGAGACAGGAAACATCAGTCAAATCACGTTTCCTGACTGCAATCCGTAAAATGCACAGAAACAAATGAAAATCATCTATTTAGAGCAACAGATGCACAAGATGGGACTTGGAAGGGAAGCAATAGACAATGTTTTGTGGCTGAGCTGTGCTTATCCTAGATGAGAAAAGGGTCTGTAAGTTTGCTTACACTAAATTTGAACCTAAACCTTGTATCAGTTGTAATTAAAATCAAGTTTTTTCAAAAATACCCTACTGAATTTGCCACAAAACGTTCAAACTTGTTCTGCAGTCTCACCAGCACTCTCTTAGGGCAGAGGAGGGGAAAGCACTGAATACAGATGTTTTTACATAATGAATAGGAGAAACCCACTAAAAAACACTTGAAATAGATGCTAGGGAATTCAAAAGAGTGAAAACTATACATTTTAAGAGCTGGTAGTTAATAAGGCATGAGACAATTTGCTTAAAACAAAATCAAATTCCAATACAACACAGTCTTCTACCACCCACTAATTTACACTTGAATAATATAATCAACTCGACCAAACTATGCTTAATGTAAAGTCAATAAATTCCTTTTTGGCTGTTGACACAAAAACCTACTGGGAATTACACACTTGAGGAAATTAATCATTATAACACTCTGGCTCAATGCACATCTATATTAAAATAACTTGGTCTTTAATTCACTTTATTTGTAGTTGGGTTTGAAGCAGTAAATTTGATAGAAGCGGGCCTCATTAAACCAATCCAGTTTGAACTGCCTCTCATTAAGCTGGGTGTATTTGAACAAAGTAAAAAAGAGATTCATTTCCCTTAAAACAATTGTGCATTATAAAGTAAGCCAAACAAACCAATACCATTAACACGTAATACAATAAATGCATTTACATTTGATCTTAGCAAAAGCCAACATTAATGATCTATTTGCCTTCAATGTGGTTTCTTGAGGCACAAAGATACTCTGTTCCTATTGACCACGGAAACTCACATTGACAAACATCAGAAAAATCACCAAAATAAAGTGTCTAGAAGCCCAGGCTATTATGACAAGCTCCCAGCTTCTCCTTTCAGACTTGTGTTTAATTCTTCTAACACAGATGTTGTTTAGCATTGTAGTTCCCAGACTTAGTTGGCACAGAAATCCACAGCAGTAACAGGTGGCTTGTGCAAAGGCACTTCAGGAGACATCATACCCAGGTGCTGGGGAAGCTTATTGAGAGTCACTAGGCTGCAGAGAAGTGACAGATCCAACTAAGAGAACTCTACCAACGCTCCTCTTTACAAGAATCGAAAAGCAGCGGTAACTCTGCAAAAGGTGGGAGCAATCACAGAGCCATATGTAGCTGCCAGGACACATTGAACAGCTGAGCAGTCTGGGCATGTCTCCAGCTTGAGGTCTTTATCCCAAACTCTTCCAGGATAGGGCACAATGGTTGCTGTGTATTATCACACAATCTCTGACACTCACATAATGCGGTATGAACACCTCTGGCAAATGAGGTAGTTACATTCAAAATGTGCTTAAAGATGTGTGCACTAACTCAAGACCATAATGTTAATCACTTCCACACACATTTACCTTTGTATTCTGATGTAGTTTCAGATACAAGACAGGAAGCACTCTATGCAAAAGGACTGCTTGCTATTAGGTAGCAAAACCTTAGATAATAGAATTAAACTCATGTATCCAGTGAAGACTTCAATTTTCTCATAGTGCAGACACACCATCTGCTTCAGACAAAGCAACTTGTTCATGCAAATTCAAGAGGTGGAAAAGCTGACATGTTAAGTTTTTATCTTCCCAAGTCAATGCTATGTCCTGTCTCATCCCCTCTGCTTTCATTACTTAGTTTATTCCTCCATGTCCACTCATGTGGAAAGAGGAACAGGCACCCAGGTCACTTCAGGCCTTACTATAAGAAACAGTACAATACCCATACCACAAGAGTACCATCAGCAGTCTCACATGGGTGGAAAGGAAGAGGGGGATAACCTAACATGAAACATACTCTTACAACTACAAAAAGCTAAAATCCCCACTCATTCTGAACCCGTGTGGAAAAGTTTTCCTATTCTTCAAAACAAAACAACTACTACCATCCAAAGCTATTTAGTCATGCTACTTTCATACTATAAGCAGGCAATAAAATGACAGCACACCAAAAGGCATGGAAAGAGGTGCTAGAAAATATATCAGTGGGGAGAATCTTCTCAGAACTACACCCCGATCCTTGCAGCTTTCTAGCATGATTTTCATCAGAAATAGTCTGAAAACCAACCTACCCAAGGGCAAACTGCTTCTTTACAGCCTGAAGGCAGGGACATCACTTTCGAGCGTTACTGCCCTCCTCTTGCAGGGAACTGTTTGGAATTGAGCTCTGAATTGGGATTCAAGTACCTAGAAATCCATGCCCACCTCCAAAACCAAACGTCCTAACAGGGTTAAGTGATGTTCAGGTGACTACCCACCACTTACTCCATAAACAAGCACTGAGGAAGGGCAATTGTGCAAAGGCCATTCCTTAAGTTGTCGTTAACAAGAAGAATCAATAATTACCTGAATGGCTGTCCTAACTCAGCATCTCCCACACCTCTTGTGACTGTCACAAAATTCTCTCACAGCTGAGGAACACACAGGCACTACAGGTTCCAGGACAATTTTGCCAGGCATTTCAGGAGGCCATCAAACATGTCAATGATAAAAACCTGGTTTATTGCATTGGGCCATGGTGCCACACCATTTGTTACAGCAGCCTGCATCTGTTGGCCCAAGCATCTGCAGCTGCCTGCAGTTATCACCAAGTTACTCAACTAAAAGACAAGAGAAAAACATCAGCATTGCTGAATGGCTGACAGTGCCTGCATAAAGGAAGATGCTCTCAACTATAAATCCCAACATTACAAAGTTAACAGTACAGAGAGTATTTCCCTGTAGTCTTCTGTTTTTCTCTTCCATTCTCACAGACTCTTGCACCCTATTTTTCTCTTCTTAAAAATAAAAATCTGTCAGTCTTCACAAGACAACAAGATTGGTAAATCACTATAAATGAGTGATGCAAATAGAGCATTTATATATATACACACACATATATACATTTGTGGATGAATATAATATGTAAAAATAGAGTGCCCCAAGGCACACAGAAATCACTTCTGAGACAGGAAAAAAAAAAATGTCTTCCCTAGAAGCTGTTTAAAAAAACCAAGTTATTTGCATCAATTCCTGAACTGTTACTACAAAGCAGCATTAGAATGTAAAATCACACTCTTACAGTTTTCTTCTCTTGAGATTTACAGTTAAATTATAAGAAAAATACTTCCTGGTTAAATTGGACAGATAATGCAATACAGCTTTTATCAAACCAATAAATATGTTATAATACACAAGCCTCTGGCCCTAAGAGACTTCTTTTTTCAGGTGCTGGCAGTTTATAAATTAGCTCATTTGTAGCATAGAAAAAGCTTCATAATTAGTACCTACTTTATCATTAAAACTTTGCATTCACTGTGTGATGTCACAGACTAATGAGTCTGGCTCTCATTTACACACTCAATTATTTTCTGGCATCTCAGTACAGTCGATCCCATTATTTCCTATATAATTGACCAACTTCAATAGCTGCAATTCTTCTCTTGTAAACACAGTACACATCGCACTAGACACGATCACAGTTATCACGTAACGTACCGCTTAAGTTTGACAAGGCTTAAGATGCTTTGCCCTGCAGCCAGAAAAAGTTTGATTTAAAAAGCAGTGTACAGTAATTAAATTTAAACCACAGAATTACTTAAAGTACCCCACTCATTGACTGGTAGAGCTTTTACTGCAATAGATTAGACTCATTACTTAGAGACTGAAAAGCAGCTCAAGATTCATTTACCTCCAGTACTAGAAATTAATACATTTACTTCCGATTACAGCAATGAGATGTGCAGAAAGAAGTTCTGCAGGTCCAGCCATGACAAATAGCCTCCTGGGCTAACAGGGAGCAAGAAGTATCCTAGTTGACTCAAATCTCAATTAATGACCGACGTGTTAAATCCTAAATCCTTCTGGGAAAACCTGGAATGCATGTTCTTAGAATTTCTTTTACCCAAACAGCTTGAAATGGCAACTCCCTGTAGCATAGACATGGAGGACAATGGGCAAGTCAAGAAGTATTTAATTTCAAAGAGCCATGAGAAATCCTAAGATGTTTTCATCTACTTCTGCAAAATCTTTTATCTCCAAGAATATCAGAGAAAATATCTGTCTCTTGCTGAGCGTAAAAGGTCCAAAAGTCTGAAAGCCAAGAAGCCCTTTCTTATTGTCCCTCAACAGATGTCCTGAATGATCTTCAATGAATCAAAGGAAAAAGCAGTAGTAGAAAAGAAAGACAGGATTCAACAGCCTGCAACTGTACTGTACTGTATCCTTTATCCCTACAAAGCCAAGAGCCACAAGGAGAAATGCTTTTCAAAATCTAACAGATTATATATACTGCCATGCATTTGCACAGAAGGCAACTTGCACAGGAAAACAGCATTATTCCTCCTCACCTTTCTCTTTTATTTTATAGCATGAAAGTAAACATCATTCCTTTCATGGTTTCTTTGCATCTTGCTTAGAATTTAAAGGACAACAGCTGTTAACTGCACAATACAACTTTTTGTTATGGATTTTTAGGGCTTTGTTAATGCTTTTTCCACATCAGGTATATTCCTGAAGGCTTCGAATTTCAGACAAGGGGAAGCATTTTATTTTGTATTACTAGGAATAACAACAATCAAAAAACCCCCCAAGACACAAACAAAGAGCAAGGAAGATGTTTCCAGTTAGGAGGCAAAAGACTCGGCCTTTTAGTTGCTGCACTTAGAATATGTGTCACTTGTCAACCCTGACAGCACAGAAAAACCCATTAGTACTCAGGACATTCTCTTCCAGTGAGAACACATTTTATCAAGGATAACACACTAGCCAAATCTCACCAGAAGTATTTAAAGACAGGTACCCATCAGTACTGATGACAGCTGAAAAGGTGTCTCTAGCATCTATCTGCTGGTATGGTTACATTGTTTGAAGCATGACTCAAATGAAGCTACGTAGACTCTAAAGATCTCTAAAGGTCCCTTCCAACCCCTACCATTCTATGATTCTATGAAAGGGAAAAAAGAGGGAGGATTCTGAATCAAAACCTTTATACTACACTAAAGTTTTGACTTGGCCTTTCTGTTCTACACTGTGAAAGATACTTCAAGTTTTCAGCCCACCCAAGAATGGCAATAAGTAGTCACTACGGATCTTGCACATATATATCTCTACTTATCAAATTCAGGAAGTCTTCAAAATCAAGGCAAACACCCAGTTCTATGGGATGGCCACATGATAGAACAGCATAGCAGTACAACTGAGCTCTGCAGCACAACACCCCTGGCCCAAAGCTTTACCATTTCAACTGTGACAGAAACTTTTGTTATTTGCTACAAATATGTACGTCCTAACTTTTGAAGAAGAAACTGACCTCTGTGGTAGACTGTTAGACACGAATCAGAACTTTTTAGCATTTCACTAAGAAGATTTGAATATCTGGGATCATGACAAACTCAAAGTAGAGAAGTTCAAGATAAATTTGTTCTCTAGAGATGAATAGGGTGGCTAGTGGGGCGAGTCTTCAGAGTTCTGTGATCAGGGACCACAAAACAAATTCCAAGCTGGTTACCAGAACACATTACTTAAGATCATATGCAAATTAAACTGGGGATGACAGCTTGGTCCTCTATAAGGAAACAACATAACTTTCTGTATGTCAGGAGAAAATTTAGGATCTTCTTAAATCAGGCAGCCATTTCAGATGTTAAACAGAAAACACCACTACAGAAGTGCTTCTGCAGAACAAATCAGGCTCCTCAATAGTGAGTAAAGGTCTATTAACCAAATTCCATCTTTTTCTGTTTGTTTGCAGAACCATGCTCTCCTGTAATCTATGTAACAACCTTTCCATCCTCAAATAAACACATCTGCGTGATACCTCTGACAACAGAATCTTCTCCCGAGTCAGAGTAATTCAGAATTAGGCTCTAAAGACCCACCTTCACTGTATTCATTTGGTCTTTTGAGTCTACTCTAATGGACTATTTATCTTAGTCACAATTTAATCCAGTGTTATATGTCATAATGAAAGAAAGACTATTTTAATCCATCCTCACCTATGCTACTACCACTGCAGGGGATGCAGCACAACATGCCACAGATAGGATGCACCAGCCCCTTCCCAAGGTTGTGGAAACCTACCCACTGCCTTAAGCCTACATTTTCTAGTCAGTTCTACTCTGATCAAGAAATATATACACTGTAGTCAGGGCCTCAAGCCAGGTATTTTGGTTTTTTAAGCTGTGTGAACTGATGATGGAAGGCAGGTGGGTGGGTGGGAGAAGCTAGTGCCAGTGAAATAGAAAGGTGAGGCAGAAAGACTTTTTTCCTCTTTCATCAGATGAACAGTCCAACCCTTGCAAGACATGTTTTCCATTCCTCCAAATTATTTTAATATTAAAATATTTAACTGTGCAGAAGAACCTAATAAAGACTGTGACATGACAGGAAACAGCATGAACTATGTTGTGTCCTATACCACAATGCTTAACTCACATCATAGTTGGCTTTTTCCTTCCCCTAATTGAGCAGCGAAACCACAAAACCCATGTTAAGATCTTATCAGTTAAGGTCCCCTCATGGGAAAGGTTCAGGAATGGCTGTACAAAAAAAACCCAACACAACACAACACCACAAAACACACAAACACTGCTCAGCTTGAAGTTTCTGAAGGAGCCACAAGTTTAGAAGAACGAAAGCTGTCCATCTTGATCCAATATTTGGGCCTCATCTACCACTTGTGCCATTTGCATTAGTGACTTCCTAATTAGCACCCTGGAGAAGCATCCAAAGTGATTACAGAAATAACAAACCCCTACAGTATACTGATTTCACTGATGCTGACAGCATCTCAGAAGTATAGGATCTGAATACAAATTGGCCATTTAGGCAAAAGAACTCTGAGGATTTAGCTAAATTGCATGAACAGGTTTTATATAGACTGTATGTTACTGTCTCCCACTTCCAGAACATGATACTTCTTAGTACTTCCAAGGAAACTGCTATTCAGTACTTACCACAGCTTTTCCCTCCAGCTGTACACTGCTGAGGCTAAACAACAAACACCAACATCAAGAAATACCTTCAGTGCACTTCTAAGCCAGCATAAAAAGCCTGTTTAAATACAAAGCAAACAAACAAAACACCTCACCACATTCACTGTTGTTTTCACTAAGTGGTTATCTGTTCTAGATTATGCTGCTCTTAGAAAAGCCTTGCAAAGTACTAGGAACCCCAGGCCTTGGAAAGAGAATGGCAGACATACAGCATAAATAGCAAACCTGGGATTAGGTGCCACTAGCACAGTATTGGCTATATCTGACATCCCTGTGATGGAATTTTTCTAGACTAAGTATTTACTATTTTGTAAATATAGATTACTTAAAACCACAAATATAAATATTTTCTTCCTGTACTACTTCAAAAACTCACAGCAAAACTGGTATTTTTACTTCTATATAAAAGTCAACATAGCAGACTCCAGAGGAAAAGCACGTTCACCCAGCTCTTGACAAGCAAGAGCTGCCATCTTAGTTTGAAACACAGTTTTAAGTCATGCTTCCCTGTCTCTGTTTTGCTCATATCAAAGCATTTGTCACTGTACCTCTGCTAGTATCAGCCCCAATTAAGAATTTAATTGCCCTCTCTTGCTGGCTTTATAGTCTAACAGCCTGTTTTCAATAAAGAATGAAATAATAAGGTAATACAAAAGATTCCCTGTAGTACCTCCTCCTGGCAAAACTTCCAAGAAAACGGTTTAATACTATGAAGACAAAAGGGGTTTTTACCTCCAACTGTAGAATTTTGCAACATTTTATTAAAAAGCTACTCAAAAGCAAGCACCATTTACAAGACTTAAAGACGAGAGGTGAATGGGACTGCCAGCTCATACAATGCAGTCAAACCTCCCAGCTCTAACAAGTACGCACAATGCTTATCTGTGCTATTTTTGGCCACGTTTTTAACACCACCACACAACAGTGTTCTAACCAAGGCTGTGCCATAAGCTGTCATTTTGAACCCTGACACTAAGAGCTTCTACTTCCAAAGCTACCATGCAGCCTGTGTATCTTCATCCTTACATCCAAGTGAGGCCACAGTACCTCTCCATTGAGAGATACCACTGCATGAGCTGTTACATTTTGGTCTGGTTTGTCACCCCAATATCTTCTCGAAAGGTTGCTAACAATCCAGAGTGTTTTCACTTCCTACAATCCAAATAACTAAAGCTTTAATCTAGGAATGTTCCAGTTCCTTCCCAAATTCGTTCTAGGAACTGAAGATGTCATTTAAAGCTTTAAAACAATCCTTAGCAAAAGCAACCTGATAGAAAACCTAATTCTGCCTACTCATTTGTTTTCAAAAGAGTGGGGAAACAAGTTTATAAGCAAGTTTTAACATGACTGTGAACTGTTACATTTAAATATACCTCCCAACAGATGAAGTACACATTCACAAGTATAATCCAAAATCGATAAAGATCTGCTTATGAACTTTGTAGCCATAAAATTACTTGAAGTGCTTTTGAGACAAGTCTCTTTAACATATGAACTAGTTCTAAGCGTTATTTGCCACTTGAGCTAGTAGCAAATCAAGACTGGGTGGGAGGGAGGGAGGGACCCCACAACAAAACATAATACAACCCCAAACTAATTAATACAAAAAGCAGGCAGAAACAAGACTTTCTCTGCTTTTCTTGAAGTGCTGTAAAGGAAAGTGAAAGGAGTGGAAAAAAAAATACCCAAGGGTTCTTTGCAATTTGTCTTTCTGACCTACTTCCAAAGCTTTAAAATATGAACATGGGGTGACAACAACGTTGGGAAGCTGAGTCAAAATGTGGAAGACACTGTGTCACTAGATTGCTCTGATATACTGAAGGTAGCATTAAATAAAGAATCCTTACAGTGGTCCGATGTTCAATACCTGGAACAGGACTAAATACCCTTTAGCATAATCTTTGTATTCACCAAATCCAGAATTCGACAGCAGAGCAGCTGCTCGGTGCCTGGTCCACAGAATTCAATGAACGACAAAAGGTTACCTTAATTCAATGAGATAATCAGCACACATTTACCCACTACCAAGAGTTTTCCAACCATCTGCAAGGCGGCAGAGCTAACTGCCTATAAAACAACTGGTAGCGTGCTGACATGTCCTCACATCCCTCATGTCAATGAAAATTTATCTCTTAGCAACAGCTAAAAAGAAGCTGAACTTCCAGAAATGTCTCAGATGCATCATGAGCCAACAATTTCTCTGTAAGTGATTTTGATTGCTACAGATCTCCAAACAGATGCCTACTCTGATTGGTAAAACCTATTAAATATATACTTTAAAAAATAAAGGAAAGAAGTCAGGTTGGCATGGCTTAAGAAATAACAAGGGGGTGCCTATAGCTGTGCATATAAAGGACAAAAGCTAACCTTGCTTAAAGCTGATGGCCTTGCAATATCAGTAACAGTGAAATAAAATGTATATGCTGTGTGGAGAGTAAAACATTTGCTACTAAAGCTGCTGTCAGAAACTGAAAGGTAAGACACAAGTTTGCTAAAAACTAAGACAAATATTTTTGAGAGGAAAAGCAAAATAAGTGACTCAAGGTTAAAACTACTTTAGCTACTGAAGCTATTTTACGATTCTTTCTTACACAGGGGTAAGAAAGCTACTTCTGTTCTCTTCTCCAATTAAGAATACTAAGATATAAATATATTAACTAACTCTGAAGTTAAAATACAAATGTTTAAGGCATCCATCTGTACAAGAAAGTTCCATATAAAACTTCTAGGAAAATTGGAAATTCAGTTGTTTTAGCAAAACTCACTTGTAACAGCAAAATATCACGCAAATCACAATTTTATCACCAGGCAGAGATCAGTAAAGTGAAAAAAAAAATGTCTTCAATTATATTCAGAGCTCTTCTCTAGAAATCTAACCTTTCAGAGGTCTCTTCAAAACGCAGCCAAACATAATATCGAGAATGAAGCTACATAAATCATTACAATTCCATTGTACCTTAGCAGATGGGCAGCTCTGTTTAGAACTATATACAGAAAATTAAGCTTGGCACATTTACACAATGAAGCCTCAACATCCAGCAGTTTTCTGTTAGTTTTCCTCGACAGAATAAAGCCGCCAGCTGCCAAAGTCAATTTCTCAAATCAAGTCAACTACAGCAGGTTTATTAAGGTAAAAACAGATAAATCAGGTTTATTTCTAGTCTAACTCTGAAAATTATCAATACCTTTTTCATAACAGGCTAAAGTTGCCTAATAGACATGTTGGAAATGTTACTTAAGAAGGCAGAGATATCAATAAGAAAGAGAGGTACCAAACAAAATTCCAGTACATCCTTCTCCCACCACTAGTATCTTCCAAAGGGTCATAAAACAGAATCTGTCAATCCTGGTGATCAGCAGTCGCAATGATTTCCTTAAATTCAAAGCCAGAACTGATGCACAATCTTGAGTTCAGAATGACTTAGAAAGCTGGGAACACAGGGGAACATTAGTCTAGTGGTTTGTTATTCCCAATAAAAGACTCCTACCATCCACCTCCTTTTCAGATCTGAAAAGACTTCTGAAACTCTCTACTGAAAAGCTGACAACATTCCTGCAAGATGAACAGCTACACAATGGTTTTTAAACACAGTGAACCAATGCATAAAGTGAAAACAACTGCCTATCATCACAAATTCTGAGGGGCAAAGCCCAAAACAGAGCTCATCTTCTCAGATTCTGAGCTCTAAAGTAGTTCTCAATTAAAGACTAAAGACTAAAGTTAAGAGTTCAAGTGTGGACTAAAGTTAAATGCACAGATGTAAAGAGGAGGAATGGAAGCTGTCACCTTTACAAATGTCATATTCAACATTTGTTTTAAGAACATTTAGAACCACTGAAAGACACAAGTACCAGTTTCCACAAGTACTAAACTCCTTAAGAGTTTAGGAGACAGCCTGTCAAAAGACTCAACAAGAGGAATTCTTCAAAACAGCCACAGAAGAACAAGTCACTGGTTTCTAAGGCATTGTGAGCTCTAATACTTTCTCATTTAGTTAAGCATATGCATATACAAGCACAGCAACAGACAGTTTTGCATGCACACAGCATGTGCTCCTATCTCACTTGAGAATTTACCCTGCGAGGGGTTTTCCCTGCTCATTTCTTTACTGAATTTATCTGTAATTTTCAGACCTTCAGAAAACATCTATAACATCTGAACGAAAGCTTGGCTTTGCTAAACCAGCAGAATGTGCACCAAACGTCAAAATAAATGTCAATTGGGTTTACTATATCATTTCCCAAGATTAAAGTAGCATTAATATTTCCAAAACAGCATTAAAAAGTTTTCATGGACATCAGCTTTCACAACTGGGTAACAAGGTAAGGGAGAGCTGGACAGTTCATAGCAGAGCAAGAACATTCATTTCTGAAAAAGACCATGTTTATGTATAACCTCTTTGTTTATTACATAAACCTCCATGTGTATATTCACAAGCTTACTGATAAGCAAATACTTGCTAGAGTCAATAAACTGTCCTCTTCCTCTATCACTAACATATTCTTGTTAATCTGACTCCTACTGCAGGTGTGCTAGTGTTTAGAGAACAGAAGAGAAAAAGTAGGAAATGAAAGCTGAGTATCTTTTAAATCTGCGACAGAAAGGATGGATACAGCAGCTTTTGTAAGCACAGAACCTGTTAGCCAACTACTGTTAACTTTGGTTATTACAATGGAAATTACTTTAATCTTGAGACTCTTTTAGGCTCCAACACTGCCTTTTTCATCACCTTTTAACTGTATTTTTGTTCATTATCCACTTATCCCAAGCAGTTTAGAGAATTCCACAGTACTTGGAAGTCAGGAGTTCCTCACATTTCCACAGATCCATACACAAAGGACAACAGTCCCTCAAGCAGCCCCACAGAAAGTATGCACACAACATAACGGTGGAACTTAAATGAAGCCTCATAAGCTTCAGACCCAGACTCCTGCGTCTGGTATATAAAGATACAAGTTCAGCAACTGTAGCTCTCAATTTTCCAGATTTCAGGGAGTCCTAAGAAAGCAGAAGTCAGCATATTCACTTTTCTTTTAGTAATATGCAAAGTGCACTTCTGAAAGGAACTTTGAAACAAACACACACACACAAATAAACACACCATGAATTCTCCAGGTGCAGCTTCCATCTCTCTTAAAGCTTCTGTAGCTTACCCTTTGGCTATTTGACACAGCTGTGTGCAAACCACCATCATCATAGCCTTGTATAAGAAAACTGTACTTTCTGATTTATTAACCAATAGAAGTAGACAAATTTCAACTCAAGTTAACATAGAATGCTCTAGGCTGGGAGAGGCCTCTGGAGCATGTAGTCCAACCTACTGCTCCAAAGACCAGACTGAGGTGTTCCCTCAGGTTGCTTAGGACCTTGCCTAGTCAAGCTCTGATCATCTTTTAGGATGAGATTCCACAGCCCCTACTTCATGTCTCTCCATTCTCATTATAAAAACTCAAGTTTATCTATCTAGAATTTCCTTGCTGCAACTTGGTTGCTTACTTCTCATCCTTTTGCTATCTGAGAAACAGCAACCTTTATCTTCACTGTAGTCATCCAATAGTTAGTTCTGAAAGAGGTGCTTTCACAGAATGGCCCCATGCAATGCCAAAGAAGTTCTCCACATCCACAATCATTTTCCCTTGACTGTACTCCTTTCAGCTGTTACTAGGAACTACTCATTTGTTAGTTAAGAAATACAAGCACTCAACATCTGAAACATGGGTGCTGCTGACATTTGCCTCTTATGGTGCCAAACACAAACACTGCTAGTCAGTGTTGCCACAGATACATCAAAACTTATTCCTAAAATTACAGTCAGTCATTTTTACCATCTTGGAAAAAAAAAAAAAGGCAGTGAAATTGAAGCCAACTTCAAAACATCACTGGTGCTAAAATTAAAAGCTGGAGAGCATGTGGAAAACATGTGGCAAACTTCTCACAGCTCATGCTAGCCCTCACTTCTATGAAGGATTCTTCCTGGATGAGAAAATATCAGCCATGCCTCCCAGACAACTTTGCTGAGATCATACATAGCTTTTCTCCTGTGCCAGAGTCCTGCTTGTAATTGAAAACAGCAGTCTCAAGCCTGCTCCACCTAGTCCTGCATTAGACGGTAACTCACAGGCTGTACCACTACAACCATAAGGGGAGATAAACGGGACTCTGTCCTTCTAGAGCCAAAACACGTGAGAGTGCAGAAATTCCTGCACATATCTGTCTGTTACTGCACAGACAAGAGTTGACAACTTACAAGTCTGCAGTTTCCCTTTCCCCAAAGACTTTCTCTTTACGTGACACCTCTCCAGCACAACCTCAAGTCACCATCATCCACACAAATCTAGAACTAAGTCCAGCAGCCCTGCAGTTCCCTGTACAGACATCCTTTTAACAGTTCACATGCATATTTTAAGAAGTCCACTTGTGCCTGCTAATTTGAAACTTTAAGCTCTTCTTCAAGAACTAAGAAAGGGGGAAAAAATAACAAAAAACAACCCACGAAACCAACTATGGAAAAACCTAAGTGCCACCAGTTATAATTTCCCCTCAATGAGGATGGATACAAGCAGATGAGGGGGAAAAAACCCAACCAACCAACACAAGCAATTGGGAAACCATCCTAGTTTAAAAGTCGGTTTGTCTCTTGTCAGATAACCACAAAGGACAGCAGTGGATCCCTCAGCTAAGTGGTGCCTGGTTTGCCGTGCGTCATCCTCCAAATTCTACAGCCACAATCAAAGCCCTCATCACGTTGTTCTAGTACACAACAGCAGCTCCCTGCACTTGGCTCCCAAAAGTCCTAGTGTCCTGACTTTAAATAGGCCCTCACAATCATAGGGACTATGTGCCTGTCCTTTTACTCAGGCAAATATAGTCCTGAATACAGGGAAGAGCATTGCCCTTTGAAAGACGATGCTAACAGAACCAGAAGTGGATTCAAAGTTGTAAAGATGACTTTTACACCCATTGAGTAATTCTTTTCTCAAGGCTAGCTTGAAATTCTTTCAAAAGTTCCAGACTTTAGCCATTTCCAACCGTTAAACTGGAAAGCTACAGTCGATTAATGGTTGATCTACACCTAAGGATCTTTCTTGAGAAACAAAATCATTTGTCAAAAAGTCGCAGACATTCTCAACTGCAAGTTATCAAGGTTTTTCATCATGTGCTTTGTAAAAATGTTCCTGAAACAACAAGGAAGAACATGGAATTGTTACTACATTTCAGCTGCCACGGGAAAAACACGCAAACAAGAGTCAACACTATCACCATTACTGAACACAGAAGAGGAAAGACACTTAAGAAAGGTAACAATGCAGAACTAACAGGCAAGGTAGCTCTTGTATCTAAGGCAGAGTTCTGGTATTTCTATATTCTAGAAGGAAACTTGACAAAGAAGATATGCAGGTACTGAGTGGTTAAAAGAAAAATTCATCTTGGAGAAAAAAATGCAAAGAGCAAAACCTCTAACTGTAGGTTAGCAATCAAATGTCACTCACAGTTAAGACAGAGGAGTTCACAGAAAGCAGAACAGATCAAACACACACACAATCAGAACTGATGGAACTACACAGGACTTTAATTCCTTGCTGTCAGTTTCAATACAGGGCTCACTGCAGTACATCACATGAATTAATTCTGAAGAGAAACTACCATGAGAATCAGATTTTAGGAAGCCTTAGGATTAAACAGCTTGCAGTGTAAGGTTTGGAATCACTCCTTGCCATAAACAAGAATCACCAGGGCACCATAGAGAACTACGTTCTAAAATATCCAGCTTGAGGAACAAACCCAACCTCCTTCCTGCCTCACCTTATGGAGGAGCTGACCGACTCAGGGAAAAGTAGCTTTTCTATTCTCTCTCAAAATACAATTTAAGAAACTTCTAAGAGCACGTTTCTCAGTTTGACCCAAATGTGATGGACTGTGAAACTGAAAAAAAGCCCTCAAAGCCCAGTACATCTATCCACAGTGGTATGAGATGCTCCTCCACAATACGGGATGAAAAGACTTTTCCATCTCAGTTTCAAATACTCAAAAGATGTTGTGAGTGACTCTCCAATCTCTGAGAAGCTCCCGTATCTCAAATGTGAGCAGAGCCCGCTCTTCCAAGAATTCACTTGGCTTCCGCATGGAGCTGATAGTCGTAGCATTTCAGAAGCTACAGAGACAGCTGAGAGAACAGCAGCACCTAGCAACCATCCCAGAACTTAAAGGACAAGAGCTTCATGGCATGTACTGAAGTACAGGCCATCCTTCCAAGAAATAAAGCCACCTTGTGAATTGCGATGAGAAGCACAAACATGAGAGTTACTGTTTGTCCAATAACGTTAACATCCTTCAGTCTTTTGTCACCATGAAGATGATATGGGGGGAGAAGCACAGGATGTCTCTAAAAACATTTTGTAGATTTACTAAGTTCAAGCTCAGATTTCTTTTTTCATACCCTCTTCAACTGTAGCAGAACAGACACTCACTTACAGAAACTTACCTATCGCTGCATTGTGCTCAGACTCACCCTCAGGAGCCAGCTCCAAAGCTGGGCTCACTACGAGTATCTTAGTCTGTCTATACTGGTAAGACATATTGTATAGCACTTCCTTTCTGCCTAACTTGTGTGTTTCTGCTCAGTGGAAAATCTAGAGGCCAGAAGGAACAAGGTAGAGGAAGCAAAGAAATCTCAGCCAACAGTCTCTTGTTGCCTACCCACAGGAAGGCAGGAAGCTGAAAAACCGAGCAGGGAGGAGCCTGGATGCCAAAAAAGCAATTCTCTATAGATTGGCCCTTTGCCTGAAAGACAGAAGGGGGAACACCCAGTGTCTGCACTGGCACAAACTACATACCAGAAAACTGAAATTCAACCTATGCCAAGTTACATTTTGAAAAGCTAAACGTACATAGGCCAGAGAAAACAAAATTAGATGAGAGTTCAGAGTACGAAAAATTAATACAACAGGTTTGGTTTTGCATGAAAATCAGCTTAGAAAGACAAACTGAAAGTGAAAAGGGGGATTAATAAGAGTTCTCATGCCAAGAAACAGATGGAAACAACTATTAATGCAGTTGCTGAGCTGTTCAAGACAGTGTTCAGGAGAACTAAGAAAATGCAGTATGGATCAGTCATATCCATTTGCACTGCATCTTCTGAAGCATCGTGGAAGTAGTCATGATTCTGAACCTAGCAAAGATGTTAAGTGCAGAGATAAACTAGGCATTTCTAGAGTCCTTTGAAAATGTTACCATGGCCACTGCCTCTTCACCTTTTAGAGTTGGGTTTATTTTTAAACATAATTTAAAAGGATAAGTAAATAAAGTAAACCATCTGCTTCCTTGGTTTTCTAGTCACATGGCATTCACTCTCAGGAGACGGCTGACTCCCAAGACCTAGCAGGTTTAGTGCAGTTCAGAACTGCAGAACCTTCCTAGTACTTGTCCAAGTGACAAGGAAAACAAGGAACAACACAGAGCACATACACTCAAACCATCACCAATATTGTCATCCTGCACCTTACAAAGATAAATTAAGCACCCATTTAAAGACTAACCACAGCTTTTAAATACCACTTCACTGCTGCTTTTTTCAGAAATGTATTTTAATGCATTAAAGACTTATTGAAAAGCTAAGTGTTACTCAGGCTGACTTTCCTCTCTGTTCACAACATCTACTACGTTATCAGTTTTTACACTGCATTTTCTGATTAATATACAGCCCCTTCCAGAAGATGCTGGGTGATAAAAAAGGTGTGAAGCACAAGAGGGAAGATATGTAGGCAAAACACTCAACATAAGGAAGAACATCTCAGAGCAGTTAAAACTATGTATTCTAATAGTGTCCAAGATCAGACTACAGAGCAACAAGTTTCCTTCTCTTTCTGCTTTCCTGTGTGTGAGGTTTTTTGTTTGTATTTGCAAGAAAGAGGAAAACACTACAAGTCCTCATTCTAAAGGACACAATCATTTTTAGTGTCTCTTCATTGTTAAAGCTGCTCCATCTCTGGTTGGTACATTCCTACACAAAAACCCCCACTCCACAAAAAAAAAACCCCATCACCTCATACACACACAGAGGCAGTAATAAATCTCTTCTGATTACCTTTTATACCCTCATGAAGAAATTTTCAAACTTCAGTTTGTACTACAAGTGGGAATGAGAGCTTGGGTACACTTTTAATGCACTTACATCTTTAAACTGTCTTGTCTGATGAGATGTTATTTATGCATTCAAAAAAGTCAAAGTTACTCAAACTTCCTCAGACATTTAAACAGGTTTCTGCTCAGGCTCCTGTTCTTGCTTCTCCTCAAGGAAAGTCAGGACAAGACATGCTTAAATACTAGAGGTGAAGTTAAGTAACAACAACAAAAACCCCAGAGACACTGAAACAAAAACCAGCTCTTACTTGTGCTAGCTCTATGTACAGCCAAAGAAACTTTAAAATGCACCCATCTCTTCCAAGACTAGCCATTCCCAAGAGATGCCAGTTGCCTATATTCTATGGTATACAATTCAATAAATGATCTTGACACGCTCCATACTGCCACTTAAACACTTCTGATAAAAACATCCTCACACTTTTCCTGCAGTCCTCCTGCTTATCCAGGAATTACCTGGATAATGAAGACAGTCACATCCCAGTAACAGACGTACCTACATCCAGTTACTTTCAGAAATGTCCTCTAAGTGTATTTAAACCCACCCAGCTTTGAAGACCAGCAAACATCCCTTACTTTAACCAAGTATAAAGGCATTTGCCCAGGTACCTGTGGCACAGCTACAACAACAAAGCAGTGTACTGCACTGAGAGGCAGCTACTGATTTGTCAACCTCACATCTTAACTATTTCTGTCACGAAGAAGTGTATGTCGAACAGTTTTTAAACACAAGTCACAGTGCTAATTTTGAGGCACCCAAATGAAAGCTTATTTCTTGCCAAAGCGCTTGCTAGGGAACAGATTTGTTTGGCTAACTTCTAAAAGACAGATTTATCCTTATACCAGTATTTCAGTATGGCAGTAATGGCTTTTTCAGCACCATGACCCAACTAACATTCTTTGCAATCGATGCCAGTCCCAGTAGGTAGCCTAAGAGGAAAACTCTTGTTTCCACAGAATTCACATGAAGCATCACAGTATTAAACTACTTTGATTGCTCAGTACTCCAGGCTTCAAATGTTTCATGCTACTAGACTATCAGAATTACAGAAGAACCTCTGAAATTACTTAAACAGATAGCTTTATTGTAATAAGTAATTAAATCTTTACAGTGTATGGCTACAGTAGTAATTGCGCAGTAAGCACACTTCTGAAGTTCCATTCTGGTTGTTGAACATGAAGTTCCATGCACCCTTCAAATACCCAAGGAGTCCAATTTGACAAAAATAGATAGATATCCACACATAAAAGCAGTCTTATGTAACATACATTTAGAGAACCTCACAAAAATCAACCTACAGCTACCAGTGTTTGTAGTGTCACCTCTGATAGTTCCACAAACAACTGCTCTTCTAGACTTCGGCAACGTTCCCAACACAAGCACCTCCTACTCTGCATCCTCCAGCACCTTACAATCAGCTGAAATGAAAAAGCATGTGAAAACCATGACACAGTTTCTAGGAAACACTAATGGCACCTCTACATCAGCAAGGTTGTCTGGGTTCTTTTATTCCATATCAAAAAGAATTGCCACCAAACTTTACCACTGAGAGTTGGAAAAAGAGAACCAAACCACCAACTTGCAAATATTCTAAGTAACTCAATTCAAGTAGAACAGGTAGCTCTCCCCCCACACACACCATGTACACTCAAAATTCAAAACACACTTCACCATCCTAAATGGGAAATGATCAAAGGGTGTCTGCCTACATGTCTTTGACACTATCCTTTCATAAACAAAACACTAATTGACATCCCCTTCTCCCTCAAGGCTTAAACTGTGTGAATAATTAACCTGAGAACAAGGACCAAGTCAAAATAAACTCATGTAGGAAGGTCAATAAAAAAATGAAACAGGATTCTGCAGCTTGGCTCAATTTGTCACCCCAACACCTTCTTCACTCATATTCCTGGACTACTTACATCAACTACAGTTCCTGTTAACTGTATGTGTACATTAAAAACGATAATTCTAAGAGTCTTAAATATCAAAAGTTCTACGGGCAGTGCTTCAGATGGTGCTCAAACTACAAGAAAAATCAGTACATCCACGCATAAAATGAAGGTAAAAGGCCACAATCAAATCACCCTGCAGATTTCAGCAACACCAGTCTGCCAGGAAAGACAGAGCAATCTCACACCTAGAAGGGAGCACGCAGCTGTACTCTTCCCTGCTGCTGTTTTTATCTACTGCAAATCCAAAGAGCAAACCATCCAACGCAGAATGGGAGGAGGCAGGGAAGGGATTCTGGGCGGATCCCCGGGCACATCCGCGCTTACGGACACTTAAAGGCGCAAATGAAAAACAAGACGAATCGTTACTTCTGCATCAAGTCAATAAACAAAGACCCAGAATCATTTCTGCGTTACTACACTTGCTCTCATTTTTTCAGACTTACCTGGTCTTTTTCATGGGGTAGAAGGCTGACAGGTGGAAGAGAAGCTGGGAAAGTGCTGGAGTATTTTGGAGCTCCTTTGCTTTCCAAACTGCCATAATTCACTCTATATTGAGGTCCATCCTTCAGTAATCTCCCATTGTTTACAGCACGTTTGGCCCCCAGGCGCAACCTCTGCTGAAAGGCAGGATTGTTGAAAATATTTGCTAGGTCATTTTGACTTCTCAAATACTTCTCTATGTTTTTTAGGGAGGAGCCATTTGGTTCTTGAAGCCCTTCGATCGCTCTTCTCAAGAGTTTATTCCAATCCACGTTACGAAGCTCGTTACAAGCTCCTCTAGATCCCTTAACAGATTTAGGAAGAGTGCCAGGTTTAACAGATGAAAACCGTCCAGGATTATCTGGGTCCTTGTATGATGCAAGGCCTTTGTTGGTAACTTTAAGAATAGAACCATCTTGAACACTAAGTTCCAACTGTTCCGAAACAGTCTTCTTATCTAATCCATGGGAAGCACAAACAGCATGACATATTCTCTCTTCAGAAGGCCTTTGCTTTTGCTTTTTAACTTTTTGTATAGCTTCAAGAATCCACTCCGTATAAAGAGGGTTGGCAAGTTTTACCATGGTTGACCAGTAATTGTTTCCAGCCAAGGGTTACCCATAGAGGTTCCTCCTTATCCTTTTCGCTGATCTTTCAGAGGTTGCTCACACCTCAGAAACAAATCAAAGGATTCCACGCACTACTTGGATGCATTTCAAAAATATCCATCCTGAGGGGTCAGAAAAGGCAGGGAAACATCTGCTGACTGGAACTTCCAATTACTTTGCCCTTATGGAAAGGTGGAAAGGATTCATTCCCAACGATACCGGTATATCCTTACAAGAACGTTTGTGGCAACCTTTAAAAAGAAAAAAAGAGGCAGGGAGAGAATACAGTTAATGCTGAAGTAGTAAAAAGAAACAGAACGTATTCAGACATGCATTCACACTGTAGATGCTGCAGTGTGCAAAAACCTCTGAGATAATACGATACGTTTGGCAATTCCCATCCCACGCCAAACAAGTCGTCATAGAAATCCTTCCACTTCTCACAACGTTCAGTGGATTTAGCTTTCCTAAATTACAGCACTCCAGCAGTTAACCTGTTACCAACTTGTTGGACGATTTCCATTCAGCCAGCGATGTGAAAATATTCTCCAAACTGCCTAGAAATCCTCTCTCTAGACCCACTGGCATAAGAAAGTTACTACCTGTGTGGATTATACGTGCACTAAAATAAACCATCCCCAACTGATGACAGTCAAATTGTTAACCGCTGCCATTTCTGTCTGTAAGCGTCATGCCGTACGTTGCTTACAAAACTCAAAACCCAAACATCAGAACCAAGGAACTAGTATTACATCATCCATTAATCCCTTGGTGCCCTACAATGCAGAAAGGAATCACAAAGGCACTTCTCATCCTAAGGTGAGCAGCAGAGAAGCATGCACGTTTGCTACAAACTCTTGGGAACAGAAATGAATTAACAGGAGGCATTTTCACATTAAGTACACCATCACCATGAAGACATATAAAGAAGTTACATTGATACAAGATGTTTTGGTGACTCACAGTTTAATAAACTGTTTATTTATTATGGAACGTATCACTCCAATAGAAAATTCAGTGGCTGCAAGAACTTGTGTAAGAAACCTGAAGAACATCTCAGTCGGGAGTTTGTCGGTTCTGCAGGACGGTACACGAACAAACACAAAGCCAAATCAAAAAAAAGCCACACGAATTAAACTTCAGACAGTGGTAACTTAATGAAGAAATACATTTGAGGTATTAGCTTTCTCTGGCATGAAATGCGAGGAAGAACTTTGGAAAGCATAAACAGAATTGTGCAATTCAAATCAAAGGAAAATAAATAAAAGCCAGAAGAAGAAAATACTCCTTCTCAATAAATGGGTTGTCTTGTCAAGTAGAGGAATCACCAGTTTCACAGCAAGATCTAAAACCCGGTTAACCTAAACCTACATGTGTAAAGCTACGGCAAACAGCCTGTAACTATTAATAATATCCATGACTACACAAGCCTTGGACCTCATTTTCAGTCATTTATTCATCTTGCATTTTAATCACATTTAAAACTTGAGGTTCTTGTCCTATCTGGAATTTACTCAATGCAGCGATCTAAACTGTTTTCAACTCGTGGGAAAGATACCTCTGCAACTGTGAGGGGAATGAGTACAAAACACACTTGTGGTCCCATAACTTCTCCCCTTCTTCTACCCTCTCAAAAAATCTCTTGAAATATAAAATCCAGATCATGTTTCACACATTATTACACCTACACAACAGGATTAGTAACAGAAGAGCAGCTGGTTATTGGTGAATATACAATTCTTCTACATCTGAATAGCAGAAATATTAATTCATTTTATGAACTAGTCCTTCAGTTGTGACTGAAGTTTATAAACATGAAAGTTCAACTGACTGTCAGAATGAAGAGACAGATTCCCAGATACAAATGCAGGCCCTGAATGTTTAATCGGCTCTCATACTGAACCCCGTTCATCTAAGCAGACTGAATCCCTTTCTTGCTTCCAAACTGTACTCAGGCAAGTTATATTTGATAGCAGTTCTGCATATTTCCAATATTTGCAGTAAAGCCATAACTTGTTTTGTAAACAGCCATTTTCATTTAATCCAGCTAGCAAAAGCCCTTCTTTACCTAACAGCCTTGTTTATATTCACTGTTTTCAGACAACTCCAAAGTAACACTGTAGCTACAAAACGCAGCCAAATACAGGGAAGAAAACAGTTCACACGGCACTGTGAATCCTACAAATTCCCTCCCAACTCTGACATCGAAAATATAACAACACAGAACTCTATATATAGTGGAAGCTCAGTCACATTGAGACAACTCTATATACTCTGCCCACAGATTTGCAAGTTCTCTGCAGCTACATACAAAGGCCCAGGTTCCTAGAAAGCTGCTTTAAAAGCTATTTAGTGAGGTGGCTGTACTATGAGTCTTCATGAAGACAGTCGATACTGCACTAAATGCTGAACACTGCATTTGCTGAGTCAGACGTACCTCCCTCTGTTTTAAGCCTACTGGGGTGCTGCTGGACGAACCGTCACACGAGCAATCACATCACTGCCATTAAACGCCAGGACACACAGTGCAGGGTCTGTTCCAAGCACCTGGCCCCCGATGAACACTTCAGTATAAATGCTACAACGTGTGGGGGACAGGAATTTTTATTGGCCCGTGACTGTGGCAAAAGGTGAGCATAAACCTACATCTTCATGTAAAGTCTGCAACTCCATACAGGAACTTCACAGCGATGTACGTTCAGAACTACGTGTTCACTTATTTACTTAAAACTCCCCGTGTGTAACACAACCTCCCGCCTGCTGGCGCCTACTAAATCAACACTAGTTGAATCAGCAGGAGCACAGAGTTTCCAACACACAGGACAGGATATTTCAAGACGAAAATCATGACATCTTATATTTACACCTTCCAACAGAACCCGAGCTCATTCCGCTTCAGGAGACCACGCAAAGCTCATGTGCTCCCATGACGAGGCTGTCTTACCCCAACCCGGAGTTTGTTATTCTGCCACTTTGGTTGCATATACACGTGAAGTGTAACACCTTGATTTCCACACAGGATATGACCATGTCCACCATGTGTAAGACTCAGAATAATCTCTTAATAACAAACTTCTTTGCCAGCGATATACTTCAGGTCAGCGGTCCTGGAGCTGTGAATTCAAGAGGGTCTTTCATAAACCAAGTTAAGACAGATTGATCCAAGACTGGCAATACAGAGATATTCACACCCTGAGCGACTGGATAAAGTCAAAACAAACTGCTTTAGAAGCAAACTTTCCATATTCAACATAAGAGCACTCAGAAAAGTTCAAAACGACACTCAGGTTTCTAAGTGATAATTTCACGACAGAAAGGTGGTCATACACCATTTAATGTAGAAAGTGTGATGCTCAGCCAAGCAGATTTTGATGAAATACCTATTTTTAAGAGTGATTACACATTAGTAGCAGGCGCTCACATCTAGTTATTAATTTTCCTCCCCTTGCAATTAAATGACTTTTAATCAAACTCTCAACAGCACCCATTCAGTCCCAGGTTAGAGTTTCCAAACGGTTAAGCACACAGGACCACTTCCACACTGTATGGCCACAGGCATTAAGCTCTTCCTAGGTCATACTTCAGGCTCTACACTCTTTTGAAAAAGAAGACATTTGAGAAGGTTTGATTGCACTATATTGCTGACCAAGCCACTCAGCGAGCCTGCTACTGAAGAGCTGCAGAACACAAGCACTCAGAGAGTTAAGTACAACACGTTACCTTTAAAACACCAAAAGCCATCTCTAGTCAAGGCTTGTCCCTTTACCCGAGTCATAAATTATCAGATAAATAGGAAGGAGTTGCAAAACTGCAGCTTGGGATTTAGAATGAATGCAAATCTGTCCTTTACAAAGCACACGCCTATTGTGCTGCTGATTCTAATTAAAGAAAGTACTGACTGAACATGTCAATCACAGGTATCATCAGTAATCCTATAATCCCGTAATAAGGTGTTTTTTGGACTGAACTAGTATCTGGAATTACTTCCAAGTGATCCAGATTGTGAAAACAAGCTGTGTAGTCAGACATAAAAAGAAAATTAGCTTCCCTTCCCCACCTCAAGGAACAAAACTAAGAGTTACTGCAGGAGTACCCAAAAGCACCCGGCTAAATACGACCTCAAGTCTGGGTCTGGGGAAATTGACGAAACGTTTTGTTTGGTCACCTCAAACGCAAACGCACTTAAACTTTCCAAAGCTGAGGTTAACTCAACTACCAAAACAATAAAGGTCGGGGTGGGGAGGGAGATGACAGCAACTCCCGCAACCTGCCGGTGACCTGTGAAGCACAATTTCATCCCACTCCCTCCTACCTGCTCTGCGAGCACCCAGGAGAAGGGGAGAAGCAGCAGTAGGCCAGCTCTCTGCTGCAGCATCAGGGTCAGGTAAGGATTGCAGCAGAGGAGGAGGAAAAAAGAGAAGACTGCCATTGCATTCCGTAAGCTTTTTGCCATTTTGCCTTCCTCCAAGCCATTACTCCGAACTGTGCAGAAAAATCAACTCTATTCCACCCCCATCTCAATTAACGATTGAAACAAAAGGCAAGATGCTTGTTTCCTCGCTACAAATGACACGTTTCTAGGAAGAGACACGGGAGAAAGCAGATGCTGGCAAGGACTCCCAGCACACGTGACCCCCCAGATCACTCAGATCATGAACACAACTACTGTATTAATGCCTACCCAACACGGACTTTCCGACGATACTATGGAAGGGCAATGACACTTGCGCACGCTTCGGCCGGATGGACGGGAAACATTATAGCAACTTCAAAACTACACAAAAACACTTGGTGGAGGGGTGTGGGGAGAAGGAGTGGTACACGTGAATGAAACTGACCAAGTGCTCGCAGGCTTCCATACCCTGCAAGCTTGAACGGCAGTTCACAACATGACAGCAGCAAGCACCACCAGAGGAAACAGCACCAGCACAACACGACACCAACAAAATCACCCAAATCCACCCATCATCCCGCCCTCTTTCGTGGAAGTTACGAGCGCTTGCAGACACGGTACTAGAGAACATCAAGGAGCACGGGAAAGTAATTCGCTGCCGGCAGTTAACCTGGGAAGAGGGCTTCGCTGGAAACCTTTCTTCTCGGGATAGTGCCTTCCAACAGAAGGAGGATCTGTTGGGTTTTTGCAGAGCGGGTTATTTACAAGCCTCAGCGAAAAAAGAATGCTAAAGGTGAGGCGTGGGCAGAGAAAATCCGGCGTGAACATCACTTCCAGAACGTTGCTTTAGAGGCTCGAACCGTCCCCTCCCCAACTTACTTGAGGTTTTCGCAGTTACCCAAGGCACCGAGGTTTGCAACGCCTAGTGCCTGGCGCCGAGGCATTGTTGTATGTGACAGAGGCCGAGCCGGGGCTGCCTCCCGCGCTCCCGCCGCCTCACCCCGGGATGCTTCATTCCCGAGGCGCAAACCCCGAGCCCGCGGGCTCCCCTCCCCGGGGCGCTGCGACCCCGCAGCACCGGGCAGCCCGGAGGATGCCGACGGCGTGCACCTGCAGCCACGCCGCGGGGGCTGCGGCCGGGCTGTGCGGGGGGACAGCGGCCGCGCCGGGCCCCAGCCGCGGGAAGCGCGCCGAGAGCGGCCCCCTCTCCTCTCCCCTCCCCTCCGCTGCCGGTACCACTCACCTCGGCGGGACCGGGGCCGCGGGGGGAGGAGCCTCCTCCAGGCGCCGCAGCGGCTCCCCCTGCTGCCGGCTCTGCCCCCGCCGCCGCTGCCGGGCTGCGCCCAGCCGCCTGCCCCCGCCGCCGTGCTGCCCCGCGGCCGCCGCCGCCACTCCCCCTGCCGCCGCGCCTCGCCTCCGCTCGCCTCACCTACGCCGCCATTTTGTTTCGCCCCGTTGTACTTAACGTGAATCCGACATGACACTGATTACAGCCCAATGGAGTCTTATTAAAACCTTACCTACCCGAGCGCCCCGCCCCCCGGCGCCCGCCATTGGGCCGCCCTGCGCACGCCGCTCCGCGCTCACAGGCCGCCGCCGCCTGTCCGTCAATCGCCCACACCGGGCCCCGTTCCGCCCAGCAACCGGCCCGCCGCTCCCATTGGGCGGCGCGGCGTGTCAATCACGCGGGACGGCCCCCTTCCTCCCGCCGGAGGGGGCGGGACCCGGCGCCGCCATTGGCCGGCGCCGCCGCCACACAGCCGCACGGCCCCGCCCGCCCGCCACGCCTCGCTGCTGGGCCCGGGGCGCTCGCCATTGGCTGCTCGCCGCCGGCGGAGGCGGGACTTGTCGCCCGCCCGCCCTCTCGTTGGCCGGCGCGGCCGCCCGTCTGGCGTCCCCCCCCCCGCCTCGCTGAGCCTCCCCCGGCCGCCGCCGCCGCCCCAGCCGCTCCTGAAGTTACTTGGGAGAGGGTGATCGCTATAGCGAGAGACACCGGCGCGGCGGGGCGGGCGGGCGCGCCACACACACTCACAAGCGGCCTTAAATACCGAGCGTCACGCGCGTGGCTCGGAGCGTGCCGCCCGCCCGGGCGGGCGCGATGGAAGCGGCGCGCTCCCTCCCTCCTCTCCCTCCCTCCCGAGGTGCCTGGCACTGGCAGCCGCTTATCGCGCACGCACACACACCCCGCACCGCGCAGGGAGGGGAGGAGGAGACAAGGGGGTGGGAACGGGGACGGCGACAATGACTCCCAGCTCTACAGCCACATGCAGGTCCCTGCAAGTTTCGCCATGCGAAGCGCCGGGGACTCCTCTGTCACCCCGCCTGCGAAGGAACAATCGCCGCCTCAGAAAAGACAAGGGTGGGAGCATGCAACACAAAAACCTCAGCCAGCCCCTGCCTCCCTCCGCCACTCCGTTCCCCCCCCCATTCCCTCTCCCCACCCTCTCCAGCCCAGCCATCACCTCCTGCTGCTGCTCCCCCTCCCCTGCAAAACGCAAAGCATTGCAATGCATTTACCGAGCGCAAGTGTCTGCAAACACGTGCATCAGCCTCCGATGCAAAAGGAGAAAAAAAAAAGTGCCCAGCCTAGTGACAAGCCCCCTGCACTGCGAGAGGGGAGGGAAAGGGGGTTATCACGGCAAATTGCAGCCTGTCACCCAACGCAAAACAAAACCCATCGCATGCTCCCTATTACCCCCCACAGAAACTCCTGGGAATCTAACCTCCGATGCAGGTTTCCCCCCTTTGCTTGCAATGACCTCCTTTCTCTGCCTGTGTGTGTGTCTGCAGCAGCGGTTCCTGCGGAATGTGCTGCCCCTGAAACGCGATCGCGGCTCCTCTCTCTCTCTCGCTCGCTCTCTCCTTCTCTGTCTCTCGCTCGCTCTCTCGCTCGCTCGCTCTCTCTCCTGGCTGCAACCAGAGCCAGGAACACAACAACAACACAACCTCCCCCCACCCCCTTCCCCAAACACATACACACTGAAGAGACCCAGCCAGGAGAGCCAGACGAGCCGGGGAGGGGGTGGAGGGAATCCCCAGCCAGCGGATTGATTGCACCAGTTACCTTCTTTAAGCCCCTTCGCGAGAGGGGGAGAAAAGAAGATGAATACAGAGAGAATACCTTGTCTCCCCTCCTCCTCCTCCTCCGCGGGGCTCCTCTTCTCACTCCAAAACACTAAAAGGTGGACGGGCAGATGAGACACAAGCGTGCAGCTCGCGGCGGGGGGAGAGGCGGGGGAGGGGACCCACACGAGCAATTAGCATTCATTTAGAAATTAAAGCAGAGACCCACCCCCAGACCTCCAGCCTTCCCGGTGTCGAGCGGACGCGGATTGCGAGGACCGCTGCTAAGACACAGGACCTGATAACAGCTAATTGAAAGGTTAATCTACATAGGCTGTGACAGAAGAGGTCCCTCCCCACTTTTTTTATCTGCTGTTGGCAAGTGCGAAATTGAGCTCCCCCCACCTTTTTCCCTTTAAAAAAAAAATAGATAAATAAAAAGAGAGGAAAAAAAAAGGGGGGGGTAAGCGGTAAAGTTTGGGGGGAGGCGCGTCCCCGGTGCGCGGGGCTGCGGGAGCGCGGGTGGCCCCGGGACGGCGGCCGCAGGGGAAACGGTCCCCGCCGCCTCCCGGGAGGCCCCCGGCCCCCGCCGCCGCCTCGGGGGGCTGCGATGGGCTTTGGCTGGATGCAGCACCACCAGGCAGCCTGTGGCGAAGCCTGCCCGAAACAGCTTGAGCAGTTCCTCGGGTCCGGAGGAAGAGGGGCTACGTTTGAGGCGGCCGCAATTAGTGTGAGGGATGAAAGGAGGGCGAACAAATTACAGATGTTGTCCTCCCGTTTGATTTTGCGGTAAACGTAACAAGATGTTTTGAGGAATGCGTTTTTGAAAGGCAAAGTGATAACACACACGGACTTACAACCCGTTTGAAGGGTTTTCTCTGCGCTGCCTTGAGGCTGCAGAGCGAAGGCCATGCACCGTGTCAAAGTTTTAATGGTGCTGGTTTTCTCAGCCATGGCTAGCAAACAGCACTTTCCAGTGAAGTCTGGCACGACAAAATACCACAGGGTATATACATTGTGGGTAGCATGCAAGAGGAGAAAAAGTAACCTCCCTGAGCATCTTGACCAAGCACCGACCAGGCATCCCTCACCTCCCCAAGCTCCAAACGTGACGCACCTCAGGGGTCTCCTAGGCATCCCCTATTGCATTACGTGTGGGGGACGTGTTAGGTGTCTGCCCACAGAGTTTTCTATAAATATCTGGCCCTGAAGACGAAGAGGTAAGGAAAACAAAACCAATCTTCCTTTGGAGTGGGTGGAAAATGACCCTCCAAATGAAGAAGGCCGTTCCTAGATGGTGTACTGTATGTAGACCAGCAATTGGACGGAGTTTCCATAGTGAAATACTAAGTGTCAAGGCTTGCTGCAACTTTTCCAGAGTCAATTGCTGCAGATGCTGTATAAGGAAGCTCTTTGGTAATGTTTCAGAGCACTGTAAAATTGAATGACCTACTTACTGAAAGCTACTGTGTGAAAACAGTATTCCAGCATGTAGCTATGATACCATACCTGTTGACTGAGGTTTTAGTCTTTCAGCTGCCTGATGCAGCCTTTTGAACACAGAGCGGGAAACTGAAACGTGTAGCGACCTAATATTTGTTGGAGAGTCCTTCAGGGTTCATGTTTTATGCAGGGCTTGGCTGTGATTGGAAATAGTTCTTTAAATGATTGGAAACCGTATAAATCATTACAGCACAACTTGTAGCAGGCTGTCGCATTTGTGGCAACATTGCCATTAGAAACTTCTCTTTTTTTTCTCTTTCTGGTAAATTTACAACTTGGTAAAAGAGAAAAAGAATCTCTTGAAACTGAAACTTGGCATGGCACATCACAGCCCAGGAACAAAACACTGGAGAAAATTCAACCGTCTCCTTGGCTGTTTTGAAGTTCCGAGTGTGCTGAAGACAGAGGTAACAGCACAGAGAAAAATCTTAAACACTGCCATTCCTTCTTCTTAATTTAATTGTTTTCCTAAGAAGAGATTTGATAGGACAATATGGCCTTGGGTGTTGTGTTCCAGTTTTTAATGTATTGAAGAACCTTTTGTTTGAAGAGAAACTCTTATGGAAGTCGACATTTACAGGTGTACCTCACGCTATGTAAATTGTGGCGTTAAGCACGTGAACCTCTCCATATGTGAATCACCCTCCAGTGAACTCAGGTCCACTATTGCTGTCAGTTAATTACACTGTTTCCCAAAGCAATGACTTCAAAAGAATTGCATCATGTGAATTTGAGGCGGTTCAGTTCGAGACAGTGCATGTTACACAGGCACAAGTTACACAGTACACAAGTACCTCGAACACTTTGGATCTAATTGAGAGTATCTAACGTGTGCACTTTGGTTTGGATAAGAAATGTTTTCTGTTTACTGTGTGAAAAAAAATCCCAACCTGCATTAAAAATATCCTCAGAAAACTTATAAGCCCATGAAGGAAGTTAATGCAAGCAATAAAATTCACACTTCAGCGTGTCTTCTGCTGTCAGCCTTTGGGGGATTTACTTTCCCGTGGCCACTACAAAACTGATCGAGTACAACAGTTAATGTCCCTGAGCAGTGTCAAGTGCTTAAGACACCTACTCATTAAATACAGCCATTCTGTCTGTTGAAAAGATGTCCTTGATATTAAAAAACCCTATCTCAAATCAAAATCACTCAATCACTTCTGCTTTTAGAAATAAGTACTTTGGCCCAATTCACTCTGATTCATTAATTTCCCTGCTTTAATTAGAGTTAAAATATCCTTATTTAAAGGGATCTCCCCCACCCCGTGAAAAAATACATTTGATTGCATTTGGTAGTGTGTGCATGTCCCTATCTCCAAAAGTCCTTAGGATTATCCTAAAAATCCACGTACAGTTGCTATTTTTGGATCACAGGTGAGAGAAAGCAAGAAGTGAAGTGCTGAGCACGGTCTGACTTAAAACCAGTACTCAAAAATCTAAGTCTTACAAGTGCTGCATGTATAGCAGTGGTGGAAGGCAAGCTGGAGGCTACTGCTTAAATGTAGCCCAGACACATGCAGACCAAATTCATCAGCACACAAAGAATGTTAAATTAGAGTTTGAACACTCATTTGAAATCAGTGAGAAAGATCTTGTGGGTGAAATGACTACCATGTGTAATAAGAATTCCCCTGGGAGGGCTTTAATCACAGGGCGCTTCCATTAGAACCAGCAGGGCTGTTACTTATTCAGAAACAACTGTATAGCTGTCCACATCGGCATGGTGGCAGATTGCTGGCTATCTTTGGAGCTGCTGGAGGGTGAAGTCTTGACCCCCATCAAAGTCTGGCAAAACTTCCTACAGCTTCAGCAAAGCCAGGATGATCCTTCTATTCGTACCATACCTACCTACGTATATGACTGTAGTCACCTGCAAATTGCTCCCTAAGTGACCTTGGGGGGAAAAGTCATCCTGAGGGTGCAGCAAGTTTCTCCCCAACCTCTACAGTCACCCTGAGCTTGTCCCTGCTGAGGAGCCAAGTGCATATATTCTTTACCTCACACCACCTCCTCTGCTCAGCTCACCTGCCGTGGGTTCAGCAGCTTCCACGTAACCCCAACCTTCAACCTCGTTTTCCTTCTGGACTGAAATGGCCTTTTATTTTATTTCCACTTATGAGGGTTTGAGGGTGGCTTTTTTTTTTTTACAGCCTTTTATATTGTAATTTAATCTGAAAGATTAATCCATGCAATTAAGTGGAACATAAACATGTTTCTTGGTTTATGTATGAGGACATGCCTTGCTGCACACAACAGGCCATCACTGCCCAATTTAAGCACTATTAATAAATACTAACATAAATGATATTAATATATGCACACATGTATTTATGCACACACACACACAAGGGAGCAACCTGTGGGTGTATTTTCTGATCTTTCCCTCTCTCATCTTTTACATTTCATAAAACTGAGTAGTGGTATAAAATAGCCTCCTGCTGCCCTCTTACTGGTCTGGGGGCTTTTTAATTCCCCAAACTAACAGATTAGAAGGTAAATAAGGTGCTAAGTCTCTGCTCAGGAGTTGTCATTGGCATAATACTGTAACTTGGAAAGGAGTGTTTGTGGTAGATCAGCTGTCATCCCGCTGGGATGGAGACAGGGACGTTTTACACCAAATCCCACACGCTCCATTCTGCTCTGGCAAATACACCACACCGCTGTATCAAAGCACTTCACCGTCCTTAATTGATTAGTTCCTGCAAGAGCCCTGTTAGGTGGGTGTCTCTTATTTGTCCTGTCCTCCAACCAGAGATACAAAGCAAAGGGGTTAGAAGAGGATCCCAGCTTAAGGGAAAATCTGGCCACCTGAGTTGCAAGAGCCCTGCTGTAGCCATGAGAGATCCAGTTAGGGAGTAGCTGCGCTAGTCATGGGAAGAGAGTAGTGGCCTCTTTGAAGCCTCAGCAGAGGCGTGCCTTTTTGCTTGCATTCACCATTCTACACGTGAAAGAGGCAACAGGATGAATGGAATTGAGGAATGCTAAGGAAAAAGCCAAAAGGAAGAAAACAGGCGGCTCTTACAAGTGACGGTGTCTTTCACATCCCCAGCATCTCACAATACTGTATATGGAGGTGCTACTTATATGATAAAGGATCAGTAAGTGATTAATAGATGCTTTGCTGAATGGTAATCAATTGAGTCCGATGGGTCAATAGGGCTTTTTATAACAATAGCTGATGGCTGCCTGAAGCACCCTACCCCTTGTGTTTAAACTCTATACATTCTATATAGAAACACCTGCTAATCTTGTGTTAAACCTCACAAATGGAATCTTAATACCAAGTGTGACTCAAAACAAATTTGCTGGAGAGGAAAGGATTAACGCCCAGGCTCCACAGTAAATTGTCAGTGATAGCTATCCCGGGTTTAAGTTTCTCCTTTTGCCATGTAAAACACTGAGGTGACAGGAGGCGTTTTGCTGCTGTGTGCAAGAGCAACTGTTTGGTAGGCTAATCCCAAGGGGAAGGCCTGGGCTACTGCAGGACTTGGCATCAACCAGCGCCACTGAACTTGATGCAGCTTGGTGTTTTTGCACATAGTCACAGTAATAATTTGTGAGGGCAGCTGAGGAGACGAAGGGTGGGATTGCAAATGAGTAAAGATCAGTTTGCCCAGAGCTAGTGAAAGCTGCTGTAATCAGGGGGCTGCTCAGGTCCTTCTGGCTACAGTCCTGCTGCGATGAGTTAGTCTAGGTGAAAGGGGAGGATGCTGGTGTTTGCAGGAGCCATTTTAACACCTCAGCTTGTCTTTGTGAGCTTTAAAGTAATTAACTCTCCAATCATTATCGGTTGACTTTGTCCGAGGGTTTAGGTTTCCCTCCCGCTGTTCCCTTGGGGGATATTGGGTTGTCACTTTATGAGAGAGGGGGGGATTCTCTTTAGAGTTGACACAAAATCCCTTTCACAGCTTCCCAACAGCTTTCTGCGCTCTCCAAAGCGCTGGAGCACTCTCTGGCTTTTAATGAACGTTACTTTTATAACTTTCTCCAGATACAACTGCACAAGAAGACGAGGAGGGGAGAAATGACACTCCAAAAAGCCTGGCAGCACACTCACCAAGCCCTTTGGATGAAAATATGGCTCTCCTCAGTACTTAGAAGCCAATGAAAGAGACTGCAAAGGAGGTTTTGCTAAATAAGGTTACTTTGAGCCTCCAAAGGATCCTGACAGTCCTTAATGTAACTGAATGAATCTTCACAACTTCCAACTGTGATGTGGGTGTACTACATTCTAGTTCACTCTTAGCCAGGGGAAAATTTCCAGACTTGGGAGTTGTTGGCAGTCTTTTAGTGGTCAAATATTGCCAAGAAGCATGGAGAAAAAGAGGAGGGGGAGAGCTTGACCGTAGCTCGGTTAATCCCATTCTCATCCAGCTTCCATTGTACTTTTGAAAATCCTATTAATAAGCTCAAGAAATTAAAATGACTGGAGAGGCTGTTATCAGCCACATAACTTGGAGGCTATTGTGATGCTGCACAGCCCTGGGTGTAAGACAGCACTAGACAAGCCGCCAGAGCAGTAAGAAAGGTGACTGAAAGGCACTCCCACCACATTTCAGACCCAAGAGACAGTGAAAACCCTCTCCTACTGCAGAGCTGGTTGGAGCACTTCCCCTTTCAACTTCTGCTCACCGTCTCCTGGCACACCCACCTTCTCACATAGGATGGAAGTTTGGGAAGCAACCCATGTGACAAATCAGCTGTGCACTTGCTGAGCCCAGGCTGAGAACAACCTTAGGTGTGCTCTGTGTTGTTTCAAAACTGAGCAACCTCGGCTCCGGTCTTTTTCCCTTCTGCAGCTTGAACCAAGCAGAGTTTGGCTGATCTCAACAACCAAACTGCTATCTCCAGCTGGAGTTTCAGCTTTAGGTCTGGATGATGTTTTCTTTACTTTGTTGGCAGCATTAGTTGCGAGGTTCCCTTGCTAAATAAAGCTCTGACTGCACAAACAATTTATTTCAGTCACTTCTCATAGCTGCCGGTGCTAGAGCAACTCTCCCTCTGTTAGCTAGACTAGGAGGCCTGTCAGAGCCAGGAGGCAATATACCACATCATTTCAAATACCTTTCAGAAACCTTTAGGTTCGCTCAGTGCTGCTTGTAAAATAGCCAGTGGCTTGCTTGTATTAGGGCTCCCAACCTGACTAACTCTGGCTGTTAAGTTATTGTCACGCACAGTAGGATTTTGTATTAGACATCCTTTGGGAAGGAAAACCTGAGTGAAAAGGGATTTAGGGGCCAGGAGGGTCTTGTTTTTCTGTGTCAAGTAATATGAGGATGTGAACTACTGAGGAAGAGCTCAGGTAATAATACCAGTGCTGGAAAGATGAAGCATCTTCTTCATAGACAGCGAACTGCACAAACAGTCTCCTCGGTGGTAGATAGGATAAGTGGCCGGTCATTTATCAAGGTGTTAGGGAAAGAGTTGCATTATCCAACGTGATGAAGTCCTTTGTTTGCTTCATTAAAAAGGGAAAAAAGAAAGAAAAAAAGAAAGAAAGAGGGGAAGTTGTACCTCTCTGCTGATGGCAGGACCTGGGTGAGCAGTGAGACTGTTCGAATTGCTTCCCTCGCACTGGCCAGAACCCTCCCTGTTATCCTGATATTATTCCCCTTTGTTATTTGATACCCCACAGTGCCAGCTAAGTCAGGAGTTGTCATACTCCTCACTGGTGCAGCAGGATACAAAATAGCTGGGGGTGGGGAGGAAGGCTGGAATGGTTAGGAGGTGGAAGGGAAAAGGCCCTCTCTTTTTGTGAAAACAGTAGCACCAGCTGCATCCTGCAAGTCGCTAAATTAGCCAGTCAGTTGTTTTCCTTTTAATTTTTGTGTGAATTCAAGAATAGGTTGTGGATGTCTTGGCAACTCATGAATGAGGCTCTTTATGAAAGAATTCACCTTGCAGAGGGGCTGCTGTCAGATGCACAAGCCTCTTTCCATTAATTAAGCTGCAGAACATCCCCTCTTTTCCCCCCCCCGCCCCCCTCCCCGTCCCTCTCAGTGCCTGGGTAATCAGACCCTACGTCTTTCCATAACATCCACCACGGCCTCTCTTGCTCCTCACACTATTTCACCCACTCTGTTCATCCTGCACTCACAGATTTTGAAGTTATTTGTTTAAATGCAGCTTATTTTTGCTAAGTAAGACATCATGCTGCCTGAGCTGAGAACTAAGATGAGTACTCTGCACGGCTGCAACCAGTAGCATCTCTGTGCATTATTTTCAGCTGAAAGGTGGCCTGAGAGCAAAGCTGGATGTTTACCAAAGCTCATCTGGGAGTTAATCAACTCTTATTGTCTTTTGACAGGAGCTGGGTGCTTACCTTGCCTCCAGTGAGTCATCCCCTGGCTTGTCACTTGCTTACATGCAAAGCAGCCCCACAGAAGGTGTGGAGAACTTTCAGATGACTTAGAAATGACCTGCTATTAAAAACTGGATCAGGTTAAGGAGTGATTACAGATGTAACTATGCCTGAACAGACAGTCTGGGGACAGTACTGAGAAGGTGGGACAGTACTGAGAACCCCAATCAATCCTCACCCAGCTTTGCTGCGGTTTGAGCAAGATGTGTGACTGCAACTGAATAGTCTTGAAGTTCCTAGTGGGGATGCTTGTGTGTGTATTTATGAAGCTCTATACCTGCTTCAGGAATAATCCCAAGTCAGCTTTGCACTGACTGACGAGCTCACTATCATACCTTAAGTATCTGCATGTTTGGGCTTTATTTTGTATGGCTGATTTTAAATCCCAGTCATTAGGAATAGAAAAACACACCTATGGTATTAATGACAGACTTCCAGAAACAATCTGTTCATTTTCCTTCACTTCCCAAGCAATGCTGAGCATTAATTTCCTGCAGATGAAGCACTCTGAAGCAGAGTGCACAAAATAATTAATCCTTGGAAACTCTGGACTAAATTAAAGTTAAATAAAGAGCTCATCTGTGGCCTCAGCGCTCTCTCTGGGAAGTGAGTGGTACATGAAAGAATCAAAAAGAAAGCAAATATCAAAGAATCTAACAGGAAAGGAATCTACAAACACATGCAGTAAATTCCCACATTACATCACAAACATAACTTTCTCACAACTGCTGTCATTGCAAATGCCAACACACATAGGAAACCGTTCCATCAGTAGGGAAACTGAGTAAGCAAATGAGAAACCTTGCAAATACCTATTCTCTAATGTTGGGGCTTATTCATTTTCCTCAAATTACCTATTATACCACAGGCTTTCCTTGTGCTAAGGATTGAATATGGTAGGATTTGGAATACCATTGAAAACTGTGGACTTGTGGAGGTAGAAACTCTCTTTATGAGTGCAAGCAGCATCTCCAAGAGTGAGCGTTCCCAATAAACTCCACGTTTTTATCAGCAAACGTTGGATTTTAATCCAATGCCATAATCTAAGCAAAACATAAACATAGTTGAATAGTTATCTGCAAATGGAGCACATTCAGGAAGAGAAGAAAAACAATTCCATCTTCATTAGATCCAGAAAAAGTGAGCCTGACCTTTTTTTGCTGCTGTTGTTTGTCTCCTCTGAAAATCAGGGCCTGGATCTCTGTGCCTACACGTAGCCATCTCAGGACTGACAGTAAATAAGCTATTTTTATTTACCTTCTGCATAGGGAATCTGTAAATCATTGGGGTTTTGTAGAATAGCAGCTCCATCCTCACAGAGGAATCACACACAGTGACAACACGGCCCTAAACTAGCAACTCCCAAGTAGAGCACCCCTGTTACACCCCTTTGCCCACTCAGCCCACGTGTCCTTTGTTTCTTTTTAGGGTTTTATTTGTCTTTTTCCATTTGTTAACCTTTTCTTGGCTTCAAATCCTACCCAGAGCCAGCAGAGGCAAAGAGCCTGACGGGAAATCATATGGCTGAAGAGATAAAACACAGCAGCGGGCAGCAGGGTCTCTGCAGTTTGAAACGTGTGGCACTGTCTCTAATCTTGCTGAAAGCTCCTTGCTACACTTTCCTTGGTTGTTAAGTAGGAAAAACATTAACCTGTCTCTTGGTGAAGCAGACTGGGAAGTCAGCAATGCTCCTGTCTGTGTACATGCCAGGGATCATCCCAGACAACATGTTCAGCTTGGGAGGGGGGTCCTGAATATAGTGATGAACCCACTCAGATTCAACTGCTGCATATGGGGTTCTTTCCCATTCCTTTCCCATTCCAACAATTAACCTCTTAGAGAAGAATTATCACTGAATTTACATGTTGACTCTACAGACATTGGATAATTGCTTTTCAAAGAATCATCTATAGTCCAGGAAATTACATTTCTCCTTTTGCTTCTGAAATGACAAACTTCTGACTCCCCAGCTGGTAACACAAGCAATCAAAACCGAGTCTCTTGAGTGCAGTTGCATGACACACATGAACAACAATCTCATTTCATAAAGAATTAACCCACAGCCAGCTGTGTTAACTAGCTCCCAGTCCTGCCAGGCAGCCCATCTGATCCCAGCACCGTGGGTCTCACTTTGCACGGGAAGCGACACGCTGGTCAAATAACAGCAAACCTTCCCCAGAGCCTGCCCCTAACAGAGCACCTTGACAGGGGCAAGGAGTTTGGAATAAAGCACCAAACTGAAACTCTGGCTTTGTTTTCTGTCTTTATTACAGACTTTCTATCAGTAAGTCACTTAACCTCCCAGAGCTTCATCTTCTGTCACACAGAGACAGTAATACCTCCTTTGACTGTCTTTTCAATCCAGAGTAGAAAGAAAGTGATGTTACCCCTGCTCCTAATCTCAGCTAAGACATTTAGGAACTACTGTGATTGTAATCAGTAACAGCATTAACCACTGTTTAAACAGAAGGGCCTACTTCCATCTGAAATTTCCTTGATTTTATCTAGGTAAAATTCTCTCTGCAATTCCTTTCTTCTTTTTGAGAGAAGGTAGAAGAAAAAAGGTGCTTGCTTCGGGTGGATGGTCTGGTTCTTTAAATGCTCTAAGTATCAGGTCATAGCAAGGCAGCTGAGAACACAGATCCAAGTGAGGAAAAGCTAGCAAATTTAACTTCTTTCAGTAGCATCACTCCATAAAAAGTATTTTTTAACAGCCTGGATTTAAAGATGAGCTGCAAATCAGTATCAACGTGTAACTCCATGGTGCACTTCTCTCAGTGAGCTACCTTAAAGTGACCTGGGTGGAGGCTCCCTCAATCCCTCCCCAGCATTTCATAGGATAAACACCTTGCTGCTCTCAGGTGTTTCCACTTCATGCTCAGTCTAAATCTTTCTCTACTGGGTTTCAAGCCGTTGCAACATTAATTATAGTCCTAAACCAATTCTTCTTCTTTAGTGTTTACTACAAATGGGTATCTTGGGTAAGCAATTGCCATACTCCTCACCAGTAACCAATTAAGCCTCCTCTAGCCACTTATCTTTCTGGTTGGAAATACTTTTTAGCTGAAGGATTCAAACAACCACCATCACATTTGGTCATGCCAGAGGCTGCTGGTCAGAGGGGTTTGTGCCATGCTCTCCTGGCTGCACAACACTTATCCAGGTGTTCAGTGGACTGACTGTGCTGGTACATGTTTGTATTTGAAATGTCTAGACTGACAGCCCTTCCAAACCAATTGCCTTCTCTTGGGATGGGGATGTGAGCCTCTATTTCTCTTTGATTTAAGAGCTGACACTGTTGTGATTTCCACCACGACTCTATGGATGTGAAATGTGTTGCTCTTTACAGGCAGGTCTGACTGCTTGAGTTGAGTGACTATGTGTTGACCCTGGGGGAGCTGTTGGGATGGATGTGTGTTTGTTTTCTAAATTCATCTCCTCCATGTTGTGGGGGGAAAGGAGCTTTTAGATATTACCTGATCCACGTGGATTTAAACAACAGCTGATTTCAGCAGCATCTCGCATTGTTCAGCACAGCTCTATGGGTTGTTGAGAGCACATGATGTTGGGCTTTTAGATCAAGAGATGTAGCAGGCCACAAAGTGTGCAGTGAAGACATGAAAGCATCCCCCATACACTCCAATAAGCATCACTGCATACCAGATGCCTCTGGCAAAGGTGTCTTTAGCATGAGCCCAGAAGACTGATGCTCTGAACTGCACATGTACTTCAAGACAGACGGGTGTCTGCCAAGGACAAAAGTCTGTCTTCTTCTCTCATAAGGATTTACTGCAGTCACTGCAAGTTCAGTGAAGAGGGAGGCTGCATGTGATGTGCTGCCCAGCTGAGGGGCATCAGAAGAACTGAGAAAGAGCTGGAGCTGGCAGCTTCCTGGGGGCTTGTGCCTCCAGCCTGTGGTTCTGCTTCTGCTCTACCCAGCCCCCTGCTGCAACGCTGTGCAGAAGTAGCCTGTCAACTGTTGTAGGTACAAGGCTTCTCTGGTACACAGAGAGCCTTGAGGCTGTGTTCCCAAAGGCAGAATTATCATCTCCCATTGCTAGACACATTTAAACCCCCAAAAAGACTGAACTTCCCAGAACTATGTGTATCATTTCAAAAATCCCTAATGAGGGAGAATCTGAAGCTCAGAAAGTCCTGAATTCAATTTAGACACAAATCCAAGCACTTGTGACAGAGACAGATGAGTTACATCCATTCATGGAAAGAAAAACAATTTTATGATCATGCAACTGAATTGTTTCTAATTAATTCATGATCTATATTTCATACTGCTGGAGCAGAGTCTGAGGCACACGAGGAAAAAATCCTTCATGTGGCACATCTTAGTGGTGGCAGGGGTGCTGAGTCACTGATTCCATTATTAACAAATCTCTCCAGGTTGTCACTCACCTCAGTTTCCTTCTCCTCTTCCTGGACACACACATTGAGTTGTCTGTGCAGCATCAGGGAGCAGCAAGGAGAGGTTGTCCCCTGCAGCCCAGGAGCTGAGGGGTGTCCCAGGTCTTGCAGCAAGATTGGGGCCAGGTAAAGTCAAGCTTAGCAGGCAAGTCTGGTGCTGTGGTGCAGGTCTGAGGTCTAGCCAGGCAGTTAGTCTGCAAGTCAAGGGGCTGTACTGGGTACAGCAATGAGTGGGCAGGTCCACAGGGAGGAAGCAGGGCCAAACTCAAGGTGGAAAGTTCTCCTATGGGCTGTAATCTGGACAAGCAAGGGCATGGCTGCAACTGAGCTAAAAAAGAGCACTCCTACTACATCCTTAGGGTTGGGCTGAGATAAGGCTGCTGAGCAGCAGTGGGTGGGAGGGAGGCTGCAGGTGAGGCTGGTCAGGTCCAGGACTGCTTATATGCCCTGATGGACAGGTGCACTGTGTTTTCAAGTTGTCTTTATAAATGAGTGCCATGAGGAGTGCCATGCATTTCCCTGCCACATACAGCAGGACTTCAACATTCCACAAATAATAACCTGATCCTACAAACCCTTGTATGTGTCATTGAGATCTTATTACAGCCTGGCTAAGAGGATGCTGGGTGTTTGCACTGATGAGGCTATTTCAGTATGATAAGCTGCACTAAGTGGGCTCAGTTTTGCATCAGTGGAGTGTATTTGCATATTGTGCTGCCAGGGAAAAGAAAAACCTTTCATATTGCAAGGCTTTGCCATGCACAAAAATGCTGCTGCAAACATCTGAGTGAAGGCGACGCTCTGGCAAAGTGCTGCGTTGGTGGGTGGGAGGCTACATGAAAGGCTCTGCCACATTTCCAGCTTCTTGGATGCTCCCTGTAAACTCAGCCACATGCTTTTTGCAATATCCATGGGTATTTTGGTTAATAAAACTGCACATGTTAAAAAAGAGTGGCAAATATTTCTGACTGTCAGAGTTCAAAAAGGCTTCTGGAAGAATTGTGGGTAGAACCAGCTTAAAGTCCAGCCAAATTCATTCTCTTTCACTTCAATCCTTCACAGATGCTTTCCTGTTGAAAGGCAGCAAACAGATCTTACATTTTCCATTGTAAGTTGCATTTTGCAGTCGTGTCTTACATTTCTTCCCAAAGTCCAGGACAATCTTGTTCCCAAATGAACACAGTTACTTTAGGGCAGGATCTTGAAAAATCTGGCACCACATTGGAAAGTCAAAGACAACTTTTGTCTTAAAACCCAAATGACTTCATGTCTATGTCAGACACATGCTCACACACCCATACTTATAGTGCAGTGATGTGTTATAAAGGGTTTCTATAGATTAAAATAGTGAACAGAACAAAGCAGATGACCAGCAGAAAACACAGCAACAGGCTTAAGCCCAAAGTTACAATCCCCAGGTAAAGCCAGAAGAGAGTCAGAACGTGAACGATTTCACTCTGCTCCTACAACATTTGTGTTCACTAATTTAGCTACAAAAGAGATTTTGGGGGAAGGGGGAGAGATGCTAAGGCTCCAAGATTGTTTCTCCAACCAGATTCACGCTGGGTCTTGCTTGATGGAAGTGGAAATGCGCCTTTCACAAGTGCTGAGTCTGAACAAGAGGCTCATTTGTTCCAACAGCAGCTCTGTCAGAGATGCCAACTGTGGGAAAGCCCTTTAGGGAGATGTCCTGCCCTGGAGTTTAAGCAGAATCTCCAGTAGTAAACTGGTGGCCTGGTACAACTGCTTGTCTTTGTGTCTCCCTGGGCTACCTGCAAAGGGAGCCAACAGTGCAGACCTGCAGAGGAGCACGCTGCAACATCGCAGGGCAGTGCTGGTGCAGAACAAAGCTTTACCTTCAGGCAAGTCAGTGGCAAGGAATTCATAAACAACCAGCCAAACAACAACAAATTACTCATAAAGTAAGAATGCAACAGTAACAGAATTGAGAGTGATTGTAAACTGTGTTAATGCATGGATAATTCACGTAGTAAACGAAGAGAAGAGAAGAGAGGAGAGGAGAGGAGAGGAGAGGAGAGGAGAGGAGAGGAGAGGAGAGGAGAGGAGAGGAGAGGAGAGGAGAGGAGAGGAGAGGAGAGGAGAGGAGAGGAGAGGAGAGGAGAGGAGAGGAGAGGAGAAGAGAGGAGAAGAGAAGAGAAGAGAAGAGAAGAGAAGAGAAGAGAAGAGAAGAGAAGAGAAGAGAAGAGAAGAGAAGAGAAGAGAAGAGAAGAGAAGAGAAGAGAAGAGAAGAGAAGAGAAGAGAAGGCACACAAAGCACTGCTTTGGTGAGTGGTGTAGAGTATGTCAAACAGATGTCAGATGTATCCTTTGTAGCTTGGCTCAGGTATTTTGCAGTGAAACAATCAAAACAAATATGCAGATCTCAATTATGGGACAAGAATCTTCTTGTGTTTTGGTGCTAGGAGTTCCCTGGCAGTGTGCTTTGCAACACTCCCTTTTTGTGCTGTGCTGGGACTGCCTGAGAGCCCAGATGCCAGGAAGCCCCCAGTCCAGCTGCCAGGTGAGCCGATGTAGCTGTGAGAGCAGAGGAGCAGCTCTGCAGCCCTGCCACTCAGACACACTGAATTCACTTTCCTGCTTCAGCTGTGCACATGCAGAAAGAATTTGGTGGTTTGGGTTATTTATTTATGTATTTATTTCTAACTTCTTGTTCAGCTGTAACAATGTACTTAATTTCTGGCTGTTTAGCTTCTGTGGTTTAATATTTACCAGTCTGTTCCTTGGACCTCCCAGGTGGTCACTCACCTCACGCTGTGCTTAGGGCCAGGGTCCTCTCTATCCTGTATCCACCAAGGTGCTCACCAGCAGGTGCTGAGCAACCTCATGATTTCCTCAGATCCCATAGGCTTGGCAAAAAAAACCCCCTCTTGCTGGAGCAGCAGGCAACAAGCAGCAGTTCCATCTGGCAAGCCTAAATCCAAACGGGAAGGTGATGGGGTTTAAAGCCATCGGGGACCATTCCACATCACCCAGCAACTTCCTGACTTATTCCTCCATGCTCCAGCAAGAGCAAAGGCAGGGAGACAAGAGCTAAGAGCCCCCAGAGCATCCCCCCTCCTGGCTGTTTGGCTGCCTGGGCTCAGGGCCAACTTGGAGCTGGTGCAGCTGAGAGCTGCCCACCTCTCCTGCCCGTCTCAGGCACAGTGTTGTGGAGAGGCCTCAGCCAGGGCTGATGTCACGTCCTGCAGGGCCTGTTTTTAAGCTAAGCCCCTTCCATTTTGCCCCATCTGAGCTAAAGCTGCTGCTGTGTCGCAGCCCTGCCTGGCCCTGACTTGGAGCCTGTTGCTCTGGACATAGACCCTGAGCTGCAGCTGACTTCCAGGCTGATCTCAGAGCTGCCTTATCACCACCATGAACCTGCCTGGTGCTCACTGAGCTGTGCCTCATCCTGGTCACCCTCACTGTACCTGCTTTGCGTCACTTGGGGGCTGTAGCACTGCTGAGACTCCTGCCCTGCCAACTCTGTTACAGTGCTCAGCTCCCAGCTCACCTTCCCTTGCAGAGACCCAGCTCTCCCTGCTCCCAGCTCACCTTCCCTAGCAGAGACCCAGCTCTCCCCGCTCCCAGCTCACCTTCCCTAGCAGAGACCCAGCTCTCCCTGCTCCCAGCTCACCTTCCCTTGCAGAGACCCAGCTCTCCCTGCTCCCAGCTCACCTTCCCTAGCAGAGACCCAGCTCTCCCTGCTCCCAGCTCACCTTCCCTAGCAGAGACCCAGCTCTCCCTGCTCCCAGCTCACCTTCCCTAGCAGAGACCCAGCTCTCCCCGCTCCCAGCTCACCTTCCCTAGCAGAGACCCAGCTCTCCCTGCTCCCAGCTCACCTTCCCTTGCAGAGACCCAGCTCTCCCCGCTCCCAGCTCACCTTCCCTAGCAGAGACTCAGCTCTCCCTGCTCCCAGCTCACCTTCCCTAACAGAGACCCAGCTCTCCCTGCTCCCAGCTCACCTTCCCTAACAGAGACCCAGCTCTCCCTGCTCCCAGCTCACCTTCCCTAACAGAGACCACAGCTCTCCCTGCTCCCAGCTCACCTTCCCTAGCAGAGACCCAGCTCTCCCCGCTCCCACCTCACCTTCCCTTGCAGAGACCCAGCTCTCCCTGCTCCCAGCTCACCTTCCCTAACAGAGACCCAGCTCTCCCCGCTCCCAGCTCACCTTCCCTAGCAGAGACCCAGCTCTCCCTGCTCCCAGCTCACCTTCCCTAACAGAGACCCAGCTCTCCCCGCTCCCAGCTCACCTCCCTTGCAGAGACCCAGCTCTCCCTGCTCCCAGCTCACCTTCCCTTGCAGAGACCCAGCTCTCCCCGCTCCCAGCTCACCTTCCCTTGCAGAGACCCAGCTCTCCCTGCTCCCAGCTCACCTTCCCTTGCAGAGACCCAGCTCTCCCTGCTCCCAGCTCACCTTCCCTAGCAGAGACCCAGCTCTCCCTGCTCCCAGCTCACCTTCCCTTGCAGAGACCCAGCTCTCCCTGCTCCCAGCTCACCTTCCCTAGCAGAGACCCAGCTCTCCCCGCTCCCAGCTCACCTTCCCTAGCAGAGACCCAGCTCTCCCTGCTCCCAGCTCACCTTCCCTTGCAGAGACCCAGCTCTCCCTGCTCCCAGCTCACCTTCCCTAGCAGAGACCCAGCTCTCCCTGCTCCCAGCTCACCTTCCCTAGCAGAGACCCAGCTCTCCCTGCTCCCAGCTCACCTTCCCTTGCAGAGACCCAGCTCTCCCCGCTCCCAGCTCACCTTCCCTAGCAGAGACTCAGCTCTCCCTGCTCCCAGCTCACCTTCCCTAACAGAGACCCAGCTCTCCCTGCTCCCAGCTCACCTTCCCTAACAGAGACCCAGCTCTTCCTGCTCCCAGCTCACCTTCCCTAACAGAGACCCAGCTCTCCCCGCTCCCACCTCACCTTCCCTAGCAGAGACCCAGCTCTCCCCGCTCCCAGCTCACCTTCCCTTGCAGAGACCCAGCTCTCCCCGCTCCCACCTCACCTTCCCTTGCAGAGACCCAGCTCTCCCTGCTCCCAGCTCACCTTCCCTAACAGAGACCCAGCTCTCCCTGCTCCCAGCTCACCTTCCCTAGCAGAGACCCAGCTCTCCCTGCTCCCAGCTCACCTTCCCTAACAGAGACCCAGCTCTCCCTGCTCCCAGCTCACCTTCCCTTGCAGAGACCCAGCTCTCCCTGCTCCCAGCTCACCTTCCCTTGCAGAGACCCAGCTCTCCCCGCTCCCAGCTCACCTTCCCTTGCAGAGACCCAGCTCTCCCTGCTCCCAGCTCACCTTCCCTAACAGAGACCCAGCTCTCCCCGCTCCCAGCTCACCTTCCCTTGCAGAGACCCAGCTCTCCCCACTCCCAGCTCACCTTCCCTAACAGAGACCCAGCTCTCCCCGCTCCCAGCTCACCTTCCCTAGCAGAGACCCAGCTCTCCCCGCTCCCAGCTCACCTTCCCTTGCAGAGACCCAGCTCTCCCCGCTCCCAGCTCACCTTCCCTTGCAGAGACCCAGTTCTCCCTGCTCCCAGCTCACCTTCCCTTGCAGAGACCCAGCTCTCCCTGCTCCCAGCTCACCTTCCCTTGCAGAGACCCAGCTCTCCCCGCTCCCAGCTCACCTTCCCTTGCAGAGACCCAGCTCTCCCCGCTCCCAGCTCACCTTCCCTAACAGAGACCCAGCTCTCCCCGCTCCCAGCTCACCTTCCCTAGCAGAGACCCAGCTCTCCCTGCTCCCAGCTCACCTTCCCTAGCAGAGACCCAGCTCTCCCTGCTCCCAGCTCACCTTCCCTAACAGAGACCCAGCTCTTCCTGCTCCCAGCTCACCTTCCCTAACAGAGACCCAGCTCTCCCTGCTCCCAGCTCACCTTCCCTTGCAGAGACCCAGCTCTCCCTGCTCCCAGCTCACCTTCCCTAGCAGAGACCCAGCTCTCCCTGCTCCCTCACAGGCAGTTCCTCTCCAAATCTTCACAGCTTTTAAAGACTGATGATCTCAGCAAATGTGTCAACAGAACAGAAACGGTGGATTCAGCCAGGAATCACAACTACCACTTGTACTATGGAACCATGGAAGGAGCAAAATGAATAGTCTGACATTGTTTCCCCTTCTCTCCGTCATAAGAAGACAGGGCTTGACATTTTGGGAACTCTTTTATTAGTTCTCAGCCTCTCTATACCCAAAGTATAAAGACAATGTATAAACACCATTAATTCACAAGTAGAAGAAAACAACTTGTGTGAGCAGTTCCAGCTCTTGGGAGTCCAGTGCATGTGTTCAGTTACATGCCCTTGGGATGTCAGCTGCAACCTCTGTCACACTGGCACCACAGAGAGCACCAGCCCACCAGCAAACGGCACGAGGCTAGAAAAACCTAAATCCCCTTTAACCAGTACATCAGAGGGAGTCCAAGGAAACTGTGATCGACACATCAGGATGCTCTGCTGCTGCTGCTGCTGCCTTCCCTCCCCCTGCCCCAGCTGATTTTGCTAGTTTCTTGGGCCTTGCTCCTGGAAGAAGCTTTTTTGTGCTTGTTGAGCTTGTTGCTAACCTCCTGCAGCAGCTGCTCAGAGCTTTTCCTGCCACTGTGTTGTGATGCAGTCGTGATTTTACCACAAAAGTGGTGTTTGCCTGCCACGAACCCCAGAGTTCAGCGCTGATTAGGAAGGAAGGCAGGCTGGCTGGCAGCATGACTGACTAAGCCTGGTTTCCTTAGGAACCCAGCCTAAAAGAAGGAGAAAGTAAGAGCATGTGTGTTCTGGTAGGCAGTGAATAATCCATTAAAACTCTTAATTAAAAATTGAAACATGTGCCTGCTAATTACATCACCCTTTTCCTGCCCTCAAAAAGCAGCAAATGAGCATGGCTGCACACCTGCCCCTGTGTTTATTTCCTTAGGATGCTGCTCACTTGCTCAGCAACCCAAATACCAGCTCAGGTAGCAGCTGCCATCATAAAAACATTCTGGAGAAGAGAGATGTCAAATATTTTCTCTTTTTGGTAATGAATGGCAAACCTGTTCACAGAAATGCTGCTCACTGTTGCTGCACGCCCTGAATTTGTTGATGCTCTTCATATATCACTCCTGATCCTATTAGTTCTCATCTCTCAGAGCTATTTAATGCCAGCAAGGCACACTCTGCTGAGCAGCCACCTGAAGACCTGCAAAAAGGGAAAGAGATGGGGGTAAGGGGATTAAAAAATAGGGTGTAAGGGTATGAAAACGGACCTTGACATGCCTGCAAAGCAAAACACTGCAGAGAAAGGTCTGCCAGGAGTCTAGACTCTCTGGAGAGGCTCAGCCCTGCAGGAATAGTGTAGCACTCCACATTTCAAGCACACACATTTTCTTTAAAGTGGTATTTGAACACACTCACTCGCTGTTTTAAAGCTTCACGTGTGCTATCTTGAGGTGACATCCTGGAGTAGCCTCATTGTCCTCAGGGATACAGACAAGGAGATGGCTGCCCTGTGCCCGTTTCCCCACGCTGAGGTCACATCCACCCAAGAGGGCTGGAGTCAAGCTGCCCAGCTCAGGGGCTGCCAGAAGCACCAAGTGATTTTTCTCGTGAGGTGAAGCATCTGCTATTGCAGGGTAGAGATGCTAACCTTCAAAGAAGGGTTCTGTTGAAATTCTGAGGTCTATGTGGTGCTTAGGATGCTGCATGACAAGCCTAGGGGGGTATGAAATCCCACACAAGGCTGTGAGGTTAACTGGCTCTGGTCCAGCCTCTCAGCATGGGGCTGGGAGCCCAGATCTGAAACTGAAAAGCTCTCCTGCCTTTGTGGGGTGTCAGTTTCCAGCCCCAGGGCTTGCTCACTCCCTGAAATCCCCAGCTCATTTGGACATTCCCTAACTTGCCAGGAAGGTGATGGGAGCACCTGTGAGGTTTCCTGGCAGGCCCTTGCTGTGTGGCATTGCCCTGCTCCGTGGGGTGGTGGTCAGAGTGCTGCAAAGAGACAGTGCTTCACCTTGAGGTGGTTGTTTGACATGGATTCATCTGCTGCAGTAAATGGCCACGTGTCACTCTCATGGCTGACATTTACTCTTCTGAGCAGGTACCAGGCAGAGCTTTCTATGCCTTTTTACCCAGGGAGACCATAGTAGCAGAGCCACTGCAGAAGCTGATGCACTCACTCTGTATGTACAGCCCAGATAGCATGGGGTGAAACAGCCTGGTAGGGCACATAGTCACAGCATCTGGGTTTCTGTGGGTCTGTGTCACGAGCCTTTGTGCTGCAGCAGTGTGGGAGAACCCTGGGTTTACACCAAAACCCGCTGAGAGGATGTGTCCACAGTTGGGCTCCCCAGACCAAGCCCAATTGCTTTCCCTTTGTGTAAGGAATGGGTGCATTTAATCCAGAAACAGTAGCAACCAAAAGGTCATTTCACAAAGTAGCAAGATCATCCACCACTTGGGAGCAGCCAGAAGTATTTACAAAATGTTTTCACACCTCAGCAAGGAAGAGGCTGCATGTTTCTGACTGTGGAGCAGAAGGCAACCCTAGAACAATGCCTCATCTTTACCAGTCATTCCAAACGATTCACATCACAGATCCTGGTTATCTCCTGGACTTCAACAAAGCTCCTGTTGAACCAATTATTCACCAGCTATTCACGTCAGAAAGGAGACCACAGAAGCTTTGTCATAGGAAGAAGATTTGATTGGCAAGGCACATGGCTTTGGGGTGGGTTTGCTTCTTCCCCCTTTTTTTGTTGCTCTGGAGCTGTAGCTTTTAGCTGGCAATTTCCACTGCTGTCATCTGATGGCAAGTGATAAAACGCATCAGGCTGCAGTACTCAAATGAGAAGCCACTCCAGATTAGTGGGAATATAATTATGTTTTTCATGACATTGATTTTTTATTTTCTAACTGATAAAAGTAAACAACTGGGGGGGGGGGAGGGGGGGGAGGGAAGCGCCGAAAAACAACATTTAGACTTTAGTGAGATAATTAACTCAGCAATTAAACAGATTTTGTATTCAGCATTTGTCCTCCATAGCACACAGCATATGTGATGTTTGTCCTTTACTCAGATTCTTGCTTCTTGCAAGCTTTTCTTGTCAGCAGGAGCGGCAGCCCGGCGAGAGGCCAGTAGCCCACTTCCACAGTGCTTTACTTTTACACATGAATACTCACAGCTGTGGTTTGGAAGAGGAAGCCAGAAAGAATCATGGAGATGAGCTCAATGAGCAGAACTGAGAGGGGAGACCTGTGCAACAGGCATTTGAGTCTGTTTTTGCATTGTGCATATTGATGTTTGGGAGGGGGAGTAAAGTAAACCCCTCTTGATCCTTGCCGTGCTGCGTGATAATCAGCTTCATCCAGCCATAACGTGTCCAATGCCCTGTGCTTTCACATCACAGCATCAGGATGGGCTAAGTAAACGGGCAGGACCTATCCAAGGAAAAGTAAAGAACGAGAACTGAAGTCAATTTAAGGGGCTGGTCCTTTGGTAAGGCTGCCTGGTTGGTTGAACAGGGCTGACTTCTGAGCTCAGCGTGAAGCACGGGAGGAGGTGTGGGCAGCAATGCATCCTTAGAAATCTCACTGGCCTTTTAGCACAGAGTTCCAGGGAAGAAAGTTCTGCTCCAGGGAAGCCAATTGTCTCAGAAGGTATGAACCACGACACAGGAGCAACGTCTTCCACGTCACCACCTCATCTCTTTCAGATAAATGAGGGTATTAGGAAGAAGCTACAAGTCTAGGATGAGTAAAACATGCCACTTGTGATTTCATTGACAGGATTGAGAGGGACAAGCAAACACTGTTGGGCAGAGGTGTGCAGATAAGTCATGCAAAGCATGAGGCACTACTGTAAGGCAGCCCAAGCTGCAAAGCTGTAGCTGATATTGCACAAGTTAATACCCAAGCACACTACAATTTATCTTTTTTTCCTTGAGACAACAATATATGAGCCTTCTTTTCAGGGCAGAACTCTGAGCCTCAGGGAAACTCCAATATCTTCCTGCTCTGTGAGACTCCCATGGCCCAATTTAAGCTGCTGCTGCTCCTGCTGGGGGGTAGAAGGTCTAACTTCTGAGCTGGCATAAATTTCTACAGTAAACACACTATGACACGTCATTCCACATTAATTTCTTCCTTTCCCAAGCTGAATTTGCCAGCTTCTCTGCTAAAACCTCGTTCCTTGCTTTGTCCTGAAACACTGTGGTGCATAATAAACATCAGGCCCCAAGAGGCTGTCTCACTGCTAATTTTAGGCCACGAAATGCATCATGTATGTATTCATGATCCACATAAATCACTACCTATCTGGAGCACGACCTTCCCTAAGTGCAAGGTGTTCATCTGGTGCAGTCTGTGGCCGTTCCACGGGATGCAAAAGTTGCTTTTCCCTATCAGAGATACGACGTGTTTGTCATTGTACTGACCTTGGGAGAGGAACAGCAAAGTGCTTTGTCCTTCCTCTGCAAGACAGCCCCTGCAGCTGGCTATGCTTTAGGACAGGCCACGCTAAAATAGGTCTGTCCAAGTGATCAGCTGAGAGAAGAACCCTGGAAAGGCTATGTGTTGGTTGAGTGCCACCATGGTCCCACCAATGGGTGACATCCCTGACAGGGAATCCTCAAACCAACCACTTCATTTGTAATTCACCGAGCCACAGATATGACAACGTTCTAATCATCTGGGGATGGGGATTGGCAACTGCCTAACCCTTTAGAAAGAGACAAACCTTCCCTTTTAATAAAGCTAACTGGGACAGGAGGTGTGTTTGTGGGGAGATACTTTGGGAGAGAGAGAGGGAGAGAAGCCTTGTGACAACCAAAGGTGTGGGAAGTGGGTTTTGTGCAACATCCACCTCAAGTGTTAGTGTGGAGAGGTTGGAAGGATCAGCACTAACTTGCAATCCCAATAACTGAGACCAAGGCAATTCAAAGGTGAGCCATTCTGCTGGTGGTTTCAAGTTCTGCAGCTTCATTTGCCTGGTTGTGATTTATTTTCCCTCCTCTCACCTTTCTGTGAAAGGGAAAAGCCAGGGAAGGGCAGTGCCCCTCTCTGCTCCTGCTGTGGATGGCTGGCAGCCCGAGGGCACGAGGGTCCCATCCTGCCTTCTCTCTGGAGCCAGCAGAGGTGCCTGCAGAGCATTTTGGGAGCTGCTGCTCAGCTCCCTGCTCTACCTTGTCCTCTGGAGGCAGAGGCTCCGGCGGCTGCACAGGCAGCCTGGGGAACACGGCCTTCTCATCGCTTACATTTGGCACTTACCATCACATCAAAGCTGTAGGGGAAGAGGGAATGTGACTATTCCCAAGGAACCAAAAAGTAGGTGCGTTCAAAATAGAGCAATTTGTAAGTACAGTGAAGTGTAACCTCCAGCACGAATAAGAAAAGTAATCTGTAGAGAGAAAGGTGATTTTCAAGCTGAATCTCTTTCTTGGAAGGTTCTCTCATCTGCTGTTATTATTTCAAAGTAATGTTTCCTTCAGGGCAATATTTTACACCCATGTTACCATCTCCACGGCACCTCAGGCGGCGAGGCCTTCCCAGCACACCGTCTCCTTCACACTCGGTTCAGGAGCTCTTCCATTTTCTCTGTGACTTGAGATGTTTGCTCCAGAGTGATGACAAGGCTTCGATTTTCTTCATCCCTGTGCTCCATCCCCTTCACCATCAGCTGGGCAGCCAGCCCAGGAAGGCTCGTCTGTGAGCACAGCCAGGACTAGGACACCGAGCTACTGGATCCTTCCCTCGCTTGAGAAGCGGCTCTAAACTTTGGGAGATGATGTGGCTGCTAAGCTGTGGTGCATTTCTGATTTGTGGGTTTCCACTGTGACTTGGCTTCATTTTTTAACTTTTCATTTTCTTTTCAGGGAGCCAGAGTGTTGGGTGGGTTTGGCAGCTGACGGCTATTAACTGTCACACTCCAACAACCAGGGGATAGTTAGAACAGCATTAAATATTTGCTCTGTGCAGCAGGGCTATACTTCATCTCAGTACACACGAATCCCATGCTCTTTTCACACTGGAAGAAAACCCACCTTATTGCTATTCAAATCTATCTGCCTGTCTCTCTTCCTGTGCTGTCATTACGCATGCAAGGCCTGTCAGTGCCATTGACACAAAAAACCCCTCTCGCTCTACGCCAACACCAGCGACACCTGGAAAAGAAATGCAAGAGACAAAAGAATTACTGCTTTCAAGCATTTTGTTTCTTTGGCCTGCATTTTCTCATAAGGTCACTTACTCCAAGTATTTCTCCTGCCCTGCAAGGGGGTGTGTTTCCTCTCTTACAGATAATTCTATGTGAACAGTGGGGTTTGGTAACTGAGGTCTGTCCATTCTGCATGTCCCTGGTTAAACTGGGAAGCTTTGCTCTGAGCATAGTTCCCCCCCGCCCTCCTCCAAACCCCCCCATCATCTTAACTGCCATTTTGAGTCTAATCTTTTAGGAAATATCCTACATAGGCACTCCTCGTGGTCTGCTTTTAAAAAGGAACGTTTATTTTGGCCTCTGCAGGAAGCATTTAAAGCACATAATGAATAATGTTTGACACAGGAGTCAGTTAGCAGTCATTTTAGATTAACAACACTGCTCAGAGATGAAAAAAAAAGCCACCACCCAAACCCTTGCAGGGGATTAGAGCAAGGGAAAGATGCTCAGGCAATAACCTCTGAGCCAGTTGGCTGCTGAACTATTCACAATAGACATAACTATCTCCCAAGGTCTTAAGTGTGAGAATGATCTGCTGGAAGAGAACAATGAGTTAGTGAGATAGAAAACAATAGGCTCCTGCTCTAACACAAGCAGTTAGCACCACACATCTCATTTAATCTGCAAGACTTTCAGACAGCAGCAGTTGGTGCCCAAATTAAGACTTCCTCTCTCCCTTTGATCTTATGTAAAAACTAATGAATTGTATAATCTCCAGCACCTCTGAAATCCCTCTGGTTCAAGGGAAGCTATCCCTACCTTTCCCATGCCTGTCTCAATTCACTAAATGGGAGCTATATTTAACAGCAGGCCAATCACATGATCGCTGAAAAGGAACAGCACAAGGATCTGTAATCCTAATGCTCCGGAGCCGTGATTGCCATAAATCCTTTGCAGAATGATTTCCTTTAAATCCCAAACATGTCATCGCACTTTTAATTAACATTGCTTTATGAAAACTCTGCATAAGACCCTTCAAATTAAAGATTGTTCCCAGCCTTGTCATCTCAGAAGGGTGTGCGTGTCTATTGTCATTTTCACGTCAGCATATTTTACATCACTTTATAAGTGAAGCTTTTTTTCCCCCCTTTTCTTTTCCTCTCCTTTGCCTTCCCTGCCTTAACCCTCAAACACGTAGTAACAGCTAGCACTGATTTTTAAGGGTAAACAACAAACAGCCTTAAGTTAGTTCATGTACTAAAAGGAGAATTGAAACAACCAGCAGACCAGCAACGAGCAGAGATGTGGCTGAGGCTGCCCTACTTGAATTCTCACCACTTTCATCTCTTGAGTTTACCACCTCATTGAGCTTAGCATCTTCTTTACACAGAGAAAGAGGCTGATCTGCCCAAAGCAACACAGTGGATCACCTGCAGAAACGGAAGCACAGCCTTTACTTCCCGACTCTCAGCTCTTAATTCAGCTGTCTAGCACATGGCTTTCTGAGTACTGGGCCTGTCTCCTTGCCTGTTGATCTCAGCAGCATTGCTACCTACTTCTGTGGCACAAAGACAAGCCTCAAATGCACGATGCTGGGCTCAGGAGGGTCAGTCTTATTCCCAGCAAAAGGGAGGAGGAGTTTTACCCGAGTGGGGCTGAGATGCTTTGGCTGGTGGCTAGTGGGAGATAGACTTCCAATATCTGCTTTCCTGAAAGCAACCCAGGTAAGAACTCTGGGTTTGAATGATGGCTCAAGCTCGGTGACAGACTCACTCCAGTTATCCCATCTGGGATTTCAGACAGTGGCACATGTCACTGGCAGACAACTCTCCCAGTGACGTTTTTCAGGAAGCCCCGTTTCCTAACTCGCCTCTGCGTGGAACAAGCTGGTAGAGGACCAAAGAGAGAGGAAGGATATTTGTGAGAGGGAATATTAAGGGTGGCACCTTACCCATTATACAGGTAAACCTCCCCCTTTCACTGGTGAGAAGCAGGAAAGAAATGCAGATTCTGAAAAGAATCCAGGATGAAACCGTCAGGCAACCTGACAGCACAAACTGGAATTGTTCAGCATGGCTTGGCAATACATTTCCAAGTGTCTGTATATCACCTAGGAACATCCATTGGAGAAACAACAACTGGCTAAACAGAGCAGGTCAGACTCTGATGCCCTTCCATGAAATGGGTGGGAGGTTTTTTCCTCAGCTGCTCCCACTGGCTTTAGGCTTTGCTGTGGAGCTGACACTCAGAGCCAGAGCCCGAGCTCACCAAGTATGTCGGTGGAGAAGCTCAGAACTGGACCTCTGACTGGTGTCCTGAATTGAAAACAAGGAATAGCCTAGAGAGAAAGAAAGAACAACTCCTCCTCACTATGTTATGACTACCTTCCTTTCCATACTCTCCCTTCCCTTGTCATTCTTGTCTTGTAGTTTCATTGGTACGATGAACAATGTTTACATATTTGTACTCTGCTTTACATGTGCCATAATTACCTGGCCAGGACATTGATAAAGTTGTTTCAAAAGGAATGGGAAGTGTCACGGATGCAGAGGAAAGGGAACAAGCAAATGTAACCACTAGGCCACTGGGTTTTTCCTTACCGACAGCCACATTGATGCAGTAAGTGTGGTGTGGCACATGTGCCCATCCATTCAAAGCACGAACTGGAACTCATCCTTCCTCAGCCTGTCAGTGCTTTGTGATTAAAACATACCACAGGGATGAAAAGATACCACAGGGATGCATCAAGTTAAAGAACCAAAAATGAATCATCAGGTGTACAAAACAGCATTCTTCTGCTGACCCACAAAGCCTGAAGATCAAGCACACTGCAGCCTCTTTGTTTGCAGTTCCATTTTCACTCCAGTGTATTCCTTCCTCTTCTTCTCTCCTATGCTAGAACGTGAGAACTGTGAAGTCCAACACTCTTTCGAGAGCAGCACTGTGAAGAAACCGGACAAGTGTTACTTGCATGAAGCTGCCCATGGGTAGGTCCAGAGACAGACAAGGCCTGGACACACAGCCTTTGTCAGACAGAAACTGTGAGGCTGAGTCCTTGAAGGACAGGCTGCACTTAGGATGCAGTGACTTATGCCCGTGATGATGCAGCTCCATGGCCCCACGAGGGCTCATCTGTGCTACAAACACCAAACTGGTGTTGCTTCGCTTCCTTATTGCTGGGACCAGCCTCCAACACCCGCCTGGACACCGAGAGGCACATGTAAAACGTTGAGCCCTGGCACGTGCTGTGGGTTAAGCAGCCGTTCCCCGTCCCAGGCAGTAGAACACGCACCGATACAAGAGCAGGAGTTACTGTATGACAATTGTTTTATTCATCAGTATCAAATTACATAGCAAAGTAATGAATGCAGTGTCAGATCACCTCTTTGAATACTGTAAATACAAACACAATCCACCATATTGCTTAATTATCCAAAGGAAACGAGAAGTTTAAAAGTGTGTGCGCTTCAGAGATTCTGTTTGGCATTTCCCGACCATGGATCCTGCATTAAGATTTCTGTACCTCCTTTTCACTGGGTGTACCTGAATAAATGCAGCCTCTAGAAAGCTCAACGTGGAGGAGATGGGACCTATCTGTATGTTTGTGTTCATCACCAACTCGCCCTGAAATCACTGAAAGTACCTACCTGCTGGCTCACCTGACAGATGAATGTGGCTGGGTGTGGAGTGGCCAGACCCTGCCCCCTCACAGAGTGACAGACCCGAAGCTACAGGCATCAGTGCAAGGTGACTGAACGCAGGATATCAGCTTTGGATCCTTAAATTACTGCCAAAACAGCTACTCACTTTCAGGGTCTGATGGCCAGATTCTTACACACTCAAATACATAACGAAACCACTCTTTACTGTGACTCCACTATATGGGAAAAACAATTCCAGGCTTGTAACACAAAGTGAGGTCTGTTGACTTCACGTGAGTTGAGTAGGATTTGGCCACAGCTGGATACAAACTAGATAATTCAACACAAGTATTTTAATCAGCAGTGTCATTTACACGGGGCTTCCTTATAAACTGGGTAAACAGAACACTTTTTTTCCTGATGGATGAGAGAAGAAGCTTCACTTAGCACTGTTTCCAGAAGTTAAAGACTACTGAGACGTTGTACTGGTATTGAAAAGGAAAACACCATAGAGATACATCTTTTGTTTAGAATGCGATGAACAGAAGTACAGAAGCGTTGATGCAGGTAATTGGAAAGGTGAGGAAAGGGAAGGAGGAAAAAACATAGGCAGCAATCCCGTGGCAACATGGGAGTTACTCTTGATCCCTCCAATTGCCCAGTATCAGTGGAAGTCGGGCTTCTCTGGGAAGGTGCAGCCCGAGCGCTTGATGATGACGCTGGCGGCGTAATGTCCCGCCCGGATGCACTCGGTCACCGGCCGGTCATAGACGAGCTGCGACAGAAAGCCTGGGGAGCACAGGGGACACAAACACAAGGGAGAAAACAGTCAGGTTCAAGGGGGTTTTTTTGACTGTGTCAGTTTGTCAGAGCACTGAAACATTGGCCTAACCGTATGACCACAGGTAGCTTGGCTTAGTGTTGGAACTTAGCACTGTGCTGAGCTGCAGCGCTGCTGCTGTTCCTTCTACCTCAAGCATCCAATTGGTAGCTTCAGTTACATGAAAGATTATCAAGAGTGATCTGTATCAAAATGATTTCACCAGAGTTCTCCTCTCTTCTCCTCCCCTGATTCCTCAAATACCGTTTTAAAAACAAAGCCTCAGTTTTCCCTGCTGAAGAGAGCTCCTTCTCCTCACACTGTCTACAGACACAGCCCCACACAACCCTCACTCCACAAGCTGTCCTTGGAGCAAAAAGAGAGCAAGGCACTTAAACAAACATCTGTATTCCACTACAGGTGGTCACAATGAAAGGCAGCGGAGGAACTTTAACCTCATGAGGAAAGTTAACCAGATGAAGAAGGTTAACCAGATGAAGAAAGGGCATCTGTTGCCCTTGATGATGGGAAATTCAACCCAAGACTTCTATAACCGTGGGTACCTCTTAGCCTGTTCAGATCCCTACATAAACAGCAAACTGCACCGAGGGACAAGCACCTCTAGAACCAGGCACTCAGTTAATTGCTTTAGCTAGCAAAGCTCTAGCATGCACGGCTCACAAAACCAGAAACCACTGGGAGCTGGAGTGTTTTGAGGAGCAGAGCACATCTTTCAATCAATATAAAGCAGAGTCCTAAGAAAGTGGAGTATTCACACACACTTGTCACAAGTGGCACCAGAAGTTTGATGCATCAAGTTCCTCCTTTCTGAAACATTTTGCCTTGGCTGAAACAATTGTGATCAAAAGCGTGGCAGAATTTATGGGGAGGGGGTGTGGGTGAAACAGGTTATTTTAAACTTGGAAGAGGTTTTGAAGATGTGAAAAGTAAATTTAGTATGGTATAATTTAAATCTCCCCTCGGTCATGCCAGATGTAACATTTTATTCACTTTTGTCCTGTTTTTAACATGTTGCAGGTGTACCTCTCTTCCTCATTCAATCACAGAAGGAAAGTGAGGCTTGCCCAGGAAAACCACCATCCTAGCAAGCTGAAATGTGTTCTTTTTAAAGCTTTCATACACCATTTCAAGTCCCTGTGTCACGCTCTGACAGGCCCCGGGCTTTGACAGCACCAATCTAGCCTCCAAACCCTGTCTCTCCTGAGTAGTGTGTAGCTTGCTCACAGGTACCAATTTCTGACATATTACAGATTTGGAATCAGAGATGATATGTTTTGCTAGCTTGCTTTCAAATACATGTCCTCTGTTCTGATTCTACATTCTATTGTGATGCTCTCATGTAACCTAGGCTCCTATTCCAAATATCTCCTTCTGTGGCACGTTACAGCGTATTTTAATCCGTTATCCTACGCTATAACGTGTGTTCCATGAAGATGAAACTTCATGTAAACTTCATGTAAAACATGGAAAAAAGAAGGTTAGATGAATGAAGGACAACAGTGCTGAGGAAAAGACTCTGTTTCCATGAATTACCAAGATCTATCTTGGCTTCTTGGTCACGACTGCTAGTGAAAAGAAGCCTAGTTGATGTATAGTTTTCTCTAAACTGCACCAAAGGGGAGAAGAGTTTGAAGCTACTAAATCTATAAATCAAATACTTTTAATTAGAATAAGCAGGCCATAGAAAGCAGGTGTTTTAGTTGACAGCTAAGAGAAAACTCCCATGTTTCTGACACCACTAGTTTTCTAGAGAGCTACATATTAGTTGGAACTTCACAGATATTGACTGACGCTCTCTGGGAAAGAAATGACTTGCTTCACCAACAGGAGTGAAGTCCACAGGCACAAGTGGAGAAGACAAGAGTTTCCAGTACACAAGGATGAGCATCTGAAACAGGAAGGAATTGTGCTGTGAGCGCTCTCACTGATGGCAGTCGGGACAACAGGCAACACGCCTGTGGCGGGATGGTCCAGCTGCAGCAGTTGGGTGAGAAGCTCCAACGGCACGCCTGGCAGAAATCAGACCTGAACAACGAGATGAAAGCGGTCTGCTCTCCATTAAATTAATGTGCATCCTTAGGAGAAACTTTCCTGGATATGTGGAGAATGTCAATCATTACACTGAAACTGCCTGGGAGGCAGGAGCTTGCCAGCGTGCTTCTGGGTGGTTAGAAGTTGAGAGCGAGCTGTATCCGTGTGTAAAACGAGGCTGTGAAGGCAGTCCATTTCTGACTCAGTATGGAAAATGCACTGGGCAGGCCTCCAAAGGCAAACACGAGGCTAGGTTTTGTTCAGAGCATGAATTCAGAGAGGGCTTTATGCAAGAAAGAACAACCATCCTCCATGTTTACGATCAAGGCATCAAACAGATACGAAGATCAGAAAACCCAGAGAGCAAAGGACCATAAAACACAAACTGTTTTTCGATACCATCTAGACTGAGACTGTCATAACCTCCCAGGCTCACTGTAGCTTCAAGCTAGTATATAACTTTTGCCTTCAGTGAAGCTACTTCTTATTTATTCTGATCTAAGTGAAAGCAGAACCAGGTGAGAAAACATCCCGTTCTAATTGGGGACAGGAACGACAGACCTCTGTGATTTCACAACGGTGGAGAAAAGACATTAAGTACAGCTGTCATATATGAGATATGTCAAAACTGCAGTGGGGAGTTTGCCCTCAAACCATTCCCTTGTCTGTTGAGTTTCTCTTAAAAGGTGTGTGTTTCATAGATGAAATAGAAATAGCGGTATCTGACACAATATTGCATCGAATGACAATACAAACACACTTATCACAAACACAGAACTACATCACACACTCAGCCGAGGCAGTTGGCACAGCAGACCCCGAGGGAACACCAGAAAGTGCTGCTGTTTGAGCAGAGAAACAAAGAGCTCTATCAGGTCGGCTGCCTTAGCTGCAGAATGTTCACTTTAGTTAATGCCCTAAAAGGCAACATGGTTAGAATATAAGTAAGAGTTTGCCTCCTCCGGTGTAGAAGGTACGGTGATGCAAACCCCACAAGTTATACTCTCAAGGCATGGGTTCTGATCTTTGAGTTCTAGCTGAAGAAGTTATTGCCCTGTCTGTTTTTTCACCATCCCTCTGTGCTGCTCGTATAACCTGATACTCTTGTCCAAACGAGACAGATTAAACTGTTGCATAGGAGATCGTTGCTAACCTGGCTGATTTAAACTGAAGCGGGTTAGAGAGTCCTCAGACAGCTCTGCCAGTGAGCAGGGCAGTGGAGGGAAGATGATAAGCAGTTGAAGGCTGTCATCTCTTTAAGGTGCCAAGACTGGAAACGCAAGAAGTGAACATGGCTTCAGATTTACTTCACACTCTTCCTCCAGTTTCGCAGAGAGAAAGGGCAGGATTGAACTCTCATCCTGTACCATGGGCCTGGGATCACAGAACCAGATCATCCCAGCACAGACTGAAGTAGCTCAGTGACTATTTGAGCTTCTGACGTGACCTGAACTGGTTCCTGGCTATCACTGCAATGGAGTGCAGAAAGCAGCAGTAGTCTGTTTTGGCTACATGAGACAACCTCGCTTCCAATATTTTACCCAAACAACTTCAAGCAATATTGTCTACCACCTTCTAACTGCAGCTCTCCTGCAGCAGCACTGCCACGCTGCTGATGGTGCTGCCTTCCCCTCTCCTCACACTAGAACACAGAGGCAAGAACCAAACTCAGGGCTTTCCCACTTGTCCTGACATCCAAAGCGTTTACTGTTCATGGTGCAAGAGAAACAGTAGTTGCAGGATGTCTCGTAGGCCACTTTACTGTAATTAAGCCACCCCAGTTACGCTTTCAGAGTAGATCAGGACACCTCACAGACACAGGCTGCCAGGGAACCACCTTGCACCTAGTCACAGTAAGAGCTTGTCTGGAACCGTGTCCAACTCATCCCATCAGTTATTCAATATCTTCCTAGAAAGCACAGACAACTTTGCTTCAAAAGCTGCTTTAAACCTCAGAGTGGTACAAAACATATTTGCATTCCCAGATGACAGAAGTGATTTTAACACACCAATAGCTATTTTTGGCCCATAATTATTTCTTTTCTGCTCAGCAGAGAAAAGCATCTCTGAAATCATTTTGCTCTGAAAAGTGTGCCTGAAATAATTGAGAGTTAATCTGTATTATCTCCAGCTCCCTTCCTACGTAAGCTCAAAGACAACGTTTGTAATCGTTAGGTCTGCAAACAGAACGAAGGATGGAAAAGTCAAGTTGCTGTCTTCCTTTTTGTGCTCCCCACACATGCAAAGTTCTGTAAGCCAAGGACCAGAAGTGGTGCTTGAGCCTCAAAATCCAGACCCGAACCAAGGCCCTCCTCACTGAAACCAGCTCCACTCTCTTTGGGGACGTCAACACGAGTCTGAAAAGACACAGCAAGACAGTCCCCCGACTGACACTAAAGGTCTCGTCTTTGCTTTGCTGCTTCTGAGTACCGCTTAAAAATCACTCAAGACCCACCAAGCTCATTTTCATGTGGCCAGCAAAACAGAGCTACTTCAGGAGCAACGTCACTGCAATCAGTGATGTCTCTGCAAGTTTTGTTTGCAGATTACCAGGGGCAATGCTGAACGAACGCCCAGCGCTGGTGCAGTTGGATACGAATGTGGGAGTCCAATAGTGGAGATGTTAAAACAGTTCTGGTCTGCTTCAGTAATGGTTTAACAACACTTAAAAACAGTTCATACCGAAGCCAAATGTTTCATTTCAAATTGCACGCTTGACAATTAATTTTAATGACTGTTAATTACTAATGCTGGCTGGAAATCCGTTTATAGCCTCCGACACCCAGCTCCCCCACTCCTCCGTCTTTCTGCAGTTTCTCTCACACTTCCAACCTTTACAAAATGGTCAAGGCAAAAGGAATGCAATTCCTTTTAGAAAAGCAATTATCAAATGCATTAATTACAAACAATTACAAACTGACCCCGAGTCGGAGCCTCTCAAAGTCTTTTTGCTACGTGGTGTTCCCAAGCAATCCTCCTCTTCCAGCTGAACCCTGAAGCACCCATGCTAGCCAGGCCACTGACCAGCAGCAGAAAGGATCATCAACAGCATGTTTTTGGTGAGTGTATTTAAAGCTTCTGTTTGTGATCTGCTTTTCCAAACCGATGCCATCCCACCACGGGGGACACTTGCAAAGCACCTTGTCACACTCTCGTTCGTATGCAGCGTTGATCACAGTTGCTCGAGCGCTCGTCTATTTTTATGTGATCCCACTAGCTTTCCAGGCCAGCAGTGTGGGAGGATGGAGATTTCAAGAAACACTACCCCTAGCAATTTAAAGCCACATAGCTGATAGGACTGAGGCTTTCTTTTTTGCATGTCTTTTAGCACTGTTGTGGTAGCACGAGCCTGGTCAGTTGTACTCAGGTGGCTGGCAACGCCGGTGCCAAGAGCCAACCAGCCAACCTAGATATTGTAAAAGATGTTGGCATCAGACGGTTCTGCAATAGTCACTGAACGGCTGCACGTCAACATGCTGAGGTTTCTCCTTGTTTTAATTTGGTGGCAGATGGTGGAGATTACAGCCAAGAACTGTGGTAAGCCAGGGGCCCTGCCCATCGCTATCAAACCGAATGTTGGCTATTCGAAATGGAAACGTTTTTGATTAAGGGTGGGATTTGGCTTCTGTTTTCATGTCTTTTGGCACTGTGGTCTGACACATCAGGCTTACAATATAGGAGACAAATTCAATCTAAGCATCTTGAGACACACTGTATTTCTTTCAGCCGTCACATAGCGTAGCACGTTCTCCCTGCAAACGGCGTAAGAATTGTTCCACACGTGCACATATATGTTATTAACTGCAACCGTGCATGGGTACAAACAAGTGTCTTTTCCCTCTCTTTTAAAATGAAAGGGCTCTGTGCTTCTACAAAACTGTAGTGCCAGGCTAATTGTAAAGCGAGAGAAAAAGAGGTTACCAACCCTTTCAGAAAGAGAGTCATTTAAGATGTACATCTAACAAGTGGCAACCTTGGAATCTCACTCTCGCTGAAAAGAACATTAGAAAACCCTTCCTGCCTGTACCACTGGAGGAAAGTTTTAATAAAAACTAATTAAACTACAAAAATCTCAAGTGGTTAACTGATTTTAGGGGCTCAATTTCTGGCAAGTCTAATTATCCTCTCGTGGCTTCACTTAGTGTTTCGCAACCATGACAGATGACAATGAAAAACCAGAGTTAAATTCATCCTCCTTGACACCATGGTAAGCACTAGCTTCTCCCTCTCCAAGTAAAATCAATACCATGTTTGAGTAAACACGTTTACAGCTTTATTAGGATGTCTCGCTTGTTCTGTAACAGCTACTTGAAGCTGTGGTAACAAATCGACTCAACCCAGTTAAACCTAGAGAGCTGAGTAAGAGCCTCATCGACAAGGTTGTTATAAAAATAAACTGCAGGAGATCAGAAAGCTGGAACAAACAGCCTGGTAAATGTCAATATTTTTACTTCCAGAGAATGACAAAACCATAAGATCAGGAATAAACTGTTTTGGAAGTCTGTATTTACCGTAGAAAATGGTCACCTGCTGAACGCCTTTCACCGTCTGGGTACCACTCACTGACACAAGCTTCTTACCTTCCCATCGCCTGCATGAACACTAAACCAAGCATGTTTGCAGGAAAAGCAGGCAGTGTTGGTATTGCTGTCCCTATCCCTCTCGTTTTATCCATGTTTATGACCCATTTTGAATGCACTGAGCTTCTGTCAGGATTACTCAGATGGGTGGGTGTGTGTCTCCCTCAGTCTGAGGTTATACGGTCACTTCTGGACACATGCAAATAGTACAACTCTGCATTTAGTAGACAACCATGGATAAGTGAAAGGAGTATTTTCAGTTTAGCAGCCTTTTCCTGGAATGGAGAGGAGGTGTTGCATACACAAAGCAAGAAAGAGTTCAGACTCCAATGCTTCGGAACTGTTACGTGTGGAAAATGTTAACGAAAGATTCCTGCAGAAATGTGACGATAAAACCCCCCAAACTACAACTCCACAACGCCTCTGTTAGTCCATCAGGAATCAGTTACTCGAGGCTCATTAATTTTATTGCCTTGCACCCATGGTTGCTGCTGTTTGGACCTACTGGGCCAGCTCACTGCAGCTCGTAGAACACTGTGTCACCACACTTGCCAAGGTCTCTATGGATGCTCGGGTCTGTCAGAGACTCTCTCGAAGGAAAATGAGCTGTCTGGTTTTCTCAATGCCTTTGTGAGGTAGGAATGGTGGTTTTAACTCTACAGCAGTTTGGTCCTGAAGGCTGTGCAATGGATGGAGAAAACTTAGATCCTCATTCAAAGGCTACTGAGACTGAGGGGAGCCCGTGCCTCGAGCGAAGGCTGTCTGCCCTTCGAGGGGGAACAGCTCAAAGCTGGAGGAGAGGCATAGGTGTTATATACCATGACATCCTCCACATCAATCACCTCAGTTGACTCTTTACAACCAGTTGTATATCACTCCTATTAAACTCCTAGGAATATCTTACTGTCCAAGAAAAGAATCATTTCAGCCTACAATATATTCCAAGGAAGATGTAATAGAGGGAACTGATCACAGAGTTCTAACTTGTGATGGTTTGGTCCTCTTTTTCATCTTTAAGTTAACATGATGAACTTTGGGAAATTCCCTTTTGGATCAGAAGCTGGTGGCTTTGAGCTTGTCTCCAACAGCCAGGATCAGGGGAAAACATTTGATTACAAAACCCCCCCAAACAGCACCTCCAAGCTTACAGGGAGCAATCAAGGCACTGAAGACACCAAACCAAACACATTTTCATTGGAAGAATCTTCTCTATCCGAGAAAGCCCCTACTTTCCAGGCTTCTTTGTTTCTCCTAAAAGCATTTCTTAGAAGGTTTCCTAGAAGCAATCTTCAGAAGCTAAAATTCTCCTTAGTCATTTTTGAGTCAGAAGAATGAAATAAGCTTTCCTTCATTAGTACCTGAGGAAAATTTCTGAGCCTCAAAGCAGATCTGTTGTATTGACATTAAATGGTGCTGATTACTACAGCCAATACTTGGGATAAAAGGAAGAGAACATCACTAATTTAATGTAGAAATAACAAAGTGGAATCCTGTGTGCTGGCCTCTGTTCAGTTTTTAACATGTATCCAAGTACAAAAAAGGTTGGGTGAATGTGACTTCATAGCTGAGATTCACAATTACGAAAGCCAGGAGAGATCTGAAGCTGTGTTTGCAGAGTGACCGCCTCTCAGTAAGGTTTTCTCTGCAGGTGCATCCCTCCACAAGCAAGACAGCAGTATGCAAAAAGAAATCTGGTAGCTAGACAGCCTATGAACTTACTGACTTCTGTGGGCTGAAATATCCTGCCCTGGTACTGTACTTGTAATGCTCCTATTTTTAATGCAGTGGCATTTAATATCTTCTGCCTCCTTAAATGCAACAGCCCTGGACTGATACCGGTCAGTACTGATTGCCAATAACTGTAATGTCCCTCAGAGTTGGAGATCACTGGCAAACCAACCTACCACTACTGCTTTCAAACCATGGGACCGTGGTGGGGGGTTTTCTTCTCTTTCCTTTTTATTGCAACCTTGCCATCTTCCCACTTCAAGCACGAGCCCGTTTCAGCGTGGGGGCAGTGAAGACACCCTGGGAGACGGTACCATCCTGCTCTGCAACAGATGCAGCTAGAAGTGAGCGAGGACCCCACGAGCTGAGGCTGCAGCCTGAGCAGTACCATTCTGGTCCTTGTGCCAATCTCCACAGCAGCATGCCAAGTCGTATTAGACATGAAATAATGTATTTCAGCACATTTTTGTATTTCATTGTTGTGGTGTTGTTGTTGGAGCATCTCCCGTGAATTATAGCTTCATGTGACACATCGTTTCTTAGGGGACTATATCCTGCCCTGATTCCCAGGGGAATGTTCCTGATGATCCAATCTGACTAGTGCCTCTGTCTCTACTCAGAGTACATTAAAATAACACAAAAATATTACCAGCAGTCTGCGAGCAAGGTAATAACAACTCATTAAAGTCATTTCTAACCTTCCCCACGAACGTTCTCTTTATCCTTACATGATTTTCTAACACATGACATATTAACATGAAGTGAAACGTTCTGAGGATAGGGATTGCAGGCATGACAAACTATTTGAAACGGTGATGATTTGCTTTGAGGCGTGAAGTCGATTTGTAATTGTCCCATAGCTATTACAGCCAGAATTGCAACTTTATAATTGGTTTTGAGAATCTATTTTTAACACAGTGGGTGTGTTTTTTTTCAAAGGTATGCAACCTATCCCTTGTGGATTTCTCACAAAGCCTGTCCACAACGTCACTGAATTTATGGGGAGGTAACTCAGGCCTTTTCAAGCCCAGTTCTGCAAAATGTTAATCCTCTTGCTGTGTACTGAGGCTCCCTGAACGCTGATGGTGTCACTGACAGGAGAAGAGACGCGGTGGCTCGAAGGATCAGGTCCTGCTTCAGTCTAATTAGAAACTTCTGAGGGTTTTTAATTCCATACACTGATCCTTTTAACTGGATCTCTCACTTCTCCATGTTATTTAAAAAAATGACAGCAAGTACACCCATGTTTTGCCATCCAGGAATTCTACCAGGTATTTGGATTGCCTTCAAGCTGTACAGGGGAAAACGTGCATTGCCATGTTTAAGTTACTGTGTTCTGATCAAAAATACAGATGTAATAAAACTAAGATGAAGAGTCAGAAAGCAAGAGAACAAAACAATTCAACCAAGACTGCATCACAATGAAATCACACTTGAACAGGGCTCGCTCCCAGCTCCAAGTGTCACGCCAGCACGGAACGGTGTATTACTTCCAAAGAAAGAATCTTTGATTGGAAAGTGGTACAGAGGGAATGGAAAAGGAAGCAGGAGCATTCCATGCTTTTCCTGATGGAAATGTTTATGTTTTTGTTTAAGTAGCTGCAATTCAAATGGTGGCAAATCTCAACACCGTGCCGGTATTAATGTCGAAATTACTAACGACCGGCTCCGCTATTGATCAGAATAATGATGTGCTTCTAGCTGGGACTGAGAAAAATCAACTAGCAACACATAATCCAGTGATTTTCTCGTCTGTAGAAGGTCAGTTACAGAGATAACGTGGCCATCTAATGGCCTGGGTTTAGATGTGATGTTTATCTGAGAGAGTTACGAATGCCATCAGAGCACAGGGGCGGTGAGTCATGAGCACGTTGACAAGTTATCCCCCAGCAAGCAAAGATTGATGCCCTATCTGCAGCTCAGCTGTTATACTCATGTATGCTGTTGATAAAACAGGAGTATTAAAGATGGGCAAAACAGGCTGTCAGTCAAAGGGCCGATGACATTAAGAAGGTATTTTCTCTCTCAAAGCTTCGTATCTCATCAGCCACGATCTCAGTAACAACGGGACTGCTCAGAGGCAATTAGCCACCCATGTTGTTTAAATGAAGGATAAGCCAGTGCTGATTCCTGCTAGAACATTTCTCCTTACTTCAAAGAAAAGACAGAACAGTTCAAAGCAGTATCCCCTTGTCTCTCTGCTTGCAAAGGTAAATTTTGCAGCAGAAATCAGTCATAGCAAGTTCCATGCACATACATATTTAATGGGTACCACCAAAAAAATAGCCCTCACTCCCAGCTTGCAAAAAAAAGCTCCTCAAAGCTGTGGTGTTATCAGAAGGCAGTACTTCCCAGCAGTCATGTTCTAGCCACCGTGTCTCTCTCTACCAAACATGATTAAAAAATGACGACAACTTCCCAAGGTGTCTCAAGCAAGTATAAAAACCTCACCCAAATTAAAGGCCACTGTAAGTGGATTACGTAGCTTCTGGTATCACACTCCTGCTGGTCAGTAAAGAACTGTTCTAGTTCCTTGAACTCCTATTTCAACAACTCTAGAATGGTTTTTGGGGCGGGGAGTGGACTTGAGTGGGGGCAGATCTTACCACAGAAACTCACACAGAGATCAAACTACAACAAACAGGAGGAACACTGAATTTCCCTGCAATGCTTTTAGTGAAAACAGATTCTTCTACAAAACTCCTACAAATCCCTCAGGGAATTTTCTTGTTAATACAGTCACAAGCCATAATTTAGTACTCTGACAGACCATTCAGATCCCCTGGCTCTGCTGAAGGCACCGTGAGATCCTTTTGGCACGTTTAGCGCTCCTGGTATAGCCACGCAGCGACCAGGCATCAGAACTCATTTCATGTCTCACACATGCCTCCATCCACACAATTCCTTCACTGGAAATACATAAGAGACTTTGTAGACAAAGTCATGAATGCAGCCCATCTTTGCCCTAGATCAGATTGACTGTGAGAAGATGGGATTCCTATTGCATAAGCTTCATCTCTTAATTCAGCCAGCTTCTACTCTTTGGGCAGCGACAGTGTCCTCTGAAGATGACTGAGGCTGGATTCTCAGAGGAGCACAAAATGGCACCTGGGAACATAATTCCTGTAGGATTATAACTCACAGGACCTTAGCACAAGCTAGGTTGGAAGGGACCTCTGGAGGTCACTTGCTCTATCCCCTGGCTTAAAACAGGGCCACCTCAGATCATGTTAAATCCCATTTAGATGAATTTCATTTTAAAGATTCTTGGCTTCCTTCCATGAGAGATGGGTTCTGCAGAACAACAGCAGAAATATTACTATACTGTATTCAATTCCGTTTCCCTTTTTACCAACAGTCCACTGGTTTAAACCCACCAGCTTCAGTAGAGGTATTTCCAAGTTAGACCAATGTGTTCAGAAAATAGAACCAGACCACTTCTTAAAAAGGTTTCTGCAGCAAACTTTCAATACCAGAGGAGTAATGATGAGTGTTTTTCTCCTGTGTGCTACAGGTTCTTTGCAAATCTCTATTTCTATTCCTTGTGCTGTGTTTGTATAAACACACATCTATCTATAGGTAGGATATATTCAAAGAACGTTTCACATTCAGGATATGTTAACATTTCACTACTGTAGAAGTATACCAAAGATTCCTTAGCTTGCAAATCAAAGCTGGATGTCACTCCACAGAAAGCCATTTGCCTTTATCTCATGAAAACAGGCTAAAATTTGAACAATGTGGTGACCTTCAGGCAAACTCTCAGCAGCCCAGGGTCCTTATCTAATTTGTAGGCCTTCAGATCAAGATGGAAAAATAGCGTTTAGGCTTAACCTCTATATTAAAGATGATGGAATGGCTTTATTGAGCCAGTTTGGAAACTGAAACAAAAGGAGGGAAGCCCTGTCATGTCTAAAGAAAAGGACACCACGAGGCACACTCACGCAAGGACAAGTCCTGATGTCCCTGTCTTTAATCAAAGTAGTTCTCTGGTAGCTGAGACAGTAGTTGTCCATCTCATCAGATTCACACCAGGTTTCACATGGGAGATCAAGCGAACTGCTTACTCCATAAGCACGTGTGCCAATGAAGATCTGAAGGTAGCTTCCGAGCTCGAGCTATCAGCCTGACAAGATTCCTGGGTGCACGAAAGCTGCCAGTGGGGTTTTTAAACTGGCAGGTGGTTTGAGCCATCGACCTCAGCTTTGATCCCGGCAGAGGCAAACTGCTACCAGCTCATATTTGGCACTGTACAGGGTTAATGAAGAGCTCCTTCTGCCTCGGGATTCCTCTTCCTTGGGAAGGGTGGAACATACACTGGGTGTGATCATTCTGTCGCCGCTTCACCCCGCTACTTGGGAATGATTTGTGGTTACATTTCATACTCCAGTACTTTTCATGCAGTAGATGACTAAATCATAGTAGATTACTAAGTCAATATATTTATATTGACAGAACCCAAAGAAACATTGATCTCACACCTTCTTCTGTTCATTTATTACTAAGCCTCTGCCCAGTTCTAGGGAGCAGACAGATTGTGGGGGAGAGATTTCGCAGGGAACAATGTCAGGAACTGTCAGAAAAGACGCCGATTGTTTTCATTAGTTACGGTGGCAATGACAAAGGGGAGTCCAAACAGAAGGCAGACCTACTGTGGCTCAAGCAAGCAGGATGGCACAAGATGGTAAAACTGTCCATATTTCAATCTCTTTACCTCTATTAAATATGCTTCGATTACCATTATTGCAAAGGTTCAAACTGGGGCTGACTAGTAATAAATAAATGTTAATGTAACGAGTAATCAAACGTTCCCCAACCTCTAGAAACCGAGGCTGTAATTCCATTAAGAGGACTCCTGTGACACAAAGCCATGTCAGCAAAGCTCAAGTGATTTGTCAATGTCATCAGAACCTGGAGGTGGAACTGCAACGTTAATTTAGGGGTGTTTCAGGGCTCGATAACCGAGAAGCTGTGGTACCCCTGAAACCCATGGGAGGTGCTACCAAGTAAATTATTGTTATTATTGCTTAAACTTCTGAAAGGTAGCAGTGTTGCTGGAAAGCAACAAAGGCAGAACTCTGTTGGTATTGTTTACAGAAGGGTTTTTAGCATAAAGATACCTGCAGCACTTTGAAAATCCAGTTTCTCATCCATGCATTGCGCCAGCCTGAGTGGCAGATCACTTGATGCCTTCAGGAACAGGCAAGAAACTCAGAGATATTCCTGGTGCCAACTTAATAAAAACACATTGCAACTGAAGCATGCAGTTTATTTCTTCTTGCTAGCTGTTGGAGTGAGCTAGTTCTCCTTGGAGGCCGGTGGTTTCATGTTCAGAAACTCGTGAACCGACTCTCAGAGCTACAAGTGCCCAGAAACTTTGTGTCTTTAAACTTTTTCATGCCTTTAAGGTAGTTACACAGGTTCTTGAAAACAAACAAACAAAACCCCAACCCAAAAGTGTCTTGATTTGCTGCAGGAGGAGGGATTGGCCAAGTTGGCACAATTAGCAAGAAGGAACTTCCTTACAATCTGCGAGTTATACCCCTGGAAGAGAGTGGCTGCACGAAAGACCTTTCAAAATATGACAGAGCCTAACAAACCTGACCTCTTAATGTAAAATAAATCCTGCTTGATGGGGTTAGATCTCATCATATCCCACACTCCCCTCTCAGCCAAGACATTTCCTTCAACAAAACCCCTGTTCCATCGTGTTAATAAACCGGTCCCGGAGAAGCGTGGGAAGCTCTGCCACGGGAGTCTTGTTCTCTGCTGTTTGAATGAGAGAACCACTTTTCCAGGAGAGCATGCTGTAACACTGAGTGCATTTTTTATTCAAGGGATGAATTTTGAAGTGTTTTACTACAAGGACACTAAAATAAAAACATTCCACGTGCTGTAGCCTAGGTAGTAACAACTTGCTAAAAATCTCAGTCAAAGAAAGAAGAGAGAAAAGCACTGAAGAGGATGTATCCTTCTTCCCATTAGAAAAATCCTGTCAGGGCAGTTACACTGCATCTGGCTCTAGGCTAAAATCAACAGAAGACACAGATGTTGAGTAGCATTACCAACAGTACTGAAGAGGGCTTCTTGGTAAGGAGATAATAAAGAACTTCTCCCGTGGAAACACGTGAAAAGTGCGACACAGATAAAACACAGACGTTTCCCCCAAATGAAACACAGTCCAAACCAAACCATATCCAGCCCAATATCCTATTTCCTACATATGGGAAGGAAAAAGAAATGACTCCATAAAGAAGGAGACCACAGTATGTAAGACCAGAATCAGCTGTGTACCTCCACTATTATGACTCTCACATCTGGATTGAGCTCAGGAAAATCCGATCTCTGAGGAGAATAAATGACCAATCTATTATTTATGGGGTGACAGAGGAGAATGAAGATATCTCAGAAGCTACTAGAAGAACTATGGACATTCTAAAGCTCATGCTGCCGTGAGTCACAACAGGGAGAAACATGGTGCAACAAGACCCTCAGCTCACACGACGACACTCAGGTAAGTGCCTGGCTGCTGTGAGATTTCAGACGCATTTGCAACTGTTGAGCCAACTTGTATTGCACAGGGAAAACCAGCTGTGGTCAGTTCTTTGTCAGGTACTGAGGGACAACTCTACAATGCTATGATGCCATATTACCACTGGACTGCATTGCACTTGCATCCACACAAAAAGCATCAATGCCTCAGTGCTATGTTAAGGTTACTCCAAATACACTGCAGCTTGCTGTATCCACACACGTTAACTCAGCAGACCGGGAATGACAACAGGGAGACGATCTTTTAGAAGATCCTTTTCCTTCCCAATGGAGTTGAGCATTTTCCACATCATTTTTCCCCTTGGAGAAAGGAATCTCCCAACTGATCTAAGCCCAGTCTGACAGAGCATGCCTGAACTCCTTACCCCGCGGTGGAAGGCAGCAGTTTGGAATGAAGTGTGATGTGGCTCATATCAGCCTTTCCATTCAGGATGTTCTGAATAATCTACTGAAGCCAATGTTTTAGCCCTTTTACAGAAAAGCAACACCAGTACCAGGGGAAAGGATATAATTTGAAGAGGAAGGGTTACAAGAGATCAGGCAGCACTTAAAAGCCTGATTGTTTAGCTGCAGTAGTCTTCCTGCAGATAAAGGAGGAACGAACAAAAGTAGGATTATTAAGAAAGAAAAGTCTGGGTTTCAAGATGCCTAAAATGTGAAGAAGTGAGAACAAATAGAGCCCGAGACAAACATGGCAGGCAGATGAAAAGCTGCTTCCTGCTGAGGCAAAGCTTGGGGGGTGTCTGCCAGGCTGCCCACCTGAGCCCTACCCAGGGTTACTTCGTGTTTCAGGATCTGAAACCAAAACAGGCAAGGTCTCTTTTCTTTTTTTCCCTTTCCCACTTCAGAAGAACAGCAGCTTGCTGGCACAGTTGATACACAGAGCACACGTATACAAAGACAAGCACTTGAGGAAGATCTCGTTTATGTTACAGTCACTGTTACTTACTGGTTCAAACACAGTCTCGTGGTTTTGGAACGACAAAGAGCGACGAGCACGCGCCAAGAGGTGAATGGATAATGCGACCTAACGTGTTTCCCTCTATTTCTGTCCTTTTTGGTTCATGAAAGCACCAAAGCAAAGAGTAACAGCATTCCTATTTTCAGCCAGATTTGGGCATATACTGCAAATGTATCATTGGCTTAAGTGATGTATTAAGCAGGGATGGAGTTACTCACACGTTTAAGCTTACGCCGAGCACTCGCTCCAATCGGGACGCGCCTCCAACGCTTTAATTTGGTACCAGGGTGCTTGTTATCCCCTTCACAGCTACAAGACTGAGCCTTGCCATTCTATTTATAAAGTCTCTTTGGTAATGTTTCCACTAAATTAGTGACTAATGGAGCTCCTTACAGCTACTACGTAGTGGATATTGGAGCCTCCGGGATGCAGCAGTGCATCAGAGAGCTGCGTGTGTGGAGGTGACAATGAAGCACACAGCGTTTGGGTTAGGCTGGCTCTTGGCTTACATTGAATCAGTTTTTAAAACAGGCACAGACATAACATCCTCTTTTTCTTTCCTCCCCACTCCTCCTTAGAGCTTGTGCCAAAAGAAATAGTCAAGTTTGCAAATGGGTATTAAGCAATGCCAGATATTTTCTGGGTTTGTTTTAACAAATTAACCCTTTGTGTTCCTCCCCGATGTCCAAATAATTGTATTGGAAGCAGATGTTCTACCAAAATTGACGTGATCAGAAGACATTAGGCTTACTTATTAACATACTGTTTAATATTCACTACAACCTGTTTTAAAGAACAACAATGTGTTAACATTTAAGCCAGGAGGGATTTCTGTATACTATATAGTACTTGATGCAGCTTGTTTATGCAACAGTCTGACAGATACAATTAATCTCATGAAAACGATTGGAGTACAGCATAATGGCATAATGGCATATTAGTTTTAAAGTAATAGAGCCCACTTTCCCTTTGAAAAACAGAACTTAATTAAATCATGTAACTTCAGGATGCAGAGAAAAGCTCTAAAAGAATGGAGCTCGTAACAAAATGGTAGATTTTATACAGAGAGAATAATAGGATAATCTCCAAACAAAAGAAAGAAGTAAGAAATACCTCCAACAAATGCATCTCCAGCTCCATTGGTATCCACAATTTCACTCTGATCACTCACCAACACAGGGAAAGTAGTCACTTCATTTTCTGTAGCGGAAAGGGAGAATAAAACGTGAGTTATCTGGAAATACGACTTTGAAAAGCACGACAAACGGTGAAAGTCAAACCAACGCAAAACCGGAGCTCTGACCATTAACATGATCATTTGGATGAAAATAGGTTTGGTTTACAATCCTGCCTGCATTTAGTGCACAGGGATCTGGGGACATATTCGATCAAGCTATCCGTTGTGGACATTTTCATTAATTCCTTCCAGCCCCGTTTTGGTTTTCTAATGGACTAATATCAAGGGCAGTGGGGAAAAATGAAAGGTAAATTGGGAGGAACAACGTAAAACACCTGGGCATAAGGACAAGTCTGAGGAAAAGTGGTCTTGCCAAAAATAGCGCTTCCTATCAGTTGCAGAGAGGCGATGTGGCCTCTAGAATGGCCAGTCCAAGCCTCCAGAAGTTCAATGGGGCCGGAAAGAACCAAAATGCACGTGAAGTAACTAAAATAAAGCTGTGAAAGAAAAAGCAGGGAGTAGTGTAAACCGCAGTGCTCTCAAATCACATGTCTCTTTAAAGACACGGATCCGTCAGGAGCCTCACGACTTGCCATCTGACAAGATTTGGTTTCAAGATTCCGGTGACTTCACCCTCTCCTTCAGCATTTCTCTTTGAAAAGAAATATTTCCTTCTCTGCAGCTCCCTGCCCTCTACTGGCACTCGTTAAACTCATTGCAATGGGTGGATGCTCGGCATCTTCACCTCCAATTCACTGCCACGCCACGGTTCAACATAATTACACCACTTAGGTAGGATAACTTTAGAGTTCTAGGGTTATAAATTTAATATATGCCACTAATTAATCAGCTATGGCTTTCCAGGTGGTAATGTCATAATGACGTGATAAAAATATAATTACCACCTTGTCACAATACCTTGTTAAAGTGTAAATTACCCCTGTAACTGAGCCAATGGAAGTTCTGCCTCTGGTAGTCACTATGCATTAAACTGTCTCAGAGCAAACAGATTGTCCTTTGGCAGACAGCAGGAATTAAAGAAAAGGGGAGGGGGGAGAAAAGCCTGTCAACCAGTGAAAATGAAAACCATCAGGGCTGGGTTCTTTTCATTTTTGGTACAAAAAAACAGAAAGAAAAGGGGAAATAGATCCACCGGTAGCCGAAAGCTGGAGATGGGCAGTTTCCCCATCGTCCAGCAACGGAGCAGGTCACTAAAATCACTCTGACACCGACGTACACGGTGGCAAACAAGGAAACCTAGCTTGGGAGGCACATAAAGAATTCACAGTCTGAAAGCAGGCAAGTCTGTGTGTGCTGCAGAGGTACCAGAAGGATCCTGGTTTCTGTGAAATGCAGTGTATCAGCTCTACTGCTCTTCACCATCTGCTACTAAGTGAACCAGGCAGATATAATGATGCTGCCTCCAGAGGGAACTGTTGGCTGGCCCACCAGGAGGGGAGGGGCGGGCAGCATTACCAACAAACCAGCCATGAGAGGCAAAGGAAAAAGGGGAATGAAAGCCACAAGATGAATATTCCAATTAAAGAACAGGTTTCAGTCAGTTCTCGGTGCATCCTACTCTCTGGCCTGTTAAGAAAGCTATTTAGTAACGTGCTTCAACGCTGTGTTGTGCTCTTCAGATAGTCTTCAAGAGCAATGTTTGCTAGTGATTTTAGCAGGAATCATTTGCATTGGAAATCAAGAAGGAGAGGTCTTACATGAAACTCTGCCAGGAGAGCAGAGTGTATTCATCCCTTCCTTAGGAAGGTAGGTGCGATTTGCTCCAGATAACGCTAAAACAATGAACAAAGTGGTAACTCTGTTGAAGGCACACGGTAATAAACCAACCTGCTTCCTTCCCAAGTGTGCATGGGCACACACAGATGTTGTGTGTTAAATGCACAGCAGACACTTGCATACAAATGTATGTATTTGGGCACTGAGAGGGAATAATGCACAGACGTTGCGTTTCGAGTGCTGTAGATGGGGCTTGGCATCAGAAAAGACTCTATTCAAGCAAACTTACACAAATGTTCTCACCATCCTCTTTCTCCTTTCTTTTCCTCCTCTGTCTCTATTCCTTCCCTCAGCTCCCTCTAGTACTTGCAGGTAAGTATTGCACTATGAGCTCTTATTTCTCCTATGTGATGTAAGTAACAGAACTAGTCTAAACCCCCCCAAGTACATCGAGGAATTTGGTATGAGAACAACCCTTTTACTTTCCTGCCCCATCACAGTTTTCCAGCTCTACCTGAGCCACACATTCCAACTCTACAGCCTTCTATATTTTCAAGAGGAGCAACGATCCCGTCTTTTGAAGTACTGAAGTTTCAGAAGGAGCTGGCATGGTTTTGGAGCACGTCCTAAATTATAAAGAGACTACCATCTGCACACATCCAATAGGCAAATTATCCTTCTTTAACCTTAAGAGAGCTTCTACTACCCTAGCACGGTTAACAGTAATGCATATTGAAAGCTACAACAAAATAACACCACAGTGGGGGCTTTTTTTTTCCTTCCTCCACAATAAATGAAGTCAATTAGAATTAAAGCTGCCATTAAATTACCTTGCTATGTCTGTGTAATAGCATAAAAACAGCTAACATCTCTCACTGATCTGTGTTTTGTAACAACTAAGCACAATAGGGTGAATAAAGATGAAGCAGGAGCCTCCATTCAGAATGTCTGTGCTTTTGTGACTTTAATGTTGCTTTAACTTCATTCCTCTGTGTGATCTATTATGTTATAAAACTCCTAAATCCATCACAGGGAACACAGAGACACCTTGGCTAAGTGCACTGGTCATCAGTGGCCTTGCTTTTCAAAGTCACTTCTGATCTCATTCATCATTCTGAGAGCTTATGAAATAAAGAATAATTACATAAGTGTTGTGAAGTCCAAGTGCTGCTCCTCTGGGCATCAAATCCAGTGCTCTATTTTTAAGCAACAAAATTCTTCTATGGTAAACACCCTGGGATACAAGACATTCCACTTGGATATCATTTCCTGGAAGTCCAGGATTGTGAGTGCAAATTGCAACAAGGTGTCTTTAATTAGGGGAGTTCCAGCAACTTTAATGAAACCTAAAATCTCGAGGCTTTGATTGAGCTCTCAATGATTTTTACATTAGTGAGGAGCTCAACTGTTTTAGAGCGATGCAGAGACACTCTAAATCAAACATTAACGTGGTGATTTCATACTCACAGATGAATCAGAAGGAATCAGCTGGCTGGTAAATTCAGTTATTGCTAATTTGTCACGTTATGAACATAAAGATGTGAAATCTATCTTTATTTCCCTCAGGCAAAAATGTGTGCTAGCACACCTAAGCTTCAAGATGTTTTTGGAGGTAAAAGAGTCTGGAGAGGTAATAATTGGAGAGCAATATTAACTGAAAAAAAACCCAGTGCTCTTTCCATTCTAACACATTCAAGCTCCCAAATGAACACAAGCCTGCTTCGTGATGTTAACTGAAACAATCAAACTCTGATGATAGCTGCAAATACTCCAGGTTTGTCTTTAAACCAAATTAGAACCACAGACTACATGTCTACTCTTAGTACAGTAATAAACACCAGCAAGCAATCATTACATCCAATTAGGCTGAGTACTTTCCTTAACTGGGTCATTTACCAGTCTCTCTTGCTCTTAAAAGTAGATTAAATGTGTAAACTTACATTTAATTACCTGTAACAGAACTCTTATGGGCAACATGTTGGAGTGTCCTTTATTTTGTATTAAAGTAATATAAAAGGAAGAAAGGAGCCCTAAAATATATACAAAAATGGCTAGCTATTTCCTCCAATAATCTTTTGATCCACGGGCTGGCAGTGGTAGTACAGATGCTTACAAGATGGAGACACACTCAGGTTTCTCTTTGTAGGCTTTCACTTGTAAAATGATGGAACAACTGTGAAACAGAGCTCTGTCTCATCTCCTCCTACTCCCATCCTCTCTCGTTTTCTTTAGATGGGGGGCCAAAAGCAGATGAAAAGAAAGGAACAACCAAAAAAACCCAGAGAGAGACAGGAAGAACTTAATGGAACATAGAAAGCTGAACTCCAAACCTATAAATGTGTCTGGGCAGCCATAAGGTAATGAGAACAGTACTCGAAACAAGCCCATGTCAGTCAGGATGATTCTGAGCTCTTACCTCTCTCCAGAAGATAAACCCAGAAGTCTAAAGGCTCTATGTCTCTGCACATTCTTAAGTTGTCTTTAAAACAACACTTTCTCCTGTTTTCTCTACAGTAAAAAACTGCTGCTGTTGCTGTACTTCCCACAAAGACACCACACCTGAGAATGTAAACCAAACTGCAGCTCTTATCAGCGTGGCCCTGGCCCAAGTTAGAAGGCGACATGGGGCAGAGCACTGTGTGCTGAACCCCCAGTTACAAAGCCTTAACACTTCCACTGATGAGGTGTTTCAAACCTGGCACTGCTGACTCAACCTGTCACTCCTAAGCAAAGGGAAGGAGATGCTGCATTTTCAGGCTGGGACTCTCAGCTCGCTGTGCTGGTCCAACAACAGTGTGTGTGTTAACTCCACCTTGTTGCTCACTCCAACATCCCCTCTTCTCCTCCACCCATGTCTGTGCACCCAGGCCTGGTGCTGGACTCACATAGGGTTTGTCAGAGAAAGAAGGCAATTATTTGTGCTAGTCAATGGAGCTGCACAGCACAAGTGAGATGCAAGTCAGCCACGTGCTTTGGAATCCTCCTCATCAGGTGTTTTAATAAGACACAACACAGGGTGCTGCACTCTGAGGAATTCAACCTGGAGCCAAGGCAATTTTGCATCTAGTAACACAGAGGTTAAGCCCTTATTGCTACGACAAAGTTACCCTAAACAAGTTACAGAGTAGTTGTCATTCACAAGCCATCTATAGGTCTATGGTGTGATATGATTAATACAAACATGGATTTATTTCCATGATGGAAGACCCAAGCAGTGCAATCAGGCTGAAACTCCCTTTGCAGCTTCCTAAGCAAAAGTAAGTCCAGATAGCTGTGTTGGCCAGGATGCAAAGCACTGTCCCTCAGAGGCAGCTCATTCATTTGCACTAGAAACGGAGAAGGAACACGATGCCAAAAACTTTGTGTCTTCTACACGTGGTCCTATAGATACCTGCAGGGGAAATGACAGCGTGCAGATCCCATTTTCCCTCTTTCCTAGGAGGTAAAGTTAATCCAAACATGTTTAGAGAGACTTATCTTCCCTTTACAGGGACGTACACACGGTCCCATTATCCAGTTGAGTGTTTTTATTCAGAAGTCACACTCACAGCACCTCACCAAAGGGTGATTCATAGAATTAGAGTTAAAAGGGGAAAGAAGGGCCCTCCAAAGGAACTTGTACAGTCACACACAGCCACTGTTAGCAATGATGTGAAATCAAACACCGTTTTTGCACCCACGTTTGATTCCATCTGCGCTCCTGTGAATGCAATGCCACTTCTTTGAAAGAACTCTTCATTTAGAGCAGCGTGAGATCAGACTCAGAACTCTGCACCTAGTTACAGCAATTACAGCATCGACTAATGACTTGTGAATGGCTTCTATAGGCCCAAACGTGGTTTGTTCCCTTTCTAGAAGTGGTTTAAGAACCACTTAAACGCCAATATCTTCTGTATTATTTCTGCCAGGGCTAGGAGTTGAAGCTCTGCTTCTCATAGCAAATAACTCTTTGTCTGTACAAGCAAACAAAGCACCATGAGTGCAAAATATGGAGAAGCACGGGCTCAACAGAAAACGCTGGGTTTTGCTTCAGTTTGGTTCCTAACGTTTGAGAAACAAAACATCTACGTGCACAAATAGGGACAAACTGCCCTAAAGAACGAGCCCCTGCATTTTTCTGGCACGTATCACAATGTTTAAGGTTTGGAATGGCAATGAACTCTGTTGGAAAAGCCTTTTCTGAGCACAGGAGGGTATTGGCATTTGCCCGCCAGGCACAGGCTCAGAGGGAGCTGAAACGGCGCCCACCGACCTGCCGGGAAACGCGCTGCTCGGGCTCAGCGGGGCTGCGGAGGCATAAGGTAGTGCTCAGAGCTAAAGCCTTTTCCTGGCATTCTGTCCCAACCAGGAAAGGTGGTGAGGACTTTCTGAGAAGGCAAAAGGTGTGAAGTCACAGGTACCAAAGTTAAGGAAAGCTTCTGCAGGTTTCAGCCATAAGAACGCCGTGGCTGTTTTGGAATTGCTACGAAGAGCACAGCTCAAAATCAGTCCTGGAACAAGAAGAGACGGGCTACAATAAACAAACCCCATGAATTGTATGATCCTCATCTCTACTGAGGGCATGCTGTACTGCAGGGAGCCTGGCCCACACCAGGGGAAGCCCAGGGGGACACAAAACCAGAGCTTGGATAGGAACAAATATCAATATCCCTTCCTGCACTGTATTGGTTTGGTCGCTCTACATCTCACTTGATCCTTACATGTAGAAGACCGAGCCAGCACACCCCACACACCATTATTGTTTGAGCTGTGTATGGGAAATACAAACAAATCTATTTCTGTCTGTAAACAGGTAGCTCAAGAACTGAAAACACAGGCAAAGGATGGAAGCTGGAATGTCAACATCTAAGGTAAAGAATACGTCACCAATATACACCCAAGTTACACACCAACACGTGTGTTCTGGCTCACATCTGCACTTCAGCCTTCTGGAACTTGGCTATGGGGACTTTGCACAAAAGCAGCATCTTTCAGCTCAGGAAGCAGACCCTGTGCTTCCCTTACTGTTTACACTGACCCCCACGCTAGCAGGAACGTGTCTGTTTGAACTCCATTCCACGGTGTTCTACAGATACACTTCAAACCACGGCATGGCTGGACCACTGAAGCACTGTCCTGTGGGAGAACTTCCTGACAAGCATCGACCTACAATCAGGCCAAAGCAATTCCTACCTAAAAAGTCATGGGGGCATTGGCTAAAAGGAGAAAAAACCACATCATCCATCGATTTCCAGCAGGACAAATGCTGCATTATGCTTCACATTTTTAATACACCAAGCATACTGCCCTAATGGGGCAAACACACCTATCAAAACCTGCAAGCTTTCTTGGCTATACCTCAGTTTCAGAGTGGTGAACACAGAAATCACACAGTTTCAATAAATGCCGTGTTACATGACAGCTTTGTTTATGCTACATGATAATCTGAGAAGCACGGGTTGTCAGTGGAGGCAGAAATGGGCCCAGGGCACTTCTCTTTTACTTGAGCATCAGTAAGACTGAAAAGAGAAGGAGTGAGCATTAGGTCACTGCAGAGCAGTTCTGAAGGAGCCTTTTTTCTTCTGGGAGAATTTATATTTAGGTTCATACATAAAAATCAGTCCATGGAAATGAAAGAGACAGCCTTCCCTAGAAACATTACTAAAAATAAGTTAATGTGTTTATATATAGAGAGAGAGATATGTCTCCTTTCAAAAAAATAACTAATTGGATACTAGCTGGACATTGCTGAGGTGGATGTGCCACAGAAATTCCTCAGCATTGCCTTTCAATATTCAAATTCCACCTAGGAACTGTAATTTTTCATCCTTTTAACTCAGAGCTGAGCTCTGGAACTTTCACAATCGCCTTCTCCTCCCGCTGTATTTGTACATTCTGCGTTGCCTTTAATTAAGATCTCCCTGGACTATTTACTTCTTCTGACGGATGGAACATGCTTGCTAAACAAATTTTCTCAGGCTTTTTGCAGGTTTAAAATCTATTTAGAAGACATCACTGCAGTGGAGGCTGAAATTTGTTCTAACCTCAGTGGGAAAATATTCTGCTGTTAAAATGTCAGTTGAAAACGGAGCAACTCCACTGTTTTCAATGGAATTCCTTAAGCATTATGCCGGTCCAGAAAGAGGATTTGGCCTCAGTTGATGTTTATTTCCCCCAATATTAGTTGCAGATAATTTCTTAGATGATAAAATACCCCAAACTATGATCTGTGTAGCATCAATCAGTTAAAAAGTATCAGCTCACCACTGCTGTAAGCAGGATGGTCAATCTACCACATAATACGTTTTAACCCGGATTATGCAACTCTGAATTTATTTGCTACACAGTGAAATGAAACTCATTTGGATACAGTTGTTGCAATTGCAGTTTTGACAGTTTCCAGCAATAGCTCTTGCATCCTATGTTTGTGTAGCAAGCCCTTAAAAGCTTGGCAGTAGCATGTAGTATGGGCACTCAGGAAGGTAACACAACAGGCTTCACAGTGTGTTGCACTGTCATTTAAAGTAAACCCCAATGCTATAAAAACAAGTTGCTTAACAAAAACCAAAACAGGTAACCTAGCAGGCAAATTAAAACCTACCAGCCTCTATCTCTGCAGAACCCTGTCAAAATCCTGCCACCGCCTGTCACTCTCAGTTACTTTAAAGATTACTTTCCATAGCATTAAATTGCTGAATCATTCCGTTTTATTTCAATCTAAACCCCCAAAACAACACCTTGATCTCCTTTCTGGAAGGAATAGATGGTTTCTAAAGTGATCAGAGCTCTAGTTGGCACGTGTAGGGATGCTTAACTTGTCATCTTTTAAGCCTAACTTGTATTATTGTGAAGGTGACCACCGAGGTGTCCATTAGAACAACAGCAATGAGAGATTCCTACTGTACAAACTCAGTATAAACTGAAAACACATCAAAACACAACTTAGTGCTTATTCAGACATACTGCCTGCTTTTTCCTTTTTGCCATCTCATAGAGGAAATAAATGCAAGCGAAAAACAACAACAACAAAGGCTTTGAATTTAACACTTTGGAAGAAAAGGTTTCCTTTTCCCACAGAAACAAGATGAACCTCTGTAACCCTCAGCTTGCCAAATTTATACTTGTACCAAACTTCATCTCTGCTGCGTCCTGTCTTCTCCTTCAGCCTCTTTCCCCTCATCCTTCGCTGCTCTCTGCTGATTCCCACTGGTTACAGAGACGAGCGAGGTGTCTGCTGGTGACACGGAGGCTGACTGGAGCCAAGGAGCCCAGCACAATCAGGATTTTTATGCCAACAAAAACCGAGAAGGCTTCATTCTTTTTCCATATAAATACAAACGTGATGCGATAGCAGCGGCTGAGGGCGCCAGGAAGGAACGCCGCTGCTTGGGAGCACACCAGCGTTCGGGGTGCGTTTATTCTGCTCAATGCACTTGTCAAACTCGACCTTTGAGCCTGTACTGTTTTACTCATCCAGTCTCTTGTTTCCTGTTTCTGATTTTATTCTTAAATGCTTGTACATTTTGAGCATTCAGGCTGAACTAGAGGAGCGGGGCTCTGCTCCCGTAGCTCTAACCTTTTGTGAGTTGGCCTCCGGTTCCTTGTTAACCAAAACCAGGTAATCCACCAGTGCCTACAGTCCCCAAGGAGAGAAGGGCTGTCGCACCCCACCAATTTGGTTGCAGCAGCACAAGGTGTGCTCCAGCCCTAGCCTATCCCTAACATTGGCTTCGGACAACCAAACCTCATTTCTCTTTACCATCATTTTCCAACGCGTTTTAATATCTGCGTTCGCTTCTCCAAGCCATTTGAGAGCACAGCTTCACAATGCTCTCATCTTGTGCATGAGTGCAGTGACTACCCCAGAAGCCAACATGAAATACATATCTAACTTGCTTTACTTTGTTTGCCCAAACATCTCTTTTGGTTGCACACACAAAGGCTGCTTTATGGTTTCTGGATTCTGCTTTTCAACAACCGTGCGTTGATTATTGAAATGTTTAAGCTGCTATTTAAGCAGGGAATCAAAACCACCCCAATCTTCAGGGTTTTTAAACTTGGTTTTAGCCAAATATTAAAATATCAGTGCAGAAGGGAGATACATTCCATGATGCACCAGAAGTTAAAAGTGCATTTTGAGCACTCTACGAACAACAGTGCTTAACTGCTCATAAATGGATTTTCATGTTTTTGGAGCGATTTACAGCGTGCAATAGGTATTGCACTGTAATCTAATGCACCACAATTGCATCATTTTTGACCAACTTGCTGTTGATAAATAATGCAAGCATTAGGTTATTAAATTTTTTACAATTAAGTGACTAAGAAAGCTGTTTATTGCCTTCCGTTGTACCCTCTGTTAATAAGATCGTTGTTGCAGATGTTCATGTATGCTGCATTGATGTTTAATGGTGCATGATGCTCTAGGTGGTTCCCATAACCTTGCTTTGTCTACTATGAGCTGACTCAATTGATATGATAATAGAGAAAAGAGGTCTGAAACAAGCTGGGCTGTACTGGCACGATTTGCATAACCTTTAAATTTGCCATCATTTGATAGCCAACTGCTTCTGAAAAAATTCTTCTTCGGTTGTCAGCAACAACAATGTACTGTACCAACAGCATCCTGCAGTTGGACAGGTGGAGAGGAAAGAGAGGGCATGCATAGTTTTCTTGCACTTTTATATTCTATCAGGAGATGTACTTATTATCAGATTTACAAAGCTGACAATTTGGAACAGAGTTCTGCAGCTTCGTTTGTGATCAATTGCTATTAGCCACAATGCATGGCCTGGCATCTTTTCAGGTTCACAGTACAATATCACAGTGTCAGATTACAAGGGACATAAATATTTGGTTCCATAGACTCCTCTCTGATTTAGCTTTGACTGCTAATCACTGGGGCTGGCAGGAGAATCAGGATGGATTAGGAGGGCAGTGGAGGGCACAGCAGTAGACTACAGCGGACAAAATCGACGTCAGCAGCCTTCCAAACTTTTAAATTTGTCTTCTGATGACTCCATGTACCCTTTTTTTTTGAACAAACATTAGTCTTACATCACTCAGTAGGCATATCCAAAACATAACAACACAGGAATAGTTCATGTTGACTGTATTCACTAAATCTGCCTCTGTATACACTTTAAGTCAGGTCTGCTTACTTTACTGACTTTATTATTCATAACAAAGAAAACAGCCACAGTGAGAGGGAGCCGGAGCCTACTTTCATTCAAAGGGGATCAACTGCATAAACGTTGTTTTTGTGGTGTCCAGGGGTTTATATGTAAGCTGACAGCTCACATTCTACACCATGCTCAGGTGTTTCACAGCACTGCTACATGAGCAACGTGCACAGCTACTTTTTAGATATGGCCTTTAAACAAGTTCCACTTTGCTTTACCTGCAAAATCTACTGTAAGAATCCCTGAGCCAAACCCATCAGAAAATCTCACAATTCCACTTTTAGACAACTAACTGCTTTTGAGAACTTCAATTAACCTCCCCAGGCGTTTTGTCATCTTACACAAAATGAATCCTAAATCCCCAAGTCAGGCAAAGCGAGACCCATGCAAACCTTCCCTTCCTTCACCTTTCCTGCTAGCCATCATCTCTGCTCTGTCCCTCCCGGAGCTAAGGATTTGTCTCCCATTCAATCACCTGTTTCCCACAACTTCCATTACTTGCAACTGGATGCTACAGCAGAGAAACTTCTAATCAAAGGGCTGGTTCCTATAGTTGGTTTTTGTCCAGGGTCACCACACAGACCCACATTTTACTATCCTTCCACTCTGTGCAATTATTTTATAGTGACTATTTGAGCAGGTAAAGATCAGAGGCTTGGAAACATAAGCTCCATCATTTATGGCAAAAGCATGACATGGATAGGTACAATTTAAACTTTTCTACAGTGTTCATTCAACTGTAATCACAAGATGGGAAATAAAATCTCTAGATTAAAGGTGATAGGCTATCAGAGTCTGTAGGGCACCTTCTGAGGAGAGATTCTGCTGCTCAAACTCCTCTGTGATGATTTGTTATGAAGTGAACTGCTGCCTACTAAAAAAGGCTAACACTGCCAAAATAATGGGGGAAAAAAGATCTCCCACAGGATATATTCTGCCTACATACCAGTGGTCAAAGGGCCCAGTTCTTCATGCACCTCGTTTGCAACAGACAGCAAAGAAGAAACCTTCAGGTAACGTGTCATCAAACCTCTCAGCATGGATCAAGTTTGCATTTTGTATAACCTCGAGGCAGACCACAAAGATGCAATTGGAGACTGCAGACAAAAAACCACCCATGGATCAGTAGAAACCATTAATATTCACGGATGTTTCAAGTCCTCCATGGCCAGAATCAATAGCCAATGAAGTTAATGAGACCTTTCCATTGATCTCAGAAGACACTGGGTTGAACCTCAAGAGGCAATAACATCATATCCTCTGTAAGTGTTCCAGTTGATAACACATGAGTTGCCATCTCCCATCCAGAGCTTCACCAGTGAACAACAGATCTGTTGTCTTACTTCTAACTGGTTCTGCAAACTGGGCAACGTACCTTTATCAAACTTAACATGGAGTGTTTAATATCTCTAATTGAAGAGCAGTCAAGGCCCCAGTAGATAATTGCAGTGTTAACACCAATATGAGATCCATAAATAAGACAATTGCTGTTTATATAAGAAGGAAACAAAAAGAAAAGCCCTTATTGTGTCATCCTCCCCAAAGATTGAGGTTTTCTTTTGTTTTAACTTTCAGCCTCTAGAAGCAATGCTTCAAACTCTTAGGTCTTCTAACACATCTAAGCCCATCCAATAGATTTAATCACTGATAAGTAGAGTTCTAAGTTCAAACTGGCCTTGACCTTGGGCAGTATGACATTATCTGAAAACCATTAATGGGCTGAAACTAAAGGAAAAGCTCATTAATAAAAGCAAAACCGTACAAAGGTAAAGGCAGGGGAGAAATAAAACCCCAGGAAAAAAAACCCAGAAAAAAAAAGAGGAAGTTTTATTAAAAGTATTGATCATGACCCAGGGCACCACAGACATTGATCTTCCCACATCTCCACAGGAGAAAAAAAAAGTCAACAAATTATTGATCTATTATGAAACCAGCTGAACAAGCCACACATTTAATTCCTTGCTATGAAAAATAGAATCACACCAAATTAGGGTAAAGAGAAAACGTATATATCTTAAATAACTAGATAAATATACACATCTCAGCTATATACCTTAAAAAATGCCTGTTTGATTAATGTCATAAAATAGCCACTCTGTTAGCATGGTTTGAACCTCAGTGTCAGGGGGTGAGGAGCCTCTGCACCGTAAGCCTTTAAAGATTGTGTTCCAGGTTTCAACTCATTGAAGCATTTGCTCTCAAGGAGAAATGGCTAAAGTCAAATACTGGATATTGCAGCAATACAGGAGGCACGTGTAGAAGTGGAGAGCTTTAAACTTTAAGCCTAACTGTCAGGGAAGGTGTATAGGATAATTCTTTCCTATGAAACAGAATACTGTAGTTTTGCATTTCCTCCAGTTGGTCCAAAAAGCCAGAAAGGTATTATTCACACTGACATCACGTTGTAGCTGTGAAAACAATTGCTGAACAGAAAGCAAAGCCAGCAGAATTTCACGTGTGGTGCCCGTGGAGAGGGGGCAAGTGACGTTTTCAGAAAGTGAGGGATAACCTCGACCGAGTCACATCCATCCACGGACACGTGAAAAGCACAAACTACATTTGGAAGGCTGTCACTAGTTCCAGTGGTTCCCAATTACTGAATGACCAATTCTGCTGTCATAGAATCATAGAATGGTAGTGGTTGGGAGGGACCTTTAGAGATGATCCAGTCCAAGCCCCCTGCAGAAGCAGGGTCACCTAGATTAGGTTGCATAGGAACATGTGCAGGAGGGGCTTGAAGACCTCCAAGGAAGGAGACTCCACACTATTCTTTTAATGTAATTCTATGATAAAATTGGTGGCTTTCACTGTATGAGATGTCAAAGAGATTGCTTCTTTTCTGATCGTATATGCATGGCTCTGCCCCCTTATTCTTTGGTCTTTGCTTTGCAGACAGTTCTTCATCGCTACCAACTGATCATGGAGCAACTTCACTTCCCTCTCTGGAGCTGCAGTCTTTGCTACATGGAAAAGGTCTACAGTTTGCACATACTGCAGCCTCATTCTTGTCTCCTGCTGCAAATGCTGCATTCTCTCCTTTCATGCTGGCACTAGAGCTCATCTAGACCCTGCAACGAGCTGGTTCAGGCAGCTCAACACCTTACTGGGGGAGGTTTCTGCCTGTTGCAGATACCAACTCAGACAGACCTTTGGTCTGCCTCAGTCCTGCTCCCACTCTTTAATGATCTCTCCATCATCATAAGATTTCTGCTAAGAAATCTACTATGCAGTGGATTTGTGTATTAACAAGAATTCTTTTTACAATTAAGCTACAAAACCCATCTTCCTAAATCTATCTGTTTGTATCTGAGAAACAAACACAGCAAATCTTCTGAGTACGAGGAAACACTGCCTGGTCCTGAGGAATGGGATAGAGGCACGTCTTTATGGCCTTTCCACATACATGTATTTTTCACAGCTTAAAGGGGCACTTTTCCCTCAGAATGCCACAATGTAAATTCACCACAGTACCTGAAGTTTGAGGTAGGTTTAGTAAGAGGCACAGTTTGGCCTTGAAAATTCCTAATTATTAGTGATTATACATGAAAAGTGTATTTCCTAGCTTCACTCTCAGCTTTTGGACTGAACTGGTGTGTTCACACATCAGACTAGAAAATACATCTTTGTCTTAAATCAACATGATGCTCCCGAACCACACACATATTACATTTGTGTCTTTGAGATACAACAGTTGATACACTTTCAAGTCCAGTCAAGACTCCAGTATCCAGGAACTTAGCTTTTCATGATGTTTCAGCTGTCTAATCAAATGCTCAGACCTCCTCTCCCACACAGCACGAATGGCCTCAGTCACAGAAAAGGTATTGCCAGCTTTGGGATTCATTAATCCCTATCAACAAATGTTCATTATGAATTTAGGTTTTGTGCTTTCTTAAGTCAAAACTGAACTAAAAATAATGCTATTGGGCTTTTCTACCTCCCTTGTTACAAAGTCCATTAGAGGACTAAAAGTTCCCTTTCTCCTAAATCCAGTTTTGGTTTTTTAAGCTTTTCTGTCCGTGTTTGAATATAAAGTGAGAGGAAAGAGTGAAAGGGTGCAACCCTGTGAAAAAGAGAGCACACTGTAATATAACCCAACTACTATTTCTCCAGGTCCAAGACACTACTTTTATTTGTGTGAACACATAGGAAGGCTGGCTGATATAAAAAAAGAGCTAGGCAAGGTTTTCTTGTCTGGAAGGCAAAGCATGACAGCTGTAAGCAGGGGAAAAAATAACACTTCTCCTTTCTTCTTGGAAGGGAACACACAACACTCAGTAACTTACAGAAAGAGGAGCTGCAAACAGGCCCACCATAAAATGTCAGCAGTGTCAATAGTAATAAATACTTTGATGTTTTATAGATAGGCTCAGAAGGTCACATGCTGGTCTATGACTGCAGCACAACCTGACAAAGAAAACCGACTGACCTCTGCTTAGAGTAAGTTGTTTGCTTGCACATCAGTCCTGTTTATTCCCCCAAAAAGCATACAGCATCACAACATGATGATTTACACACAGCTCTTAAAATCCCTCTAGCTTCCCCTGTGTTGACAATCTCTCTGAAAACAAGGGGTTTAAAACTCTTCTGAAACATTTAAGACCCAACACATCGTTGCAAAGTAAAAGAAGCTTCACCATTCACAACAACATACTGTTGTGTGTCGGTACCATTTAGATCTGGTTTTGGTTCTACCCAAACACATAAACTTTTAATTTATGAGCATCTCTGTATCTTTTGCCTTAAGAATGGTTATACTGGGTGACAGCAACATCCTTTTAGTTCAGCATCCCGTTGCAGGTAACAGGCAGAGGCAAATGCCTTAGTACTGCTCCAACATCAAGAGCTTGGTTGGTGGGTTCTGGTAATGTTGCAAGGTCTATCGTGACACATTAATTTGTCTACACTGTACATGCTGTTTGATTTATGGAATACATTAAAGCACAATCAGTAGAAATTAACAAAACTGTTTTGGCACCTACTATGTGGCACCAAGAAACATTTAAGGTGGACTTTTGTCATTTTACCACAAGTGCCAGCACTGCTTGACACAATAGTTACAACATCTCAAGTAACGTATTCCAAAAACTGGAGGAGATGTGAGGGGTCAGTAAGCCCTAACTGAGGTGGTTTTAATGCTTGAATCCTTTACAAAAAAAAGTCCATTTTTACTGCCTTATTGTAATGCACAAGGTTACTGCCAATGTGCCCTTAACAGAGGTGGTCTTGCAAACACGGTGGGGAAAGTTGTGTGTTCAGGCCCCAACATGCCAGATTTCATCATTCACAGCTTCCAAAATGCTGAAGTGGTTTTCTTTAATTTTGGATTGTTTTTCTTTCCTCTATTAAAGCTATAAAACAAGCCAAGTTTAAAGTTTGTAGCTTCAGCTGTTTTTGAATTATGCAAATATTTCAATATAAAAGTGTGTTTTTCCATCGCTTGAACCGATTCTGCTCAGACTTTCCAAAGATTTCCCTTTGGGCCAAGACCAGCCATAAAACCTATCTGACTACAAGTAATTTGTTTAAAAATGTTATGAGCAACTCTGTGAAAAGGATAGCTTTCACAGTGTTTGATTCTGACAAATGGTATAGCACACATAGAGATATGACATATGTGTTCTTGCCAGAGCTTGTGAGTTTTGGTGCGTTTCTTAAAAGCTCCAGCTGCTGAAACCAGGAGGTTGGATGTGTTCAGAACTGTCCCTGCTCTCCTTGCATGTGTGTTCTTTATGGTTACAGGAAAAAAAAAGGATAGAAACGTGAAATGCATGTATCACAAACTCAGGAACCCTCAGTCAAATCCAGAATCTCAGGGCTAGGAAGAGGGATGTGATGGAACAAGGCTGTTGCAGTGGGAGCAGAGTCTTCATAGCCAAGTAATGGATGAGGAGCAAGGAATTAACCCAGCATTGTTCCTCAAATAACATCTTATAGTAAGCAAGTCTATAGATCTAATCTTCAGTTACCAGTATCTTTTCCAAAGTATAATCCTCTGCTCCGAGGGGTTTCATCCCAGGTGCCTCTCACAGGCTACTCTTAACTCAGTCATGTTGGAGAAGGATGCTACAGAAAATCACAGTGTTTTTGCCAGTGTTAATTCTTAAAGATTCAATAACTTCTTCAGTAAAAAAGATAAAATTCAACATCACCAAAAAATGTACCTCAGGTTGCCCAGAGAGGTGGTGGATGCTTCCCCTGGGAAACATTCAAGGCCAGGCTGGACAGGGCTCTGAGCAAAGACATCTAGTTGAAGATGTCCTTGCTCGTTGAAGGGGGGTTGGACTATATGACCTTTAAAGGTCCTTCCAACCTAAACACTCTATCATTCCATGGCATGAAGAGGAAAACTGCAGACAACAATCACTTGCACATGCTCCATGGTCTTATTAGAGGCTGACAGTTAATTTAGTCAACGTTTCATCTGCCACAGCTTCTGTGTGTCAATCCTAAACACTCCTTTCCGTCCCTAGAAAACACACTGATCACACTCAGCTTGAATTTGAGCTTGCCTCTTCCTTGCAATTATTCCTACTGACAGAGAACAGGAAGGAAAGGGAGAGAAAACGGGCCTTGGGGCTGGAGTACAGTGATGGAGGAGATGTGAACAGACAGTAGAAAGACCCAAGGTGCTCCATGATAAAACAGAGAGGAAGCTTTTATTCTGAAGACACAAACAATTCAGACAGCCAAAGAAAGGGGACTGACAAATGGGAATGGTTTAGGTTGGGATTGCTGATGCAGTTACTGTCCCTGTTTTCACAGTCTGCTTTGGTGGCACTGACCTCTCTCCAGGTTGCTTGTGGATTCACGCCTGAGTGTCAACAGCTCTCTGTTTGTTCGAGGTGAGCCACGAGAGGCTTTAGTGGGCATTAAAATGATGTTGTGGAAACTGCAGCAATTCATAAAATGACTAAATTGCTTTCCAATACAGCTGGAGCAGATTTTTTGAGGAAGTAAGACATTTCACATGTCTCAGCCTAAGCTCTGTACCTCGCCTGTAAGAGCTATATTCTCAGAACTCTTTGGTCAATGTTTCTTTCCTTTTCACAACAAACTGCACAACTTTCTTCCCAGATATCTGTTGATACTTCCATTCTCTGGCCTGTCCGTGAATCAAAAACTCATGCCACAGTCCTCTCCACATGTGTATGGTTATCTAGCCCTCCTCATCCCATCAAAAACCAACCAAAGGCAGCCCACATCGAGTTTCCAGCACATATAGTTCTGTGCTCTTTCATGAATGAGCTGGCAACCTTGCAACAACCCTTTTTATCCATCTTATTTTCTCTCCTTCCACCCAGAGCTGTATCAAAGTGTATCCCTTCATTATTTCCATTACCTGATCTGCCATTCAACCCACACACAACTCATGGAGGAGCTGCTCCCCTTCTCTCAGAACCCAGCACCATCCACGAAGGATGGGTAAAGGCAGCAGCAGAAGGGACGAAAGAGTCCTTTGGCTCCATACTGATCCCCTCTTGTTGAGTCACTGCTGACAGAAACAATCTTTCCAACTAATATGTTGTTATTATTATTAACCTGGGCAAAATATAAAGTACCAACAAGCATGTCTAAATCCACAGCTGACACAGCAGACAGCACAAACTCTTCACAGAAAGGCAGGATGACCAGCCACACGCTGCCTGCTTTTGCCATCCTGTGCATTAGAGAGGGAATTCATTTTATACTGGTAACTACTCCTAACTGCAGTAATTCTTCCAAAGATCACTTAGAAACTTTTCATGCTTTCCACTGTAGGTCTCAAAGCACAACTAGATGCAAGTAGTGTTGAGATAAGTGTGTTGGCAGCACTGTGTGCCAGCCCGTGCTATCGTCACACGCTAAACATTAAGGGACGGCTTCTCCTTCTCTACCTACTATTTTAATGTGAGGGGGTGGGAAAAAGATGAACCCCACCAAAGGAAGGAAGAAGGGGGAAAACAATAACAAATTGGTATCTCTTTCAAGGATTGCCCCACAGGCCAAACATTTTTATGTTCTTAATCATTATTAAATGACTTAACATGACACACAGAGCCCGGCGAATGATTGCATCCTGACATGAGAACGAATTACAAATGAAATGAAAGATCAAGCTGTATTAGAGGACTGCCTCTGGGAAATGAAAATCTTTAATTCTCTTTTATTATTGACATTTATTTGGCTGCCATGAATAACAACATAGCAAAGAGATTCAGCTATGCTTGTGCACTGAATAGCTTATCCCACGGCTCAAAACTGCCTTAACATTTATCATGTTTGCTTTTGTAGCTGACACCACTGCATCCACTCTCTATCCATCTTGCATTTAGCATGCACATAAAGTGCATTCTGGAATTTAAGTTCATTTCATAGCGAACAAACAGCTAAGATTAGCAAGTGTCAGTCCTCAAATAAGCTCCCAGTTGTAAAAATATCAAAGAAGGGATTAATGGATTTGTTAACAACTCCAGTTTGAAGAAGGAAATAAGTACACAGTGAAAATTAAATAAGAGCACAGGAGGGTTACATGTAAGATCTAGGTTTACTACTGTTATTACTAGCTCCTGTATGAAAACATGTCTCTACTGCTGCTTTTCAGTCAACTGTACAACACTCCAGTGGAGTGCCTCCATATGGGCCATTCAGGTAATGCAGCAGCTTTCTGGAAGCAACACTCACACCGTTATTCAGTGAGGTACCCGACTCTCAGTGACAAAACAGGAGAAGCAGCAAAGGACTGGAGAAATCATTGCAACTGCTGTTAAGGATGATCCATATAGCAGTGACATACCTACCCAGTGCCTAGCCCTGCAGCCACAGTCCGAAGCCAATTCTGATTCTGAGGCAAATATCATATGAGTGAGCCCCAGTCCCTGAGGTGCAAAGCTTCCTCAACTTCACCTGCCTTCCAAAGCAGGAATTCAGCCCTGACTAACAGCTTACCTCGTGAGGGAACCAACAGCTAACACGCCTTGCCACAGCACGTGTTTCTAATAGCTCTATTTAGTCTAGAAGCATAGGTGGATGGAACCAAAGAGGCTGTCAAAAGGCAGGCAGTCATGTTTATAATGCTTAAACCCGTGCGTTGTACAGCATCAATTTAGACAGCACAAACTACTTGTATCCCTGCTAGAACACCTCTTTCCCACACACTCCTTTGAGAATAGAAGAGCAGACGGCTGAGAAAGAGCTAAAGTGAGACTTTCTGCTCAAAGCAAAAAAGCCTGGAAATTCACTTAGTGCTGGATTTCACTTCCTCCTCTTCACAAATGTTTAAATATACTGTAGTGTTGCACAGCTGCTCTCAGCAGGCAGAGTGTGTTCTTGTTTGCAGCAAAGATGGCTACACAGATAAAATCTCAAGTCATAAAAACCTTGAGTAAAACCAACTGGATCAATATTTCAGATCTACGTTATAAAAAGAACTTGAGATGTTGAGAAACAAATTCCCAGGCGTTCCTGTGAAATATCAGCTTCCCAAATTCAGACTCTTAGAACAATTAAAAGCCTAACAGATGAGAGGCACAAACTAACAGCAGAGAGGCAAACGCTCCCCCTACCACTCAGCAGCTCTAATCGGTACAACAGCGACTTGCAATTGACTCACTGGAATATTCACTGGGAGAGACAATGGAGATGTGAACAACATACCTGTAGCCATAACAGTGTCATCTTTCCCCTGGGTGAAGACCACGATTCGTTGCCTTTTGGTGTTCACCTTTGGCAGGGCTTGTGTCTTCCTGGCTATCTCTTTAATGTCTTCAGTCTGTTAACAGAGAGAAAGGACTGTCTTGTTTTACCAGCACACTAAGAGCAGCGAGAGATTAGAACTTTATTAGCAGTTCAAAGATTTGTTTTCTTACAGCACAGTATAAAATAGGACTCTGTTGTCAGCAGAGGAAGGTTTCTGAGAGGAGGAACACTGCCTTCTCCTAAGGGTTTATGTAGTACTACGAGACCATTGTTTTTAATCTGGATAATGATAGTTCAGCTATTCCAATCGCTGCAAAACTGCAAAGCTAACAAAGGAATTACAGAGCATTTCCTAATGAGCAATTAGTGGGTTTCTTTGCTGCTGACTGGATTCTAACCTCAACTATCATAAAATTAAACATGAAATTGGTAAGAGAATACTTTGGATAAACTCTGAGCCCGATTTCCATCCAATTTAGCCAGGCTTTATAGCACTATAATCCCTCTGATTTCAGCAGGATTACAAGTACTGTTTCTCTAACTTCCCTACAGCAACTGATCTCAGCAACCAAAGTGACTGCAGGCAGTGGGTGCAGAGCCCAGGCGAACAGGCTGTGTGCTCACCAGCCCGTCCCGTGGCTGAGATGCAGGGAGGCAAGGAGGGAAAGCTGTATTCAGTGGGGCACAGAACATCCTGAGTTCTCTGAAGCTGCAAAAATGTCAAGAATCTTTGCTTTAAAGAGACTTTGTAGGGCCACGGTGCATGTGGGTAGGAACAGAGAAACTGCCCAGCTGAACCCAACCTCTCGTCCATCCAATGTCATCGACAGCAACAAGTGGGAAACGTTGAATGCGATGCAAGGAAGCTTCACTGCACAACTTGTCATTAGAATATTATGCTTCCTATTCCCACAGCTGCCTCCTGATCTGAAAGACAAGGATCTCAATTTCGAATTTACTTTTCAATCTCGTCTAAATCTGGGTATTCCTGTTATTTCTGTAACCACCCAATCCCTTTATAATGCTGTGTGGGAAGCTTCTGTGCTCAGATTTAGCTCAAGCCAGTCAACGTTACAAATCAACTTTGGTATACAGAAACTCATTTCTTGCCATCATTTCTATTTTTTTTCTCTTTTACTCCCTTCAACATTAGGAAAAGTAAGAAATACTGTAATTATTCTCTGTGCTGTGTCCCACTTTATTCACATCTGTATTAACAGTTTGCTCCTGCATAAAATCAACTGCAGTGATACCTGTCTGATTTGGTGAGGGCCTTAGCACTGAATATATGAAAAAACAAGACATTTCTACATTGTTTTGTGTCCAGCTGGTGAAGAGTCCCATCTCATCTTTTCACACAACTACATAATGAATACAATTCATTTATAAAGCTGCCCAGAGTGGTTTCAAGAGATTTACCAGAGCTGTTACAATTAAATGATACCATTAATAAATTGATCTTTATCTTCCCAAATCAGCAGTGTTATTTCCAAACAGAGGTATGGTATGTGCTACTTTGACTGCAGCTGCCAGTCTGAAGAAGAGACTGATTATTTTTCATCAGCAGGTCAGTTAAACCCTTCAAGAACTACAATCTGTAACCCATTCAGCTCTGCTTACTTGCTGATTTTTTAATGATCTTGTTGATCTTCAAGCACTTCTCCTTTCTCATGGGCAGCAAATATGCCAGGCTTATATACACACAAGTAACTGTGTGAAAATTATCTAGCTCATATGCAATACTCTTAGCCTTCCTTCAATTTCTCCTCCAACTCTGCTAGTCCATGAACCCCTTGATTTATACACATTTGCCAAATGTGAAGATACTTTCCCCTTAGTTATTGGTCTCTTTATAAAATCATCTCAGATTTATCATTTGCATATACTATCCTCTGTGTTATTTCTTCCTTCCTCCTGCTTAGACCACTAATATAGCTTTTAGAAGGCAACAACTTCCACCAGAGAAGAACCTCAAACATCTCTGCACGGATTGAGGAGTGAACACGGGCCATCTCATCCCTCACCCTCAAAAAGCAAGGAGGGCCTCAAATATACCAGAGAAAAAACCCTGACATTGCTGCTCTTGTGCTTTGGAATGTCTTTTTTTAAAGAGATTTGTGAACAGCAGGTATCAGTTGCTGAAGAGGGGGTGGGTGGATGGATGGATGAATGGATGGATGGATGGATGGATGGATGGATGGATGGATGGATGGATGGATGGAGAATTACAGCCTTTCAGCTTGATAATATGTAGGCTTCTGAAGGTTTACCTAGATTCTGAACTATGTCAGGCCTTGATAAAGAGATCTGTGAACTAGAAAATGCAATAAAGCATCATGGAGATCAAAGGAAACAGGAGAGGGTAGGAAGAGGCTAGTAGTGATTTTAAAAAGAACATTTACCGTGGGGCAAAGCAGGCAGATTACTGAGATGCAGAGACTACAGCACAAGATTAGGGTAAAGCACTGTCTTCACAGGCAGTGAATTTTCTATTTATTTAATAGTTTTAAATTGCCATAGAGCATGAAATTCACAAAAAAGGAAAACACTGATGCGCTCCAGGAAGGGATGGCATCAGAAATAATGAGCTGGTTATTACAGATATGTGTTGGTCAGGAGATAAAACAAAGGAAATCATGGTCTTCAAATATCATGATTGATTTTACAAAAACACAGAATCACTGAATGGAAGAGACTTCCAAAGACCATCTAGTCCAAGCCCCCTGCTAAAGCAGCTCCACCTAGATCAGGTCACACAGGAACGTGTCCAGGTGGGTTTGGAAGCCTCCTGAGAAGAAGCCTCCGCACCTTCCCTGGGCAGCCTGGGCCAAGGCTCCCTCACCTCACAGTAAAGAAGTTTTTCCTTATGTGGAACTTTTCCTTAAGTGGAAGTATTAATGAGCTCCCCCCTCAGTCTGCTCTTCTCCAGACTAAACAGCCCCAGGTCCCACAGCCTTTCCTTGTAAGGAAGATGCTCCAGCCCCCTGATCATCTTGGTGACCCTGCGCTGGACTCTGTCCAGCACTTCCCTGTCTCTCTTGAGCTGGGGAGCCCAGAACTGGACACAGGACTCCAGATGAAGCCTCACCAGGACAAAGAATAGCTTGTATTTCAGCAAAGTACAACGGAAAACTAACTCTTGGTGAGGTTAAGCATAACAATACCAAATCCTTTGGATGTGGTATCTCTTACAAAGAACAATCCAGATGTGTGCCATGGAAGTGTTTTCTCCTGCTTACAACAAGCTGTTCTTCCTTCAGAAAGGGTGTATTTTTCCCTGAAGTTGATTTGATTGCACCTCTTTTTTTCAGACATTGCTTCAGATATGCTTAACTCAATCCACGTTTAAAAGACCTATCCAGTCCACATGAACTGCTCAAAGTACTGAGAAGCAGAGAAGCAGCGAACTTAGAAATAAGAAGCCAATCACAACCAATGGCACTAAAAAGATTTCAGATTATTCTTGATAAAAATCAACACTCTTTCCAGGTTGTAATTCCAATTTAGCCATCAGCAACTGCCCATCACCTCTATGAGAAACATCCTCCTGATTTTTGCCCTGGTCACTCGAGTCCTTTGGGGTCTTTTTTCTCCATGTTTCACCAGTTTTCTATTTTCAATAGAAATAACATTTACAAGTTTTGAGAGCTGCTGGAAAATGTTCTTTTTAATTGAAAGGCTAATTGAAGCTCCAAGTTTTTCCTAAGATACTTTATTAGTAAGCATAATATACTTGGTTTTGCCTCCACAGCACAGTGGGAAAACAAATCTGTGGACACTGACCAAATTTTACACATCTCTGTCAGTAAAATTGACGTGTGGGCTGTGGCCAAGTAAGGGGGGTAGTAAGAGATAAGATCATAATCACTGTGCACTTTACTGATAGGCTGTAATCAAATGTGGCAGATTTAGGATGTTCAGAAGGAACTGTGCTAAAATCTCTAAGCAAGCACTAATGGAAAGGTTAATACGGTGGTAGTTAGCAGACACCAGGAAAAGCAGTTTGTCACTAGAACTGAATTTAAACCAGGCACACTCAAAGCCTTTAGCTCAAGGGGGCAATAAAAATATAGAATGGGTAGACTTAATACACTCCTTCCTTTCTTTTTATTGTCTAGCTACCAGAGGGTACCAATAATTTGTTATGCTTCATATTATATTTGGAGGCATCTGTGAAATTCACTCATTTGATGGAATAAACTCCAAGTGTGTTTTTATGCTAACCATACAGATTATACAAATGAAAATTGACAGTGATAAAAAAGTCTCCGTTCCTACAGAGCAGCCACGTGGCTTTGGGAGACAGGAACCCAAACGGGACAGCCCACGGTTTTAACATGGAAAACAGCGATGGCATTGATGTACCTGCTGGTATATGGTTCTAAGGAAGTGGAAACTGGAGGACAAAAGCTGTCAGTCCTTGCCTGTGGTTTTTATACGCCACAGAAGCGGCGCGTTCTCAAAGCGACGCCGTTCGAATTGCGCGGCTCCCGTTCTTCACGCAAAAAGGGGTGCTGAGCACTCCAACTCCTGCCTGTCCCTCTACACTGCAAACAAATCAATGAAGGTGGGTCTCATTCCAGCGGAACCAATCAGAGCCCTGCACTTTGGATTTCAGGGAGATCGCTTGCTATCCTCTAAATTAGCGCAGCCCTTGTCACGTTAATGATGGCATTTAAAACCTGCCCCTTCGAACTCAGCCTTGGAGACCAATAGCTGATAGCTCTCCCGGATTAAGTTATCTGCCTTTAGCCAATGGGAGACACTATTCAAATAAATACCTCGAGAAGAGGAAACCAAAAGCTCTGAAAGGAATCCTTGCAAAAATCAACAGTGTTTACTTCAAGAAGTGGAGGGTCAGGCGTTTTGAGAGCACAGATGGGAAACACCAACTCGAATGTGTTTCGAAGCACAAATTCCACGCTACCCCTTCTTGAAAGAAGCTGTTTGTAGAAGCCAGGTTTACACTAATCAGTACCTAACAATTTCACACCCAACCTTTCCAGGGCTCATTTGCATAACGACAGTCCACACATGGCAGGGATTTAAGTTGTATTTCGCTATTTAGTCTTCCTTCGCCACTGCTTCGGCAGCGAATCCTTACGGAGTGTAATGCAGCTAATGAGGTAGCTTTTTAACTGAACAAACTGACAGGTCCCATATCTGCAGAGGCAGCTTGAAACCGTGCCCAACCTCTCGGCTTCCCAAGAGGCTTTTCAAAATTCAATAAATAACATCTGTAGGCGATGTTGGGTGCAGACCTAGCAGAGTGCGTCATAACACTGAGCTGGCAGAACAAAGAAACCATGACGACTGCCAAGTTTCCATGGCAACCGCTGCGAGGCTTGGAGAGTATAATAGCACATCAATCATTGTCCAAAAGAACTTCATTATCAGCAAGCAAAAAAAAAAAACCAAGCCCTTTAGGATCTGTTTAGTGTGCAATTGTGGGTTAACTCACCTCAAAGCCTTGCTCTCTGGCAAAAGTGGCAGCTTCCTGAAATAATCAAAAAAGAACAGTTAATTATGAAGTGCTGGATAATGAAGAAATAACACATTTGGAAACTCATTCTGCCAGTTTTCCTTTGACACGATTATCTCAATATACCCATATACAGTTGTTCAATTCTGATAGTCGCACCAACAGCTTCCCCCTCCTTCCCTCAAGCCCATCAACAGTACAATGGCAACACGTTCCACAAGTTCAAATAAAGAAGGTACAATATGTGTTGTTTTGGGTTGGTTTCTTTTTTCCAGGGGAGGAAAGTTACTTCTGGAGAGAGGACTTTGGCTAGGAAGCCACTACTTCAAACCCCAGGCAAATCCTTCCCTAAGGGTTTGAATGGAATTTGTATCATATCTCCATTTCTGTGTGGCACTTCATGGGACACAGGTTACCAAGCCACTGGAAAAAAAAAACAAGAGAGAGAATTTGTCATCTCCATTGCTTTAAAAAAAAATAGGATGACAAAATGTGTTCAAACCCTTGTGGTGGAATCAGAGGAGCTTTTTAAAACACTCTGATGTCTTAATCACTGCTTTAGGCAATTTAACTATGTTCTTTCCCTGAAAGAACAGAGGAAACATCAGGGCATCAGAATGTCCTCATTTCTTATTTATATTGATTGGAACAATTAAAAATCTGTGTTGATATAAAAGCAAGGAGACAGAAGACAATAGCGATGTTTTCTACCTTAATACTGCGGAAAGCCCTCAAAGCCTTCGCCTTTTAACTCACATTCTTCCAGATCATCTTTGCCAAGTGATATTAATAGAGGCACAAGTCTTGAGCCAAAATGGTGAGTTCATCTGACTTAACTAACTACCGTACCAAACCAGTTAAGCCCAGTGCCCCCACGCCAGCTTCCAAAACACACGCTTGTGCCCCTAGATGAGCTGCCAGTTTTGGGGGGCTACATAAGAGCCCAAAGTGGGTACAGTTGATTACAACAACAGTTAAGTTGAGGTTAATAAAATGTGATAAGCTGAAAAGCACAACTCCTCAGGCTGCTTGGCTGCAGAAACATAAGGCTGACCGGGTTAGCCTTAGCTGATGTTGACAGAAAAACTGAATCATGGTCCTGACAATTGGGTGCGGGCAAGGTTAGCCACTTTGACAATTTACTTACAATTGAATTCCTTCTTGTACATCACACAGTCAATGACATTTGCTAGCCTGGCTGTCAAGAAGGAGTGTAGGGTTCAAAGATATCATGCAGTGTTTTCCTAAACCAGCATGTGATTAACAAAGCCTATGCTCGTAGGAAAAAGGGAGCCTGCGAGCTTTCACTCTGAAGCGATGCGCTTACAATGAACTGCAACACAATGAAGAAAGCCTCAAATGGGACTGGGACACAGGAAAAAAAACCCAAGAGAAATAAGGGGAGTGGTAAAGGGGCAGAGAATAAAAACAACGGACTAAAAGCTCTGTACTGCAGCCAAATGACTCGGACCTCAGGATTTTGGTAGTGCAAACGAAATCGGAAGTTACACTGATCTGTCCTAAGGGGATTTCTTTCATGTCCCACCACAGCAGGACATTAACATCTGCGTTAAACTATTGTTTGGCCAAGAAACTGGACACCAGGACATTCTTACATCTGTGAAATAAAAACCTATCCCAGTTAAGTAGTGTTTCCTGATGTGGGAGACTTTTGAGGGGATTCATCTTCATTTTGTGTTCTGGGGCACCCATGCATAGCACGTGTGGTTTGAGAGACCTGGCCCTTCCACGAGAAAGGATAAATGATTGCACGTTTGGTACAAAAGCATCTCATCTTTGGATTTGCCTGGTAAGAGCATCATCTTTTAGCCCGGTCTGCTGCCTGGCTACATGAATAATGGTAGCTAGCATACAAGCATAGATTTTCCTGCAGTTGACCTCTACTCTCAGGGTGTGTGAACACGCCAAAGAACAACAGCAATCTTAATTTTCTCCTATCAAAAGAGCCTCGGAACAACTCCTGAGCAGCTTCTCTCAGCAAGGACTGTGCCTACAGCCCCCCTAAGAATCAGCCTTTCTCAGAATTACATCCATTTAAGAGCTAAGGCCCTTCCAGTAAGGAAAGATACGGAGATAATAAAGCTCAGAAGACACACTGGAGACTACAGCTTGGTGAGAAGCGTGAGGCAGGCCCTGGACGTTAGGCACAGTTCAAAGTAAATTAACCAGATAAAAGCGAGGAGAACCTTTTAGTATCTATTCACAATAACAGTGAGAACAGGAAACAAGCAGACCCCATCTGTGCAGCCCTAGGGCACCTCATACTGAGCTTCACGTCTCTAATAAAGTAGTCAGGTTTAAAATCTAAGTGGCTGTAACATGTGGAGGTTGCAGCGGCCAGCCAGGGCGTTCCCCGATGCAGGTGATAATCAGAATGATAATCACTATATTTACAGGCTTTCCATTCTATATCTGACATTGGAAATCACGAAGAAGGAGGGATTAAGGAAATAAACAACCTCCACAGAAGCTGTAGCGCTCCCCAGAGAATGCAGCATTTCCATTGAAGCGTGACATGCGACAACAGCAGAGCAAAGCAGCCACACACCATTTTCTTAGGAAGCTTCATTTCATGTCAGGAGTTCTTTCAGGTTTGATGAACTTTGGGCTTGACTCGCTCATTACTGCAACTCAGCATTTTCAGAGCTATTTTCCATCATTGCCTACGAGGGAACAGCTCATTGCCTAAAACCTTCCCCCTCACCTTCCCCTCCTTCATACTCAACACGTTACAAACTCACGGTCCTTTCTCTAGATAATCTCCTTACTAACCCTGACAGCAAATTTACTGCTGTTTATGAAACATTATTTGGCTACTGGAGTTTGGGTTGGGGGGGATGAGGAGAACAAAAAGCTAAGTTGAGTCACACTGGAAAAAGCCTGTGAACAGCCTCACTTAATGGGAGCAACACGGTGTCACCCAAGCTAAAACACACCCTCTCCTTTGCACAATAGTGAGCAGTTTACACAGGAAAGCGAGATAAATTAAAGAGATAACTATAAAAATAAAGACAGCTTCCCTTAGCACTGGCCTTGCTGTTATGTTAGGATCCCTTGCTAGCTGAGAACTGTTTCCAGCCTTGCGTGTATTTTATTGATGTCGGGAGTCCCGTGCATTTAGGAAACGGAGCTGTCTATAATCTAACTGGAACAGGATTTGTTAAATTCTGACCCCTTTTATCACCAGTGATACAAACTGTTTGTAGGTAAACAGAACCACAGCCTCAAACACAGACTCCATGAGCATCTGCACTTCTAGGAGTGCTTGTTAGCTCCCTATTTTAGAAGAGTTTAATGATTATAGAGTCACGATGGCTCAGCTTCAAGAACTGTACATTCCCTTTGCCATAACACACAGCAAGCACGCCATATATTACATCTTCCTGACACATTCAAACCTCTTCTTTGGTTGGTACCAAGGTTTTGTGATGACTCGATCGTATTAGTTCACCATTAAATGGACAGCATTTAAAACACCGTATTGCTGAAATTAACCGACAAAGATGGTTTCAGAAGAATTATCTACAATATACCTTTTAACCTTTACATGGAGAAAAAGAGCACAGTAAACGAAATTTGCATTCATTGCTGAAATCAACATTAGCTCATAAAGAAATGATAAAGCAGCAGGGCAGCAATGATGCCCTCGCACACTGAATGCATCTCCCGTAATCACACAACCACGCACACGCAGGGACCAGCAAAGCTCATCCCTCCCCTGCCATCCTTTGGTGAGGAAACATCTCACAGAATAACCTAAACTCACCTATTATGGCTTGCAGCTCTCCCAAATTCTCTCTTTTGCCTTGGTAGGGGGGAAGAAAACTCCCCACCCTGGGTTTTGATTTACTTTGTTGTCAATTGGGAGATTACTGACAGGTTTTTGTGGAATTCCTATGGCAGTAACTGTAAACTTGCTCACTTCATAAGCCCCAAAGCAGCCCTAGTCATGTCAGGAACACCATCCTCTTCCTCTGCATAACAAACTGTGGGTTCAGCCCAGCCCATGAATCGAGCCCCTCACACTGCAGCAGCAGATCCCTGCAGTACAAGCTAAGAAATGACGAAAAGAGCAAACTTGAGGGGACTCAGTGAGAAACATTAAATGACTATGAGGACCATCCACACTGCCTGCCCTCGATGGAACCTCCTGGTGCCAACCATGTTGGATTACAACTTGAATACTACTCGCCCCATCACACCTTCCAAGACTTTCTTTAGCCACTAAAATCTCCGAAAAACCAACCTTAAACACTTCCTTCCTTTCATATATTTCAGAAGGAAGAATTGTTAGTTTTCTTCCATTTACATTGTTTCACTGAACATAACAAAGGCTACTTTTATCTCAGATAATCCCCTTTTTCTTCAGTATTGTCATTTAGCACTATCCATCCCACCCACGAGCTCATCTCCAGTCCTGGTATAACTTTGTGTTCTTTGTACTCTCTCTTGCTTTCCTCCAGATTGCCTTGTTTGCCAAATCTCTAGCACTAAAACCCTACATGAAGTGTGTGACAACAAGAAGATGGGAATAGAGGCAAGACTTGCATGGCACTGATGCACACTGATACCTACAACTTCACTCTGTAGAAGCCTGACTCAACGAACGCTGTTTTACACTGACCATCTCCCTTCTCAGAGAGAGGTGCTTTCCATTCATGCTTTCCTAAAGGATGGTATACTTGTAAAACTTTCTAAAACAAACCAAAAAACCCAGCAACCAACCAACCAACAAGGCACATGGTACTTGTTTGTCCCCCTGCACTACAGAGACTGTAAGTCTTCAGCTTTATTACAATTACTAACACTCGCAGTTCATCTTTCTTTAGGTGGGCACATTTGTCCTTCCTATTGGCTTGTCCCTCCTGTCATCTTTCCCTGTCCCTAACAAAGAGCTTTCTGATAAACCTCTGTGCTTTCAGACCTATATCCTTGGTTTTATGTACTCCATAGGCACTGTGAACCTCTGATTTCAGCAGTATCTCTTGCGCCCAGTAATTCTGAACACCGGCCAACAAAAGCCATGTTCTTTTGTTAAAATTGCCCTCCTCTTTTTGTCAGAAAAGAAGTCACAAAGAATCACTTAACAAGATCACCACGTGTCCTGCTTTTGGTATTTCCTTCATCACAGTGCAGGAGCCAAGGTGGTTTTTCAGAAAGGGGGCCAGTGAGCTGTGTCATCACATGTTTCCCACTCTTCTTGCTCCAGGCTGGTTTATGACTAAATATGACCCTGGATGGGGTGTTCTTATAGCAAATCCAGGTATTTAAACATAAAGATGCAGTAATATGGTGTCTTTATATCACACACATGTGTATAAACATGTTGACACACACACATGTAAAACAGCAGATCCACAGTATTAACATGATGAATGAACAGCCTGCTCTCATGCCAGGCAAATAGGGGTGATGTCAAAGCTGTGCTAATGACAGCAATGACCTACCTAAGGGATCACTGCTGGAAACCACCAGGTGATGAGTTGAAAACGTGATTTCAACAAATGGCCACTATTATTCTGTTATTGAAAATGAATGGATGGAAAGACTGCAGGGACATAGTTCCATATGGATCACTGATCTTTAGTGCCAATAGTACATTTACTGTAGTTAGTGGCAAGATACACACATTCCTCTTCAGTTCAGCACTAAATAGTTACCAACAGTTACTCAAAACGCTGTAGATCATCCCAAGCAGCCTTTTATATCACTGTAGTGATTTAGACAGGCATTACTTGAAGGTCAACCATTACTACATTTCACTGTGTAAAAGCAATACAAGCTTACATGCCTTTATTAATAGATGGCCATTTATAGAGGCACTCAGGGCTCAGGAGGCAAATGTGATTTTATCCTCTTCTTTCCCCCCACAGACAGTTGCTTTAACACGGGTCCCACGAGAGTTTGAGAAACAAGCATCTACCTGGCAGATTTTTGCTACACGTGGTGAAGTCTGAGCTATACTTGGAGATGTGTTAAACTGATGTCATGCCTCAGGATCGTTTCCATTTGACAAGTGCAGACGACGTGATTGGGTCAGTAGTGTACAACTGCTCACCTTTCAGAGGAGACCTACAGAAGCAATCATGTAATGGACAGACCCTGCACACAGCTTGAGAATCAATCAGCAGTACCCAAGCAAGAATCTACCCCTCGCTGGTTAGTCCTGAAGAAAGCTCAGCTGGCACCAATTGGATGGGCAGATTATCATAAAGGAACAGTGAGGTGGGTTTCTTGCCTCTTTACTTTTCCCATGAGCGATGCCAGACCACCAAATTGCTTTTCTTCACAAACAACAGCAAGAGTTCATACCAAAACCTAAAACATGATTTCAGCTTGCTCCAGTAGTACCACAGACACTGGCAAATGCATCTAGGCTGCCTTCATCCAGTGGGTGAAAACATGCAATACTATACTAAGCAGTTCAAGGGAATCATCAGAACGAGCATAAATACCATACGGGGTTAAAGCCAGAATGTTCAGAGGGGGTTCTAGCACAGTCCCAGAGGGTTTTGTCTCAAAAAGCCTAGTGTGAAAAGAATTAAGAAACAAACATATTTCTTGTACTGCTTGGCTTCACCCTGGAGTGTCTGTATCATGTACAACTCATTAATATTCAAGTTATTTATCCTTCCATTCAGGTTATGACCAGAACTACAGTTCCTGATAGAATCTTCTAGGGAAAAAAACCCCAAACACCTTGAGTCAGAGCTAATGCCATTACAGGGTCTGCAACAGCTGCAGCAGAGATATGCCTCTGAGCCATTTTGAATGTTATGGTGGATAAAGAGCTATTACTTATATCTCTACCTGACATCCCTACCTAAAGAACTATCTATGACTCTGTGTGTCTCTGCTCACGTTATGAGCATTAAATTAGTGCATGATGCTTCCTTCCACCACTTCTCTATACAAATGTGTCTGTCTCTGTCTTAAAAACAGATGCATCATGATCAGAGGAAAGGGAGAAGAAAACAGAAAGAGTCTTTCCTTAACCACCACTGAATCAGAAGAACGTAATACAAATGAAAACAAATAACTTAAAATTAATTTAATAGCTGGAAGAGTTTTATACCCAAGTAAAAGAATGTGCAGGGTCCTTTGAAGTCTTAACACTGCCTATTGGATGCTCTTAATGCCAACTTTCTGGCTGAAGGGTGACAAACAGTAATAAAAGATTCCATCATTTTCAACCAGGCCTTCTGTGATTGCAGCCACTCAGAGCAGCCTGAAATCACTGACAAGATATTCTCATCTAGCAATTTCAGCTGAAGAGAATAATCAGATAGTGTGCTAGAAGTGCTGGGATCCAGCAGGACTTGTCTCTAGCCCAGCTAAAAGGTTAAAACATTTTAGCAGAGCAATTGAGTTGGTTTATACACTTTGTTTGGCACAACGTCACATGCAGCCATAGAGAGGGATAACTAAGGCTGTGGGTTTGGGAACCCTGTAAAGAGCAATCACTGTACAGCTCTCTTTGTGTGCTAGGCTTGGGCTGCTTGCTAACTCTAGCACGAGATAAAATTGCTCACTGCTACCTCCAGCAACAACACCAACTTTTAAACTGATCCTAATACTGCACCTTTTACCTTTTCAATGGAGTTTGGACCCAGTTGGCTTAAAGACTCTCACTGGAATGTGTTGTGCTGTTTGATGCTAATTCAGTGATGCATTTTAAGATGTGAATATTCAAGATACAGGCTTTTCCCCCCCCCCCCTTGTGTTTTCAGTTTTAGCTACTGCAGCTAATTGATGGAAGGAAAATCCCAGCTGTCAGCCTGTACCAGTGGCACTCTCTCACAACATGGTTACTGCATGGAAAAACAAAATTGCAATCTGACCACAATTAGGTCACTGTGGTCCTGACTGAAGAACATAAGCCCTAATTCCAGATGTGACTAAGGCACTATTTATCATCTTGGACAAATTGTTAATTCCTTGTACCATTTTTTTCTCCTCAATCTAGAAAAGTTAGAATTTACCTGCTTATGAAAAGTGGTTGGCAACTGAACAGTCAGTGTTTTGGTATGTTTGTTCCTTTCCTAAGAGAAGCCAACCTGAACCTGAGATGGGAAAAGGCAGAGCACAGACTGAAAGAAAACTAATGAAATTAGAGGGATCACAAATTCCAACATATTTTGCAGAGGTATTATAAACATCACAGCGTGGTTGAGGCTGGAAGGGGCCTCTGAACGTTGTCTAGTCCAACCACATTCCTCAAATAAGGCCAGCTAGACTGTCGGCTTTTGAATATCTCTAAAGATGGAGACTTCTCAGCCTCTCTGGGAAATCTGCTCCTGCATTTGGCCATACTCACAGTGGAGGCCTTTTTTTTAATGCTTCGGTGGAACTACTTGTAGTTGAGCTTGTGCCTGTTGCCTCTTGCCCTGTCACTGGACACCGCTGTGAAGAGCCCGGCTGCATCTTATTCACTACCACTCCTTAGGGATTTATATGCATTGATAAGATCTCCCTGAGCCTCCTCATCTTGAGGCTTTCAGTCTCCTTATACAAACAGACCCTCCAAATGCTCAACCTTCTTTGCAGCCCTTTGCTCATATCAGCCTGTGTCTGTCTTGTGCTGGGGAGCCCAGATCTGGACTCGAGATGCATCTCACCACTTCTGAGCAGAGGGGAAAGGATGCTGAAGCAAAGCTGCTTTGTGCCCAGCCTGTCCTGGGACAAACGTTCTTCCACAGCTAAGAGGACCTTTCATTTTCATACACTGAGCTTCATGAGACTGCCACCAACCCATGACATCCAGTTCATCGAGGTCTTTGAAATCTGGCATTACACTCTGCATGAAGACAGTCGCCACTGACCTCAAGCACAGGATCAAATCCTCACTGGGGCTCGGCAGACGGGGAACGACTTTATCAAAGACTTATTGACTTATGCAGAAAAGGCAGATGACTCTTCTTCAGCTGTTTCTTTTTCATCTAAGAAAGCAACTAACCATAGCCACACAGCAGGTGAGGATAATCATGAGCTACAAATGAATCAGAACAAGATGCTCTGAGAAAAAAGCAGCAGCTCTCAAGAGACTCAGAAAAACCCTCCGTCCCGATTGTGTTGGCCAAAGGACTGGTAACATCAGCACAGCACACCAAAGATGAAGAAAACATCAAAGTCCATTACTGTCTTGACCACTGAACTTAAGCTACTTCACGTGGGTTTAATATGCTTAGCAGCAGACCTTCAAATTATCTAGCACCAATCGCTTCATGCATTCAAGTCACTCTCATTTCATTATAATTGCTTTTTCCTTTAAAAACTGACTTAGGTTAAAAGATAATGACCATCCCATTGCTGATTTTGTTCCTATGCTTTCAAACATGAAAATGAACTCTTTTCAATAAGTGGGGTTCGGGACTGCTGTGACAGAAAACAAGCTCTCAGCTTTGGCAGCACTCCTGCTTTAAAGACACCACACACATTACAAAAACACAGGGAAGACGATGAAGAGTAAGATGCAAAAAAGAACACTAAATGATGTATGAATATGTATGAACTCCTGGAGAAAAAAATCCCAACTACATGATGTAATTATGGAAAATTACATTCCCGCATCAAAGATCAGTAATCTTTCACCTAATACATAACAGCATAATTGTGACAACAACTTATTTGTTAAGAATACATAGTTTAGCAATGCGTTATTACATGGATAACTGCATGCAGACCCTTTTCCTTCTGTGATAATCTGCTCTGAGATGCATTGGGTGTGTAGCGGTAGTATTGATAAGAAGCTGAATCCATAGTGGTTTTGTCTGTCAAGCATTTGTCTTCCCTGTTAAATTGACTTTATGTGCACACATACACACACACACACAAGACTTTCCCAAATGCATATACAGCTCATGATAAAACAAAGGTGATCTCTCTCTTTGAAACCTCCTGTATTTCACTCTTCTACAGGCAGCCACTCTCCAAAACCGTCCCTGGTTAAATCAATGGCTTTCACAAGCACTTTTATTCACTGGACCTCCAACTAGCAGGAAAAAAAACCCCACAATGGAATCTCAGCCACTAAAACATCACTCATCAGCACTTCCAGGTTTGTTTGGTAGTTTAAAGTGACAAAGGGTTCCAGCTATTATTTGAGACATACTTGTTGCATCACCCTTCATGTTAAACAGTACTGATGCACCTTTTTGTTACTCTGAAGTAATTTTCCCTTGTTAGTATAGTTGCAATTAATTACTCTCTATTCCCTCTTTAAAATGTCATTCGCTGCATTCTCTAGTCATAAAACAGCCAAGTGTAAATCCATTCTTCTCACCCTGTGACGACCGAGATTGCTGCACACTTTGCTATACACCACTGTTCTTCAGTTCATAAATTCACACAGATAACTTGCAAAGTCCAGTTGAGAGCTAAAACTTGGACTCAGTCCACACAGAAGAGAAATGAGAGATTTCATCTACATTTGCTGTAAAACAACTTTGAATTTCAACACTTCTCTTCTTCCAAGAGCCCTTCTCTAAATCTCTCCGAAGCGAGGACATTCTCTTCGTGGCACCAGTTGTATATTCTAAAAGGCTGTAAAAATGTTCATAGTGTTCAAGCCATAACATTTGATAGATTTGGTACGTCAGCACACAAACCCCGACTATTTCTGATTCTGCCATATGCACATTCTCTACTTACTCCCATACTCCAGACTCAAAAGAACATTTTCCCCATCCCCAGCTACGCTTCAGAGCAGTCACCATTTTAACCTCTACTTCTGTGGCTTTGAAATGCTACGTTTATTTTAGGATTTGTCTCACAACTAGTGTTTAATTACCGAGAGAACAGACTGACGTTCTGGTGCAATCTACAGCTATGCATTTGTTAACCGTTCCTATATGCTCAGTGTGTGTCAGCATCCCACAAACCAACCTGAAGCTGCACCTGATGCATTTGTTATTCTATTGGATGACAAATGTACGACTGCAAATTGAAGTTGAAATTAGTAGTAATAGTAATTCAGTTCTGGAGAGGTTATTTTGAGCTAAGTACTTGCTCAAGCCCTTCACTATACATTTCTCACACCTCCTAAGTGCTTAGAAGTGTAAATAATAGCTTCCCCCTGCCCCCCCCCGGCCTGTAGCATTATATTTGTGTTTAAACATAACAGAAGTTATTTCCATCTATTTAGTTTGGCTCACACTTTCCAACACAAAGGATTCCTGTGATTTCTTCCAAGATGCCGTGTCTCTTCCACTTGATACAAAACTAGGAGGGAGCTGTAGGGTCAGAGCGGTGCTGTTCTTTTGTTCAGGTTGCAATTCCAATTTGGGCTCTTGAAAATTGACCTCTTTCTCTTAGATTAGTAATACATTTGGGCTTTTTTGGCCAAATGCCAGACAGCAAATGAGTGGGAATGTTGTAAAACAGTAGTGCTATGCTTTCAGAGCAAAAGCTGTGGCACTGACAGCACTGCAAGGTTTCTGTAAAACAGAGCTACATAGGGAAATGAAGGCAAAGAGATAGGTTAGGACCTCTGATAAGTGGCCCAAATTTGTTAACTCTCCTTGGTTTGAGTTGTTTTCCCTAAAAGAGCCAGGAGGAATGCAGTGCTCACCTAATACAGTAACATCTAATTATGTTACCAACAACAGAGCAGAACAGACATTCAACACTAGCAGACATGGATACACCTTCCTAATTCCTTGTCTCATCGGAGTTTTACACCACACACTCTTCTCTTTCAGTCAAGTTCATCAGCTGCTCTGAACTCTGCTTCCAGAAGCCACGTGTGGCATCTACCGTGCCACGATTTGAAACGGCCACGCTCTGAAGGGCATTTTGCTCTTAGGTTTAGGCCATGAAAACAACCAGCCTGGCTGGCTCACACAGCCAGCAGGGAACAGTTTGCAGAGGATCCTGTGCTGAGTGTCACTTAAAAAGAAATAATATTGAAGCAGTTCTTTACAAACATGGCATTTGTCCAAAGCACATATGGAACATTAAATAGAACCATAAAGTTTTATGCACCAGATTTGACCAAGGTCTTGAGCTCTAATTTATATCTTCTCTATTTTGCTGGAAGACTGGCTGTATTTGATAAAGCTACTTCATAAGGACTCTCTTCTCCTAACATTTACACATCACACATCTGGAGTTGGAAGAGGATTCTGAGTAAAAGAGCCAACTAATGCAGATCTTGTTTACATTATGTGCAATTACTCTTGTGTCATGAATCTCCCTGGGATATCAGAATGTGCTGAAGACACCCAAGGAATATGTACTTCAAATGCAAGTGCAAAAGCCTGGTGTTTCTGTTTCTGTCAGTGGGCTTGGTACACACGCTCATGTCAGAAGAGAGAATGGCATCTTTATTTTCCAACAGTACTGCATTTAATCTGTATTAATTATTTGTATGCCATCAGAGCTGCCCTCAGTGTCTGAAGATCTCTGTTTGGATTGTTTTTCTCTCACAACTCGCTCAGTGCAGCCAAGGGAACTAAGTGATGGCAGTTGCAACACTCAATTCAGTTACATAAACACATCTTCCTTGCCAGATTCCCCTGCGGTGTTCCCATTTCATGAAATAAGTCTCTAGCATTTAGCAATGTACTGCACCAGCAAGTTTCTTTTCATGTCACAAAAAATTAGGCCCTTTTGCTCCTGGCAGCAGAGCAGCATGTGTGTGAGCATCACACACATGGAATCCACCCCAGCCTGGGTCGCTGCACCAGCGAGAGGACAGAGAAGCAGCACAACACTCAAGTAGCTGCAGAATAAGAACTGGATGTCAGATTTTAGTGGGAGAAAGACAGCTTTCATCCAGAAATCAATGCAGATTTACTGCTAAGTCTGTTGCAGTGCCAACAAGTGTGCCTGTATGTTATACCTTCAACCATATACGCAATGTGGGTGCTTCTGTCATGAGACTTATTTGCCACTAATGGCAGAAATCCCTCTGGCCAGACTACTCCTGTAAGGGTAAATGGAGTTGTGCTTTTTAACATCACAGCTGGAACAAACACACTCTTGACTATGAAAACGGTATGTGGTAAAAGTGCAGAGACACAGACAGAGTGACCTAATCTATCACACAGCTGCTCAGCTACAGAGAGAAGGGGCTTTCTGGACAGCTTCCCCCCTGTACTCGCTCATCGGCGTGAAGCTGGGTGGTCACACTGCGTGGACTTGCTGGAGCTTACCCTCACCATGGCTAGGTCACTGCTGAAGGCTGTCTGCTAACTCAGACAGGGACTAGTGCCTGCACATCTGTGCAAAGGTCAGAGACAATATAAGTCTTTGGGCATGTTTATATCAGGCAGTGAAGCATCACAGAGATCTCAGAACTACCTGAGCTGGTAATTCGTGCAGTCACACAGCTTAAGGTACTCCTGAAGCACAGCACTTGTACCAGCAACTTGAACGGTCTAGTTTTGCAGGTCACTTGTCCAGGGTCAGTTCAGGTATCTTTGGTTGAGGAGTACATTTGTGCTCTTAAAGGATTACTCACATATTCCAGTTGCTGCCTAGATAAACTTACAAATACTGAGGGTTTTCCCCTAAGAAAGAAATAAAGGAGAATCGAGAGAATCCAAATAAAACCTGAAGTAATTACACTTACTGATTAATGATCACTAATTATAACACAATGAATGAGGCTGGTTTTTTGGTCCTTTTACACAATGTGCAGTCCACATGGAAACCATGAAACAAAGCTCCCTCCTTTCTAATTTAAGGCTTCATTTTCCCTTGGTAAGATTTAAAGAGTCTAAATGTGATGTAAAGCTGAAATCTGAACCACTGAACTTCACTTCCAGTTGAAGGACTTAGTCTAAATCTCTGGTGGAAGAGTCTACTGTCACAAGTCTCTTTGGGGTAGTCTGTCACTGCTCCAATGGTTAATGTTGGCTTGGGACATTGAGTGCTTGGCTCCTGGGTTCTAGTGGTGTTGGTGAGCTGCAAGAAAGTCACTCACCTAAATTCTTCATAAATTTGCCATTTCTAAAGTAGAAGCAGCAGGAGGGGGAAAAAATGCAGCACTTTCTGAGATGCTATTTTATAGAACATTAACAAGCTGTAAATAGCCAAAAGACAGCTTTGTTTCTGAGTTCACACTCCGAATCAGACCAAATGTCTTCCTGAATACCACACATTATTTTCCTGGAACACTGCAAGTAAGCACCAGTATTCCCAGAAGCCTAAAGGTTAAGTATATACTAGTGGAGTCTCTGATGATAGGTGCTAGTGAATCTTTTCTTTCAGCTTAGTGGCAAAGGATTTACAATACTAAGGATGTGAGTGACCTGAGATCCACTTGCACCATTGCTTTTCACCATAAAACGTTCTGTAAATCAATGTGTGACTGTTTGTTTAGAGAAGTGAGTGGCACTCTCAACTTCTGCTTTCAGTGCAGAAAATCATCACAGTTCAGGTGGCATGTGAGTATTTTGTGTTTCAGAACTAGCAAAGAAATCTGGTGACATGGTCATTGCTATGGTAACTACACTTTTGTAGTGAGCATTGAAGTAAATAGGTACATAAAATATGTACAAGTTGTCACGAGGTAAGTTACTGCTGCCCTGGAACTGCAAGAGTTGGCTTCCTTAAAGGAAGCAAAAATTAAGTCTAGCCATAAATACTTGGTATCTTGCAATGTCCTAGTATTTCATGAGTCCTCTTACATAATACAGTGCAAACACATGAGCAGATTGATATCAAGAAAGGAACTTTTTGGAGAAGTGATTTATTGGCCTGTATGTAGCAAAGTAAGTACAGGCTCCTGGTGTGTATGAAGAAAACCACCCCCAGGTCCTGATGCACCGAGGCAAGACTGAGCTGGTGTGGAAAGTTTGAAATGCTAATTTCTCCATGTCTGGGAAACACAGAACCAATCTCAGGTAGAAAGCTCCACCTGAACCTTTTCAACTCTTCCCCTTATTCTCTGTCTTATCCTCTCCTCAACCCACCAATGGCCCAGATTAGGAACTATCAAACAACAGGCTGGACCCTGCCCCCTTTAGCAAACAGCAGTAATGTGCAGAAAGAGGTTTTGGTCTCCTCCCATGCTCTGCACTTTGTCTCAAAGAAAGGAGGTCCTCCTTTAGTCCCAGCTGAGCAATATAATACAACTGTTAGGTATTGCATACACAAACTTAAGTGCAAGCTTAACACGTAGCTTAAGCTAAGCTTCTCAACATAGTGATGATGAACTGATACTCAGAGGAGGAAAGCACAGTTGTCTTGCAATTTAGACAGGCACTGTAATCCTGCTGAGGAGATATTGAACTGTAATCCTGCTGAGCAGATACCTAACTGTAATCCTGCTGAGCAGATACCTAACTGGCCAACCCATGGCACAAAATGAAGGCAGGCACTGACAGGTCAAGTAGATCGCTTGGAGTGGTATCCTTGGGTTATGTTACACATGTGGCTTGGAAGTCTTATGTTTCTGAAAGAAAAGAAATAGTGTTTTGCAACAGCTGCATTACACCATGACATCAAATGGATTAGGACAGCCGAGGAGACTGGAAGGTCTACACAGCTATCACTGATGAGGGAAGTACAGCTGAGTAAGTATTACATAGAACATATAGCAATGGTAGTCCTGTGATTGGAGGGACACCAGCACATACCTTTTTAAACCAGAGAATCCAGCTGCTGCAAGAAAAGACAAAAAAAAGGTGGCAATTCTATTTGATGTACGAGGAGAAATAACTTCTGTTTAAACACTGATAGCTCCATGTATCAGTGATGTTCTGGCCATGTCTGCAACTTAAAGAAGAGATTTGATCTCTTTACTATGAGAAACACTGGACTGAGAAGTGACATGCTTTGAATGTACTTTCTGAGAGCATACAAGGACTTTGTTTACGAATCCATTAATGGCAACTGGGTCCTTTACCACAGACACCAACATTGGTTGCAACCCAAAGGATTTAACAACCATGTCATAAGTAATTATCACTCAAAATTTGACTTTCAGGCTATATTTAAAGATGACAAGTTAAAGAAAGTATTGATTATTGTTTTATCTAATTGTATCTAGGGGGACTAGAGCAGTGTGGGTAGTGCTGACATGGGATTGCTAAAATGCTAGTTACCTGTCAGTCTTTGTCTAATGACTTTATAGACTGTAACAGTTTAGCAGTGGGGACTGTGTTTTGGTTTCTTACTTTTAGATTGACTGTCTCAAATCACATCCTTGTTTAAAAATCATGTGGTCACATCTCCTTGGGTCTTTTCTTTAAGATGTCCCCCATGCCTCTGCTTCAAGTCTGAAAAGAGAGCAAGAGCTCCACCTTCCCCTGGCAGTAAATTCCTAGATCAGCTCAAGCTGTGATGTGCAACTTTGCATTAATGTAACTGCAAATTACCACCTTAAGCACCTGATTCACCAGGAATGGTCTCATTTCATCACGCTGCTCTGCTGATAGAAAGGGTACACAAGCATAGGTTACCAGGTCGGTGCACTGAGGCTGTTTTCACTCTGCTGTTATACTTGTAAACCCGTTCTTAAGAGCCAAGATCAATACAAAATGATTTAAGGGTGGTACAGAATTTTTGCATAGCTGTGTAACCTTGGGTTTCTTATTTAGAGTCCATGTGCAATGTTTTACAAAAGCCCTAATAACAATAATAATACAAAGTTAACATTTACATCAGGTCAATACAGAGTTAAAATCAGGGTATGAAGCAACAAGGTCAGTATTAAAGAACTGCAAGTATGCTGTAAGAACTCTGAAATGTGTGAATATAAACCCAGGAAAAACAGGGTTAAATTCATCTTGAAGAAATCCAATCACATTAAGATAAAATATAGACAAGCAAGTTGCTCATACATTAACTCCTACCTGTCAGGACAACAGGAATGAAAGCACACAAGAAAAAAAAGCCCATTATCCTGAAAAGAGAATTCCCAGCTATTTCAGTAACACAAACACATTTAAATCATAACAATGGTTATTACCCAAGTTTGTAACGGGGCACCCTATCCTCACTACTCTCAACGAGGGGACTGAGAAGACACCCTGTGACACAGCTCTTTCATGCTGACAAAGAGCCACCAACCTCACAAAAATCTCACAACACACAACCCCTGCTGCCACGTTAAGGACTAAAGTGGCAACACAGGGAAGCCCAACCCTCTTTCCCTTTGCTCTCCCCTGTAAGACTCAGGCGATAACCCAGCCAACAGTGAGAACACACTCCCAGCCCACAACCTTTTACCCTGCTCAACAGTTGTTTTAAAACATGGGGACTACTATTCAAAGTAGCTGGAAGTATTAATGCAGAAAGCTGGAAAGATTGACAGTGACTTTTTTTCCTTCACTCTGACAGCAAAGGCTAATTTGTATTTTACGCTGTTTCAGCAGTCTTTGCCTGTTTGCTTCAAAATCACTGGCTCAGTGGCACCATATGGAGCATGTTGAACTTAAGATACCAAGAATGTGTCCAAGATATATCTCACTCCAGTGTGTTAAAACATTCCACCCTGCAGCTGTCATTATAGGAATATAATTCATACCCAAAAGCTAAAGAAAAACAGTGCAGCTTACTATGCTTACAAAAATACAAGGGGAGGGTTTTTTTGGTTCCAAGGAACGGTCAGTAAATGGGAGAAGGGTTCATCCCAAATGCTGTTTGCTTAAACATTTAAAAAATTAACTGATTGTGAAGTGCTTTAATTCTGCATCATATTTAACACTGAAAAAAAACCAGCAAAAGAATTACTGAAAAAGTAAATCCACAGTGCAGGAGCTTGTGTATCTAGAATTAGCACAGCCCATAATTACTCTTTCCTTTTCCATTGATTGCATTTCTTTTAAAAACTGATGTATGGGCTTACAGGGCAAAAAACCTTAGCTACATTTTTTTGCTAATAGCACTGAGCATATGTATGATGGTTACTGTGACATTTAACCTCTCTCTGGTCATTACTTCTCCACTCTTTTGTTTCTTATCTCTGTTTAAAATGTGAGTTTCTTGGGACAGGACATGCCTCTTACTCTGAAGTAAGTTCTATGAAGTTGACTGATGTAATAATAAGGGTAGGAAACAGGCAAGAAGAAAGAAGACACGATGGTTTCTCAGAAAAGCTGTGGACACACCACTCAAATGGTCAATCTGCAAGCTGGCAATGCAAGCTGCCTTAGAAAAGGATCCACAAAACCATTTTAAGGTGCCAACCCATCATATATTTTGTATACAAAGGAAACTGTATTAGAGCATTAACAAATGATAATTTGCCACATGTCTGTGGAGTCAAGAAGTTGTAAAAGGCTCAGGGTGGAATGTTTTAGAAACTTCCTAAAGTTATCTGATAGCAGCTTATTGATGTAAGTGCTAAACTCACATGTATGGCTTAATATCCTGGAGGCCTTCAAGGGCAGGCTGTAAGTTGTGTCTGTCTTGTTGGCAAATTGGGGATCTACCCTCTACAATACTGACAATCATTCCTTTACAGCCATCCAAGGACCAAAGAGAATGATGCTGGCCTGAACACTGCACACCTTATGTCTCTAGCCAGTATAGCAATAGGGAGGCATTTCACATTTGTAGGGAAATTATTGGGAGCAGGAACATGAAAAGGGTTTCCAAGGGGTGGTTTATTACAGGAGGGGATGGCTAGTTGGGTTATTTCAGAGCTTGAAGCCTTCTCTGATGAGAGGGAACAGTAACCACGCTCAGTAATAAGTACTACTGAAGACCTCGTTAAACTTTCCACATGGCTGAGACAGGCAACATAAGAGCCAGAAAAGTGTTTGTAAAATGTGGAATTAAACCAGGAAAACACTGCAGAGCTGTACCAATTTTGGACCCCAGGCTGTTGCTGGGTATGATGTGTTTGATTCCAGAGAAATGGAATGCAGGAATATACAAGAAAGAAACCAACACAGTAGTTAGGGAAATGTCATGCCAAAGATAAGCATCCTGACCTGTTATGATGCTTAATTGGTAACATGGTTTGGACAGATCAGTATAGACAAAATTAGTTACATTTCAAACACTTTTCAGGATGAGTTGGATATGTTTCAAATCTACCTTCAGGAACTTGATCTACATGGAGTATAATTTTCCTTCCTCATTATCCTGAACAAGGATTTATTGCAAGAGGTCTTATTAGCAGAGGAACAAAACAGTAGCACTGAAAACAGTTGTTCAATTCTAATTAAAAATCATCACAAAGCTTTGCACATGTTGTATAAATTGTTAAATGAGAGATTTCTAGTTATCTGGCTAACCTTTTCTTCAAAGAAACATCTTTGTTCAAGGGTCACAGGACTAGTCATAAAGGATGAGACAGCAAGCTTTCTACTCCAGGACCCTGTCTTTGGAAAACTGTTACAAGGAAAACTAAAGGAAAGTGAAAGTTTACAGAACAGTCCTGTTTCCTTTACACTCTCATCAAAGAGTTGCCTTTTAACCCCCCAAAAACATGTGTTAAAGGACATTAACTTTGGTGATAGCCATGTTGTCTAATTATCCAGTTCTCCCTAACACTCTGAATCGTTACTGTGTCACTGAACATACAGATTCTAAACTACAAAACTCAGGTTTGCTTTGTGTTTCATTACGTGAGATACTATCCCAGAAATGGTTATGTTGAACAGCAGACATGAGAAAGAAAGTCTGCATCATTTACTCCTGAATTAAGCATCTTCCAGGTGTGATAAGGTTTCTCCTAAACCTATCACATATTACTCTCTCTCTAGATCTATCCAGAAGCCCTCCAAAGCAACCAGCTGCTGTTATTATATGTTGCAGTATTCTATACAGTGCACTTTTGAATTCCAAATCACAAGAAAGAGAAGCTCTTGTTTAAGAATAGTAAGGGTGAAGGTTGGTTAAAAAGAGATAATTGATGTTTAACTTCCTACAACACGACTCCAATGGAAGAGGTGCAAAATTAATAGCTATGACTTGACTAAAGCCTCTTATAAGGGAGATATTCCCCTAAAATACTTAATATCTTTATCATAAGGAAAAGATAACTTTAGAATTACTTCTGTTGTCACTTCCACGCCAGCCTAAAATCTATCTTATGAAAGAACAGCTGATGCTGACACACTGAACACTTTGATCTGGATTTTAGCTTGCTCTCCCTGAAATCAACACATGCAACAGTCATCCCAGGACACAAAGTTCTCCTTTGAAACACAAAAGAAACTCATTTGCAGGTAGAGTTAATATGGACTCCTGAAAACTCACGGTTTCCACAGTGTACCCTAAATAATGTGTCCTCCTTCCAGCAGGGCTGCCCTTCAGGATACTCATATGCATGTCCACCTACTTCAGATAATGCATGTTCAGAGATGCACTACAGTTGGCCAGCATAAAGCCATGTGCTTCTTCAGTTCTTTTCACTGGTTTAGATCCCAGAAGAAACTAATTTGGTTCCAGATGATGAGTGTTCTTTTTTAAGCAGTTCGATTCAGTAGTTTGATTCATTATTGTAATTTGTATATACCAAGATGCAGCCTGATCCAAATCTGGCATTTACTTTGATGTTCAAATCAAATGCATAGTGTTTGGCAACTGTATGTGCAGAATTTAAATTAACTGATCCATTTATCTGAAACTGGTATGTGTCCAAGACCACTCACAGATGTATCTACTTGTCTAGTAGAAATTCCAACGAGAGCAAAGAGACATGTTAATCAGAGCTGCTCCAAAATGAGACACATAGATATATATAATCCTGTGTGCATTAAGGCCACCTGACTGTTCATCCACATGGGTCATACACATGTTTCAAAAAGGAGTTAAGAAAAAACCTTGAGGTGAAGGGGAAAGATACCTGCAATTCCATGAGACACTAGCTGTTTTTCCCAGTTGCAAGAAGGTTCTCCTTTCAGAGTGATCAGAACTGCCCCAACTACACCATTCACGGTTACAACATCATTTCTCATGAAAATTCCAGTTTCTACTAAAACCAGAAAGAATGTTGCACAACCTGAAGAGGTCAATGGTCTGACTGGACAACATACAAATGCCTCCCTCAGAGGAATTCCAGAGCAGAAATGCACTTTGTTAAAACAGACCCTGAAGAAGACCTAATTCTGTAAAGTCTCACACCTGGCAGGAACCAAGGAGACTTCTAACAGCTTGGCCTCTCAGAATTAAAGAAAATAGCATCCTTCTGAAGGATAGACAAAGCAAATAGGCATGTTGCTGACTGGCACCTGTGCCTGGCTTAGACTCAAAGGATCTACGTGGATCTAGGTGGAGCTGCTTCTGCAGGGGGGTTGGACTAGATGATGTCTAAAGGTCCCTTCCAACTCCTACCTTTCTATGATTCTGTGACAATAATATCAAGATTCAGAAGCAGAATTTCTCAATAAAAAAACCAATGAGATCCATCAATCTTTAACATCAGAACACTTTAAACTCCTAACTCCAGGAACTTTTGGGATATCCTCAAATAGCCTCTATTCAGCGAGCAGGGCTGTGCCTTGATAGTAGCAGAACAGCTTGAAGGACAGATTAGTTGGGATACCCTAAGGGTCTTCCACTGGTATGTGTGTCACTTTCCCATCGGTTTCCTGTGAGTTTCTCAATTGCTAAAGGTTTTTGCTCATTGACAAGGGCAGCCCACGGCCTCGGGGAGTCAAGAGAACCAGCTGGCTCTAAGCTCTAAGGCTCACGTGCTGGTGACTGCTTCCCACATGAGAGTGGTGAGGAAAGCTCCTTCACCTGGAAGCTCCTTCAGCACGGAAGGCAATCTGCCTCATAGATGCACGTTAACCTGATGTGCCTGCATACATTCCTGGTTTTAAGATGGAATTTAAGGTGTCAAATGAGGGTCTGAGTACTTAATGAGAACCATTTTGACATTATTACTCACCATGTATGTATGAGTTGGCAGTGCTTCTCCTGAAATAAAAGTTTAGTGGATCATTTCCAGGGAGAATTCTCTTTTAAAGTAAAAGTGCAGTGACTGGGAGGGGTGAAGTCTGTTAGCATTGAACAAAACCCTACCAAAGAGTCATTCCTCCACATTGCTTCCCTGGGAGTTCAGTACTGAAACAAATGGTATTGTAAGTAAGAATATGACCACTAACCCTCAAAATAAGGAAACACTTTCATGTGGCTGCAGAATTACCACCCAAAGGTTGTTGTTTAATGGGGTGGCTTATGTTTAGAAATAAGGGAAGATTTTTTTCCAGGCCAATTAACCCTTTGGGAAGACCCTGGGTGCTTTTATGTATCTTTCAAGCACCTTAGGCACGCTGCAACTGTATTTTTTCTACTTCTTTCCCAAGCTCCTGTCTTAACTTTTTGTCAATGCTTTGAAAAGTCATCCAAAATGGAACAAAATATCTGTACAACCCTTACCTACATTTGTGACACGTTGCATATGCTTCATAATATGGTGCACATTTAGCTTTCCTTTTAGTGCCATTCATAGGAAGAAATTACATGTAAGTAGTATAATTAGTAAATCTAATCAATGCAAAGGCCCATGATTATCAATTCTAACCTCTTAACTCTACATTCTAATTAAAAATTGAAATACAACTTGCAATCAATGATGGTTTAGCAGAAGTCAGTTCTAAACACCATCAACGTGCTTGTCAATGCACGAACAGAAAACCCTTCCCAGCAACCTGAAGGAAACATCAGCGGGTTACATTTATTCTTAGGAAATCTACAAACTGTAGGGATCCCTGGGACAGAAGATTATGTAACTAGTTGGAAGGGTGAGTTCAAATGCTTTTTGCTTGTCTTTGTTGAAGAAAGTCAGAAGAAATGAAAGTACTTAATAGGTTTGTAATCAGATCTGAAACTCTCTTGACAGAATACAAATACTATTTGAGTTATATAAGCAGGGGGACGGAAGGTGTTGATAGAGAAAGATAACATGTGAGAAGAAACCAAGTTTAAACTCTAACAGGACTAAAAAAACAATGGCAATTCTATTCCAAAACCCCCAAAGTATGTTTTCTCCTCATCAAACAGTTCTAAAAACAAAAGCCAGAATCCTTTCTGATGCAGTTCTAACTCGCTGTTGCACAAGGACACAATTCCAGCTTGTGTGGATTTTTCTCAAGCAGCTTCAGTATTACAATGACTAAAACATTTGCACTCACATAGACTGAAACACACAGATACACACATTTAGTCTCTGCTTTCATTACATTATAACACCTATTTTCTGTTTAAAGCAGCCTCCAGACCTCTCTGCAGCACACAAGGGTTCTGAACATCATCACAGATTTATTACCGGCTCCTCGACTACCCTTCCCTTTCCTCCTACTTCAAGTGCTCTTTGTTCACACTCAAACTTATCAAGACAGGAAGCATCAATACTCCTTAGGCAAACACAGGCCCTTCTACATACAAAAATATTGTCTGAGAACTTTATAGCTAATACCTGAACTTATCCATGCATGATGACATTGAACTCAACACCTGCAGATAAAACTACATCGAGTGGCTGTGGACATCACGTGCCTGGACTAAAAAGGATACTGCTGAAAATACCATACAGCAGAAAGAAAAGCTTTCAGTCAGATTATGTCCCCAAGCTGTGTTTCTTTACCACATTGCTTGGAAGACCCTAACAATAGAGACTGGTTAGATCAGATGAAACAGAGAGGTTATCAGGCTTCCTCTTTCAAAATCCTCTGTACCACCGTGTATTACTCTCTCATCTGGTCAGATCTAGTGATGGGAAAGCTGGAGCAGCTCAGTGATTCAACAGTAATCCAGCCCACAGAACTCGCTCTTGCTATGAATACAACGTTGGTAAAGCTGACTAAAGAGGGCAGATGAGTCTATGTGATAAGGGAAGGTGAGAAAGGTCTGCATCAGCTCACATTTAGATGTTATCCATGGGGGTAACAAGGCACTGCAGCCTTACAATTCACCGTTAAGGACTGTAATGGGGAGAATCCCCAGTACATGTTGGTATAAAAGGCTTTAGCATGATCTAACAGTGTTTTGCAGTCAGAAACTGGCTAGATCTGCTCCAAACAGGGCTTGAAATGTGGAGTCATTGAATAGACCTTAGGTGGATTGGAAAACAAAGCCTTTATTGAAACCTTTGCATTTTACCTGCATTGTTATCTGCAAATATTTCCGTGAAATGGAATTGTTCTGGATTTACACCTATTTAAAGAAGATTTGTGAACATTTCTGCCTTCATTCTTCTATTCTTATCAACTGTATAACTCTGTTTTATTTATAGTCTTATTTTTTCATCTCTTACATGATGTATTATAAGATAGATGCTATTCATTTTTGCCCTGGTACTCTGATTATTGAGAATGCCTATGCAGTTCACCTTTAAAGGACTTTCAGAGATATTAATATGGTCTTTTCCTCCAAACAGGTGAGTTTTGCCCTGAATATATCCACCAGCTGACAACATTTCAGGACAGGAACTAAAGAGAAAAGTTAGAACTAGATTTGGCTTGCTCCTGGCTCTGCTCTTGTTGTATGACCTTGGGCAAATAACATCTCAATTGTCCACCTGTAAACCAGGGACTACACACCCAACTCACGGGTTTGGTCTGAGCTTTAATGTTGATGAGACGCTCTGGGAAGTGCTACAAAGTGAAAAGGGTTATCAATCATCGTCAGTAAAACACAAGCTGCTGAAATGCAGTGAAATCTGCCTTCCTTTCTCACAGGACATGTTCTGTCTTGTGCTGCCTTCGCTCCAGCATTCGCAACCTTAAAAGCATTTCAACACCGCATAGCATAAGGAAGGATAAATATCCCTGAGCGTTCCCAGAGACCAGCAGAGGATATTTTTAGCTTGAAGAAGTGAGGCCTGTTGCAAAGTATAAGCTTCTCTTCTAAATACCTGCTTGTTTTCCATAACAAGAGAGAAGAAAGTAATTTTTGAGATGGGATTCTTAAATTGCCTCAATAGCTCGACATTAGCTGAAAGCAGCACTAAACACGAAGCTAAAGACTGGGCTCTCAATTTTCCTTTCATTCATAATGTGCTAGGTAAACTAAAATAATTACTTGCTTATTACTCATGGATTTCAGTGCAGCAGCTGAGACAATGTAGATAAATAAGATGATTAATTGAAACAGAATGAATCACAACAAAATATGTTGTTGTATAAGGTATGATTAACTCCACAGTGATTCATATCGTTTCAGATAACAGGGCTTTTATCAAAGACGGCTGCAAGGTTGGGAAATGATTTAAAAGCATTTTATCTTAGAGAGCCACTGCAGTTCACAAGGGAGGCAAAAAAAAAAAGGAAAAGGAGAAAAAAAAAGAGAGAAGAGAGAGGGAGAAGCAGATTCAGAGTCTGCAGCTGAAATAGCCTTGGGCTGTTGCAGCATCCTTCCCACAGCACATCTTTACGACATGCCATTGACATTATCAGCTTCCCTTGTGCTACAGACCCTCTCGTTTTTCAGCTGGCCACAACTTATTAGATATTCCAATACTGAGAAAGTTAATTCTATGAATTAAGCTGCAATATTACAATGCATCAGCTTCCCCAGAATTGAAAACGTCACATTTACACCAGGAAATAAGTGTCACAGCTCTACAAAGACATCGAAGGAAAAACCCATTTCTTTCTCCTCCACTCAGAATTCCAATTTTTAATTCCCAGGCTCCCTGGGCTTTGCAGAAATCTCAAATGTAGGAGTTATGAAAAGAAATTGCTGTCTGTTTACTGCAGTTTAGGAAAGCAAACACCAGCAGCAGCTGACCTTAAAAACCTCTACCTGTTAAAATAGAAGATGAGATGTCTCCTTACAACTCTTTCTTTTCCCCCATGTGTATTTAATAAACTGGGTCAGAATATCTGACTACGGTTTTTAACTTAACCACAGCCTCCCTGTAGGGGACTGTGCAAACCTCAGTCTCTCTCTCAGCCTAGGAGATGAAGATAATTACCCTCACCAGTGGGGCAAGGGCCTGAGAACTTCAGAAAGCGGTAACACAAAAGAAAACAGTGGCAGATAAACTGAAATGCAAAACACCGGCACCCAACTTAATTTCTTTTAAGAAGATTAATGTTTCTGAAAACCCAACTCCAAATGAATAAAGATGGAGGAGATAAAGGTAAAGGGTGAACTTCTAAGGAAGATAGCTTGCAAAAACACGCTGACTGAAACTAACCTCTCGATATGGACCAGTTCCAGTAAGCTAAAGAGAAAGGATCAAGGTGTCTTAAAGGCTCTTTACATAACATACATGCAAGTTAGCACTGTAGTAAAGTGAGCTCCTTCAACATACTCAAGTTTCAAACACGATCTAGTATTTGCCTTCCACTAATAACTTCAGACATTGAAAACAATTTGAAATGCTGACTGGGAAATACTCGAGAGAGAAGCATCAGCTTGGTGGCATCTCTGGTGTGACTGGCCATCCTTTGCTACGTTCCTTAACCCTTGGCCCCACCTGATAGAGAAGAACCAACTGAAAAGTTTGTGTCTTAGCCTCAATTTTAAGTCAAACTGTTATCTTCCTTCCTCCATGCACTAAATTAAACCTTCCACCTGATTTTCTCCTGTCTCTTACCTCCTTGTCTTCCCCTCACAATCAAGACCACTCACCAGCATGAAAGGACATGGAAAACTATCTGCTAGGTCCATAAACAATGGCAGTCACACTGGTGTGAACTCAGAGCATTCTGAATGCACACTGCTTTAAAAAAGAATCACCGTGAGGCTCATTCATCCTACAGAAGTGATCCCGTCTCATTCAAGACTCTTGTGAGCTGCAGGCAGATTCCTGAGCCTGCAGGTTTCAGCCTGGTCCCAGGTGCTAATTTAGCAGAGGAAGTTTGCAGGAGGTACTGAAGGTGGCCCACAGTGTCATATCTTGGTGTCATGTATCACTGTGACTGGGGTGAGAGTTGTTTACAAACACGTGTTACAGGCTACAGAAAGGGAACAGACCAATTTGTTCAGAAACTTGCCATTTAGGTGTAAACGCTAATGTATTGAACACAATTTCATGTCAGAAAACTTAACAGCATTTGCATTCACTTCCCTGGTTAAAGCAAACACAAAACTGCAGCCTGACTGCTCACTCAAAATCAGAAACACCAGCTTTAGCCTTATCCAGTGTTACCAGCTTTAGATTTGCTGGTTTTCCACGTCACTTACCCTTATAAAGGCTTATAAAGGTTCTTAAAGGCTGTGTCCAAACCAAATATAATTGTAGGGACTTTTATGTTAGTGTTTTATATCTTCCCCTCAAAATATTTTAAATGGAGGCACAGTGCGCTGCTTTGGTATAACTGTAGGACTGAATGATGGCCAGACCCCTTTGATATCTTATGGGCACCCATCTTTTTAAAGGTCAGGGTTGGTAACTCCAGAACCACTACTAAAGCTATTGTCATTGTTTTTTAAAACACACAAGTCTTGCATGCAACTTTTTTTCCTTTTCAGCACATTTGCTGTCACATCAGCATCGATTTCCCAATGAGCTTGCAGAAGCATCTGTCTTTGCAGAACTTCAGCTTACAATCCTGTAATTAATTCATTCAGAGACTGGGTGTTTCAAAGTAACAGCTCTTTACACTAGAGAGGAAGAGGATCTGATTTCCAAGAATAATTGCTGTCATTAGTTTTCTTTATTATATTAATACTTCAGAAAAACCCCACATTTTCTCCTCTGCACAAGCTCCTCAACTTTTACTGATCACTGTGTCCTGCAAGCTATACTGCTTGCTTTTAGTTTTTGTCTTAAAGCAGCAGATGATGAGCTTGACAGGTCTGTAATTCTGAAGTTTCTCAATTCTATTTCACAGCAATGTCCTGCTTCCACGTAGGAAGAGAACCCAGAAGGTCTTTACCACATCGGTACGTTAATACATACTCCTGTGAGTCACGAACGACTGCCGTGTGCAGGGATGAATCATGTCAAAGCATGGGAGTGTCCCTTCAATTCTCAAGACCTTTGCAGAAAAGAAACTGTTACCCTGCTGCATGTCCCTAAACACACAGACCGTTCCCCCCAGGTGTAGTTCCTTCCCTGAGGAGATGCAACTATAGCCTGCATCCTTTAGGGAGACTGGCAATTGAGTCCAGATTCCTCTGCCCATTATCGACTTTGATGGGTCAAGTATATCAGAGGTATCAAGCTTTAACCCTAAAGTGAGAAAGGGGAAAGAGGTCTGGGAAAGAAATAGATGCAAACTTAGGCTCCTTTACTTGCCTGGTGTAATTGCTGTGTGAGAAACATTCCACAGCTTTGTGTTGAGAGATGTCACTTTAAAAGCTTTCCCTCCTTTGACCATTTTGTACCTGAAAGTTACTTTGAGTCGTAAAATATGTATTCTAAGGTGAGCTTTCACAGATGAATTAAGCAGCAACTTGTGACAACGCAGTTATCATCAGGAGATAATTGACCTTATTTGAGAGTTAAGCATCCTGAGGCAAAGTAGAGTGTGCTTAATCCTGGCAGGTTAATTATGCAGTGATTACGGTAGCTTGGAAGGTATTATTGCTAAGAACCATTTGCAAAATGACGCTATTAAAAAAACCTTAATTTAATAAAAATTAAAAGCACTGACAATAATCAAGTTCTCCAGTCATGTATTGCTAGATAATGACTGCAGAATGGCCCTAATTGGTTAGCAGCAATGAACATATAATTATTCCTACTCTGAACGTTCTGTACTAAATTTATTACAGCAAGTTCAGTGAAATAAGTCTCAAAAATCCAAGATGTTTGGCCAGTTATAAAAGGGGTTTAAGCAAATGATCAAAACACCAGCGGGTCACTGAGCTAATGCTGAAGCTGATACACGTGCTGAGCTGTTAGCACAGCACTCAGTGCCTCCGCTGCAGTTAAGGGTCTGTTGGCATCTATATTCCAAACTAGAACATTTATTCCGAGAGGTTTATAACTTGCCCATTTTAATTACCATCTGTCTGAAACTTGAAATAACCAATCTCCATTCAGATGTAAATTTTTAAGCAGGAGATGGAACTGAAAATCACTTTGCCAATTGTTTTTACTTTAGGGACGGCAGCAGTTTGGAATTTTGCTGCTCTTGGTTGTTTTTGTATGACTCAAAAAAATAAACAGCTCAGTGCTTAACAATAAAGTTGTATTGCTCTGTAATGTGGAGTGAAGATAAATACAGGCAATAATGAAGAGTGTGTCTAAGGGTATTGTTTGTACTAATAAAGTAACAAGCACACCATTTAGCATTTAGCCTTGCTTATAGGTTAACTTATGCACTGTAGCAAAACTGATAGAAAATGTAGCAAACAGCACAGGGAAACCTCAGTAAATGGGCAAAGATTTGGTGCTGGCTAGCTGAAGTGGTTCATCACCCATTAAGGCATACATAACACACATAAAGCCCCTGAATGTACTTGCAGATGAAATTAATATGAGACAAAAAACAAATCAAAGGAAGCTACTAGAAGTCAGGACATGGCAGAATGAGGCACTCTCGAGTTTTGCAGCTACTCTTTACCACAAACCATACTCAGAGAGCAGAAACAGACAATCACAAGATTAAGCAGCTACTAAAAAACAGAAGGAAGCTGTGCCAGGAGCATGGTTTCAAGTCATACAAAAAAGCCAGAGAGCAAACCAATGCAAAAAGCATTTCAACAAGTCAAAAGCAGCAATGGCCAGTTTATATGGCAGAAAGCAGAGACTGAAAAACGACCAGGATTTCAACTGGTTAGTATAAATAACAAAGCATCAGAAGCTAGTGCTCTGAAGCATAGATATATATATATATACATATCTCATAATGCCAAGTTTAAGGGTGATCACTTAAGCTTAAACAGTACCTTTTACCCTGAAAGATACCAAAATGCTTTAGAAATTACACACAGAAAATGCAGGGAGTCTTTTAACTTTAATACACACAGCAGTCCTATACAATATTTTATAATGGCAGGTGACTAGTAGCACAGCAAACTGCAATGGCAGGGGAAATTCAGGTAGCCTGTATGTAATTTCTGACACTGGAACGTTGACACTCTAGTGGTCCAGTGCTTTTGCAGTGTGCAAATACACTAAAGGTATCTTCTGCCAAACAGCACCTAATGAACTACAGTGATCTGAATTCTAATAGCTAAATGGGGTAACATTTATCTGCAGGAGCAGAAAGGTTTAATGTCAGAAGTTTCTACAAAGCCCTTCCATCCAAACATTGACTCCATTTCCTTAGTACTTACTTTGTGAAATCTGACAAGGTTTTGTTGTTGTTGTTGTAATTATACTGCTATTGAATCAAAATATTCAGTAGCATCTTTGTGAAGACTGCCAGTTCCTCTATCACACAATGAACCAGGACCTTCTAAAACGTCTTAGTTTTCTCCCCCTACTTCTCCCCAAAGAGTCATCTTCATCATAGAAGATGCTATTGATAGAAGCAGCATGGCTATGGAAACAAGTTGCAGAACCTCAGCTGCTCTGCTGTACCCCTTCACATGTTTTCTTCCAGCAGAGAGTCAATTCCTGGGCGAGCACATCATGCATGTGGATGGTTATTACAAAGCAGCCAACGTGTTGGTTATTTCTCCTTTTAACCTAGAGAAACTTGCTCACACGTCTCTATATTAGAATGAGTAAATTGCAAACTTCTAACAAGTGACATCTTTGGTATCTACTGAAATATCACACAGTCCTGTGACCATGGATTTCATTTTCTAGTGACAATTCACATGGTCAGTCTTATAAATAACAGAGAACTGGGAAGCAGGCTCCTAGACAATAAAAACCCCAGGTGAAAGACACAGAAACACTTGAATTTTGTAAGACTCACCGTCTCATTTCCAAAAAGAACATCAACATAAGGCATGACTTTCATCATAGGCTCTTTGTAGAACTGGCTAATAAATGGTGCAGAAAGATTCAAGCTGAAGATCTTGTTGTTTGCAGAAGCCTGAGCAGCCACCTTTAATACTGCTTCTGGTGACACCGTCAGGAAGAATCCCTGCAAGCATCCAAACAAAGCAATGTCTGTTACTGATTTCATAGGAAGAACCACATCAAGCATGCTGCTTCTAGAAAGTCTCCCCCAACCCACTCTTGTCATCCACGTGGACAGTCTGAAGCTTGTGGAGAATACTCCCTTTCACTAAGGCAGTATGGAGGTGATGAAGAGTGTGCATGTCCAGAATCACAGCCTTCCAAAAGAATTCCCTGCCTCTGCATGCTACTTTGTCGTGGCAGCTAAGACTAATGTTTGTGTTTTTAAAAATAATATCATTCTAAACAACCTTTCTTTTTAGTAACAGACTCAATCAGGCTCTACTGCTCAGTTCCAAAGTCCAATATGATGGCTCCATATACAGTTAGGAGATTAATGAAACCACTTGCCTGAAGAATTATGACCTCGTTTATAATGACTATGTTGAGCATGCTGTCATTGCAGTAGTTATTGTTGCTGTCATTGCAGTAGTTACTGTTTTGCAGGGAAAAACTTGGGGCTTTTCACATTTCTGCACACACATCTGATTCCCCCTACCCCCTCAAAGCATTGCTCTTCATTCTGAACGTGAACATTCAAGTGGGTATCGATTGCGAAACAAAACAAACAGAACTCAACCAGAAATGATTGTTTGTCTACTAAATTGTGCATGCTGATTTCAACCCTGGCTGAAGAACAGCTCAAGGCTACGACCATTTTGAATTTAGCATTGTAGATGGTTACCTCACATGTTCCAGGAGTTATGTAAAGATCCCCTAAAGTTACATTGTTATATTAATTAGATAAAGGCTTAATCTTTAATTAACAAGTTCTGTTTGAATCCTGAAAGCATTTTTACCAACAGTTCCCAAACTCTGGTGAATTATAGTAATTTTTAACCAGTAGCAGCACGTGTGAAATTTAAGGCCAGAGGTAACACCTAAGGCACAGCAACAAACAACTTTGAGGGGGGTCTGACAAACAAAACATCATCTCAGTCCTATCTGTGACATCCCCACCACGGCACTCTAAAAGGTGGAACTGTGAAAAAATCTCAGTTTCCAGTTCTTATTTGTATTATCATGTCTTCACAGAGGATCTGTATTTCACCCTGCACACTTCAGCTAACAGGTTATCTTAGGCACTCAACTCACTGGAAAGAAAGAACACAATGAAGAGTCTACAGACTGGAGGCTACTCAGAAAGTCTTATTCTTCACTTGTCCTTACTCCACGCTCTCCATTCTAACAAACACACGACTGACTCCAAACTTTGGGCAGGATTTGCTGAGTGACAATAAAAATCCAAAGGGCACAAAGAGAATGCTTTGTGTCTTGTGGAGTTCCTCAGTACCTCAAGCGACTGGAAGCCTGTAAACATCCAAGCTCCTCTGCTATTTTTACACGGCGAAGAACGAAAATGAGCAGTTTCTGTAACATCTCGTCTCCATAGCAATCTCGACCATCTTTTAGTTTTTCATTTAATCAACAGAGTTGGGATTCTTTGTAAAAAAACAACTCTTCCAAGCATCAAATAAAAACCTTTCCAAGCTACCAACCTGCCAGCTGTTGGACACACCACAGGTCGATACACAGTGGTCTATGTAAATGGCAACCTGGGCAAATAATTAGGCTTCTTACCAATTTTAGGCTGCAAACTTAATCTGAACTAAACCACATCTGATTGTAATTTAAGGTACAGAGCACTATCCCCATGACAGCTAACTCAGGCCTGCATCCAACTCTCTTTTCCTTGGAAAGGCAACATCAAAGTACTGAGAGGCAGATAGCAGAGCCTGCTTTTCAGATCCCACAAACTAAAGGCCAGAATCTCTCAAAGGCTACAGCTCTGTCTTCTGGGTTTCCTAGAAATCACTTCTGCCATTTCACTACGTTCTTCCAAGAGGGGTGTTTTTAAATGCTTTATTTAAATAACTCTTTGACATGAAACCATTTAGAAATTAGGAGTTGGATGAGAACTCTTTGCCAAGTATAACATTTCTTTGCAAAGAAAAGCTGCAGCAAAACAACAACAACAAAAAGCTGTAGTGGTATGAATCACACAATGGAATGAAAGTAGGAAGAAAATGCATAAAAACTGAACAGATTTGGGGTTAAAGAAACCTAAGGAAATCCTCTTTCTTAAATGTTTAAATTGAGTTTATCTCTGTTTTTAGAGGAATTCCCATTACAGCTATGGGCAGTGCAGTTACAGGAACCTAGCTTCATCAGTTTGCATTACAAGTAGATAAGCCACAGACCAAATTATTGCAGCATGTTACAGTTTTGTTCAGGAGTGAGCTCCACTAAACCAAACAGGTTTTCTTGTACCTCACTGGGATTCAAAGTCACTCCACGGCTTCCTCATAACCACAGCCCACACGCTCTTGTGGCTGCAGCTCCTTTTGGTCCAGACTGATGCATTCAGAGCAATGCCTAAGTCAGATACTCCTGCATATTCTTAACAACTGTTGGCCAGCTTTAGCTCTAAGTATGTCTTAGAATCACTGGTACAAAAGAGCTTCCATTTCACTAGTAACAAGTTCTCTTCCCTCTAACAAGAAGGTTAAGAAGCTCCGCAGGAAGATGCTCCACGCTCACCTACACACCTCAGTCTACTACTCAGAGTTCTGGGAACCTCCTTACCCTCAAAACAAAAAGGTACCTTGAAACAACTGTGAGGAAAATAACTGTAATCAAAGTATGAGACAGTTAGGTAGCATACAGAGACTCTAACAGCCAGGGAAATTTGCCTTGTATATGACACTGAATTACTGTGTATGTCTCCATCTTTGTGAAAGAATGTTGTGCATACAATGACATATGATAATTGGACAGTGCAGTCAAAGCAAGTGAAAAGCAGCAATTTGGTACTAAGAAAACCTATTAAACATTAAAGGCTATCAGACATAGTAGCAGCACACACTATTCCTTTGGTGTGCACTGATTGAGACCGAGTATACCAGATGCTGCTGCTTCATGATGTGCCACTCTTTTCTGCTGCTCAAAATGTAATGAGCCTCTTCTCTGTGCCAGGAGGGAGGTACCATTGTACCACAAGCCTGAGAGCCAGGCTCAACTAATACAGGCACCAGGAAAAGAGGATGATAGACCGAATGACTTACACGTACGTCTGTACGTGTGCATGCACAAAACACAGCAATACTTTCCTCATGCACTGTAAGCAGTCCTTCTGTTTAAATACAGTCCCCTTTGGTAGAGAAAAACATTTACATTGTGGGAAAAAGAGAAACAAAAAGGAAGAAATAAGGAAAACACATTTGTGTATTGCACACATGGAGCTATGGGAGATGCAGTAGTGTGTCTGCCACTTAAGAGCTTTTCAAATGCAATATTAAGATGCACATGACAGCAGTAGACAAAGTCAAGAGAGGCTATCATCTTACTGTCACTTTTGTAATAGTCAGGAAAAGTTTGATGCACCTTTTAAGATATGCCAGGGTACTGAGAGTGCAGGATAGTCTTTTACACACAAGTCTTTCCTTCACAGACACTCCGGTTACCAGAAGGATTTGGTGGGCTTACACACAGCAATTTGTCATCTCTCTCATTTTTCATCACACTCAGACCCAAAAGGTTTCCTCTGACCTACACTAAGCTCGTAGAGCACCAGCTATAGCAGAGGTGAAGGCAGCAAATGAAGGGTATCAAAAGTGTCAGCAGCACAGAATCAGAGCGTGCTGAAGGATCTCCTGAAGGCAGAACTACTCTGGCTTTGGTGAAGGTAATCCTGTCTAAGGTGCTCTGTCCAAACTGAGAAGTCTTGCCATCATTTGTTCGCATGAAATCACGTGCTCACAGTGAATTTGTCTGGATTAGCCTGTGTGACCTGATCTAAGTGGACCTGCTTTGGCAGGGGGGCTGGACTAGACGATCTCAGAAGGTCCCTTCCAACCCCTACCATTCTGACTCTATGTAACGTTTGCACAGTGAGGATCAAGATTCATTCTTTAAATAATTTTCATTACTAACTGTGACCTAGTCTACTAATGTAGTCAGATCCAGGCTGAGATGATCACAAACAGCTTTGCATTCTTTGATTTATTACTATTTAATAGCATAAAAGCAATGTTTGCATAATTACATAGAGAGAGAATTAAGTCAGGATTGCTTTCAAACCTGCTACCTACTAAAATGCATTTGCCCTCTGCTTCTTCCTATAGCTCTTCTTCTTTCCTTGCCACTCACATTTGCAGGGTGGGCTACATTAAAGTAACTTTAACATAGGAGTGACAGGATTTGGAACCAGGGTATTTTGAGTTGATTTTGAAACGGTAACAATGTAAAATCAATGAATTGCAAGTGTGAATCCAAATATTTAAGGTTTAGAAACACATACACACCAGCCTGCTGCTGGTGGAGACCAAGTGCATTCCGCCACCACGAAAGGAACACATCATTTAATCCAAAGCAATCTTACAGGAAGCATTCCCATAAAAATGCAACGATGCTGACATCACACTCCCTTCCAGCTGAAGGGTGGCGTTTTTCAGGCATGGAGGAAGTTTGACAGTTAGGTAGTGACAGTCCTGATAAACCCTGTCAAGCCCCACAGAAATCATCTAACTCCAAGCATGCTGGCAGTTCCAGTAAGAGAGACTGCTGAGGTGCCAAAAGAACAGGATCTGTTAAACAACAGACATAACCAAGTCAGAACTTCTGGACCTGGTTAAGTTTCCCATACTCTGTATGCAAAGAGAATGTCAAGCAACACGCTTGGGCAAGAGAGACCTCCCTCAGCTCTGCTCTGCCTTCAATCTCATCTGCTGCAGTCTATCAGAAGTACCAGGGCTCAGAAGGAGGGAAGTTGCAACACATGGGATGGAGAATGAACCAGTAGGTATCTGTTCCAGACAGAACACACACAAGGCTTCCAGGTGCCCTTACAACCAGAGGAGACCGAAAGGCTTTCGTCTTCTAGCCTCTGAAGTGCACAGAGCACAGACTGGGTGCAGTCCCTGTCCCGCCCGCTGCGAGGCAAGGCACTGAAACCCTCGTTCTTCAGAACAGAAACCAGAAGGAATCTTCTTGGAACATGAGAGCAAAAGCTCTTCATCTCTCTTACTACTGATGTCAATTTAAAAGAGCAGAGAACAATTTAAAACCTGTCTTTAGCACTGAAATATCTGAGCACAAGACTTGGAATGTGTAACACAGTCAAGTTAGCAAACTTACTGACCCCATACTTTTACCTCCGAGTTTTGAGTGACTGTTACTATGCTGTCATATCTCAGTAAGGGAAATAACGTATCAAAGGATAAAGATATTTAAATAGCCATGAAGTGGAAAAAGCCCCTGCAGAAATAATTAACAAACCCCGACAAATTAAGTAAATGACATGACCGTTACTAACGAGGGTGCTCGTGCTTTAAGTCATTTAAGTCACCTCCAGGAAGGACAAAAGCTCTGTATAACATTCCACTTGGGAATTGTTCCCTCTGTAAAAACACATGGATGTTATTTTAACCTACGACCTGTTCTTCATGTCATTTAGGAACTTAGAAAGTACCTACACAGTACCAACTGTATTTTATCTAGTAGTGATCAGCAAGTGGTTACTTCATGAAACAAACCCCCCCGTTGCTCTTTGTCCTGTTCCTACCAAAGACAGTTGTTTTAAATCAGGGAGCAAGGACAGCAAGAACGCAACAGCTTCTCTGAGTAATTGTTTTGGCTTGTTCCTGTATGCATTGTTTACTTTTATGAAAGTATTGCTCTATAACTGGAAAATGACTAAGCTGTAAACTATTGTTTTATCATTCTGAGCGGCCAGTGTTTCTGGTTTTGATAAAAGGCAACTTTCAAACAGTTTTCAGTAACACAGGGAAAAAAAACAGCCCTAACTGTCAGTAAATGTGCTTATATTGACCGTGACATTTTCCTCTATGACGGTGCCAACATGTCAGGAGGAGAGGATTGCTCTCAGGCTTGCACAGCTTCTTTGTTGCTGAAGTGAACTCTGATTGCTGCCATATTAGTATCTATCAGATGACAACAGTAGCAGAAAATCTCCAATATCTGATCTTATATGTTAAAGAAAACAACCACTGTATGCATCTATCAGCCATTCCTTTGAACTCTGAAACAATTTGGGAATATTTTTCAGTTCTGATGACTATTGACTAAATTAAGCACTTCCCAGGATGCTCTTCCAAGCTTTCTCAGGAAGGATTAATTTGGTTTCCAAGGAAGAAAAAGTGTGTCAAAGTGATAGGACAAAACAATTACGTGACTTATCAGGTGCATTCTCCCAGAGGGTGTGGATGAGATCTGTAACAATGGAGTGGAGGTGTAAACACATTTGCAAGAGAGCAGTAATACACCTAGTTTTGGTGTATGGAACTGTCACCTCAAATAATGAATTCTCCTGTTTCCCTGGAAAGCACAAAGTTAAGCTCATTTTGGCAAGATGAATTGAGATCTTAAGATGCCGGTTTGACGTGGCTCCCTGAAGTCTGACCCTCTGTGAAGAAGCAAAAAATCCCTATATTCTCTCTAAAATCCAGCATATGGTTTTAAACGAGTTTATTAAGCTCAGGGTGTGAGATGTTTAGTTTTATTTACAACAAATTTTTGGAGGAAGCATTAAACATCATCTGGGAGACAAGAGCCAGAGCTTTTTGTTACTTTCATTAACAATTCAACCTTTTTTTTTGCCTCTGTTTACCCACTTGCAAAAGAGTTACAATGATAAATACACCTCCATTGGCAGAACCAGTGGGAGGTTTAATTACTTAACATTACTGAAATGACTGAAATTGTGTTGAAAGGTATTATAAAGTACAGCGTATTACCATCAATAAAATGTAAGCTGCAAATCAAACAAGCTTTGATAAAGGATCAAGCCACTTCTCTTTTTTTCTCCTAATACCCCAAAAACACTTTGACACACTTTTTCTTCCTCAAAAACCAAATTAATCCTTCCTGGGAAAGCAATGCCTCTTAAAATACTTGCTAAGTTCTTGATTAAAGACAGGAACTGTTTCTTTCACCTTTCATCCTTCTAAAACAACTCTTTATCGTGTCATTAATATGAGGATAACCTTGTGTTTACACCAAAAAGTAGACTCAGACATTCCAATTATTGTTTAATGAAGCAATAACAAGAAGTCTGAATTGTATTATTACATATTATCCTATATATAAAATACATATTATAGACAATATACAATATGTAATATGTAGTATAGAATATAATAGATGTTATAAGATAATTATGCTACTTATGACATTTAGAACAACGAGAGAATTGCTCTCCAATCTTAATTTCCACGATTCTGAGCACAACCACGGGGTCTCTGCCATGGCAAAGCAGCGTTTCAGGAAGTCTAGAATAAGGTATGGTAAATTTAGGGCCTTGATGCTTGTGCAACATTGGCTTTTTTGTGTATGGCTAGTGTCATTAATATAATTAGGCATCTCATTAATTACGTAAACATCAACCATATGTTGAATTCACTCAAGTTTGGTGTGTACATAATATTTACAGTACATTAGCAAATTGAGAGACTCTATGTAATTCCAAATAGACAGAGAATGTCTAATTCTCTAGATGGTTAATCCTCAGTTTGAAAGGTCTATAAGCAAACACTTAAGTCAATGCCTTGCTTATTCAAATAGCCTTGAAGAAGAAGAAGAGAACCAATGAGTACTCTTCTAATTAAATATGCTTATTTCACAAATGCAGGTAAAACTCTCCAAGACCAAAGCAACAAGTGTCTGTTGGTGTATTAGTAGCCAATCACCGTTGGCTCACTGGGTGTCAAAAGATCTTGCAACAATGCTCCTTGTTAGGTTTGGATGTCTGAAGCCTTGTGGAGAACTAAGTCAAAGCTTGCCTACCAGTTCTGCCTGCTTAAGTATTTTGGTTTTTAATATTCCATGGCCTGAAAATCACAAAACATCTTCTGCTGCATTATTTGTAAGACTTTTTGGTAACATGTGACCGTGCACACAAATCCTGTGACGGTTGGAGTGGATGAGGAAACTGGTTTGGGCTCACCTTGCTGTACTGTAAATACCAGTCCCCTGCTCCCCCCCAAAACAGGAATCTTCATCAACCTCTTGCTCTGTACCGGTATCTCCTGCTATACCTGTGCCTTCAGACATCTCCAGGTGATGCAGAGGAATGCAACTGCTACGTAATATAAACATAGGAACGAGCACAATGCTGTGAAACAGAAATCAGCTCCAGTGTGACTTCTACACCTTATTGATTTCCCTGTCAACAGCATGGTCATGCTATGAAAGGTTTCACTTAAATTCAGGTTAGAAAACAGACAGAAGGTATAATAAAACATAGGTATGTTTTTTCCCTAAGCACTCTCTCACTGAAACACTCACTTAAGCAGAAACCTTTCTTCCTCAACTACCTTTGAGATCTTGTAAATTATAAGAACGTAGCAGCATGGGGATTAAATATTAATCAAAGTCATTACCATCATCGTTAGAACACATTTCAAGAGTCCCAAAGAAAGAGCCTATTATTTCACTAATAAAGATCATATCATCAGAAAGACTACACTGATAACTGTAGCATGAAAGAAACAATCAAGAGGTAACACAAAAGATTTCTGAAGCTTACTGCACTATGCAAATGCTAACTCATCCTGTACCTGAGTTCAAGTACTCACCACGGGCAAAACAGAGCTCTGGATAGCACCACGGTGTATTTACAAAAGGGAATTCTCCCCAGGAAATAAAGAGCACAATAAAAAACCAAGGAACCAAACTCTATCAATTGCATGAGTGGAAAACCCAGAGAAGCTCTACAGCTCCAGTGGAAGCCACTTGGTGTGCAGCAGGTCCAGCCTACGTGCAGTCAGTGCACCTGAGACTCACGTTGTTTGCAGGATGACTTATCCTTTGCATGAAAGCAATGACATGTTTTATGGAATAACAGGACCTTTCTTAATGGCAAATTAAGGTGTAAATGGTTAATAAAACAAATACCCTCTCCTGCTCCCAAAGGAATGTTCTAGCTGATTTTAAACAGCCTACCTATTATGAGATATTCAATGTAATGTATAAGCACCATCACCGTGTAAAATTAAGTGCACAATAAAAGTGCTCAGAACAACTAAAAAAGTAACTGGCAAAATAATAAAAGATCTATTTCTTTCAATTTGTATCTCTTTCTCTTCTGCCCTACCAAGTTTAAAAGCCAGTGCATTAGCATTTCCTTTCAAACACCACTCTCCTCACAGCTCTCGCCCCAGAACCACAGGTCCAAAACAACTTCATTCATAGCAAATGTATAATGTGCAATTAGGTCCTAAGCACTTGGATTAATTACCACATCAGGCTTTATGACAAAACATTTATTGCTCACACTTCCACACATTAAAATGAATTATTTGGAAGAACATTAATGCTCGTGCTCGGCCTTTTAATTTGCATTCTGTAGAGACTGGTGTGTGACTCTGTTTCTGAACACACAAATGAATGAGCATCAGGATCTGTGCTAGTTCTGATCATTATTAAGAAATAAAGTTGAAATATGGACAGTTGCTCAACTCCAACATGGATGTTTTTGCTTAAATTAACTTGGGTAATAATAATTACAACACTTTGAATACAACAGGCTATGTAAGTGCTTAGCATTAAATACCATAGTCTCAATAAGTAAGAGTCTTAATTCAAAGGGAGGGGGAGAAATATCTAACTGTTAATTTTTTAGAGCCAAATATTATTTACATTGAGCTCCTGTTTCTAACAAACTCATAAGCTCACTCAGAAGCTGACTTTTACTACCAGGTCCACTACTGTAACAAGAGAGAGGAGTTAGTCTTTCACTCCCAGATCTTGTAACCTGAGGGGAAGCTTCTCTGCCAAGACACTACTTTCTGTAATGTCCTATTATTGTGGGAGTAGCAGGTTTTCAGCAGGGGCTTCAGTTTTTACTGTTATTCAAGATGCTTGAGTATTTCATTTTCTAATGAATATTTTCCCCAACTTCTCTACTTCCAAACCACTCCACTCCTGTCACATTAGCTGCCCCTACCTGCCTCCTTCACACAAAATCAGATCACAGAGGAAATGTGATGGAGCAAACAGGTTTTTTCACTGTTTAATTGAAATGGGTAACATTTAACAGCAGCTTTAGAAAAGATCAAGTTGGGTGCTGAGCCTATGGCAGAGAACTAACCTTTCTTGAAGCAGAATACCTCTGGGTTCTCGAGTAAAATGGTTTTGAGAACAGGAAACGCCTGAGACTTTGTGAGCAAATCCCTATTTGTACCCTAAGAACGTGTGGCCTGTGACAACATCCCTTTAGCCACCTTGGAAGGGTGATGCACCCACGTAGCTTCTCAGTCTTCTTATGTAAGGATCTGAGTTCCTGGGGGCACAGGTGCCTTCTGCAGATGTGCAGTGTGTTTAGCACTGTTAGCCACCTCTTTGGATCCATTTAAGTCTCCCAAACTGTTACTTTAGGGGAACAAAGTTACATTCAAGAAGATATTTCCAACCTGGTAGTTCTAGATTTGGCACATAGGCCTAACTTACAGTAGGCCTATTGGTTGGTTTCTAGCAGAACCAACATCCCTTCTGTTTGTTTATGACCAAATTACTTTGTCTGGTTTAATTAAACCTGCTTATCCTTGAAATGCCGAGGTGTACAGGGAAAAAGAAGACGGATTTCTACGAGTTAATGTTCCTAAAACAATTGTATTTGAACTTATATAACATAAACTTTTTAAACTCATGAGAATTTGATAACATTTGAAGCAATTTCATGTGGGAAAAGTACTTTCATGGTATTAGAATATCCTTAGAGATATTGCAAATGCCTGAGCATGAAGCAAATGTCCAAAGTTCAAATCTGCTCCAACAAACCTCTGGTGGTTCAGAGAAGATTTCAAAGTCTATGATATGTGAGATTTGTGTGTGTTTGAAAGAAGTGGACAAAGCACATAGCCTAATGTTCTAATGTTCTATCAGCTTCTAAGAGAGTACTTCAGAGCAGAGCACCCTAGATACTGCCTACACCTTTAACAGTCACGTGAGAAATTAGTTCTTTTCCCTTGAAATAAACGCCACAGAGTGTACACATTTTGCAAGTGACCCATCTAAATGCATTAGGAGGAGAACAACATCTTAGAAGTTAAGGTCTTCCTGCAGCTCTTCAACTTCACACGGAGCTTCCCTGAATTCCAAATTATGAAGTCAAGGAGATCTTAACAATGCCTAGAGCCCTACATTTAGACAGTCATTTGGACAGGAAGAAGCCCTGCTACAAGAATAATAACTCTATTAAAACCCCCCGTTCCCCGCTCTTTTCTTGCCATTTACTTGACTCTTTGCCCATCCAATTTGTGCCCTTGAAAACAGAGGGAGTAAGAAAAACAGAAACCAAAGCTATCGCTATGCAATTAACAGCGTTAACTTGTGTGCTAATTTATCCATGCTTCTCTAGATTGCAATATGAATGAGTAACCTGGACATATTGGACATAAAGATGAATAAAAATTCCACTCCTTTAAATCAGCATTTAAGCTCATGTTTTAGTGCTTTTATAAGGAAAGGAAGTGAGGATCGCTCAAAATCACCTCCTCAGTACTCAAGAGTTTTAATCCATTCCTTATGCTAAATAAACATCATTTCTTCTTTTTAAAGAGCCAAACCAGAACATTTTGGAACTGTATCATAAATAACCTCATTTTAGGGAAGGGAAATTATTGGTCTACGCCAAAGTAAAATGCAGCATGCCTTCCTCAAAGCAAACATGTAAAGTGTCTCATGTTTTGGATGTATGTTTATGTATCTGTATCTATGACATGCCTCCATTTATAGGAAAGCCCAGTGGTTCAGTATGTACTGGAGGATTCTCTTTTTACTCCTGTCCCTCCGATGCCTCCTTATCAACATCTATGGTCCAACCCAGTCGGGAGCCTAGTAAGAAACGAACACTGGCAGAGTGGCATCAAACTCTACTGCAGCTCACAGGAAAAGAAAGCAATGACAGTAACTCCAAAACAGACCTCAGAAGCCATGGCTAAATATTTTAGAATCACAGAATGGAAGGGGTTGGAAGGGAGCTTTAGAGATCATCCAGTCCAACCCCCCCGCAGAAGCAGGGTCACCTAGATCAGGTCGCATAGGAACATGTCCAGGCGGGTCTTAAAGACCTCCAAGGAAGGAGCCTCCACAACTTACTTTCTGATACTTAGAGCTCTAATTTTCATCAGGAAGAGCAGCACAAACACACATCGGCTATCTTCACAGAACTCTCCCTGGAGATCAATATCTATATTGCACTACTTAGAACAACTTCTGCATAACAAAATGAAAGCTTAAGATGCTCCCATCTGAAACAGATGTTTGAATACTGCTACAAATTACAGGACAACGCATTCCACACCCCAACAGTCACGCTTATCCATAGCAATAATTGTTAATCAAAGGGTTAAGTAGTTGGCAATGACAATGAACAACACAAAAAGCTCCTTGACAAGATCCCACCCTCATTCCCATCTCTACCAAAGCGTCAAATGTAATTATAAATTTTCACCAAAGGTGTCAGATTCTAATGTTAATCTTTGCACAACCTGACACTGCCATTCTTCAACTTTTATAGATGTGAACAGTTATCACTTTGTTTGTATGTCACCACAGACAACATAATCAATAGTTTTCATATCTTTCTGTTCATACTTTTTGTTGAAATGAATTTCGTGAGTGCTGCTTACTTTTGTTCCACTGTGAAACTTGTTACTGCTTGAATAGAGAGTACTTAATCTCAACAATAAACATTATCACGTATGATAAAGCAGTCAGGAAACAAAAGTTTCCAGCTTTTTTTCCCCAGCCTCCATTTTAACATACTCTGTCCTTATCAAATTAATATCTAACAACAGTGACACGAAAGCAACACAATGGACGGCTTTGTTCACTTTAGATGTATTAATTTGAAGCACAAACTGCCTTTCACTCTTTTCCCTTCCATATTCTGCACTTCTGCAGTAAGGAAATCTTACTCCACGAAACTCAATGCACAAAACTTATAACTGGAAATAACTGGCTTATAAAAAAATTACCAGTTTATCATCAACATCAACCTGATGGTTGTCAATAATTTCAACAGGCTCCACAAACAAACGCATTGCTTGTTTATTGTTTCCATACCCAAAGAGCCACCAGGCAAGGTGGAGAGGAGTTCCTTCTGATCTGTCACTCGGGTGTAAAGTACCATGTGGGCACATTGAGCTCTTCTTTGCAGCTCCACAGCAAAACTCCTCCAAGATCTGAGCACAACCTGCAAAATTGCTCCATCCCAGAAACAGACACTGAGAGAATTTCACAAAAGCTGCAAGTGACACTTGTTGGAAGAGTGTTTACTGCAGGATGCTGGCTCCTCTGAAGCTCAACTTGACCTTTGATGTGCCTACTCATATACCTGGTCTCATGCATGCTATGAAGCACCAAGGCTTTAAAATAAGATCTCTTTTTCATCAGTCACCAGGGCACAAAACAAATGTAAAGAGGGGGACAAGTTTCTTGCTGGCATAGGCTTACATTAGCCTTTACAATAGAGCAGTGCTGCAATCAACAGTGAGAGCAGTCCTGAGTTTGTAATGTTTGCCAAACTCAAGTTTAGAAATTGACTTACTGACACACAGTCTGATGGGAAGGTTCCCTCTGAGGCACCAAATCAGACAAAACTGCTCCCATTGAAAGAATTTACTCTGAATGTTATGATTTAGTGGAGGTTTTAGGCTCTAGCTTGACCAAGTGAGTACTTCACACACTTGATACCCAACAAAGTGAATCGAGATTTTCTACTGCAAGAATCCAATTGATTTCTTCCACTCTGAACTAGAACCAGAGTCTGCTTCATCCACACCTTCCTAGCTTAAAAGTCATATACATAATTATAAGAGGGTATGTTTAAGTCATTTAACTGCTAGGTTTGGCTGAAAATAATTACTATTACTAGAAAGTGCAGCCCAGGCTCAGGCTGCTGAAAAAGCAGACTTCAGAGGCTGGGTTGCAGCAGAGCAGTACTTCAGGATAAGTGTAAGAAGCAGAGCCTGAGGTCTCTTCTGACCCTATTTACTCCTGTCAAATTGCACTGAGATGCACAGGAGTCGCACAAGTGTTCCTGTGAAGTTGTTTTTCTGGCACCTACTCTCCATCTCCCATACCCTGCCGTATCCTTGTCCACTCTCATCTCAGAGCAAAGGAACCTTAGAATATTCCCTGAGAACAATAGTTCTTGGAAGATATTCAACAATTTCAAGCCTGTATATTTTAGAATTCAGTTATTTAATAGCACTGATGACTAGCAATTTTCCACAATTACCATCATAATCATTCTCCGTTCTGAGATGGGGACACGGATGACAAGGAGCTGTTTGAGAAATTAAACTTTTATAAAACATCTTCTGGATGTCTGGCATTTTGATAGAGTAATGCTTTGTCTGCTTCTCTGACTGCCTGTTGCAATTTTGTATCTGCCTTTGGCTATTCCTCTTATGGCAAAAGAGCCTGTTCTGAGGAGATTTGTACCTCGTTTTTACCACGGTGAATCATGTATCTCTTCAAGGATCATGCTCTCTCAAACGAGCATCCAAGCCTGTTAAAAGAGCCTGCCAACATACTGTGAAGATCTGGGAAATGGCACACCCTCACAAATGCCAGATGTAATTCTGCCCACAAGAAAAGTCAGATGGATTCCTCCAATAAATTCCTACTTCTCTGCCTCTTGGTTGATATATGATACCCCTGCAGATGTATCCAATTTTATTAACATTTGTCCCATCAACTCCATTCTGAAAGGAGAGTTTTCCAGTTCCCCCTGAGCTTGTGCACATCTTGTGATAAGTTGCTCCTAAACACCTAAGTTTTGTTTCATGGTACATATCTGGTCAGATAATCTTCCGTGTTTGTGGCTGTAAAACACAGCTGTATTTCCCCTCTAAGTGCTTGGATAGTTGAGCTCCCATTTCAGTACATTTTTTAGTTAGCAATGAAACTGGAATCATTGTGTCCACTTTGGCTGAGTGTGAAAATCATCATTGCTAGGAGTGGAGTTCAAACACCAAAACCTCCCACAGGACTGCATGCAAGACAAAAAGATCTCATCACAGCTAGCTTCCAAAATCCTAGCAGGAGCTTTGCTAAAGAACTGAACTCCAAGAACAACACTCTTTAGTGTTTATAGCTTTATACTGTAAGCTTTGCCTAAGTGAGTGGCTGATAAGGTACTTCAAACTATGGAGATTGTGGTAAACCTGTTCTTAAAGATGTTACTCAATTCCTCCATTCCAAAGACATACCCAATGTTAAAATGCATATAGAAAAGTCTTTATGGTCTTTGCTGAGTTCAACACTATAACATTCTGAACTATTTGGAAAAACACTTGTCCTAAAAATCAGCATCCAGTAGAAAAAAAATATCCATTGGAAAGGGGAAAAAACCAGCAATTCAAAGTAATTTTTAAATCACTTTTTGAGTGTACATTCCCTGTGAATTGAAACACACTAATTTACAAGTGGTTACACACACTGAGAGAACAACTGCAGCTGCTGCACAGTCATGATTTTCCTAAGGAGACATACTGGGGAGGCTAGGTCAACATTTTTTCAATTAGGAAGTATTAAGACTTGGCATTGAGTTAATACTGAACAATCTTGCACCGAGTTACTGATACATTTAAAGCCTGGTGAAATAACTCCATGGAAATAAACCTGCACAACGAGATGCAGGTATATAAACATGCTGTTTGTCCTGCAACGCTTCATGTACAGAAAATAAGCTTCCAATTCAACTTGCCTTTGTGCAGTATAGAGCAGAAAAGAGGATGCTTTGTTTCTAAAAATGACATTTTTGGCATTATGCCTGAATTGTTTAGGATTCTGAAGACACTGCCCAACAGCCATCCTCTTGCTCCCAGTCACTCAGTTACTAGTGCCTGCAGAGACTGATCATCTAGAATGTCCTTTTAGTGGGCTTTTGTATCCCACTTTTGTATCCTTCTCAACTGAGACATTATAGCTTGATTCACATTTAAGGCAGCACAGGGTGTAGAATCCGTGGTGCTCGTGGGAAGCTCCTTTTTCACTTGGGGATACAGAAGGGAAAACAAGGCATGAGAAACGGGGGGATAAGTTTTAACACAAGTGTGAAAATGAGGTGACTGCTTTTGTCACTGTGGAGTCACAGCTGGCCTTGTCAAACGCAGGTCTTAGCCTGCATATGGAATGAATATACATGAAAAACTTCATTAGTAAGGTGGATTAATTAATTCAAGATGACAACACACCTTGGATCTCAATCAGACGCTGCTCAAGGGCACACTGGGGATAACTAGCTATTGTTATACCACTGTCCTCCTCACATGAGAAAACAGAGGGAAGGTTCTACACATTTCAGTTCTTGCACAAAACTACCCAAAAGCATACTGGGGCTTCCCATAGAAACAGAAAACCTCTAAAAGGGGCCTTTAAAGTTGGCAAAATCAGCAAATTTCATCTATCCACTTTCTTTTGACCTTTAAACCTGACCTGAAAAAAAAAAGAGGAGTGTTCAGCAACATAAATTTGCTCTCCAAAGGCCTGCTGCAGATCTCATTTTCTGCTGTTTTTCCATTAGGCATTTATGGGACTTGCTGGTGTTACAGGGGACTAGTAAAACGTCCAAGTAATCCTGCAGTTCCTGTGTATGAATTCAGCTTTTCCCTATGAGATGATAACATTTTTTTTTCTCCCTGCCAAGGCTTTTTCAGATACTGGAGTATAAAGACTAATACCATAGGTGTGATGCTCTCTTTTCTTTCGTTTGGTAACATTAACCAGATCTGGCAGTTCAAGTGTTGAAACAAAAGAATTCCTTTCTGAGCCAATAAGGTGGCTTGGTGCACATCTGCACTAATTGAAATCACAGCATGGCTTTGCAGGGCAGGAACTGTATCCAAAGCATACAGAGGATTTGAAGATCTCGGTTGTGTGTTTGTACATTCTCTCTTAAGTGCAGAGGAAAAGCAGCTGCTGCCATTTGTGATACATGTGCCTCAATATACCAACGACATGAAGTGCAACCAAGGTTTGCCAACTGTTTTTAACATAGAAAAGGAAAGGTAGGGTGCAGAAGGCAAAAGAATAGAGAGGAATTTATGATGAAGACTTAAGCAGCATATTCTACAATCTATGCTGCGAGTCATGAGGATTAGAGCTACGTAATAAAAATAACACATTACTACACCACCCTGCTCTTTCATCCACTGATAATGGCCCTTGATTCTTTCCAAGTTCACCTTTCCTGACTTTTTTTGATGCTGCACTGTTTTTCCATAATACGACCACCAACTTCCAACCCAAATCCACTTTCCACTCCCTTTATGCTGTAGCAAATCTTTGATGTGAGTTTGCATCACCGAGGCATAATCAAAGTCTCTCAAAAATTCTTCACAACTCTGAAAACCTAAGTACCTGGTTTTGCTTCATTATGTAAATTCTCTACCTCTAAGCCTATTTCCAGGTAACCATTACCAAACATATATTTAGGCTGATGGTGGAAGGACCATCTTGCCTCCCTCCCTCTCTCTGATCAAGTGCTGGCTTGTTCTGTCCAAGCTAAGACCCAACACTTTCAAATGACATTCTTAATCTCAGTATTTTTTAGGACTTCACTTTAATTCTTCTAATGATTTCTGTTTAAGATTTCCTTTGCTTTTTAGTCTCACACCTTAAAATGAGCAGACCTCACCTTATTCATAAATCATTTCTAATCCATCTCTAATCAGACGACTTTCCATTCATCTCCATTCAGACTGCATCAAGTATTTGATACCTGGCTCCTCTTCCAGGCTTTCACACTCATCCCAAACCAGATGAGAGCTCTCACCACTCATTACTTTGCTTTTTCAAAAGTTAGCCACCTGCTTTCATCCCATTCTATCCCAGGAGCAGGTGAAGTGCTTCCCCTAAGCCTGTCCTTCTCCAGGTCTGCTACAAAACTTGGAGCGCTGAAGGTTCTGGGATACTCAGACCACCATCACCTCTATGGTCTTATTTCTATGTGCTTTCCTGACTGCATGCTCTGAAACAGCAAATATTTCTTGGAGTAGCACTCCAATGAGCGTTGGATTCATTATTAAGGGTTCAAAGCACTACAATTAAGTTTGTCTGACAGGTTAGAGAGAAGGTTCCAGGGGCATACTCTCATAATACCGACTAATCCTCTGTCCACCCTCTGCAGCTGCAGTAAAATAAGAACAGAAATGAAGGTGGGATAGCTCCAATTCTTCTGTTAAACAGCAAAAAGAAAATCAATGGTTACTGATCAATGATTTGATCCTGGAAAATCATAAATGCGTTTCCATTCAAGCATTAAATACTGCACAGAAGAGGGATGTACAACAAAGTCAATTAGGATCCTGACATCCTCATAAGAGAAGTAACATTCAGTTCAATCAATGGTTGATTTTTTGTGTCAAACAGATAATCATACATGTTCCTCTGAAAAGAAAAAATCCTGCAATTAAAGGTGCTAGTTTGCACATCAAATTCCACTTTGGATGTGGTTAAATTCCAACTTGGTTAAGTATTTCCTGACTATTTCATTTTATCCTGTAGATCCAGCTGCACATAGTTATTCCATGCTTCCTGTCCTAAACCATCACACAGTGCCGTTGTGAGTCATTAAGCAGCTTCATTCCCTTTTGAGTCTTTATATGATGTATTAATTGTGTCATCCAGCAAGTGCTTTGAGACTGTCTGAGAAGCTACCAGAGACGTCAGGTTCTATCTTCATGAAATAACACGTAGCACAAACTCTGTAAACCCTCCCCAACTTTTAAAAGGTAATGTAAAGTCAACTAAGAAATGGTAGATTTTGGCAAATTCTGCAGAGTCCACTGAAAAAACAAAAGCCAAAGAAAAATGAACTCCAGAACCCATTTTTCAGCAGTTACTTCATTTACCTCACAAACAGGCTGCAGTTTCAATCAGGACAAAAGAAACCAAAAGCAAGGAGATCCAGAAATAATTGCATAAAACTAGATGAGAAATGTATTTTTCTATATTTCCTCTCCTTCATTTCTTTGCATTAAATGAAATGTAGGTGGCAAAACCAGAAGTGTGCCTTGTCAATCACTTGGTAATACCCCAGCACTAACAGCTCACAGAGGACCAGAGAAATTGACTCCTCAGATAACACCTGGTCTAAAAAGCCTTAAAAGCATTTAAAAACACTGATCAATATATAAAACTGAACCATATACAATCCCCAAAGGGAACCAAGTCACTCCTACAGTCAGAGGTAGAAATAAAAGTCTTTGGCTGTCAAAGAACTTCTTAGCAGCTCCCACAGACTTTGGTAAACCTAGATGGTTGTTATTTACATGGGGGGGTTTTCATTTGAGATTCATCTAAATAATCTAGTATCAACTGTTCATATTTTCCTTCTGTTCCCTCAGTTAATCATCACATCTAAAGCCTCTGTGAACTGAACTCAGAAACCAGAGTAAACTCTGCTACACCAGCATCCATCAGCTGCTTCAGTCTCACCCTTCCCAAAGGCTGCCACAGAGCTTTTCAAGTGAAGCCCTCGATGTGCATCATTCTCCAGCCACACAATTTGCTGACTGGGGTAATAAAAATGGCATGGATGGAACTTGAGCTGAATGCTTCCTCCTGTCTCTGACTGTTCATTAAAAGGAAACTACTCTTAGTACAACTAAGCTGTCTTAACTACAGCTAAGTTCACGATCAGTTGTACTAAGGCCCTTGGGCAACACCGTGAGAATTCTGCATGTGAGTTTTGTATGAGCAAAGACTAGTTGGTAGCCACCTTTTTCTCTTGTTAACCAACAGGAGCAGTGAACTTCTTATTCTTTCATGCTAAAAAGGTAGACAAGGCCCATCTACACATCATTGCAATTTTCTCAAGAAACCTTGTCATAACATCACTTTTCTTTGGCATTGTTAAAGCTGGATTTCATATTCCAAATGGGTTTGAATCAAATGTATGTTCTTCAGCAAGTTGGTGCTCACTGTCTCAAACCCAAGGCAAACACACATGATGCTACCTGTGATATTACATTTCCAAAGGCCTCAAATGGACTGACCCACTTTCTACCAATACCACAGACAACACTTTAGCATGACAAAGTGTATTAATGCTGTAGAGTGTTTAGAGTCTGCAAAGACTTGTTCCATTGCCCTCAGACTAATGGCTGAGCACGCTGAGAGCACTATTGGTTTTCCAGTGCAGATGAATGGCTACACACAGTCAACTGCTTCCCTTGACTTGCTGCATACAAACTACAAGTTGCTCTGAAAAAATGGTAATGGCAAACTGAGTAAACATAATTTCCCCCTCATTTACTCTTCTGTGGATCGTAGGACTTGACGATCAACAAAGTTTCTCCTCTCTTGAGGAGGAACAAGAGAGCTTAAGAACATCAGAAGTTGTAAACATGTAGATACATGCAAAGCAATCCATGAATGTAAAACCACCTGGACACACAGAGATACAAACAGGGAGACACCAGCTAAGTGACTTTCACATTCAACCTCTAACCACTTTTACTTACTGTACACATGATACTTTACAGCAGTGTAACTCAAAAAAACACCCCAGTTTAACCTTTCCAAATGTATTTGCTGATGTAAGGAAACACAACCAACCAACGAGTCTCCATTCAGCAGTGGAAACACACCAACCATATTGGCCCTTTTTCATTAAAATAACATGTGAAAGATGTATTACAGATTGAACTTCCTTTTGGAAATGTTAGCTGCCCTGGGAGACAACACAGCCTATAATATTTCTTACTAAGAATATCCATAATAGTTTCAGAAAGGTCTTAAAAATCAAATCTAAAATATATATGAAATATGTGTTTTCCAGGAGGTTTTCCCCCACCCCCAATCTTTTTGTCGTGAGTTCTAAAGTGCCTGTCTCAATGTTTTAATATTTAATTCACTTCAGTTAGTCTTTTCACCCTTTGCCTTGCAGAACATAGGAGAGAAAGGTTGAAAAGTTAAAGAAAGAGGGAATTTATCTAATTAAAACGAAATCTTTTAATGATGTTATGAAACCACTCAGAGCAATGTTTTAGATTTGCTCCTGCTGTTGTTTGAAGCCGTGGTGTTAAAAATGCCCTGGTTAGAGTTACAGACTGTTCTAAAAAACTGTGAGGAATTTATGTAGGATTTAAAACAGACACATGCTTTTAAAGTCGAGAACCTTCAAATGCTACAGCTAATCCACACAATAATTCAACAACCAACCCGTGCTCAAATTCCTAACAGATACCATATGCAACCTGTAATAAAAACTGCATCGAGGTATTTCAAGCAATGGGGTAATTTCATTTTCCACTTAAGAGCCCTATTTACTTTTAATTAACAAAATAGCATAAGGTGCATGAAAACTACTCCACCATTTTGCATACAATACTTCTTCTGAAATGGGTCCTGAAGATATTTCAGTGTCTAAGGAGATTGGGTCACTCATTAGAGGCACTGCAATCAAATTAGCTGTCACTGATGGAAATACACTTGACAACCATATAGCACAACGATACTTCCTGCCTTTACCTCTTCTGCAACTACAACATGAAGAAAGACAAAGTGACCCATCTGGTTCAGAAGTAGCAATGGTGTAAGTTAAAAAAGCAAGAGGAAAAGCAACCTCCAGAGTTCAACACCGTGTATGTTGTAATGGGAAATGATGCTTTGCCAACACAGGAACAAACTGTAAGGGTACACTCAAGTTAAAGGTTTATCCTTCACCTTTTTCTCTCAGCACCCTCCTCTTCCCTGAGGATTACACATCTTCTGGATTTGCACTTTCTCACAGGAGTAACTGTGGTGATAAAGCTGCACTCGAATTCTTGTAGTAGATAGAAAAAACCCACGTACTTCATACAGCTACCAGGATGTAATTCCTCCTTTGACTGTCTCTTTGGTTAAGCAATATATTTAGCTGGCTAAATAATTAGGCCACTGCTAAATGTGAAGATGTTTCAAATGTGAATCTAATTAGCCTAAGTAAAGAAGGTATTTCATGGGAAATTATTTTTTTTGCCTGGAAGGAGATGATTCTACACCCAGTGAAATTGTGTCATCTTATTAACACTAAGCTTGTCTGGTATAGGTCCTGAATGATTTACTCTCGTTCTCTGTTCCAAATTACAGACTCTGTAGCTCCCGAACGCCAGCGATATTTACCCAGCCTCTCAGCACTTGTATTAAAATGCTTTACATTGGAGATGCAAAAATCTGTCAGTGTTAATATTTCCTCAGGGGAAAAAAAAACAATTCAACAAACCATCCTATTACATCCAGTGAAAGTTTTCTTCAGATGAAGGAATTAACCGTTTAACATCATGATGGGAGCAGGATGCTCTCAAATGAAGAGGTTCAACTTCGTGTCACTGACGTCTGTAACTGCTGACAGACACGAGCTAGCAGGGTATCAGAGAAGAAAGACCTTTGCTTCCCCAGCTTCCTTTAAATATTGGGGAGTACCTGAGCAGTGTCAGATGCAGGGTATTTAGTTTGATGGATTTTTGCCCTTACCTACTACGGTAGGTTTTGTTTCGCAGATATGAGCAGTCGGAAAGATTTCAATGTATGATTGGGCATAGCAGCCTTTTACTCTATCAACAGATTACAATTCAACACCATGTGTCTATTCAATAAACACAGCATGCTCTAAACAAAGTATTTACTCTTCCATAAAACACCAAGAGCTTTGTAATTCCTAAAGAGAAAATACCAGCCCAGATAGCAAAAACCACCCCATCTTGCACTGTCCCCCCAAGGTAATCCCCACATCTTTCAACAACGTAGACACCCACTCCTGGGAGCACAGGAAAAAAACACAAGTTATAAAAGAAGAGTAAATAAATCCCATGACAGAAAAAGAATTTACTCTGATTAAAAGACTTCATTCCATGGCCTGAATTTTGGATGCTATTTCTATTCCTCACCTGTCACACTCACAAAGTCTTTTGGGACTGCGCTAAAGCTTCTATAAACTTCAACAATGTGTTAGTGCTCAATGAGAAGAAGTATGATCAGTCCATCTCGATGAGTCTGGTGTTCACACCTAACACATCTTAAATGATTCTGCACATGAGGCTGTACTTCAGCTATGACTTCCCTTTCCAATGAGTTTGCTGCTTTCAGGTTTGCATGAATCCCTTCTGAAACGGTGAATACAACTATTGACAAGAAAGCATGGCACAGCATCATAAGCTAATATGGACTTACCTATGCTTGGTATGGTTAAACAGATTCATTTCCATTTATAGCATTTTGAACTATCTTTTATAGGCAGTGCATGCTTGTGATTTGGGCCAACCAGCTGCAAGATCAGTAAGAAACCAAGAGCTGGGAAAGTTATGTTAGTGTAGCACTGAGCCCATGGTGGTTAATAAGTGAATCTCAGCAAAAAGGTACATTAAGACAGGCTCGGTGCTGAATAGAATATGGCCTTTGGGCATATCAGAATGTGGCATAATAAACTTGCATCTGCTTGGAGTACAAAGAGGGAATGTGTGTCTACTTACTGCGGGAGATACTCCTTTTGTTCACTGGAGATTATGGATAATGGACGGTAATCGGTTGTTCCACAGTGCACATTCTGTACGTTTCACTATGATGCACTCAGCTTCCCCACCCTGTAACACTCTCCACAATCACAGAATCTTGCTCAAGTTGCAGAATGCAAAGCTTCCAAGATGAAGAAAGTCACCATCAAAACCATCACAGATAACCTTGATTCTGTTCTTTTTGCACGTGGGGTATTATCATCATTACCCCACGTCACAGCTTGCTGAGGAAGCTTTGTGTGAAACAGCCACTTGCTTCCCAGAATCACCTCCTTATTTGCTGCAGAAAATTAACCAGGGTGGGAAACTTTTTATGTGGCTTCTGTTATGATTTGGGGGAATAAAATTCAAATAACTGCATCATTTCAAACACCATCAGCTATAGTTAATTTACTTTTACGACTGTCACTTGTCCCTTAATGAAACATAAGATCTCTCAGCATTGCATTAAATCCTTGCAACGTGAAGCTGTCTGAAGCCTCAGCATATGCTCACCTTTCACCAAAAAATGCCACCATGTTCAGTCATTCAGGTGCCATTACAACCTTGTTTAACTTATTTTCAGCATAGGATTCATTCTCTACTCTTCATCTGGTTGATATTTACCCGTGTAAGAGCTACAAGAAGGTCAGAGTAAATATTCAGGCTATTCACTCCAGAATGACACACCATGTCCCTGTTCTGTCTGCTGTTTTGCACAAGTGGACATTGCAGGTCCAGCTCTGTGTGACCATTACTTTATTGGATTCCTCTTTCCCAAACCCCATTTTCTTTCCAAGGACACTAGATCCCCTACCTGGGTGTCAAGAGAAGTTCAATAACTCCCTCTTTGCATCAGATTCTCACAATGAGATATGTGGTATTTTGAACTCAGATGACACTACTTGATGATCTGTTTAAGCAGCAAAAGACAGCATGAAACTGCAGAGCCTAACTTTTCTAATATTTAAAGATGGCACTCCTTTCTATATGGCCTGTTACAGAAAAAGCCACCCAACCCTCTGTAAAATGCTTATTGGATTACATAACACTGGCTGTAACACACCCAAGTCCTAAAATAACTCTGGAACAGAAGAATTAGGAAAAAAAAACCCCTCTCTGAATAAAAATTCTTTGAATCAAAATGTACAAATCAACCCCCACTCCAACACTGGATTCTTTTCATACTTTAAATGACATAAATGCATTTAGTAAGTTTCCCTTCATTATCTTTGTATTAAGAAAACAGAGAATTACTTCTTGGAGAGGAAAATGGAGAATGCCTCATTCTTAGAAATTAAGCTTTCCAATTAAAGCATTTCTAAATTGGTGCTTGATTCTAAGTTGGAAAGCTGTGTTTTATATATATATATATATAAAAACTACTCAATGAAATGGTGCTTTCTCCTTCTTCTGAAGTTGTTTTATGAACAGATGAAGCAAAAATCACCATCAAATGACAAAGTAATTTCCACAAGCAAAATTATTGACTTCAACTGAGATGCCTTCTAAAGGTTTTTAATTGCCCTAAATTTGGGGGGAAAAAAACCTACCCAGGAGATCACCAAATTCATATCAATGAAGTGCATTATACTATTGAGAGAACCCTTGGCCTCAAGCCAGGGGAGAACAAATAGAAGGGACCATTTTCACTTGGCTGCAAATTATCAAAAAGCAAAGGGAAAGCGCTGGAGTTGAAGTGACATGTTTGTATGGTGGGAAAAAGATCAAATATTGATCGTCCAAGCTGAGGTAATTAGAGCGGTTGTCAAGGAGATGGGATGCATGTCGTTAGCCCTCCAGAAATGCATCTTTGTTTTATATTGAGTGAATTAGCTGTTCAGCAGTTGGCAGTGGGTTGTTTTTTCCCCCTTTCCTTTCTTTAAAAGGCAATGCACCATTCAGTAGCAACATATTCCTGCAATTCCACGTCTCAAAAAGTAAACATTTACGAATGGGCTCTCAAAGGTTATTCCACAGATTGGAAGCTTTTCTACACAGACTTTTATGGATTTTTGGTAAAATGGAGTTGTGAAACATGCACCTAACCTATGCTTTAAGGCTTATACCAGTGTAAAACACCAGACTGTAAACAGAGAGCAAGACACATGGCACGGGAATGAAGTGCCTGCTGTTTTATTAAAACTCTTCAACCTTGCCCTAGGTGGTAAGTCCTTGCAGATTAATGTCAGCTCACTGGGGAATGGAAGCTCACACCACCATGGACACCACAGAGACCCATCTGCTGGAGCTGGTGCCACTCATGCATTTCATTCGGCAGCTGACTGTGCTGCTGCTGCCCTAACAGCCCTGCCTGGAACGCTGAGATCTCACTGTGTGTCTCCCCCTGTCCTCCAGCACCCCAAGCCCGAAATTGCTGACAGCAGCTCTGGCTCATGCTTTGTCAGCAATCTGCCCAGGACACCGAGTGAATGGATGTCAGCACAGCACACAGCATCTTCTAGAAACGTCTGACTGTGCAACGCTACCAGATTTCCCAGAGGGACGTGGACCAGACCACTAAGAGCTTCACCCCTGCACACTGGAGATACTTCAGCTGTACAACCTACATCTGTGACAACAAGCAAAATGAATGCTGATAGAAAAAGTAACCTTTGGGACAACTGCTGCATGTGTCAAGTCTAATCTCCTCACCTAAAGAACTGATGTTTCTGTTAGACATTTAATAAGTATCTTTACCTACTAGACAAGTGGCAAAAAGCCCCTCACCCAAAAAAACCCCAAATCAGTTCTCCAAATCATAGAAGCGTAGGGGTTGGAAGGGACCTTTAGAGATCATCTAGTCCAACTCCCCTGGCAGAAGCAGGTTCAAAGGTGAGATGTGAAAGATCTCAATCCACAACTGTAAAAGGCCTCCAGGAAAAACAACCCAGCTGATATCTAAGAACTTGTAACAGGAAATTTCTGTCCTATCTCAGGAATTCCTTCCATGTCATACAACTATTTAAGTGCTTTCGTACTTCCAATTCTAAGGCTGTGCTAAGTAGTGTACAGTTTTGTCAAACTTGGGACAAAATTTGTCAGTGTGGGATGCCCTCTTTAACCCAAGACAATAATGTTCCCAGGCAATTTCAGGCAGAGCAATGAAAGGAAGGCATGCAGGAGCTCTGACCTGAATTGAGTTCTCCACAGGATGACAAACATGGGAGGACTATGTTTTATCCTAATGTGAGGCCAAAGTATTTTTTAAGACAGTAAAACCTGAGAGAACTTTTATTAAGTCCAGCAACTTTTTTTCCAAGGAGAAAGTAAATTCCACAGAGCTATCTTTGAGACATTTATCTCACAAAAGTCTAGTCTGGAAAGAGAGAATACACCAAAGAGCCACCTTTCAGCAGGACACTGAACTAGGGCTTGTTTCTGTACCTTGATAAGCCCAGATTACTCTTTATAAATACCTATCCTCATTTGAAAGCTTCAACAGTAAGCACTGATTTGTTATGTTCTTCCTCATAGCAGAACATTTTCATATAGTTTTCAGAAATTCTGGGCTCTTTTTAATGAAGAAAAATCAAAATACAGCTGCTCAAGCCACCCATAAAACCAATCTGAGTGTATAGAAATCTGTAATGAAATAGCCTGTCTTTACTGCTCTGACATGTGTTTAGCTTATTCCAGGTAATTCAATCAAAAGAAGGAGCTTTAGAAGAAGCAGGCCAGGTCTCAGAGTTGATGCTTTTTCACAAGTCCCTGTTCCTTTTAAGCAGAGCTGTACAGAATGCAGAAATGTTTTGCTTCCTTTGGTCATTTACTCTTCCCTACACAGAAGCCAATCCCTGGAATTCCTGTTTGCTGGAAAGGGAACTCATTATAACCATTTAATTCAAATCCTGCCCTTCTTATGAAAGGCTAAACCTAAGTCAAGTGCTATGCTCCATCAGTTTAGATGCCATGAGGCTCCATGACATGGCAATTCTTTACAGTGATCCACTAAGCCATTAGAGCTGAGACTGAGGGACTAGCAGCCATCAGGCTGCACGTTGTCCCTGAGATACTCAGGTATCTATTTCCCATCTGCATTCCTGTTGCATCCAAACTGAAAGAGTAGTCATTTGCCTCCTTTCTGCCATTAGAATTTGGTTGGAAACACAATGGTATCAAAGTAAAAGCTATCCCTCAGACTATGACAAACTGCCCAGAACGTGTTTGGATTGTCACAGAACCATCCCTTACTGCTTACAGAAACGATGTATTTCTCTTTTGTCATTAATGCCTTCTCCAGTTCCTCTCAATGGAATCTCCAATTTGACATACCATGAAAACTGAAAGAAAAACAACCCAGAAGGACCATGCAAACTACTAACCCATAACCACTGAGCACAGCTTTGATCTGCTGCTTTATCATGTACTTGGTCAATACTTGTCATATATAACAGCACAATGACTTAGGGCAGTTTAGTCCTGCTAACACAGTATTTTTACCTAGTATACTGTAAGGTGGTAGTTATCCTTTAAAAAAACCCACATCAATGTTGTCCAACAGTGCCATGTAGTAGCTAAAGAGCCATATCACAAAGAATATTGTATGGATACAGTCAGCTAAATGTTGAAAGGTGCTGAATTTTTAATGTAAGCAACTGTGTACTTACTATATTGCTATCTTGATCAATAATTAAAGTCTCCTTGTCAGAATACATGAATAAGAGACATGCTTTCAAATCTCTTAGTTTATTATGTTTGTTTGCCTGCTTAATCCAAAACATGATCATATTTACTTATTAGTGAAGCTGAGAGTTCCAATTGCACAGTGAATATCACACATTGTGTTTGGCATAATCAGACCTTTAGAGCCACACAGTACTTCTGTTTCAGTACCAACACTGAAATTATGATTCCTCTTACAACAAGAGCCAATTTTTGGCCAACAAAATGTTGTTTCAACAACAAGCAGCTCTTTTACTCACCGTGGGCACATGGCAGTTGGCCTCTGAATAGGAAGAAGCAAAGGGCAGAGTTTTCCCCTTTGTATCCTGCTCACAACAGTGGACCTTTAATCTCGTGTGTTAAAATCTGCAACAAGCTCACAAACCTCTCCAAAAAAAGAAAGCCCAGCAATGGGCCACATCTCCATCTGCTTAACAGCAAGGCCAGTTCAACAGCTGCAGAAGAGCAATCATAAGGTGGCACGCACTGCCCTTTAGTGGCTGTAGAAATCCTCACCCATGAAGCACACAACTGCTGGTTTGGCACAAAGAGGAGCATCCCTTACTTGGGCCTTCAGCAAAAACTCCATTACATCCTCCCCAAAGCTAAAGGTACCAGTAGCTTGCATAGCTCAGCATGAGAAACACTAGTCTCACTTCAAAGCAACAAATACTTCCACAGGACATCAGTTTTATGGGGTACATTGTCCTCATGTGCCATGGTTTCTGACTGACCAAATCCCAGAGCAGCATAAGAAAGGAGCTGGCTTGAGAAGACAAAAATGAATGTGGGCCATGACATTCAGTGGAAAACCTGGAGCACCTAAAGAATACCAAGGAGTTAAAGTTATATGAGCTTTAAGTTATTTGGGCTGCTTTCCACAAAGTATGACTTCCAATACTTGAGAGTGCAAGTCAGATTTCATTCCTGGCTTTATCTCACGATGCTGTAATCCTTCCACTCAGTTGAACTAGAGATTCTCATCTGCTATCAAGAGGTAGAACAATGCAAGTGTTTTATAAACTGCAGCAACATTAATCTGCAATTGATGAGAGTGAAATCAACAGTGTGCTGTATGTTGCCTTTATGCAAGTTCTGATGGCTGCTGCAAATAACCCAGCACTGATAAAAGTCGCATTTCTTTGGCTAACAACGTATTAAACGTAACAAAAGTCATAGTAATATGTATTTAAAGTATGTGTTAAGGCTAGTTGTATGACCAGAAAACAAAGTCTGCACTGACTTTCTCTATGAGCACTTTAAAGTCCAGGAATACCAAACCAAATCTTTCCCAGAGCAAAAAGTAGCCTGAGGTAAAAATGAGTGTTGTTCCTCATGGCTGAAACGTTGTTGTCAAAGTTGCCATCACACTTTAACAACAAAAAGACTGAAACTGCAAGCAAAACAAATAGTGAACTACATAATGTAAATGTGAGGGATTCCAGACAGAAGAGAAAGATGAGTAGACCCATGCACAGGCATGTAATATCTCTGTACTCTTGCTTGTATGGCCAACAGTTCCTGAATACGACATGTATCATACAGTCATCTCCTCTTTGATGCATTGCTCAATGAACAAGCCTCAGTCTTGGGACAGCAAAGCAGCATTTTCATTTTTAACAGTGTTACATATAATTGGACTCATACAGAACATTTTCTTGGAAGATGTCCCGAATTTATTGTGAAGGATAATTCATAGTTTCCTTTCTGAACACATCACAATCATAAGGGAGCCCAATGGGACCCAGGGGTACAGCATCTATATAACTACTAGTGAATACAAATGGAAACACTGGGCTGAAACAGTTATCCCTGGGGCAAATTGTCAACAAGGAGGCAAATAACACTAATACTTGGTGCTTATAACAGAAGCTGAGAAGATTTTACAAGTGTCATTGAATTAAACCAAACAGCAAGACTTCAAGCCAAGGTTGTGAGGAAAATTCAAGTTGCACAATCACAAATCAAGGCCTTTTGCATGACTCCAGACTCAGTATATTCATCTGGAAGACAAACTTTCTCTCCCTCAGTGTTGGATAGAACAGTTACATTGTGTAATTAAGACTCACATTAGTTACTTGCTTCCAGCTTTGCCACCTTTGTCACCTTTCTCACATGGCACTGAATATTCAGTCACATTACAAGTATCACTACCACACCATTCCTTTACTATTACAATGGGCACAGCTATCCTGAGGAGGCAATACATTGTATTGATATTTTTAGAGCTGTCAGATACCAGAGTGGGCTTGTGCAAAACTGTAGAGGTCTAACCCTAGACCATGATGACACATGGGAAGAACTAAAGTGAGTCAGGTGCACAAGGTACCAACACGAAAGCTCACCTGTTACGACAGTGGCAGCAGACAGCAAACCTTCCATGAAACATTGTCAGCATCCAGAAACTAAAAGCTGATAAGGAGAAACTCTTCTACTTCAACCAGCAGTATTTTTTTCACAAGAGAAAGCTAAGACTACACTAATAAGCTCAGCTGCTTAGTCACGAGGTAAGAAGCACAGCAGAAACAAGCGTGGATGAAATATCTTGCCGTTGCTTTTTCAATTGCATGGCATTTCTGAGATCTACTACACAAAGCAGGCCCAGAGATATTAACTGAAAATGACTGAAGAACAGGCATTGAAAGGATCCTGTTGAATAAGAATGCAACTGCTTGCCAGTCTTAGAAAACTGAATAGGAAAAAATATAGAGCAGGTTGATTACCTTCCTATTTAAAACCAGTGGGCACTCAAGTCATCTGCCTCTAAAGGATGGAGAGCTTCATTTATAGTTCTAAGAAACCACATATTTTTCAATGACATGTTAGTAGTTTAAGCCACTAAACCAGTTCCTTATGTGCAGAACAATCGAGGTCTGATTTTGCTCAGGTTAAGACTCTGCCCAGCGCATGGGCTGTAGGGCACGTTTGGTACATTCACTCTTAAAGGGAAAATGCACACAGCTCTTTCCTGTCCTCTTAAGGAACTGTTCATAAACAGACACCATTTTGCCAAATGCACACTGGAAGTACTTCTTGCTCATTACAAAACATATGAAGTTGCACAGAGAATTCACTGATGTACCTATGGGCACAGTATTATCTACCTCTGCTAAAATTGAGCTGCTCTTTCTGAATCTGTTCTACAGCGTCTTTCCTAACCTGAGAATGCACAGGAGGAATTGCAGCACGGAATTCTCTTCCACAAATAAGGTGGGAAACCTTCCCCTCCCACATCCCAAGTTTCATTCAGTCTTAGAGTGAAAGGAGCAGGTTACAATGACACAGTTAACAATTAATTTTAGTCAATTTAATGGTAATTACTCTGCAATCATCACTTATTTACAAACATGCAAACGCTTGCTTCAGCTATGGAATTCATCATAAAACACATAAGGTAGTTAATATTGTAATTAAGTATAGATTTATTAATGACACGTAACACTTGTAACTAATTAATGCACACAGTTAATCATTAAGTATCTTGCTAAGTGCTTATTATGGTGTCTCCCTACTAATCCATGGACAGCTGATAGTTCCCTTTGTCATCTGCCTGCTATCTTCACATTTCCACGCAGCCAGGGACAGAAAGGAAGGGAAGACCTTTGAGGAAATGGTTTTGTTTCACGAGTTTTACTTCAGGTTTCACTGTGCTATGGCTTTACAATTAGAAAATGACCCAACAAATGACCCTTGGAATGCTTACAAGCTAATAACTTCAACATCTCAAAAGCAGGAAGTTCTGTTAGACCCAGATAACTTGTACCTCATGGTATAAGCTTTTCATTTTAATAGGTATTTGCATATGAAATTAGTTCTTAATGACAAAGCCAATAGAAAGTAACAACTGTCCTCGTGAGCTAATTTTACTAGTTAGGGAAATCTTTAGTAATACCTTAGATAGACATTAGTAAGTGATAGCTCCCCTCCGCTTTACCAGCTGCAGAAGACTAACTATGGAAATGATTTTATCTTATTTATGACATTGATACTTGTGGAAGGTTTTCAGATGTTCCAGTGAAATCAGTGATATGCTTTTATCAGAAAGCTGAATGAGTTGTAGCTGATTTGTATGTTCAGGTAGGCAGCTTTTTCCTTCTCCTGTCAATTAATAGTGTGGTACATATCCTATAATATTTTTAATACTTTGTCATGATGGGAAGTTCCACTAATGCAGATGTTGGAATAAATCTTAGTGATATTCATGTGCAATTTATATGACAGTAGCTACATGATAGATGTCCAGAGCATCTGAGATCAAAACACTGAATCAGTCATGAGCACGTGCATGTCATGATCTTAAGAGAAACAGTGTGATTCTTTCCTACTACTGAAGAAATGGCTCAAATTTCAATTAAAAAATGTGAAATCTGGCTAGAAGAGAATGAAGTTGCTTTCTCACTCTTAGGGAAAACAGCATCACAAATATCTATTCAGCATTAACGCCTATGGCATTCATTCTCTTTTGGTGTTTGGGGGTCTTATTTCAAATAAAACCCCACAAACTCAGGATAAGCAAAGGCTAACAGATGGCTGAAAGAATAGTGATCAGATTGTCCAGAAGAAGTTTGCCTTGACCTGAGACCTTGCAGAAACAAATACATATATACTCATCTCTCCCTTACATAGCAGGACATAACTGGTTAATGAGCAGTGCAACACAAGCACAGTTACAACAATCAAAGCACTGTAGACAAAAACATGTCCAGACTTCTGAAAAGGTGAATGTGTGAAGCACAAGAATTTGGTTTACTTTACAGGAAGAAATGCATACTCATGAGACTCTCACCACCTGCACCAGCCCTGCCCAAGCCTAACACAAGATAGCATCGGATGAGTAACAGGCATTCAGCAAGACTCTTTGCCATGTCCATGTGATTTAGAATTCCTGAGCTCAGACAGAAAAACAAGTGAAATGGTGTTAAGACTTATGTGGTTGTTGGTCAAAGACACAAGGACTGATCAAAATGGCAAGCCCAGGAAGTCATGGTACCTCCACATACACAGGCGACTCTACCAGACAAACACACCTTAAAACGTGCCTTACTCACTGCTTTAGGGATGCTGCTACACTTTGAGCTATTAGGGGTATCTCTCAAAACAACCTGTGCAGAGGCAAGCCACAGGCAGATGCTCACCTAGGGAGTTCATTTATATCCTTGCAAACTCTTGCAAAAGAGCCCAGGGTACACCCAGTAATTATTAATTCCACAAAAACTGTGGTGCAATGAAAGCAGAGTGCTAGGAATGACATGGGATAATGCACCCAAAGCTGAGTGATACGCTGCTGTCAGCGTGAAACATCCAAAGTCCATTTCGGATTTTAGCTTCCTTATGCTAAGGATTTTTCCAATCACCTTTTTGGCAAGAGTTGATGGGCAATACATACTGCTTCAATCACTGTTACTAACTGTGCTTACTCTGCAAAAATAGATACTCCACTCCAACTAGAGATCTGCTGGATAATGGGGCTCACAAAGGGCAAGTTGTAGCTCTCCATTTGTTTTCATGTAACCTGTTGGTTTGTATTTTCCCACCTCAGCTGAGCATTGGGTGTTCATATGCATGTTACTCTGCCAGAACTTGTTCTTCCTACAGCTCTGTCTTAGCAAACTTACTTCATCTGCCAAAATCACAGGCAAAAGTAGCAAATGGAAACGGGGAGCAGCAGTGTTGCTCCCATCAGCTCTATACCCAACAAGAGTCTCAAGAAGCGCAATTCTTTTGCTGTTTGAGTACCTTCTGGAAATCAGGCCACTACCTCTAATATGGATCATAACAATACCAAAGATCCATCCAGTCCAGTGTCTTGCCTCTAATAATGGCCACGAGTGGACACAGACAGGAAAAACTAAGAGCAAGACATGCATTTATCACACATTTGCGGTGCCATCTTTCAGCCTTCAGTTGTTTCCAGATCAAAAACTGCCCTGAGCAAGCTGTATTGCCTCTGATGAGGCAATACTCAGTGGATCCATCTTCCCAGAACTTGTCTTGGAAGCAAACATTTTGCATCTACAACCACCTTTGGCAAGATATGCCACATGTCTACTACCTGTACTTATTTTGAATCTGGCTTCTAGCTTGACTAAGTAACACTTCAGTCTCACCTTGGAAGAGACAGCAAACAGTTATCCTAATGACTCCTCTCACATCACATCTGCTTTTTACAGCTTCTGTAGTTTCCTCTTTTCAACTGTTTCTTTTCCAAGCAAGAGCCCTGTATTCTTCATGCACAAGCCATTCTTTATTTTTGCTTATCTTACTGCATTTCTCTGAACTTCTTTCCAGTTCTGCTACAGCCTTTTGGAATGGACAGAACCCCAACTGTTGGCATTATCCAAGGTGTGACTTCTTCAGTGACTTAATGATGTTTCATCTTTTGTGTCTTTTCTCTAGTCTCCCAATATTTGGGATGGTTTTTGTTTTGTGGTCCAGCCAGGACTATTCAAAGAACTATTCAAAGTAACCTCTGCTTGCCCACCCACCCAAACGTAACATGGGTGTCTGGTCCTATGCACAGTTATGCCTTGAAGATGGTTTGTGTTGTATGGCATTCCTTCCCAATGCAGACAGAGCTGCATTACTTGGGTAACCCTTCCTCATGTGTTTGTTGGTCCATCAGACACCACAAGTCTGATTTCCCTCTGCATACTGACTTCTCTGCCAGGCACTCATTAGCTCCATTTTATTGTAGCCTCTACAAAGCTTGCCTGGCAAAATTCTCACAGCTTACATGCCTGTAGTTCCCTAGAAACTTCAGTGATTGCTTGAGCAACAGGATTATCTCTACTCATCTAAACCAAAATGTTTAAATACTTGCTAGGGAAAATACCAACTCAGAGATACTTTTGTGCATGATGAGAATCCTCAGACAATGTTTCCTAAAAGACAAAGGTGCTCTCAAAATTACTTTAAATAAAACCTGGTTTTGAAGTAGTCATATGACTGAATGCAAACACTCACTACAGATGTGAGCAGAACCATGTACACTTCTTCTACATCAACACTCAGGAAAGGAACAACTTATCTCTGTTCTTCAGCTACCACTCTGCATATTAAGCTTGCATTTTCTGGTAGAAGGATGAAATACAACTGCATCATCTCTGATTGCCACAAAGCTGCAGCTTCAAGGCCTGTGGTTTTTATTAACCATAGTCAAAGCTACTGAGAAAGTTAGAAGCAAATATATCCGACCAGGATAATGTTTATCAATTAGCAACACTAAAGGAATAAAGGTCTAAACACTTATTTAACAACAGTTCCAAAATATCAGTTCAGTAGGAGTTCATACAAGGCTCTTTCCAATAAATACTCCCTTACTCACACAGACAAGGCATTTGTTGCTTCTAAAATGTTGTTCCCAGCAGTCCCACACTACCCATGATGGTCCATGGCCAGAGTGTCTGATTCAGCCTGGTTTGGGTGGAGAGCTGACTGTACACAGCTATGCTCATTCTCTGTGGCAATGTAAGCATCTATCTGCTTCCATGTGTCTTCTGTACACACCAACTGTTATCACAGGGCTTTTATTTCCAGTAAGCTCTCAATGGAGCCTCCTGCCATCTAATTTTACACGTGCTTTGTGTTAGTCACATTTGCAACTGCCCAGGTCACCCCCACCTCCTCATTACTTCTCATTACATTTTTATAATTGAGAGCTGACTAATAGAAACCATAGGTGCAGTTTTAGAGCAAGACATACTTTTCCTGTAGTAACATTCAACTCCCTCTTTCCTTCCTCCAAGGAACCCATAGGAAAAAAATCACAGCCAATGCTCTCCTGTGGAAAGCTTTTCACCATTAATCACATGCAAACAATCTGCTGGTACGTAGAGGGATCATCTTTTCTTTAGCACCCTGTTCCCCAAAATACCAAAGGGCAGAAATCTGATGAACAGATTAAAGATGTAAAGCTGTGACAGGAAGGCATCATCCAGGAGATACAATGGAGAAGGGACATTCTAACTTTGCACCTCACATGATTTTTCACTTTCCTGGGGGATGGGTGAGAGCATTTCAACATATGCCACAGCAGTGCTAATTGCTGCTCTAACACATAGTGGTTACCTTCTTTCAACAGCTGTTGTACAGCACAGAAAACAGAGTTGAAAGTGCTCCATCCTTTCAGGCCCAGATGCTCCCATCCCCTCCCCCAGACTTCCAGGCTGCAGATTGGGAAAGCCATGGGGCAAAGTGGCTCGAGGGGCTTGTTATATTGCCTTTGAAGCTGAACATCTACTGCAGAATGAATGCACAACTACAGAGCTGGCCTTACAGACACTGTATAAACAAAGGCAATTCCAATGGCATATGTAATATTAAAAAACCCTTCAAATAACATATAATTGTTATTGTATCGTGCTATACAGCAAGCAGGGAAAAAAATATCATGAACACATTCCTTTGAAGTGTTTCAATATTCAATTTCTGTGTATATACCAGTTTTTACTCAGCTACTGCAACACCTACCCACACTTAAACGAGAAAACATGTTTAGAACTAAGTAGTACGGTGACGTCTTAGAAGTCCTAAATAATAACATACAAGCACAACAGTATTAGAAGTGAGAGGGGGTCAGCAAATATGCCTCACATACATGCCTTTTTCTTTATTAAAAATGTAAATGTGATGTGGACAGAGTTGGGCCACGATTACTTGCACACTTTTATTATCAGCCGTGCTAGGGAAAGTAATTCCTGACCTCCACAATCCCCAATTGCTCATTAATATCCCTATCCCATGGCCAGTTTCATGGGAGAACTGTTTGGGGAGTTGCTAGGAGATCAGCTAAAAAAACCCCACATGATTTTTCCTTTCAGTCAGCTCAGGTCCTTGCTTCAATTCAGAGTGCAGCCTAATAGATTATGCTACTACGTACGGGGAGACATGAAGTAAGGGCAGGGAGGATGTGCCCACCACAAGAAATGCACAGACATCCTTGCCTGAAATGTTTTCAGATACAGAGATTTGGAAACAGTGGCTTATTTATCTTTAAGGCTATATTGTCTGCCATAGAAATGTAGCAGGCACTTTTTAAAGAGAATGAATTTGCACGTGGTTACACAACCACACAGATTTCTTCTTCCCAAATGACACGATGATTCGGTGCAGAACTCACAGCTTAAAGCCTGAAGGTGCAAGAGAATCAGCTCAGGTGGGCCTGGAACAAATGACCTGTCATGTTGGTGGCAGACACAGGAGTGAAGCAAGTGCAGGCTGCACTGCCCTTCCCTCACCCTGGCTTGGCCTCACGACCTTTGCACATCTCTTTCAGCCCAGGGGATCCCCAGGACGCTCCAGCTGCCCTGCCTGGCCTCGAGTCCTTCACACCAGGCTTTGCTGTTCCTATATATGACTCAGAATGACTCTTCCTTCCATGTCTGCTTCTTAATAGCTTTTCTTTTGTGCCTGAGGTCACTTTGGGGGATTCCTGTAACCCTGAGCATTAATGGCTTGCATGGCCCGTGCATCCCTAGTTTTTTCTATGCCAGTAGAAATCTGTTTGAGCTGCCATCCCATACAGCTGCCTTGGGGGTCTCCCTGCTGCCTGGACCAATATGTTCCTACATCCCCAGGCAAACTAAAGGCAATACCTCCTGAGAGGTCAGTGAGTAAAAAACCCACATCACTTTCTAGTCTTCGTGAGCTCGTATGCCTAAACTTATTCATTACATGTGAAGTAAAGATCACTATTAGATTAACATCCAGAAGAGCAGCAAATACAGTTTATGCTCAATTCTAAAGTGACAGCAAACCAAACGTGGAGATGAATGTTCATTTGAGCAGATGACACCCAAATACTGACAGTGGAAGTGGAGTGGGGAAGAAGTGTACTGTGAGACTTCTTATAGCTCTCGTGCTTTGAAACAGATCTGCATGAGTAATTTGTTCAGGTACACACTTGGAATAGAGTCAAAGCTTTAAGATGGCACTAGTTTTTATGGACAATTGCCTTCAAACTATCTCTTTATAACATAAATACTAACAAAGTCTCAAACACTGGAGAAGGCAGCCTTACACATAAGGAATAAGGGACAAGATACGACACACTTTTAGGTAACTGTAGAATGCTTTAAGCATTCTAGATAGAAACATAAAGGCAACATCATTTTAGCCACTAAAAGAGGTGTGAAACTGGTTCTCATCTACAGCACCTGAATGCTTAGAACATCCCTAAACCGAAGCAGATGAAGCCCACTGAAGGCACCGCTGAAGCCGTAAAGAAAACGGCAGCTCCAGCAGAGCTCTGAAACTGTTCTATAATTCTGAAATTAGCACTATCATGTACTTATGACACACTTGCACACTATATTATCATTTTACAACTACTTTTCCCTGTTCCCAAAGGTACTGGTAGCTTTCCAGATAAATTAACTTCTAATACGTTATGGGAACATTGTTATTTGGGGTCAACATTTTCAATATGAACCCATTGTCTCCATGAAGCAAAGAAATATTATAATCCATTAATATCTCTTTCAAGAAAAAGGATGAAATCTTCCCCTGGTTAGGCTGATAAACACTTTGGTGTCAAAACTAAGCCTCTTTATCATGATAACCCAGAGTAATGGTCTGCTGCTCCAGGCACTTTATCTACTTTACAGATGAAAAATCAGTTCTACTTTCATGGAATTAGATTAAATGCCATAACAGGAAATACTTCTGGGGATGAACTTGCTTCATGCCTTCAAAGCTGGCTGTAAATTTAAAATACTTCCTGAACTCAAAAGATAAGACAGGAGAGAAGGGAAAAGAAAAACAGTAGAGTGACCCTCTCTCTGAAGAAAAATATTGCTTCCTGAAAAAGCCGTCGAAAGCTACTTGCTAAGGGCATTGTGCTCCAGAAGGCCCAGGGCAAGTCTGCTTTAGCTGAACACGAGGATTCTGGGTATACATCAGACACTTGCCATAAATCTGTTCCTTCTGTAATCCTCTCTGATAAACTTTTCTTTTTTTAGCCATCTTACTTGGCAAAAGCCAAAGTAATAAGTTTCTCAGCTTTTAGCAGCTTGTGCTGCTCGAGAGACGGCGTTTTGCAACCAGCGCGCTTCGAGAAACGCTGACCCCAAGCCTCCAAACCTGATCTCAGCTCCCAAAACGGGCAACAAGCAGCAAGATCAGTAACACCTTTGCACTTAAATACGCCTTACAACAACACATGTAGGACCTCCTTAGGAATAATTTGCACTAGATGATGTCTACAATCACTTTCCAACCCCTCCTGTTCGCTGATGCTGGGTAATTTCTCATTTAGAGTAACAGGATGTGAAATCTGATACCAAATATCACCATAAAGGAAGACTTTAGGGAATTCCATGTTGTTTGTCAGGATAAGGAATGTTTTCTTTAGTTCGATTTTCCATCAGACTGGAGATACTAAGGAGTCATTTCTTTTTTTCACGCGGTACACGTTTAAACACGTGGAACACGACAGCACTGAAAACTCAGCACCCAACCTCTGAGCAAACTACACAGCTAAGAACTGCAGCACAACAACATTTACATACTCAGAACTCCGAGTCAGGGAGTTCGAGGAATAGATGTGATTTCCACCCATTTGTCTCCTGACTGGATCAACACTTGTGCCTACTTGGGCCAATATTTTTATGGACTATGCAATCCCTTTTGCTTTTGTTTCTTGCATTCAGTGTGTTTCTGCAATTGGAGAACAACCACCCCACTTATTGTCTTGCTTTCCTGTTCAAACATCACCTGTGTAACATCACTAGCCCAAAGCCCCAATGCACTGGTTAAAGTTCTTATTCCTGTGCCAATGCGCTCCTCACAGACCTAAAACCAACACAAAAGGGACAGTCAGCTATCACGTTCAGACTCTTCCATGCCACCTGGCAAGAGCTGCACACTATTTCTGCAACTAAACTTTACTTCCAGGTGTAAACAGGTAAATAAAAAGCCCACCCACAAATCACCAACCTTCAAAGATCACAAGATGCAGAGCTGGCAAGCTCGACTCATCTCTAAGCACTAATTTAATCAGTAGGAATAACTACAGAGGTTTGCTTAAGATGAGTGGGAGGTGAAAGAATGCTGTGAAAAGGGCATGTAAGTAATGCAACCAAATGAATTTCATGACAGAGTTGTGTAAAGCATGCATTTACACATTTCTGAGAGATCAGCTTGAAGCTGAAACACGCACACGGTTGTTTAAATGTTCAGGAAGACTGTAAAAGCCAGATGCTTTTCTTGGTAGATTTTTACTGAGCTTCCCACAAATTATAATTGGATACATTATTCTGCTAGTTATCCCTGTAATACCAGGCTGCATGCTGAAATAAACCAGCACCACAGCAGGATCTACCATCTAGACAACAATTCTACCTTTGACCTTCAAGAAAACCTTCTCAAGAACCTATTTTAAGATCCCTTTGCTGCGAATTAGAGCCCAGATGCCTGTTATTTCACCCCCACACGAAACTCATTCCTAATAGGCAGTGATTTTTTGGGAAGGACTGCAACATTGCTACCAATATTCTCTCTGCTTATAAGTCTTTAGGATGAAGTTCTTTTTCCTGAACACCTTATGCTATTGACAAACAAGCTTGGCACCAGGGAAATGCAGTGTTTCAGGCCAGTCTTGCTCAAGTAAGATGCTACTTTGAAAAACTACCTTTAAATCCATGTACTAAATCTTGCTAAACAACTAGACTGACTGATGAAGTTGGTTAGGCAGCCAGAACTACAGCTTTAGTCCTACATGTGGGGGTTTTTTCTCTCAGTGTTTTCCTCACAAGACATGGAAACCACAGTACTCCAAGGGAAAGCACAGAAGCACATCTGCATATTTACCTGAGCAGTCTTGCCCACTAACTTCTATAGAAGCATTTTATACTGATGCATCGTTAAATAACAATAAAAGCATTGACCTCCCTAGAAAGTTAAGACAAGTTAAGAGTGTTTTCTCCTGTGAAGTGGCAAGTATAGGAAGAAGCTGGTCACTATGAAAAACATATGGCAGAATATGACAATAACAAAGAATTATCAAGGAAGGCAGTAAGAAATAGAAAATGGTTAGTAAACTAATTTTCTTTGGGGTTGTTTTTGTGGGGTTTGGATTTGAGGTTTTTTGAGGAATGGATTTGTTTTGTTTTCTGGAAGATGTGCTTAACCTGAGTCGTTGCATTTGCTGTAAATAACTAGGCTAGCTTTGATGCTGAGACTGCTGACGAGCAGGGCTCCTACAACCAGCAGCCATCATGCTCTGAGCCACCAGTATGAGACACCAGCACTCCACAAGTGTCCAGTTTCCACAGGATTCTTCAGAAGGTTACTGATAGTGTTGCACCCAACCTCTGTTTCCACAGACATTGATCTGGCTGCTGTGGGCTGAAGACCACACATGAAAACACTGAGACTCCAGGGGCCACAGCTCATTTGAATGAAGGACCATTTGGGTTTCTATTTTTGCATGGCAACTTGGAATGAAAGACAGCACAGTGCTAAAAGGCACATTTCAGGAATTCACTCATTTGTTTTATCAGAGTTAAAAGCACTATTATGAAAGAATTAAGCTCCTGTGTGAAATGGATCTGTCATGTAGCAACTCCAGGGTGAGATTTTGGCCTTATCAATTATTCACACGTGAAGCAAATTTTGATAAATTAACATTGCTCCTGTCAGAATGTTGTTATATTTGCATGTGTTGAACAAAATGTTGCTTTCTCCCACCTACACTCAACTAGAAATAGAGCAAACATTTCAGTCTTTTCATTAGAAAAGAACGCCACAGAAGTAATGTCCCAAACCTTCAAACCCTCCACTTAATGACGGGAGGCATTTCAAGCCTGAGTAGAAAGATGCATCTTTTCCTTCTTGAATCTTTCACTGGGAAGTTTATTACTTCAATTATTGCAATACATCAAGTCTAGAGTAAGACAAGATCCATAAGCAGAACATGTGATGGCAACAGGCACCAGCTGTAACGCTCATTCATCTACTGCTGCCTGTACTTGTTACAAAAGGGGTGGAAGACTTCACTTGAGTGAGCTCAAACAATCCCATTCTGTCCCACGTGGACACCACATCAATATCCACTTTTGTGAGAGGCTAGTCTTCCAGAAAATATTTGCTTTTAAAGAAAAGAACTGGAATACTCTATTTGTTGGGTATATTTAAGAAAACATCCTTCAGGTTTTCCCCTGAGAACACATCCTTGGTATTCATGAGGGGGTTTGCTGTATTGCTAGCAGTGAACCAGAGGAAAACACACTTCTCGAGGTGGCAACAACATTCCTGCTAACCATCAGCCCTGTTTATGGACAGATTACTTTCTTTACATTTCAGAGTGGATAGTAACCTACAAGGGAAGGAGAAGATTGCCAGCTGGATGCGTTTTTTAACGTAGCTGCTTAGGTGACAGTGATTTAGTTAACCCTGGGATGAGCCTCAGGAACCTGTCATACACAAGTTCCAGCAATGGCAGGGAGTGCACAGCAGCTGAAGTGTTGTATTGCACATTGTGTGTCCACCCTCACTCGAGGTAAGAAAACTTCAGTACACCAACCTGAGCTTAGAAAACCTGACCTAGCTCTGTAGTGTAAATGTACACGATGTCTCTGTGTAGTAACTCGGGGTCCTTTTAGGAAGCACTCTCAATGTGAGTGCAAAAACTCCACGTTAAAATGTATTACTACTAGGTTACAAATGCATTCCTGCAGTCAAGAACAAACATACATAGGAGTGATTCTGAGGGGCAAGAAGATTAGCAGATCCGTGCAGAAAAATATCTATAAGAGGATCTCAGAGTAGCCAGTCAGGGTAAAATACCTGGACTGTTTAGACTGTGATGCCACTAAGACCATATCCAAAGAAAATACAAGACATTAGATGGTGTCTGAAGGCACACATGCTCTTCTGAGGCCTGGGCAGAAGTACAGCTCATTCACACTTCACAAAAGCTAATCTCAGACTGTTTAAGAAACCAGCAAGACAGAAAAGCAAGTTTGCCACAAGGCACCACTGCATGCTCACCATGTCCTCCTCCATCTTCTGCCATCTCCTTCTTAAAGTATTTGCTGATTACTTTGTTATGTTTACCTATAAAGCTAACTTTACTAATCATAAGAGGTCTGGACAACGCCCTGTGTGAATATTTGCTGTTGGGAAAACATGGACCTATTTGGAAGGTACTGTTCTCACATGACATGTACTGTTCTCACATGCTGTCAGCTGGTTCATTCCTTTTCTCTTTACTCTCCCAAAATCCAGATGACTGCTTTATTTTCTTTTTTTAAAATACCTTTTAATCACCAGTTTTCCATCACTGGAATGTTTATACATCTCTATCCTGTGTCTTCCACAGCGTTCAGATGAGGAGTGAGGAAAGGTTTTCTGGTTTAATATCAGGGGATCAAGCTAGGAATAAAAACTACATCTTCCCTCCTTGAGAAAAAGCCATTGCTCTGCAAGTACATAAAAAAGCAAAGAAAGAGTCTATATTGGAGTTTAGGAAATGATTCTGAACAAATTACAGCCACAGATCTTCATCTCAAACACATTGTTGTGCTTGTGGGAGCCAGAAGCAGGTGTCCATGATGACCAGAGAGTAAGACAACTGAGGCTGTGAAATCTAAAGCCAGGATGCCACCAACATGTGAAAGCCAAATATTATGTACTTAAGAGATACTATGTTTAATATGAGAGTGAACAAGAGGAATGTGAGAACTATAAACTCACGTTCTTACTGTTTCCTGATTTCAGCAGGCAAGCCTTAAGGCTCCAAAGCCTCTGTACACGAGCCTATTCCACTTCAGAAGCTGGATGTCTCTTCACATGGCATCAGCCTGGCACTCTACATTCACATCATTGCTCACTCCATGTCAAACATCTCACAGGACCACACTCTTTCTAGAACTGAGAGCTAGCTTCTAGGGTGAGAAAGGACACAGAGAAGAAGTGCTCAGTGTCTCTGGTACTGTGGGGACTAAAGGACATCAACTCAAGCTACCAAGAGTCAAGTTCAAAACTGAAGTCCCTCTCACTTCATACATGCACTGCTGCCTTCTTGTTCCAGGATGCCACAAATGCACCATTACTTACATTGACTTGGGAAAAACTCATAAAGCTCAAGAACTCTTGAGTAACATGCTGCTACCTTTACCTGAGGAAGACCTTGGGCTGCAGACTACTGAAAGCTGAGAGAATCCTTTGTCTGCATTTTGCCATACCAGGACTGTGATCTCCTACTCCTCCCTTAGCACTTGTCTTCCTCTATCAGCTTGTTCTCTCAAGAGCTGTAAACGTTCCTAGTATTTTGTCCCACAGTTTTATTTCTCGTTCCTATTTCTCTCTTTTATTCCATTGAAGAAAATACTTTAAAGAAAATAAACAGTATCTGCATCCCAGTTTTATAGATGTTTAAATGTCTAACGAGAGTGACACAAGTGAAGGGGGGGTAGGTAAAAAAGTAGTTCATTTAATTGACACCATTGATTTAAAGCAAATAGAGGGGATGAGGTTAATTCTTGGTTTTGGACTTAAAAGGAAAAAAATCCATGACAATAACTTTGTCCAACCCATGCCTAACAGTTGTATTAAACAACCTCAGAGTAACTTTGGAAAGCACCTTAAACTATCAACATCAATCAGAGCACAAAGTACTCCTAAATAAAGCATTGCTCAAAGTAGTTCAAGTCAGATTCAGCTAAAACCAACTGTCAATACTCCTGCTATGTCACAGCTGGAGCAGCACAGCCATCTCTGAAAGCAGACTTATCCAATCGCTTTCAAGCCAGCCATAAACAGCTACAGACGCACGCGATTCCAGCTTTGGGAGCGATAACAAGCGTTGTGCATTTCATAGCAAGTTGAGCAGTTGTCTTCATTTCTCTCACGTACACTGCTTCTTGGGAGAAGTCACTTAAATACACAGGGATTTCGTTTGTGTAAGTCCATTCTGACAAAGCAGTGACTTGAAAGTGTGCTGAACTTGGCACTTGACTTGCTCATATCTGAACATTTATTTTCTGCCATTAAGTTACCTTTTCTGCCTTTTTTTTTTTGTTAGGATTTGGTTGTTGAAGTCAGATACAACCTGTTTATTTTATAAAAGAGGAGCCCACTGTTAACACCTCTATCAAATACCTCAAATTGGTGTAACAAAATCATTAAGGACACAGTACAGTCAACACGAGGCAGCAAACGTTTTGTTCTGAACTTACTGGGTGGTCTTACTGGCATGTGACAATCCCTTATAAAACTCTGGGAGTTTTACAACAAAAATATGAGCAAAACTGGAGAAAAATTACCCTTAGATTTACTGCTACATTTGAACCACCAACCACGCAGCGTCACACTGGCAAATCAACTACTGCTAGGCTGGGGCTCTTAAGAGCCAACAGTTACTGAACGGCAACCACATACGTCTGGAGAAAATGATTTGTTTGCTTTATTGTGCCTAACCAATGCCACCCTTTCAGGAAAACCACACTGTAAACCAAATGGGGTATCCCACATCCTAACAAAGTACCTTAAATATGTTGACTGAAACCACAAGCAGAATTACCTACAGTGCACTCAACTCCTTTATACCGTGCTCTTTGCCCTCTGTCGCTTAATTTCTTTCCACGCTATGAAAGAAGTCATAGCTCCTATGGATGATGACAGCTGCAGGCTGTGCCATTACTGCTTTTTAGACTATTTATGAGGTCCATGACTCAGTTTTGAAGGCCCACGTGACTGTGGGTTACCAGATCCTGCAGCTTCATCATCGGGAGAGATTCTGAGCGTGACAAGATGAGGTTTTATGTTTTACATCAACTTACAGCAAGCAACAGAAATCTTCCGTGTGGCACAAGCAAATTAAACTAGAAACCAAAAGACAAAGTATAGGGATCATTATGGTGAAGAAGGTTGTGGTCTAAGGAGATTTTAAAAGAGGATTTCTCTCTGGAGACTAAACCAACCATCTCTGCAGCACAAGTCCTGCGCTTCCATACGCTTGAAGCCCAGGATTTAATGCCAACATGGCAGTAATCTTTTTAATGTGGCAAGTCAGAGGGAGAAAAGATGATAGGCAAAAAAAATCCAATTTTGCTGGTCCACTGCTACCAAAACAGGAGACTATTTCGGGGCTGAAGGATCTGTGATGTTCCCTTGTTTGAATGATTATGCCAAACAAGACTATACAAAACACACCAAAGACAGGTCATCCATATATATATATACACATGGTCTTTTTATAATGCATTTTAGAGAAGAAATGCATCACATCAGACATTAAGAGCTTTTAGAAAATGATCAAACTATGAAGTTCAATATGAAAAACAGCGTACTGAGAAATTTTGGGAAGGTTGTCTTCTCATCAGAGGTTTTGGTAATGACAAATTAGAATGAACTGCCATTAGAATGGCAATTAGAAATCAAAATGAGTCGTTAGTAATAACTCTTAACACTTGGGCAAAACTGGGTAGTTATTGCAATACAACCTGAAACTTTTGTGGCTCTTATGGTGAGAAACAGTGCTGATATGGAAGATGAAGCCACAACGTTTCAGAGGACTTCCAAAAGCTTTTCATTCTTTCTAAACAAGAGAGTTTAAACTGAGAACTGCTTTTATACCTGCTCTCAAACGTCTTATTTGTTGTATCAGGCAAACATTAACTCCTTCCAATTTGCACAGGGTTTATTTTTGAACTATGATCCATTTCTGGGCAATCATTTCTGAGTATTGCTAGGCAAACTTATCACTCAAGGCAAACACAACTCCAAAGCAAATATTACTCATGTAGAATTCACAGCTGACATGTTTTATGCATTTTAGCAAAACTTCCACATTTAGCCCCAGTTCTTCAACTTGAAGGGCCTACAAATGCCTTCTAGATTTTGCCCACAGGATTGTCTTTAAGACTGTGCCTAATTCATAATGCTAATCTGTACTTTATTGATGTCATAATAAGTATTTAATCTTACTTGAGGTACAATAATTGAGGCCCATATGCAAAAACAGAGCACACACAATATAACTGATTTTCCTTTCTTTTAGCTGTGGGCTACTGTTGCCCTTCTAGTACAGATGAGTCACTCTGCAACACTTTTTTTTTGCCACTGGCCCTATCAACCAAGGTTTTTATTATGTCAACCCCCCTTTTCTTGTTGTACTAAAAACAGAAATTGATTTCCATTGGACACTTTGAATTGGCAAAACCAAGAACACACATTTGTTACCTAAAGGGCAGATACACTCAGTAATACGATGGCTTTTTTTTGGTCTTGTTCTTTTTGTTTGTCTTCCAGCTATCAGTGGGAGCAGCTTCCAAAGAAAACGATATCTTTTCTGTTATTTTATAACAAAAAAACCCTTCCCTACTGCTGAGACTGTAAAAACCTGAAAACCTGGCTGAGATGTAACAAGAGGACAACACAGCACTGGGGAACTGATGCAATATTAAGTGGAATCTATTTACAATAAAATACGTGACTACTTGTAGCATTATGACATATGTGGTACTAACAAGAATGAAGAGACAAGATGATGATGATGACTGAACTTAGATTCTTGGGAAGACTATTAGCTGCAACAATACTGCTTAAGTATTGTTAGGAAGAGGAGGAAGAGAAAATGACTTTCCAAGTGCCAACTGATGCACTAGTTGCAGGTGCACGACTGAATCTATGTTATGAGTAGAAAAGAAGTAAGAGCAAAGTCTAAGGTTTGCTATTCTCTAATCTATCTGAGCTGAAAGGAGAATGAGAGGAGACGTGGCAGTGCTCTTCCTTCCTGACAATGTGTCACTCAGCACCAAAACATCCTCTAATCTGTCAGATGCTATGAGTTACTCTCTCAAATAGGGAAATGAGAGGAAGCAACGATGACTGTGACTCCAGGTTAAATATATGTATTGACTGTGATTTGATGATTGCTATTTAGCTATTCTAGCATTTATAGCCTTCAGCTTAGACAATGGAATTCATGTCCTGGGTAGCATTCTAGGCATTCCCTTCTGTACATCAAAGAGAGGAGCAATCCAGGAATCTTCCGAATTTAAAAGCTGCAGTAGCAAATTATAAGCTTAAAGTTCCTCTAGGCCAGTATCCCATCCCAACAGCAGTCACAAGTGGATGCCTACACAAGAGTAAAACCAGAGAAGCACATACAATGCTTTTCCAGCTGCCCACTATTCTCAGCTTAGTGGATTTCCAACACAGATACGTAGTTGCAGAAAGACTCAGGTCCTCCTCAGATCTCTTCTCTGCCACATCAGTGGTGACATGACTGCTAGTGATTTGCAAAATTAGCAGACATGATCACATTAGCTATCCATCTGCCAGCCAGCCTCTAGAGTTAGATCCACCTCAGGTTCCTTGGTTACTTTGATTTGTACATATCATTCCAAAGCATTTTTGCTGCCGTATCCCCGTCCCTGCAGCCTATGACACCACTTCGTCAGCAAAGCAGCCAGTAACCACTTATTTTAGAAACAAAGTGGAAATTCTCTTACAGATGAGATCAATTCAACCTATTGTCATGGGAAACAGACAAACAAACAAACATCTAGACTATTCCAGCAAACATCTATCCCCAAAAGCCAGCAGCATGCCTGTAATTCTACACTGGATAAAATAAGGTATTTGGTTAGGGAGCACGACTGAGGTTTAACATCAAATTGATGTGCCAGATGGACTGAATAAAGCAGAGAATGTGCCTCCAATTACTGGGGGGTTTTAATACCCTTTACTGATACTTATCCACTAAATGATAATATTGAATGTTTTCTGTTGTTCCTTTTACCACTGCCTAGCACTTGGTACCAACTCTTCCATTGGGCCTCAAAAGAGAAGAAAGATGAAATCTGGTTTCAGTTATCACCATACTGATAAAACTAAGGACTTAAATTCACATTCTCATGGTTTGGGAGCTTTGTAGTAGAAAGAAGTTCAAGGCTTCCAAAATAATTAGAATCTAATCATTTTATTTAACGTATTTACCATACGAACCCTCAAACATTTCATCCTGCTGCAATCCAAACCTCACAATATTCCATATAAGAGGCCATTCTAAACAAAATTTACCACATGCTGTTGAGCTAGGTTTTACACTTGTGCTGTTACTGAGAAAGGCATTAAAGGTGGGTCACATGGTTTCCCTCATGTCAACAAATGATGGCTCAATTAGGCAGATAAGAATCTACAGCCCTCAGCACAAACTCTCTTCAGCCCATTCTCAGCAGTATAAAGAAGTACTGGGGAACAGCACAAGTTCTGGGGAATGAATGCTTGCGATCCGTTATATATGCTTGCTATCCTTTACACAGATCCTCATTGACAATGTCTCTTTTTCTTCAGCTAAAATGGGATCCTTCAGGTGGTTGAAAACTTTCAATCACTTAAGGGTTTGCAGATTTTTTCCCACATTCAGCTGCAGCTTATGACTCAAGTCAGTAAGATGGTGAGGAATCTTTAGCACATTATCATAGAGTTATAGAATGATGGGGATTGGAAGGGACCTTTAGAGATCATCTAGTCCAACCCCCTGCAGAAACAGGTTCACCTAGATCAGGTCGCACAGGAACACGTCCACGTTGCACTACTAACGCTAAATCACCTCTTGGAACGAAGGTATCTTGATAAGCACACTAAAAGCTCTTAAGTTTTGACTCCAGTCCTCAAAGGACGAGGTAAATTCATATCTGAGGACGAAATCCATTCTTACTTTACCTTGACCAAGTGCCTTAAGAACTCCAGATGCAAAGAATGTCGATGACAGTAAGCCCAGCTATAAACACCAGTATTCTCCTGGCTGCTCTCAATGGGTAATGAGGTTGCTGCTGCTTCTTTTCAATCACTCACACTCTCTTCCATGCCCACTACCTGCTCAGTGTTTTGCTGAATTTCTTAATTTTAACCCTAATGTGAAGAAAAATCTATTAAAAACACCGTGGCCTCTCACTTCAGGTTGTGCAGAGATTACCTCCCTTCTTTCTCTCGTTTCTTCTACTTGTTTCATTCTTTTAAGGTTTTATGACTTTATTCAATGCTTAGCCTTTACTTTTCACAAAACACCTCAGCGTTGCTCAGCACCAATTATACTCCATATGGTCTTAAAAAGACACGTTCAGAGGCATATGCTGAGGCATATTTCATGCTAAATACTGTTAACTGCTGTTCCCCACCATTTCCAAATTTGCAGGAAAGTATTGTTATATTGCATCTGGCAAGAGCCTGGCTGGCGAAAAACTATTAGGAGCAGTGGCATTCTGAAAACAACTTCAGGAACTTGGGCATAAACACTGCTAACAAGACAAGATCTCATCTACAGCTCTTCAAGGGCCAGACTTTATTAGCCATACAGCACACATGGGGAATTGTGTGATTTAGAAAAGGCTGTGTGATATTTATGGATTATGAGGTCTGGGTATGTCAATATTTATGGTGACTATCATGGCCTGATATTTATTAAATCATTTTGCCCAAGCAGCTACATTACTTAGGAAAAACCACACAGTTCTTCACCCCTTCAGTCTTGCCAATACAAACCTTGGTGCATGTATGCCTGGCCTGGGAAGGTGAGGGCATTTCTGCTGGTATAGCAGCTGTTACAAACCGTCTCTGCATTAGGGTGCTTGTGCCAGGCAGAAGTGTAAATCCCCAGGAGGGTTTTCCACAGCAGCTGCATCAGCAAAATCCTTTCATTCTCGACAAAATCTAAGTGCCCTTGGCTTTTGTTCAAGTCAAACCTTTGCAATGATTAGTGCTGGTGTTTCTGTCTTGTTCATATTGCTAAAATAAGTCAAGACCTACCTGCTACCATGATGGTCTGGATACGCCTTAGAAAGAAATAGTGTCTACCTCTGTTTCCCCAACTTAGAAACTTCTTCTAAAACACTACTCTTGATTTATTCTGAGGATTTACCATTTCCTAAAGTAGTGTGTCCTTATCTGAAGAAAGAAAAAAGGAGGATCTTCTTTCTTTTGACCAAATCAAACACTCTGAAGCACATTTATCAAGCAGGTGACCCGGCGCACTGCTGATTGAGCATTAGCCCCATGACTAGAAGGATTAAAGCCACACCACAAAACCTGCTCAGCCCTATCTTTAAGGCACAGTTCTATTCTTTAGAAAGAAACTCAGAAAACATCATGAAGATCTCAGCTAAAGCAGATATCCCCTGAGGAAGGGGAAGGCTCTTTTCCCCTGTTGCACAAAGGCCAATCCAGGATGTGTCTCATGTCCCGTGGCTTCTTTCAAATGAACTTCCAGAGCCTGTTCTTACGAGTCAGTTCACAAAAAGGCTAAAAGACTGGCAAGGCTCAGCCCTTCTGCCTCCTAAAGGGCTAAAGAATCTGTCATGAACTTGTAAAAAGCCCAACTTACAAGGCCTACTATTAAAGCATTTAATACCTGACCAAAAAATCTGCACAGGACCGTTTCTGTAAACTACTTTTAAGCACACAGTGGCCAAGCACAATGTAGCACACTGATACAGGGTTTGAGGATATTGATTAGCTGGGCCATAAAAAACGCTTTAGGAAATTACAATTGTTACTTGCAGACTCAAGAGGCAGCCCTCAGGTTCCTATCCTGCTCACAACCCCTGCTGTAGTCTACAGAGCACATCAACGCCATTCAGTAGAGTTCTTCAGCTCATTGGAAGCTTATGCATTTTGTACATATATCTTAACATTCTATAACTTTACAGCAAAAGCCAAGTGTCTTTGAAATTACAAGAACAAATGTAATTTCAAAGCAAATAATCAGAATTTGGGGGGAGGAAAAAAAGAGTTGTTTTGCATTTAAACAACGGCAGTCCCTATCACACACAAACAGCAAAAGGAACCACGATGTCAACTTCAGACCATGTAGTAGGCTACCATAAGCAGCCTAACTCAGCTCTCCAGTTACTCCAACACACAGCATTTTTGCTTTTATAAAGTTCTCATGTAAAAGAGATCCCAAGTGCTGTGGTATTTATATGTGGTTCTTCACACAGCAGCTGACAGGCACAAAGAATATTGCACGGTTATGCAGACTACGGCAGCTCCACGTGTTAACGAGATCAACTCCTCTGGAAGAAAGGTGCAACTCCAAATGCCAATCAACTGTACACAGAGGGGTGACTACAAATTCATTATAAATTCTGTTAGTCAGTACACAGAAGAAACAATTTACTTCAAATCAGAAATTGCCAAGTTTTTGTCTTTAGAACGGTCTTTATCTAACGATTCTTGTTAAACCTTCTCAGAGAAGTACTGAAATGAAGGACAGTTCCAAAGAAAGACAACACTGTTCCAGTCAGAGCTTCTAAGTCCTCAGTCTCCTGGTGCTTGAGTTTTGAGATTTTGCTCTAACAAAGTTGACATGGTAACAGATAAAATTCTCATGCTCTCATAAAGAGAGCATCTAATAAAGACTGACGTGCAAGAGGGCCTGCTGTACAAACTTCCCTTCAAATTGACTCATCTCACCCCTTAGAGTATGAAGGCTTCCCTTGTTAATTTACATTTAAATAGTGTGTTGAGTCTGCCCAGACCCTACACATGATCTGAGACTCGGTGTCCCCAAAGACGGAGGCACCTGGGAGCAGAGATCTGGGCGGCGGTCTGCGGGTCCCTGTCCCCAGGCCCTGGCAAACGCCTCTTCTCGCTGCTCCCCGGTGTGCTCCAAAGCCCAGTTCAGCCTTTGCAGGCAAGCAGCTTGCAACTAAGAGGCTGATTTAGTATTTCAACAGATTTACAAATACTACTAATGAAATAAAAGCCTGCCCTCCCCCCACTCCCACCCTCCTCCTTCCCCCACCCTCACCCCCCGCCCAAAAGCAATATACTTTTAAAAGGGTAATGCAATCATAACCATTATGTCAATGAAAATTACATGCTGGGTTTATCTCTGTAGGTATCTGTCAAATGCAAAGCTCACACAACATCTTTGGAGTAATAATGATGTTTTATCATTTTAATTACAAACACTTTGGAAAAAAAGAAAAGTCCCTAAAGTGTACCAATTGGGGTGGTCTGAATTAACAGTAGCTTGATAGCCCAAGGGTAGCAAAAATAGATTGAGCTACCAAATTTCATAGCAGTTATAGCAGCTGTCTTCTTGCCTCGGGGAACCTGGGTATTTAACAAAGCAGACAGCTTGGCATTGGCATCTGATTAGTGATGTGGGCATTGTTGGACGGAATACACGCAGCTCTATTGTTTCACTGTTTGATTAGGAATCTGGAGAGCCGTGGCATCATTTAGCTTTTACAGTTAGCGACTGTCTGTTCACTTACAGGTACTGGAAGGGGGTATTTTCTCACATCACTTGGGAATATTGGCTTGAACATGATCGATGGAACATGACAGGATTTAAATGTCAGGGTCAGTTGCCTCCCCATTTCTGAGCCAAAATGTTGTGGAACTGACTGCATAAGTTTTTCTAATTGGAGGGGGGGCAAAGTGAATAAGGTGAAAGCCTGTTCTTCCCTCAGCTCGGGATACAAATTGTTTGGAGTTGAAAATCGCTTTAAAACATCGTTTATTTCAGTTTAACTTTACAAGGGAAAATTTCTCTTCACAAAAGAAGTCTCAGAGGAGAAATCCAACTGTTAGGCTTTCTGGGAGAGGAGGATTGATTTCTATTTTTCTAATCCCACAGTATGACAGTTTGAATAACCACTGGGGGCAAGAGAATTTTCGGTTCAAACCCGATCTGCTTAATGGTGGAAATCTTAGTTAACGTGCTTTATCTGAAAAGGCTTGATCTCGGGGAATAACCTTCACACAAACAACAATATTACTCTGAGGCTCGTATTTGAACTTCATACAGCCAAAAAGACCCCCCACGTGGCTCCTCTCTCTTTCCTTCTTTAAGTACACATCGCAAATTATTGGTGCTTGTTGGCAGAGTTCAAATCACTGAACTCATTGCAAATAGTCTACTTCAGCTAGAAGTACATTCTTTTACTCTATCAAATCCATCTGAGGTAATAAGACTTGATGTTTTATTCAACAGAGCTGAGGAAAATTGTTGCACAATAGGTTAATTCAAAATGGCAGCATAGAAAATGCATCTGTCAGTGGGGATCAAATTACAGGGCAAGCTCCTCTCAATGCTTAGAAAAACAAGTCTGCAGCTCTACAGATTATGTGCATGTGTGTGTTTAAAGGGGTGGGAAAGGAGCTAAATATCTGAGCTAACCTCCAATTAAAGTCAATCATAAAAACAGCCAATTTAATGAGTACGGATTTCTTTGGGTAATTATAACACCAACCACTTTTTTTTCCTCCGTCTCTTTTAAATCTGTAATTCTGCCTTCTTGTTATTGCTTGCTTTGTCATTAATCGCCTCAGGAACTTGATTTCCTAGCAACAGACTCTGCCACCAAACATTTGGCTCCCGTTCAACATTTCCTTTGTGAAAAATGGCACTGCTATTGCCGCCTGGCTGTTGCAGCTAGACTGGCTCTGTAAGTGCTCTAATAATGCATTCTTCTAAAAAACACCCCAAAAATCACATGATGAAAGAAGCCATGACTGAGCTTCACTAATTGCTGTGCTGAAGAAGTGGATCTGCAATTTAAAGGCTACCGGGGTAGCAGCAGAATGGCAGGAGAGGAAAGAAGTATATTCTTCATATAAAAAAAAAACCCCAACAATTACTAACACAGAGGTGAAGACTTAGAAATATTTTAAGGATGTTCAACAGATCCTCATTAATTTTCTAGTATGGAAAAAAGGAGCTACAACCTCCCTGTAAGATCCAGGATGCATTTTGCAGCGTCAAATACAGAGCGCTCGTCTTTGAAAGGTGACGTCTTGAGGACCAAACTTGGTAAAACAAAAATGAAGCAAAAACCTGCTAATTCACTTTTTAGAGAAGTTGCCTGAGAAAACATTGGCAGAGTTGTCTATGCATGACAAGTCACACCTGAAATGGTAGCGTAATGCACACCACATCCTAAATACATCACAGGATGATGTAACACGTGCTGGTGCCAGTTTAGACAAAGCTCCTTGGTTTTTTGCATCTTGATCAAAGAAATAAGGCTGCAATTCTCTGTGGTTAGGAGAGAAAAGGTATTTTGGAAGGCAGTAAATGGCAGACTTTCTCCCCGCTTAGGTACAGAACCTATCATCTCTCCACAACAAATGCATCACACTTCAGTTCTACCCTCCAGAAAACACAGTCCCTCAAGGTGGTGGGTTTCAGGAAGGCAGTCCTGTCCCAGGGCAGCAAACTGCTGTTAGTTAACACATTCAAGACGGTGTTTTCCTGGCCGTAAAACCTATTCATTATTGTGAGAAGTAAGTTTTGCATGTCAAATGGCACACAGACCGATGTCAGAGCACTGAGGCAGAAGTTATCAATGGGGAAAAAAAAGCTATTGTGGAGTTATGGAAACAAACATCTTTTTTGGGGGATATTTCCCCCAAATATTCCCTGACAGTGTCTACAACTCTGGTTTCCCATGTTTCACACACAGAGCCAGCACATCTCAAAGAGAAAAAGCCTATCACAATCCACTGTAAATTATCACACTCATCATAGCAGTAAATTACAATGAAAATGCCTTCACTGAATACGCCTCTGAAAGGAGGAGACAGCACAAAAGATATTTCATTTCTACTTACATTGTTATCATAATCAGCATTTTTTTTCTCAAGTAGAATAGCCAAAGCCCAGGTAAAACACTGCAGAACGTTATTGAAGCTTTGCTACACATTGCTGACATCGAGCTTATGTTTTGACAGCCTCACGGTGAAACCGGATAATTCCGCCATCAAGCCCACTACACCACCACGGTATCTCTCTGCTTAGACAAGCACTGAGGCATCCCAAGAAAATAAAGACAGAAATACCACAGTATTTGTTGAAACACACCAGGGTGGTTGGAGCTTTGAGAGCTTCTCCTGCAGCACACAGGTATGTTACGTTGGGTTCGTTACGACGCCACAACACCTGACGTGCCTTACCTCAAACTCAGCTTAAGACCAGAATACCCAACCTTGGTCCAAACTGTGGTTAACATCATAGTAAACTACACTTAACATTAACTTTGTAAAGACATAAGAGATGCTGGAGGCTGTGACTGTAATTTGAGTGTGGGCTAACAAGTCGAAGCAGTATTGGAGACTTTTATTCTCAACGCGGTACAACTGAAGAGCATCGCCACTGAGAAACGTCTATTGCTTGCCACATGGGAGTAGGAGAAGGGAATGCTTTCAACTTTTATGGATTGTGAAATAACAGCAGTCCATAAAAAGCTGACTGAGTGGAAGTGGTACCTTCTCTGAATAAAAGTTTGTGTGGCAATACTGAGAGTGAGCAACTCAAAATTCAGCTGCATAAAAGTAAGGCTTAGAGCTACAAAAAAGCTTCGTTGCCCCTCTACTCTGTCTACAACAGGTAGAACTGCAGCTGAATCCCTAAGTTCAAAAATGCTCATAACATACAGTGTAAAAATGGTGCCACATCTCTTCAATGAACACAGCTAAGTGTGAGCTTCAGTGGTGTAACCTCTATGAAATGGCTAGGCAAGGAGTCTACATAGATACTAATGAGAAAAGCTTGGAGAGACAACACTTGCAACACCAGCTTTTTAACCATACAAACTACATCCACAAGCTCGAATCCAGTCCCTAACAATCTGCTCTTCTCCTTTGTACAGAAAGGTGACGAGCATTTTATTCCTGAAGGATCAGTTTGGTTTTCTACCTAACCGATCCCTTCTAAGTTCAAACACAACTTACTACACGTTGGGAACCTAACTGCAGCCAATATTGCCATCTCATGTGCTTTGTAAAGGAAACCATTTAAGTTAAAACCAGAAAAACTGAAGCATGGAAGGGACTTTCAAGAACACATCCATGTCTTCAGCACCAAGATAATCTTAGCATCAAATGACAGTGTTTCACCCACTTAATGCCTCCAAGCGCAAACGCTAAATGAACGCAGGTGTTGGGCTGAAGAACACATAGAGCAAAATCAAACAACTGGCAGAAGTAAGGAGGGATGAGTGGAATAAGAGAAAACACACATCTGGGAAGCAGCACACTGCTGCAAAGATGTTCAAATCCAGGCACAACGTTACAGTTCAGCTTTCTGTATGAGCAAGCAGTATCAGTTGTCACAGAGTTAAGATTTCGCAAGGTTAAATGCAGCTTTTAACCAAGGAAAGTGTTCTCTCCTTTTCCATTTCCTTCCCATTATGAAAGGACAAGTGCAAAATTCCTTACCCACTGTAACAGAGGTGCTCACTGGAGTCAGATGGCAACTAAAATCCTCCTCACTTTTCCTAAGTTACTCCTATCAGTAGATTCATTTCTTAATGCAAAGACTTTGCTGATAAAAATCTCTTTGCATTCCAGGCCTTCAGAAAACATGAAAAGTAATAGCTATACATTGCAAATTGCATGCAAAGTGTTAGAATGCTTCTGTGCCATGGCAAAGAAACTGAACAGCAACTCCTGTAGATTTCAGCTGGCACTTAAAGGCATTGAAAAAAGGAAGGAAACAAAAAATCAGCCACGACTAAACACCACACAAAGACCCTACAACCCAAGTCCTGACAGAAAGCACAGACTCACAGAGAGAAAAGAGGAAATAAATGAGAGCCTGCTACTCCCAGCAAACACAACTTGAGATTCTTTCCATGTCAGGTTGTGTCCCATTCACAGTTTCGGAGACAGAATGACAATGTTTGGTGTTATCGTAACTCTCGACTTATTGTGAAAGAAGGGAAATGTCTGAGGAAGAGACGTTTTCCAGCCCCAATAACATCCCTCACAGTGAATTCTAATCAGGCACCAGGAGCACAGCTAGCTGATCCACGGTGAAATGAATATGACAGACTGGAAGATACGATGTCAATGGCAGAAATTACTGCAAGTATATGAATTATATCTGAAGAAGGGAAAGAAATAGCATCGAGTTTGACAGCACCTGTAATCTATCTTAAACGATACCAAGGAGAGTAATTTCAAAGGATTAAAATACACCTTTAAAGTTTACTATCTTGGAGAAAGCTGGGGCAGCCTCTGTATTTTGCTTCTATCTGTGATTTAAAGGGTCTTATTCTTTGCTGGTCTTTCTCCAATTTGTCTGCTGGATCTGATTACCAGATGGCTAAAATCAATGTATTGTGCTCATTCACGGTAACAGAAGTTGTCTTTAAGGGTTCTGTCAGGGCTTCGCTATCTTTCCCTTTGTACCTACTCCTCCCTCTGTGAATTGATTAGACTTCAGAGCTAAATTTAATCTGAGGGCCATTCTGCTGAATGTGGCATTGAAAAGCATATTATCTGTCCTAGGAAGCACATAGAGATGACCATAGGGTATCACAGTCCTGTCCTAAAGCAACAACTGCCCCGCTCTGAAAAGAAAATAGATTGATAATCTCTGGACAGGGGCTTCCAGAGTAAGTATCTGTCACTAACACACATTCTAATGCAACCCAACAAATAGGTGACAGTTGGATAGAAACAAGGAAATGAAAAGCAACATATGCACACTGCAACGTCCAGGAAGGTAAAATGACTAAAGAGAGGACAGTCAACAGCAGACAAAATCCCTGACTGGGAGAGCTACCCCATACCTCCAGAATGGTAATTATTCCTTACATGGGTTTGTTTAACCTGGTAAAAGGTCAGAAGCCTGCAAGTAAGGATGCTAAATGAAAGAAAAGCCTATAGCATGAGGGAGCATGTTCAGTTCCACGCATCATCTCCTTTCCTTAGGTAAAGTTACACGTGCAATCTGCAATCTGAAGTGATAACACTGTCCTAGAACTCTCTCAGATGAACTAATCCTTGAGTGCTGTTGCTACAGGTGTGAACCAGGTTCTTTACCCAAGAGATCTCCTCCTGCAATCAGATGTTCCCCTGATCCGAGTCCCATCTTGCAAACGTCTAATACAATTTATTAGCACTTTAGTGTTATTTATTTATCCATTAACATATGTGCATCTTGGCTCTTATTTTTGGTTTGGTACAATAATTCTCCCTCTCTCTCAGGCAAGGTTTGGATGTTCTGGCAGCTGAAGAACAGCTTGTAATCTACATCTGCAAATCAGCGGGGTGAATCACCCAAAGTTTAAGTGATCAAATCAACTGAACACAGAAGAGTGGCTTCAGAAGTGAAATAAGATGAAAGCTTTCCTTTTCACCTCAAGTAACATTTCCCACTTTTCCTGAAACATCTCCACTAAGTTCCTTTTTTCCAAATTGCCAATTGGAAGCTTCATTGGCCATTCCATATGAGCACGGAAAAATAAAGAGAACCCAAACAACTTACTGCGTGAGAGCTTTGGGAAACATTTGTCATTCTTCTTTTCTCTTTAAACAACACTCTTGGCCTTTCAGTGTTTTTTTTTCAGCCCATGACATTAATTCTTACGCACAGCATTTGGAACAGACTGAGGTATAATTATTTAGGAATAAAAAAAACCCCAGAACACTTAAAAAAAAGAGAAATAAAAGAAATGAGTAGACAATACACCTACTCTCTTTTCTTTTAACTGCAGGATACAAACCTGGTCATGGCAGTGGGATGTGTTTTCTCTGTATACCAAGAAGGTTAGCAGTATTTTTTGACAGTTATAAAAGGGGCAGTCTTGGCTCTACGCAAGAATCAATAACAACCATGTAAAGCCTACAGCAGTGCACACTAACAGGCTGTGGGAGACATTAACACTAGCTAAAAGAAATAACTGTATTTTCAATGAACTTGTTCCTCTTGGCTAATCAATTTTTTACACTTCTTACCAGCTGTTCCCACATAGCTCAGGTAGTGGAATGGAAGCAGCTGTCATAGAGAATCCATATATTCCATGCACGTTACGAGGTTTTAATCTGCCATAGATGTCTTCTGTTTGCTAATTTTGATCGCTCCTATCAACTCGAGAGCAACGAGTTCACCACCACTACTTAGGCAAGATGCAATCTACACACATCCACTCATCTGTCTTGATTCATTCTGGATGGTAACAAAAAGGAATACTAACTGTGAATGTACTGATGCCCCAACCCTCAAACCCCCTTTTTCTTCCAGAAGCAAGATTTCATCATTAAGACCAGTTTGTCCCACCGCCCACATTCAAGAGATTTGTCACAATCATTGTTTCTGAAATATTGAGTTATAAGGTGCAGTAGTAATTACTATGGAATAAATAGCAATTAAGATTGTTCACACAAATAAGCTCAAACTGTTTGCAGTGAATAATTATGCTAATAGTGTTTTTCTACATAATTTGTGCATCCTTCACAACAATTTACTAGAAAATGTGAAATGGAAATTTGATGCACTACTACAAAAGCTCAGAAAACTGTTTCCTCCTTATCTTTTTTTCCCCCCAATAATTTATAGGAAACACACAACTAAAACATACTTGTACATTTGCTCACTTAAATTCAAAGAACTCGAACTCTGCTGAAACTGAAGCATTCCTTCTCTTTCATTGCGTTCCTATGAGATCATCCACAGCCATATGCGACAGACATCGTTTAAAGCTCACACTGTTGTAAGAGAAACCTTGGCACTTTGAAAGAAGCTGAACTTACTGCTATATAATAAACTTTGGCCTTTTCCACCAGCTTCCAGTTCTTCTCCAAATCAAGATGCTTTTCCTTCTTATAGCAATTAGCAGCAGCAAGGTTAGCTACGAGGGACCTGAAAGTGATTAAAACCCAGGCATTAGATCCTCCTCGACTAACACTATTGCAAATTTCTCACAGAGGACAACGTTTCTCAATAACCAGAGATCCCAAGGAACATCACAAAGAGCTCCATAAAACACAGATACTTTATTTGACCAGGTCATAATATTTAGATACTTAAAATCATGTATTAAATACAATTTAATCCATATGTTAGATAATGTGTTTTATATCCAGCTACATAGTTGATGTAACTAATCACTGTTATACACTTCACACGCTCTCATTTGCTTGGAATCAACCTCTGTTGCACTTTGTGCTCAACTCCCTGTGGTACAGCATCTGCAGATCTTCATTAAAACTCCTCCAGTACGTAACACCTAAAGAAAAATAGCTACACTCTGGCTTATCTTGTGAAAACTCTCTTCCCTCACTAGGAAGCTGATGGATATCAATGTCTTGCCTTTATGATTTCCCAGTGAATAATTATTTTAAAGGGAGTTTGTTTGTTGCTTTTTTTCCACCATTAGGTTCACATTTTCCTTTAGCAAATGAAAAAGGGTCACGCTGCTACTTTTAGATGATGATCTGTTAAAATAACCTTTGGCTCAGCTGTGTATTACTGGAAAACTACCAAAAACTCCTTTGTACTTCATTCTCTCTTAACAAGTTCAAACACAAGTCACGGGACACAACTTTTATTAGCAAAGCCAAAAATCCTTGTATCATATTTACTTTGTTAAGTGTAAGATGCATCCTATTTTAAACCTTCTTTTTCAGTCATTCAATCCAGACTTAGAAAACACACAAAACTTAGAGATGTACTCCTAAAAACAGGCCACAAAAAGATGGTTATGCACTGTGTCTCCACTCTGGCTTCTGTGAACAAATCCTTCTGCACAATTTCATGATGAGAACGTTCCCTAACATCCAATATTTAAAGCAGGGGAGTTGGGGAGACAGACAACTCCACGTTGGCACAGAGTTTTGCATTTAATGGTCAAGATTTATTAGCCATAGGATGCACCTTTAACAATACCACATCCCTGTTTTGTGATGTTTCAGTGCATCAGCCAGATGAGTTACGTGTCATTTCACACACAACGCATGGCTATTAAAAACCTCACCCCAGGCTTATTCTTGGGGCTTATCCCTTTAGTTCTAGAGCCTAAAGGCAGAGAGAACTATTGTGAATTTGGAAAACTTCACAAATACTTTCCAAACAAATAGAGCAAGGCTCTGCAGGGCAGTACAAGTAGTGACAGTGCAAGGAGTTCCATTCCTGATATCGTTTCAATGACAGGAAATCCACTGGAGAGCCAAATAAATCCAAGCACGATGTGTGCAACCGTGGTCATCTTCTGGAAACCAAACTTCAAAAGGAAATGAAACCTTTCAGTTTTGGCAAACTCTAAATATCCATCAAGGACCTAGCTGGAAAAATATTGTCTAATTATGTTGCTTAGTGAAAAGCAGCTATGTTCCAAAAAACCAAGCAATGGTTCTCTATGTTTCCCTTCACTTACCACACGCTCCTGAAACTCTAAACCTAGCTCTCTTGTGGCTTCGTGCAACCGTAGAGATGCTCTGCACATGATGTGTAATAAGAGATTGCTGCACTGAAGACACAGCACCAAGCTTTTTCCAAATTAAAACTGTAAGTCTAACAGCACTAGATTCAACACGTAGGACACAGGGAAGGTAGATGTTAGTTCAATGAAACAGGGTATTTGGAGACATGCAAAGCGCTTCAAATCAAACAGCTTGATGGAGACTCCGTGCATGGGGCTATTGCTGAGCAAAATGCACCAATTAAAGTCACAGATTATGATGGTGTGTAGCTACTACTTTAGAGTCTAATCACATGTTAGGATTTTCTTGAAAAGCTCTGAGAAAACAAAGCATATGATTATTGCTAAGCCAGAGAATTCAGAGTGGTAATCCTGAGTTAGCTCAGAACCCTCGCCCTGCAAAAACCTCGACAGACTTAGCACAAACCAGGAACATTCACATCAGGGCACCTGGAACCTAAATATACACAGTCTCTCACTGGGAAAACCAGGAGTGCTATCAGCCAGCTCCTCCTAAAGAGACAGGAAAGCTGAATTACCTGAAGGAGCACGTACATCCACTGGGACAAGAGATTAATCAATAAATGGAGCTATCAGCTAGAGGCAGGTTGCAGTGATTCTTAGAAATACAGAAAATGCTGAAAACAAAGAAACAATCAGAGAACAATTAAAGACTGAAGTTTGATTCACTAGAATTTGTGAGTGTTTCACAATAGGGTATTTAATAGCAACCATCAGCCTTTTACCTCATCTCCCAAGGAGGCAAGTAAGTCTCCTGTACTCCCTGCACACTCAAGCATGTTTTCAAACCGTAGACAGTAGTTCCAAAACATGTCTATAATGACATTGTTTCTAGTATTTGAGCAAACACTTGATGTGGGAGAAAAGTGGTTTATGTCAGCAAATCAAAAATACTGTTTAACATGTTAAAGAATTAGTTGCAGACATTGTCATCAACAGCTTGGACGAGTTCCTCTGTGGCCTACTCTGGCAAGGGGTAGGTGATCTTTCAAGGTCCCTTCCAACCCTTAAGATTCTGTGATTCTCTGTAATTTACTTCAACTTTTCATTTCTACTAAAATGCATGGAAAAAGATGCACATATTTTTCCAGAACCTATTGACAGTTGTGACTTCAGCTTCCCATCGTGTCACCTAGGAAATGGTGATTGCTACAGGGCGTGTACACAGACACTATGTGACTGAAGAGACAGAGAATCACAGAGCAGAAATGCCTCTATTGCATGTCTTCCCTCTGAAAAACTGAATATGGATCTTGGGGATGAAGGGGGAAGTCTGCAGACATAATTAATGTCAAAACTCCAGATGAAGACGAATGAACTCGCTTCCTCTGCTGAGTACGTACATTGATCCCCGAGAGTAAGACATTATGTATGACACTAAATTGGGAGGCATAGGCTGATAAGCTGGAGGACAGGGTCGTGTCATTCAGTGGACCTTCAACAGCCTGGAGACTTGGGCTGGCAGGAGACTTGAAGACAAATGTGAAGTCATGCAACCAGGATAGAATAACTCCCACGACACAGTACAGGCTGAATGCTGACAAGATGTAACATAGCTTTGCACAAAAGGTGGGCCAGGCTTGGACAGGAGTTAGCAGTGAATCAACACAGAGAAGGTTAAACATGTCCTGGTCTACATGAGCAAATGATACAGCCAGCAGGAAAAAGGAAGTTAGATAGTCAGAACAGCAGAAAACCTGATCTGGAGTTCAGCTGTGAGCTTTCCATTGGTAGGGAGACATAGACACAATGCAGCAAGTCCAAGCAGTGTGGCAAGAAGATTATTAGGGGGCTGGAACACTTTAAAAATGAAGAAAACTTTGGCTAAGCCTTAAGAAGAGGCAGCTAATAGGAGACCTGCCTGCTGTCTTCAAACATCTACTGAAAGTTTGCAGAGAAGATGGAGCCAGACTATTCCTGGACACAAGGACAGATTCAAACCAGAAACAGGAACATTCCAACTGGGTATCCATCAAAAGAAATCCAAACAAATCATGCTCCATACACTATGCTGATTGCATTTATGTCTGAGGAATATCCAAGCCCCCTGACCTGTTATCACTGGTGATGCAGGCAGCACAGGTTCCCGTTGGTTCTTCACTCTGCTCATAGTAATGGGCATCCACATGAGCTTCTTCAGCCTTCTTCTTTAAGATCTCTCCGAATTTATCTTTGCCAATGCACCCAAAGAAAGTTGCAGCTTTGTAAGGGCTCTGAATCATCCACTGCAGATAGACAGGAAAAAAAACACACAACAAAAAAACAAAGTCAGAATGACTGATGTATTATTTTTTGCCCTTTTTTCCCCCTCTTCACTCATGACATTTAATTCTGTGCCTACAGACCACTGTGACACACAGAACACTTCTATGCTTCAAGTAAAAACATATGGTACATGAAGGGAGGGAAGGTTAGCAAGGAACAAAAAGTTAGTCTTAATGGTCCCACTGAGTGTTTAACACCTAATGTTGCACTTAAACACACGTAGTTCACTATCAAATAAAGTCTATTAGTATGTTTTTAACAAGCAGTTCCCTTGCTCAAAGGAGATAACCTTCAGTTAATCAAACAATATATGGTATCTTTAAAGCAAACTCATAGAAAAGACAGAAGAAACAAACCCCCCCACAAAGCCTAAAGAAATAGCACAGAAGGAAAACAATACGTTTGACAAACCTAAGAAGGAACACTGTGCAACATTCACTGTATGTATAAAAACTAAATGGTACTGAAAATAACCATCTGTGGCTCCAATTTAATTACACACAAAAAAAGGAAGTGCTCCCCATTCACACTGTTAAGCCATGCATGAAAATATCCATCTCCAACTTTATTAAGAGCAGTTCTGTCACTTGAATTCTAAAGGAAGAGCGTAGCTGCACGGTGTTGCTAAGGTGCCAGGTTATTTCATGGAGCTCCTCTTTCATGAATGCAAAATATTTATCATTCAGTTGCAACTCCATTTTGTACTAAGTTAAAAAATAGCACTTATCAGAAACATAAAATCAAGAGGGAACCAAAAAAAGACCAGAAACGTGAAGGAACAACCAGAGGCCCTACTTTGCTGGTGGTGAGTCAACCAACTGAAGTCATTATAATTCACTCTAATTACAGTCAGAAAGCTTATCCACTCAATCTATAGTATGAATTAAAGGCTACATCAATTTGCTGCTATACTAAAACCCCACTTATAATTGTTTCCTAATCAAGATTTGAATAAACGATAACGTCTCCGTTACAAAGCAGCTTTAGCGGTGGCTGCGGGTTGTGGAAAGGCCAAGTAACTGAGCTGCAAATGCATGCTTAGTCACATCTTTATTGCTTCCAGCTCCAGAGGAAATAAAACTCTTCAGTCATGTAAAAGTCCTGATTAATAAAGGCAAAGGTGCATTTAAGTTGTAAGGCTTCTTTCCTGTAGCTATTTTATACACACAGAGTTTAAGGACAAAGAGGATTGTGTCGTCAGACGGTGGCAGCGTTCAATCTCTCATTCATGAAATGCACGCTACATATGCTCTGCTAATCTATTCCATGTCACTCTAAATGAATAGAAATTAAGAAACCCCCTAACAAGAGAATTATCTAGGATATCCTTGCATTTTTACGTGCATTTGCACATACACCATGCATATTTGCACAGTGCTCATTTTACCATGTCTTCAGAACTGGAATCTTTTCTATTGGGAGGTGTGATTAAGCAGAACAGACTACTTAACAGGAGTAAAGATGTTGGGACCTACTGTAAGCAAATATGAAATCAATCTCCACACTGATAAGAACAGGAATAGATGATACAGGCCATATGTCTAACTGTAAACATAGTTACTCTTGAGAACTGGAAGTCATGATGAGGGATTTCTTGAGATGAATCTCAATAGTGTTCAGACCACTTCTTCCACAAGCAGTGGTTCTGACCACAGTCGTGATGATTTGAAGCACAGGTGGGGTATATCCCCATTGTATAGATGTTCTTTTCATTTGTACATCTGAGCTAAGTTTAGCAAGACTAAGGAAGACAGAAAAGTAGTTCAGCCGTGTTTCCAGAAAGACGGTCTCGTGACAGATCTGCAGTTACAAACGCTCCCAGCTCCATGGAATTATATTCCCACAACAGTGGTTGGTGAGGTGTTGCTAGTTGCAGAACTCCTCCAGAACTGTCCCTCCTTTCCTCAGCTAAAAGGCTGCACGTCAGTCAACTGTTATTACTGTTGCTATCAGCAAGGTTTTGGCTACAACACTCTAAATGGGAATGGGAGGCGGTCATCACAAGACATTTATCACCACGAAAGAGTCCAATGTCAAATGAAGGCCAATAACCAACTGCACACATTAATGCCAGGTATATGGTTATATAAACTGCAAATTAATTGTACAGATTTATGTGGAATACAAGGTTTAATTGAATGAAAAAGACTCCAGACAGAAACGGAAAATGACCCAGCTCAGCAGGCACTAGCATAATGAGTTAATTATCTAGGGTTTGGCTAGGCAGTAAGGCAGCTATTAACTGACTGTATTGACAGGCTGGTCAGGAGAGGCTGGCACCTGGCCATACCATGAATCCTGACCATCACCCAGGGGAATCTGAGGCTGCTAATGGCCCAAAGACAGAAGTGTCAAAAGTAGGAACTTATCACGAAGGAACAAGACAGCCTCAGGAGTGGGATACCACAGAGGAAAAACTAGAGCGCTTTATAAAATCTAATGTGTTCCAAAGTTTTCTTCTGGCAACACAGCTTGGACATCAGGTACACCCAAGGACAAACCTCTCTCAGTCAAGATAAGCATCCATAACAGAGGAAAGAGCATGCAAAACAGAACACCTTTTAGAAGTACACTTGAGTTAAACAGATTACATCTCCTCTGTGTGCACCCTGGTAAACTAAAAGCAAATATTAATACTTTTAAAAACTAGATATTTCTTGCCTTTACCACAACTTAAACTTAGGCTGATTTCAAAATAAGCATCATCTAAATGTGCCTACAGACACGTCGTTCCTCACGATCAAATGGTGAAGCCAGCGCTTCCGAAAGAGGCCAGCACCTTGGCTGCTCGAGGACACCTCAGGGAGTGACAAAACACTGCTTGTTTTCATGAGGTCAACTTGGGCTTCACAGCAGTAGGAATATCTGTTCAAGTGATTTTTTTTCATGATCAGAGTTAACAGGGTAAACTCTCTGGCATGCTTCAGCTGCCAAAGTGTAAGAATCTTTGTGTTGCAGAGAGTGGGTGGCAGTGGCACAGAACAGCATCGTCTTTCTCTTTTGCAAGACGTTGTGATGCCAAGAAAACTTGGTAACAGAACTCCTGAAGAGTCAGTCGTGACTTTGTGAGACTACTTGGAGTTTATTATGTTCCAGTCTTTCACATCCTCAGACTCAAAGATGTGGCACACCTATCTCCCACTTTGCCTGATCAGAAAACATCTCGGGAAACAACCTTTCCTCTGAGTTACAGAAGCAACTCTAGAAGCACTTTTCCTAACATTAGAAAGGACTTGACTTTGATGGACTCCTCAGTGCTGCCTTTGGAGAGTGATAGTCAAGATGAGATGACAGAGTTACCTGAACAGCCCCCTTACACCCAAAAAGTAACTAAAAAAACCCCTCCCTCATACAATGAGACAGAAAGTTGCTGGTCTGGAAGAATTAAGAAAAGGGAGAGAACGGAGTTCTTTGATTTTTATCTCCCAAGATTATCCTGTTTAGCTTGAGAATGCTGCTGCCACAGGGGCAGAGTCTGCTGTCTCACGTCACAACACTTGATCTGCGTTCAAAGCTTTTCCTGCAAAGTTCACTGTAGAGGAGGATCTCTACTTGAAAAGCAAAAAGGAGCAAAACACAATCCTGTAAGACTTAAAAACCCATCACACTGATGAAGCTCCAGACAGCTTTATAGCCCTCTGACTAAAAGATCCTTCAGGAAGCCCATTTTATTCCGTTGCTATGCTTTGCTGCAAGTGCCACTGTTAACTGGACAACATCAATAACCAGAACAAGGAGGCTGACCGAGACACTTGCTATCAGCCCCACATTGCTCTCCATCTGAACACCTTAGCTCCTCAACTCTTTTTTAAGGCTGCAGCCAGTAGTGCATTTCCACATCTGTCAGTCGTCCTGACCAATGCCAAAGCATAGGAAGCTTTGCTTAGACTGATGTACCTTCTGCACACAGGAGTTTGCAGCTGTAGACTTGAATCCTAAATGCCTAGGAACTGACAACACAACGGGAAGCCTTATGCCCCTTCACAGGGAAGGATCTTCAAAACTCATTAGCACTGAATACAGACATCTGAAGTGCATCTGAAGTGTGTTATTTGAAGCTGGACTCTCCTCTGCATGATCTGTCAAACCTGATCTTATTTTAAATTGCAGCTCTCAGAGGAGAGGACTCCAAAGACCTAAAATTAGCTGAGACTTAACATGCCTGCTAAAACCTAAACTAAGCAACGTTAGCAGCTATTCACAAAGCATTCTTGGGAGCAAATGAGAACAGAAATGGTTTGTTTCTACATAGGGTCATTTGGAATACCTCTTCCTTTTATATTCTGAAGTTTAGAACTAGTTCATACACTTTTCAGAGGGTTTCACTGGTGTGTTGTACCCTTAGAGCATGTCTCATCACCAATTATGTACACAGCCCATTACAGAACTCTTACAAGTATTTTTAGGAACATTTTAGATACTAAAAAAACCCCTCCACCTCTCATCTTAGAAAATCAGACAAAATGAGAACAAGTGTGACCAAAGCACACACCATTATATATACACACACACGGCTTCAAAACACAAGAACCTGACAACATGGAAAACAAACCTGAGCAATTATAGTAGTGACTCTGTTCCAAGTGAGCTCACTCACTTCTTCTGGAATGCAATATTCTGTTAGCATGACACACACTAAATGGTTTCAAATCCCTACTGTGGTGGGTTAACTCCAGCCAGCAGCTGAGCCCCCACCCAGTCCCTCTTCTCAATCTTCCCTCCTGGAGGGAGAGATTTGGAACCCGGGAGAGAATTGGAAGCGCAACAGTGAGAAAAATATGCATGGGTCAAGATGAAATGATGCAAAGGCAACCATTCACCACCTCCCACCAGCACATCAATGCCTAGCCAGTCCCTGAGCCACAGCTACCTTGGAAAAACTCTCATTCCTTCCCTCCCTCCCTTCAACAGTTTTATGGCTGACCTCGACTACTTCCTCGGTCAGTTGGGGTCAGCTGTCCCAGCTACATCCCTTCCCAACCTCTTGCCTACCTCACAGCTTACTTGCTGGGGTAGTGGAGGGAAAAACCAGAGGTGGCCTTGATGCTGCGCAGCACCGTTGAGCAATAGCTAAAACATTGCTGTGTTAACCAACAAACCCACACGACAGCACCATCCTGCTAACAAGAACATGAGCTCCATCTCAAGCAGCCCCATCATACCTACTCCAGAGCTGTTGCTACGAGAACACAGCATCGAGACCCTGGAAAACAGATGAGATACTACAGCCCTATTCCAACACCTTTGCAATCTCCTTTCATTCCATTGCTTAACGTTTCAAGACTGTAACAGCTATTATCACCTAATGGTCAGAAGGAAAAAATGGAAAGGGAAAAAATAAGCTTATCTATAAAAGCAGGCTTGCAAAAAGGAGCTCTGTATCCTGTACAGTAATTCCTCCACCATTAGCTGGAGTTGCCAAATCTTGCATGAGGAAGTGATATTGTTAAAATGCATGACAACACCCTGGAGCTACTTCCAGTCAAATGAGATAAAAGTGATAATGTTTTTTAAAGGAAAAGACTAGCTAAAGCCTTGCACTGAGATCAATATCTAAATCTTAACAGGGTTTGGTTCAACATGTACCATCCAAATCTCTGCACAGGAATATCTATTAGTTTTAGTATGGTGCCACAAGTTGCATTTTGCTATAGCTTTTCAAATTAAGATGTCTATCAAAACATTAATCATCCAAGAGGAGCACTTCATCCCCTTCTACACTGAGAAACACAAAGCTAACAAACTGCCTCTTAACAAAATCTATAAGCCAAATAACTATTTTCAGTGCTGCTATTCTTTTGTATTCCATTTCCTATTCTTTCCCTCTTGCCATTCATCTCCTTGTTTTATTTTTAGTCTAGTCTGTGAGCCTCCTGCAGTACAAGGCAATGCAAGTGTGTTTGCTGTAATGAAACATGCAGCAGCCACATCCCAGTGTTTCCATGTGGCCAAAAGCTCTTCTACTGCACCCCTTAAATACTGGCCAGTTCAAGCACCTAATTGCAACATTCCTTACTCCATCACCCTCTTTTCCTGTATTTATAATGCCTCAAATACCTGAAGTGCTGCAAACTCTTAAGTTCAGTATATATCAGCTGAGGTCAAAAGCAGAATGTCTCCTGCAAAACCTTACAAGGCATATAATGGAGACCTCAGCTGGCCTCGTGCCCCTTCCTCACGTGAGGCACAGAGCCTAGGACATCAACTGCCTCCTCTGACATGCCACTCTCTTTCCCTGTCTACAGCATGAATGCAGTCCTGTCTCCAAACCAGGTCAAAGATGATACAGCTACAAAACAGGGCTGGCCACGCCAGTTGTTTGTCACTCGGATGACAGTTACATGAAGAGCATGACAAGTGTAAGAATTCCAGGTTCACTTGGGAGTCTTCCACAGCTGTCTCTGTGTATACAACTGCTCCCAAGAAACCTGCTAATATTCTAAAGCTATGTACCAGGTAAGCTTTAAAAGTGTGTTTCTCAGCGAAAGAACTCAAAGACAGCGACTCCCTTGCTGAGCGCTGCGTGAAACACGGCAAAGTGGCAAATAAAGCTCATCACAAAAAGAAGTCTTTACTACTCTGTGGCTAGAAGCTGTGCTGTGTTGAGCTGTTAAAAGCAAGTGAATAGCATGAAAATGGATCATACCTCAATACACTAAGACAGACTCATTGGGCAACTGCACACTACAGTTAACCGTGCCTCAGCCTACTCGATGTGTGATGAGTTGGCACTCCACAGAGATATGGGGAAGACAAATAAGCCTTTAAAAAAGTGCCTTAAAATTCTCCAGTGTAAAACACTGTATATGTATTTAAGTACCAACCCATTGTTGCAAAGTGACATTTTAGGATGTTTTGCATACGATTTGGCATATCTGTAACCTTAACACAAATCTTCCCCTTCAAAATGCAAGCATATGTCACTCTCGCTCCCCTGCTCGATGATGTGCAGTCTCGAGGAATACACCCACACCCAGAATGACAGCAAAGAATCCACAAGTGAAGAGATTTCCTTCATTGTCTGGCAGCACGGAATTCATAAAGCACAAACTGTAAACAGCTGCCTATCAGCTTCTATCAGCAAGAGTATCAAAAACAGATGGCAAAGGTCAAGTCAAAGTTTATTGACAATGATGAACTTCGACAGCCTCTATTAAATTACTTCTTCCTTTAAGGTGTATGTGATCAAAGCAGCAGAGAGATTTTCACTCAGTCACATAACAAGCTATTTGTTGAGATTGAAACATCTGGTCAATATCTTCTAACACTGCAATTTCATGCACAGTTAGCAATAGGGTACATTTCTTCTCTTCTTCTTACAGGGCCCATAAGGGTGGCACATATGGCTGATCATTTCATTCAGAAAGGTTTCAATTCCAGGCATTACATACAATTGTCTCTATGCTTTATAGTATTTTAAGTCTACCTACCATCCTTTTCCATCATCGCTGCTTGTCTGCTCTACTCTTTGCTATAAAGGCCCACAAATATGACAGAGCACTTAAAGCTTAACGGTTTTTGACTACTGGAGTAAGAAAGCTGTTAAGGCAAAGGAGTTTTTCAAGTGGCAGGTCTTCATCTATCTGTTGTCAAGCATTTCCAATGCATTAAACTATTTACCAAAGCTCTAGTAACACAATTTCTGTTGTAATCCCAAACCCTTCGTTTATGCAGCATTCTTGAGCAATTAAGATGATCCCTTTACCTAATTCATACATTACTATGCTTCTTACAGACACAACACACAAGATATGTCACATTTCAAGTGAACATGTGGCAACTGTAAGAAGTTTATTAATCAGAATTGTATTTCTCAATCGAGATACAAAATGCTATCCATCCCAAATGCTGAGAAATGCCTTGAAAATTATGCACCTACGTTGCCACAGCAACAAGTAGTGGATAATGTGAGATGTGCTTCACCCTTGCATTTCTAAATCCCAGTCTCTTTGGTCAAAAGAAAAAGGAGGTATAGCTGCAAACACGTTTCAAAGACTTTTCAGATGCTATTAAATCATCTTCGTTTTTATTGGGTTAATGGTCCATTTCCACATCTCATTCCCACACTCCATGCTGTACCTGAATCTTAAAAGTTTACCTGGAAGTTGTAGGAAGACATTGACTCTAAAACTCTTCCATATGATTATGCATCGTGTCCAGATGCTGCACCGAAGACATAACAGAGGGGTGGGCAGGGAAAGGGGGAGGTAGATCGGCTCCACGTGGGACAAACTAGGAAATGCTTGAAAAGAAACATCCTTCAGAGATGGCACTGAAGATACCTTGGGTTTCCTGACATCCCTCAGAGATGGCACTGAAGATGCCTGGGGTTTCCTGACATCCCTCAGAGATGTCACTGAAGATGCCTGGGGTTTCCTGACATCCCTCAGAGATGTCACTGAAGATGCCTGGGGTTTCCTGAAAAGTGTGTTGACTTTGGGCTCTATGGTATCTATTCAGCAGCACCTCATTGTTCTGAAGGAATGGAATATGTAACCCAGGTAAAAAAAATACATCATAACCGCCCACTGGAAACTGATGGGTTTCCTATAAATGTCAAGACACAGCTTACAGGTAACAGAGCATGTTTACAGGTTGTAAACAGGAGCCTAAATAAGAGCCTGTCACACCGTGCCACAAAGGCAGACAATCAAGTCAGGAGAGCAACTAATTAGCTGTCACTTTGCACTAACAGCATTAGTGTAGGAATTAAGTTGTTAGTCAGTTTCTAACTGTTTTTTGATAGGAGTAGGAAGGAGGAAATGTTCCAGGAGTCCCTAACAAGTTCAGAAGTAATTTGCAAGCCTTTTTTTTTCCCAAGAAACCCACAACATCCACTCACAAAGGGTGGCAATGCAGCCTGCACTTTATTGCCTGTTTGCAGCAAGGCTCTAACTTATCGTAGTGGAGCATTCCACCTAAGCTGATAAATGTCTTTCTCTCTGGGTTAATAGCAAGGTTTCTCCAGTAGAGATCAGGAGAAGTTTAAAAAACTCCTTAAAGAAATGGAAATTTGGAGATGCTCTGTGGCCTCAAAAGACTGTGACTGGCACACGGGGCAGGCTGAGACTGCAGTGGATTACTGCATCCACAGAGTGCAGTGAACAGTGATTTGGGGGATAACTCATATAGGCTCTCACAAAATAATAAAGGTCATTAGCATAGTATCCCAAATAGAATGTACTCCCTCACAACTGTAATGTTGGACATCACTGAAACAAAACCATTGTTATGTTTATTGCTACGTGTACAAACATTGGTGCCTTACTTTTAACAGCTCAGGAAGGAACAAGAAACTTCACATAAAGCATATACTTCCACATTTCTAAATCACCCTTCAGCTCCTTGTTCCAGTACCAACTAGATATAAAATCAATACAGAACATTAGCTGGACAAGAAGTAATTATTTCTTATTGTTTCTTGCCTCCTGACATCAAGCACTCTGGACAAACAGCTGTTAAATCTAACACTCCATTTGGTCAGTTCATCTGCAGAGGATGCTTAACAGCCTGCCTCGAAGCTGTCAGTCTCTGTGCAGGGACCCTGGAATCCCCCAGCTCACCCACAGAATACCAACCACAGCCCCAGCACCTGAGCTGCCCCGTGCCCAGGCAGGCAGCCGGTGCACTACCAGGCACACTCTGCTGCACGGCTCCAGCTCACTCCTCCTCTCCAGGACCTCTGAGATGGACATTCTGCAGCCCAGCACAGAGAGCTTCTTGAAGCCCCTGTGTCAGATGCTCTCCCATTTAGGGGAGAGATGGGATGCTCTCTCTCTCTCTCTCTCCAGTAAATATTATCCACTCACATAAATAGATGATTGTCACTCTATTCACCAATAACTGATTGGCAATCTTATTTTTCCTGTTTCTTAAGGATATAACCACTGCCCTGTATTTGCTCCACTTCACAAGAATCACTTTTCTCCTTGCCACTTTCATCCAGAATGCCTTTAGATTTACTGTGGTGAGACAACCAATACCTTGGACAAAATAATGTAAGAAGGTTTCTATTTGCCACAGGCTGCAAAGATCCTCCATTCTGCTTCCCAAGGTAGCAAACCAAGCAGCAAAACAAAACTATTTATTAGAGCTTTTGATTACTTTTAAATAGATGTATTCCCTTCTTCAAGGCAGTTTTTATATGTGATTGTAACAAATATTAGCTCTTTTTTTAACAAAAAGCCACATATTGTTACGTGCAGTTGAAAGCAGCACTTGGCACTACCTGAATTCCTTGGCACATAGCTCAAACACTCCAGTAAGTTCAAATAATTTTCACAGAACAGATAATTTAGTCACCAACTCCTGTGCACTTCTGAAAAAGAACTGCAAATTGCTCTTACATTTGTTTTTTCCTGAATTCAGTAGTGGGTAAGACACTCGACACTTTGCTCCTGCGATCAGCTCAGCCCCAGCACTGACTCTCACAACTACTTTGGCAGGAGTGGAAGGCATTCACTAGGATGCTGGTTGAGAAAAAGACTGAATTCTCTCACCAAAAAAAATATCACAGGCTCAGACCTGATGAACTTGATCTTTGTATAACAGGAAACACCTTCTTGTTTTAAACTCTAAAATCAAAACTAACAGAAAGAAGAAACCCATGCATGGAACACTAAGGAGAGGGTACTTCACTGACAGCTTTGCAGCCCTGTTAGCTAATATTCTTTGAGTGAGGTGTATATTGAAGTTAACCATTTCCTTTTCCAATTTCCTCTGGGAAGCTGGAAAGCCCAGACCCTTCTGTGATCTCAATTCATTCAGCTTCACATGGATGTTAATTCATTCAGTAGAGTTGGGCATGATTTATGTAGATGCAAATGAAATCAGACCCACACCTCGTATGACCCTGTATATATCATCTTTTCATTTGGTAATTTATTTGCTATGTTATACATAAAAGAGTATCTGCAAGAATGTGTGTATGGCTCCATTACTTCAACCTTTTACAAGCTACCCAATATCACCTTCTTCACTGCATATATTGACCACTATTAAACTAGAATAGTTGAGAGAATAAGACCTATGTCAAGGGTTGACATCCAGTGCAGGAGACACTAAGTGACCACAAGTGACTCTTAAAAACCCCTTAGTTTTGTGACAGGCATTTCAAGACACTCTTAACGATTCTCCTGGTAACAAGACCTTTAAAATATCTGCAAAAAGAGCATCTCTGCCTCCTCCATTTAAGATTTTTCTCATTGACTTTTCTCTGTATTCTCGAATGCCTGTTACTGAGGAACACTGGGCTGTAAGGGTGAAATGCAAATCCACAACTTAATTTCAGAAGGCAAGAGTTGGAAGCAACTTCCCACTGAAGCAATGGGGGGAAAAGCAGAGAAATGTTGAGAAGTAACAGCTTCCCGAAACGTCCTGTAGGATCTTTTTGCTTCTGTTAGCACCATTGGTCAAAGAAATGTATAAAACAAAATGAAAAACCTTGTGGCAAAAGTGTGGTGTGATACACTCTTGGCCTGTCCATGTCACATGGGGCAGCCAATGCTCTAAGTCAGGTGGAAATCTTCAGCTGATTAATTGGGAATACAGCAACCTTCTGATTTTTTTCCCTCATGGGCAATTGCAAACATCCAGATTCTTTTTAACAAATCTTTCATAAAATATCTCCATTTGAGCACATATAATGGCCCATTTACTGTTTAAAGAAATATCTTCATTTATGGTCTTTATAAGAAAAGAGTGTCTAAGCAATAATTAATTCAGCAGTCTCTCACGTTTTCTGCTCATGGGCATTTACTGCTTTCAGCAACACCAGGCAAGCCAACAGCCCCATATCTTGCTTGCACTGGCTGCAGGATGTGCTTATTGTGATCACTGAAGATGCAATGCATTAGCTAGGATGTACTTAATCTGAAACCCTAAGTGCATATGTGCTAATTAATTTGGATTTAAACTTACCACACCACTCCTTTGGTATTTTGTACACTAATTTTCTGCACAGCACAAAAATCATCACATTGAAAGTGCACAAGTATAAAAGCATTTCACATCTAAGGAAAACGAAAACGTGAAGGAAAACTGAAGTGTTCCCAAAGTATAAATATCCTGGGATATTCTCCTTCACAGAGAGATAAAAAACTGCAGCATAACTTTAAGGATTCTTCCTGGAGCTTTTGGATAGTGTTGTTAGCTGTTCTACTAATGTTAATTACATCATTACATGATTTCCCATGGATAACAACTTGTAATTCCATCTACTTATTGTCTACAGAGGCAGAGCAACACAGCAGATTACGAGGCTGTAAAGATGATAAAATGACATCAAATGCAAATTTGTATTTGGGATACAGCATGTAAGATTTGGAAATGCTACTTCAAAACAGATGCAGCAAACAGCTCCAGGCACTGAATGCACGAAGGAAAGCTAATCCATTGGAGTATCTGAAACAATAACGAAGCATTCCACCTAAACTTCATTAAGAGGAGAACCTGTCAATAAATCAACTGAAAGATAAGCACAAGCACCAACAATAAAACACTCACCAGCTATAACTGCTGTAACACCATTCCTTGTGGATGTCAAAGCTAACAAGCAGTGAGATGAAAGGTTAACTCATTACTCCTTAGTTTTAATTTTCCGGAACAAATTCCAAAGCATTTCAGCTCCTTGTAACCTAAAAGCCAATTTTATGCTCCTACTTACATTGATGGAACCTGGCTGATATCAGTGGGATTACACCAGGATGGATTAAAAGAGAAGTTGGTCCTATTATGTAAATTCTGAGGAGTTGTTAGCTGTTATAGGTATTACACAGCTATTCAAGACCAAGTCCTCAGGATGTGAATTCACTGTGAGAACATTCAGTGGTAACTGCAAAGCAATCTGAAACTGAACACACCAGATCAATGCTACCAAAGCACTGCCTCTGCATATGATTTTAAAGCCAACATCACCACTTTCGTTATTCCTAAGAACAGACAACACATTTCTTTTCACCAGTTTAGGTACTGCTTCTAGAAAACCGAACCAATATTAAGAAGATTGGCTTGAAATTAAGTTGGAATGTCCAAATAATAGCAAAAAACAGTTCTGCAGATCCATTATTTTAACATTTAGCAATTTGGTACTTATCTTTCTTAAATGAGAGATAGATCCAATCAAAACAGGTATCTTGGACTGTTTCAGGATAAGGTTTAAAAAGACAATAACTCTACAGTTCTGTAAGCTGCATGTTCAGGACACATTAGTGTAGGAAACTGTAAAACTGCTTTTAAAACTGACCTCAGGAGAGATCACACACATAGCAAACCCCAGGTGTTACCACATGAAGCCAATCTCTCCCCCAAGAAGCCTTTAACAACAACAACAAATCTGCCACACTGATAGAAAATGTCAACTCCTTAAGCAAAACAAAACAAATAAATAACCTAAACACAAAACCCCTCTTCAATTTTCACTGAAGTGCCAGCCCACACCACTGCCAGGCTGTGCACACCAAGCTTTGGATTAGCAGGCTGCATCCCTGCCCACTGAGGAAGAATTAAGACAAAGTTCAGAGAGAATTCTACAGTGCAATGATGGATCCCCATTAGAGAGCATTAACACAACATCAATTATGTAGATATCAGCTGATTAATGGAATCCAGAGAAAAATCCAGCTATCCATAACTATCTGACTCAACATACAGAGTACAGGGGGAAATGGACACACTATTTAGCACTAAATGGAGCAGCAGAAGAGGTTTGAATACATAGCTCAGTGGTTCTCTTAATTAAAAGTCCTCCACCTATTTAATAGAATCACAGAACTGTTTAAGTTAGAAAGATCTTTAAGACCAAGTCCTGCTGCTAACCTAACGCTGTCATGCCCACCACTAAACCATGGCCTTAAGTGCCACATCTGCACATCTTTTATACACCTCCAGAGATGGTGACTCCACCACTTCCCTGGGCAGCCAAGGAGCAATTCTTCATGAGGTTACTACAACCATGTTAGATGTCCAAATGGCTGGCAGAAACAAGTCAGATTTTTCTTTACAAGCCTCAATAAAGCTCTCATTTCACCTTATTTAATTGCACAGATAAAACATCTCACAGAATCAGTAACAAAGTCTGGCTGGTTTTGGTCACGCTTAAACACTCACCATAATTGTACAGCCAGTATCCAAGAATTAACTGATCTTCTAATAGCTCTGCCTTGGCAAATCAGTGGGATTCTGCACAGTACAAAGTAAACTAGGACATTGCTCACATGCTTTTTTTATCCTTTAAGTCTAATGATCACATTTCACTAACCAATGAACCAGACACAGCTCAATTAATTCCTTTACTGCATTAAGAAGTTTTTCTTCTCTTGACATTCAGGCATGACTCCCATGAATGTTAATGGGAGCTAGGCATGCTTATCACAGTGACAATAAACTTCTTGAGATACACTATAGGTGTAGAGTCTGCAGGCAAGTGTGAAGATCCTTGGATAATAAACTGTACTTCCCCACTCCAACACACAAAAAGCTGTATGCTTCAGAAGCTGAGCTACCCAGCCACACCAGAGAGAGCTTTAAGTGGGGATAGTCATCACAACTGCTAAGAACTGCTTCTGTCTGCTTGTTTTGAACAGCTTCATTCTTTAATTTGAGGGTCCTACAGAACAACACCAAACAGAGGAAATTCTTAACTTGAAATGCGTTACAACGGTGCAACTTGGAACTTTAAGTAACAGGGAAAAGAAAAGTACAACGGGACAAAAGCTTCAGAGGGGATGATCTGTAGTTCTGAGGAACAAATCAACAGTTCAAAGGACAAACTGAAGAAGGTCTTAGGTATGGGAGTGGTGTAGATGGAAAGAGCCACAATGTCCTACAATATCAAAGTGTTGAGTAGATTAAGATGTTCTAATGTTCCACACACTAAAAGAGTTACATTTTCAAGTCTGACACTGAATTGAACTTGGCTAACACAAGCTTACCTGCAACTATATCTGTATTTTTAATCTGGAGTTCATGCTATCTTTGTATGAATTTCTTATTTCTTCAATCTACAACACGAGGCAGAACAAACCAAAGTCATATAAAGGGTGAAAAAGTGTGGCTTGAGATTTCTTGAAGTTAAGTTTTCAGAACAAATTAAACCTAACACGTTTTCAAGTACTTCATAAATACTGTGATATCCCTGCTCGGTTTTACAGCTACAGTTTGTATAATCTAAACCCAAGTTATTTTTAAAACACTGAGCAGAGGACTGGATTCTTTCAGCAACAAAAGGAAAGTTTCTTTGAAAGACTGCCAAAAGCACTTTTATAGCCGATACGGAGCTGACACACTAACCTGCTGAATGTTTGTGGAAGTACTAATGACTAAGCAAGGGATATCAAAGACAGTGAATAAAAGAACAAACAGCTGCCAGCACTTGGCATTCCATTCTGCTATCACAGCTAATATGATTGGCAAAGGAAGTTACACCTACTTTATAATAATAATACTGCATTTGGCAAAGACTTCGAGATGGAAGTTTTCCAGCACTCAATTTTCCAAAAGGTGTTGTATGATTCATTAGAAAGATCAAAATACAACATTATACTACTGGAACTGCAATACTGCAGAGAGTCTTGTTAGAAAATGCATCCAGAGCAGCAGCCTGCTAAGATACATGGCCACTATTATTTACACATCGATAAGACTTTTTACTATCATCAGCTTGTGATGTGGTTGAAGATGGTCAGTGGAATATGTAAGAATTGACTTGGCTTTTTGGATACTGGGGTAGCATGAGTCCTGTTTTAAATGATCTGTGCTACCTTAGTAATGATAGGAAATATCAAGAATTCCAGTTGACTAATCTCTGAAACAGAAGCATGGAAATTTACACTCAAGAGCCACTCACAGCTTTGAAAATCCCTACAAGAGCTTAGGTTGCATAAGAAGCCAGTAAAGCTTTCTAACTGACTTCTGCTATTGGTCTAGTAACAGCATAAACATGTAGAGCTCCATACTGAGTGTAGTTGAATAGATGCTGCACAATATTTAGCACATGTTAATTTTTAGACAGGATAGAATCATAGAATGGTAGGGTTGGAAGGGATCTTTAGAGATCATCTGGTATCATGGAATGGTAAGGTTGGAAGGGACCTTTAGAGATCATCTAGTATCATAGAATCATAGAATGGTAGGGTTGGAAGGGACCTTTAGAGATCATCTGGTATCATGGAATGGTAAGGTTGGAAGGGACCTTTAGAGATCATCTAGTATCATAGAATCATAGAATGGTAGGGTTGGAAGGGACCTTTAGAGATCATCTAGTATCATGGAATGGTAAGGTTGGAAGGGACCTTTAGAGATCATCTAGTATCATAGAATCATAGAATGGTAGGGTTGGAAGGGACCTTTAGAGATCATCTAGTATCATAGAATCATAGAATGGTAGGGTTGGAAGGGACCTTTAGAGATCATCTAGTATCATAGAATCATAGAATGGTAGGGTTGGAAGGGACCTTTAGAGATCATCTAGTATCATAGAATCATAGAATGGTAGGGTTGGAAGGGACCTTTAGAGATCATCTAGTATCATAGAATCATAGAATGGTAGGGTTGGAAGGGACCTTTAGAGATCATCTAGTATCATAGAATCATAGAATGGTAGGGTTGGAAGGGACCTTTAGAGATCATCTAATCCAACCCACCTGCATAAGCAGCTCCACCTAGATCAGGTCATCTTTATTCCATCTTGCTTCTACCCTCAATATTGAACAGATTTCAAACATTGACTCTAAACTGTTACAATGATTTTTTAATATTGATTTCAGAATATTCAGAACACTGTTGCAAACCAGCTGATTACAGAACCATTGTGATGATGACAGCAAGTGCCATCATGAACCAGAAAAAACACAGACCAAAAATCAACCTTAAATCCATTGAGGTTACCAAAGAGGCTGAAACAGTTGGATGCAACTGCTTTAAGAGACTAAGATAATACAAGTATGAACGATACAACGTGCAGGGGGGCTGGACTAGATGATCTCTAAAGGCCCCTTCCAACCCCTACCATTCTATGGTTCTAAACAATAGTTTGAGGAGTTGGGCTTTGGCAGATAAACACAAACACTAAAAATTGTTCACAGAGAAGTGATAGTTTAAAAATGTAAGTTTTAGTCTTTTAAATCTTGTCTAACATGCTGACACAAAGAGCCCAAAACAAAGCCTCCTTCAATCTTCCTTTGTGGGATTTATAATGCCAACCAGCACTTGGAAATACCGTCTTCAGTGTTTTTGTCTGGCTTGGAATATAAATAGAATCACAATATCATAAATATTTAGGTAAATGAATAAACAAACTACAATTCCCAGGGCAAACCAATGATTTGTTTCCTGTATTTAATTCTCAACACTTTCCTGTGAGGGAGCAATAGGGATCTGTTATCCACAAAAGCACTAGCATCCCAATGTGCTCAATTAGCTCTTGATTAGGGCCAGACAGGAGAGTAATAATGAGCTATGTATACTTATCCTACTGTAGTTTTTGTACTGTGAGTGTTTACTGATGGAAAAAAATGATACAATAGCAATTCACATTCAAACACGAGGCACCAAAGGGAAAAGGAGACAGCTTTACTCTTGAGCACACAGAAAGGACTCCATCCCTCTTTTCATGTAAGGAAAATGGCCTCGTGGATAAGGAAAAAGCAGAGCAAGCTTACAACAAAGGACTTCAGCTGATGCCTCTGGAAAAGCGCAGGGTACACCAGCTAACTGTAACCATCACTTACCAAAGGTTGGCTGAGAGGAACCTGATGTGCAGGTCTATGTGATGCACTGAGGATTATCAGTAGCACGTCATCACTCATCCCATTTCACTCCTGTGTCATGTCCCTGGGCTCCTCCCAAAGCAGCAGCAGTCGCTTTATGGATATGTTTTACAGAACACTAGTTCATAATACTGTGCCCAAGAGTTGCCTGAAGTTTGCTTTCCTTCTAGTTTTCACGTACACTTCACATGCCTCGTGTTCCACCTCGATTCCAACACTGCAGCACAGGCTTCAAAGCATTTTGGGTCAAAAGCAGATACTTTATAAGGAGCACTCTAAAATAAAAGCCACTTTCACCTGCCGTGACACCAACTCCACCAATCCCAAACCCTGTCAAACCAGAGCTTTTCCTGACACAATTTCCTCAGCTTTTCATTCCTTCTTAAAATGTGAGTAAACCAGTAAAAACTTTACACCACACACTACCAATTTTTTTTAATCTCTGCATTTAGCAAAGTTTTGGAAGCACTTGCTTCCAACCCAGCTAAATCCCAACCCATGACAGGATAACAACTATGTTCCAGATCCAAATCTCAAAAAACAGCAGAATTCTACTAGGGAAAACAATCCATCTCTCATTTAATTGAAAGTACTACAAATTTACATAGCTGATTAAGTAAGTGTGTGGAAAACACACACAAAGGATGTTTAACACAGCTATTGGAAACCAGTGCCTCAAGTACCATTTCTTACTGAAAACATCTGCTTCAGAGAATGATGTTTCTTTGCCTGCAAATATTAATTGGCTTCTATAAAAGGATAGGATATGATGGGTTGATTACTGAGACACCACGTACTGCAAACATGGAGAGTAAAAAAGTGTTCTTACATTTAAGAAAAGGGAAAATATAATAAAGTGAAGATGTGCAACGTGACCTCAACATAATGCAAGATTACAGACACCCTTCTTGAATAGATGTATCAAGGTAAAAGTGGGGAAAACGGTCTGTGGACTTCCAGACAAATCTGACATTTGACTATGATATTTGACCTCTCTGGGCTGGGCTGAAGAGTTTGATTTAATGCTGTAAGGGAAACTATTAATGAAGCTGCACAAATGGAAATTGGCAGTGTAAATCCCAGGGAAGTAATAGGCAGTGGTGCCTGGCAGTGGGTTATGCTGAAACAGGGATCATCAGGCTCCCAGCAAGTTAATGCTGGAGCTCCTTCAGGATCAGCCCCAGGATAGATGTTACAAAACACAGGTGACAGTCACCATAGAACAGTGCTAATGAGATCTGCTTACAAAGAAGCTCAATAAAGAGGAAAAGCAGAAAACCTTACAGGGGAGCCAAACAACTTTGAGAACTATTCAGCTGTGAAAACAGAAATGGTATGAAATGCAAGGTCACACATTCAGTGTCCAATAAATCAGTATTCTTTTAGATATAAAGGCAGGGGCTTATTTGTTGGCGGAAGATCTGGACACAACAGCTGACCACAACCTGACTTAAATGGCCTCAGATGCCTTAAAAGACACTGGTTTTAGTTTAATTTTAAATGAAATAAAAAGCATTTGCAATATAGGTGGTGAAGCATTAAGTCCATTGTAAGAATCCTTGTTATGGCCACAAACAGAGTAACTTTTGCAGTCTGGTCACTGTTGTTGAAACAGAAGAATAAAAACTGAACAGAACAGTAAGATCATGAGAACTAAGAGAGTTTAAAGAGTTCCCAAAATGCTTCAGCTTTGTGTAGCTTAATAAAACAAAGGTTGACAAAGATTGTACACATTAGACTGCACATCCTTGTACACTGAGATTACTTAGCTCAGTGAGAGACGAGCAATGGATGTTATCTTGATTTCAGCAAGGCTGTTGACAGTTTCTCCTATAACATTCTCAAATGATGAAGTATGGTCTACATAATCAGACAATGAAGTGGACAGAAAACCATCCAAACTGCTGGGCTCAAAGAGTTGCAATCAGCCCAGTAAATCCAGCTGGACACCACTCACGGGTGGTGGAAAACACAGGAGAGAAAGGCCAGTAATATTTACTTTAGGATAGCTTCTCAGGAAAAGCAGAGGAGGGTGCAAAACCCAGCAGATAGTTCTTAGATGAAGATAACAAGTTTGTGAAGGGCAGTACAAGACACGATTGCTTGTACCTAGATAACTTCAGCTCTTTCTCTTGAAAGAGAATGATAACTTCACACCTCACACCTGCAGCTACCCTGAAACTCATTGAACAGGTACACAAGTGAGTATTCTTTATTGCAGCCTCCACAGATGTGCAACAATCTTCAGGGAATCCTGTCCTGTATTACATGCAACGCTGTCTTCAGGCAATTACGAGTTTTACGTTTCCATAGCACACTAAGTTCTGTTTCCTTCAGCAGAATTACCCAGAGAGTTTTAACTAATGAATAGTTCCAAAACAAAGTGCGAAGGGTACGTAGTCTGTGTCTCACATGGCAGCTTTGATATTTACAGGGAATGACAGGATCTCAGTCTGACAACTTCAAAAGCCTCCAGAAGCCAAATTACTTGGAAGTGCTCATATTAAGTAACGGTGACTGGGGCCACTGAAGTACCCAAGCTCTTACCTTTTCCACCTTAGAAATATTTCTAACTAACATACCTTGAGAAGAAGTTAAAATGGTAATGATTTCTACCAGCTTGAAGGAAACCAAAGATGAGCAACCCTCACCCCCTAACATCACCACCAAAACAAGAAACGAACCAAACTCCTAAAACAGACAAGTACAAAGTTTCTACTGGGATTTTGTAACTGTCTGCAATTAGTGTGGTTTATGCAATTAAAGATCAAACATTCAGCTAACAAGCAAGAGGTGAAATATGTTGTTTTTCAAACTTAAACCTGCAAAAGCTGAAACGTTCAGAGCAAGCTATGTCACCTCCCCTTCTTGACCTCTGGGTCTCAAGATCACTGTGAAAAGTCTATCTTTTATCTGTTTTACTCAAAAGCAACTCGAGTGTCTTATCAAACGTGGCTTATCACGTAACTTCTGAGCAATGCATTTCACAGCAACAAGCAAGAAAACATAACACTAAACAAACACTCAAAAATTGCATCAGTTGGGGGTTTATTTTATGTCTAGCAAAGTTACCCATCTACACTATGACATCCATGAAGGGTGTCTCAAAATATATTGCATGGAATGATAACTAGTAGACATCATAGAATCACAGAATGGTGGGGGTTGGAAGGGACCTTTAGAGATGATCCAGTCCAACCCCCCTGCAGCAGCAGGGTCACCTAGATCAGGTCACATAGGAACACATCCAGGCAGGTCTTGAAGAGCTCCAAGGAAGGAGCCTCCACAACCCCTCTGGGCATAAAACTGTTCCATGCACATGAAAGTGAATTTCTACATAGTGCAATTCAGAACTCTTGTATTTTCTATTGAAATACATTCAGATACAGTACAGTTCATTCAAATACAGTAGTCTGTGGAGTTACCCTGCCTTGCCATTTAGCAGTTTTAAACTGCTATCACTAGATTTCCTCTCTTGTAAACAGCAGCTGTCCACACAATACACAAAATTGCATTGTAATTATTTTGAAATGGCAAGATTTCCTTGCATGAGTTAAAAATCTGACCTATGTTGGCATTGAGCAGATGCTTTTTGTTGGCTTTTCCAAGTCAGCCTGCTTGAAGCAGCGTAAACCGACCACTACAAAGTTAAGGCAGAATTTTAAGTTACTGCTTTATCACAGTGTCCTCCTGGAGAGCTTTTACTATCCCTTCATCTTACAATATCAACACACCACACACACAAAAACATTCCCTTTCCCAATCCTCGTAACACTTACAGATTCTGTTCTACCTGATTTGTAAACTTCAAGTAACCAATTAGTTTCTGAAACGTCTGCTGTGCCATTTCCATGCTGACTGCACCCTGCTTTCAAACCTTGACAAAACACTTTCAAAACCCTCTGAAATCTCTACCATAAGGTCTGCTTCAAAGAATAAATGGATACCCTAGTCGCAGATGACGTGTGGTGTACTCCTGCTAAATCAGAGCAGTACCTCTGCCCAAGCCTGCATTCGATAACATCCTGCACGGAAATACATCAAAAAAGCAAATATATAATAGACATCAGCCAAAACCCACTGTATGTCAGAATGAAAAGAAAGGGACCTTGGGGGAAAAAAAAAGAGCTGTATTTAACTGCTAAGAAGCCATGGGACAACTATATTTCACTTGAACTGATAACACCAGAAACGTCTCTTTTTGACAAGTAACACTTAGAAACTGTCAGTTCGTGTGTCTAGCAATCTTTCATTCCTGTAACAACTCTTTGTAGCCACATTTTCAATCCTTAAAAGAAAGCAGCAACTTAACTTTTAAGGATGTTTTTCTTCGCTAGAAAGAGTTTCTGTCAGCGTTCCTTCAGTGTGAATAAAGATTAATGGTAAGTGATTTAGGTATGTAGACTTGATAATTAAGTGATTAAATACACTTGCTTCCACATTCAACAGTACCAGATAACTCCAACTCCTATTGATATTGATTAGAGATAAAAATACTGAATGTCTACTGTGGAAGCAAGGTGTTCAGTAGCTCTGAGTGTTTTTGTGTGAACATTTAAACAGAAGAGAACATTAAATCCTCCATGGGAAGCTCCTGTTCTCACGTGTGGTATAACTAACGCTCTTCTCAGGCATAGATGTTTGCTGCATCAATCTCCCATCTGCCAGCAGGACAGAGGATTTAAAGAATTGGGATCATTAAATTTGATTCTCTTTTAAGTAGATTCAGGCTCTTCTAGCTTCAGTGTTTAAAAAGTTGGGTCACAGGGGCACGCAAGAATAATTTAACACTCAAAATACATCTGACATTCCAATCACAAGTACCTGGTTACAGAGACCTAAACGGCTCAGAAGGTAGCAGCAAAAAATGAAGACAAGAAGAAGGGTTAAAAGGCAGAAATCCCCCTGTACACTGTTTTGGAGGCCTAAAAAAAAAATGTATCAAACAAAAACCTCTATTTACACAAGGATGCTGCTTGGGACAGAACTGGAAAGAGCAAAGATAAAGGAAGCAACAGAAAAGTCAGCCAGTAGGTTTGCCAGATACCTTTTGTGAGGAAATGTGCATCTCCATGATTCCTCAGGTCTTTTCTTACCCATGTCTCAAGTGCAATCCAGCAAATATAACCAGCATGAAGCCTTCTGGGCTGTGCCACCTAGTCTTATTGTTTTAAATTATCACAATCGTTATTTCTCAAACTACTTGCCAAAGTCAAAAGACTTCCCAAGTCCATTTGCCTACAATTCAATCTAACATTCTCTTTTGCCCAGTCTAAGAAATCAGCAAAGCCAAATAAAACTGTATTTTAATGATTTTATGTGACATCAGATAACTACAAAGCAGAATCAATACTGCAAAATCATATTTCCTTTGAGAATCTTCAGAGTTAGCTCCTCTTCTGGCAAATACACAGCGTTAAAACCACGGTGTCTCTTTTACTAGCCCTGTGGGCTCCCTTCTCTTCACATTTTAATGTTCAGTGTGAAGTTAAGATAGACATGATCCTAGTTCCTTCTGCACTGCAAGTATAAGCTACTTCTTATCATCCACTCTCTGAACTTCTAATGTTTAAGACAAAAGTACTAAAAGCCTAAATGAAGGCAATAAATATAATGCACTTATTCACTGTCAGCTGTAGGATGACCCTCCATGGATATGGAAAATTAGGCATCTTTCCTCCATACCTAAAACATAGACACACCACTATTTTGAATTGGGACTGGTTTGGGAAAATGGGAGAAATAAGATTTACCCTGCCCTGTGTGCAATGCTCTCCAATAAGATGTGATTTCACTGCTTTTGGAAACGTTAGTTAAGAAACAGAATTGATAACAAGCAAGTCAAAACTGCATGCCACTGCCACAGTGTTTTTTAAACTGAACTACCAACAACACACACACACTGGGAAAGATTGGTGTTGAAAAATTACTGCCTGCTCAAACGGATTTAGTACCAACCAGAATGCATAGTATGAAAGAAAATTGATCACTACTTACAGAGTGCTATAAATGAACACAGTGCTTTGCAGATAAACATTAGCAGGGTTCCTTCCCCTTAAGAGCGGATAATTGAACTCAAATGGGACACTCTGAATGACAATTAAGGTTTGTGAAAATGAGCAGAGGCATTGTTATGGCAAAGATGAATACAGAAAGGAACAACAGAGACTTGCATACTCCCTGCTTGATTTCTTGCAGAAGCTGTAATTCACACACTGCTATTGTTCTGATGGCTGTGTGGATTTGCTCAAAGGAAAGATTACATACCTGTAATTTAAAGGGTGGCAATTGACTATTAGAACTATCAGATTTGATATTCCTTTTATTAATACAGAACACTTAAAGAAAAGATAAGAATTCAATAATTGATGTGGTTCACTGCTCGGAGTATAACATTATCTTTCATCTCAGGACAAATGAACGCAGTTACAGCAAGCATTTTGTTCAGCTTCTGCTTGTGGTGGAACGGCCTGAAAGCTGTTTGACACAGCCAAGGAGATCAATATAGATGAGATGACAAATGACCACCAGCTGTGTAGAGGATGACACAAATGCAATACACAAAATCCAGAACAGAAACAATCAGAAGTGACGTGAAGGAGGAAACTGAAACAAAAGGCAATTCTAGTATAGTCCCCTCGAGGGTCCGGAGACAGTTCACAGATTCATTCAAAGGATGGAACTATCTGTGGATGTTTAAAAGTAACCCATAATAGGACAGTTGGGGATATTCCTCTGTCACCAGCAGCATCAAAAATGAACAGAACCAAGAGGCAGGTGAGTGAGGTAATAGGCTCTCTAAAAGGCAAGGCAGGAACATTTTGATGCAGATGCTGCGGCTGAGAAAAATCACACCCCATACTTTGTACAGCTTTAGGAACTTGAAGCTGCTCCCTATGCCAGCATCTACTCAGAATGCACCTGAGCACAAAGAATAGAGAAGATGGTCAGGGATTTCCTAACAAGTCACATAAGAGATAAATGCCAAGATTTCTTGAAGAGTTAGGTAGTAGACTGGGAAGAAAACTCGGAGGGGCGTATGGCCTGCTTGTTAATAAGAAACGCCCCCAAATACTGTAAGGTGTGAGAGAAGCGTAGCACAGCTGAGTGCCCAACCACCAAACCCAGCCTGTGTGAGGAAGCAGCCAAGCTGTTTGACAAATACTTGAATAAAAACAGGAAAACTACTTGAAATAAATACGAAATACTGAAAAAGCAACAGAAAAATATCAGTTCTATTCTGGTCAAATCAATGTAATTTGCAAGCTGATGTTTAGGTACCCACAGAGACAGAAGAGATGTATGAGTATCTCAGAAAAAATCCAGGCAGCTAATAAATATGTTCTCAACCATACAATAAGACACAGTTTCAAACATTATTCTTTGACACAAGGGGAAAAGCACCTATTTTTAAACGTCCTCATTTCTTGTCTGTGAGATCTGAGAAAAGGTGTCCACCCACATGTAACAATATCACAGTGTACAAGAACAATCCGACCACTGAGAAGGGAAAGAGAGTACCGTGCTGTGGGATCATCCAAAAATATGCAGCACTGTCACTTAGGACAAAAGTTAAGGTTTGAATTATGGTTATAAAACTTAGCTAATATACCTCTTGTTAATTGCTTATAGAGCTTCACAAGGCACATTAACTTTTCCCTCTTATACCCAAAAGAAACTAATTGCAGTTTTGGGGCTGCAAATTGGAAACTTGTAGGTATGAACAGAAGCAACAAATCATCAGTGACAGTACAGATAACTAAAATACAAACAGCACTCCGTGCTTCACCTTTCAGAACAAAGGAAAGCCTGAAAGAGGTGGCAAGGGAGCTAATACCTTCATGGTATACCTTCATAGGCTTTTATTCTGTTAGTGATAGCTCATCTGTTTCTGTGAGAGCTTCTGGTTTTGCAACCAGGAATCCAACACGAGGAGATGCATGTTTATCTATATAGATGAGCAAAGTAAAGCTGTAAAGGAGGAGCCAATCTGCGTTTCTCAAACATGAGGCTGTAAGTAACGCTCTCAACTTCTGCAACACGGTAACGCTCAGGGCAGTATCTCAGCATCAGATCTCACTAATGCTCTTCCTTTAAGCCTTTTCATCTAAACTAGATCCTGAATTAATATTGAACTTGAGGAAAAGTTGGAGTGCTGTTTTAATAGGATTTTCAGTAACTCAGATGAGAAGAAGAAAGGCTTAGAGGTGCCACTATACCAGTGCTATTATTCATTTACTTGGAAGACACTTATTCCTGTCTGATTCCAGACTGACTAATCTCACCATAGAATTTGAACCCTAACCTGAAATAATTCCTTCATTGCACAACTGCAGTTTATCCTTAAAAAAGGATAAAAGGTGGAAGCCAGCACCAACAATTCGTTCCTTTGACCAAATGCAGCGGCAGACTGGTAGAAATTTAACAACTTAGGGATTCAAAACCAGTTGATGCACACCAGTGATGGAAGTGATGCTGGCTTTTGGATTCTTTTTAAGTCTACTGCCATTTCTTTTTTAAAATAGAACTTGGAATGTGAGTTTTCAGTGTGTTTTACACAGAGAAATTGAATGGAACACAATACTTTTGTTAGAGGCAAATCGCTGAGACAAAGAAGTGCTTTGAAATGAACCACTGAGAACAATATCTATATTTAGAGGGATGTGCATAAAAAAATGTCATTTCCTTGTGCTATTTAAACATATAATAAAAGCAGGCTAAACACTTCAGCTTCATTCAGAGGATCTGTTTTATAACACATTACGTAAAATGAATCTAAATCTATTTCTTAATTGTAGCAGATGCAAAATTAGTGAAAGCTCATCCTTTACTTATTACAGGACTGCCCTCATGTTCATAAATACTGGCTTCAAGTGACAGCTCTATTATGTGAAATTCTCAGTTGTAAGGATCCTGATAGAAGCCTCAGTGTTTTTATTGGGTAATAAAATGCAAGTCACTCTAGTGGAACCTTTAGAATAAATTTCTTTAATATGTCATTAACACTACCCTCATAAACTAAATTGTTGATTTGGAAAGGGTAGGAGGAAAAAACTGCATGCCTTTCCTGCTGGACAATTTACACCTAAGAGTGGGGAAATCAGTCTGACAGGGATAAATTCATCCATCTTTCTTAACCTGAGATTTTCAGAAGACAAGATTTTAAATGGAAAGGTAAAAAGAGCAGAAGAAAAAGGGGTTTTTAAATGAAAACTTGAAGACATCAATGCTAAAAACAATTCTGAGAACACACAAAGGAAGAAACCTAGTATTAGTTCATAAACACTACACTCTGACATTATGCAAATGGAAGTAAGCAGCATTTAATGAGAGTCCAAGACAGTGGAGAAAAGTTGGAATCCAAACGGCCTCCTGCTAAGCTTAGATCAGCATCATGATTTCTTCCAATCGCATCACGCCCAGAAGAACAACTCTTGCAGGGCTAGGAGGCAACTGGAGAGGCTTTGCCTGTTCCAGGTGAGCTCCTGAGACACTGAGGAATGTACAGTGCAGTATTTATAAAGCCACTGGAATCACAGTGGCCTCAGCACCTTGCCTCCTCCCATAAGCACAGCTCTGAGAGCAATCCAGTATTCTCAGGGTTTAAAACTGGGATGTTCAGTAACACAGGGATCTGACTCGCTGACATGCTGAACAAGTGCAGCATACTCACTTCAAATCAACAGTTTTCTCAATATAAACATGGCCTTTTAAAATAGCCACATACATCATCCCTATCTACATTTCATTGGAAGGAAACCACTTCTCAAATCAAATCAAGGCTGAGCATTTTAATCTCTTAGCAACTAGGTTTGTGTAACATTCAGAAAGTTGATATTTGAATCTCAAAGAATAGATTCTTTTCTTATTGTCTAATCTATTGGTCATACTTGTACTTGTCTGATGCCAACTCAATCTTGGTGGGAATGAAGCTTCATATTCAGATGATGTTTCACTTCCATGCTACAAGGAAAACCTCGGAAATAGGTGATTCATTTATTTCATTTGTTTTCACAGTGCTTTCTACTATGACTCTGCTGCTGTTCCAACACCAAAACCACATTGTATTGGATTCTTCTCAGGAAATTTGATTTCTAGATGTCACATCCAGCATTGGTCAGATGCTGAATTTCTCTGTACTAGCTGCATTATTGACCATAACACTATTGATTCAAAGCTGGGACATCCAAACCCCCTTGCACTCCTTCACTGTGTGTTTTCTATCTCTACCCTGTCTTTTTCCATCTCAAGCTTAACATGCTGCTGCTGTAATAAGATTTTCTGTCAATATTCTTGCCAGCACACATTGTACCATTCTCTCATACATGATTATAACACTATTAGGTTTGAAAACACACTTGTTTCCCCCACTGACTATAATTATTTCCCCCTTTGTTTTACTCTTCCCCAACGATTTTTCAAGTTACCTTTAAAACTCTTGAAATGAAAAAACACACTTTTGTGAAGCTTTGAATGCTTTCAATAAAAACAAGGCAAACTCTCAACAGCTTGTGTAGCCCAACTGAAAAACACTTCAAAACAAGTTACTCAGACACAGGAAAACAAGTCCCCTCCGTGCCCACACACAAAAGCCATTTGCACTTCTGGCTTTTGAAGCACTGGCCAGTACTTCTTACATGATTTACTGACTATCAAAGTCTACTCAATATATTGAGTTTGATCCATCATTTATTGTGATTATTTGCTAGTTTTACTCTGGCTGGGAATTCCTAAAGCAGTTTGTACTGTGGCTATTTTAGTATTTTATTATCACATGGCTGTGATAGCTTAATGATTTAAAATCATTTTCCCAGCTGGATATCACGTCCTTTTTGAGTCCCTCTACAAAAGCGTACTGCACATCCACTGGTAAACGTGCATTAAATCTCTAAGTCCTCCTCTACTTGTCAATATGGAGTTGAACACAAGGAAAAAACACCCAATGAATAACTATGTGATTCCAGAAAACAAACATGAAAACAAAACAGCTCCAAGGTGATGGAAGCAGTGAATCCAATCACAGAATCATAGGATGGTAGGGGTTGGAAGGGACCTTTAGAGATGCTCTAATCCAACACCCCTGCAGAAGCAGGTTCACCATTTCTTTCCATTTTTATGGCCCACATCCCACCCTTTTGCCATTCCAGCCACAAATAAACTGGGTTAGGGTAACTTCAAGTCCTTTTCCATCTTGCAATCAAGAAACTATTAAATATTGGGACATGTTAATAACTCTCATTACCACATTAGAAATCATTATTGTCACCACACAGTATAATGTAATGCTGGATTAATATAGTGGAAAATTGCTAATCATATAATAACATTTCAATGTTTTTACTACATTAGCAAAAGTGATTAAGAATAAAGTGCAAATAATAAATAAGACGCAATTTTACAAGCAAGGAGAAAATTACAAGCGAAATGACAGCACTGAGAATGCTGCTGTACCAGATAATATAAATATCAATTATGCCATGCTTCTGGCTAGAATTTAAAGCACTTCAGAGTTGCTGATACACAGCACTTTTGGAAATCAGATCTATTCTTCTATGTCTTAAATAAAGCTAAAAATTGTTACGGCCTTTTCTAATTGCAAGAGAATTTGCAGCCAATGGGGAACGATTTTGAAGGTTGGGAACCATCTACAATTTGAGCTTCTGTTAGGTTGTACATATTCTTAAGCACTACAGTATACTAAGGAAGCTCACAGATCATTTCAGCTTTGGTCTGGATAGAATGTTAACCCCTTGTAGCATATTTAGCTATTACACTTTTAACTGAGCATGCAGGGAAAAATATCAACAGGATCTAATGTCTGTTAATGTACAAGTAGTGTTTTTGGAGGACTTTGAAGCAACCACAAACGCTACTTCCAAGTTCCAAAGAGAGTGATGGAATAAGAGATGGCAATACAGAAGCCTTGATGGAATAAGAGATTGCAATACAGAAGCCTGTCCCTTTCATCAGGCTTCAGTTTGCATCTTCTTCCAAAATATGAAGGAACTATTATAAATGGATTCATTAGTTATTTGGATATTCTGAGCAGTGCATATCAGCTCAAAACCAGCTAACAGGATATATTCAGATGCTCATCTAATTCCTCTTTAGATGAAAAAATGCCAACCAGACTCATAACAAAACTTCAAATTCTACCAAGTCTACTGCAATTAAGTTCCCATAAATTAAGTTAGTTTGGGACTACTCTGAATTAAGTACATCTCATCTGACTTAAGTACAAACATAACTAACAGGTATTTGAAGATATCACAGAATACCCCTTTGCATCTTTGTGTATTTCGGTGAAGATGTTCTTTAAACACTGAAAAGAAGAAAACATTGCTGAATGGTTTGTAACTCACAGTCAATAATGGAAGTGGCATTTCCATATCCCCTTGCTTAGAGTCTCTCTGCTAGATTTATATTAACATATTTCTCATACAGTATTGTGTATATTTAAAATACACTAGTAATTAGTCAGGTTTCCCTACTGCACTATGCACCTCAGTCCCAGAGCCCAGACAAGTTTTTGGCACCTATTAGTTACCATTAGAAGCTGACTCAAGTTCCACAGAATGCCAATATCCATTGCACACTGCTTCCCCTCCTTAGGGAACCCTCCCTTCTCATTTGGTTTTAAATTGAAGTGGATCATGAATGCAGTAGACTGGAAATCCCATTGAATTCCATTTAAGATGTAAAAGTCCCGTCTCCCTGAAACCAAGGCAGAGTGCACAAAGGGAACTTCATCTGACAAGACTTTTGCTGGGGATGTTTGCTAATGATGGAAATGTATTTCCTCATCAGAGAGACTGAGCCGAGCTCATCCATGAGTCTTGTTGCAGATCAACTAACTGCAGTGTTGAGAAATGGCAAAGCATATTTTGAACACAGGTTTTCTGCATCCCAGTGACTGCATGGACTACTGCAGCAGCCCTGAGATTTACTGTTGCTTCCACTCGCATCCATTTCTTTCTTACCCTGTCAAATCTGTCTCAGTCATTACAAGCTCTTGAAAAAAAGTTGGTTCTTGAAATCTTTAAGCATTTCATAGGAAGGGAAGAGTATTTGCTGACAAAGGCATAGCTGGGAGCATGAAGGGTCACAAAATAGCAGTGAAACTTCGTTTTATGACAGAGGAAAAGAAAGAGCTTCTCTATATTTCCTTCCTGAAATCCACAGAGATACCAGTCTTGCTCTAGTAAATAGCAACAGTAGATGCTTCAAAGTCTGAGCACACGTTTATGATTCTGGCACCCATGTCAAGAAGTACTGTGCTTCATAAAGATTGAAAACCCTGAGAAATATAGAGGGATGAGTTACAGGAAAACAACCCTCTGAAGAATCAAACCTCCTAGTTATCAGTTCCTAGCTACCAGCTTTGAAGTCCCATTCTTGCAATGCCTCAATTAACGAGATGGAAATACATTAGAAAATAAACCTATCTAAAAATGCACTAAAAGGGTTTTTGAAGTAAAACTAACTTCACATTTCATTGCTATTAGGAGATATTTAAAAACCTATCTTCCAGCTCATTTCCAGGATATGATATTTAAATACTCATCTATCCTGCATTTCAGTTCCATCACCGTGTTGGTTCAACTCATATTTAAGGGGAAAAAATCCCTAAGGCCCCAAAACTGAAATAAACTTGTCCTGACACTCATCACCTGAAGTTGTATGACTAGCATCTGCTGACTAGGACTCAGTACTTCATGAAAGACTGGAATAACTGTAATGAAATCAATTTTCTGATCAAGGGAGCTCATTTTGTCAGCACAGTTTATACATTTTGATCCTAAGAACAATCTCAAACCAGTATTTTTGTGAATAAATGAGGCACTGCTTCCTCAAGTTCATGGGAGTGAGGGAAGCCTCAACAGCAGGTGAATAACAGCTCTCCATTTATTCTTACAAGACATATTTGTAAGCCAACCACTTTCTGTTTATTCAGATAAAAGCAACCACTTAAAGTATTGATGTAAAGTGTCTTTACATCCTCCAAAATAATGTCCCTTTTTTATTGTATTGGTCCCAGTGGAAATTTAAGAGTCTGTGCACATGCTGTCTTGCTGTAATTGAAAAGCACTGCCTGAGATCCAGCTCACCCATAGCATCTCCAAAATATCACTGCTTCTAAATCAGAGGTTCAACAGATCCTCAAACCATTTTGTTGTACAGCAGACTGTAAGTTAGCTGAAAACTCAAAGAAAACATGACACGAGAAAGTCAACTCAGAACAGGCATTAAGGGTCTGAGTTTGCTGACAAAAGCAAAGGCATCCGAGCTGGAAGCCCCACCTTAACTGTGCAGTATCTAGGTAATGCACCAGCTGCCACAGATAAAACCAACCACAGATGTGAAGCTGTTACAACACCTAGACAGAACACACTAAACTGAGGACAAGCAAGTGGATCCACACTGAAAATCTCTGACATGTGTTCTCAAGATGTTTTATTGTATTTCCTATTAAAGAAATGCCAAGAGTTTTGAAAGTAGACTGGAAGAAAAACGTGCAACTGTTCTGTTCCATTACCTAAGAAACCTTAACCTATGAGTACACACAAGTTGCTACTGTGAGTAAATAATTATGCCCTAGTATCACAAATTATGTCAGTCAATGGTGTAATGCCTGTTTAAGTCAGGAGAATGCCAAGCCAATGGAGTGTTGTGGACCAATCCCTAACAGAAATCTTCTCTCTCTAAGAAGCTATTGGAAGTGTCTGAAAGAGAGGTTATTTCTGCAGTAAAAGCTCAACTATTTCTCATCAACTACTTCCCCTCCTGCCTTCACCTTGATCAGAAATTGCTGAGTGCTCATGCAACTTGATTTACTAGGAGACAGGTATAGAATGAGACTAACAAAGGTCAAAGAGAAAGTAGGTAAAACAGAACTGCCTGACGGCATTCCACCTACCAAAGATGCTCAACTTAACGAGGAACAACTATTTTTAACTTCCAGCCCAACTGCAGAGCTAAATATTTCTAAATCTTTATTTTCCCCTCAGTTGTCTTTCACGGTCTTGTCTGAACTCTTTACTATGTTTATCTTGCTTTACGTTTAAATCTGTTCATATTTTACTCTACAGAAAGCAAGAAATGAAATGGCCATTATCATAAATAGTTGCTGAACATTCAGGAAAATAGAAGAGTAAAAAAAAGATCATCAATTCTGGAGTTGTAAACAGTGTGATGAAAAGAGTCGAAGCAAATAAACGAGGAGGTATAATAATGGGTTCTCATTTTCGCATACTGCTTCCTCCTATTCACCACTGTTTGTGAAAAGAGCACACTGCTGCTTTTTTCAGCCTAATACTTTTTAATGCAGTTCCTTCCTGTGAATTAAAACCCCAGCACAGCTAACAGCAGTAACTGTGCTAACAGCTCCACATACAAACGTGTGCTCCAGCACTACTCTACGTTGTCTGAAGTCACCAGCACTGAAAGTTCCTAATGCATAGCATCTGCTTATCTCCTCCTTTTAGATATCCCTAGAACTCCAGAGAATTACACTTCACTGGAATGAAGATATTTGACATAACAACTAAGGCACTCATTAAACATTTCCTATGACAGACTTCAATCTACAAATTCAAGGCAAACGATGCCAAGGATTGACTTAGAAAAGCAAGATACTAGAATGCACCTTCATCAATGAAGCCTATGCAGTAGCACTTCCATCAGACACTGACACACTGCAATGAGATGGGAAAGGAGAGAGAATCAGATATTGTCTCATTCCTATTTCTGATACAAACATCACAGGCCAAAGTACTACTTCAGATCCTGAGGACTTGTGCCAACTTAGTTGTCCAAAGCCTCCCTCTGGTAGAGTGCTGTACATGCCAATACGCTCTCTTTCCAACTCAAGCACTTACGGCCTCATCTAATTATGGGACATCCATACAAACTATCAATGCAAATCATGGATTCTTTCATTCATCCTAGATTTACTGTCATCACTGAAAGTTTACAGGTGATCCAGAAGGCAGCAAGATCTAAGGTCACTGATTTCCCTTGGAAGAACATTCCTATGGCCTGATCATCAGGAAGAAATCCAGGGCACGTGTAGAAATTACACAGAACGCTCCTCAAATATATGGCTTTACATTGACTCATTTGTCCTCCATTAGGATAAGTTGAAGTTCACACCTGTAAATCACTTCCTGCTATCTCCAAATTTGACTATTTCTTTCCAGGTTTTGCAGCTGTGATTTTAAACAGCTCCCCTGTTTCTGCAGAGGACAGCCGTTGTGGGACAGATCTTCACTGCTAAAGGAGACACAGTCCTCCAGGTAGTCCAGTCAGCTTTGATATTTAATACCATGCTTTGGAGGCAGTTTCAGTATATAATGAAGAGCAACTGTAGTTTGGAAGTAAAGCTTTCAGCTCAACCTGAAGTTACTGCATTCTGGATCGGGTAGTGTTATTTTAAGCCTTAGGTATTTTCCAGGTACACGATTGTAACAGCAAACAACCACGCAAAGTCTCAAAGGTAAGATCTGTATCTGTCAGGATAACAGCACAGGCTTGTAGTCAATAAAAAGCAACTTTTAAAAGCTCTCTCCTAGACTGAAGATCATAAACTGCACATCATTTTTAACAAAGTGCAATATTTGAAGTGCTAACTTCTAGCAAAGATTTCCTCCTTTCTGATGGTATCACTTCCACACCGACTTAAGTTCAACCCCAATACGTTGCTTTCCTTTACGTTCACATTTCTCAGAAGCTTTTAGATCATGCTTCCCTGCACTGACTTAAAGGAGACACACAATTATTTCATGTCTGCATACTGGCAACATCTGAAAACCCCCTGGGGTTTCATATGAATTCTAACTGGTATGGAGAAGAAAACAGAGGCCTGAAAGACTCCATACAAGACAGCTCATGCAAAGAAGATGTCAATTCCCATAAGAGACAGTTACCAAACTTAGTTTGGTATCACTGCTTCTGACAGGAGCAACAATGTTTGGATCCCTGAGCTGCGAGCCAAGTAACAAACACGACTGTGGAAAGGCTGTCTCTTGTCACTTCCTTCACTACTCCTCTGCTTACACCCCTAATATCAGCTCTGTTAAAAAACATTGGCTCTTCCAAAGTCAACCCCCTGGAAGGGCCAAGTGAAACAGATGCACAACAGTGGCAGGATGGTGTTTCTTGGGATTGTCCTTCAATCTGTTCTGAAACAAATTCCTCACAAGTGAAAAGCCATCATACAATCAGAAAGACACAGCAGCATCAAAAGCTTTTCTTTTTCATTTTCCTTTATATTTAAATCATGCCTTTCAACTGCATGTTATTAAAAAATGGCACTGCTGCTCTCCTTAAAAGAGATGCAAGTGCCTACAACTCAAGCATGATCCTACAGGATAAGCTGGACTCTATGTCCTACCACAACACTCTCCAATACTCCAAAACCACATCAATAAAGCAACAGTTTTGGAATGAGTTAGGTGCTGCTTCCATAAGAACAGTGGGTCATGATATTTGACAGAGCATGCAGCACCTGACAAACTCTGCAGTAATGAAATGCCAAGAGCCATCAGCCCCTGCCTAAGCAGACTACCAAAATAGAAAGGAAAGCTTCTAGTATAAGACACCCTGCCCCTGCACTGTTAGAAGAAGAGGGGTGTTTCTGCTTTCCTGACAATAACCTGGAGTGGCTAACTTGGGGAAAAAAAAGGGATGCTCCCTTAAGTTCAAACTGGGGAAAAAAGAATGGATAAACAATAAGAAAGCTGGAGGACAAGAGAAGACTAACAGATAAAGAGGTACAGTGAGTTTCTTACAGAAACAATCCAAAGCAAACCCTCACAGGGATCTGGGGGTGAAGAGGAACTTGCAGTTTGTCTGCTGTCAGAAGCCATTTGAAGTTCCCAAACTTGCAAGCTGAACCATTAAAAAAGCCTCATCAAGAACAGAACGGGGTGGGATTTGCTCTTAACCCGTATGATTTTAAATCATAGCTTTAGGATTGGGAACATTTGGCATCTTTTGCATGCTCATTAAAAAAAAAAAAGGCAAGGAAGGGGATGTTGGAAATGGGAAAAGGTCATTTCTTGTTATGCCACACACCAGAAAAGAGACACTCGACTTCAGCAGTCAGACAGGGGTCCCAAGCACGAGTTAAAAACATTTCTGTGTCATTGCTTGACCAACAGATTTAACTTTTGGTAGTCAAAACTCTGCTGTTGGAACCCTGACTTGGAATATACTCAACAACCATACCTCAGCATTTGTCATGAAGCATGTCCTGCCATTCTCCAGTCTGTAAATGAAGCTGCTTTGGAATTTAACTACAAACCTATAAATTGATTCTAAAACATAACCTGCCCACAACAGTTAGCAAAAGGAAACCTGGATGTCAAGCCTGTGCTGCCTCACCACTTGCTGCAACCAGCTCTTCTTTTCTTTTCAGTACCTTAGTTACAGAATCACAGAATCTTAAGGGTTGAAAGGGACCTCCAAAGCTCATCCCCTGCCAGAGCAGCACCTAGAGCAGGGCACACAGGAACTCACCCAGCTGGGTTGGAATGTCCCCAGAGAAGGAGACTCCACAGCCCATCTGGGCAGCCCCTGCCAGTGCTCCTTCACCTCAACAGGGAACAAATTCTTCCTTGTGTTTCTTTGGAACCTCTTCTGTTCCAGCTTGTACCCATTGCCCCTTGTCCTATCACTGCCCATCCCTGAGCACAGCCTGGCTCCAGCCTCCTCACACCCACCCTTTATGGATTTGTAACATGAACGAGGTCACCCCTCAGTCTCTTCTCCCAGCTGCAGAGCCCCAGCTCCCTCAGCCTTTCATCACAAGGGAGATGCTCCACTCCATCATCTCTGTGGCCCTGCACTGAACTCTCTCCAGCAGCTCCCTGTCCTTCTGCAACTGAGGGGCTCAGAACTGGACACAATACTCCAGATGTGGTCTCACGAGGGCAGAGTAGAGGGGAAGCAGAACCTCTCTCCATCTACTGCCCACAGCCCTTCTAATTCACCTCAGGATGCCACTGGTCTTCTTGGCCACGGGGGTATGTTGCTGGCTCAGGCTCATCCTGCTGCCCACCAGCACCCCCAGCTCCCTTTCCCCTACACTGCTCTCTAACAGTTCATTCACCAACCTGCACTGGTACATGGGGTTATTCTTTCCCAGATGCAAGACTCTACACTTGAATTTCAGTCCTCAGGATCTTTCAACCTTTGAAGCATATGTTAGAGTTAAACAAAACTCCATCAGCAATCTGTAACACCCAGCAGCTCAAATCCTTTTTTTATTTGCATATATATTCTGTATGTGTACAGATCAGATTTTAAAACAGAATCCTGCTTTATTTTTAGCAGGGCAGCTTTGAGTCATCTAGTCTCCAACTCCAGCACTGTTAGATTGTCACAGCGAATCACACTTGGTCGACTTCACAGCAGCATTCCCAGCAGAAAGCTCCAATGTACATTATGTATGGAAATTTAAAAACTGTCATTGCTACAGTTTTTTAAATCATGTTAGCTCCTCTGAAAAAATATGTGTTTGTTATTCCTAAAGCCATTATCCATCCATATCAGAACTAGAGGAGCAGAAAGAGAGAAGTTTTTCCCTTTGCTCCTGTCGACTTGCCCTTATTTTGTGACCCACCAGTGCTGGCTCATGCTAGATTGGGCTCTGGATCCTACAGCATGCTTAGTGGGAAAATGAGGCATGAGGTTTATTACAGGGCTGGTGCAAAGCATTTGAAAAGTAGGTATGTCTTCATCAAAGGTAATGGTTAAAAAGCACTCCTGTTCCTCCTGATGAGCCAATCAAACTACCAGCCTTCATCCCTTTGCATTCTTGAAATGACTAGTTAAACTCCTATATTAAATTTGTATTCTGATAAACCACTCCTACCTTCATCATATACATAAGAAAGAGAAGGGCAGATTAATTTACTACATGGCTACAGTGAAAAGTTAGCAGCAAGGTCCAACTCAGAACTCCAAAGTACAAAATCAGACATCCACGCACTTGGGTTGAGCACGTTATCAAAAGAGAGAAAAAGAACAGTTTCAGACAACACATCTCTGAACACACGTAATAAACGTGCAAGGAGGTTCCACTAACACATTTCAGCTTCCTGGGGAATCCACCAGGTCTTCAGGAATAGTATATTCTAAACCCTGCACAGAGTTCTGGGCTAACAGCAAGATTTTCAGTGTCTCTTCAAACAAAAGCAGCACACTTTCAACGGGAAGCATTCCAGAGACGTGCAAGAAACCTCTGTAACGTGGCATTTCAGATTTCTAGTGCAATTAACTCCCCACTGTATCACATCACTTAACAGTAATTAATTGCTAAAGATGTAGTTATGTAACTTACTGAGCTGCTAAGGATAAAACAGCTCCCGAGCTCCCGAGACTTGAGTGGCACGCCAAATTAGTATCAGTGAAGCACGGGGATTTACTCTGTCTTGTGAGATGGTCAAAGCAAGCAATCCTTCTCCTTCCAGTGTCAAGGAAACATCAGTCAGCTATTAGAGTGCCATCAGCCCACTGCTGCATGGACACTCACTGAGTGCTCGAGGCTGCAACAGCACGGCACCCCTGTAACCAGGTCCCCTAATGTGGCTGCTCACTGCTACCTCCAGCTGCATATTTCTTCAGTATAACTCCTAGCCTGCACCAATTATTGTGTTACCTAGAAACATCTTGATTTTCAGGCTAAGCAGAAATTAGGGGATGAGCTGAACTCTCACACTCTGGTACAGCGTGGCTTACAGGTTAGAGGCTGCAGTGGCTCAGGGGAAAACAAAAGTGAAAACCAATGAAGATCAAGTGCATCCACTCAGCTGGACATCAGCTCAGGGAAACAGCCAAATTCCCTCACTGCTTTTGGAAACAATGACAACTCTTTACAGCTCCAAAACCTGTTGCTAACACAGCTACACAGGCCCAGAAGCTGAGTCAAGCTGCAGGCAGCTGAATTGCACTCCCAAGAAAAGCCAACTGCTGCCATTTCTATAGTGCCTTCTGGTCCCATGTGGGGGACTGATATTTGATTACTCTGGAATATGGAAACAGTTTTTAATCATTAACCACAGTTTTGGATGGATGAACAGAGGCTGCATATGCACTCTGAAGCTCACTCAAACACACTGAAAAGGAGACAGTTGCAAGGCTCTCTCTGAATGGATTTAGGGGGAATGTGAATCACACAACTCTTTTCACTGTATTTTCTAAGGTGTTTTTGGATGATACACATTCCAAAGACATTCTTCCTACAACCCTATTGATGCTCCTGGCCCAGGACAAGATCTGAAGAGCTAAGTGGATATGTTTCTGGTGCATCAAACAGACAAGTGCATATGACCAGCAGCCAGCCACTCAATTCCATGCCAAAGTGATGCACATAAGGACATTTGTCTTGCAATGCTTAACAGTTACCATCTGCCTCAACAAAGTCTGCTGTAGGCTGACAATGGTGCAACTGAAGCTGCCTCATTTTCTAAAGGCCAAACTTAGAGATCTAGCATTGCAGAGTCTGAAGAAGTGCCACGGGCTTTTTGGAGCTTCATTTTCTGACCCTCTTGGTATTAGGTGAAACTATAATCCCAGGTCTATGAACACACACAGAGCAATACACATTTATTCCCTGTATGCAACCAGTACCAGTGTATAGAAAACACATGATCCATAACCAGAGAAACTATGTATGGAACAAGCACTAAAAAACTTGAGCAGTACTCAGCTCTGTAACCTGGGGGAAAGTCCCTCAGAGTTTTGTAGAGTTGATCATGTCAATAAAGTGGTTTTGTTGCTTTTTTGAACTGTTCCAGGTATCTCTGAATGAGACTTCAGAACTGATCTTAGGTACAGTAAAAGGTCTAGCAATGTTCCCCCGAGGGTCTCAAAACTATCTAGGCAGCTCTTCAATATTACAGCATTTTTCTGACACCTGTAGCCATCAGCTTAGGCAGTACAGCAGCTTCCCAAGCTGCACGTTATAATTGTGAAGTGGAAAGGCTGCCTGTGTTGTGTCAGAAGCACAGACACATCTCTGTCGTGTTTGACACGGGCTAATTTGGAAACACACATGAATGACAGACTGTGCTTGAGAGAATAAGCAACTAAAGAACTAGATGGCACTGGCATGTGACACCGTCCTTCGTGACGCTATCGCCGGGACATCATCTTTGTGAGACTGGGAATAGTCATTGTTGTATTTCCAGACACACAAACCTTAATGACTGTTCCTGTCAGCACTGAAGCACGTGTTGTTATTCCTTTGCCAAGTGCTAGTCTCACTCCTTAGGACTGGTCACAGCACGGGGGATAGATGCATAAGAGACTAGGTTTACTTCCTTGTGGCGTATAAGCTTTACCAAGGTATAAAGGAAAACTTAGCTCTAAGTAACTCTTTCTCTGCTTCATCATCTTTTACATGGAATAGGTTTGAGAAGCAGGTACATGCACTTGCAGTTCAGCACAGGGTGCCAGCCTTGACCTTGACAGTGGAATGCTGCACCGGTGTGGCACGGCAGAAACACACAGGAGCTCACAGGGCTGGAAACACACGCCTCAGGGTTGTTTGCTGTCAGAGAAGGTGAGGTTGTACCCCTGAGTTTATTAAATCATACCAAACAGAAAATAGTTTAGAAAGCTTTTTGGTTTTTTTTTTTTCTTGAAAGCTGGATAGAACTCTTGAAAATATTGGAAACACATGTTTGCTGGGGCCACCCAGCCTATCTGAGTAGGGCTGAGGGGGATGGAATGAAGCTGCTTAAGCAATATCAAGCATAAGGCCAAAACTAACTCTTGAGACACTTAACATTCTGACTCAAATGGTTCAGAAAGCACAGAGACTAACCTCTTCTAGAAAAAAAAATCACCTCTTTCCTTTTGGTTGACTGAAAGATCCGGAGTTAAATGTTCTGTGCTTCACTAAGCTGGAGGAAACCTTTGTTTAGGAGACTTTCTGTGAATGCTGCTCCACAAACAGCTTTTTGAGACTGGCATTTGTGGCATAAGTAAATTTAAGCACACAATGAGCACAACTGAGAATATTTCTAGTTGATGGCAGGATGGATTCCATAAAACAATGAAAGGTCCTGCAAAGTTGAATCAACGTGAAAGAAACTGAGAGTATGCTTGAGGTGCCCTCCCTGGCAACCTCTCCTTTCTCTCTCTCCCAGTTATGCATGTTCAATGCACTTTGAGACCTGAGCCCCAGCCAAACCTTTCTTCCTGCTATGCCTCAGTCTAATCAAGTAATCCAGACATTTTCACGAGTGCGGAAAAGATGAATTAGTTGTATACACATTTATACAGAATGATGGTAAAGTGAGCAGGAAACCACAGGGTTGGAAGGGACTTGGAAAGATCATCAACTGAATGCTGAAATTGCTCACGTGTGATGGACTCTGTAGATGACATACAATAAGTCATGTTTAGCTAACCATACCACTTTGCAAATACATAAAGACAATTAAAGAGCATGAAACCAGCTGCAAAGTTAGTTCCACACTGACAAGATTACAGTTTCCATTCTTTTTAATAAGCAGATTTGCCTGAACGTGTTTTTTGGGAATAATTTTCTTATTTTACATCTCTTTTTGGATGAAGCATGACATGAACAAGTAGACACATTATGTTTAATATAAATACAAGGTTTGGCTAATTACTCACACAGCAAACAGTAAAAATCTGAAGCCCAGCTAAGCCTTCAGCACATGCTTTTATTATAAACAAGCACAAATGTTAATGTTTCAATACTAAATTCTCCAACTTGTCAGTTTATTAGTCCTAAAAAGCACCATCATTTTAGCTTAACAAATCAAATTATCATCATTTAAAAAGCAAAAACTGGGCTGAAGCTACAAGGCCTTGAAACATAGGCTGATGCTGAGGAAGTGTTGTACTTCCCTGTACTTCAAATGTTCAACGTAATGTGGCATTGTGTTATTCTCTCTTTGTGTTCCCCCTCGTTTAAAAGTCATTCCAGTCAACACATTATTAGGAGTAAACAGACACATACTTTAAAACTAAGCTTCTTTAAAGAATTTAACAACAGTATGCTGGCTTTTTGCAAAGATAGTGCACAAAGACCCAAAAGCTTACAATTAGCCAGTGAGAAAAACAGGGAGTCATTACAGTTTCCAGGTGTGTATTATAAAGACATTGCTGTGAAGCCCCCTATATGAAAACTGATGTTTTCCCCTGATCTGCCAGTCCTACAAATTCCACTTGTGTCAAGCTATGTTCTTCCAAGTTCATGTGGCACCACTAGTAATAAAACTTGTGTAATGAGTTCTCAGTTCTTTTGAGGGTGGATAAATAGTAAAGTGTCCTTTAACTAAGTTAGATCCATAGCAATAGCAGAATTGTTAGAATCATAGAATGGTAGGGTTGGAAGGGACCTTTAGAGATCATTCAGCCCAAACCCCCTTTAGAAGCAGGTTCACCTAGATCAAGTTGCATAGAAACATGTCCAGGCGGGTCTTGAAGACCTCCAAGGAAGGAGCCTCCACACCCCCTCTGGGCAGCCTGTTTCTTGAATATAAGCTATCAAGAAACAGAGCATTAACCAACAGCATTCCCTACATGCACATGCAGAAAAAACCAAGAACAAACAAAGTGCTGCTTGTTGCCAAGGCTGTGTTGTTTCCAATCCAAGTTATAAAGTACTGTCAAGCTAGACTTGAAATCCGGCACTTGACTCGGAAAGATAGAACTTCAAAGATTGCTTCTTGCAGTTCAGCACTCCAAAGTCAAAATAAACAGTGATAAAAATCATGCAAATGTGCCCTGGTCAGCAATACTTGCCCTGTCTCCACATGTAAGCTATCTGGTTTAGATAGTTTAGAGTCACGAGCCCTATTAAAAGGATCAGATGTTTTTTCCCTTTCAGATCAATGGCTGTTGCTAGACAGGCACAGTCTTAATTAAAATTACAGAAGGAAGCTGAGCAGTAGTAAAATACTGTCCTCACAAATCTCAGTTTAGTTGGTTGGCAGAACTCTTAAAACAATCCATTATTTATGAAGTGTATGCAGTTACATGTATGCATATCTTATAGATTCCATACAATGGATCCAATCATTTGGAGGGTTTGCAAGAGCTCAGATTAAAGCAAGATGTCACATATCGAATTAGATATAAGGCCAAAACGTAATGAGACAACTAAAGGTCAGAGCAGCACACTGGAGTTTCAACTTGATACCCTCACTCTCCTCCTGTTGTTAAGTATGCATCATAACACCAACTTTAAACACAAGGCAGAACTAAGAGTTAGCAGAAAAGGGTCATTCTAATGCCAAGATGTGTCTTCTCACGTGGAACTCACGTTCACTGAGTGTGGCTACCTCAGAGCTGAACTGATTTATCAGTCCTTTATTTCTCACCCACCAGTCAGGCTTCCTGAATCAGTTTTTGCTTTCTCTTGTTACTTTCAACAACTATATATTGAAGTTATTCAGATCAAAGATGACTCACACCCTCGGTCTCTCCAATATGCACATCTCTGTAAAAATGCCTCCACAATTTCTAGTTTAACTTTTGGGTTACATTTAAACTATATTTTTCTATCCTCACATCTTTTTTTCTTCTGCTAAAGCTTCCAGAGTAACAGCTCCTTTCAAGATTTCCAGAAATCTCTTTTTCTCTCTCTCACCCTCCCATCCATCTTTTTAAAGCCTCTTAGTGATGTTATGTTATTCATGCACAACTGCGAAGTTTCAATCTTATTTGAAACAAAAAGTAGGAGATGACAACGCTTCTGGAGACAAATACATTTCCAGATGGCAACTGGAGCTGAATGAGGCTCCCAACTCCAAGCCAAGGTAGAGAAAAACCTCCCTGGCAAAACACGATCAGTGGGAGAAAGGAGCAGTGCCACAGAAGCTCCTGCATTTCACTGCTGTAAATCTCATGTTTCATGGACTCTCTGCAGGCTCTGTGTACTTTAACTGTCCAACAACACCTGGACTGACAGATTAAGAGACAGTTAACTAAGGAACACAGTTTACTCATAAAAACAGGTGATACCAAAGAGATCGCTTCAAGGACAGGCGGACATTAAATCCTGTGCTCTCTGAACATTTCAGAGTCTGCCATATGCACTTGCTTCTAAAGCTCCTCAATCTACATGCAGGAATGGAAGCAGAACTTCCTTCCTCTGAACTAATAAACAGTTGTAGACCTGCCTCCGAAAGGATGACTCTAATGAGTTGACAGGGAAGAGACACCACCTTTAACTGAACCGTTCCTATAGGTCAAGCTAACTCTTACTGACACAGAATGAATCCAGTAACTGAGTTTTCCTTATGAAAAGAGGGGGGGGGGTTAAGTATCAGATGCAAAAATTGGCTTAAGCACTTGGTAAAAAAACCAAACCCAAACAAACAAAAAGCAGCTTTGAAATCTGTCTGCATTGAAGAAAACAGAACCATTTCAGAATGGCAATGCTATGTACAATAAACCACATGCAACATAAGAGCTCTCTCTGTTGTGAAATAGTTTTATCAGAGATCTTTTCAAGACACTTGGGGTTCAGAAAATGAAAGTCTCAGTAAAGAAGCAGCAGCTATTTGTACAAAGCAACAGTGATTATTACTATAATGAATTGTTCCTTTTTATTGGAGGGGGCAACCTTTATTAAATTGCAACTTCATTTCTTCCAAATGTGCATTCAATGCTATCTGGCAGTAAGTTCTAATTACATAGGAAGTCTGGAAGTTAATAAAGCAGAATCATTAACAAGAAGATTATAAATGCAGTTTCATTGACAGAATGTGTGTACTGCAATCTGAACATACACACACAGGTATGTGCTTATGAGTAGTGTGACAAAAGGCATACTTCAGCTCTAGAAAAGCTAATATACCTCCTATCAAATTCAGCAGTATGGGTACTCTTCATACACACAGCCTGGTTTACATTTCTGGACAAACTTCCAAGTTCTTACGAGATAAATATGGTTAGAATCACAGAATGATGCAGGCTAGAAGGGACCTCTGAAGGTCTCAAGTCTGAACCCCAAGAAGTGCTGGCACAGGCTGCCCACAGGGGTGTGGAGGCTCCTTCCTTGGAGGTCTTCAAGCCCCACCTGGACATGTTCCTATGCGACCTGATCTAGGTGACCCTGCTTCTGCAGGGGGGCTGGACCAGATGATGTCTAAAGGTCCCTTCCAATCCCTACCATTCTATGATTCTAATCTCAGTTTCTGGTTGCTCAAGGACTCATTTTGTTAAGTTATGAAAATCTGCAAGCACAGAGATTCAACAGTTTCCCTCTTTAACCATTCTCATCGTGACTCTTCTCACTGGAACGTTCCTAACTGCAGTTAGGGACCTTGTCCTTGCCTCTCATCCTTCCATCACCCCCCTTTGCCAAAAGCCTGCCTCAACCTTCCTTAAAATGCTCCCTTCTACTCCTAGGTACATTGCAATTTTAACTATAACATTAACAGAAAGTCTGTGAGAAGAGTAAAGAGCACAACTTCAAAACAAACCACGTCCCCCAAAAATACAAGCACAGTCTGAGCAACAGAATCCCAAGCAGGCACTCAGCAATGGTCAGGATGAGCACAGGTAACACAGAGCATCACGTTGATTCCAGCTCAACACTTCAAACTATCAATAATTTAAGGAAGAACAAACCTGGGCCACTTTAACGGAATTTTGAGTAGAACCACCAGCATGATATTCTACTTTGAACTTTTTCACAAGTTCGTCAAATCTGTTAAAGACAAAAAAACATGGAGAAGAAAAGTTAAACTTCACAATGTGTTTATTTCCTTTTCCAAATGCAGATCAGAAGCAGGCAACATCATCTTATCGGAAACAAAACATTCACACACATTCTATCCAAACTACCAAGTGTGACACCAAGCTGAATCCTTCACCTTCAAGTTGCCAGTGGAGTAAACAAGCAAAAAAATCATGTGAAGTAGCAGCTTGATTGCAATCAGCTGTTACACTGATAACATATATGCTTGAAGGAAAAACATTCCAAGACATTCAGACGCTTCTTTCATCTCTTCAAAGTCAGAATGTTAAATTGAGGAGATCTGATGTCTATTTCAAAGTGAACTTGACCCAAGCAGTGGTGCTATGCTTTAAGTTTCCATTTCTAATAGTACATTTTGCCAGGTGAAGAACTTTTCTGGATGAATCTGCTAGGATGTGAGAAAACCCAACAACAGAAAAGCCAAGTGTGTCCAGTAGAGCTTAAATCCTCCATGTCTTACTACTATGGAACCACAGCACTCTGTGGTAACATTCAGGAGTAGATTATTAGGTTTGAAGACTAAAACAAATATTTAAAACTATCAACAAAAGTATCTACCCTCATATTTCAAATCAAACCTGAGGGTTAAGACAGAGAAAGACAAACCTGAGAGTTCTCTCAGACACTCCTCATTGTCCAGGGCATGTTTTTGATCAAGTCCACCATGGCTGAAGAGTCAGCCTTGTCTCTAGTCACAGGCTACAGAAAGAGGTGTCACAGAAAAGGGAGGTAGGATGAGGAGGCTGTGGAGAGGGCAGGGAGGCTGTGCACAAGCATTGCATCGTGCCTTCAAGTTCTAAGCACACTTCAAAAATGAGTGGATTGAACAGCAGGATTAACAACCTCAGAAGACATTAGACTCAGAAGGAAGCACTCCTGCAGGCAAGTTAAAATGTTTACTGTAAAATTTGTTTGCATAATCAAGGCTCAAAATGACCTCAAGGTCAATTCTAATTAATAGCATGGATTTGCCCTTAAGGTCTATTAACTTTAGATGTTTACCTTCAGCAAACGAAGCTTGGGCAGCTCCATGTATTTCAACCTATTTCACTGCATCTGCTTTTAGCACCTTTTGAAAGAGTGACACATCTTTATTTCAGACATGGTGAAAAATTGATGCTATCTGCCAAAAATAGCCCTCTCCCCTTTTTCAATCCCAGTCTCCTTACAGGCAGTGAACCAGAGCTTTGGGGACAGATGTGGCAAACAATGCCTTGTCTGTTTAAAGGGGTTTGACATCCAAAGCCACGTTACTCATCAGAGCATTGTTATTTCTACAGTACTTTCCATTTAAAATGTCTGGTTAACGAGCTACTCACCCTAGCAAACCACCACTGGGCAGACAATTAGACAGAACCAAGAACTAAATTACTACATATGCTTTGCAGAGTTTTCCACACTAGTCATTATCCACCAAGTCTGTGTCAAGCGACTGAAACCCCAAATGATGGCAAGGAGCTGAGAGTGGGACAAAATAACCAACAGCAACAGGTCTCCTAACAGTTGCTTCTCAGACATACAAACTGTCCTGAAACAATGAAGCACTTGGGCAGTATTTTTTTCTTTAGCTGACATTTGATTTCATTGGAGTGTGTACTGCCCAAATCACATGGTGGTTTTTGCATTCCTGCATACCTACAAGCATGCCAATTGATAGTTTAATTCCTTTACTTAAAGGCATCTACTATTTCTCTGCCAGCACTATTTAATGCCATATAAAACCTCAAAAACTTACTATCTGTAGTTCATCACCTACATTACACCAGCTCTAAATCTAAATGAGTACCTATTTTAAATATTTATCTTGCAGTTTAAATACATAAAACACCTGAATTTGGGGAGAAAAATGGAAACAGCCTTAAAATACTGTCAGTATTATGAAGAGTTCTGCATCTGGGAAGGAACAATCCCATGCACCAGTACAGGCTGAGGGCCAAACTGCTGGGGAGCAGCTCTGCAGAGAGAGACCTGGGAGTGCTGGTTGATAATAAGCCAAACATGAGCCAGCAATGTGCCCTCGTGGCCAAGAAGCCAAAGGCATCCTGGGGTGCATCAAGAAGAGTGTGGGCAGCAGGTCAAGGGAGGTTCTTCTCCCCCTCTGCTCTGCCCTGGTGAGGCCTCATCTGGAGTCCTGTGTCCAGTTCTGGGCTCCTCAGCTCAAGAGGGACAGGGAAGTGTTGGAGAGAGGCCAGTGCAGGGCCACCAAGATGATCAGGGGACTGGACATGTTCCTGTGTGACCTGATCTAGGTGACCCTGCTCCTGCAGGGGGGTTGGACTGGATGAGCTCTAAAGGTCCCTTCCAACCCCACCATTCTATGATTCTGTGATTTCAAGGTGACAGCCATGTAATCTAAGGAATAATTTGAAGCAATTATAATTACTCAAGACAAAAACCAGTGACTGTCACTGTATCAGATGGAACATTAAAAGACCCAACACCTTTCTTCAAAATAAGGTAACAAACTCGACACCTCCAGAGGGCTGTTACATAAAACAGAATAAAAGCTCATAGAAATGCAATAGGAGTAATTTTTGCTGGTCACTTTCCACATCACATTAAAAGGATGATATCAACTGTATTGTTTCAATCTACAATTGCCTGATAAGCAAGCTGGATCAAGAATGAGCTCAAAATTAAGAAAGGCAATAACTTTTGATCTCAAGAAGTGAAAGAGTTAGATAGACATTTTTCAGAATGTCAGCAGATGGCACAGGCAGTGTGGGAACGCTGACTCTGTCACTGTCTGCTGCATGTCTGACCTGCAGAGGGGAGACTGGCAGTCCAGCATGCCACAGAAACATGGTATTTGCTTTTCTAAAGCTCTCCATCTTAAGGAAGGAAGTTCAACTGCAGAAACTGCTCCAAGGCCCGGGAATGCTAAACAGAGCTTCTGTGTGTGCTTCAAGACTAAGCTGTTATCACACTTAGGATAATTCATGAAAATTAGAACCTTATGAGCAGGGCTGAATAATATTTTTGTTTCACATTCTGCAATTGTTGGTCTTTTGAGTATTCCTTAAAGCTGTGCTGTACCTGAGACCTGTGACCCTTCTCCTGACCTAGCAACATACCACTGCCTTAAATAACAAAATAATAAATCCCACCATCAGCACCATACAGAGAGGCCCCTAGTTTTGGTACCAGGAATTTGTTCACCATACTATGGCATGTTTTAACAAAAGCAAGCCTGAGTTTGCAGCAGCCTGTGCTTCCAGGTGTGACACTGCTCATCAAACCCAGTGCTGCCCAAAGAGGAGATGTGAATGTTTTGCTCAATTGTACTAAAGGTAATAGCTCTTTTCTCTGCTGCTTTTTTCCCCCCTTTCCCTTCTTCGAAAAGGATTGACTCCTAATTCAGCTTGATGCTGAAAGCTGAGTCTTTTCAGCAGAATTTGGCAGAATTAATGGCTGTTTTTTAAAACAGTATACAGTGGTAATGGAAGAAATTACTTCATAAAAGAACACAAACAAGAGCAAGATTTTTACTTTAACAAAATACACCTCCTTGCATTACAGGAGATGGAGGCTTATTTTTAAGCAGCACAGACTCCTCTTACATATGCCATACCATCACCTCAAACGGGTGACAGCTGTTAGAATTTCCCCCAGTAAGCATCACTGCTGCCAATTTCACCACCCTATTTGTCACTCAAACCATTCATAACCTGAGCATCACTATCCATCTTCTCTGTGTCCTTTCACTAAACTCTGGTTAGACCTTGCACCATCCCCTTTTCAAAGCACCCCTCAGGAGGCACGATTTGCTGTACTACACAGATAAATGCATTCATCTCAATATTTAATCCATTCAGACAGCTGCAAAGATGCTCTGTGTCAGCTGCCCCTCCGACCAGCTCCCCTCTCTCCACACTCTTCTTCCAGCTTCTTCTCGGTCATTTCTCTACACTTCCAAGGCCCTGCAAAGCGTGATGGCATCGAACATACCATCCTTCATTCAGTACCTTCAGATTTACAACAGCCTCCAGGCACAAAGTAGTCAACAAAAACACCTTTTCTCTCACTACCACATGATACCATCCCATGTCCAGTTACTAGCATCTTCTAGTAATATTAGGAAATCGACTTTAAATCCTCCTTCAAACTATCTTTCACCATAATGTCTGAAAATAGCCATCAGCACGGCTGTGTGATTTCCCAAGGCTATTCCCCAGCCTGACGACTGGCAATCCCTCCCTGGATCAATATCCACCTCTTGTAACTCGCTTTATACACAGAATCTGAGGCTTTCTGGAGCTGGGACCACCTTCTTGTTCTCCGTTACACAGCACCACGCGCAGCCGTGTTTGGCTCGCCATGGAGTCAAACCCCAACTGACACACAAACATTCCCCACAGCCGAAGGCACACGACATAAGAATGGAGTAAGGAAAACTAAAGCCATTCAAATAATGCTGGACACAATTTACATGGGACTTTGAGAAGACTAAAATGGCCACAGAATACCAACATTTAACTGTCTTATGCATCAGAAGTGGGTTTTTTTCCCCCGGTGCTCTCTCTATATATGTCAGAACTACTTATCCACGAGAAGCAGAGAAAAGCAATCTCTTGTTTTGCAGCAGGGTGTGTTGCCCTGGATATCTTTTGATATATCTGCTTATTACCTAAGATGTACTCAATAGCATACACCAGCAGGGAGCTACACTTTAAAATAAAATGAGCTGCCAAAAAACAGCTAGAAAGAAGAGAACAAATAATTTTTGCCCTTTTTGCCTTTGTGTGACAGATAATGACAGCCTGAATGTGAGACAAAAACCTGCTTATTTTATATCATCATAATGATAGGATGTTGCCAGTGGATTGTACATGTTTGGGGTGTGTTATAAAAACCTTCTAAAACTCCAAGATGGAAACCTCTTCCATAATCGATGAAAAGTTGCAAGTTACACCTAAGTCTGTAACTTGTTCTTATTGTAAGGCAGTTGGGGCTGGGAGGAGGCAGGCTTATGTCTAGAGAGGAAGGTAGAGTAGGATTTGGTATGTTTCCAAGCTATTGGATGAATTTTAATGAGGTTGTAATTAAAAATCATCATTAATGATTATTCTGCCACCTTTCCCAGACGTTTATTTTTAGTTGCTAGAGGTCGTCATAGTAAGACATGGCAACAGCTTAGAGCCAGACTAACACACAGATCCTTTTAACTGTGTTTTTTAACATCCACTTAAACCTTCAAATGAAGTAGGCTGTGTCAGAATCTCTATGAAATCACTCCATAAATTGAAAACATGAGATGTGAGAGTAAGCCTCGGATTACACCCCCTATTACAGTACCACCAAAAGCTCTGTAAAGCTACAAACAAAAAAGCACCAAATATTTTCAAGGACTGAATCAAGGAAAGCAAGTAAACAACACCAAAGCTGCCTCCTGATTGTTTTGCAGGGCATGGCTGAAGCCCTTCTGCGTACATCTGGGCAAGGCTGTCATCTGTCACATTCTGAGTTGCATGGGAGGCTGAGCCAAGGCTGGAACGATGCAGGCAGCCGCAGCGCCAGGCACATGGGGCACACGTTGCACAAAGGCAAACCTGCCTTGGTCAGTGTGAGCAGGCAAGCTGAAGGCCTTGTAATTTGATCCTAATTAAAACCTAATTCGGGTTTAAGGGAAAAGTCTAGTCTTGAGGTTCAACCCTTCTAATTAAGCCACACGGCATTATTTCTGACAGAAGCGAAAGGGAGGATGTTTTAAGGTAAATACTGTGAGAAAAAAGAAAACTAACTCATATTTTGAACTCTAAGGAGTGTACCTAATTTCTCTAAATTGTACAACTCCATGTTCAAAGGTCAAACCCTAGAAAGAATGGTTATACACATGAACTGCTTAATCCCTAGTGTTTGACATAGAACCAATTAAGATTGAGACGCGGGTATAATTGGTTGTTCTTACTTAAAATTGGACCTGAAAGAGTAAAAATATTGCCTTTTAGAATTGGGGTACAATCAGAGGTACATGAGAAAACTTGATAACAGCTGCTAGGCAATGACTGGCTTGACCCAGAGCTAGTTCTTCTCCTTATTAGCTTGGCACAGAATTAAAGAGCTTGGGAATGTGTAGGGGAGCAGAGGGGAAGGATGAATGAAACACGCTAAAAAGGAAATATTGGAGACAGGTTAGCACCATGGGCACATAACACAACAGAAATCTAAGTGTGTTAGGGATACAATTGCTACAATTTAATACAACAGATTGTAATCTCTTTCTCCTTTATTTCCCAAAGTTCAGAAAAGAGTGACTCTTCATGGAAGCATTTACCGCCACAAACTAGAATCTCATACCAAGTATTTTCCTAATCACCTCATCCAAACAAACAGCAAATGAAAAAAGCCAGTAATTCCAACCAGGTTAGGATTATGAGTACCAAATGTTAATATATGAAAGAAGAAGAAGGAGGGTAAAAAAAAATGCATAGGCAAATTGCAAGATTCATAGCTTTGAAATATTTTACCACAAATGTTAGCGAGGTTGAAAAAAAAAAATGCACTTAAATGTCAGTTTGATAAAAGCCAAAAGAACATTTTCCACATGTGTTTGCATTTAGGCATATTGAAACAAGATGGAAAAAGAAACAGTCATTCAAATGTAAGGTTAAAACATCAGCTCTTAAGGATCATGATTTAAAGACATTTCTCAAAGTAATATTTTCTTTCCTTTTTTTTTTCCTCAGCAAAGAGTCAGGCAGATTTATGCAAGTGCTCTTGAAAAGACCCTTTTATTCCAGATTATCTAGATATCTTCTTCCTCTACATGATTTCAGAAATGTAGATGATTACACTTAGAAGCAACAGCCACAACAAGGCAAGTTCTTGAGTTCATACTCTGAACTAATGTAAGAAAGGGAAAAGAAGAGCTACACCATCAGATTCACTAACAGATTACAGTTCTGGTTCTGTCATTAAACACCAGAAACACACACATTATGTATACACACAGAGAACCTTAAACTGGGTAGTATATCGTGATTGCTATAGGTCGAGGTGACTCCATTTCTCTCCGTTAAATCTCTAATAAAAACTTCTTTTGAGTTTCATAGATGACCAGAAATACTCTCAGAGAATGGCCACCTGTTCAGTAATTCATTACCACTTCATGCCTTCCCCACACTGTCTTTTTGGAAGAAGATCTTCCAAAAGATCAGCCAAGGCTCAAAAAGCTTGCAGACACCTCGATGGATTTGCACCATGGTATTTGTTGCAAGACACCCCAGCTAGAAACAGCTCCCTGCCTTACGCATAGCCAGTGAGGATCAAAAGGCAGGGAAAAGTATGTAGCGTTTACCTTCGTGCTTGGATGGGCCAAACTATGTTCTGGAGCACTGAGGAACAAGGTCATTTCCTTTGTTATTTCTCAGCAGCGTTACAAAAACATTTACACTTGCTCCTGATGCTCCCAGCATACATTTGGCAGCTTGTATACAAGGATACTACTTCCAGAAAAACTGTCCTTTTTTTCTGCTTGATTCTCATAAGGAGCATGGGAAGGATATATGCTGAGACCTACCACTACATTTTTCCTGCATCCAGATTCCCTTGTTAACTAAGCAATGAAAGGTGAAGTTGTTTATCCCATTAGAAAGCAGTATACTACCTAATCCTTTCAGCACCAATAACTTCGTCGTACAATAGAAACGCAGCAACTTAACTAACATGGACTGGTTTTGAAAATAAAGCTACTTACAAAATTGAAGTCAAATTAAAGATCACAATCCTAATTATGCAACAATCAGATGACATTGCAATAGATGCTCCCCACTCGGCACAGTAAAGCCCGAGTGTTAACCATCAGTAAACCTTTGCTGAATGCTGACTGAAACTGCTGTTTCACAAACAACCACTCACTCCAGCTCACATCAAAGGGAAAATTTAACTTTATAGAATATTTGCCTAGAATACTTTAATATTAAAACTATTCAGTCATCAACAGATCTTAGAGCTCAGCTTTGCTACCACTTAGATTATCTAAAGCTGTAGCGCAAATCACATTAATCTGCCTGCACAGAGCTGACAAAAAACCAATCCGCTCAGGATGGATGCACACTGCTACCTGGCACAAACAGTTCCTTATGTTAACTTCTATCTATGAATACATCAACACTGTAAAAAAGTGAGAAGAAGTCAACCAAGTAAAAATAAGTTCAAGTAAAAATTAGTTAAGCAAGTTGCAAAGCTTGGGTTGCAACTCAGGCTCAAGGAAATATCATGACGTTGTGCAGAGCTGTTCCCGTACCAGTTTATTAACTGTTGCCACACATCATCCAGACCAAGAAGCATTTCATCTGCCTAAAATTCTCTATTAACACAAAGCCCAAAACAATGGTGACAGTTACTAAACAAAGTCTAAATAGATCTTTTTCTTTACAAGAAAATAAAGGGTCCATGCCAATTCAACTGCACTGCCAAAGCATCTCTTTTTCTTCACCTCTTGTGCTACTTTAAATTCTTCTAAATCAGTAATCACTCACTAAATTAAACCCAGAAAACATTAAAAATACATCAGAATATTTAAGTATACCAAAACAACAGTAACTGTCCACTCTAAGCTCCCATTAACATGCAGTGAACTGTAGTTTCCCTCATGAATAAATGATGAGTGCAGAAAACCCTGCTTTGAGCACCACCAACAGCAAATACTAACTTAGATTTCTATTTCATTTCTTTTTAACATCCTCATTTCTCAACATACCTCTGTCTTTAATATCCCTTATGGTAGTGACCTAGTGATAATGGGTAACAACGTGAACTTCCACAGCTCAAAAACAGAAGCAATATTTATTACCACAATCACACACACATACCCCCAAACACATTTCCTTTCTCTAAGTTTTTGGTAAGCATGTAATCACATGTCTACATCTCTGTTTTCATTAGATAGCACTGTAAACTAGAGAAGGAATCATCATCAACATTCCTGCTTCTGCAGGGGGGTTGGACTGGATGATCTCTAGTGGTCCCTTCCAACCCCCACCATTCTGTGACATGATATGATACTTGCAAGGAAAAAAAGGTTCAAGAAAGAAGAAACCAGGACTCTTCAGAAGGGATAACACATGGAGATACATTGCTTTCACTTTTGGAAAAGACAAAAAGCTGGTTTTCCTGCCAGCAGGAGAAATTGCACTGGTGGGATGGCATCTGAGGTCTGGATACAGAATAGACCGCTACATCCAAGAAACAAGCAGAAATTGCTGACTAGGCAGATAATCATAGGGCAATCTATAGAGCTGGCATAGTGTACTCAAAGTAGCCATAAACGAATGAGCTCAGGATTTGGAAGCAATCTAGCCACAACAGCCTAATGTTTAGGAAAAGTTAATCCTTTCTGTTAATTAACACAGAAAGGAAGCAATCAGATGAACAACTTGGATTAGTTAGTCTTCACCTAAGTTTTTTATCTGAGTGGAGTGGGGTTATTTTCAGCTGCAAAACAGTCTCCCATGTTGTATCATCACAAAACTTTCAAACCTCAAGGGAAGAGGTCAAAGGAGAGACTGAATCATACACAGAAGGAAAAAGTAGCGTTGAGATATAGGCTTCAGTAGGGAGCAAAACAAAGATGCTGGATAGTCCTTGAAATCAATACACTGAATGCTGATGACTTTGGGATTCTCTCAAGGATACAAGCCTTATATAGGCTTTACCTAGTTGGAATCTTTCCAGAAGATTCCTAGAAGTAGTAACACATTCAGATTTCAAGAAGGAAAGGATGTTCTGATTTAGGAAGCAACTACACATTCCTCTCTATCTGTAAAAGGTGACCATCTTCAATCAACCTCCTTTCCCCAACATGCCGCGCTATTATACGACTCCTAAGCTCTTCAGTCTGCCAGTTTTTGAGGTTTTCTTTTACATCCCAATGCAATAATAGTAATAGTGAGTGCATGTTTATTCTTACAGGGAGATGATAAGTCTCCATTTCAACATATTTTCAAGCTTTAGTTACTTGACAGAATATCTCCTGCAGAGATTAGCCTGTTATTATTTGCTACAGAACCTCTCTGAAAGCAAGAAGCCCATTTTCTCCAGATGACTCATTAACAAGCACGACAGAATGAAGTGTTCCAGCTTGAAATGCCAACAGCTAAAAATAACTCATCCCACAGCCTATGACAATTTGGTCCATCTCTTCATTCCACAGGCATGATTTCAGAGGGTCACCTTTTAGTTTAAGATAATGATCATAAACAATGAACAGGGGTTAAAAGAAACCTTCAAAAAATACCAACACCCAAAAATCCCAAGTTAGGGAAAAGCTGCAAGGGAGTAGTACTGCATAAATTCCTTCACAAAGCAATGTTCCAAGCAGCACTCAAAGCCTAACTCCACAGCAGAAAAACAACTCATGATTTGAAAGGCAAAATCCAATCATTTGACCCAAATATGACGACATGGAGAGGCTTCCTCTGATCAGCTGGTCATTTTGGCTTCCTCTGTGTACACCCTGACACTACACACGGGGTATCACTGAACGTGGCTTATTGCTGTGGCACTTAAAGGGGGTTTATGAGAAAGATGGGCCCAGGCTTTTTAGCAGGGCCTGTTGCAAGAGTACAAGGAGTGATGGTTTTTAACTAAAGAGGGTAGATGTCGACTGGATATAAGGAAGAAATGCTTTACAATGAGAGTGGTGAAACCCTGTCTATTCCCTGTAGTGCATATAATCTTGGGGGATGATGACATTACTGAGTGGAGAGCTTAAAGAGTGTCTCTACCCGAGAGAAGATAGTGGGTGACTCTCCAGTAAGTTTGAGAATTGCCAATCTGCAGGGGAACACCTTGGACTTTGTTCAGAGACAAAGCCTATCTTTTTCTAACAGCAGTTCCCAAGTCTCACCCTAGGAAGCCTAAAACTATTTAAAATAGTGTAAAGTACAAGAAAAGGCCTCCTTCCAAATCCTTGGAGGTGAGAGAAGACAAAAAATGAGGCTGAAAACAAACCTCTTCATCCTGACTCTCTATGGCTAAGAACGACCAGCGGTACTGACAAAACGTCACTTCAGGCACGGAACACGCCTGATAACAGAAAGCTATCGAGCTGTTATTTGCATCTAGACCATACAGGAGTGGAAGGAATGGAAATGCATCTGAAAAAACAAGCTGAACTGAAGCAACTTGCAGCACTTTCTCTTTTTGTGTGCCACATAATTCTCCGAGTACAAAAAACTTGAAGCGAGGTGGATGAAGCCCAACAATTAAACCCATTTCATACTTTTTATTTCAATCCCTAAAGACTCAGGCTTGAAGAAAAAATGTTCTAAATAGGTTATTATAAAAGTCACAGTGAAATAATAAATTCAAAATTAGAGTTTTCAGTTTTAATAAATAGTTTGATATGATGGTGAAGTCTAATTTGTTTGCTTGAACAGGGTCTTTTCCTAGCGGGTAGGAACAAAGCAGCTTTGAATTACAAACAATGCCCTGCAGTCAGTAAGACTCATGAGGTATTAATTTACAGTTTCATCTGTGATCAGTTAAACTGTATGTGAAATCTTAAACATCTTTAAAAAAAAAAACCCACTCCAAATAGCTCAATAAGATATTTTTTCAGCACTGCTTTAACAAAAACCATACAATATTAACTACTATTGTCAAAACAGACACAAATGCAAGTTATGTTTAAAGTCTGAATTCTAGCAACCAAACAATACTGAGAGATGTTATCCTTCCATCCTACCTAAGGAGCTGATACACAAGCAACAAATATGGTCTCCAAAACCACTTTACTCTTGGTTTTTAACATATATAGGAGAGATAATAAAATCAAATCACTTTTCTTTTGATTTTTAACACATACAGGAATGGTAATAAACCCACAAGTAATGGTAAAACAAAATATCAGGTGAAACCTGTACAGATATAAGAAATGTACATTGTACACAGCAAAAGAGATGCAGCTCTTGCTATGCTGTATCTATACTCTCTATAACAAGAGACGGCTGCTTAACTGATGTAGAATGAGAGTATTGTCAGCTTATGCTCTTATGCCCCTGATCTCTTCTTCCTCTGCTTTAAAACTGTGTTGTGGCTCCATGCCATACTCGAAAGCATAACTATCTTTTCAGAATTTGCTCTTGAGGGAGGTAATTTAGCAGCAACATGTAATTGTGGTCAGTTGTGAATACCGGGAACATCTGGAACGTTTCTCCTCATCTTAAAACATATTTATGTTGCTAATATGCATTTCTTTTCGAAAAGTAACTTTTCAGAACTGTTAAAGTAACTTGCTGTAATTGTTCAGGACCGTCTATTATGCAAAACTTTAACAAAGATGTTTATTCATAGCTTCTCACTCATTATAGGGGAAAATTACAGTGTTAAGCTTGAAACTGAACTCCACTCGAGGGAGGTTCTGCTCCCCCTCTGCTCTGCCCTGCTGAGGCCTCATCTGGAGTCCTGTGGCCAGTTCTGGGCTCCTCAGCTCAGGAGAAACAGGGAACTGCCAGAGAGAGGCCAGTGCAGGGCCACCAAGATCATCAGAGGACAGGAGCATCTTCCTTCTGAGGAAAGGCTGCGGGACCTGGGGCTGTTCAGTCTGGAGAAGAGGAGACTGAGGGGGGAGCTCATTCATAGTTACAAATATCTCAATGGTGGGTGCCAGGAGGTTGGGGCAGCACTTTCTTTCTATTGTATCTAGTGATAGGTCAAGGTGTAAAGAAAAGAAGCTGTAACACACAAATTTCCATTGAAACACGAGGAAAACTTTCACTGTTGAGGTGAGGGAGCCCTGGCCCAGGCTGCCCAGGGAGGGGTGGAGGCTCCTTCTCTGGAGGTTTCCAAATCCACCTGGACACATTCCCATGTGACCTGGTGGAGCTGCTTTAGCAGAGGGGTTGGACTGGATGATCTCTAAAGGTCCCTTCCAACTCCAACCATTCTATGGCTATGAAATACCTGGAAACATAAGGAAGCTTTTGCAGCAGCTGTTGTAATTCAAAAGGGATATTTTTCCCACATTTTGGAATATTTGGTTTGAAAACATTCCACTTCAAGCCATCAGCCACAAAGGCAATTTAGGATGGTAAGACAATTTTCACAGAAGTCTTTTACTTTCCTGTACAACTATGGACATAAGTACATGCACTTTTTTAACTGCATAAACACAGATGGCAGATCATGACTTAACTATTGCCTTTATATCACATCCATCTAAACTCACACTGTGGAAGTGATGTATCACTTGCTACTTTCCCATGACTTGCAATGAGAGCTACTAGAGTGCCATACAAAGCTTTCTCTTGCCATAGCACATACTAAAGAGCATCAGTGGGAACCATGCACATGGGCATGCTTTCTTAAATAGAAATCAACTCCTGAAAGAACCAGTTTTATACTGTGAACATAATGACACCAATACAAGTTATCATCACCTCATTAATGACATATTGTAATTTCACGTTCTTTCTCTCTACTTGGAATTCTGTTCTCCTTTACTAATTAGTAGCAGAGTTACTCATTAAAATACATAGTATGTCTTTTGAGACAAGAGATAATACACAATCATTAGATGTCTCCAGATGCAAATATCACATTGCAAAAAAGAAAGGGAAAAGAAAATCAACTTCCAACACACATGTTAACTTCTACTTTCTGGATTTGAACTGTGGATTTCTCACTTGACTGATCTATCCTAATGTGGAAACAGTTCAACTTTAAGCAAAACTGCTAAAGTTTCAAATTGCAACACAATGCAAAACGGGTTTGTCCCCAAGAGAGAGCAATATAAAAGTGTATGAAACTGTATTAACGATGCATAAAATCTTTCTGTTAAAAATGACTCAACTTCCAAGCCAAATACTTTAAAGTTAGAGCTGGAAATAAGATTTGGGGTCATTCTGGTGTGTGTTGCTTCCAACTGCATCTCCCAATCCAGCTTGTAGCCCTACACGTGCTATATATACACAACACTTAAGAAGATTAAATCGTTGGCATTCTCTCAGCAGTGTTTTGTGACATCAACTTCTGTTGTGAAGCTCTTGTATTCAAATAGAAACAAACTTATTTCCATGGGGTCTCACTGAGATTAAAGGTATAATGATCCCATTTCTGTGGAAGCTAAGGTAAGAAAATATACTCATTTTGAGTGCTTAACTTGTTATGCTCAGGACCTGTTTTTCTTTCTCCAAGTTCATCTAGTATACAACATGTTTGAAATATAACTTCCATTCATTTGCTTACAGTTGTATGTACTCAGCACATTAGGATCACAAGTCAAGCACTTGGAAGAAAAACAAATATCACCTGTGTGAAAGTTAGCAAATTTACACAGAAGACTAGAATACAATCTTCAAGGAGATTATTCACTTCTGCTGTAAAGGAACTCTACCTTCACTTTCCACTACTTCTGTCCTCATTCGTCTTCACATCTCCCATCTTCAACAATGCATGATACTCTATAGACAAGGACATTTTTTCATGACACAAACACCATTGTGTTCATATTGTGCTCTGAAAAGCTCTACATAAAAAATAGCATCTCCTTGTATTGCCAAAGACCACTGGCAGAGACTCGCGCTCGTTATCGAGACCGAGGAATTTCCATCATACAGCTGATAGTGTCACCTCAGTGGAGATGGCAACAACTGCCTGTACACATGCTGTTAGTCGGTTCTCTCATGTCAAGCAACACAGATTATTTTAAAACACTTTCAGAGACAATTATTAGCTACATTCACACTAAAAATACTTCCAGAAGTTAACAGCCGTGTTTCACGAACAATCGTCACGTTGTTGTGGGAACACGTGTTTGACTGCACATAGGTTAGCTCAACTTGTAGGAAGGGACAACTATTTCCCCAAAATGTAAACACAAGCTATCACAGAGACACATTCTGAAGACATGAACTGAAGTGTACAACATCCAGAGATGTTTCAGACACCCTTTTTCCCCGCCCCTCTCCTCGATTCAGTTTCACATCTTAAAACAGACAAGTCAAGCTTGGCTGGCAAAGATTATGAAGATAAAGCAAGCCTTTACAAATTGAAGAGCTCTCAAAGGCTGCCTTGCAAATCTCCTGCAAATGTGAACTGAAGCTGCTGTTCCTCTTCTGAATGCATGAGGATTTTTTAATATGCTTTGTAGGTTTAGGACAGGAATGTGACAACAATGGCAACGACAGACAATCATCAATGCATCACGGGCAAGCCTCAAATTCAGCTTCTGGCAGATGAATAAGTTTATTTTCCAAGCACTTTATTGCAAATCGTATTGATTTCAATAATCACCTGATCAGAAGGAATATTGATCATGGACAGATCAAGATGATATATAGAAAAACACAATAAACACTGGTCACAAATGTTTTGTACCTGAGCAGCAGAATCCCAAAAATCCCTTTTCAGTTCCTGTTGTTTGTAATGATTCATGTCACCCACAACAGGCTTGAGCAAAGGGACTATTTTCCACATGCTCTCTTATTCCTGTTTTGCAGTAATGGTCCCTATCTGTGAGAGGAACAGGGGCGTTTAAGTGACCTCACCTGCAGACCTTATCTCCTTTAGTTTGCCTCTTTTCCATTGAGGAATTTTCTGTTTCTCTAGTTAATGTCTTCATTTGAGTGCACTTTTGGAAACTACACTAGCATTGCGTGGCATCAGTATTTGCCAAGAGAACTGCACCCTGCAACTCAACCTTTTAGAGTCTCCAGGTGGCATATTTCAGTCACTCCTAGGCCTTGCAAAGGGAGATGGAAAGCAGAGCATGCAGACAGTGGCGTCCTGCACACGTGGCTACAGGACAGCCCAACAAAACAGAAGGTAAGTTAAACTTTTGTGAAGAGTTACCTGTGGGTAAAGCTTTTAGAAGTCTAAACCTAATGCCATCTACTCTAGGTGGTCCTGCTCTGGCAGGGGGGTTGGACTGGATGATCTTTCGAGATCCCTTCCAACCCTTCTGTGATATTTGGCCACAAACTTTTACTGGTGTATCACCAAGGCATTGTAAGTTCTGGAAAAATTCATTTACAACTAATCACTTAAATAACATTACAAGTGAGACAATTGCCTGTACCATATCATTAGACATAGCATTCAGAACAAGCACCGCTATCTGCTTAAATGTATTATATTATCCGTGGTTTCAGCTCATAACAATAATCTGCTCACAAAGAAAAGAACTAGTTTCAGTTATACTTCCCCAAGGAAAAATGAAACCTTTTGTAACACACTATTGATAAGAAAGTGTTTGTGTACACAGTTTGGCATCGTGACCGACTTCATTTCTGCCTATCTGAACGCACCGATTTTTTGGTTAATACAGTAAATCTGTTGTATTAAATCTCTACTTGATTAATGATGCACTGTATCAAGCTAAGTAGAATTAAATTAGTGTTTAATTGATTAGTGTATAATTGGAGCAGAGCTGTAGATTTACCAACTTTAATTAGGATGGCTTATTACAGATAATTTACATTATCATAATGTAAAACAGAAAATAGAAGCACTCGGTTCATCAAAAAGCTTAACTTCACATCAGGTGGACAGCCTCATAGATTAGAGGGGTGTACCAACTAATGCCTTGCAAAGGGCTTTAAGACAAGTAAATCATAACAAGCTAAGTCCTTTAAAGAAAGGCAAATTACTGATTAACCTTTTACCCTGGATTTCCTAAGCAATTAGACTGTTTATACTCATTTACTATAATAGACCATTCTAACAGAAGAGGTTAAATCTACAACGCTGCTACAATTAAACATCAAATCTTTTTAGTCAGCACGCAATAGTGCCAGACTGAGATCAGCAAGACAATTACTGCTCTCAAAAATGAAAAGAACAAATCCCCAAACTCCAGCAGACTGAAGTGCCCAAAGCATGTGCATTTACCAAAGCAGCAGAAGGAAGCAAGCAGCGGCAACGCAGCTACCACATTTCCTTAATGTTCCTTTAGATACTAACTCCAGTCTAGACAGAGGGAAGAACTGCACATTCCCCCGAGTACACTGCCACAGTAATTATGTTCATTATCTTGCATGCTAACAACAAAGATATAATAATCTACCAGTGAATAATTCATACTTTGTCAGATCCCTCTATGATGTTCATTACTAACAGGACGACTGCAAGTGCAAGTTAGAATGCATCGCTTTAAAAGTGCATTTACCACAGAAACAAAAGCTCAGAGTCCAGCCATTTTTACCCTGTTAACCATCAATGAATTTAGCAACCAGTAGAAAGATTTTCCTTTTAAAAACACATTCCAATTACAAATCTGAATACATTTCAAATGAGTACCAAGCAAGGGAAGTGGAACAGACAGAGGGCGACTTGCCAGAGAAACATACAGCATTATTTTAAGTGGTTAGAACTTTAATTGTAAATTACAACAAAGGAAGAGTTAAAAAGCTTTAATAATATTCAGTGGTCCTCCCTATCCTCTGACTCACAGTGCTTTATCCACTACCAAGATTAAAACATCCACCACTTGTTTAAACACTTGCCATGTTTCTCTCAGAATCAAAACAAACATCCAATTTAAGCAAACCCATTAGCACAACTACTTGCTTACCAGGAATGATAACTACAGTACTTTTCTATCATCAGAACTAAACTCAGAATCTCTAAGATCTTGCCCATCCATTTTCACTCACCTTTCTCATTTTCATCCAGTTCATCTGCTGAACTTAGCTTGGAGAAGTTAAACTGAGTGCACCTCAATCCCTTGTAGAAAAAAATCAGATCAGACGTAACTTGTTCAACAGCTCTCACTTGCTGGACACTGAATCCATGTACTTAGTTCAATAACTTCAAAGCAATAAGATAAAACTCCCCTTGATGACCTTTTTTGTCCCTTCCCCCTGTTCAATCTCTGTACTACTTTTGGTTAAACATTTTTATATTTCATCTAACTTAGACACATTTTTACTCACCCAGCTTAGCACCAGCCTTGCTCTTTGCACACACAAGGTATTAAGGCTATGATGAAATCAATAGTAATAATGACAGTCTATCTATCACAATGCTCTGATTTACTTTTTGTGTGTGGTTTTGTAGGTCCATGTAACAAACACCAAAATGAAACACCAAAATGATGAGACCGATAAGAAGTTAATTCACAGCATTATGAATGACCAGCACCCTTCAGCATCAAGAAAAGATGCTCAGGCTCCCCTCACACATGGAGGATGCTGCTCTGTGGACCTCCAGGCAGCTCAGCCCTAGGAAACTATATTTGTTGGCTCCACAAAACTAGCCATGGGACTACCTAGTTTGGAAAGGTTTGGAAACAGAGTTCAAATTTCACTTTCACATGCTTCCACTAACTTCTGCTTCTTGGAATATCTTCAGTATCTGACACTGTTGCAAACCTTCCAGTACCCTAAGCTTCTGAATTTCCCTAAGCAGCATCTTTTCCTCTATATATTATGCTGGCACACTATTTCATTCATTACCACTGGAAAAGCCTTTTCTTTTGGAGGTTTTGTTCAATAGCCACAGTATTTGCCAACTGAAGCTTCAAAGCATACCAAAAAGGCAATGGAAAGAAATGCAGTTGTTAAAAAGGTGACAGTATGTATAGACACTAACATGAAAACCAGAAATATTCAGGTATGTTTGATTTTCAATGGGTTACACTGAAATTATTTCCCTGAACAAACTGTGATAGCCCTTTTACTTCTTTCTCAGCACTGCTGCCTCTCCATTATCTATTTTATTATACAAGTACTCATGCTCCAGTTGGTCTCTAAATAAATCATCCTCCCATAAGTAAGAGAAACTAGTTCCATTCTTAAATTATGAAATTTGGATCAATTTTCTGGCACTTTAAATCAATGTAACTAATGGTCCAATTTCAAATCAATTTGATGCATGTAATTTACAACGAGCATGCACGTCCTTCCTCTGAAAGGCTAACAAATGAATTTTACACGACCTCTCCATGATTACCAGAGGAATTTAAACAAGTGAAGAACACTCAGCTAGAAGCATTTTTGAAAGAAAATAACAAAACCCAAAAAAAAAAAAAGAAAGAGCAATGCACATGCCTCCACCTCCCAAACCCATCGAAACTTCATCCACTATCAGCACATAAAATGGCTAAGGGCTTCTCTCCATCACAGTGATGCAAACGTACCATCAACTCCCCTGTCATCTACAGAAGTAGGTCAGCTTTTTCATCTTGGTCTACTGGCTCTTTGATACATATTGGTACTTTTGGCAGAAGTTTAAGTATGTAACTGATTCTCTCTCACTCAGCTGTGATACAATAACAAGACTCACCAGAAATTCAAGCTCGCTGGTACCTCAAGGTATGGTAGATGTACAAAAATAACCAACCCCAAAACCATTGCAGGTTGAGGAGTACAGTTGTCCAAGCAGATTTAAACCCTATGCACTAGGGTCAGGCCTCAGTCTGGATGCTCAAGACTAATTTCAAAACAGAAGTCACAAAACCAAGCTGAAAGGAACAAGTTAGCAGCAAAACCAGAAATCTGAAGATGAATGAACAGGCTTCTCAGTGAATGGCAAATAGAAACTAAACCTCAGAGATGACAACATCTAACAAATTCCTCCTCCCCTCTCTGTTAAAACTCACTTCACCTTCTCTCTTGGATGTCAAGAGCTCAGAGGGGCTGCAGTTCCCAAACAGAACTGCTTATTTCACTCACAACTTGGGCAGCACAAACCCACAACTACTGCATTCCTTTCTTTTGCTACTCTCACCAACACTTTTTCTTCCACGTTCCACTGCTATTTAATACCTGTGAACTTGGTTTGATCTAACTGATCCTGACATCTAAGTAGTACAAATGAAATTAAAAATACAAATGACACTGGAAAACCTGCAGTGATATTAAAGTCCCTCTAAGAAGTGTTTGTGCTATTGCTGCCACGGCGTTTCAGTTTGTGAGCTCTGAATATGCTCTGAAAAGGTAATTCTTTTTTCAGCACCTTTGGCAATACACAGCCTTGCTCTCCAATTATTAAAGGCAGAAAAATATCTCTAAAAGGAAACAAAAATGGAAACACAAGAGAGTACAGAAGTATATGGACCATTTCAATTAAAATGGAACCATCTGCATAGCTGTAGGCAACCACAGATAATGCAGACTTGCCACAACATACAGACTAAAACCCAGGCTGGGATCCTTTCCTGTTAATGTAAGCCTGAACTGTATGTAGTCTAACAAAAGATCAGGCTTGACACAGATGGAGTGGAGGAGAGGATGAAGAAAATAATCAATGATCAATAAAAGATGTTAGAGGAAGAAGATATTAAAAATGTCTTAGGTTGCTGCAATACCAAAAAGTGTGTTAGATGATCTGGGGGATCTACCATAGCAACATTGAATGGTAGGGGTTGGAAGGGACCTTTAGAGATCATCTAGTCCAGAAAATACAAGAAAATCAAAGTCAGAACAGGTCTGGAGTCAAAAAGTCCTCATGTATGTCACTGCACATGCAGTGAAACATTTCTACAACTTCGGTTCATGGATGTGATGCTCTCAACAGGCATAGAATATATTTTGATACTGTTGGAAGCACAGCACACTTGGCCTCACATCCTGGTGCACTAGCACTACCATCACCTCCAACAAGTTTAAGAGACAGATATGCAAAATCAAGTTATGCACACGAGAAGAAAGTCTCTGCCAATTACTGTATGCAGGCAGGTCAAAACCCGAAAGGACTTGGGGGAATGCAACTATAAACATAATTCAATCAAAACTGAACATAAGCTAACAAAGCACATCCCACAAGCTTTCCCTGTAGACTGGTAAACTGATATTGTTCACTTCCAGGAAAAAAACAGGTACTCCCTCAACAAGACCTTTAATGCTAAAAGCAGAACTCACTCCCCTTGAGCTGCAGAAAGGGGAACAACCAGCTGCTACTACTCCAGTCTCCACTCCATTAAGAGAACTTTTCCAGTAGAAAAAGTACCTGCATTCCATTCCAGTCCTGATTTTTATCTTGAAATCCCACATCAGTGGTTACTCTCTTCCAAAATCAGAGTGGTAAAACTCTTTACCACGTCTTCACTTGGTTACTCTTCGAAGAAGACAAAAGCTTCCTATATCCACTAAACACTATGAGCAGCAGCCCCATATTTGAGAGGTTTAACAATGCCATCTTAACCATGCAGGTAGCTTGATGGGTAATGCATTGTCCAAAGAAGTCCTGCATCTAAAATTGAGCTTTTTCCACCAAGAACAATTCAGTTCATGTGCTCAGCAATCTCTCTACAATGGGAAGCCAAGTGCAGCAGGTGGGGAACTGTTGCAAGATTCAATTTGAAAGTAGTGGAAACCCAAGCTACACACAAACACAACTGCATCTATGGAACACAAGAGTTCCATCTGTCCAGACAGCATCCAGATTAACTGAGAGTCTTTTCCTCAAAGGCTAATGTCCTGCTGTGTTTTCAGGGTTATGTGTAAACATCTGCCTTCCCACCTACCATTCCTGTATGTGAATCCACCGAGTCAGTTCAATTAAGCGCACTTCATGTTAGTATTAACACTGACTGGCTTCACTAACTGAGTCTACTTAAGCCAAAACAGTGACATTTACATGAAAAGGGATGACTTCCAGAGCTGTAGTAACCAACTCTATTGTAGACAGCATTGTATCTCAGACAATCACGATACTCCCTCTTCTGCCCAAACACATGGACGTGACCTCACCTTTCCACTGCAAAGTAGACAGAGGAGATGAGGCTATAGCAGGGACTGTCCTCAAGGGGCATTACTTGGAGTAACCCCCAGAAAGGGTTAGGCTAACAGCACTTTGCATCCTTTAAGGCCAAGCCTGTGCAACCTCATTGCAAACCTACATTTACGTTACCAAAGCAGGAAAAAACCCCAAAGTCTGTAAAATGAAACTGAAACATGGAGCACAAGTTGGAAGGCAGTAAATACACTTCTTGGGCTAACAGAAGTTTGGAGATCAACTTGTAACACGCTAAAACCAGTAATTTTAAATGTGGAGATGGATGTAACACTTACTTGCAAGTATTTCTTCAAGAGAAACATCAGTTTAGAGTCTGCACTTAATATAAACGTTCTTCATTAAGATCAAAGTTCATCCAGTGCAACAAAGTTGTTTTAAATAAGGCCAACTATTCAGAAACAAGTCATGATGTAATATGAGACATTTACATCCAGGGTTTCCTCTCGCTGCGGCTTTGGGGGTTTCATGCAGACTTCAACAGCTGCATGTGCTTTTCCCTGACCCAGTTTATTAAGAACTTAACAAGGGAAAATAATTTGTATTATAACCATCGAGATAGCACTCACAGGATTTTCATTCCTCCATCCAACCAGCTTACCCATTTCAGCATGCTGCATTTTAGAGCAGCTTGCACATCTCAAGGATCACACGCTGTTTTAACCTTGGTTTGCTTCTCTTTTATACTAAAAACAACCCCAAACCATTCTCCAATACTCTATGTTTTCTCCTTATCAAGATATTTGTAGGCTGTTGTCAAGTCTGGGACAATCTCTCTAAGGCTGAAGCTGTTACACAGAAGAGGAGGATGGCATGTGAGGCTGGGCTGTTTCTGGCACAACTCCAAGGCTTTCACACTCCTCTTGTACTTGTGCATGTCCCTCCCCATAGTGAAAGGCAGAGCTCCCACAGCTATAGCATGACCAAAATGGGACAATGCCAGTACTTCATCTCTCAGAGAGAGTGGAACAACAAGGTAACAAATGAAAGATGATTTAACTCAACTGCGGTACAGGGAGCAGCTTCAGAAGGATTCAGGACATGTATTTAGAAACAAAAACAAAACCCCAAGCATCAGGGGAGCAGTATGAAAGGCCAGATTTCCCTCTTCTTAAAATGCACCTATTGAAGAGTCTCACCCTTACACAACACATGGTATCTCATGGAAGAAGAGAGAGCAAAGAGGTAATAAGGGTCACTAATGCCTAACCCTGAGTTCTGCTTCTGCATTAGAGAATGGATCAAGGGGTGAGGAGGGAAAAAAGAGATAGTTAAGAGAGGTTAAAATAAACTGAAAACTGGAAAAAAGTTGGAGAAGAGACTTCAAATAATCACAAAAGATTCGTGAATCTACACTAAGATGATAACAGACCCAAAAATATGAGGCCTGAACAGATGGTATCTTCATAAGAATTCTATTTATCGAATGAAGCTGGATGCTCTGAAACAATATCTGTTTGATAAAAACCTAGCACCACTACTGTACATTATAACTTCTTACAAAGACATATGCTACTACTCCATCCTGGTTGTTGAACACCCTATCTATATTCACAGTCACACTGACTAAAACATGAGTTTGTGATGTGTTACCTCATTACAGTCAGAAAATGGATCTCTCTAGTAATGAGAATTTAAGTGAGACAGACCTATGACACACTGAACATGAGACTTCCATGTAGGCATGTCTCCAGGACTTCATACTTCTTCAAACAAGTGATAATTCTGCTTAGCTATTCATAAAGAAGCCGAAGGGCACAGCAGCAGTCACAAAACACAACATAATCACTCTTTCATATCCAGAGCCAATAACCACGAAGCAAAATCCTGGGAAACTGAGGTGTATCTGCAATCAGGTACCTAGCTGCAGCGACTCATCCATTTCACTCCAACTACTGAAATGGCTTTGTATGGACAATTCATTTTTGGTTCTATCATATAAGAAGAAGAATTTGAAAAAGACCTGCAGAGATATACAATGTCAGCTTGTATATACAATATACAGCTCCAGGACAGGTGCAGTATAAACAAACTGAGGTCTTCCAGGTGTAGATGGAACAAGCAAACAGCTCCTGATTGCAGTAAGTAATGAGCACATCCAACAAGTTGCCTTTTGAAAGATATGCCTGCTGAATATAGAACTGCTCTAACAAACTCTGTCACGTTCCTGAAGTCCCAAACACAGCACATCCTCACCCTCATCTTCCCCCACCTCCCCCAGTTTAGCTGGTGAAACGGGAGCTGCTGATTCGGCATTCCCTGCATTGTAGCTGACTGGGTAGAACCCATGGTTTATTCCAGACAGCTAGGCATGATGCTGCTGGGAGCAGATGATATCTGACTGCTCCCCACTTTTCACTTCCTGGGACTCTATGAAACCACTAACTTACTTGAAACTTGCAGTAACTTCTTCTCCTACACGTTTGCTACCCTGTCAAATATGATGATGATACTGCCCGCTGAGCTTAAGAACTATTAGAAGACAGATACAGGACAGCTCAATTGGCACAAGAGACAGCCTACAAACATGTAAGATGGTGCCTTGCCAAATCTCATAATTTCTTCTGAAGTGAGGCCTGACAGCAGCAATAGTTTTCTTAGGTTTTAGTGATTTTTCTTCCCCTTCCTTTCTTCTCCCAAGTCTCTCTCAAAAAAAAAATCAGCTCAAATTGCTCTGGACAGATGGAAATACGTGAAAGCAAAGGGAGAGAGCACAAAACAATAAATTGTACTTCAACTAGCCTACAGGGAAGCTGGGGTTCGTTTCCAGTTGTTCCCAGCATATTCAAAGCTGAATTTCAGAAATTCCTAAAGCCATTTCAACTCTGACATTCTCTCTAATCCAAGTGCAGTCTAAAAGATGGGGCACCTTTTCAGTTATTTACTTCCCACAATGCAAATTTAAAAGGACAATTCATTTTCTCCCCCCTCAAAAAAACATGAAGAGCTTTCAAAAGCTGATTTACCTTCTCATGTACCTGAGGTAATGCAGCACATTTGCATAAAACAGTCCAAACTTCTTTTTTTTTGGCCATGTAATAGGTAGCTAACTACGTAACCCCTGCCGATTTCAACGACGGCCCCTTGTTAGGAAACCATTCCAAGTGACAATTTCAGTAACTCAGCATCTCTTTCTGGATAATTAGATGTATTATGAATATGCAGATTTCACAGAGCTGATTGGCTCAAATATATCCCCCTCCTCTAGAACATCACCTTCCATGAAAACAACCGTGTCATCAAGCAGAAGGCTCTCAGCCTAACTTGCATGAAAGACTCATCTGCGAAGCTCAAATAGAGATCACACCAGCTTTGCCCAACCTTTGTGGAGGTAAAGAGGTTATGGATGGCTTTCCTTATCGATGCTGTGACCTGTATACATCGCATTTTCTTGCGGTAGATCTTTACAAAATATCTTTGGGGAGGCCAGGGGTGGAGATTTCATGCCATCCACATTCGCTCAGAACCCGGGCTCACTAACATAACAACAGCACCATCCAGTGGCCAGAGCTTCCCTCCGAGAAGTTCATCACTCCCATCATTTAGGATGATCCTGCCCGAGCAACTGCGAAACTGCTAATTAGGGTATTGGAATCTGAACGTAATGCAGCATTCTGAGAGTACAGGTGTGTCGGTGGGAAATGCAATACCAGCAAAGAGTCTGGAAAGTACAACTAGAAATAACTGTGCACAAATAATCCCGAGCCACAAATACAAGACCAAGACTTGTCATATTTACAAGCTCTGAAGGTGGCAAAGGCCTTTTTGCTGACTAAGGAAGCTCCTTACTGTTTTTTTCGGGTAGAAATCAGTGTCTTCTCAGTATATAATTTAAAAAACCATCCAAACAAACCACTGCTTCCCACCCTCTCCCCTCCAAAACCCCCTAACTGTTGTCTGTGTATTTTAGGCTTGCTCATTCCTCCTTTTTAAACTCTCATTCAAGTTTCTTCTTTCCAGTCATTTTGTTGATGACTGGAGACAGAATGGTGACCCCTCCTCATGGCAAGCCCCTGTGGCACACCCAAAGAGAAAACACAAAAGGAAATGAAGGAGGAAAATGCTGCTGTACAGTAATTGCCATCTGCTATAAACAACATGACAGTAATAGAGAAAGAACTGGTTTTGCAGGGTGTTTATGTCACAATAGGCACATTAATTAAAGAGTGTCATACAGTTTAATAGTTCAGTGTCCAATTCTTGACACAAGCACATCCTTTCAATTTAACACCTCCCTCCAACCACTAGCACGGGTATTTAGACAAACATGACAGCACAATGTTCTCTTCGTTAGGATGTGGGACGTTCACACACGGCCAGGTTTCAAGAAAACTGCTGTTTCAAAGCATTCCCTGAGCTGCTGCTGAGATTATTACCCAAAAATTTATGTTGGGTTGGGTTTTAAGAATACAGAAATCTGTGCAGGGCTGTGCTAGCAGAAGGGCATGGCAAGGCTTATTCACTGCTGCTGCGTGCTACTGAAAAAGATCACCTCCTTTAGACAAGCTAAGCGAGTACAGAAGCAAGTTAAGAGTAGCCCATCTCATCTTCCATCACATCTGTCAGGTAACATGTCACTACAGTTTAAAAACCTGAAGTGTTAAGTACTTCAATGGCATATCTTGTTTAAACATTCACCTTCAAATCCAAGCACTCACATTTTCACACTAATCTCGAATTTCCTGGAATACTTTTTCCATCATGGTCCTTCTGCCTTCCTGTCTTTGATAGCCCAAGACTGACCTAAAGCTAGGACAAGAAGGATAAGAGAGTGTCTGTGTGTGTGTGCTTTGTTTTGTTTATGCAGATACTGGAAATTAATAACTGAAATGAATTAATCCCCTTAAATTCTCACTGTCTGCAGCTCTGTTGTTACTCCCTCCATCATCAGAGACAACTACACCAGTTCAAAAGACAAGGCCAGGCCAGGACACACTACTGGGGACAGGGTGCTTAAGATGCTTAGCTGCCACAGAGTTTATCTCCATCACCTCCCACAGGCTCCTGCACCAGCCTGAATAATGTATATTGGTTTCAGCTGCTCAGCAGAGACACTGGCATCTGCAGTTGAAACTGCACCAGCTGATTCATGTGACCAGAAGGTATCACCGAATCCCTTGCAGCAGCTGCACTCCATCTGTGATCACTGGTTTGGGGACAGAAGCTGCAGTGTGTGTCAGCTGCTGTTTCCACTTCTTGTAAAGCAAGGTCATCTGATCATCCAGTCACTACGGTATTAGGGCAGGAGACCCCCTTCAGAACGAGCAGATGGCTCAGTGGTTAAAGCACACAGCTTCTGAATCTGCTGCAAGTTTCCCATGCAATTCAGAGCCAGCCACATTCCCTGTTTGCTTTGGCCACAAATCCATAAAATGACAACCTTATCTAACAGAAAGCTGCAAGAACAAATCAGTTTAAATGTCTGGAGACACCCATATGCAATGATTACTGAGCTACTAAGTGTGTAGATCAGAAGATGGGATACTTTCTGGCAAGCCTTCGGTGCTGTTCATGATCAGTAAGAAAGCAAATCAGGTTTACACTAAAAACACAAACCTGTCTCCCTGCAAACACAAACCTGCCTATCCATACCACACACATATACTCACACTGCTAAGCACTAGCTTCTAGATGCCCCAATCAAATCAGAGTGACAGTGATCTCTTCCATCACTACTAAAATGGCTTAAGTCAATATTTGACTCATACTACAGGTGACCTGCCTGCTCTACACTTTCAGCTGCAGGGGTGCTGAGGTGCACAGGGCCATACCCTAGCAAATAGACATTCTCTTTGCACAAGGCCTTGTCCTGCCAATCCTGCACTGTTCTGGCTCCCCAGTTTAGAAATTTTATTCCCTATCCCATTCCTATGCACTCTAATCTTCTCAACCCCCTCTTCACTGCTCTGTTTAGTGGACTTACTGGCATTAGTTGTGTGTTCCATCCTGCAGGCATTCTGCCACTTCACTCTTCCAGCAGACCTGATGCAAAGGGAATCTTCTGTAACCAAACGCAACGGCCAAATTTTGCACCGTGATTTTCCATGGCAGGAAGGCTCATCCATGAAAAATACCTCAGAAGGACAAACAACTGCTCTTCATAGTTAAACTGCACACAACTTTGATCACTCCAACTTCAAAATGATGACAAAGAGCTTTTAACTCATGGTGTCCTGCTTATCAGGAGGCAAAGAAGAACGATCCCCTCCCAAGGACGACACGCCAACAGTCATTCTGAAACGACAATTCTCAGCTCTCAAACCACACAGGAAATGTGAGCCACAAACAAACACCTCCAGGAACTGAACAAGCAATGTTATTTTCTTGTTTCATGTAGTGTATCCAGAGGACTTCTGAGAGTCACTTATCTGACTTGCATCTACTTACTTTCTTTTCCTGAGTTCATTTATCCAGGGAAGGGAGGAGAGGGTAGAGGTCAATTATATTTGACTAGGGGTTAATTAGTAGTACAGTTACTCTTGAACTTCAAAAACTAAACCCTAAACATAGGAAGTAAAATAGATGCTGTAACTTTAAAGCTTCCTTTTTATTTAATGGGCCTCGTTTCTCATTCTGAATGTTCAACAAACTGCTATTTCAGTTCTAAGGCATACCAACCAGCATCTCCAAAGTGACGGGAAAATGAACATCTGAAGATCAATATTTATGATTCCAGGAGTACTTGCTCAGAATACTACACTCTGTGACAGTTTTGAGTTTAGTTGGGTTTAATTCTGTGCCTTAGGAATTCTGCACTACATATGGCAAGGCCACAGCTGGAAGATTGCATCCCATTTTTGGCAGTGCATTTCATCAAGTACCTAAAACAACTGGAGGGAGGCCAGATGAAAAGCAGTGATATTGGGAAGAAGCTGAGATGATGTGAGCTCCAGGAACAGATGTATCCTGCACTGCATAGATTAGGAGAAAAGGACAGACTTGAGAAGACAAGAATAAAAGCCATAGGAAGGGAGTAATCTTTGTGAGTGAAGAGCAGGACAGCTAACAGAACTAAACAGCACTCAGAACAGATTAACATCTAGATTTAGCATGTGGAGGAGGAACTTTTCAGTGGGAATGACACAGCACACCCATACAGTCTATGTAGAAAGATGGCACTGCCTCCACGTGACATCTTACTGCTTCCAAAGGCCTTTAGCGGAGGCTGGACAAGTATCTGCCAGGAATGACAAAGATGCACCTCTAGCTGGATCAGGGAAATGGAACTAAACTACCTCTTGAGGTCTTACTCTGAAGTGCTATGAAAGGAAAGGCAGTTAATGGACAGCAAGTGAATTCTTTTCACACAAGCTATTTAATCTGCTCTGATAGATGATCACCTCCTTTTGAATAGCAGAAGCCACTAAGCTGAGCAATAATTGGTACTCTTGGGGTTAAGCTTAGCCCAGAAAAGACTGAATGGACAACAGAGATTTCTCTATTCTTTCAGTTGCTGATAAACTATACTGTTGATGATATTTATTTTAGGCACTGACATCTGTAAATTAAGATACTTTTCAAGCTAAATTAGTCAAGTGAGTGATGTTGCATTAACAGCTTTGGAAATTTACAGCTGATGCCATCATGTCTTTTGTACAACAGTGTAACATGCAGGGCATGAGTTCATTTTTTTCCTGGTAATTCAGTTCTAAACAGTAATGAGAAAATCAAAGTACCAGGCTAGAGAAACGATATACTGTGTTGTTCACTGAGAAGCACACAAACATCTGAGAGCATTTGGACTACACCACGCTGCAGCTTAGCACCTGATTATTTAGAGGACGTGGTGGCAAGATATCCTCTGTCTCTTAGGAATTATGAAGAAACAATAAGTTGCAGAGTTTATGCATTTAAACTGAACATGCACACACAGGTGCCAGCAAGCAGCAAGTTCTGGTTTACAGTTTCTAACCGTTTGCAAAAGCCTGAGGCTGTTCCAAGAAATCTAATGAAAGATGTCTGCCTTTTCCAATGCAGTTTGAGCACATCTTCTGTTACAGTAGGTTTTGTCATTAAAATGCAGAAATATTCAAAGCTTAAACCCTCCACCTACTTTTAGGACTATCCATAAAAAACAGAACACAGCATTAAATAATGTATCTTGCATTGCCCAACCCAAAGACAATAATATCAGCAACATGTGCACATCACTTGAAAAGACACCACCTAAATCACATCATGCTGGTAAAAAAACAGAAGAGAGAAACCCACAAAATGAAGTTGAGTTTAGAGAAGACATAATTGAATTCTCACTCTGGGTTTTGCAGTTTCATCTATTATAACATAACCTGTTGAAGCAGTAATCTGAATACCTTTTTGGTCTCAAAACACCCCAAAACACAACAAAGCAACACAATCTGCTTCTTGTACTCAGGTGTATCTTACCTCAAGCTGCAACTGTGCATGCACATGATGTGCCACAGAAAACACACTTCTTATTTCCATGGGTTTTAAATAGTCTGTGAAAGCAGTAAGCCTTCTCATTTCAAGCTTACAGGTATTTAAACACCAAGACAGCCACGTGCTGCCAAGTATTTAGAGCGGTTAAAAGCTGTAGACATTTTACACCTGGGACTGTGGCCTTCCACGGGTGGCTGTCAAGGGAGGCACTGCCTCAAGCACCACCTTGTGACAACCCCACTCCAGACTGCACGGCCCTGCCTGGGGCTTTCTGGCATTGCCACAGCTGCAGCAGCTTTGCTGGGCATTTCACTCCATCAAATACAACATGTAATGAGTACGGCAGAAGAATGCAATCAAAATCCCATGTTAAGTTAAGCCTTCATTCTATCTCTCAGGATACTTCAAGCTGCAAGATAAATAGCCAGAGATGCATAAATTAAGTACTCCTGACACCTCAAAGCCATCCCACAGCAAGTATATCTTCCAGGTTAGTAAAGTGACCAATTAGTCATTTTTAAGCGTTAGAAAATCTCAAGTGTAGTGCTATGACGCAGAAACCTTTCCAGCTACCTTAACTAAGAAACAGCAGTCCCAGAAGACTTTGCATGCTCTGCCCTTGAAGATTGCATCTTACCGTAAGCAAGCACCCCATTTCTGAAAGAAGCCAATACAGTGACAGAAAATGCAGCGTCATGAAAAATGAGTCTGCATATTCTGAAGTCAGTCCTCAAACGTCAGAGGCTGCACAGAGTCGTGTCACTCCTGTGTCAGAACTGCACTGGGTGCACCATGGAATTAACACCATTTTTCCACACCACTTTTTAATTCATTGTAAAATACAAGAAGGTGTTCAAAGACACCTCCCTGACTGCCCAAACTGCATTTATTGAAACGTGAACTCCAGAGGGACAAGGGGGTACAACTATTTGTGAAAGCCTTTGCTATGAACACCCAGCGAGTGGCAAGCTGAAACCCGTTAGAGGACTTCACAGTACTTGAACCTTCCAAGTCTGGGCACCCAGTTTAGTGCTGTGGGCCACCAGCTCAGTTTGTGCTTGAGGGTGGCTTCAGGAATGGGCAGTAAAAACAAAAACGTATTTCTTTGTTTCAGACAAAGTATATAGAGTATATTTGAAGCAACATCAATTCCTGTCACAAAGAGCAATACTCATCTCATTAGCTCGCTGCTAGAAGCGGTCAGCAGGTCCATGTCAACCCATCTATTTCTGTATCAGTTTTCAGAGTGTAAGAAATCGTTGTGAAAGATCAATTTACCTCAAGAACCAGCAGCGTGAGAGCTCCCAAAAGCTCTCCAATTTGAGCCGCAATTACAGTTCGGAATATTCCCAAACATCTTTCCCTTGGAGGATCTTTTGATATCTCTGCTGTACCACTTATCACACGGCAGTGATAATCAAAGCACACGACACAGGTACTTGAAAAACCGCTCTTGAAGGTAAGAGAAAAGAAATGATGATGTGAGATTAAGTCACATAAGAGCAAGAGTACAGAAGAAACAGAAATCCGACACTAGGAACGTCTGTAACTTCATTTAAGCAAATTGCATTTCAATCCTCTAGCAACTGGTTTTAGACCTTTTGGTTTTGTGTTCTCACATGAGTCACACACAAATTACTTTGCATTCTCCATTGGCTTTGACATCCATCCCTCTCTCTCCCTTCCAGCTCTCCTCCTTCCCACTACCCTGGAAGCATTAGATCACGCAACAGTCTCGGCTAAGCAGCTCAGACGACAAAACCAAGGTCCCCCAGAGGAACACAGGCCTTGTTCTTACCTGTCAATCACAGCTTTTATCAGAGGTTTTCCTCTGTTTCACATCAAATATTCACTGTGTCATACAAGATGAATCAACCCTCATTTCCAAGAGCTGCTTAACACCACACAATATTCTAACAGAGCCTATAAGCTACACCGCCAAGCTTTGCTCTAATATTCTCTACACAAAATAACGTTAATGTATGCAGAAAGTTTAATTGCAACACATTGATACATAAGCACAAGTTACAAATATCAACCCCTCTGTGATTCCAACCTGCAGATCACTCCATGCCATCGATACCAGGGCGCAAATGGAACTGCACAATATCATTAACGCCTGTGGTTTCCATGTGACTATGAAGCAGATGTACAGACTGTCTCTACTGAAGGAGGAAAAGGCATTTCTGCTGTCATTTATAGTCTCCATTTTACACAATATTACCTGATTAATTTCATGAGATGTGTAACATTTGCATTTGTGCTGTGTTCAAAACTTATCAGGTGAGGGTGAGCAGCCAAAGAACTGAAGGGACAAATCAAACGAGGGAGGAATCTGCCACAGAAATGTTGTAGCTAAGGCTAAATCATTCTTTTTGTACACGTGTCAAACTGCTAACATACACCACAGAAGGGATAAAAAAAAACCTGGAGAAATTCAACTGCAATTTGATGTAATTTCTACAGAGGGAGCCAACAACCCAAGGAATGGGATTAACAAAATGCACTTCAGCACCCAGCTCTTGCCAGCCATCACTCTCTAACTACACTGACATGCTTTTCAAACGGCCACAGCACACCGTGCAGATCCTTGCTCCACAGATTCCCTAAGCATTTAATGAAACCTGACTTTAAGCAGCGCTCGGTTATATGTCAGAACAATGAGTATCCAGACACGACAGAATTTAAGCTTGCTTGAGCAGAAGGTGGCAGTTGAGGAGACTGGTCCTTCTGAATTGCTGTTTATTCATTACAGTGAGTAGTTCACAAGTTGCAACTTGTAGCAGCTCTAAATACATTGTGTAAAATAAATATATCAATTCCCAAGTAGACTTTTTATTGAGGCTTTCACACAAATCTCTACAACACAAAACAGATCAGCATGGCAGCTTGATCCAAAAATACCTGAGGAAGATATTGAAAGTGGAGTTGTGTAAAGGTGAGAGCTGGGAAGCTTTTTTTACCTTGTTATTGCCCTAGGTTTTTCACATAGCTTCATTGCCACATCACACTTCATGTTACATATTAATCCACTCCAATGTAATTGCAAGTGAGGTTTATTATATAAAGCATCTCAACAGTTTCGACAGACGTATGTGACGGGTTCATGCATCACCCCAGTCACAAAAATCATCTGTGCTGCCAGCATATGTTGAGTAGGCTGACAGAAAATGTAAAGCTTAGTATTTCTGACATTTTAGTATCTCTCCCCCAAAACACACTTTTCTACCCTCTGCTTTAGGTTCAGGGGGAACAGGGTGGACAAAAAACCAAAGGTATTTTGGAGAAACCACACACCATCAGGACACTGAATCCTAAACCACACACGAAAGGATCTTTCAAAGTGTTATGGAAGATAAGCTACACCCTCTAGTGGTACGAATTACTGCAGCTTGGCTGTTTGCTAAAGCAATAAAACAGTTGCAGCCCTTGCTGTCCTCAGCATTTATGCATGCTGCACAGTAAATAGATTTGGGGTCGAATGCCTTCCCTTTGGCACTTGAGCACTGTGATAGTCATTTATACATGGTAACCCCCACTAATACATGGAACTCTGACGTTCCCATGAAGAGGTTGAAATCCCTTTTGCAGCCTCTAGCTCTCTAACTTAGACTAATTCTAAATCCCTAAATTGCTCCACTCTTTCCCAAGCCTCACACAGGCATTCAGTCCTTCCCAAACAGCCCTACTACCCCTCCCAAGATTCCTACCTGTAATACTCACTCGTACACATCTTGTCTAAGCAAAACCAGAACACAACCAAGAAAACCCAGGACAATGTAGGTAATTCATAACTGCATCAGTCACTCCAATCACTCTTCTCAAGCTTGAGTCCTCTCCCTTGTTCAGCTTCACTATGAAAAAGTATTTGTATAGCAAGTGTGCAGCTAAGATGGAAATTCCCTAAATAAATCCCCTTGGAGCACAGCAATGTGCTGCCCTCCCCTCTGACTGCAACACATCAAACAGCTGACTGAAGAGAAAGGAAGCTTATATTTATCTTCTTCCTCTTTCTCACTTCATCGCCTTTATGTCAGTAAAAAGATACATTATGAAAGGGGAGGTGGCTGTGGGGTACAAAACAGCTGCTACATTTCCTACTTTCTCCTCCAACTAGCTTCCAAAAGTCTTCTGGCATGGCCAAAACTCATGCTCAAACAAAACAGTTTATACAGTTGTACAACCAGCTGTAGTAAAACCAGACTCAGAGGTACCATTAACCTCTAAACAATGCTTGAAACACTCACAAGGAATGCATTTTAGTCACCTATCCCTACAACCTAGTCAAGCTACCAGGACTTTCCTACAGCCCTTAGTTTAGTAAGAGAAAATATGACTCAAAACTCTCAAATATCTCTACCAAAACTACTATCCATAGTGAAAATTGTCCTCAAAGACTTTTGATGTGGAACTACAGTAAAAAGTATCAGCCTAGGCAACAATACATGTGCACACAAGTGTACACTTGGTTAATGTGAACTCCACTTGAAGTCACTCAAAGTCTGAGAGTTAGGAATAGGAGTAACTAGTAAAAGGACTATATATAGGGTCAGGAGAAACAGCTTCATTTCTCTCAAGAGATTGTTTATATTTCTTGTTCTCAGACAGGGAACAACATATGCAACATTAAAGCCTCACCAACCTTACTAAGCCCAAGTTTGCCAAGTTTCTCTCTGAAGGAGGGAATGCTTTTTCCCTCTCCTCAAAGTCACAGGGGATCCATTTGGTTGAGGATGCTGGGAAACATGTCCAGGACGTGTCTCAAGCCACAGATGGATGCTTGCCTTGTAAAACCCCTGTGCAAACTGAAGATGCTATTGTTCTCCCATCTTTGCCATTCTCATTGCAGAACAGCAAGCTTGCCAGTGAAAACAAATGCAATTGCTCATCTGATTCACTATAACACCGTCATGCTTAGCTTGATCGTCCATTGAGATGGTTTGAACTCTCCTGCTCATTTAACATGGGAGCAGGCTAAGGAGCCTGCACACATTCACTCCCTGGCTGAGCTGCAGGACAGTAACCTTCACTGTGTGCATTCTGGAATCGATTGAGGTAGATGAGGGTGTCACCAGATGAACTCCAGAAAAAAGTGTATGTATGCACAAACTTAAAACTTCAGTGCTAACAAATTCCTTCAAGAGAAAGAAGGTATTCACTAAGGAAAAGATACCATTTTTAAAGGCTGCTACAGCTGAAGTGGAAGCAGTGAAAAAAAAAAGGTGATCTTTCATACCTTAGATCTTAAAATAGAAGTTCAGTACGATGTCATGCCTGTAAACCAACTCCACTCTGTCTTAGTGGCTGTACTTAGGTATCTAGATAACCAAGATTCAAGGACAAAAGGATCAAGCCAAGTCAGGGTGTAGCTGTCTCGATTACCTTTGGAGATAAGGCAATCATAACTCTCCCAAATGTACGTTTTTATGCAGAATGGTTGCATAGAAGTGACCTGGAACAAACTGGAGGACATCTGACAGCCAGGGAAATCATTGTGCTACTATTGGATGAAGAATACCCCCCCAAAAAAGAGTAATCTTTCCTAGGTAAGTCACTAGAAAAGGTGCTGATGTTTCAAAGACGAGAAGATAAAGTATTTTAAGCACAGGAGTTTTGGCACTGAACAGAAACACATAGAGTATAACTTTGTATTTGACCTGAAATCATCAGGTTCATGAGCACACCCCAGCTGTAAGGCACTAAACCTAAGAGCAAGTTTCCAACCAAACAAATAACTCCCCTAGTGGTAGGTTATTCCCTGAATCAGCATTTCCTTCCAATATGAAACCCTACCTCAGCACCAGAAACAAAGACAGTTAAGTATTTACCAACTCCTCTGTAAATCAAACGAGGTAATTCAGCTCGAAGGACTGAAAGTGCTCTGAGCTTCAACACTGTTTAATCTGTTCCCAACTGCTGTTAACATGGTCCAAGAAGATGACCACACAGCACATGAGAAAAGTTCCAAAGGTCTCTCTGGAAGCAATGTGACACTGACCCATGAGAGTTTTTCCCCGGTCAGGAATCCAGCAACACTCAAGATGCCAAGGTCAATGGCAAAAGTATGTTCAAACTCTTCCATTATACCCAACAGCACATAAATCATCTTGGGAACTACTGTAGTGATAACAATGCAAAACCAAAGAAAGCTTTCTGTTGCAGCTGGTAAATGTAAAACTTCAGTTTCACTGATTTGTCCTCATTTAAAGCAGTTCAACCCTCTATCTAAGAAGTGACTCTGTTGTAAAGACATCAGTAATTCATATGCAATTGAGCAATATGCAAGGTACTTAAAATAAAAAGCTCAAACAGGGTTTTAGTATGTTTAAACTACTTCAAATTAAATACCTCACAAAAAAGGTTCAGTTTAATCAGTATCTATTCTGCAAATAAAGCTTGTGTACACAGTACAACTTGTACTGTCCAAAATGCAGACCTGTATGTCATCTCACTTCTGTTTAACCCCTCAGTGTGCTACTACTTGTAATACTTGCAGCTTATATCTTCTGAAATGGTCCAACACATCTATGGAGCTAATCATGCTGTCCAAAAGGGTTCTGTCATTAGCGAGACTGCTCTACATTAAACCAGCCTTATCTGCCCATCAAAGGCAGCTGCAGTGCCTGTTTTTTTGCCTGCAGCTCAAGTCATTTCAGTGTCACAGGTACATTACCACGATGCACAAATTTAAGTTAAATGTCTTCTCCATCCTCTGAAAGAACAAGGACATTTTATTTGGCTGGGAATTTGATCACCAAGGCTCTTCACAGGCAATTCTTCTTCCAAAGGAATTAAATCTTCATTAAGAGAATACATTTTTACTGTTTGAAATCTAATGAGAAACATCCCAACTTTTAACATGGGATAACCTGACAGCTATAGCTATTAATTCATCAACTGTTAGCTCATCTTACAGATGCATAAACTGCTTAAGTCTTTCGGGAGTGCTACAAAGCAATGCAAAATCATGCTAGTGCAATAACAGAAGCAGGTCATTATGAGCAAAAGCTGGAAGTCTGAAGGGAAAGAAAAGGTGTTTTTCTTGTTATCTAAGCACGTAGGTGCACACAAAAGGGACCAAATTCCCCACTGCATCCTGAAAGGAATCCATTTGGAAGTAATGCTAAAAATCTGTAACTTCTTTGAAATACAGCTTATATATATATATATATATATGTGTGTGTGTGTGTGTGTGTGTGTGTATTCCAGCAGCCATCATTGAGAAGACACAAAGTATTATAGAAGGGCTGACAAGTACCAACTATCTTCAAATAAAAAGCAGTAACATCAGATACATTTGAGGAATGGCAAAGGCAATATTCACACTGAGCATTTTTCAGGCAGCTCGTGGAGAACAGTGAATGAACAAGGCAAAAGGAAACTGGAGTCCATGCACTGAGTATGGCTCCTCAGCCACTGGTCTTAAAGTGCACAACTACTTGACATAATGGCTTGAAAAATAAGAAAATGGAACTAAATTCTGCAATGAAAAGTATTATAGCATTGCCTTTATGTAGTCTATATGCTTACATGTACAAGCATGCAAGAATGTTCCAACTGGGCCATCTTTGATTACAGTGTGTACTTTAATCTCATTTAATATGGTAATACATAACATGCATGTATATCACCATACAAGAACTTACAGTTCTTTGTGCTTGTCCTCTGCCAAAATTTGGTCATTTGGCTTCAGTCCATACCTTGAAAAAACACAAACACAGAGCAGTTAGTTACTCCTTTGAGGATATAGCCATAAAATGTCATTTTTAATTACAGTTTCCAATTGTCCAATTAATAAACTGTGTAATACTTGTTGACTCAGGTATCTCAAGTGTTGCAAAGACAGCAGCTAAGCCCTCTAAAAATTTACCACATGTTTATTAAAGCAAACTTAACACCACAGAAAACTTCTGCTTTGTACCATAGCTTGAAATGATATCAGATTTGACTTGCTGTATGTCCAAAAATCATTGCACTTCATGCCATAAAGTGTACATTGACCTTATAAGTTATATCTGACAAAACACAACAGCAAGGAACACAGACAAGGGGGACACTAAAACTGGCTGGAGTGTTTAGCAAACTGTGCTAAATGAAACCATCAATACTAAAAATGTTCTATAGGTATATGTTTCTTTAACATTTCTGCAGCCCAAAGAGAGAGCTTGAGAAAACAAAACCCAACCACCTTTCTTTGCTAGCTCTCTGCCTAAGAAGTAGCTGAAAAGAATAGGTTGCCTATGCTGTTTAAAACAAAGGGCAAAAGGAACCCAGTCTCCCCCAGCACAGGCTACTACTTGCAGGCTGCACTGTCACTCACTTTGGAAAACCTTTAAGAACTGACCTCACTTTTGTTCTGCCTCAGAGCAAAATGTTTTGCCATCTCAAAATATCCCATAAATCTAACTGCTGTGGTTTGCTGTGGGGTTTGGTTTTTCCAGTTTGGGTTGGGCTGGGCTTTTTTTTTTCCCCTCAGTTGCTTGGTTTGTAAGACTGTCACCCGTAATGTAAGCAGCTAAAAGTCAAGTGTCCGTTTGATAACTCTGCAAACAGCTAACAGCTCACGCTGCAGAAGGCTCCCGCTGCCTCTTTGCCCTCTGGTTTTGTTCCTAGCTCCAGTCAACTGCGGAACCATAAATCACTCCTCCCGAGGAAACCTCCTCATCACCAACCAACTCCAACTGAGCTATCTTGTAAATGGATGTCTGTTTCAAACAGGCAGAATTTGTTAGCTGCTCCTCACAGCAGTTTCTGATGATCATCTCTGACACTGGTTTTTTCAGGCTCCGTTTAAAATGCAAGTATCGACCCCAGACACATTCTCAAGCTCACTAGTGCTGCATTCAAACATACACGACACCAACTGACTGACCCATTTTTCTTGTTTACATATGCAGAGATTGCCTTAGGTTATTTGCCATAGTATCACGCTGACTTGCCTCCATTTATCCACTTTGCTGCTAAATCCTTCATGTAGTCACTTCTAATCAGGATACAGAGGGGTCCATCTACATTCTCCTTCTAAAAGCAGGGTTTGCATCTGACTCTTCTAGCAAGCAGGCTACCCCGTAACACACTGCTCAATAACAGATTCAGGTCACTTGGTTTAATTGCCAAGTCTTCTTTATAGTTCACCATCCTATTAGTCCTTATGCCATAAATTTAAACTGTTGTGGTCTTACATTTACTTCCAAATCACTGTTTTCTGTAGGGAAACAGCTCTTTTTCTTTCATGAAAAAGGGTCTATACCAACACCAGCCCCTTCATACTGCTGCTGCTCCTCCCCAATATCTCCATTTGCCACCTCTTGGGAAGAGTTTCATTGCTAACAAACACTTATGTATCACAGCAAAGGGTTATTAGGAAGTTCTAAAAGAAGCATCTTTGAGAAGTTAAAGGACAGGAACTCTTCCCATGCAACTTGCAATCAAATGAAATCAGGTCATTTGCTAAAAGGATCTGGAAAGATCTTCCTGTGATTGGCAGAGAGACCTTTGGCTAATATGCAATCCACTTTGGGAATGGAGATCATTCAGCCCCTTAAAAAAATATAACCACATAAAGCCACAACTCTTCTCAGACAAACACTGCATGCTTTTCTTCTGACCAGGGAGCAGACTATTTGGCTGGAACTGAATGCAATTTTATCTACTGAAGACACAAAAATAGTGATTATATATTTAAAGCTCCCAAATTCTCTGTTTCTCTTTTTTTTAAGCCATTTAACCCCTCCACAATCATTTATAGGAAAAAACCCAAACAAAACCTTTCCCTGCTTACTCAGACTAGTACAGCAGAAGCCATGTAACATGATGGGAATGCTGTTTAACAGATGTGTGATTTTCTCCTCGGGTATGTTACTGACATACCAGAGGGGTGCGGGAGGGACACAGCTGCTACCCCTGAGGTTTGCCCAATGGGATTAATAAACACCAGTTGGCTCTTCCTAACTGATGAAGCTTAGATTTGGGAAAATTCCTATCAAAAAGAAACATTTTAGGAGCCAAGGACACTTAATGCAAAAGTTGAAGCTAAAGATATGCCATCAAAAGTAAATAAGTGCCATTTAAAAGCACCTAAGCAACCAGAACAACGTACTGTACATGTATTGTTCATCCACGTGTCTAGTACTAAACTAGCAAGTAGATGAGATGAGAATATGCTGTGGAAGTGGGCAAAGGAACTGGAGCAACCATAACTTCATTTTTTTTCCTGTTTTCTGCCCTGTGAAATTCAAAGTTCAACATATCTTAGAACATAAAATACCGATGGCTCTTTTCAAGTACCCAGCACCCAACTGTGATAGAGTCGCAAAATGTCAACAGTCTCTTCATTGCTGCTCAAGATCCTGTTTCAAAGAAGAACAACACACAAGGGTCTGCAGATGGTATGTGTTAAACTGCAGTGCATTTCAAAACCGATACATTCAAACACTTTGGCATGTCCTTCACAGATACCTAATCAATTGCAAGAGTAGCCAATGTTCTAATCACCCCCTTTCAAAATGTCAGCTGCACACAAGGATGAAGATGGACTGGACAAGTGCCCCAACTGCAGCAATTATCACACTGCACAGCTGCAGGTTTCCACCAAACCAGTGCAGCTGCCTGCCCAGATAGGCAAACCCCAGCCTCCAAGCACCACAGCTTCTGACAGTCCCACAGGCTGATAACACCTTGGGTGAAACTTCCACTCTGGGAAGACAGCAGCTTTCTCTCCAAACTCTGTTTGATATGGAATTTCTTACGCCACAACATCTTGGTCTCACCTCTAGACACCATTGTATCAGTGTCACTCCTACATACCCTGTTCTGATCCAAGCTCTGAGCTAGCTGCAGATGGGAGCTAACAGAGATCATTATTTTATCATCCATCTTCTAATCACAGCTTAAATGAGAGGTTTCACACTGCTTGATGTTACACTTCAGTGCTGAGATAGTTTTTTAAGCAATATCCTTGCCAATCGAGTTATAAAACAAAAGTTTGTTCAGGCATTTAAGTCACCAAGACAAATGAGCAAGCTAATCCCCCTGTGCTTCACCAAGAAACACAGACCCACCTCCAGCCCACGCTGTGTTTAAGTCTATTCTTTGACTGCAGTGGGTCACAGCAATCCAAGACATCTGAATTAGCCTGCTGAGCAAGGTTGTTGGAACCCCTCCCATTATAGTCTCTGACTCTATAACTTCAGAACATTAACAAACTGCAGATTTACTTCCATGAGAAAACATCTTGAAATCATTGAATTTTAATTATCAAGGATGTTTTCAAGTTCCCAAGACACAGGTGCCCTGAACCTTTCAATCTGCTTCCCTCTTTTGTTTACTGTAACCAGTAACTCCACCAGAACTCAGATCTGAGCTTCATGTTGTTTTCCCCCTCTGCAATTGTTGTTTCCAGAGACAAGCTTTATGTACATGCAGATACATACATAACAACAAACTCAGCCCCCTAAAACATTAACTGTAGATTCACAACTACATTGTTTCCAGGCTGGTACAAAGGGAAAATATCTAAGACTGAAGTAGCACAGACCCAGACTAAAGATTACTGCAGGCATTCTGAGGACAGGTATCATACAGAGCCAGAATGGTGCTGAGGAAATGTGGCTGTACATACAGCTAAATATACCCTATCAAAAGAACCCAAGGCCACTTGGAAGAGTTTTACTGTCTATAACAGCTAGAGGTTGATCTCTGCACAACATGTTCTGTTTGGTTGTATTATTTCCCCAGCATTCACCTCTACATTCACCACCTCAATTTCAGTTTATACACAGATGTGATGTGTATTGGATGTCTGCTTTGCATTTTCTATGCTTCCTAGAACCTGGAAGCTCAGCTCTGATGGATGATGCATGATGAGGACACTTCTGGAAATGGTCATCCTACAACTCAACCCTTGATTTCCTAGTTCCTAATTATGAGTGTGAAAATTAATGTTCCAACTGTAGTCAGCACTTCTACAATACTGCTTTTGATGTAACCAATAGCCATAAGGCACAGCTCCCTTCAGGCAGCACGCAGCTTTACACAGCTTCAACCAAATTCAACACAAACTGCAGCCTAAGCTAAAGATGTTCTGTTGAAAAAGTCCAAGTGAGCTGAATATCAAGTTCAGATCTGCACTGTGCACAAGAGTTTCCTGAAAAGCTGGTAAAACACCCCTGACCTAAGGCTCAAAATCACAACTGGTGATGAGCAAGCATGTTTCAAAGAGTGGCAGTAGCTCTTCCTAACCTCAAAATTAATTCACCTTGCAGCATTTCTGACTTGAAGGAAAAGCTTGGAAAGGATGTCTAGAGATCATCTTGTCCAAACTCCCTGCTGTGCAGCTGCTTGGGCCAGAAAAGCCAATGTCTATCATGCAGACTACCCAGAACAAAGAGGTACAAAAAGCTGCACACACCTCAGAGCAATATTTTCATCAGTACCTGTGAAGGAACAAGATGACAGAAAGACACACTTTTTTGCATTAACCAATGGGATTAGTCAGCATTAAAGCTATTTCAGCAACACAAAGCTGTGACAGCAAAGCACCCCAGGAAGCTGGGAACATGCCTCTGTGCAGACATTCCTCTGCCTTGTTTGATGTACAAATAAATATGAACTTTTGCCACAGTACATGGCTAACCTTGCTCCCCTCCGAACGCGCTCGGCCTTTGCTAGCCCCTGAGCTTATTGTACTTGACATGCTCTGCTGCAGTTACTGTTTCAAGTATTTCCCAGACTGACTAAAAATGGGAGGTATGAAAGGGGAGATATCCAACATGTTCTTTGAACTCTGCAGAAAATCTAGCTAAAAAAGAACTGAGTGTGATTTTTCTGTCAGAGGCCTAAAGCATGTTGGTTATATTTAACTGGACGAGACAATTTATGCTATACTGGGCTATGCTTCATCAATAAAAGAAAAGACCTTTCAAGACAAGAGATCTGCAGAAGTATTTCCTCATAAATTTTCAACCAAGCTGCTCAGAAACCTTAAGGACTTCAGTATAGTCTTCTGGTGCTTCAGATTCATCTAAAGACCTTCCCATAAGCATGACTCAGCGATTGCACGGCTTCGGCTTTCAAGTGAGGTTAAGGCTACTTTCACTGTTCTATAAAAAGAAATGCACTCCTTTGTCTGGTGGTTTTTCTCAATTATTAATCTTGTAAAAAGTAGGACAGCCATCCTGTGGGACATGGGTGCTCACATGGCCTTTTCCAGACTGCTTTCTACCGAATGCAATTAACATATCCCCCAAGATCTTTCGGGTCAGAAACAGCCATGTGTGAACCTGCTCCAACAGTGCGTCCTCGTAAGCATTTACAGACCAATGCACACAGCAAGCCCAACAGAAGCTCCCAAAATATTCCCAACACATCAGATTTATGGGGGATGGGTACAGAAGGTCAGCCTGTTTCTCAGCTTCCATCTGCAATTTATGGGATGGAATGAGTAATGCTGCCATAACTGCTAACTCCATCTCTTCTGACTTCAGCTATACAGAGATCAGAAGACAATAAATAAATGGGGTGGGTGGTTTTTTTCCCTACAGTGGTAAAATACTACTTAAAGCATGCCAACATTTCTGCATTTCCAGCAAGGCCACAGTTGCTTACAAACGTCAGAGAAGTCTAACACAGCCTTGCTCTTCTGATTAGCCCAGGAATCTTCTTCATGTACACAACCATGAAACGTAGGTCCCATGATTTGTATTTGTTTGGATCCTTACTTGAAGCTTGCTAATCAGATTATAAAGGCTGTGTATTTTCTAAATCCAGATGAAAACAAAACAAATCCCACAACCCAAACCCCATCTTATGTGTGGATTCATCACGGACCAGATGCAACCAGCTAAACCAAAACTGCAGTTTTGTCTGGCACGTACATACACCCTCGTCCACATATCCAACACATCTTCTTTTCCCTCTCCTTATAAAAACCCACACCAAACAGTGAAGGGCTTTGTTCCAGGTCCTGAAAGTCTCTCTTGCCTGACTTGCACTGGTTTCATTCTGCCAGGTTAATTCATTTGTGTTTGCATTTTCCTCGTCCATTACGTTGTTGCTTTGCTATAGTCTCTCAGCCTCATCATCTCAAGGGCACCACACTCCACATTCCCCCCTCCTTTAGCCTCCCTCCGTGTTCATCACAAGGCAGCTCATCCTCCCTACCTTTCCACATTTTACTCAGCCTCAAATTGACAGCAGAACAGGGACCTTTTCTGCATTAATTTCTGGTTTCAGTGACAGCTGATGAAAAGTATCAGGGCTGTGAGAGAAAACACACCTCAGCCTGCCTTCAGCGTGGACCAGCCCTGGATCCAACACTATGACATATGCTTAAGAGTGATCTAGAACTAAGTGCAATTGGCACTGATGCAACCTGTAGTTAACAGAGGGCATGATGGAGAGTGTGGGCACCAGGTTGAGGGAGGTTCTCCTCCCCATCTCCTCTGCCTTGATGAGGCCTCATCTGGAGTCCTGTGTCCAGCTTCCCAGGTCAAGAGGGCCAGGGAACTGCTGGAGAGAGGCCAGTGCAGGGCTACCGAGACAATCAGGGAACTGGAGCATCTCTGTGAGGAGGAAAGGCTGCAGGAACCAGGGCTGTTCAGCCTGGAGAAGGCTGAGGGGGGAATAAAAACTGCTGATCATTCCCTAAAGGGCAGCTATCAAGAGGATGGGGCCAGTCTTTGTTCTGTGGCGGCCAGTGCCAGTACAAGGAGTAATGGGCACAGGCTGGAACACAGGAGAAGCTCCTTTGGTGCTGAGGGGAGGGAGCCCTGGCCCAGGCTGCCCAGGGAGGGCTGTGGAGGCTCCTTCTCAGGAGGTTTCCAAACCCACCTGGACACATTCCTGTGCCCCCTGAGCGAGGGGAACCTGCTGTAGCAGGGGGTTGGGTTGGATGAGCTGTGCAGGCTTCTTCCCACCCCCATCATTCTGTGATTCCAATACAACTGTATTTCTTTTTTCTATGTCACAAATGAGAAGCATTTTGTTTCCTCAGGTTCTTGCACAGATATGATCACTAACTGAAATATAAATTTTACTAGGTATAGTTTTCCTGGCATTTTGTGTTTTATTTTGGCTTTCTTTTCTTCCCCCTTGATCAATATTTTCCTAAATAGTTCTTTCTACATTGCACAGTGCAGTGAGATAGACTTCCCACTGATAACATGGTTGGAAACCAGGACTTTAATCAGCAATTAATATCCTAAGACAGATTTAACAGGCTTTTGAAATTGAAGTCAAAACAATAATAGGTTTAAATGATTAAAAGGGATTAAGAAAGCCAGGAAAGTTCAAAGCCTATTAATCACCAGCCTGTGGAAAACTGTGATCATTTAACAGGGTCAGCCCTATCATTCTGGATTTAAGAATACAGCAGTGGCCCTGTCCAACAGTTTTGTGAGGTAAAAATCTAAGACATCTCAACACTTCCAGTACACAGCTAAAGAAAACTGGGTTATCAGTGTTAATTCTTGCAATAGCTGACTGTAAGTATTTTTTGAGAAGCTGTACACACCCTCCACATGGTTTTAGTTGGTACTCTGAAATCTTTACTCATTACACTGCTAAAGACACACTTGGCTGACCTTGAGTAATTTCACCAAGAAATAAAGTATTAACTCAATTTCTGCAGAACTGCAGATAGTTCTGCTTGTAAACTGAAGTCTTTCACACAGCCTTTTAACATCGCTCCTTTCCCAGTTCAATATTTAAACCCTTTCTTTAGTGACACCAGCCACTGTTTCTGTTCTGAAGTCACAATGTAACATTGACATACCAATTTCCTCCAACTAGAAAAACATTGTGGTTCGATTCATTTTGATTATAAACACAATCAACTTGAAGTTTCATTTGTATAAAAACTTACAGAAAAACCCCAACAAAAGTAACATATTTGTGGTCCAAACAGCAACAAACTGAAGAGTTCCTGTTCTCCTTCTTGTTATCCACTATTATTTGCTATTGTCTCTGCCTGGAGAAAGGAATCGTAACCAAATATCACTTGGTGGATGTGCAGTAGCCTGCTTGTGGAATGTGACCCTGGGATTCTGCTGCCTAGATTTATAGATTTCAATGATTTCTTCTAAATAAAGGCTCTCTGTATGCCATATCTGAATAGCACTGCCAGCTACTCAGCTTCTTCATGTTTGAAAACAAATCCTTCGTCTTGTCTTCTAAGGGGAAGGCAGATTTGTAAAGCAACAACGTGTTTTAGGTGGCACAATGAAGTTAAATAGGCTCCACTTCTGCAGCAAGATACAGGTTAGTACTTGGGAGAAGCTAATAAAGGCAGTAACATCACACTGTTGCAAACAAAGCTGCTCTGCTTCCACTGGAGGAGCAAGTCATAGCAGAAGAAACAATTAGTGCTTCTGGGAAGAACTGTTTCTCTCTTCTCCCTCTAGCCATAGTCAGTTTTTTATCTTAACCCTTCACCCACAGTGGGAGCTCCAGCATCAAGCCCAGACACCCCAGGATCTGCCAGAGGAAAAAGGAACTGAGGTATTCATACAGTTCCTGCCGTGGAAGGCCCAGGAGAGCTTCCCACTTTGGCTGAGAAACAGCTCTGTCCCAGGGCTGGTTGCAGAAAAAGGTGTCCCAAGCATTTCTCATGTTGTGAGTCAGCAGACATTTGAAATTCAGTATCCTCCTGTTCTGTAAAGTTGCCAGGCTTCTTTTAGTAACTTTTTACCCCAACTCACATATAAAACTTGCCATATCCTACTTTTGCAACCAAGTCAAGTAGGACTTGCCATGTCCTTCTTTTGCACCTCAGACAGCCTTGTCTAAAGCAGGAATTTGCAGTTGGTGCTTGCACAACATTAAAAAGCTAGGAATTACTCCAGTAACTACAATGATTTGGTATTTTAATGGTGCAATCTCTTGATAAAGACTCTAGAGCTTGCCTTCACTCATACACCCTAGCCATGTATCTAGCACAACTGCTAGCTGTTAAAAATACTCCATGCAGCTTGTAAAGTCACTGAGCTTTTCCCAGTGCCATTTTTCACTTGTCCTTAAGACTTTAGCATTGCTTTTTAGAGTTTGGCAGAGGTTCAAAATAAGAATCTAATGGCATAGCAGGATGCACAGCACAGGCAGACATCTGCAGCAGTGACTGATGAACTCCTAATTGGATTTCACAGTAATTGCTGAAAACAGAACACACGCCACTTTCACCGAGACCTTCTATTATCCCATTAAAGACAGGAATCGACTGCTTGTGAAATGAAAGATCTTTGTCTCCAGCTCTGTATTTAATCTGAACTTATTAGGGAACTGCAGGCTTCAGGACATCCTGAAGTATACAACACAGACTTGGTCTCCAGTAACTTGGAGTATTCATAGTTCTACAGTAAAACAGCACACAAGCAGCTGTTTTATCCTTCTCCAGACCTTGACTAAGGGAAAACAAGAACACCAGTAATTAAGAGGAAGACAGGCTGCCTCCACCCTCTCCCTGTGGCTACAGCTCACACCACAGCTCCTACACTCTGGGAAGGAACAGGACAAGAAAAGGCAAAGCCCATAGCAGGCCTGGACACGGTTATATGATACAGAGCACAAGCGTAATGTCAGGGATCAACAGTGGCAGAAGCACCTCCTAAGTTCACAGTTACACTGACATGGTATTTGTGCATTGTTCAGGAATAGAAAGTTGCTAAAAAGAAAGGTTCAAAATCAGTATTTAGTTTCAAAAGGCAGGACAGGATCCCTCCCACCTTGGTACAAGGGAATTAGAAAGAAAAGCTATTGAGATTGCAAGTTGCCTAACTTGAACGGAGCAAAGCCAAACCAACAGCAAGGGGCATTTACTTCAACATCAAATGTCTTCAAAACTGAGGTCTCTGAAAAGCTGAAGGCATTCCAAGCACTTGTAACATGCTATCATCAAATGCTGTCTTTCTGAGAGACAACAAATCAATTTCAAGAGAAAAAAGACCCAGAAGGTGACCAATAATTGTTCATTTTTGACTGGATTGTTCTACTCTCCATCAGTGACCAAACTGTTCCAATACACTGCTACAGTAACTAGGAAAACAACTCCAGCCCTTCCTATGCTGTTGGAAATGTTGGTTTGGAGAGTGGGATGGGGATGGAAAGCAGTATTCAAATCAAACCTTATTGCCCTGTAATTAAAAAGAACAGCTGCAACCACAGCCAGCATATGAACCACAACTTTTGCCTTCTGTATCCTGAACATCCATCTTGAGCTTGTGCAATCAAGAGAGTAAAAGTTTCTCAGTACAAACAGCAAGCACCGCTTCCAAAGAGAAAGTTCTACCACCCAGTTTTGGATCAACTGCAGTTCTCTAATGAGAAACACAGATTTTGCCATTAAAGACATCTTCATCGAGGGTCTTTTCACTGAATATTCCTCTCAAGGATAACCCTGTCCTGCAACCATTGCCCAGCTCAGGATACTCTGACAGCAACACAGCTCCTCATGCAAAACTCTCTCAAAACTCTCCATAGGTAGATTTTTTTCAAGCAGCCTTTTGCAAATGGAGCTTAATGGAAACCTTTCACTGCACATTTCACCAAATGCACTAGGTGAAACTATCAGCCTTGCAGAAAGCTCTAGTTCTGTTGTCAGGAATGCTAGCGAATTTACACGCACCTTAGTCCTGAGAGGACATTTTTCAGCCAGTCATCATCACCTTAAGTTTTTCCAAGCAAACACTGAAATTGTTACAATGAACAGCAGTCAGATGATGCAATTTGGCTCCACTGTTTCAACAGTGTTCCACGTTCAGACCCTGCGATAAGCTGAATTGACTTCTACAGATATAACTCAAAACCACAGAGTCATGATAAAACCCTCAGCTGTTCAGCTCCTCTGCCAAATGAGCTGATGGGACAGATAACTGAAGCAGCAGCAATCTTTCATGAAGATTATTGAAACAATGGAACATCAGAGCAAGCCACCTTCTCAAGAAATAGACAGACACACATTCTCAGGGACAAGGTTTTAACTTATTACATTGCCATGTAAGTGCTTGCCATACATTCAGCCCCATACAGGCTGGTAACACAAAGCAACACAAAACCCATTGACCTGTCCCAGAGGGTTGATGAAGCCCACAGAGAAAATAAATCCAATAGTGAAACTGAGAGCTGTAAGTTTGGAGGGTTTTTCCCCTCCAATCGGGGAGCAGAGTCCATGTCTGCAGCTTCTGTATCCTTTGATCCCACGACCTCCTAGTACAGAATCTCCACTTGTCTTTCTCAGTCTTCAAGCTCACCCTGTTAGGTGTTTTTGGGGAAGAACTTGTTTTGCATTGAGGCCCTAAGACTGCTGAAACCTGAGTTTTGTGAACTAAAAAACCCCCTTCTGACTGTGTAAAAGCTGCTTAGACCCTCAGCCACCTCATGGGAGAGAACTGCATGAGTGATGTTTTGACTTATTTATGTTTTTGCTGTGGGAAGTCACAAAGGCTTCTGTCACATACCAACTAAGGTAACAAACTGAACAATGTTGGCTAAACAGAACAGTTCTGGCTAAAGCCACAGCCATACAGGCCAATCTAAATTTAATACAAGTAAGCAGATGTTTCTCATTTCAGCTGCTTCTCAGATTTTCTCCTAAGTTACAACCCAAATTCCCTCAAGAGTGGAAAAAAAAGATCAAATATGTATATCTTCTTCACTTCCATCACAGCAAGCACTAAACAGCCTCAAAGAGGGAAGTTGAATTTACCAGATGTCAACATTGCTCTATTAGTGAAGTTTGTGCTTAACTGTTTCTTCACCCTCCAACAGTACTCTGCTGTGAGGAAAGTTACCAAGCATCTTTGCCTCTCCAGTAATGACCCAACCCTTTTCAATGCTGCAGGAGATCCCTACCCATACTTATGAAATCACACATCAAAATGGCAGCATTTCTTCCTCCAGTGTGATGACAGTCTCTTTTCATACAGTAACCATCACTCCAAAACACAAACACACTTTGAAGACCCCACTCACTCTTTCTCTCCCATTTCCTCAAAAGTGTTTTCTCAATAGACAGAATATGAAGCCATTTCTTGGCTTACAAATAGTTTGCATTTACAAAGGTCACAGAGGAGGCAGGGAGCATGAAAGGTATTAACAACTACACTTTCACTAAGCACCTTCAGTGAACTTGTGCAGAGATTGCCATAGACCCTGACGTTAAGGATAAAAAACAAACCGAGAAAACCCAAAACCACAACACCCACACAGGGAGAAAAGTACTCATCTGCTTTGACAACCAATCAGTAATCAAACAGCAACTTGCAACCCTGGACAACGATGGTGATCAAATAATCAGCCTGGAGATGACAAACATTTGGCATCCAGTCTAGTAAACATACCTCATTTTATGAGATCATGGCTCTGGTCAAGAGCCCAGAAAATACAGTGAAATAAGGCACCTTAAAGTGAAAAACAAGACATGCAACTTCCCCTATATTCCAATTCTTTTTAAGAGCATGCTTACACAGGTACTGGCAATCACATTTTCCCCCTCTCCCCTTCCCACTATTTAGGGAATTCCCAGAATGCCAGGAGTTGCAAGAGATCTCTAGAGATCACCAAGTCCAACCTCCCCTCTGCTACAGCAGGTCCACCTAACCTCCATGACTAGTGTAAGTCTGTCAACATGGATTGGTGAGTAATGATTCTCTCCACCTCCTCAGTTCACACAGTCACAGACCCAAATGCTGGGCAATGGTCAGAGAAGATCTGTCCATCCTGTGAGCACACAGAACCTGGACATGCATCTGAGGTGACAATAATGACCAGATCTTTACAGCCAAGAAACTAACCATAGTTAGATGAATGTCAAAAACTAAACATTTGCAAAACAGAGTCCTCCAAGGAGAGTAATGAAACAGATGCCATCTCCTAACCTTAACACACTGGAGTATTTACAGGAGTCAGCAGTACTGAGTTTCTATGGAGTCTTTAAACAGCATTGCCATGTTAATCAGAACTTCTTGGCCATTTCATGACAGTGTAATATATGCAGTATAGATTGAGTTATTCTAAATGCCTGTTACAGATTTGGTAGGTAAAAGAATTGTTTCTGTTTCATCTCACAGATAGACAGAGTAGAACAAAAGCTTTAAGAAGTACCTGATAGCAAAGTTACTTTCACTGATTAGTGTTGCTATAGTTAGCAATTCACCCACAAAGCATCAATCTTTTTCCCTTCCCACCCATAAAAAGCTGCTCTTTGAACAAGTACCTATCTCCCAGGAAAAGAAAAATCACTGTGAACAATGAACACTTTGGATTTGTTATAAAGTAGATACTGATAGGTTATGCAGTTAATGCACATTAAAAGGAGACCAAAAACAACAGGTCACACTATCAGCAGGTCCCCTGTGAAACTGTTGTTGGAGGACTCCTTACCACTTTGGCAGTTAAGTACTTACAGAGCATATGCTGCTCCTGGATGCAATTTCACTTGTCTGACTGAACTCAAATTAGAGTGTATAAGACTTCTAATAGTTAAATTCAATTGTGGAAAGCACATGAGGTCCAGTGAAAAGCACAATGCACTCTTGCAGGACTTGGCTGATGCAATATAGATCCCACCACCTCTTTTATGGCAGCACCTCAAAAGGATTATTTAGGGGATATTGTTGGGTTTGGGGCATTACTTATGTTCAGAGACTTGCTTTCAAAATATTTCAGTAGAAAAATAAGGCAGAGAATGGCAGCAGAGTAATTTACTTTTCCAGAAGTCCTGAGTGTTCAGAGTTCCTGATGTTTTACAGACTGGCACACTCTTACATTCTTGTCTTTTGCCTCCAGTTTATAATACCCAGGCTCTCACTTATACACACCCTGAGAGTGATAAAAAACCCTCTGCAAAACAAACTATTGCTCTCCATTATTAAAAGCTTCAGAACAAAAGACTTGTGGCTGACAGCAGATGCTCACAAATGTAACACTGCACCTGTTGTTCACTTGGTTGTGTGAAATTCATTCTTGATTCAGGGTTCCCCTTAATAAGTGAAAGAACAAGGACAGAAAGAAATTAACAGTTTAGAAATTAAACAAAGTATTGTGAGCACCCTGCAAGATGAAACCAAACTCACTGATCACTTGCAAACAAGAGAGACAAAGTGAGAACAGCCACTGGAAGGATGTGAAAGAGCAACTGTGTTTTACACCTCTTGGGAAGACAGATCTCTAAGAGGATCAGGGAACAAGCAAGCTTAATGCCAACAGCAGTACACAAACAGCAATTCAGTGATATGGTTATATGGATGTTAGCCTAACAACAAGGCTCAAGCAAGATAAGAGACCACGTGACTGTCCTGTTCTTGACTGATAAATTGGAATATTTAAAAAAAGAAGGTTCACTTGCACAGCCTTTCATGGTGTGTGACAGAAATGGCTTATTGGCCCCCAGTCATCACTGAAGAACAAAACCAGAGCACTGTAACAGTGCATCAAAAGTAGAACAGAAATATTAATACAAGAGCTATCTACATCTTACATTGATGCTTATTTCCAATTAAAGGCTAGCAAAGACAACATGAAGAGACTGGAATAAGCAAATGATAGAAAACAATAAATACCCAACACACACGAAACACTGACGTCTTTCATACGCCCAGAACAATCAAATGATAGAGACAACGTTGGCTTCTTTCAGCATAAGGCCAGAAGCTCACAGAAATCAGCCCAAACTTGGCATGACACAAGTGGGGTAATCTCTCATTTACTTAGGGGCATCATTCTGCAAACAAAACTGACATAAAAAAAGAAATCAAGACTTACTTGTCGAGGAAGTCCTTGTCTACAACTGCACAGATGTCAAGCAGAGGATTTCCCATTCCAAACAGGACATTTTCACTGCAAGAGAACCAATTATTTCAAGTTAGCTTAGCATTAGTTTACTGTTTACATTTTTTTTATTAGAGAGAAAAGTTTCTCTTGAATACAGCTCAGGAACAAAAGAGATACACATTTCGCCCAGCATGTTAGGCACATGGAGACCTGGCATGCAGAGAGCCCAACTTCAGTGCAGTATCCTCCTACAATAATCTTCTTTGATCAATATACAGACTGCAAGCAGTCAAGAACATACAGAGGTATGTATTCTGTTAAGCTGTCACTCATTCACTCAGATAAAAAGAGCTGCCTCCTGCATTCTGTAGTTTTAAAGGACTGCACTCAGACTGCAGTACCACACTTCAGACAGGGGGAGCATCACACCAGGTTATAGCAATTTCACTGAACAGACTCAGTTGCTGGGTTTACTCTGCTACTGACCAATAATTAACAATTACAGTCTGTTTTAATAGACAGAAATCGAGAGACTAAGGATTCTGCACTGTGAGCCATGTCAAAGCACAGTCACCTGCTGATAAGGATGCGTGTACTTCTACAGCAACTGGAAATCCATTACCGTGACTCCTGCCACGTAAAACCAAGGCAGAGACGCTGTGCACAGCTTAAAGAGATGGCTTCACCTTTTTAAGGTTCATTCAGGAAGCATGTGCTCTGCTATCCCAAATAGCCTGCACTTGGGTGATAATGCAGTAATACCAAAGGATTAGATAGGTGGCCTGGTGTCAAGTGGAAGTGAATGCAGCTGCTCTCCAAGGCTGCCTAAAACCACATCCAAACCCACCACGTTCCTCGCTAAGCCAACACCTGCTGCCTCCAACTGGCAAGGCAAGCCCTTGCTCCAGCCACAGGAGGTAGTTTCAGTGTGGCCACCAGATCCACCTCCCTCTTCATCGTGTCTCCACCAAGTATTGCCAGAGAAAACACGTTCCCTGTTTCTTCATCTCCCAGCAAGTACTACTGTGGGACTGCGGTCGGATCCAAAACCTATCTGCAGTTGGCATAACAGTGCCAGCTGAATCTCAGAGAGTGAGTTTCCTATTGTCCTGGCCCATTTCAAGCAAGACTAAATGATAGATTTCATTAACTTCTACTCAGCAGGATAAGAAAAAAGAAATGCAAACCAAGCAGAAAGGGTATGATACGGAACAACGGCTCGTGGCCAACAGAGGTTGGATATTTATTCACTTACTTCCTTTTACAAGTGCTATGAAAAGCCCTCAGCTGACAAATATTTGTCAGATTTGGAGCTACTTGCCAAAAGAACACAATCAAACTTCTTCCTCTTTACAATGCCACATTAGCCTCCATTGAGTGCTGAACTCTGAAGTCCAGAAATGAACAAGTGGAAGACATGATTAATAACCTTGATACTGAGATACAGCAAAGCAGGATTTAAGTATCCCTCTTTTTTTTGCTGTAGCTTTAAGGACAGGCCTTCACAGCCCATTTCACTGTAAATGAAATGTAGAAGACACTGCTTTGTGGAGATAGAGTCAGAAATCTGGCTCAATCCTGAGACAGGTAACAGCTGCTTAGTCAAAATCTCCAAGACTCACTAAATACTTTAGTCACTGTAAAAGGAAGTACTGACTCTTCTAAACAGCATAACCATTACTTAAAATCTAGCTAGAAGAAAAGAGGGAGAGATATATGACAATTAAGAGGATGTAAGGATAAAGATCATTGCAGCTGGAGCCCTGAGAGAGGACATTTTTTCAACTGTGAAAACTGGGCATTGCATCAGGAGCACCGAAGGACAACAAATGAACAAGTCAGAACTCTGAAAGAGCTGAACACAGACTTGTCCCAAACTGTTATCATCCTGTGCTCGATGTTTAGCTGACTCTCACACTCTGTCACATTCTACATATCAATAACTCTAGACCTACACTTAAGAAAAAAACCCACACACCTCATGGATAACTTCTGTGTAAGGCAAGTATCAGCACTTGGTATGCCAGAAAACAGCAGCTGAACTTCAAACACTCTCTGAAACACAGCTGACATGCTGAGGCCACTGCCTATGGAGAAGTCACCTTGTTCAACACAGAAACAAAATACAAGCTACCAAACATTTAGCAAGCTCTAGGCTGCAGAACATACTGGTCAACACCAGCAGCAGGACAGCAACTTTGTACTGGTTTAGCATCCACAGAAGCTCTATCAAGACAAGAAAGCGCATTCAAACTCCTAATACGGCAGCAGCAGGAACTAGCCCTTTCAGTGCTACTCAATGCAGGCAGCTCTTCACATCACACACAGTCCTGTTCCATCCCCAAGCCTTCTTTCTCCCACAGTGTTTCACAATCATCCCCATTCCAGTGCCCCAGAGGCCGTGTGGTAGGGTGCCAGCTGGGATGGGAAGTTTTAAAAGGCAAGGTATCTATCACTAGACCAGCAAGTGTTACGTTCAGAAACATTCCCCTGAAACTTCTGGGCAAACTCTTCCCACATTCAGCAGCTGTTTGTCAAAAGCAAATGCAAGAGAGCAGAACTGGACAGCTTTTCAAACACATGATCCTTGAGTTTTGTTTGATTTCTGTGCTGGAGAGGAATGCAGGTTACAGCGCTCAACTAATTTTTGCAAACGCTCTAAAGACATGAGCTAACATACATTAATAGCTAGCCTTGTGTTTTCCATTAACATCTATCTCTGCTTGTTTCTGCTAGATGTTTGAATTAGTAAATCCCAAGGTACCACAACTTCCATGCTTAAAAATAGATATTAACATTCCATTCACACAAAGGAGGAAAATCCATACACTGCATTTGAACTGGAGACTGTAACTGTGTCATTCCCTGACTGACACCTTCCCAGGCAGAATAACAACATCCTAACTGATATCTTTCCAAGTCATACATTTTAAAAGTTAAACAAGTTTAAGCTCATTTAAGATCATCACTGTGATCAGCATTTTCTAATCAAGGCGTTGTGAACCACTAGCTGGAAAGTCCAGTGTTCCTCCTGTGAAAGATTGGGCTGGGTAAATCCTTCTACCTGATTAACCCAACATTTACTGTATTTCAGGGCAGTGCAAATCACATTTCCCTTCTTGAGGGGCTGCAAAGCACCTGCACTGGTAACACTATTGCACTTCTTGTGGCACCATGAGGCAGTTACCTGGTGACAGTTTGCTCCTCTGTGAAAGTAAAATCACATCTACTCTGTAAAGCAACATGCTGTAAAAGCATCAAATGAAACATAATAGCTGAGATCCTGGCAAAAGCTGCATGTATAAATCTCTGGAGCAAGAAACTGCGATGCTAAACTGTTACCTTCTCATTAAGTGCAACACTTTAAGTGCTACACGTGAACCTCATTGGCCGTATATTCATTGCCCAGTCACGCTGGACTCCTGTAGTGATTAAAATGTCACAGATTATTTTACACATAAAAAAAAAAAGAGCAAGGAAGCAGCAATAGTTTCCTGAAACGTGAGATTTCCCAATACACAGGTTATTTAGGAAATGCACCTCTGCAACAGACACAAATACTTTATGCACTCCACAGCATCCTCAACACTCTCCAGTCCCTTCTCTTGTACACAAGCGCTGGTATCTCACCATCTGGGAAGGATGTGCTTGCTTAACTCAACTAACCTATTGCAAAACAATATTTGGCAGAGCTCCTGAAGAAAGGACAGCTCCTGCACCTGCACAAACTAAGGGCATGTGTAATTGACTAGACTCGGTATATTACATGTGCGTGTACACACAGACTGCACACATATATAGGAACAGCATATACACTTTTTAAACTGTAAGAATAAGATGTTCAAACAAATCTAAAACTTGTTTGGACACAGAAACACACTGTCCATCTAGCAGGCAAAGCTACAGCAACTTCACAGAAAGCTGGAGGTACGCTGCACTTGCATTCTAAACTCTCGACAACAAACTACTTTTGTCATTTAACTTTGGACAGGATGAAGAGAAAGTTACAGAATCCCAGAACAGTGGAGGTGGGAAGGGACCTTTGGAGCTCATCCAGCCCAACCACCTGCTAGAGCAGGTTCCCCTCACTCGGGGGCATAGGAATATGTCCAGGTGGGTTTAGAAATGTCCTGAGAAGGACCCTCCACACCCTCCCTGGGCAGCCTGGGCCAGGGCTCCATCACCTCAGCACCAAAGGAGTTTCTCCTCACATTCAAGTAGAACTTTCTGCGTCAAGTGAAACTTTCTGTGTTGCAGTCCATTAACCATTGTCCTATCACTGGACAATACAGAACAGAGACTGGCCACATCCTCTTGACACTTGCCCTTGAGGTATTTATCAGAACTGAGAAGGTTCCCCCTCCTTCTTCTCTTCTCCAGGCTAAATAACCCCAGGTCTCTGAGTCTTTCCTCTTGAGAGATGTCCCAGTCTCCTCATCATCTTGGTAGCCATCCCCTGGACTCTGTCCAGAGTTGCAATAATAAGTTACAGCAACATCATTCATCACATATAAATAAATCTTCACCTGCTAATTATGGCATTTTGTCTGCAGATTGCCGAGTTGATTGATTTTTCACACACAGACACCGTTTCGCACGCTACTTTTGCCACAAGGTGTGAAAGCAAGGAAATGAAACCAGACTGAATGAAAACAAAGCAAAAACCCCAACCAAACAAAACAGCACATCAGTACTGAGCCACCCTTCAGTCGTTTTTTAAGATGTCAACAAAATAAACCCTAATTGAATCATCTGGAAAGCTGTGGCCAAGATCATGGTTACACGTTACTAACGCTCTGCTGTCAGGGGCACTTTTAAAGCTACAGCCCTGTTTCAAATTGGCTGCTGAACAGGAGCAGTACTGCATCCAAGTATCACACAATACTGTTATCAGCCCGTGCTGCTGTGCACTTCAGCGGAAGAGCAACATCAAAATATCACTGAAAGCATATTATTAGTTACTGGCACAGAGACAGAGGCATATTTTGAGCCTTTGGAATCTGGCACATCTTGGTTAAAAAACAAAACAAAACAAAAAGATCTCCCATTATTTCTTGTAAAATATTCCTCTCTTTTTCTTGTTGATTACTGCAAAAAAATCTCATCTACATCATACTAAATAACGGTAAAGGAAGCCAAGCTGAAAAACTCCCCTTTTTTCCTTGCTCCGTCGCAGCCTCACACTGCTGTAAGGTACATTTAATACTAAATGCTTATGCCAAGACATTTTTCAATCAGGATGCCTTAAGAAAACATGATTGCAACATCTGGGTGTCCCAACTGCATGACAGACTATTGCACGTCTGCTCTTCCATTTACAAATATTAGACATGGTTTCATAAGATCCAAAACGTCAGTATCTCTCTAGGCTTTATTATGCCCTTCCTTAAGGGCAAGGCCAGACAAGGCTTGTGTTATCAGCACATCCATTTCAGTCGCAAAGGAACACAGTTAAATCCCGTGGAACACAAGGCTGGAATTTAACAACTCTCACACATGTAGTGAAAACAAAACAGTAACAGTATTAGAGTCATAGCATCTGAACAGATAGAACCTCTCAACTAAGAACATCCTCTCTCATCCCACCTACCTATGCAACTTAATAAGATGAGAGATTACTGTTAACCACAGCTTATCTGACACTACACGTATCTCAGAACTGTTATTCCACGATTCCAGAGCTCATGCAATTTCCCTTTCATCACTGGTCAGCAAATCACTTGAACAAACAGACCTTAAACATACCAGTAGCCCACCGGACTGCTCACATGCTTTCCTTACCTAGGTCTGAAGCAAAGGCAGCATTTGGGTAAAGAGTTACATATTCACATACTGCCTCAGAGGAGCATCCTCAGTGAAGGCTTCATTCATTATGAAACTTTCACAGGTTGCAACTTAGAAGCCAAGCCTAGAAGCCTTGGCCTTATGTCAGCGAGGCTGCCGCAGGAAAAAGAAAACCTGTTCCACGCCTAGTGAGCTCCTTCGGCAGCCGCGCTACCTCCACAGGCACTATTAGTGAAACACTACTGCCATTTCAAAGCGGGGCCGGCTGTACTCCTCGCTCCGAATCAGCGTGAAACCTGATACACCGAGTTTTGAGGGTGGGGAGAGCAGACGGGAGAGCTGCCTGCAATGATCATTGAACTTGGACTCTGCAATTTTAGGCATTTCTTTGGCAACTGAAGGATTGATCAAAATAACCACGCGATGAAGGTTAACAGTTCACCGTACCACCTCATCCTTGAGATGAAGTGTTTCGGGAAGCAAAACTGGTCGCAATATTTGCTTTCATTTAAGCTGACACCATCTCCGTTCCGAAGGGCTAAGAGCCCCCTTCGCTTCTCATGACTGAGCATTCTAGTAAAACGAGGCTTCAGTAACGGCAGGCTGCAGCGATGCTCTGAGGTGCGAGGGACCCCCGCCCGCGCTCCCTTGGACAGCGGCACCGCCGCAAGACCGACGCCGCACGAAACCTGCCGGCGATGCCCCGGCCGCCGCCCCGCCGCTCACCTCCGGGCGCCCGGTCCGCCGCGCATCTCCGCTCGGAGCTCTCGCCGGGCAGGGGCGGGCGGCGGCGGCGGCAGAGCCGCTGGGGAGCGGCACCGAGCCCCCCAGACCGCGGGCGGGGGTCGCCGAGGCCGCCGAGCGCCCACCTGGAGCCCTCCGAGCCCCCGGGGCGCGGGCGGCCGGCCGCAAAACACACCTCGCGGCGGCGGGGGAAAAGGAGAGGACGACGCCGCGCCGCCCCGCACCCTGACCACACGGGTGCGGATGGTGGAAGGCGAGAGAGAGCCGAGCTTCGGCGGCGTTACCGCGCCGGGCGCCCCCGCCCCACGCGCAGCAGCGCTCGCCGCCCTTTCCCCCGGGGCGCCGGGCTGCGCCGCGGGAGCCGCGAGGGGCTCGGCGTTACCTGAGGGTGGGCATGGCTCCGCGCCCGGCAGCCGCGCCGCCCGTCCGCCCAGCGCCCGCCGGCAGCCGAACCCAGCGAGCGCTCCGCCCGGCTGCGACTGAGCCGCGGCCACCGCTCGGCCGAGCCCCCCGCCGCGGCCGCCCCGCCCCGCCGCGCCGCTCGGGCCGCCATTGGCTGCGCGGGGCCGGGGGCGGGCCGGGGCCCTCGGCGGCGGCGGCGGGCCGCGAGCAGCCCGGGGAGGCGGCGGCCGCCGGCCCGCGCTGCCGGCCCCCGGCCCCGCGCCCCTGCCCGGGCGCTCACGGTACCGAGCGGCGCCGCTCGCCCGGCGCCCCGCGGCCGCCATCTTTGCTAAGGGCGCCTCCCGCGCCTCCTGCTCCCCTCCTCTCCCTCCTCCCGCGGCCCCGGCTGCCAGCGGCGGGCGCCGGTGGGCGTTTCACGAGGAAACAGACAAAAAACAGCGTGTAACGGAGGTAGCGCAGAGGTGCGGGGTTGGAGCGGTCGCGCCCGCATTAAAGATGGCCAGCGGAGCCCCCGGCAGCGCCGTCCCTCAGCTGTCACGGAGCCGCGGCGCCCGCCGCCTCCCCCGGCACAACAGCGCATTCCCACGCTCGTTCCTTGTGTGCGGGTCAGACCTTCACGCAGCCCCCCGCTGCCGCCGCCGGCGCCCGCAGACTGCCCCGCGTCAGGGCTGGCCGGGCGCGCCCCTCCGTCCCACACGGGACGTGCCGGAGCGCCTGGCGGCCACCTGCGGTACACGGCTACCGGGCATCATTCACCTATCCAACCTGCCAGCGGAGACCCGCGGGATAAGCTATTTGCCAGCGTTTGCTGTGGGGAAACAAAGCAAGGGCAGCCCATCATCACCTAACACGTTTCTTGCCCGCCTGACCGTGCCAGCAGAACTGCCCTCTTAGAAAAGCACCCATAAGCCCAGGTTCCTGTTCTCGCTCTTCATTTGGCTGTCAAAGTTATTGCTACCCCGTGCAGGCTTGGCGCTTATTTTGTTAACTTACCAGCACCAGAAACACTGAGTCACAAAACTGATGTCAGAAGAGGTTGTTTTTGCCAAAAAAAAAGCGAATCCCATGTTGTTCTGTCAAGCACCGCCGTGTCACCTCTAATTAAATATTTAACAGCTTCCTAATCATGTGGTTATTAGCCTTGGTTTCCCTTCCCTTCCATCCATTCCAAATGGGAATATTGTACTCAGGAAAAAAAATGAAAGCCAAACTCTTGAACCGTTTCTGACGTTTGTGTCTCGGAAGAGACGATGCAAAAAGTCGAGATGTTCATGATGCTCAAGGAGCTCAGTGTCCTGGAGCTCAGCGTCACACAAACCTAACAGGAATATTTAAGTTCAATACCTGATGTAGGACAAATTTCCTGGGTTCTCTCCACTGGACACTCCAAAACTAATCACCACCTGCATAATCCTCGCTATTAAAGTGTGGCAGGGGTGTGGAACAGTCAAGCTAATTGGAGTGGGTGATGTATCCATCTCCCTTACTGGTGCAACTGGTCTCCAAATCCCGAGGGAGCATTTGGAACTCTAATAACGTATAAACACCCTATTTGGATAAATAATGGCTGTTTCTGATCCACATCAAACAATTGATTATTTCTAGTGTAACAATTTCAGCGCCTAATAGACCAACCTCTGCTTTGCAACAAACTTGTAGAGTCCCTCATCAATAACTGCCTGGCTTCAATAAGCACACAAAAATGTGTAAAACAGAACACACTGAGATGACCTCTGGGTGTAGTAATTTGTAACATGCAACTGCATTGTGGATATTGAGCCACAGAGCCCAAATGAGGTACCAGCAAATGTCTCTCACTTCTTCACCAGTTTGGTAAGATGGGATCAAAGGGGTGTTTTGCTAAAAGAGTAAACAGCCTGGCATAAAATAGGGTGTATGACACCTCAACAGCATCTGTCAGTAGCACTTCATAAACTGACCTGTGCCTTCGTGGGTGTTTTGGCTTCAGAAATCCCCGAGGGAGATATGGAATTCACAGCCTTTGTATCTAAAAACATGTAATACCTGACACTTTCTCTCCAAAGCCACAACTTCTCTTGACTGCTGCTGTTACTGTACATGACTGTTCCTCTACATACGAGGGACCATTATTCCTCAGGCGATTTCACTGAAATGGTTCCTTTCAAGCACGATAGGAGTTAAAAATCAACTGCACCCCTGATATAACAACAGGTAAGCACGTGAGAGCTTTAAAACTGGCACTTTATTGAAGTAATCCATGAAACCACGTGTTTTACACATTTGTAACTCGCCTACCCAAGATACAGGCAGCCTGGGCCTTGGGCTTGGACCGATGTGGTATGTTTCACACCGCAAACACTTGCAATAAATCATCCCCTTTCTAACACATAAACAAAGAGTTCTCCAGTGAGCTTCAGATTTCACTCAGCTTCTTCAAAATGCAAACTGAAGGGTAATCTTGGAAAAGCTGCCCACTCTCGTGTCTTTGCAAGACAGAAAGATGTTCTTTTACATAATAGCCTCAGCAGACATCATCAAACGGGAGCAGCAGGCACGAAGTCCACAGAATCTCTTTCAGCACCAGCACTCTGCAGAGCTTGCATCTCTTTTCTGCTAGAACAGTGGTTGTTTTGACAACTTCTCTACAGAGAGAACTTCCTATTTTGCAGCATAAGATGTATCTTTCTCTTGCAGGAAGTATTAAAGACATTTTTAGTTTTTGCTTTAACATTCCACGGTACGATCCCGTTCGTTTTAACACAACTTCACAGACCATACTGGTGGAAAAGCAAAGGGGGGTCTATAACCTATCATACTGTAGACAGCTATACTTTTTTTCCAGTCAAATCGCCTCACTCTTGAGATAGCTCCAGCTGCTTTGCACCACTGAGTGTACAAGGTAAGGGGAAAAAACCACCCACAGAAATCTTTCACGGTGAATGAAATCCCCAAGTAGCACAAAACCAGCAAGCAGCTTCACGTTACCACATCCTTTGAGCGTGGAACAGCTTTGACTGTGGTCGAACAGTCACTACAGAAATTATTACAGTTCAGAATGGAAAAAATCCCTTTCCCTTCACTGAGTAATACCCAAAGACTTTGCTCCTTCACAGGAGAAACACTTTGATATTCGTGATACAAGTAAGGTTAGTATGTGAATTGAAATTATTCAAGAAGCAACTTGTGTAAATAAAGAATGAACAGCCCTGAGAAAACAGTGTTCATGTTATATCTGCAAGTTCAATTTACTTTTCTGGAGAAGATAAGCTTTTCCAGTACATTGCCAGCCAATACTAATTAACGACCTTCAGATAGCAGCCCGTTCCCCGCTTCTGAAACCGCCTTTATGATATACTTGTGTGCCGTGCCTGTGTAACTAACTACTCCCGTTCAATATCACAGCCTTGAATCACAGAGTTTCGCTTCAGACGTTTCCAGATGAAATGTACCTCAGCAACCACAAAGCAAGCCAAGGTCTTGTTGTGCAGCAAGCGCGTTGCACGCTACTGCGCTGACGCCGCTTTCAACTACTTGTACGTTCACTCGCTTCTCCTTTCCGGGCATCTCGTCTAAGTAATATTAAAAGATTCGATTAGATGAGTCATTCTACACAAGCTGTTTCATCAGCTGAAAAAGAAGGAACTTGCAAACCTCAGAAAAATTCACAGGAGCTTGAAGATTCATGATGAAACGGGTGCATTTGCACTGGCTCCCCTCCCACAGGTAATCAGGCAAGCCAGCAGCTCTAGGCCAAGACTAGTGGCGTTGTCTTCAGGAAGGCAGCACACCAAGTCAGACGTGTACGCTTTTGCAGCATCTCAGCAAAAACTATCATGCCTAAACTCTTGTTGTTCAGCTGCATGACTCTCCCAGCCAGGTAACATCGGTAACACAAGAGGGAAACATCGGCCACACTCGTGATCCAGAGCACAGAGAGCCTTCCCATGACCTCCTCTTTCCTCGGGTTACACGCTCCTTCCCCGTAAAACAGGCAACTGCTTTAATTAAAAAGATGAAAGCACCATAACGAGCTTCTCCAAGGCAAGAACACAAAATCATGGAAACATGACACAGGCTGTGAGAAACCCCACGGGATTACATCAAAAGCCAGGTGAAGACACGTGTCAATCTAAACAGTAATTTGAGAGCTACGTATGTGACCAACGGAAACAGGCGCCTGAACTGTAAGAGCGAGGTATTTTCCGTGCTGCAAAGTCGTTCTGGCTTTGGATATGTTTCTGTCAACACAGCTTTGAAGGAAAGGTTACTGCTGTTAAGTCCTAAATAAAGCAAAAACGGTAAAACCTCTTCCTAGTGTCTCCCAAAGTATTTGTTTGCCTGCTTTTTATAGGAGTCTAATTATCCAGCCCAAGAAAAGTCTATTGCTTTTATTCTTCTGGGAGCAAACACGGCAAGGCGCTTGAGTTTCAGATCTTGTGTACTAAGAGGCCATTAAGAGTATTGACGTGGAAAAAGTTACCCATATTTGCAGACCTGAGAAACTGGAAAGTGAGAAAATCGTAAGCCAAGAAGGCAGAAGCTGAAACGGATACAGATGGGGAGTGAGGGGAAATGTTAAAAAGAAGAAAAAGGAGCGCCAGAGATAATTAAGGCTAAAGAAAAACGATCTGCTGAATCCTAACTGAAAGCTTTCTTAAAGATAGTGTAAGTACAATGCAGGTTGTAGAAGGCTGATGAAGGAATAAGCTACGTTTAAAGCCATCTTATTAAGAAAATTAAAACTGCATGACATCAGCAGCATTTTTTACAGCCATCAGTATCGAGCTGTCTAAATCTAGCAGAGCAGTAATGACAAAGGACTGCTTTTGATAACAATTACCCACAGAGTGTTGGATAATTTATTCTGAAAAGGGAGAGATGTCTAACAGCAATGGAAGAAGAGGAATACTGCACTTTGTACTTTTAGTAGAAAGTATTTGTCAAATTCAATGCTTACATTGTCTTCACGTAGATAAACTTGATTTGTCCAAACAGCCAGCCACGTCATGGCTATTCAATCAATACAGCAGCTGCAGAAGGGCCAGAAGGCCATCATGCTGCAGAGGGGACTTCACAGCAGAGGATTTCACTAGTTGGTTCATTTTTTGCCTCTGTGTGCTTGTGTATTTCTGTCAAGGCACACACACACACACACACAAGCTCTAACATTTCCACAGAGAACATCCAAATCCTTTTGTGACTGCACCAGCCTGTTAACACAAGTCCGGCTCCACATTTCACAGGCTTCCCAAATAAAACGAAACCAAACATAAAAGGACACAAATCCTTGGTAATTCTCCTCTAAAGTAACGCCTCATGATGTTTCCAGCTACCGCTCGGAGACGAGGCGTTTGCAGTTTTGCAAGCCTGCTTTCTGTTCAAACAGCACGGTTGCCACACACAATGCTGCTCCCTGTCACGCAGCAGAGATGCAGTCAGAAGCCTGACACAAGGCAGCACGCATTAACGGCCTTGCCTAAAACCCGCCGCTTTTAGCGGGGGATTTGCACCCGTCAATGAAGACAATGCAAAACCTGCCGCCCGGCAGTTGAACGTCAGCACAACTCGGTGCTGAGCTGGGAATGCCAGCTTGCTTCTCAGGCTTTGTGTTCTGCTCGCTGGGTGGCAAAAGCCGCCCGTCCTATATTGCTTTCAAGCAACTTTAGCTGAACCCGGTCGGATTTGCCTGCCTCGTGAGAGAGACAACGTTTGCTTTCCTTTGCCTGAAAGGATCGAAAACGACTGAAAAAATTATGTCTCCATGGCACCACCCCGATGCCACTTTGAGAGGGAAAAGGATGAAAAGGAAAAAACAGAGGGAAAGGAAACGACTGTTGCTGTTGACAAGGTATGGCTTATATTTCCTTATGTAATTTTTTACACTAAAATAGTTTCTGTGGCAGCCACAGGGAAGATTCAGGCTTGTATTATGTGGGAGAATAATCAAGCTGCAAGACCATCCTTGTTGAGTCCATCAGACATGGTCTTCCAAAGAGCCTGGAGAGACTCAGAATTAGCCATCGAGAGCAAGGAATTCTTGTCTGATTCTCAGTATAGCAAACACGAGGTTACCACCTCCCAAAATCTCCAGGTGATTTTTCACTCATTGTCTCACTTTTAGGCGAACTGTTCCCCATTCTCCCTTGCAGCAACAACTGAACCTCGTTACAAACACAACAGACTCAAGGAACCTCAATCATTCTGGGGCTTTCCATCCCGATTTTTAACACAGGACAAAGTCTCACAGCAGCCCTCAGCCAAACGCCTTCCTGCCCCTACCTTCTAAGGGTGCCAAGGCCTGCCAAATCCAGCCCCACCTCCTCGTTTGCTTCACGAGCCCAACCTGTGGCCCACAGCACACATGAACTTTATCGAATCGCCAGGCAGTTACAACATTTCTCCTCTTACGAAACAGTCTGGTTTAAGTGGAACAGAATTAGAGCACACAGGTGCTAACAATGTCCCTCACATCAGTCACACCTTCCAACAGCATTACCATCACTGGTTGCTACTGCAACGTGTCACCGTGGCCTTTTGTTCCGTAGCAAACAGCCCTTACCTTTTTAACTCAGTATTCCAATAACGTTCTTTGATTCGTCACTTTCAGGCTCGCAGTGGGTAAAATGCAGTTTCTCCTGACAAGGTTTATAAACAGAAGCCCCACCATCGTCAGTTTCTTGCCTCACTTTGCTTTAGCGCCCATGGAAATAACTGTTGCTTGTTAATTACAGCCTTCCACTGCTGCCTGCCTTTTATTTGCTCTCAGAGCTCCGTTACATTTTTCCCTTTTCCACTGTCTGCAATTGAGCTTGTCAACTATTATTAGATATGAAAAGTCACTCAGCTGCCAAAGGAGCGAGGACCCTGGCTTTGACAAACTGAATGGGATTAGCTCTTTCGGTGAAGCCATCGGTAGGAAAAGGGACTGTTCCCACCTCAGTGCTACAGAACCTTTCTTTTGTGCTATATTTGAGCAAGTCATTAGCTATCACCAAGGTAATTTTGGAACTTTCAAGCCTTAACGTCACTAATCCTCTTCATATACTAAACACTTGGAAGGAGCTCAGCTGTCGTAAAATTATAGTCATATCTGAATAATCCCGAGAAAACAAACCCGAAGCCACAGCAGTGAAAGCTCTACTGTAGCTCTCTCCGTGCTCGTTCTGACCGTGCTTCCTGCACTGAGAAACCTTATCGTTTTCTGCCGTGACATGTCAAAATAAACGACTTCTTTCTGTGCAGGCCATCACTCAGATGGGATTCCGTTTTATACAGCGGCCACACAAGTTTAGCACATGCACCCGTCCTTGAAGAAAAGGCACGTGTTAACGAGGCAACTCAACGGGGGCTGAGCGACCCCCTCAAGGGTATTAATCGCCGCTTTCGGAAGACGTTTCCACAGGCGGAGAGCACGAGGTGACAACGCGAGCGGCGTTTCGGCACAGGCAGGCGCAGCCCCAGCCAGAGCTCCGACCCGTGCCCGGACCCGCGGCAACGCGCGGTCCCCGGCGCCTCCCGCCGCACGGTGCAGCGCGAAGGGCGGAGCGCGGCGGACCCGCCGGGGCCCGGCGGCGCTAGGCGGGCGGCTGCAGAGCAGAGGCAGCGCGGCGGGACGGGACGGCCCCGGCGGCCGCCTCCACGTGCGCCCGGCGCCGGCGGGAGGGGAGCGCGGTCCCGCCGGAGCCGCCGCCGCCCCGCGCCCCGCCCGGCCGAGCTCTGCCCGGCGCCCCCGCCATCCCCCCGGAGCGGCTTTGCGCGGCCACGCGTGTCTCGTCCTTCCCCCGGGGCGGCACCGGCGACCCTCCGGCACCCGCCGCGGCTTCTCCGTGCAGCGGAGCCCGTCCCTGCCGCCCTGCCGCCCGTTACCTCAGCTGCTTCTGCTCCAGCTTCAGCTTCTTCGCCTGCGGTTCCCCCGCTGCCATGTTCGCGCTGGGCGGCGTGCGGCGCGCTCCGCTCGCCTCGGCCCGCCCGCCGGCCCCGGCCCGCCCCGACACCGACAGCGCGGGGCGGGGGCGGCGGCCGCGCCGGGCGCCTGACGGGGAGGGGACGCGAGGCGAGGGCAGGGGACGCCGCGCCGCGCGCCGCTCCGGCCCTGCTGCGCGCCGCCCGCCCGGCGGGGTGCTTCCGCGCCCGGAGACACCCCCCCGCTCCCCGCGGGCCGGCGGGGCACGGCGGGCGGTTGGCCGCGGCGGCGGGGCCGGGCGGGGAGCGCCCGTTGCCCGGCGCTCGGTGCAGGCAGCGCCGCGGCCGCCCGCGGCTCCGCTGAGGGGCGGCGCCGGGCCTCGCCGCCATCTTGGCCGCTGCCCCGGGAGCGGGACGGGCCGAGCCGGGCCGGGGGAGGTACGTGGGGCGCGGGGGGCCCGGGCCGCTGCGGGCGGGCGGGAGCGAGCGAGGGAGGGAGGGAGGGAGAGAGGCTTCACCGCGGGTCCCCGCGCCCGGGGGAAGCGGCGGTGAGGCGGGCCCGCGCGGCAGCCCCGCACATCCCTTCGCCTGCGGCCGCCGTTCGCTGCCCACCCGAACGCCCGGTCACGTCCGCGCTTGGGTTCTCGAACCGCCGTTGTTCCGAGCTCCGGGCGTGTGCCGCAGCCGGCGCTGTGCGGGGCCCCGGGCCCGCGGACAGCCACGAAGCCACGCGGAGGGTGGCGCGCAGGGGGCTCGTTCAGCCCGTGTCCCAGGCAGGACGGCAGCGGGCTGCGGGACGGGCGCCGCGGGAGCTGCCGATCACCGCTGAACCAAAACCTGCAGCAAAGCCCGGCTGGGAGCGGAGCACGCAGGGCTCCGCGATCCCTCCTCAGCAGCGTTGCTGTCGGCGTGTTGGTGCTGGTAACGCTTCACTCGCTTCATTAGCGAGAGGCTCCCTGAGTGTAGGTTTGCATAACGTTTGCAGGAAAAGGATCCGCTCTCAGCCCCAGCCGTGCGTTGCATGTCGCTTCTGGCCCGTTCAGCACCACACGGGGTAAGTGTCTGTTGGTGCTTCTTTTGTTTCACTGCTCATCTGCTTTGCAGTAGCAATGCACTTGTCATCTTTTCAGTGTGATGAACGATTTCTGCCCGTTAGATGTTGATCAGGCTGGAGGAATAGCTTCACCGTTAAACCACTGAATCATTAACGGCCGGACGAGGTCTTTGGGATCGTGGAGCCCAACCCCTGCCCTCACACTGCCAGGCCCATCGCTAACCCACGGCCCTCAGCACCTCACCTGTGTGTCTTTTGAATATCACCAGGGATGGGGACTCCACCGCCTCCCTGGGCAGCCCATTCCAGTGCTTAATAAGGTGAAAAAGGTCTTCCCAGTGCCTATTCTAACCCTTCCTTGGCACAGCCATGTGCAAATGTAGCTCTTGTATAAACAACCAGGCAAAAAACAACCCTGAGTCATGAAAATTCATGTTCACGGGAAGCAGGCTGCAGTATGGGAGAGGAAAAGCTGTTTTGCAGGTGAAATGATGGAAGCAAGAACTGACTCTGCCACCCGCGAGAGCGATTCAGCTGGCAGTTCCCAGCGGGTTTCAACTGCACATAGCTTCTCACTTATTAAAAGAACCCCCACCATCTGAATGGTATTTCCCTGTACATGTTTAGGATTTAATCTGTGGGATGTTGGGTCATCATTTTGTTTGTGGGATGTCAAAAACACAAGCAAAGCTGGCCTAGGGGGGGAAACAAACAAACAGCCAAACCCAAGCGGTTTCTTTCCTGTCTGTGTGCACATACCTAGATTGCAGATGGCAAATTAAACATGAAGACCACTCCGTGCCCTCTAGGGCTGGATTCTGCTGTCCTTGTCCAGAAATTGCACCTCCTGGTATGCACCAGCTAGGTCCCGGTTACTCTTTCAAAGGAAGCTCTCCTTACAAGCTGGTCTGCATTAGGGATCTTGGACAGAAACCTTGTTGTGAGGATTCAGGAAAGAGCAATTCAAGTCTTTGAGGCAGAGGTGACAAGTGGCAGCTGTGCTTGATGGCTGTGACCATGGGAAGAAACCAAATTGCACCTTTTCATAATGTGAAGGTCCTTCCCCTTATCTCCCTCGTATTTTCCCCCCAACTTACAGCTTTTCTGTTGCTTTCAAGACTTAGTTGCTACACAGGAGTGAAGTGGTTTCTATGCTGCTACAACACAGTGTGTGAGAGGTTGCTTTTCAAACAGGAACTCCTTAGAAGATTCTTTAAGACTTGTTATTGGGGAGCCTGATGTTGTTCACATAGGGTGGAAGAGAAGGGAGGTAAAAATGGTCCCGTGCCTCCTTCCTACTCTCTGCATTTGTACTAACCGTGAGGGAGTGCAGACACCGTAGTAAGAGCTCTCATTTACAGCAGTTCCAGCAATACTTGTTGGCTCTGATCTGCTGTTTAAGTAGTGCATGGCCCTTTGGCACTCTGCTTGTCCTCTCTGGAACCTTGAGTGCCTCTTAAAATAGAGCCTGTGAAGAGAGCAGCCTGCCCGTCAGACCCCGCTGGAGCAGTGCATTAAGAGAACACCGTGGAAAACATCCTCCCAGAGAAATACTGACACAAGGCTTTTATGTCCTGTGATCAAACCCCACTGCCTTGGCTGCCCAGAGGTCTCCCTGCTCTGGCTGGAGTGTCAGCCCAGTTACCAGCGTGTTCCAGACGAAGGCACCGGCGGTAAACGCGTGCCAGGACAGTGACGGGATACTCGCCTTGCCCGTGTCCCTTTGGGCCTCTCCATCTATTCAGTACCGCTTTCAGAGAGGGAATTTCCTGAGTGTGGTCCCCCAGTGACCCCAGAGCGGCTGATTCAGATGTAAACTGTGTTACAGATGTTCTATCTCCACGTCAAAATGGAGTTTTAACAATTCCTTTGTAACTAGGAGGGGCTCTTCTTCCTTCCCCAAGAAACTTGCTTTTTGTCAGCTTTTACAGCGAAGCTTTTCTGTTCTCGCAGGTCCCAGAGGGAACTGCAATTGTTGAGCTTCTAATAGTGTTCTGTTGGCAAGAGATGGAACTATCTTGCCAGCAATTACAAGGTTTATACTGGGACCAAATTGAACAGAGGAGCCATGCAAATGTGTTATTGGGAAGCTCATCAGTCAGTAAAGGAAACGCTGCACAAATTCTTGCAGGCTGGGATTGTTATTGGTGAAAGCAAGGAGGAAGCTGCAAATTTTGTTATGGATACCAAACACTAGTTCAAGACAACTTCAGAGTAGTCCCAAAGGACTCATTCCTTTTAAAAAGAATTCCAGAAAGTCCCCAGCACTGTTTTAAATGAGAGTAAAGATAAATAAATGTATACTGAGCCTGTGGGAAGCAGAGTGTTTCGTCTTTAAGAGGGATGATCTTGCTGATAAAATATGCATCTGTGTAGTTGTAGAGACACAAGTGGTTTGTGCTGTTAAGAGTTGGTTTGATTGTGGGAGTTTTGCTTGACTGAGAGAGAGGAAAGCCAGGCAGTTCCGAAGAAGGGCTCACAGAATCTCAGGGGCTGGAAAGGACCTCGAAAGCTCATCCAGTGCAACCCCCCTGCCAGAGCAGGACCACCTAGAGTAGGTCACACAGGAGCTCATACAGCTGGCTTTGGAATGTCTCCAGAGAAGGAGACAGAAGGGCTGCAAAAGTGTTTTTCCTTGAATGTGCAGATACTGAAGGTGTGGGCATCTTCTCAGTGAAAAGAGTAACGACACTCGAGCAGCAGCAGTGAGAGATGCTGACAATAAGAGCCTTACAAAAACTGTTCACATGGTAGTAAGAGACTTGCAGGTAGGTCAGTTTGCGTCACAGCATGTAATGATGTGTCAGGTTGGTCCAGCCAATGGTACACGTGCCTGGAGGTGCCATGCTGCCTGTCCTGAAAAAGTCATTTGAGTATTTCATTGGACTTCATTAGGTTTTCTGCCGTAGGAGGCAGTGAGTGGGGTTGGGGAGCAAAGGTTGTCCAGTCTTGCCACATCTGTGGCAGATTTGTGACACATCTGGAATGTACAGGAAAGAGCTACACTACCGACCAGCTGGTTGGGACAGAAATACTGCCTTTAAATACAAATGGAACTGTCTGTCTTCACTTACTTGTTTCTCCAGATTCCTTTAAGCATTTGATTACTTTCCATTCACTTGCCTCAGATCCGTAACAGAAGCTCAGACAGTCCCTAATCCTCCCTCTCTCCAGAGCAGCTCTGCCACGTGCAGGGAGCCTGGAACCTGTGGGATGCCGTGCCAGGGATGGTCCCGTTTGGAGCTGTTTCAGTCGTCACTACCAGCTCTAACGGGCATCGCAGAGGTCAGGGATATACTCCTCACCTCTGGTTTCCAGAGCTTTGTCTGCTACTGTGCTCAGTGTTAGGGAAAAGCAGCTGGCAACAGTATTTCTGCATTAATTACATTTTAGAGTACTTAACTGTAGCTAAGGACAAGCACGTGCAATCAGTCTTTCTCCCCTGCTCACAGCCTCTTCCTCTTACCAATGAGCTCCACTTTTGTCTTGTGAGCCTGCTGTGACTTCAGTCCAGATGTTCCTGTGCCAAGAGAGAGAAACAAACATTGCAGAATCCAGATTTAGTGAAAAGCAAAGATACAGCCTCGGGCACGGCGTTGCAGGCGCCCTGGTTTGAATACCCAGTTCTTCCGTGAGGGCTTCAAACTGCGGTTGGATGGAAGCGAGTGCACAGAACTCTGTGGAGTTCCGTGTGTCACAGCCACGTTGGGAGGTCTGTGAGAAGCTGGAAAGCCTGTGCTGGGCCATGTGCTGCTTTTGCTGCTGCTTGTTTAAGTTTGTGCACTTCCATTCCAGACCTTCACCCTCTAAGTGCTGCAGCTCTTACCATGCTTTGCTGTTTGGCCATGAGTATTAACTTGGCCTGCTGGTGTGAGGAATCTCACTGTTACTAGATTGATTTCACGTGTTCAGCATTTTATAAAAGAAGGTGGGGTGCTGAGAAATGAATTCAGGGATGTCTGTGTGTCCCAAGTGAAGCCTGTCACTCAAAAACAAGAGTAGCAGAGAAATCTTCAGTATTGGGAGCACTGTGAAGTAATTTCTGCTAAACAATAGCTTACACCAGAGATTTCTGCAGTAGTACCAGTTGTAAGATATCCAGCATGAAAAGGGCTGCTGCCAGTTGCTTGACAGTGTGTGGGATGAATCAAATTCCTTAGTGTTACATATAACAGACTGAAGTCCCCGCTGCTGTGAGAGCTTCTTCAGCACAGCTGGCCCTGGGAAGGGCACAAACCGAGCTGCCCATCAACTGACAGGCAGGGCTCGTGCCCCTGGGTCTGCCTGCTCTCTACTGTAATGTGCAAGGACAGAGCTTTGGTTTTCCAGAGCACTTCAAATTAGCAGCAAGTTAGTGTACTGCTAAAACTTGGGAAGGAGAAAAGGGGTATTTGAAGGGTTTTGGAGGGAACTGTCCTACACTAGAAGCAGAAGGACTGTGTGTCCTGGGAAATCCTGTGATCCCTGTCCTCCTAGCCACGGGTCAGAGTGGATCCAGTCCCCTGCAAACGGAGTCTCCCCGGTGCTGCTTGTGCCGAAACTCCCCTGCGCAGCTCTGGGTGCATTTCCTAGGAACTGGGTCTTGCATTTCTCAACAGATGTGCTATTGTATCCATATTAAAATGTACAGAGAACCCTTCTAAGCTTTGTAGCTGATCACCTTCATATGTTTGGGCTGCCTTGCTGTGGAACAATACTGACATTGAGTGGTTGATTATAGTTGCCACTGTTGTGGGGCTATCCGGGAGATTTTGGAGGGGTTTAATGTTCAGCGCTGGCTACATTCACAACACGTTTAGTTGAAGTGGATTACAGCAATTGTGTCAAGGCTCCTTGATAAGAATGCTGTAAGAAAGGGAACCTGGGAGATGAAGTCGTGTCAAACTGTCGCTTTCTTGTTTATTCTGACTTCTCTGAATGTGTTTCCAACAGAAAATGATCCACAGCCTGTTTCTCATAAACTGCTCTGGGGATATATTCTTGGAGAAGCACTGGAAGAGCGTTGTGAGCCAGTCTGTGTGTGATTATTTCTTTGAAGCTCAGGAGAAAGCAATCGATGTTGAGAATGTGCCTCCTGTCATCTCCACGCCACATCACTACCTCATCAGCATCTACCGGGATAAAATCTTCTTTGTGTCTGTCATACAGACAGAGGTGCCACCGCTCTTTGTCATTGAGTTTCTGCACCGAGTAGCAGACACCTTCCAGGTCTGTCACCGTTCAGTCATTTTAAGCCTGATGTAATGCCAAGGGAACTTCTGCTTAAACCCCTTTGTTAAAGACAACAAACCCCCCTGTAGGTGACTCTCCCCTTGGCAAGTTTTAAATCAAGCACTGGTTTATGGAGTATGAAGGAAAAGAAGGACTAGTTTGTGGATCCCTTTGATTTATAGTTGCCAGTGCACGTGCACTAAAAGGCAAATCCCACTTTGTGTGTGCTGTCTGTTGCCTGTAAGCTTTCGTACCGCTCATGATATGTAGATGAAAAGGAGGAGCGTGCAGTCGCGAAACACTCTGTAGTGAAAGAGCTGCCAAACAGGAATCAGTTTTCAACCTGTTTCACAGATGCTGTAAATCAAGGAGCCTCTGTGAAGATGGAACATTGCCAAAAGATACAAGAGTGTTTTAACTGAAGATGTGTTCACGTTCCCAAGTGGAAGAACCTTTGGGACATACGTAGCAGTAAACCACATTACGGCAATGTCACTGTTCACCCTGCCTGTATTTCCATGCAGATGGAAATGTAACCCTAACATATGATGCCATCAGAGTATAGAAGCAGGTTACCAGTTTAGGCACTGAAATTCCTGGATAGATTGAAGGGTTTCTGTAAGAAACAAACCTTTGCAAAGCGTTCTAACAGGCATTAGAAATCCTGCCCTTTGTAATCTCTCATTTGTGTAGGATTACTTCGGCGAATGTTCCGAGACTGCAATTAAGGACAATGTAGTTATTGTGTATGAACTGCTAGAAGAAATGTTAGACAATGGCTTTCCACTGGCAACAGAATCCAACATACTGAAGGAGCTGATTAAGCCTCCCACGATTCTGCGCTCTGTCGTCAACTCCATCACAGGTACGAAAGAAGCACTTGCCAGCGGTGAGTGGCTGCGGACAGGGGACTGGTACACAGCTGGCCCTCAGCCTTGAGTAACTGAGGAGTACTGGAGAAGGTTATACATTTTATGAGACATCATTGTGGAAAGGTTTATAACAGGTATCTCATAGACTTTGCTGGCTGGGAAGGGAGAACATGAAGGGAAGCAAATAGCCTGGCCTCGGCCTCCTGTCCTCAGCCTCCTGCCTGCCCCCGTCACCATCAGCATCTGTCAGGTTTGGAGCTGGTTGCAGGCTGTTGTAAGTGGGTATGTCTTGCACTGACAGAGCCAGCTGTCTGTCAGCTGAGCTGCTGGAATCTGCTTGTCTGGCAGTCGGATGCAGAGGAGGGACAAGTGAGGTGTCACATGGGGGCAGAGATATGTGAGATGTTCTGGGCCTTGCCTCGGGAGAAGGGCAGTAGGTGGGCTGCAGGGCCACACACAGGCAGTGCTCCAAGGAGCCAGTCTTGGAGGTGGCACATGTGGGTTAATCTTTGAGTGGAAATCCCATCTGGTTTAATTTCTGGGTTTTTGGGGTGTGTGAAATGTGCTTTTTGGTGGCAGTAGTTACAAAAAAAATAGCTATGACATTAATGGACTAGATGCACTACTGTAAGTGGAATTAAGACTCCTGAAGCCAAGGATTGCAGCACCAAATCCTCTTGTTTCATCCAAAGCCTTCTTAGAATTCCCCAGGAGCCTAAAGCCCCTGCCCATGGCAGCCTGTGTCTTGTCCCTGCCAACAGCTCAGCAGCCTGTGGGCTCTGCCCTGACCTGAGGGAAGGGTTGCAGCTCGTTCCCCGGCCCACCCACCACCAGGCTGTGTAGAGCAGAGGGAGTTATTTCCCCTACACTGAGATTTCCAGTTCAATCAACTAAGCCCCTGGAGTGATTTTTTTCCCCTTCCTTTTTAAAGCATCAACATTTGCTTTATAACTCAGTAAGCTCAGGAGGCCCTTTTCTCACACTAGTATCAAGAACCAAGAGCTGAGGGTGACTAGGCCGGCAGAGGCAGTGGCATCACCGTGAGTGAGCCCAGAAGTTGAGTCAACAGGTCAGGGTCAGGATAGGGATCAGATGATAACAGGGTTATTGCAGCTCTGGGATTGCCAGGACTGTCCATCACGATGAGACAGGTCAAGCCAGGTCTGTGGGCCGGGACCTGGACGGATTCGGCCCGTGGTCGGGTGTCAACGTGGCTGCCGTGGTGCTGCGAGGTAGCTCAGATGAGCAGCAGGGGTGAGAGCCTCAGCCTAACAGCCCCCAAGCAAAGGGGATGGGAGCCCTCTCTAAGGCTTCTTCCAGGTCTCTGTACCAGCTCATAGCAGTGCATCAGCCCTGGAGGCAGGCAGCTAACAAACTCTTGGGGGGACGCGGGTTTAAGGCCCTCACACGGAGCTGTAGCGCCTCAAATTGCAGCAGTGAAATCCTTTGCAGGATCTGCCCCCACAGCAGCCTCCTGCTGACTTGAGCCTTGTGTTTTGGTGTGCAAAATGTAGTCTGACAACCCTAAGCACAGCCCTGTGCTGAAAGTGCAATTGATGTCACCTGACAAAGGAAACTGCGGCGTCCTGGGTGCTAGCCTGCAGTTCTCAGGGGCAAACCTCGCTCTGATTCTTTGTTTTGGCAGCTGAAACACTCCTCTTGTCATTAATTACTAATTTTGAGTTCCTTTCCATCTTTAAGGCAGCAGCAATGTGGGTGACACACTTCCTACTGGCCAGTTGTCCAACATTCCCTGGCGCAGAGCGGGGGTAAAATACACCAACAACGAAGCCTATTTTGATGTGGTGGAAGAAATTGATGCAATTATAGACAAATCAGGTAAGATGCCACACCAGCTGGGCTTTGTTTGTTGAATGTGTTTGCATGCAGCTGCCAGGGTTCAGACAGAAGACAGCCCAACTGCTTCTTTGCATGGTTTATGTACATTGAGTCTACACCCCCAAGAGAAAGAGCACCATTGAAAGTGATGTGCCCAAGTGTGTTTCTTCAGGTTACCTTAAAACAGGCCTATGCTGGAGGCTGCTTCAGGGACAGCCACAAGAAGTGTTCTGTACTTAAGTGCTTTCTGTTTGTATATGGGTTATTTCTTCAGAGAGGGAAAGGGAAAAAGAATAGTTGAAGTTTGAAACGTGATGAGAATTCTTTTGCCATTGCTCCTGCCAGCAGTTTACTGGGGGCCCTCAAATGAGCCAGGCAACAGTTTTCATTAGCTTCCTTCTGATAGCAGTGAGGGTCCACTGCAGAAGTCATGGCTACTCTGCTCTGCCCTGATCCCTTAGGGACTAGCAATGCAAGAACGTGCCTAACCTTCACTAGTGCTAGATAAGGTTGCTCCCTTAGAATAGGGATGTTCTCTTGTTTCACAGGGATATGGTGAAGAGCTTTCACCTGAAAGAAAACCCCTTCTCTTCAGGAAAAGTATTAACCCACAGTTTCTCCTTGACCAGCTCAGCAATAGTTTCTGCATATCTTTGAAAAGAACCTTTGCTTGTAGGGCTACTTAGTGCAGAGTCCTGCTCGTGCCTTTCTGTCAGTATAGAGCACTGAAGGAAAGGAGCCTTTCCAGAGTAAGGTGCTTGGTTATTCTTGCTTTGGGATTGGGGCTTTTTGCCATGGATTTATTTGTCATTGAGATCAATAAGTAATGCCACTGCTAGACAAGCCACGCTTACGAAAGCCAAGGTCAGCTGGAACTTTGTAGCACACACTTAGCTTTGATGTGCTTCAGCTTCCCTTTCAGCACCCTGAAAACTTGCTGGTTTTCAGGGGCCAGGGATCAAAGGGAGGAAGGTTCAGAGCTGACATATTCTGAAACTCTTCTTTGCTCACTGCTGGCAGCCAGTGCAAGTACATCCAGTACAAGTCCTGTGCAACAGCTGGCACAAGGAGCGTTAGCTGATTTAGGACAAGCTGTTTGCTCTGGCTAATGTGTTTTAGCAAGCTGCCCAGGCCACAGGTAACTGGAATGACCTTTCCTATCTGTGCCTGGCATGTTCACCAGTGTTGTGTAATGTCATCTGTGCCCTCTAGCTGCACTTCACAATGTTTGTTAGGCCCTTAACAGCAATGTTAAGTCAAGTGCCTTTCTTTCCCCCCCTGCCCAGGTTCCACAGTCTTTGCAGAAATCCAAGGCGTTATTGACTCCTGTATTAAGCTCTCAGGAATGCCAGATCTTTCTCTGTCTTTTATGGTAAGTTTGGCACGTCTTTGGCACGTTTAACTGCTCTGGATTTCTCAATGGGCAGAGTGGAACGATTTGAAGAGCAGAATCGCTCCTTCACAATATCACTTTTATGTCGCACTGGGGAAGCAGTCACAGTGCCTTTAGAAATACACTCACAGGAACTGCTGTGCCAGGTCACACCACAAACATCAGTGTATGTCACAGGCTGGGCCTAAGCAGCAGGAGTGCTGTGGGGTTGGGCAGGGAGCTGCTCCCTGACGTGCCTTACCGCTGCTTGCAGAACCCGCGGCTGCTGGACGACGTCAGCTTCCACCCCTGCATCCGCTTCAAGCGCTGGGAGGCCGAGCGAGTCCTTTCCTTCATTCCCCCCGACGGCAACTTCAGGCTCATCTCCTACCGCGTCAGCTCACAGAAGTACGTGGCCACTCAGCCCCCCTGGCTCAGCAACTGGGGCTTCCTCCTCCTCACATTGCGGGGCGTTGCCTTGTTGCTAGAACATCTCGGGTTTTGGGCTCCTCTGTTGCTCCCACCTCCCTAAAACAAGGAACCAGGGTTTTGTCAGTGAGCTGCTGATACTCAGCAACCATTTCCCAGTGGGACAGAGCACACGTGACAGTGCCACAGGGCTGTTCAGTCCTGGTCATTGTTGCTGCTGGCTGCTTTGTGGCAGAGCCTCTGCACACACAGAGGGCTCTGACCTTCATGAAAAGAATCAAGCTGCAGAGTCTAAACTGCAGAGGTTTGCAAACCAAGTCAGATTTGACTGGTGGCTGTTTGAGAGTTGGCTCAGGGAGATTACTTATATAACAAATGGGCAGATGGAGGGACTGAGATTGGGACAAGGGGAAGAAGAGCTTTTTTATTCTCCCCTGTGATTCTCTGCTAATAAAATCACTTCAGCAGTCATGTTGAAGAGCTGAGTGTCACTTTTCACTTTAGAAACAAGCTGGTTCTAACTTGAATACCTACCAGAAACACAAGAGCTATTTATGAGGAAGAGCTTTATTTCCCTGAGGAAAGACACAGCCAGGCTGCATTCAGCTGCTGTCTTCTCTTTCCAGCTTGGTGGCGATTCCTGTGTACGTGAAACACATGATCAGCTTTAAGGAAAACAGTTCTTCAGGAAGATTTGATGTTACCATTGGACCAAAACAGAACATGGGGAAAACAGTAGAAGGAGTTGTCATGACAGTTCACATGCCAAAGGCTGTGCTGAACATGAACCTCACCGCTACCCAGGGCAGCTACACGTTTGACCCGGTTACAAAAGTAAGTCTTTGCTTTTTACTCACATAAATACCTGAGCTGATGACAGCACAAGTCCTTCCACACTGAGCAGAAAACTTCCCCTTCAGCATGTTCATGAATTAAAAACTTCTCTTAAACATGTACTTCTTCAAGCCTAGATACACACCAGGTGTGATTTCTGGTTTAATCCATCTCCTTTCCCTTTCCTTCCTCTCTCATCCTCTGCTCTTTCACCCTCCCCAGTAGTTTTCTTTGGTGGATGCAGCAGCATTTCACTGGTGATTTCAGCTGTGGCATGTTCTGTTCTTTAAAACACATCTGGAGAAAGTGCAGTACACTTGACAGTAGCAGCCAGGAAAACAGGGAGCAGGTAAGGAAAAGAAAGCTTCTAAAAGGTTATGCCTGAAGTCATGGAGGAAGGAAAGCAAAGAGTCTGAAAAACTTTGTCTGGGGAGTCTTGCTTTCTCGCCTCTGAGTTGGGATTTGAGACCTGAATCTCCTGAAGCTTTTCAGTGCTGAAATGCAGCCTGAACAGAACCATTGTGCTGGCACTAACTCCCTGCTCTGAGCTTTTTGCTGCCCTTGGAACACCACAGGCAGCAATTGATTTGTGAAAGAAGTGAAAACTCTCCAAGTAACATTTTGTTTCAAAAAGAACAGACCTTGATCTTCTGAAAACAAAACCCAAACCACTGGAAGTCTCCTTTCCTCTCAGCAGAAATAAACTGTGCTCAGCTTTTATCCATTTGGTGGATTGTAAAGGCCAAAGACTGTAGAAGTGAAGGGGAGCTGAGGTTTTTCTGCATTTGTCAACAATGTTCAGCTTCTGGTCATTTTCAGTTTATTCAGTGGGAAACAAGTGACCCCCAGCAAAGTTACTGCAGGTCCAGTGTCCCCTTTTGCTTTGTGCTCTGCTCCTGTCCCCCTCATGCTCCTGTTGAAGTTGTCACAGTCTTTGTGCTGGTTACTCTCTTTGCTCTGTGGATGTAGCTGACCCAGGCTGAGGACAGCGACCATCACTATCACTAAGAGAACAAGGTGTATTGCAGGCACAAACCAAGTGAGGAATGCTGATGGGGCAAAATAACTGCTGGGGAAGAAAAAGACACCACAGCTGCATGAGCCCAGCCACGGGATAATTCTCTGGGCTACCAGGCTACTTGCTGTACCCAGCCTGCAAAATGAAAGCTTGACATGAACTTGACCTCACAGGTCATTTCCCAGAAAGCTACTGCTATGATTGTCTCTTTTCTGACAAGGTTTTAACGTGGGACGTTGGCAAAATTACCCCTCAAAAGCTACCAAACCTGAAGGGCATCGTGAACCTGCAGTCTGGAGCCCCCAAGCCAGAGGAGAACCCGAGTTTAAACATCCAGTTTAAGATACAGCAGCTGGCAATTTCAGGTGAGTGAGGTTTTTCTTGCTCCATGAAATGGGTACTGAGGGAACGAGCAGCAGCACCAAGTGAAGTGGGAAACAATCTTCAGATGCTGGTCTGAAGTCAGCTGGGTCCAAAAGGCTGAAGTGTGATTTACCAAAATGTGAGAGGTCTGGCAGACTTCCTTGCTGGGAATTGTCAGTTCCCCATTGTTTTGCTACACAAAGACTGTGAGGAGTGCACAGAAGAGTGGATTTTTCATTGTTGACTTGTGCCTGAAACATGTGATTCGATCCTTTTAGTGAAGAGTGATGGACAATGATTTAGCACGCTGCTCTTCACTTGCTGTAGCCTTGTACCACTAAAGCCCCTTCTGGTGGTGAAAACAACCCCCATTAATTTTAAAGAATGCCCTTCTTATCCTTTCCCTCTGGAGCTGGTTAGTTTTTCATCTCCCAAACAACCTGCAGGTCAAGTCAGAACAAGGTCTATAAGGTAAGTGCAAAAGTAGATTTAAAGCAAGCACAGCCTCAGCCTGCCAACATTTACATCCTGGGAGTTGTCTGTGTGTAAAAGGCGCTGCAAAAGAAGCAGATTAAGACCCTGAGAGAGCATTTGGAGAGGAGGAGGATGACTGCAGGTAGTAGATGAGAAGCAGCAGCAGTACATGCAGCACCTTTCTAGGTGGGCACGAGGTTCTGGGCCTGTTGCTTCCTGGCCTGCTTTGCTGAGTCAACAGTGGTCAGCCCTTGGGGAAGGACAGCAGGACTGGCAGGAGCCCTAGCACTCTGCTTTCAACTCTGCCCTTGCTTTTGTCTCTTTCAGGGCTGAAAGTGAATCGCCTAGACATGTATGGAGAGAAGTACAAGCCTTTTAAAGGTGTCAAATACGTTACAAAAGCAGGGAAATTCCAAGTCAGGACATGAGAAGATGCTCCACTTCTACACCAGGAAATTCCCCTTGAAAGGAACAAAACAAAAACTCCACAGCTTAGTGACTTATGTTGCTATTGATTAGGTGCCAGTTAATTAATAGACACCGATTAGTTTGGGATCATTTGTGCACAGCAGCTCTTCAGATGAAAGCGTAGCTTAGTTTTTCTTAATCTGGCTTTACAAACAAGGTACTTTTTTTGTACTACACCTTCACTGTTTTTGTACTGGATCCTTGTGCCACTGGGTAGCTCGTTATGGGGGAGCCACAAAACGTTGCCAACACTACACTGCCAGTCACATACCAAAGCCCAGAGGCCGAGCACACGACGGAGCCCGGACAGCTCGCCACAACAGTCCTGAGGGGGCACATTTTGCTGCTGCAGCCACCTGCAGAGAGAGCTCAGCTGTCCTCAGAGCCAGCCACAGCTGGCAGTGTCCCAGGAGCCTGCAGACAGCAGCAGGGAGAGGGGCAGGGGAACCCAGGGGCCTGGGACATAGCAAATGTCACTCCCAAGAGCGAGCTTCTGGTGAAGAAGGAAAAACAAACCCTTTCCTCATTGTTTACAAGAAATGGCCTTTCTTAAGAAGCATTTGCCTTAATCAGCTTTCATTTGTGCCACCTGCAGATGAGCTGGTAAACACAACACTCTGCATTGAATCTGGGAGGTGATTGTTGCTTCAGGAAACCCACTTTCTTTCCATTCAGTCTCATCATCGCCACCATTCTTTGTAAGAACACGGTTGCAGAGAGTGAGACCTATTTTTTATGTGAAGCCTTTGCTTTGGTTTAGATGTTCCACTTGTCCAAAGTGGATGCCACCAGGTCTGTGCCACGTGGACACTGGAGCGTAGCTGTTTAGGTAGCACAATAGAAGTGTCAAGTGTATTTAATGGTTGTGTGCTTTAATGTTATGAAATAAAGGGAACTCTACTGCAAAGATGCCTTCTCTTGCCAACTGTCTGTGCCACTGTGAAGTGCTCTGAGGCAGGAGACACCTGATACACAATTAAACCATGACTTTGCTGCATCTTCAGGAGCAGGGCAGGTGAGCTCCCTTTCACATTGCTGATTTTTAAATGCAAGACAAGGTTTAGATTATAACATGATGATGCAAAGCTGACCTTACACACCAGCATACACTTGTTATCTCTGAACCAATTCATCATGCTTCAAACCACACATTTGGTCAGTACACAGTAGGCTGAGAAACCCAAGCTGAGAATTAAGGATGGAGGAGAGACTGAGGAACCTTGGTTTGGTTCTAATCTGTTTGGCTTATAAATCAATGAAGAGGTGCTGGCTTCAGTTCTTCATCTGAAGCAAAGGCATCCAGTAGCCAAACTTTAAAATACTGGGACAAAACAAAAAATGACCCAGTCTGAATAAAGGAGGGGGAAGCCATCTGAATGCTGGCAGCAAGCCAGGAAGAAAAGACACGAGCCTGTGTTTGCTATTGGAAGCATCAGTGGGGTAAACCTGGCCACAAGCATTTTGCCTTCCTGAAGTTACAGTAGATTAGTGTAGCTAAAACAGCACTTTGAAGAAGCAGCAGCTCCAAGCCAGCCTGGTGTTTGTGTAGACACAGCCCTGGGTATGAAAAGCTACTAACCTTCTGTGGTCCACCCTTTCCAACTGGAGAAAGAGCCGTGAATTCATTACTCGTCCCGCAGTTCCGCTCCACGTTTTGGCAAACAACGTCCTTTGGTGACCAGTTTTACTGGGAGGCCTCCTCTTCAGATATAACTGATCACATCCCAGGCTTAAGTCTGAGTAGGTGGAGCTGCTCTCTGCATTATCAGCCTGGAAACGCAGCAACATCTCCTTTCAGAGCTGGGACCACCACTGATAGAGAACACAGTGTCACAGCAAAGCTGCCTGGCCTCAGCACCGGGGAAGCACACACAGAGCTGCTGTGGCAAAGCTCTGCTCTATGCTTCACAGCACAGCCCCAGAAGGCACTGCCAGCAAGGATCACACTCACCTGGTAGGAAACCACCCTGAGCAGCAGTATGGTTCTCAGGACATGATGGTGGGTGTGTGAGGCTCACACCCATTGCTGTCAGTGCACTGGCTCCTGCCATTCCTCCAAACACAGCTGCAGCATCTGCCAAAGAGGGAACTGTGCTCATATTCTCCCTGTTAAAAGAGAAGAGCTGCACCAGCAGGTACCTGTATGAATAGTCCAGCTTCAGGAACGAGCACGTCAGCACTGAGGGATTAAGGACTGACAGCACTGGATCTCCCCTTCTCCAGGTGTCCAGCCCTGGGAGTGCTGACAAAGGTGACTGTCTCGGGTTCCCCTCCTCTCTCAGATGTGGAGAGAGCTGTGTGAACAGTATGAAATCTGCATTTCACCTGTGATCACCAAATCCCTTCCAGAACTGTGGGACTCTGTTCAGTCCTACAGCACCAATAAACATTGGTTCCACAAAGAACATGATGTGTGCTGGCAGGAATTGGTAGTGAGAAGGAGTATTTACAAGAGGTTCTTACCAGGAGGGAAACAGGACAGTGATTCCATGCCAATCACCCTTGCATTCAGCTTGGGAAGTGAAATTCAGACAGAGGAGGTGTTGGCCAGAGTAGCACTTCCGTGACACGATCAGGCAAATCCCATTTCAAGTTTCCAGCACCTCTTTTAGTGCTGCTAGAACAGATGACCATCAGGCCTCTGGAGAAACTCTTGTCTTCTCCCACAGCTTCCAATAAGCTCTTTAATTACTGGGTTTTACAGGCACAACAGACAGAAACAACTTGTTTTAATCTTATCTTCTTTGAATACATAGAAAGACCTGCTCTCTAGCTTTAGCATTGCTGCTGCTTCACCTTCCTGCTCTTGTCCTGGTGTTTTATTCACTGCTCTGTTACCACAAACACCCACAGTCTGGCATTTGTACAAATGCATTTTATTGGTTTAACAGAACCAAAGGAAGGTTGAAAACATCAGACTATACAGTACATTTTGGTTTATAAACAAAGTCTTCATAGTGGTGAAACATTTTTAAGTGACATTAATGGTCTTTCTTTTTTCTCCAAAGTTTTGCTGCATTTCAGGTCTGAAGACCAATAGTGTTCAAAAATAAAGCAGTAATTGCATAAGGTGGACAAGTGTCTCAGCCCCTACAAAACAGTTCAAGAACTCAGAGCAAACACTCTGGAAGAATATCAAAGGCCACCGTGATTCGTAACTTTCCTGCAGACATTCCTTAACAAACACAAAGTGATCTTTGGCATAAACAATATGTATTAAAGGCATTAGGAATATTGCATTTATATCAGTCAAGCAACTAAACAGTGATGCTAAAGAAAAGAAAATCTCACAGAGAAGCCTGGATTGGGGGGCAGGAGATGTGAAGAACAGAGAAGTAATGCAGGAAGACTACTTAGAAAATCCCTTAAAAAGAACCCCTACTTCTTCAGTGCTGTTTACTATTAAATAGAAATTACTACATTACAATTCTGTTAAAGATCTGGCATAAACCAGCCCAATGCAAGACATTCAGGTTAAGGCTCTGGCATGCCTTCCTTCCCCCTCTTACAGGGAACTGCAGAAGAGAACGGTAGGGAAGGATCCCAAGTACCAGGTATGTCGTAATACCCAGACAGGAGGAGTGAGTTAAGGACAAACACGTGCTTTCTCTTGCTAAGGTCAGTTTGAGGCAGATGCATTGCTATCAGTTTAAGTTCCCTTTTTAGACAACAGTGCAATGAAGTGGTGGGTGGAGGGGACAAAGTCCAAGTGCAGAAGTGCTGCAGGCAGGTGAAGGGCCTCTGGCCCCGTTGTGTGTCTCCTCCTTGGAGCTGTTCAGACTGAGCAGTTTCTCCTCAAGGGCACTTCTGGGAAAGGTGGTTTTTGATCACACAACAATTTTGGGCAAATTAGGAGGGCAGCACGAGGCCAGTGCTGAGCTGGGCAGAAGTCTCCAAGTGTTCCTTGCAAATGTGCAGAGGCTCATTCTAAAACAGTCTTTCTCTTTCTCTGGGAAATGCCAGAAGAGAGCATGGAGCAACAGAAAGAGAGCTTGTGTGTGTGTGTGTGTACACATCCATATATACACACATGAAGGTATGTTCACTTATGGAAGGATAAAAGCATCTCAAGATTATTTGGAGGGAGGAGGGGGCAGATTTTGTGTTGTGGCTTCTTTTTATTGTGGCATTGCTTGGGCTTTTTTGAAGACACAGAAACACTTTGTTCCATTCACTAGAACCCGAAAAAAAAGACTTTGAGCCTCCAAATGTCCAAACAAGTACAAATCTCCCAGTACATTTAGCACTGGGAACCACTGCTTGCTGGGAGCCACCAGACTACCTAAAAAGGGGTTTGTGTCCCTGCAGTGGGTGGATTTCCAAAAGCTTAGGCATTGTTGTAAAGAAAGGCAGTGAGGCAAATGCTCCTTCTTAACTGGGTAACTTTGTCTTTTAATTTCCACCTTGAGTGGCTGGAATAGCATTAGATAAGGGAGAGGGAGAGAAAAGAATAACTGCATGTGCTCATTTGGTTTTCACAAGGAAAAGAGCCAGCACGTGGCATTTGCTGGTCCTGGACATGCAGCTTGCTTAAGAGAACTGGGATTTTTCAGCACAATCCATTACTGAACTGAGCAATAAGGAAAGAGTTCTGTGGTTTAAGGTCTCCAGCCATGAGGCTCGAGCTGCCAACAGTGTGTCAACTAACATCCACTGCAAAGCATCTCAGTACAGGACAAGAGCTCTAGAATGCCTGCCTATGGGGTGACAGCTCCAGTTTTTGTTAAAGGACCATTGCCAGGCAAAAACCCAACATAAAAGGAAAAGGATCATTTCAGACAGGGAAACAATTCCCAGTTTAACTGTCCTGCTGCCTCTCTTCCCCCTTTTAACTAAAAAACCCTAACATCCCATCATTTCTGCGTGGTTTAAGAACAGCCAGCTCAAACCCTGTTGAAAAGCTGAATGTTTCTACATCAATGATTGTCCCTACAAACTGCCAGGTAACCAATAGCATCCTAAACTCTCCCCACAAGCTTACAGTGAGGTCCACGTTTTGCATCATCGCATGGAAACTGCCGGGATACACAGTGCATAACTGAAATGTGCTTCTGGGAGTACAGAGCTCATGGAGAGAGTTTTCAAAAGACAAAGAAGAAAACCAAAAAGGATAAGAACTGTCTACTGTTGGAAGCAATGCTGAGGTGTTGTTTGGAACCAAATGCATTTCCAAGACACTTGAAATGCATTCTCTTGTCATTCATACCCTTAGAATGGGGCATCAGCACAAGCTAGTCTTAAGCTCATGTATACAGCACCTTTTGCTGTTGATACATCTCTTCTGTTTCAAAGAAAGAAAAAGGCATTTTATGTTACAGAAGACAACACCCACGTGGCAACTGTTTACTGATACCACGGGGTCTTTCTGACCCAGCGAAGAGTGAATCCGGCGTCTGTTCTTATCTTAATGGATGCTGCTTCAGCTTCTCTCACAGTTTCCTTCACAGACTGCATGAGATTCTGGGCATTATGAACCAACATCTCAGTTGCCTGTCAAGAACACAGTAAAAAATCCCAAGTATTAGTAAGCACCAGCTCGAGGACAGCAAGGTGGAAACCCACCGAGGACTTCAGGTACCAGCACCTGAAGGCAGCTTATCACTGACTTCAGCGATGAAACAAGAGCCTCTGGGAAGCACCACTCGCACTTAAATTGACCTTCCCGTTTCTCCCTGCGTATTTGTGCAAAATCTCAGTCAAGGCACAGTGTCTCAGAAGCCTCAATCGCGGCATGCCGCCGCAAGCCTGTGCTTGGAAGCACACGGGGCAGCCGGGCGAGTGCCGCCGCGGTTCCTCCCGGCTCGGCCAGCGGGGGCCGCTGCAGGGCTGGCGCGGAGGCTGCCCTTGCAACGGGTCGCTCAGCGAGTTGCTCGGGGAGGCTTTTTAAGAAGCATCGGGGAGGCTTTTTAGGAAGCATCGAGGCTCCTCTATTAAACTGTAGCTTCTCAGGCAGACAGCGGGGTGCTACACTCCAGCTCACTGAACAGCCGAGGTGAGCTCCCAAGCACAGAGACTTCCCAGAACACGTTCCAGAGTACACCGTGGCTGGTTTTCCCCACGGAGCTGATGGATTCCACCCGACCACCCACTTTTGCCCCTCTTACCTGCTCCGACTCCTCATCGCTGATATTGGTTCTGCCCAGCATGGTGGCTTTGACAGTGGAGAGGATCTTCAGTTGTGTACTGATGGTTGGGATTCGCTCACAGACCTAAGGAAGGGGGATAAAACCCACTCCACATTGTGAAACAGAGCCCATACCTTACCTATTGCTTTTTCAGATGAGCTGCTTTGTTCTGGTTTTGCATTAGGTAAGGAACAGGCATAGAGGACATCTTCTAACCTTCAAGACTTTTGGGCAGATATTGGTAGGATACTTGAACCTTATGTTACTTGCTTTGGGAGTTACTTGCTTTCCTTTCCTCCAGACATTCCCCAAAGGTCTCCTTGGTTAGGAATGGGATGATGTATCTTTGGCTGAGACTGAAACACTAAGGACTGTTACATTTCTGCAACTGCTCTGACACAGAGGGAAATGGGAAGCAATGCAGCCTTCAGACAGACCAGCGTTCCTAAGCATGGTATTCTTCACAACCTCTTAGGCACTAGCATCTTCCACTCACCTGGAAGCAAACCCTGACTGCATACAGAGCCCTGGGATGTGAAAGCAGGCACAGAACCTGACAAATCTTTACAAGCCAAGGGAAGACACACATGATTCAGTGCCACAGCCCCCGTGCTCACCCACACTAAGAGAGGAAAAACCAAGCCCTTGAGGTATTGACAAGGGAACTCGTTACCTGCAAGAGGTTTGTCCTGATGCGCTTGTCAGTGCACTGCTTTGCCACCTCCTTGGCCAGGCGAGTGACTTCATCTGATGCCTTGGCAATATCCTTGGCACACTGGATGAGGGCACGTTTGTTCCCGCTGCCGCCCCTCACCAGGCGCGACATCTCGGCCATCAGCAGCGCCATGCGCTTGGCAGCAGCAATGATGTCGTTACCCTGCGGGGCACAACACCAGTCAGCCTGCGCCCCGGGCAGAAGCCGCACACAAGGCAGGGCTGCGTGGCAGTCTGCACGTGGGGAGCAACCCTGTCAGGAAGCTAAGGATGGAAGAACCACTGGTGAGCACAGAGGAGGTTTCCTCAAGGAACAGGGCAGGTTCCTACACGGATTATACTGTTCTGACACTCGGCTTCCTAATGCTCAGGGGGAAAAAAGTCAGCTTCAAACTGGAAAAGAAGTGGTAAAGTGTTAGTCTGTCCATGGAAAGGCAGTGATTGCTCTGCTGGCTAGGTTTTAAGATAAAGCATGTCATTAGTGATTGAAATTCCAGATTCTCCCCAAAAAAAAAAGGCTTTTCAATTAAAAAACGTGTGCTAAATAGCTCATTAAACCAAATAGCACCAACTCACTTCAGCAGTGTAGCCCTAAGAACTGAGCATCACATTCCCAGTGGCATGTGAAGTGGAAGTTGCCAAAGCACCAGCTCTGCCGCTATAACGCTGAAGGATAAAGGGAAGAGGATCTGTAACATCTGTAAACGCTGTCACAGGGAATGTGGAAGTGAGAGGCAACTATTACTTGTTTTTCCCCTGAAAATAAATGTTCCTTTTGGACAGAATCTCCCCCTTTTCAAACAAAGCTTCCAGGAGAGAACACGGTCATTCCAAAAAACAACCCACTGCTCATTGGTGACACTGAAAGCCACATTTCTTCTAACATCAAAGTTACAGTCACAGAAATACTTCTGAGCAAGATCTGAAACTTGTGAATGGAGTGTGAGAGAGCAAAACCATTGCTCATACGTTGTTCCAGAGGGAACCCCAGTGCAAGCAAGAGCTGACCTACACGGTTAGTTGTTAGTCGTCTGTTAGCATCTTTAGATTCACCTTTGTAGACAAAGTTGTTAGACAAAAGTGAACTCTTTGGTGCCACGAAGCATTCCTGGTGTGTGGGTGAAGTGTTAGCAGGGTGAGTTTCAGTATTAGCACACGCTTTCCTCTGTGTAATCCCACAACTCACGGCCAATGAAGCTGGGAGCAGAGAGTACAGAGTGAGAACCCAGCAAATGGCTCGTCTGGCCCTGGGCACACACTCCCATCACTCACTATGAGCAAATTCAAGGAGGTACCCCAGGTGTTTTACAGATACAGGTGACACAACAAGCTGAAACATGTGTTACCATGACCTAAGAGCTGAACAGGTTGCTTGCACAACCAGCTAGGACACAAGTGACATAACACAAAGCTCTTCCATGTTTTCACATAGAAGGATGGAGTAACGAGGACCAGTGTGATTTACGAAGCCCTCTAACAAGTTATCCAAGCACCAGAATCTGAAAAGGACAAGAACATTTTAAACCCCTCTTTATTAGAACAGTTTAGTGCATCTGTCTTTGTGTATATACACACACACACACACCCCCCCCAGCCTTTGCTTGTTATGGGACACCAACCTTACTTGTTTTGCAGCATGCTACAAAGTGCCCAGTCCCGCAAACATTTGTGCTCAGACAGAAGAGACAGGCTGCCTGTGAATGTCTGAACCACTGTGGGTTAAGATTTCCACTGGTTTCATTTAAACACAATCCCAATTCAGCAGCTAACAGCATTCAGTGCAGCTTCTTCAAAACCAGAATTCTCTCCAGACCAGCAGGAAGCAAAGCAGCCAAGTGCAAGCCAGCAGCCAGCCAGGCCTCTTCCATGAACACTGCCACACAAAGCCATTCCTTGTTGGAAGGTTTTTGAACTGATGGCATCAATGGAGGCAAAGCACAATAGACACCTGAAATGACTTCTTGAATGCTGTGTACTCTACTGGATCCAGAAGTCATTAAGAAACCATTAACTATGGCTTCCCAGGTAGCCCAAGGGAGTGAAAAACAGAAGAGGGAGGGAAGACAATCCCTATTACAATCTGAAAACTGCCATAACAAAGAAGAACGAGGCAGATGCAAAGGGAGAGGAAGGTTTTGCAGATTAATAAGTGACCCAAATCAAGCTCCAATCCAGCACTGACAAACAGATCTAGCAAACTTGTGAAGACACTCCCAGTCCTTCAAATGAAGTGCAGACACACTTATTCATTCAGAATGGCCGGGCCCAGCAGGGATCAAGAGTGATGCAAATGTGTCAGCGTTCCAAATGGCTGGGATGCACACGGATCAGGCCCCGGGGAGACTCAGGAGTACCTTACTAGACCACTTGGTTGCTTCCCGATGTAGAGACTGAGCAGCAGCCAGAATGGGCTGGTTAACAGGCTGATTGGTTGGCATTAACAGCAGCTCAGGCTCGTAATCATCTTCAATGTCAGAGGGGAGAGTGAATTCAACATCTGCATCATCCTCCTCATCTACATCTACACCAGCCTCAGCCGCTTCGTTAATCACAGTCACATCAGGCTTTGCAGGTGGCAGCAAGGGTGGAGAAACAGGGGACAGTTAGTACAAGAAGCAGAATTTGGTATAAGAGCATGAACTGAGTTGTTTGAGGGACCAAAACATCCTCTTGATCTCTCGGGATCTGGCAAGGCAGCTCTAGGATCCAGTCAGAGGGAGGAGGGGAAGGAATACAAGATTAGCAGCAGGAAACAAACTTTTCACCTGTGAACCAGTTACCAAAACAGTAAGGAGTTACAAAGCAAAGATGCAGCAATGTTTTCCATGGAAGCATCCAGTTCATACAGACAGAGGCTGACTAGCACAACAACATCTTTCTGGCAAGACAATGGTGAAATGAATGGGTTGTCTGTTTCGTGCTGGCCATTTGGGCTGCATGGAAGCAGGCAGAGCAGCTGATGACAGCAGCATTAGTGCAGAGAAAAGGCTTTGCTATGAAGCCCTTTCACATATGTAATGAGAGCAGCGGGATCACAGAAAAACCACTGACACTGCTTGCTGTAGAGTAAAAACAAAACAAGGTGGGATGGGAGACGTCGTAGAAGTGAGTACTGAAGTACTGCAGGTAACATGAAAAAGAACACAGCTGGGTTACAATAGGAGGTGATACTGATGTTATGAATGATGTGAATATTACAGTTCTTCACAAAGACTGAAACAGAATTAGTAGAGTAAGAGGGTTATGAAGCATATGACGCTGTTTTGCCACAATATGTTGTCTCCATTACCTTCAAAAAAAGAGAAGAAAGAGGATTCAAGCAAATACCTTGTGTAAGAGGTAAGTGGTAGAGCAATACAGGCAGTTATAATACAGCACCATTCCAGTATAAAGCTGTTCTGCAAGTTTTCTCACTGTATTTGCTTGACTAAAGCCAAGCATGATGAAAGTCAAACCAGCCTCTACCAAAAGCTATGTGTTTTCTACTGTGTTTTCCTTAAGATTTGACCTTTTATGGAAAACTCAAACACTGAAGTTATGGAAGGAAGTTGTAACTTTTCTACACTGCCAAAGACCACTTTCATTTGAATCTTAATCCACTCAAAAGTTTCCAAACATCCCTCATTCTGTGATTTACCCAAATGAGAGGGGAAGGCAGGGAAAGCTAAAGCAACAGACAGGGTTTGGTCTGTGCTCCGTGAGAAAAAGGGAGTCTCTCAAAGCCCAGAACCCACTCAGTGAAGAGGCTTTTGTAAAGAAGGAGAAAAAACCAAATGGATAGTAAATCTTACAAGAATGAAGAATCAACATTTTTTAGAGGCCAAGTGCTTGTTGATAAACACACACCCTGTAAGGTTAACACATGGTAAGTAGATTACTGTAATTGGGCAAAAAACAAAGGCAGTTGACACAGTCTGTTGTGAGTTAGCATCAGCAAGACCTTATGTTTGTCTTTCTAGGACTTGTCTTTGACAGTCCTCAGTAGCACTGTCCATCCATCCCTCTAGGTCACAAAAAGGTCTTTAAAACTTCTTCTTCCAAAATACACTGTCAGAGTGACTGTGCTGTTTTGGCCTCAAATTAAGACAACAGCAATGAAAAGTATTACCCACTGTGTGTTCAGTTACTCATTTGGGGATTCAAACATCAAAACAACACTTCCAGGAAGCTGAAATTAAGGCTTTTGGCCTCAAAATTACCTTCCAAGATGACTAACACATCCCAGTACTATCCCTTTAGAAGGACAAATGTGTATTGGGTGTATCCAGAAGCATGGAGGAAACAATTTCTCGTTTTATGGGAGAGATTTGCAGGACTTCTTTTGTGTTTTATCTGGCCTTCCAAAAGTGATGCTCCTCGAGCACAAAGCACTGACATTGGTTGTGTAAGCTATAAAAGTTGATCTGCTCAATCACCATCTGATTTGGAGGAGAAAAAAGCCAAAATCTGACTTTTAACTTATACCTGCAGAGGCCCACATGTCAGCAGTTCTTACTCAGCTGCTGCTAAAGGGAAAATGTAGCTCTTGGGGGGGGAAAAAAGGGGGAAAGCAAAACAAGCTGTATTAGCATTTATTAGACTGACAAGTACACACTGGCTTGTCAGAGCATTCAAATAGTAAGGAAATGAAGGATTTTGGCCTTGACAGTGAGTGTGACTCACTGCAAAAAAGAATGAGACCAAGCCATCTATATATGGTCACTATTCCAATCATAAATGCTTCTTCCAGAATTGAAACAAACCAGCTCATGGTCCCTGCAGCTGACCATCTGCAACATCCATACACACTTTTCAAAGTCACTTCAATAGAGCAATCAGCTTGTCAGCCTACAAAGGCCACTAGTGGCTCTCTGGGCAACACTAGCATCAAGGATCACAAGCTGCTTAGCATACAAGGCATGTTTGTGTTCACACAGTTATGTTAATAAAGCATTCCTGCAATCCTGAGTATTAGAACAGCTGGCACTAGCTCATTCTAAACTTGAAAGGGTTTCTAATTCCTCCCACAGCAGTGTTTTTACTATTTGGTCTATAAAAGACTTCCTCTGTCCTTGAGACAACCAACTTTGGAACAAACACACCAATTCTAAAAGAAATAGATGAATATTCCTTCCAACACAGGACATGTAGCAACCCCTTACCTTGCTGGACCACTTCCTGGCTTCATCGTGCAACTGCCTGGCTGCCATCATCATGGGCTGATTAATAGCTTCTCCTGCTTTCTGCTCTGGGAACTCTTCATCTTTTTCTTCAGGGGGTGGTGGTCTGGGTGGGGGAACCTCACCTTCTGGAAGGGGTGGTTTTGGAGGAGCGAGCTCATCAGTCAGCTGAGAAAGGGAAAAGCCTCACTCAGTGCAATGAAACAATAGAGAAGCTGAGCACAGGATGGTGTCACAGCAAGACACGATGGCATGACCCTCATGCCTGTTTCCAGTTATTCAAGTGCACTCTCCTGAACAAAAATGCCAGGTTTTAATCTCTTCTTTTAAAAGCTGGATTGGTACTTTTTAGACTTAAAACTACTTGCATGCATGGCTGGCCAGACAATGCATTTTCTTTCTAAGGAATAAAAATATACTCAAGTAATTTTAGTGTGCAATCCACATGTCAGAGACAACTGTGTATTGTATTACTAACAATGCTGAACTTACATGAAGCTGCTCAAGGTCAGGAGGAGGAGGGGGAAAATCTGGTTCCTGAGGCTGGAAGGCTTCTCTGACTTTGGCCACAGCTCCCAGAATTCTGTATCCAGAATCCAAGAAACTCTTCTGTAAACCTGAACAAAAATCCCATCACCAGTTTAATGGCATTCTGGAATGTTTGGAACTGAAGCACTACACCAAAAAATCATTTCTGTAACAGATTGTGACATGGACACTTACATCTGTGGGGGGAAAAAGGTGTTTACCAAGATGTTTACAGTGGATTTCCATGCTTGAAGTGTGTCACAGGCAACACACAAAATAAAGCCTAGGCTGTGTAATGGTCACTACCAACAGTCAAAGTAATTCCCCAAACGACTTTTAGAATATAAGAAATTGTGTAGTATTTTCTTATGTAAGGTGGTACAACTGACAGCCAGTAACAAACACTGCTAGTCAAGCTCATGAAATCACACCATCAGCTGCAATCACAAATCCTTTTCCCTCCTTGAACACGTCTTTGACATCATCTTCAGCCAGTAACAAAACCTCACATTTGAAACCAGATGACTGAATCCTTACCAGGATCTGAAATGTTTCCTGCCACAGCTTTAGCATCCATTACCATGGGTGATATAGTTTTGCTTAGCTCATCAGAGGCTGCTTTAACAGCTTCCCGGAATTTAGGGTCTTCTGAGTTTTCAACCTCCCGTTTTGCTACCAGTAGGATGCGGTTTGCTCGTCTGGCGATGCTGGTGGCACCAGCTACCAGCATCTGGGGCTGCATGTTGGCCATGGCAACTTTACATTTATCTAGATCTTTCTTGATAGCCTCTTCTGATGCATCCAACAGAGATTTAGTATCGATGGCTTCATCCACCAAGCCTAGAACGAAAGTTAAAACACACTCGTATTCTAGTTTCACCTGTGGAAAGGGATAGCTGGTGTTCATTTCCAAACTGGGTGGTGAGGAGGAGCAGAAAGGGGCATGGAAACCACACCAAATGTATTATTACTGCAGTTTCACTTCTGATTATGTAGTGCCTCTGTCACAGTAACTGTGGTCAAGCTTGCTCCTACTAATGCTCTTACTCATCTACTGTGGGGCATTGCTCGAGTCCAGAATTGGCTTACACAGGATCCACAGCAGAGACTCCTTCCTCCCACCACATTTCCTTAAGCAAAATCAGTGCTTTTTGTACCTCTCCCATACATTAAAAAATATATCCCTCTGGCTGTGCTTTCACTTAAGGGTGACACATAGTTACAAGGCAGTAACATTTTAAATGCCCCCACTGCAATGATGGGGATGGAGGAGGAGGTAGTACAGAGGCAGCAGAGGAGCAGGCCAGTGCAAAGGACCTGCACTTCAGGACTGAAACACTTGTCTCAGTGGGAGTCAGTAGATCAGTAGCTTTGCTTTACTCACTGCTTTCATCAAAGCTGTTACACCCATTTGAATATGTTTTCTTAGCCCTACTTAATTATTTGTTCCCATTTAACATGTCAAGTTTATGCAGAGAAAACCTCAAGGTGCTACAGTGTTATACTGCTAGAAGAGCAATCACAATTAAAAGTAATGGCATTGTGGTTTCCTAACAAGAGAACTAAAGCCCAATTTGCTGCCCTGCATCTCAAATTGACCACATATGAAGCCACCTTTTTCTTATGCTGTACCATATACATACTACTGGAGCAAGAAAGGAGATTCTCACTTCCCTTACTTGTAACCAGCCACTACTCTGATCCACGTTTCATCAGTCCAAACAGAATGGGGAAAAGCTAAAGGGTGGGTGTCAGGAGGTTGGGACATCCCTCTTTTCTATAGTAGATAGTAACAGGACAAGGAGTGATGGGATGAAGCTGGAACACAAAAAGTTCCACTTAAACTGTTCAGGTGATGGAGCCCTGGCACAGGCTGCCCAGAGGGGTTGTGGAGGCTCCTTCCTTGGAGGGCTTCAAGACCCGCCTGGACATGTTCCTATGTGACCTGATCTAGGTGACCCTGCTTCTGCAGTGGATTGGACTGGATGATCTCTAAAGGTCCCTTCCAACCCCCACCATTCTATGATTCTATGAAAGCTCTATACCAGCCACAAGTATAATCTTCAACAGAAAATCCCACTTTACCTGTCATTTTTTCTACATTATCAATCCATTGGTTTTTCATGGTCTCAAAGTGTTCATAAGCAGCTTGATTGCCAGGATTCCTCAGGAGGATACGAGCAGCTGACACTACCTGCCCATGGGAAACATGCCTAGTTATGGAAGTATCACTACATAGTGTCATCATCACACATATTCTTGAAACTGCACTTGTTTTTTCAGGACTGGATGTGTAGCTCCTCATTTGGAATACTAGTTGATTAAGTCCAGTTTGCCATCTAGCTGCTTGGAGATTTAAAATGGTTCTGGAGTTTGCTGACACAAATTTTTCCTGAACTCAAGTTACATGGTAATAGATCTTAAAACCACAGAAGTCCAACACTCATTACACAAAGGAAATGTTAAATGGAAGTTTAATTTGGGAGGGGAAACAGTCAAGCATAAGCCACTAATGCTTCTGTCCAAAAGTTGAGGAGTAAGACATGCTGTTTAATCACTTTGTTCTACTCAGTATCGTACACATAAGTATTTGCCATTCCCCTTTTGAGAGTGTCAGCACTATGTCCCTTGCTGGTATTAATATCTTCCTCTGAGAACAGAAGCATAAAGCAAATGCCACACAATTCATTCCCAGTCCTTCCAGGAGCCCTTTGAGGCCAAGGAAACAAACCTGGGGGGTAAGTTCCCTTGCTGATTTCACCGTTGCCTGGATGCCTTCCACAGTGCTTTTATTTGCAGTTCCAACTGCAGCTGCTTTTTCTGCTGTAGCTCCCAGTCTAGCAGCATGGTTCTCAAAGTTGGCAGCTCTTTCATCAAACACCTAGTTGTCAGAAGAGGAAAACCATTAGAAGAGACTCAATTCCCTAACAGAATAAACTATTCCTTCCAAGTGTCAAACACACTTTTGCCACACCTAAACTTAATTCATCTCCTGGGAGGATGCAAAAGGACACAAAAGCTTTGAAGCTGGTTTATTTTTTTAATCTTTCCATCACTGGACTTGCTTCTTTACTCACTTATTTAGGTGGGAAAGGACATTGTCACACTTCATAGCTTTGACATATTAAGTGCAGCAATTCTGGGTGACTACTGCTCTACCAAACACTGTGTTAAAGCCACTTCAGTTCAGAGATTAAGCCTCAAACCTATAATCCAAAAGTAACTATATTTGGAAGATAAATATAGGGCTTTATCCTAAAAAAAAAATTGAAGTTTCACCCTCATCCCTCCTTCCACAGCCCTTAGCTATTCAAGGCACAAAATGCTTTGACAAAAAGCTATCCTTTCATAAAGCTAAGCTCCCCCAAGGCCTTAGGAATCACTTTATGTTCAAATCAGCTGGCTTAAACAGAGCTGCCAGAGAGTTTTAGACACTTCACATGCAGCCAGTAGCTTTGAAGAACAGCAAACACCCCTCCAGAGAACAAGTTGAATCTGTTGATCAATCTGGGCGTGCATCTGACTATTTTGATCAGCCTACATCATGTTGAGACAGACAATCCACTAATAAGTGTGTCAGTGATCTCTGTACAAGAACTTTTAGCATGCTGAAGACAATGTGGTACAAGCACCACTGGGAGAAATCTTTGCAATTTATTAAACTCAGGGATAATACAGCTTCCAGGGATATGCAGCACACCTCACCATCTCCAAGAGCCCAGAGATATCTGCATGGTAATCATTATGCTGTCAGAATTAATGAGCATGTATCACAAGCTTGAGGGGAAAAAGACACCAATTCCTTTTGTAAGATACTGATTCATTTTTTCAAAATACCAATTCAGGTGAAACTGAACCATAATTGAAGCTTCATATGGGAAAAAGGCCACTTCACAGAATCATACTTGCCTCATCTCTGTTGGGAGCATCAGAGGGAGCAGTGGCTGCTACTGCTAACAATTTAATAGGAGTTGTGGTGTCACTAAAAACATCAGAAACCTCCTGGGTCATTGCCTCTTGCATCCGTGCCTTAAGATCCTTCAAACCAAAAGGGAAGATTGTTAGCATATGGTACAGCAACATTAAGTTTGTAGGGATTCAAATCCCATACATAATCTTCTTGAAACTAAAAAAGCCCATTCCAATGGCAACCACTGAGATCAAAAGATCATGAAAGCATGGTCAGTGCATCGCTTCTCACATAGTTTGAAACACAAACTATGTGGCATTCCTTGAAGCAGCGTCAGCAGCTGTGAACAGCACGATTTGAGACCTTGCCCCTCCAATCTGCAAGGCTAGCATAATACCTGCTTTTAAAATGAGACTTGGGTTTTACTTCTAAATTGTTCATTTGGACTTAATCCCTGCAGCATGATGTCAAAGGCCTTTGTTTAAAGTTTGCTTTAAGTACCTCAGTTAAAACGACAGATATTGTGGCTGCACTTTGGGTTTTATTGATGCCTCACACACAAGTGCTTTATCAGAGGAGCGTGCCATGGGTTTCACTGCACAACAGCAGAGTTCTTACCTTCAGGGAGTCCTGAAGCTGAGCAGCAATTGCCCTGGCCTGAGGGGATTCTCCCTCCCCTCGTGCTGCGAGGTCAGCGAGCTGAGCAGCCAGCTGGTCCACGCGGTCACACTTGGCAAGTAGGTCTTGACGATAAGGCCCCATCATGACATTGGCCAAACGACGGCCCTCTGCAACCAGACCCCGAATTGCTGCCTGGCCTACAGTGGAGGAAGTCATGTTGCATTAACACAGAGTGGAACAAGAAGTTGAAAGCATAAATCAGATGCATCATTAAGTGACTCATCCCAATTCTTGGGTTTAAAGGACACCTTCCTAGGCTGTAGAAAGGACCTGTGGCAGTTTATCACTAAGTAACTGCAGTTCAAACCCACAGTGGAATTCAGCTCTCGTCAGCTTCTTTTTGCTTACTATAGCAACTCTGGCTAGAGATGCATCCCTTTTAAGTAGGGTGGTGTGACCATTAACCACTCCAGCTGTCGTGTATTCCTACAGAACTCATCAGTTAACTCCAACTGAAAGCACTTGCAAGTTCCAAGCACCACAATTCATCTGTATGTCAGTACAGGCCATTAAAAGATGAGCAAGAACAGAGGAAGAAAAGCCAAGTAGAAAACAAATGAACAAGCAGTATACCCTCTCCTAGGATTCCAGAAATCGTGGGTAAGGAGTGTCAAGTGTCCAGTGTTGGTTGGGAAAGGGGGTGGTGTGGAATGGAACACCTTACAAAGCCTCGACAGACCACCATCACTTTGCTGGAGTAGGTATAAACTGCAAGGTACTATATTTGCATGATAATATGAGCAAGGAGCAATCTAAATTTAGTTTCCCTATTCCACAGCATACATTCTCCTTGTCTCTACCAAAGTTGCTCTTTCCAGAAGAATCATGGGCCAGCTTGGTACAAGTGCAGTCACAACTTGGCTATAAACCTCTGGCCACACACTACAGGTGTCCATATCAATGAAGAGATGCCATGCATCCTCAGCACTTCAGGAGCAGTCCTAAAAATTACTAACAAGTTTAACCATGAAGCTGTGGGGGAAGAGCACACAGAAACACTTACCTACTCCCCGATCAGCCACCGTAGGATTATCTATCCACCTTTGAGCTTGCTCGATCTTGCCCTCCAAATGGACAGCTGCTTTAACTGGCCTAGTGTTTGCTACAGCCCTGTTTGTTTTGGACTGTAAGTTCTGAAGTGAGGTAGCTATTTGCTTAGCCAGAGCACGGGCCTCAGGAGAGTCACCTTTCCCACTGGGGATTGAATAAAGAAAAGTCGAGTCATACACAGGTCATTTACAGGTAGTCCCAAATTCAGCAGAAAGACACAATGAAAGGCACTTCATCTTTCTAAATGAGGTTAAATTTGACACTTGATCTCAGAGCAAATAATGCAGATCTGTCACCCATAAATCCCCAGCTCACACTTCTCTGCTGTGGTACCGTGTTCAACACACCACTGAGGTGTGGGAACGCATAATTCTGCCAGTGCTAACACTGACGTACGACATCGATTTCCCGTGTTCATAGCTGTCTGATGAGCAACTGCAATGACACCACACCCACTACAAGCAGAAAAGTGAGCAGCAACAGACATAAGGCTGCATAGAAACTTGGTAAGAGGCAGGACATAAGACTCAGAGCGGCTATACCTCAAGAAAAACTTGATTAGAGTGTCCAAGAAATGAAGAAACAAACACTGAACTGCAAGTCACTCAAATAAACCACTGGTGATAAAACAATACGTACTGTCGTCGCAGATCTGACAGCTTGGCTGTCAGAGCAGAGATTTCCCCCAAGGAACGAAGGATATCATCCCTTTCCTTGGGCTCCTCACACAGCTCAGCAACTTTCCTCGCTTCAGCCATAATTCCCCGAATATGTTCTTCTCCTTCACTGCCCCCATTAGGATCTGCAAGCCAGTTCTTAACAGAAAGAAGCCATGTACACATGAAGATAAGCAGCAATATCACTTCTAGGCAGACTTGTAAACAAAAAGAAACACCAATGCAGCTTTCTAAATGTTATTTAATAAACAAAAAATGTATTTTCTGATATCATGGAGTTGTTCTGCTGGCTGGCAGATTGTGTTTTGAAAGAGATGTCAAAGTAGATGTAATCTACTCAAAGAGTCTACATTCTCTCTCTCCTCAACTTTGGCTAACAGCATTTTCAGAAGTCAAATTCAACCAGTGGCTTTAGAGACTCATGATCTGGCCTTCAGACAAGAAAATTAAATCAGATGCTCCTGTGCACTGTGTGGCAAACTTTACAGAGCCTAAATGTCACATTAGCATTTCATTCAATATATCTAAAATCACTGTATAATCATACACAGATACACCCAATTACATCAGGTATATCTAGAAGGTTCGTTATTTGCCAACCATCATCATCACTGGGTAATAGGCTGACAAATAAGGTAGATAAGGAGATACAAAGACAAAGCAACAAGAAAAAGTAGATTCATTGACATTGCTTTGTGTTTATCATGAAGTTCTAAATCCTAACCTCCATTCCCCAAACACAGCCTAAGGAAAGGGCTGTGGTTTTACCCACAGGTAAATCTGTGCAGTCTGAAACCCCTCTACAGATCAATCTATGTCCAAAGTTAGGCTGTTCTCTAGTTTCATAACCTCGACATTTTTAGCAGTGCTAAAAAAAAAAATCAATGAAAGAATTCATGAACTGTAGCAAAACTCTCGTTTCTTCTTTGTAAAATCAAGTATCCCCTATATGCTCCTCCTAACAAGGAACTGTGCCATGTTTGGAAACAACCACAATAGCTGAGTATGACAGTTGAAGCATCTGTTCAGTGATTAGTGGTACCTGAGCAGCATCAATCTTCTTAGCAATCGCCTGCTTAGAGTTTGTCATGGCCTCCAACTTGCGGGCCGCGTTCTCCACTTTTGCAGTGAGCAAATCCAGCCCTTGTGACACCTGCTGTGCTTTCTGCATAGCCATGGGTGTAGCACCCTGTCCTCTGCCCAAGAGAAAAAGAACATCACAGATTCAGCTCAGGATTGAACAAAGCTCTTTTTGAAAGAAAAGGCCACAAAAACGATTTATGTGCATTTGCAGCAATTCTTGCAAGAGACAGTATTTCAGCAGATTTTATCCCCTGGGTAAACAAAAAGAACTGAGGACAAGAAGAGTTTGAAACTAAGAGCATCTTTCCCTCTTTCCATAATTTATCATTTAGCATCCTCAGAAGAATGAGAAGTAACCAACGTTAGAGCACTCTAGCTTAACCATTTGCTTCACTGATAAGCTTGTACTTGAAACTGGGTTATAGTGTTCAAACTCCATGGAACAGTTGTATCTTAGCTCATTGTCTTCATGCTTTCACAAAAGAACAAATAGTAGAGTTTCAAGTTTCATTTCTGTCTGATTTGGAAGAAGATTATGCATTTGACATTAAACAAACACTGGATTATCTACCTGAGCAGCTTTGCTCACTGTGGGACATGATTAAGATTTCACATATTAAACCATTATTCTCATCAGAAAAGACTGGAGTAAAAAAGGCAAAATACAGCCACTGGCCTGCTCTCCTACATGTTAGGAAACAACACAGCTGCAAGTTCAGAGAAGTTGTTTTAATAGCACTGATAATCTGTCCATTGAAAGGAGGAGAGTTACCTGGCTCGGAGCTCAGCCAGTTGATCAGTCATCTGGCCCAGTGTTTTGCACGTTCCCAGGATCTCTCTGCGCTCTTTGCCTGCACACAATTCTCCAGCTTTTCCAGCTTCATCGAGGATCTGTCTTATTGCTTGCTCCCCAGCATCCCCTAAGATGCAGAGTCAGTTAGTAAAACAAGACATTCCTTGACACATACAAGTAAGCTGCTAGCCTGCTCATGTCACACTCAGTGAAGTCTGAATTGCAGCAAGCTCTACAATTGCCTTTGCATTTGTCCCTACCTACTGAAATGTTCATTTCATTTCATTGTCAGTGTCAAGGACAGAAGACTTTGAAAATAAATGTGAGGCTTCTGGAACTGAGTGTGGCAAGGGGCATCAGGTCAGAAGTACTAAAGCAGCACCTCCACACACAACACCAATTTGCCTTCAACTTTTACAATTCTACTACTTTGAAAAATTTCCTCTACAACTGAAGCCAGAGAAGATCGTTCAAAGTCCACATGGAACAGGCCTCTCTCCAGTTTTATTTGCTTTAAAGATGCATGCAAAGGCAAAACCTTTATACAAGTAAAGTTGCCTCTCTGGGACAGACTTTCAAGTTAAAAATTTGAATCAACACTGAAAGACACTTAAAGAGACTCTGTGAGGCAAATCTAAAGTTACACAAACTTGAAGAGGAGGGATTTTAAGTATTAACAACCCCTGCAGTTAAATACTGTTCAATTCATGTGGTTGCTTTTACTAGTGGAACACAAAAAACCCCCCAAGTGTGTTACATAGAGTATATTAATTAGACAACTGTAAAGACGTAAAGCTTTCCAGCTCAACTTGTTCCATCTCCAGTATCTGAAGAAAGGAATAAATATAATGTTCTTCAGAATGATCCACTATATGAGCTGTTAGTGCTTAAAGACAATCTTGTCTTAACACAATTATTCAGAACTTTAACAATCAAAATACTTATCATTATTATTTTTGTAGAGGTTATTACCTGGAGGTGCATTTGGATCTCTCAGCCAACCTTTGGCCTGGTTCATCTTTGAATCTATTAAGGCTAAAGCTCTTTTCATGGCTTCAGTGTCCTTTACAAAAGAGAAACCACCAAAATGATTCTCAAAACAACCCAAGTACAAACAGTCAGTACAGCCAAAGCAGATAGAAATTCTATAAAGCACAGTCTGCTTACAGAAACACACTCATATAAGCAGCTCAAAACCCGTTTTCAAACTGGCAGGTCAGAATCACATTTCCATTTCACTCCAAATGCAGAATATGCATGCAATTTTAGTGATTTTCCTATTCCTTTATTTATTAGCACTTCAATTTCTAAAGCCAGAGCTCTAACAAGCACACTTCTTGGAGTTAGTTCCATTTTTTTGCTGAATGGCACATAGAAAAGTTGTAACAAAGAGATTAAACGTCTCAAAAATGGAAAGCGACCAGTGAACTTTACTCCTTATTTCAGTGTAAGAGGCTGAACATCTGCATTTTTTCCCCTACTCTGCTGCTTAAAGTCAAACAGCTGCTCTTTGCAAAAAACCAGACTGACAGCTAATTCCTGGAATTCTGGACTGTGGAGTTTAACGTCTCAGAAGGCAAACACATGTATTCACACGTGGTGGTTTCAAACTCAGAAGTCCTCTGCCAGGGGAAGCTGCTGCTATTATCCAACACCCCTTTCACTAGAGGAGACAAAACCATCCAGTTCTCATTTCTCTGCATACTCTGTTAACTGCTCATGTGTCATCTCTCCACTAGAGGCCAGAAGTTTTCTATCTTACATAAATGGAAAGACTGAAAATTGCAAGGAGCTTAAGTAGAAAGTTGAGAGAAAGCCAAAACAGCTTTTTACCATACGTCAAGGAAATCATCTGCAATGCACCTACGATCAGTGAAATGAAGTCTGGCTCTCACATTGACTGAATTGGACTGTTCATGTCCAGCTCTGATGAAGGGGAGGCCACTGGTATCAACAATCAGTATCTGGTACAGCATGTGGTATCCTGATGACATTAAGAGCTGCCACGTTTTTGTGGCGTTGTTCATGCCACATGCTCAGTCTCAAAGACACAGCACTGTAAACATTTTGGCATTTTTATTCAGGCATGTTGGTCTGTCAGCTACTCATAAAGCACTAGAATATAATTCACCATCCAGCTTTCTAAAAGGTCATGCAACACTCTGCTGGATATTTTGAAGGGCTTTTGAATCACAGCCTGAGAAAGAGCTTCGGAATCATTTTCACCTGGATGACTGGGTCTCAGATCTAGAGCCTGGTCTCGGAGCTTAGGCCAGCACCTGTTTGAAAAAGACTTCAAAAGGTGTAGGATATGCAGCTAGGGGTGGGAGGTGGGCACATTCTTTCAAAAGTCACCTTCTCTATGGCTTGAGAAGTCTGTATTTAATAGATAAGGTACAAATAAATAATTAAGCATTCAAATAGATATAAAAGCCTTAGTGATGACTGTCACAGCTTTCTGTTGTTTCACATAGGGGCTGAGGTTGCTTTAGTTCAGAATGGTCTCCTGCAGGCCTGCCTACCCAGAAATAACTCAAACACAGAAGTGATGAATTCTTAAAAAGGCAACAGATGTTGTTTAGTATGTTACTGAGATGATAGGTGTGGGATGGCTGAGGAGAGTGTTGGAAGCCTGTCTTTGCCCCTCCCTTTTTTACAGCACAGGCTTTTGTGTTGGCCCAGCTGCCAGCAGAGTTGCAGCTTCAGCAAAATTATACAGAAGCTTCTGAATCTCAAGTCTTACATCAGGGGACAAAATCAAGAGTATTTTAAAGCTTTTACACTCATGATTCTGCAGTTGCTAGCATTACCCAAGCAACAACAGGATCCACCTGTCCTATCACACAACAGCTGTACCACTGGACTGCTCTGCAGTGTCAATGTTGCTACCCTGCACCCATGTTTGCAAAACACTGTCCTCCTCTCCTGTTAAAAAAGGTGAAATCCTAGCATAGCAGTTGAAGTGTTCCAGGACAACTGCTCTTAAAGCACAGATTTCCTATCTTCACAGCTTAAACTATCACAGCAAGGAATCCCTTTCAGCTTTAGCCTGACAAGGAGCTTTCATTGCAACGAGATAAGTAATTTTTAAGTAGGAAATAAGAACACATCTTTAAGCAACTTTAAAAAAACCGAGTTAAACAACCAGGGCAACATTGTCTGAATGGAAAAGCACAAGTTGGGTTTTTGCAAATCAGTTCCTAAAGCACTTAGTCAAGATAACTTTGTGCATCACTTCTGCCACTAGCAAGAATTTGGAGATGATTCATGGAGCAGGTAGTATTGACATTGCTCTGAAGAGGAACCAAATAAATCCTACACCATTCCTTGTTGAATAAAACATGAGCTCTGACTCAAAGTGATCTAGTCTAGGATATGTGCATTTCATTACCAAAGAAGGCAATGTTGAAGGAAATGGGCAAAGGCAGCCTTCTGGCAGAATAGATAGCTTAGTCACCATCCAGGGTTCAATCCTACAAGTACTTCCCAGTTTCCTACAACTTTTAACTCACTTCATTTCTATGCAAATGGAAGATGGTGTTTGAATTAAGTAGTACTTCAAGTTTATTTTAAAATAAACACTAAGTATATACATGAGGAAGCTAAACAGCTCTGTAAAATAACAAGCTCAAGGATAAAAGGTACAAAGCTATGAATGGAAGATATAAATACAGGGGTTTTTTTTCCCCCCTGAGTTTCTGTCAGATATCAGTATTTGCTCTGTATTTCAATTCTAAATCAGCACATTGTTTTAAAAACAGTTCAGTGCTGGCACAAGCATAGATTATTGCAATCCACTAACAGTACTGTGCATTTCAAAGCCTAGAAAGGCCAACAAAATACTTTACAGCTCTGGGTTCATACGCTTGTTCATTCTCTGCTATCTCTAGGTTGGTTTGGTGATAGTTCAACATACAAACAACTCAAGACGAAATAATAAACATAAAATTAACATCAACAACAGCATGTAGCACATAGGTAAACCTTCAAAGCTGTTCATCCCTAAACAAACCTTACTTTGCTCCATAAAAGCATGGGGAAATTATCTTTCCCTTCACTGGCAGGTACAAAATGCATGCAACAGTAATCTCAGGTAGAACTGAAGACTTCCTATCTCCCTGCCAGTGATAAGTCAACCATTAGATACATATGCAGATACAGGAAAAGGTCTGTAATAGGTGGCCATTAGAAAACTAGTTCCTGCTTTTTCAACCCACTGCACTTTTCCACTCAAATGTTGTCATAACTGTTTGGTTAATGGCCAGTGCTATGCTTCCAAATTGTCAGTGTACCTTAAATCAGAACCAAAATACAACCAAAGTCGTTCTTGACTCAGAAGAGAGTGACACCTTGGTTACACTTAGCCCACATAACATATTTATGCATTACACAGGAATGACAAACATTTTCCATTTGGAAATACTGCTAACACATCATTTATTTTCTTAATGAACTCCTTTACTCATCTGCCTTCCTAGCAAGAGCAGTAAGAGTTTCCTAAGGCTACATTGCCAACTTCTTGCAAGTCATTTTTTACCACAAAAACATCCAGATTTGTTGTGTAAATTACAACTCTATTTGTACTTCACAAAATACAGGAATGTTTAAATCTAAACATAAAACAGAATTGAAAAAAAATGTACATATAAAAGTGCAGTTTTAGGCCTGGAGAACACAAACCATTTGAACTGAAGGGAGGCTGCTGGTGAAACACTACGAAATGGACAAAAACTCTGATCTAATACAGCTTTCTGGGCATGCAGAAAGCTTGTTCCTGCATGACTGGACCCTTTATTTGTAGTTACAGAGACTAGTAACATAAATTAACACAAAGGCATTCAGGAAGGACGTGCTTAAAAATCTTGGGCTAGCTAATCAGTCTCAGAAAGACAGTCCTAACACAGTCCAGCTTGCAAGTACCATTCCCTTGGTGGCAGCCAACTCTACATATAGCCAGACAGAGCTATTAAGATCCTTTCCTAACTTCCATGTGTACATATATAAGTGTGGTGTCACAGCTGGCACACAAAGAAGAAGTCACACAGCACACAGTTTGCACACAGCACAAAATCCCACATACATGCTTTTTGGGTTTTAGTATAAGGTAGAGGTGTAGGGTGTGGAAGGAAGCTTACCTTCTAAAGGTGAGAAAAGGGTAAGAAACAGGAGAACAAAAACAAAGATGCAGAAAGTAGTCATAATAAGGAAGTGATCATGACAAAATAACTCAAAAGGCAAACTAAGGGTCGAGTGCCAGACAATATAGGCCAAAGTGGTTTTAATGCCTGGAGTACATGAGTGTTAGATTTTCTGCAGGATTTTATTTGTTAATAAGACAGGATTCAGGTCTCAATATTTTCTTTAAATAGATGTACAGTTATTTGTTGCTCATAGTACCAGCCCTTAAAAAAAACCCTTCAGCAAGGTACTCAAAAAATGGTCAGGAATTGGAGTTATGCAGCTACATTTAAATGCTTCTATCGTTCTGTCTGCTCATTACTAGTCTGTTTGACCTGCTTTATGGTTTGCTAAGATTTTTCAGTACCTTCAGTGAACATCCTAACTCCAGGTAAGTAGTGGCAGCCACACAGCTTAACACTGAGTTGTAAGGAACCAATATTGTCCATATGCCAGCTGCACAGACATCATACTTATCCAGAGAGGTTCTTCAGTCCAACAGATATTTGAGACAAGGTAAAAACATGGCATATACTCCCATGTCCAGACTAAAAATGGGGTAAGGGGAAACAGGGCAGGTGTTCCAGGAGGGATCCCAAAAATTGACTAGGATTTCTCAACTTCAGGCATTTTGCACAAGTAACCTGACAGCAGCTTATCTTTTCTAGCAGCATCTAGGAGAAAAATCTCAGATAATCTCACTTAAAAACTGCCTAGCTACAAGAGCAGTTTAATGTATAGAATGGTAACTTTTATACTCAGCTTTCCTCTGTCAAATATGATTATGTAGGGGAACTACATAGAGGGGACAACACGTGCTTCTCCACAAGGAATATGCTATACTCCAGAACTTCCTAATCATGCCAAAACTGAACTGTGAACAGATCATTAGTCTCCTGTTCAACTGTTCAGCTGCATTAAACCACTGAGCCACCTTCAAATGCCACACTCCTTTAACTTGGCTTATCCAGAGAAACCAAAGTTTGAAAGATACATTAACACAATCATCTCTGAAGGTGCTCTTCCAGTCTTGAAGAGATTACACAATGTGATTACGTAGCCTTACAGAACTGGGGCACAAATAGCTATTTCAACAGCCTCAAAAGCCCAAGTTTGTAAGTGTGTAACAGTAGATACACATTAGACTCCTATATACACACGTAGGTATGAACTGTACCTTGCTCGCCCAGGCGTCTTCATCCCAGGAAGTGAGTTGTAACACCCGGATTATTTCATTGATCTCAGCACTCATTTTCTCTACTGTGAAGTTGCGATTTTTCAAGGCCTCTTCTATTCCCTGGCTTTTAGAATTCTTCGTGGTTACAAAAATCTTCATGGCTGTGAAAATACCACAATTAGGAAAACGTACATGCAAGATGCAATCAGTGCTCAAGGTGACCTCCTACTGCATTTATACGGAGGTGGTTTTCAAACAAGAAGCACAATTATTTGCAATGGGTACAGAAGCAATGGCAAGGCTGTTGTTTTGAATAAGTTCCAAACAGCCAGCAATTCAGAGCAACATTACAAATGAAAGCCAAAAATACCTGAAATGAGCACTGGCAATAGCTCCTTCACAGTATTCATGGAGTTTACCAGCATAACCCTGTGCTCCTGATGAGTTAATTCCTGTTGTCTCTCATCAATCATTTTGGCCATCTTTGTCATTCCTAACGATTAAAGCAATTGAACATAGTCAGAAAGAAAGAAAGGTAATATTAAGTCTAATTTGCAACAGTTGAGCTTTCTAAACAAGATTGGAGTGTCATGAGTTATGACAACTATATGTTTAAAACTTTATTTTTATATTAACAGCTGTTACTTAAAACACACTCCAGATGCTTCAGAGAAGCCTCTGATTTCCAAACTCAGCTACTACGCAAAGTAGAATGGACTCCTCAAAATTCTTGATTTAAAATACCAGCAATAAAATAGCAAAAACCCTGGAATGACTGCTTTAGGTCATGAAGTCAGCTCATGAACTCTGGAAGCTAATTTATGGGGTCTGGGTCACTATTTTTTCTTTTCTGTTAAGGCTTGATCAAAGTCTTAAGTGTGAATAGCAGAAAAAAGAAACATCAGGGGTTTGTCTGTTTGTTTGCCCTGAGGTTCTATCAGAATTCAATAACTGTATCTAGTCATACTTCAGGTCTGCTAGCAATATTTCAATGCTCTCTACAAGTGTGGAAAGAATTACATTTATTCTAGAGCAAATCTATTTTCAATAGCTAAGACTTGTGAGATTTATCACACAGCACATGTGGAAACCTCAGGCACAGCTTCATAAAAATTTAAGCCGATTTAAATTGATGCAGTTGTAGTCCCATTTTCTCCCAGAACAGGACAAAAGTGGAAGAAAGCTGTGTGTCCTTTGGCTGAATTACATTTCTGCTGGTTAGCATCTCAACATAATACAAAGGTTAAAAGATCTTTAATGACAACACTGAAAAGTAGTAGAGTCCCCACGGCAACAACACGGACAGGTAACGTCTTACAGAAGTTACCAACTGCACAGAAGGGTTGAGCTGTATTTAGCTCAAAGACAGTGCTTTTAGAGCATGTCAGAAGATCAAGACTATTTACTCAGAACAGCAGGAATCTATAAAGACTATTTGTAATAAAGGCACACACCTACATCTCACTAAGAAATTAAAACACTTGTCCAGCACCTATTACCTGTATCACACAAATTGTAACAGCAAGTTATGTCTGTGAGGTTCTAGTCCCAAGTGCTTGTGAATCAAACAGAGTCAACTGAAATTTGAGGAGACTTCCACTTGGAAGACATGGAAGACACTGACCACAGAAAAACTGAAATTGTAAACATCAAGTCCAACAACAAGTTTCACAAGAAGAGAAAACTATCTTTTTGCTTCATCTTTTCCTATTCAGAATGAGGAAAGACTTAATTGAAGGTAACTCATAGAAAAAGTTTGAACAACACTATATTCTGTGGAAAACTTCCATGTGAAGGTAATCTACAAACACATGAGACTTGCTAGTCTCACTACTAGCTCACCAGCTTCCTAGGAATCACTACTAGCTAACTAGATTCCTGCTCTGTTTATATAAGCATTCTCTAGTTCAGTTCCTTATCTCCAACACCTTCCCACATTACCACCACAACACCTAGATTTCACAGAACGTTTTTGTTCAATACCTAAACTACTTTATGCTTGCTGAAACTAAAGCATTTGGAGTAGTAGATGGCAGAGATTAATGGTAGGTTTCCTCTGCTGCAACCCAGTGCTTCACTTATCCATCACTTCCACCAGTGAAAGGGTGAGTTACAACAGTGCAGTAACAAGCAGTGAAGCGGCATCAAAAAATGAACAAAGAGAATTTATGTTAACAGCTGGGCTTTCGTATTATACTGCAAGGCAGTTATTTCTGCAACCTCATTAAGATGCAAATACATAACATCTAGCTTATGCTAATCCAAGGAATTCCTACCAGGCCTAACCCTCTCACTATAGACATTTTATCATCTTAAAGGGCTTAACAGCTGTGAGTGCTTAATTACACAGCTTTTTCATTTTTCTTCTTTTCCTAATTTATGCTTATTTCCCTCATATAATCTAGTGCAGGAAAAGTATAGTACACATCATCTGTATAGTTCATATCATTTACTAGCATCTTGACTCTTCCATATTCTTAAGAAGGAGAAAATAGTCATCATTCACCCCGTAGTCTAAAACTCTTTCCAACAGACACTTTCAAAGCAATTGCTTTATCGTTGCCCAATTCTCGAAACTTGGGTGAGAAAGGTGCTGGCAGAGGAAACGGGGAAGTGGACAAGACTGTATTTAGTATGTTTATGATAGCAAACCAAACCTGGCCCTAGATTCTTTGTGTATGTCACCAAATCCTCCATGGTCTCTACCACTTCCGCCACAGTCAGATACTCCAATATTCCTTTGCAGACACGGATGATCTTACGGACCTAAAAAAGGAACATTCCATCATTTACCAGATGAAGTTCAAGCTACACTTGAATTACAAATGCAAGCCTATCAGAATAGAATAGGTATAGCATTTGCTAACATGTTGTAGAGGCAATCACAAACGGCTGTGATACTGATCGAGTTACCCACAATGCTATTACTTAAGTGCTGTATTGACAAAGACAATATTTAATCAGCCATCCACTGCTCAGAAATGCAAAATCCTACTTCCAGTGGTTTCTCTTTGTGTGACAAATGAAAGATAGCATGGAGAAAATAGGTTCTAAGGAAGTGTATTTAACTATGCTGGCATGCTTGGAGCTTTTCACTGCCATTTCATCAATAAAAAATATTCTATTTGAACCACAAATCAAAACTATGCAGAAAGCAGACTCCAAGCTTTCAAACGAAATACTAGTCACCATACAGCTTCACAGATGGATAAAGCATTATCTAGCATTCCAATAGGAAAGGCAGATTCAGCATCTTAAGCTTTCCAGAAAAATCTGTGAAGACTGTACCTTATTTACCTCTGGACACCTGCCTCAGTTGAACTTTTTCGGTTCACACTTGAGTCCAAAACACAGTTCTCTTTCGGTTCATCTTCTAAGTTCCTGAACTACATTACTCCTGACACCACCACATACAACTCTCACTGAGGAATGAGTTAACATTTAATTCAAATCAACCACAGGTAGTGTTCAGTCCCTACAATAGAGTCAGCATTTCTAACAGCAGGAAGAGTAACACAGTTCCACAGGCTAACAGATTGTGGCATGGGTAAAATTTAGAACATCAGCATTTCAAACAACATCAGCTTCATTTCCTCATAGTTGCAGGATATTTGGTATTTAGAAATGACAGAGGCTCCACGTCTCTAGAAAGAGAATTGCAGGAGTAAGATTTGTGAAAACCTCCTTTTTAAGTTTCCTTGCAACTGGGGCTCTTTTGTGCATCTGAGGATAGACAAACAGCACCTCTGAGCCACTGCTTGGCTTGTGCAGCAACCAAAATGTAACAACTGCTAATATCTATCAGAACACACCTTCTGGCTGACCAGCCAGACAGGTCAAACTCCTACAACCTCCCATGCTCCAGGCCAATTTAATTGTTACAGCTAAAGAGTCAGACAGACACGTTAGAAGTGGCCTAGGGCTTTGCAGAGAAGGGATACAGAGAATACAAGGATCAGTAATGGGTATGGTAAAGGGAATATAGAAAAGTGTCAGGAAGATGTAAGATAACTGGTATGATCTGGCCTTTTTGAGGAATAATCACGAGCAATGACTAAATATTTAGTCATACAAAGATGCTCTTAAAATAAGCAACAAGCCTAAGCTCCTTCTGATAGAAAGGAATGCCAAACACACTTCCAATCAGAACACAAACCTACCAAAACCACATTCATCTAGTCAACAGTTTAGGTTAGCTAATTCAGTCAGATGGCTATTTGAATTAATAATACCGTTGTGCAGATACCTATGTCAGTCATGCTGGGATTCCTACCTCTGCTTCATCGAATGTCAGAAGTAAGTCTGATGTTCCTGAAAGGATGCCTCTTGATCCATCAATCAGATAGTCACGAGCTGGTACTGAATAAGGATCTGCTTGCAGCATCTGAGCCGCCCGGACAAGTTTGGTGCAGGCGTTCTCCACTCTGTGGAAAGTCATCAGACAAAACTTGCTGATCAGTTTCTGTCTATAGGACTGACTTGAGAAAGTGCTTGGATTTGGTTTTAACTCTACTACTTCAAGCACTGAAAGCAAAGCGATCATTCTACACCTTTATAGTTTATAAATTAAGTGTATTTATTGTGTTTATTTTAACAAGAGATTAACCAACAGCTATATGACACAGTTTTTCATTTTCCAGTGTAGGGAACATGTAAAGCATCCCATGTGCAGCAGTCAATACAGTGTCACTAATGAGAGGTCTCAACATGGCAAAACACTTTCTTAATAACAAAGACAGGGGATAAAACAATTATTCTTTTAGGACTTCACAAAGTAATTGCTACCCTTTATCAGCCTTCTATTTGCATTGTCATTCAAGAAGTAATTGTTATTAATACATATTAAATGATAAGTACACATTAGGGCAAAGAACACAGTAATTAATATGACAACCAAGACACTGTGCCCCGCTTGCTGAAGCTCTAAGTCCAGCTCTTCACGGTGTTAATGCTCACAACAGGAAAAGCCTTTAAAAAACTCTAAGATATAGTTATCACTGAATAAGCTCCAAATGTAGCTTGCAATTCCAGCCTTGAAAACAGAAAGAAGGTTTTGCAAGGTATTATACTATGTAATTACAGCCACATAGAAGGTACAATAAGCAAATAAGTTCTGAAATTAGGTTCCATCAAGACATTTAACACAACAACTTTAAAATACCAAGAACTGGAACAATGAAAAGCCTTTGGTTTTGTTCTCTTGTTGCAATTACTTCATGACAGCTTAGAGAAAGAGAAAATTCAGCCTTCACTTCCATGTTAGCCATGCTACTCATGACTGTAGCTACTGACTACACTGCCTCTGCTTTTCCTCCATTCTTTCATGTTTCTTTGACAGAAATGCAAGTCATTAGATTATCTCCATGTGAGTGCCGTGTGCTCTTTCAAATTACCTGTGGTTCCAACAAACATTAAACTCTTTTATTACAGCAGTATCATCTCTTACTGCAACTTGTTCATGCTTGTCATATATCCCATTTCCCAGTGACTGCTTGGATTCACTCTTTTACCACACTTCCAGTGAAGGACTGGTGGAATGTTACAGTTATCCCATCTTGTCCCCTACGTTCCTTGTTGACACAAATGACAGAACTTAGTGGTTACATCTAAATGTAACTGTACCAGAAATAAGACACCCATTACAGGAAAACACACTTTATTTCTAAATGTGAAGTTTTCAGCTAATGGCTCCCTAGAGTAGACTGAATTGGGCCAGCTGACCTTACCATAACCTGCTCTTCAGAGAGACATCTGCTCAGCACATCAGACGGTGGTAACTCATAACTGAGTAAGAAAGTACAGAAGGGGTACAAGGCAGAAAGTGGGACTGGTCAGCTCATTACCATGCAATGTACTCTGTTGTATTATCAGAGTCAACTGACTTCACTAAATTAGATTTCCACACTTGCTTCTCAAATTTATTCTTTTCAACTCTGCCAAGAAAGGGATTAAACAAAACACCTATTCAGCCAGCTCAGAAATACTTCATTTCCTCGCTTCAATTCCATGGTCATCTGTTTAATAATCATAATTATCTCATGGCTGACTTTCTCATTTGTGGAGAAAGGGACTGACATTAAGTACGAACTATCCCAGAGCCACCATCGTTAGCAAAAAACACCATTTCTAAAGATTCAAAGGTTTCTTTTACAGTTTTTAGAGTTCAGCCTCTCAGAGGTAAACTTGTATTTTATTTGTACAAGGACTATTTTGTATAAACTTCCTAATGCATATTGGGAATACTAACTTCTGCATTTCCCACAGATGCTTGCCCAAACATGCCACACAGCGTCTTCGATGCTTGAATAATGCTTGTTTCTATTCCTAATCACTTGAGCTGTAGTGACATTACACACTACAGCTTTGATTATTTGCAGTTCTACAAATATAAATGAAAAAGCACATATTTTACATGAACATTAGTCTGTTAATAGCTCCCAGCAACCAGATGCAGCTTGGCCAGTGAAATGATGTTAACATAGAACAGTGTCACTGCTTGATTTGTTGTTTGTGTCTGCAAGTTAAACACAAATTTTTACTCTCACTGTAAACAAATCAGGTGTCACTCTGCTCTTTGCCTAAGAGATTACAGCTTTTTCCTTCTTTACATGAGAATTAAAACAAGCAATATGAACATACTGCAAAACATCTGATGCAAATTACATGCATTGCTCATCCTCCCTGGTGACTAAAGACAATTAAGATAAAGAACACGGCATCTTTTAACTCTAGGTCAATAGTTCCAATGTGATTTATGTCAGCAGTAAGCAAAGGGAGGCATGAGAGCTTCTCAGCAGCCAAATGATTTTGCTGCACAACTGCACTCATATTGAAAAACTTTACATATGACCATCATATATATTCATTATGAACCCTCAGTGTCAGTCTGAGGAAAGCCAAAATCCAGGTTTTTGGAAAGAATAAACACATCTCCCTTTTTCTCTAAGAGTGGTTCCCTCAAGACTGGTGCTCCTTTTCAATGGATAAAACTTGGAGAGGGGACATAGTGCTAGCGCATGAGCACTGCTCCTTACACCATTACCCAGGTGCTAGTAAAAGTTCTGCTGGAGCATGCCCTTAAAGGTGAATGGCAATTCCTGAACTAACATTTTAGAAACAAAACCCCTCCTCCTAGGAAAGAGAAAAAGAAACTTTCATCAATTTCACTTTCTGCATCCAAATCCTGCCCTTTAATGCAGGAAAAGGTAACACTCACTTGAAGAGTGTTTACACTATTGAGACAGATAGGTTTGTTTCCCATTTTTCATTGCATCACAATTCTAGTAGCCATGAATTGCTGCGGGAAAAGGTCTTGCACCCTGCATCAAGTGGTACTGTTCAGCAGTGCTTGTATCACACTTCTACAGTAATTTCTCTCAGTCTCCATCATCTGCTAAGGGTTGATCAAAGGCTGGTTATAATATAGCAATTAAGAAAACCTGTTTTCTTTAATCCCTTACATGTCTAGGCCCTAGAAAATTAGCACCATCAAAACTACATGTTTGTAGAACCATCACAAAGCAAGAAAAAAAATCATGGTCTCATTTAAATACATAAACACTCCCCTAAAAAACCCACCCAAATAAGATCACACACCAGGAACACAGCATCACAAATATTGTAATGGGCTGTATCAAAGGCCCATTTAGCTCAGTATCCTGTCTCCAAAAGTAGCTGCAAGTACGGAAGGTTAAGAACAGGATAAGCATTTATCATTCTTCCTCTGGGCACTCTCCCATCCCTTAACTATTTTCAGTCCTTATGATTTCCTGCAGTTTGCCTATTTGATAACCCACAATGGATTCTTCTAAGTACTCATCCATTACAAACCTTTATAAAGAACTTTAACAGTACATGGCTTGCTGTACAAAGAAGCTCTCTTCATTGTTAGTTTATTGTGTACTAGCTTAAAGCAATGCCCCCATCAAGTTCTTGCACGGGAAGTACAAGTTTTCACCTTGTCTACGCAACTCATGCTTCCTTAGACCTCCACCAGGGTCTCAATCCCCTCTGCACCTTTCCCAGGCTGAACAATTCCAGCCTGCTCATCTTTGTCTTGCAGAGAAGCAATTCCATACCTTTGTTCTCAAAGTCCTTCTGTGAGCTTTTCACAGCTATACTACAGTCTTTCTAAAATTCAGGGAACACAGGTGTATGTGGTGTTCAAGGTGTGGGAGGAAAATAGACAGTGTCATTTTAGTCTCCTGTTTTTTGCTCATAAACATCTAGTTTACTTTTTGACCCCTACTGAGCATTTAATGGATGCTCTCATCAATGTATCACACTTCCAAGACCTTAATTACTATTGGTACTAGGCAGTGCAGAGCCAATCATCCTACCTGACACTGTACTTGCTGTTCATCCACACATACATCATTTCAGATCTTTTAAAACAATCTCATTTACACTTAATATCAAGTCACTCAGTTTAATAAGGTCCTGCTATAATTTCTCGGTCATCCATTAGTCTCAGTACTCTGTGTAAGAGTGAAGCATCTACAACAGGTAATTCTAGTTGCCAGGGTATTTCTGAACATGGTGAAAAGCAGAATCCTAGCAGAGATCTCTCTCCACCCCTACTGCTTACCTCCTGTCACTGTCATGTTTAAGTATGTAATTTTCCCTTTCAATTGACTCTTTTCCATACAAGATTCTTTTTCATTAGTCTGTGGCTACTGCATTTTCCCAAAAACCTTCAGACTTGGTTAAAAAGTTTAGAGATCAGTCTATACTGTATCACCCGGATTATCCTCTTCCCTGCTTGTGATGTCTGAGAACACCCACAGATATACAAGGCACAATTTCCATCCACAGAAACACTGCCAATTCACCCAAAGCAACTCACATGTGTTTGGGATATGTTAGTTTTCTGCTCTAGTCCTGAATTGTTAGTCATTTGCTCCAAAGGTATGTCAGATCTATAGAGTCCTGTTCCCCAGATTCACCTAGAAAGTTTCTCAGGCAGGAACATGGCTTTGATGGGTGGTCTTAAGTGAGACACTGTACTTCAATAGAATTCATCTATCTTGTTCTTGAACTTCCAGACTCATGACTCCTGGTCCTAGGCACTTGTTAATTATTCACTTTATTATACTATACTGCAACAAACTGAACCCCTTTTCACTGCCTAACACTAGTTTTTCCCTTTAAACATCATCTCTTCTCCCTTTTAGCATTTTCTTCATCACCTCCATGCTTTATTGTTTCAACAATCTGCCTGTTTCCTGTTTGGTAACACAGTGAAATATTCAGTCACTCTATACACAGTGGACAAGGCTAACAAAGGTTGCTACATTCAGTATGTTGTTGAGCAAAGTCATTCCAGTGAAAGTTTGTTCGCTGGCAGGAGGAAGTCTGGCAGTTGCACAAAAAAGTGATGTACGATTTTTTAAGACTAAAGGCAGCAGAAGGAGAAAGTCAGTTGTCCTTGACATCAAGCCCTGGAATGAAGCATCAGTCACAGTGCTTCCAATGTCTTAGATGTCCAGGCAGATACCATGAATCAGCTGTGCATACTGACTTCCACCAACTCAATTCATAGCAGAGACTGAGAACACCATACAATCTCTGACACTGTTATGCAAAACTACAACAGCACATGGGTAAGTACCACTGTTACTCTGATCTTTATTTCTTTTATTATTTTTCAAGGAAGAAATACCCTAGATATGTATCTGAACATACACAATGGGATGGGAAAGTCACTGGTGGCAGAAAGGTCGTTCCTGATGAATGTCAGCCTCCAGCTTCCGAGGAGCTATTCAAACACGAGTATTTTCTGATTTGTACAGCAGAAACAAGTAACAATGATCTATCATTGGAACAGCTTCCCTGTACTTATAATAGAAGATTTAAAACAAAATTACTTTACTTGATAAATGCTGGTGGCATATCCCTTTTCAAGATCTGGTCTTCTGTTGTCTGCACAGTCTCTTTTCCAACCTGTGGGAGAAAGAAGTCACACTTAAGATTCAGAATGGCACTTTAAAGTCTGGATGAAAGCAAAATGATTTGTACTAATGAGGATTCATTTCACTAGGTTAGCTGTTATTGTGTCTATTTGAGACCTCTGCACACTGTGGTTAGTATAATGCTTTAAAAATTACATGGTGCTTCCTGGCAACATGTGTACTAAATTCACTGAAGGGACACATTTCTCTCGTGCTACTCTGCTTAAAACAATACTAGTTGTTTGCTGCATTTAGTTGTAAAAACATCATTGTTTCTTTCCCTTCCTCCCTCCTAACCTCCAGAAGTCAGAAAATCAATTCAAAGGTAAAAAAACCCCAAACCAACCTATTTTGCCATTTAACCTAGTCTATTAAAGAAAAGTGTAGTTAATTACTGAGAACACAACCCACAGCCACATTCACACCATCCTTCAGGCAAAAATAATTACACAGAGGCTAATAAAGAAAGAGATAGAGTAAGATCTGGAGCTTTCTATACACTAGCTCTTGTGTCACACAATAGAAGTCTTTATAATTGGTAGCTGGCTCTCTGAACTGTGAGATCACCAACTTGACAAAATATTTCCAGCTCCTTTGTTCACTGTATTTTCCAGCTGAATAAGCTATTCAGAAAGGCATCACAAAGCAGAAGGTCTTTAACCCAGACACTAGTTTGTGTTAAGAGCTGCCAGGCCTGCTCAGGCAAGACAAGATAGCCTGGAAAATCCCAGATCAGCTGGTGTTTAAAGATTTGTGGGTTTTTGACAGAAGTTGTAGGGCACCATTATGCACAGCACTTGCCAATTCTCATGCTGTACAGCCTTCACAAGCACCATGTCCTTGCAAATTTATGCTGCTTGCCAAAAACTATGTCTCCCTTGTCTCATCCTTTTCAGAGAAGGTCCACAGAAGTACATCAGTCCTAGTATGGTATTTGGTTCAAACACAGAAACATCTTTGCCTTTTTTAATCATTTATTAGTACTGGTCTCACAAGTAGTCACACTGGTATTTATAAATAATGAAGGGAAGAGCAGAGAAGAGGTTAAAGGTCTTCAGTTTTATAGGTTTGCCTCATGCTCAGTGTAGACTCACTAACAGCCATGCTCTCTCCCTGTGCACAGCACTGCAGTCGTGCTTTGACTCCTCAACCTCATGGCAACAGCTCAGGAGCACAATTTATAAGTTTATCTCATACTGTTTCTTGGGACAGGGTTCCATTACCCATCAGAGATTACACCTACTTGGTCCTAATTATCTCCCTTGCATTCATGAACTATTCCTTTTCTCACATGTCTGTAAGTACACATGCATGACAAAGATGACACAGCAGAGTAATTTGCATCATTTGGATCACACATCTTTCAGAGATAAGGCTGTCAAAGTATTACTCTTCTTTTTCACTGCATTTCCAAAGAGCCCTGCCTTGGAGATTTATTTCTCTGCACTGGCTGTACCATCTGCATATAGTTCAGTAAGCTTTTGAAAACATTTCTGAGGATATACAGCTCTTAATGAATGCATGAAAAAAGTTTACAATAAGGGGCTTAAAGGTGAAGATCATTCTAACCATCATTACTTGTATTTTATATTGAACAGTCAGGAGCAACCTAGAAACAACTTCTGCTGAAGTTACACTTGATGCTGGAATTATTGGTAAGTTACTTCTAGTTTTATTAAACAACACAAATCATTTGTTTGTTCAGTCTGGAAAGCATAAGTCTCTTCTATAAGAGAATATATCTAGATTAACTACTCAAAGCAGCATTACTTAATTACAGACATATACACATTTTTATACATGCATTTTATATATTTACACATGTACATGGACATTCTTTGCTATGGCTAGCCAGGACCTTTAGTCTTCTAAATAAAGTAACATATAGGATATGAGTCAATTCCCATTTTCTTATTTTTGTGGAGAGTCTTTACTTCAAAACAGTCCTGAACTCCAAAGGCATTTCTCCTTCAAGTCCATCACAACACAGAAATACTTATTCCTCCAATCTCTTCAGTGTTACATACAACAGAGAGGACACAGGACTTCAGGCAGTACCCATGCTCAACTGAAAACATCCCCTACCTTTCTAGAAGAAAGGAATTTTTACCAAGGGAAAGGTTTTCCTATTTACACAGCTATGAACTAACCTTCCCTCAGGTTGCTCTGTTGCATTTGTAGTCACGGTATATAGTCACATACTCTCTAACAAACATACTCCACACACCATTTCTGCCAAGTCTCAAAGCATGAAGTCACATGACTAAAAACAACCTCAAAGAGTTTTGTGGGTTTTCCTTTTCAGCTCTGTGGTTGGGGAGACTTCTTTTGGTTTGTTCCTCACATTTTGCTTTAGTGAGTTCCATTTCCTTCAGAATTCATTTTATTTGGCTTAAGCATGCCGTGTAACACATCAGTAGAGAGTCACTCAACCCTCTCCATACTCCAATACCAAGTGAAGACCTTTTTTCTGAGGAGGTAGTATTTCCACATTCCCCATTTGAGACTGAATGCTCACTGAGCTTCATGCTAATACACAATTACCTGGGAAATGTATTATATTTCTATCCAAAAAAAGCCCAGAATTCCTACTTGGGTTTCAGATATCCTTTAGACACAAGGTAATCTCTCCATAACTAACTGGGAAGCAGCAGTCTGTTGAATGGAAGCTTCTGCTTTGAAGTAATACTGAATGAAACCACAGGTAATGGCCACAAGAAAGTGCCCTGGTTAACACAGTAAGACAACTGGAAGAAAACAGCACAGAGTAAGGGAGACTAAAGCAAAACTTGCAAAAGACAATTTCATAGTTACAAGTTTCACCCATCTAAACTTATTTTCCTACTCTTTGGGAATTAAGAGGCAAAACATTTGAATGGATAAGAACAAGCTACTTCTCTGCTTGCACCCTGCTACTCAACAACAGGGAACAAGAGGCAGACAAGCTGAGAAATTTAAAGGAAATGGGACACCTACAAGTCAGAGGGCATGTATGGCTGCTGAAAAGCCTTCTAGGAATGCAGTTAGAAGCAGCAGGACAAGATTGAGATTTCCTGATGCTTTTGGGTTTTAAGCATGCTTGTAGGTCTCCTGCACTCTTATCTGTCACCGATTAGATCATCAGTACATTTTAAGCTTCCTGTGGGGAATATTTTCTCCAGAGAAAAGCAAGAGGGAAAACATCAGGCTGAGGATTTTCCTTAGAATCAGTTTCACAGCTTGTTGTCATGTGAGCTTCTACTGCGGAAATGACAAGCCACAGGCACCCCACAAGGTCCCTTTCCCATCTTCATCTGCTGGATATCACAAAGAACAGCTGTTCCATGAAAAGGGGAAACAGTTTCAGCTTATGTAATTCTTTTAAGAGTTTCCTTAAACAAATACACCACAAACACCCAGCACTATCAACAAGTCTGAAAGCATAAAGTGCATATACCAAAATAAAACACACAGAAAGATGAGAGTTTGAAGTTTGTTTCAGAGTGATTTTATTTGGGTGGTGTTTCTTCTTCAAACAAAGCTTCTTCTGAATGCCTCTATTGACGATACCAATCTGACAATTTGCCAAGTGTTGGAAGTGAGATTTTACTTGCAGCTTATATGATTTCCTCAGGAAGGGAAGATGACCTTAGAAGAATTAGTTCTTGCAGTGTTCCAGAAGCTAATTTCTAACATCTGTCACTGCAGCAAGAAGCGTAAATATATTCTCATCTCATCATCCAGTGATCACACAGAGCCCTGGCTGTAATGTTGGGGGAAACCTGGGACTTTGCTAAGAAATAAGCTACAGTACGAGTTCTGCTTGACAAACTGAAGTACTGCTCAAAGCAATCTATTCTCTATGCTCTAAAAGCACCTTTATCATAAGCCATCTCACATGAAAATCCAGTTGCTGATTTATACCTTCTTTCACATTTTGCAAGCTTACAGAAAGACTTAACAGTGAGAGCATTAAATCTCACATCAGTGCAGTTCCATAAAGTTCTGTGCAACTTCTCTCAATTTTAGATGCCTCTCCTGAAAAAAAAAAAACCAAAGTACTTTCTATAACTCTACAGTGAGAGCAGTTTCTACATGGCATATCCATGTCTAGAATCCATCTGAAAACACTTGCCAGTTCTTATTCCCTACTCTGCAATTTAAGAGTGCAAAACTGGCCCAGATTTCAAGGCCATCAACAATCCATCAAGCAGAGCTAGAGGCAAGTCAAAGTTACAAGCACTTTATGCCTGCTCCTTGTTGGCATAGATGTACATTTCAGTCCAGTTCTTAAAAAATGAAACAGGGCAGAGAATATATTTGTGAAGGTATTTTGAGGTCAGGTTATGTGCTGAGGGGTCTTACCCACCCATGCCAATCTAAGGAAAGCAATGACTGAAGTTAATAAAGACTGGAAAGTCAGTTATCTGAAGAGCATTCAGTCACAACACCAGAGCACAATCTTTTTGTAACAATTCAAAGCTGTTTCCTTTAAAGGCTGTCTTGGAAGCACTTCTCAAAGTTCATTTCCAATCTCTTCATCATTCCGTTCTCATCTTGATTTGAATTAAAAGTGTGATTGATATATCACTTGCAAATTAACCAGTTTAACACTGCTTTAAGAAGTTTTAAGCTTCTCTAATTCTCTGTAGGATAACAGGACAATGCAATCAGACTGAAAAATAAGTTCAAAGCAATGTGCAGCTGAATTCTTTTCCTGCTTCTAGTTTATGCTGAATGAACAACACACATACACTACCCATGACATCAGTCAACAAGACTGCTTTTCCTTCAAGCCAAGCATGAACCTAAAGAGCCTGCTGAATCAGAACATATCCACTTGGCTTTTCTGTTAACGTGGAAGCTGTATACTGGCTCCTGGTTTTCCCAGGATTACCCTGGAGACTGCATTCCAGGCATAGCAAGGTACAATTTCAAAGTCATCTGGCAATAAGTAAATTAGAACACTTCAGCCATCTGGTCCCTAATAGCAGCAAACTGACCTACCTGTCTACACTGGCAATTAAGACAAATTTAATTGGCTTGAGGCTAAGGAAATCCTGCTCTCCAAGTAAAATACAGAACTATGAAATGAGGACCATATGGAAACCAGAAAATGACATCATTTGGGTATCAAAAGATGGTAATTCATGCTGCTAATGTCCACTGCTACCAGTAGAAAGCTGAGGCTTGGATAGTTTAGCCAATTACAGGATGCACAACTCAAAGGAAACAAAAGCACATACAGATCATGTGATCCTTTTTACAAAACTATTAAAATCTGCAAGTTAGTTTTTATCAAGGGAAGAGTTTCTTCTAAACCAGTACTTCTCTGTTAAGACAGAGACATATTAATTCCACTTCAGTCAAATAACATCAGTCAGCTTTGACCTTAGAGCATATATGTAACTCTCATAGTTCTTATGACACTTCCTTCCACCTCTTCCCATGACACTGTTCCCAGTTAGTGAACTTGTTCTCATCTCCCTGTCACTACTGGCTTATTTATTTGAAGCCTTCCCAAGCAAGTATCTGTTATCTTGATGGGTTACAAAAACTAAATGGGTTTAGTGCTAAACAATGTACAGAAGTAGAGAAGGAAAATAAGAGATGCTATCTCAATCTATTTAATGAAGTCAACCTGCAAATGAAGGAACTAGACAGGTCTGCCCCTTCTAACCATACTCATCTAAAATTACCTTTAAGTAACATTTTTCACTGAGCTTTTATTATTTAGAATATCTTGATGTGCTCACTAATTCATGATTGAAGCAACATAAACTCACAGCATTCACTTTTTGGCATAAGCCTTGCCACAGTGTGTGTTTCCCCATCAGCAAGGTATGTACTAACATGGTATTTTATAGTAATTATCCACCTTCTGCAGCATATTGGACAATTTGTCTTTCACTGAGTCTTATTTTACTTGACTAACAGTCAATTCAAGTGTACACTAAGTTAATGGTGTAAATCATTGCCCGCATGGTAAACGTGATGTTTTTATTAGCTACAACAATATCCAGTTACATTCAATAGATTACAGACTAGAAATGGTGGGCTGTGTTCCAGGAGACAGTGTTCATTGACAGCACCATTAAAAAACTTCACTGAGTCAGAAACTTGATATCATGTGATTATTTTCCAGCTTGACTGTGCCTTCAGTGCTTGTGACCACTTATATCAGCTCTGCAAGGAATTCAGCACATAGAAGACGACCCACTTGTGTGCAGTCATCACAAAGAATTTGCCAACTATTACAAAGCAGCCAGTCAGCAGAAACTTCTGGGTTTTTTCCTGTCCTCTATCAGTTAAGGAATGTCTGATCCAGCACTAGTTGAGTTAGATGAAGACTTACCCAGCGATAGTGGTGAAACATCATAGCAGCAGATGTTGCCAGCACAGTCAGAACATAACAAGTAAGAGTGGTGTTATCTAACTCCTAGTTCTCAGTCACTCCTTTGAGAACTTTTATCAATTCATTCTACAGATCTAATTTCTAATGGACTGACATTAATACACATTAGACTTCTCCACATTCACCCAGTCAAAGCGTTATGAAAACATTACTCTTCTTCTTGCAGTCTCTACTGGAAAGCTTCATTAATATTGAAATCTGTAGGACTTCTCTTTGCATCAATGGATTTCTTTGGCCCTATTACTGTAGGCAGTGGCATCTGAACATGCTTGATGGTTGATAACACTTTCTCAGTGTAGCTATAACAGGAAGCTGCTACTATTCTCAAAATAGTGAAAATAAGTAGTATAAACAAGTTAGTTGACAGTTACAGTCCAGTGCATACAAACATCTATGTTACTCTAGGCTACAGCTGCTTATTTTGTGAAGTTCCCATGACTGGCAAAGCTGGCCAAAGCCTAGCTTCACCTCTTACATACTGAAGGAATAATCCTAGCCAATGTCAGTTTGAAGGTGTGGAGAAGTAAAGCCTCTATAAACTTGTCTTTAAAAAATACTCTTCAAATTTGACACCGAATCATATAAAGACATCAGAAAGTTCAAATTCTTTAAAACAGCAGAAGCTCTTTGACTGTGCCTTGTTAACATTTTACAGCTCTGTTGTGCCAGGTACTGTATAAATACATAATACTACCCAGTTCACACGGGTAGTAGGCCAACAGCAGATCATTGCTGGGTGAAATTACAACAGTTTAGACATCAACTCCACATTAGAGAAAGGATATTGAAGCACCAATAACACTTGATAGTAGATGTGCTACCACTTTAAGAAGTTACAGGTACCATTGTTATCTGTTGGGATCCTTTCAGAAGTTTAACAGAAATTAATGAAAAAGCCTTTCAGTCATTGTAAGGGAATCACAGGGCTGGGGTCCATCCCAAAGTCTATCTAAAGTTGTATCTGGGAAGAGACATGAAGAACAACAAAAAAAACTTTTCTAAGTATAGCAGCAGCAAAACGATGACTAGGTAAAAATATGAGCCCACTAATGAATAGGTGAGAGGGCCTGATCACAACCCAGAACAGGCTGAGGTACTCCATACATTCATCAGCTGTCTTTACTGACATCTGCCTTCAGCAATCCCAGGTCCAAGAGCTAGTGAAGGTTTGGCACAAGGAGAACTTACCCTTGGTGAAAGAACATCAGGTTACATTTGCTGTTCTGTGGGTGTAACCACTGCTGGAAAATGTAATGCAGCTTTATTACAAAAGGTCTCTTCATAGCGATTCTAAGCCAAAAGCAACAAGACACACAAGTTGTCTACAGGAATCGTTGTTTCTTTTCTCCAGTCTTCGCTACAGAACCCTGACCTGAGTCACCAGTTTGCTACCCTACCCATAAAGTCAGGGTACTAGGAAACTGTTCCAAAACATGTTCTCAGTGAGAGAGCTAGAGAACATCATGAATTAATGAGCTGACAGTTCCAGTAATTATGGAAAGCATTTGAGAGTTGAAAAGGGAAAGAGGAAAAAAGCCAGCCTCTTATCAGACAGCATTGTTACTCATTGATCGTTACTCTGAACTTAAAGAAGTGTTCTGAAGGATCAGAACATCATTTACTTCAGAATACAATATATTTCACAGAAAACTTTGGTTCCAGTCACAGGATAGGGGCAAACACAAGCCACACCTCAGGATACTAATTAGTAGACAAATTAAACAAAGGAAAAGCTTGCCCTCTCTGTTGCTTCTCTATCCAGTTCTCCATGTTCTGGAACTACAGAACCAGTATCCAAAATTACCACAGGGACAAGCCAGACCTACTTCCAAATATCATGCAAATACTATACTTAGTGGTGAATACTTGTAACTGAAAAGGAGATACAGCTCCTATGTCAACATTCCATTTCTCCATGCAGCTAGTCATTTTGTATCCACAAACTGTCTTCTGAACACAGGTAATTGCAAGAGCCACTCATTTGTGGTATGTTTCCATGTATCAACACAAGCTGGTAGAGTCCAACTACAGCACATTATTTATGGTTAATTCTCTTGCCTGTTGTCAGAAAAACATAAGGATGAAATTATACAATTAAACATTTACAGTTCATTTAGTGGATGCACTTAGAACAGTTATAAAATGATACTTTCCTGTTCAAATTAGATAACAATGCTCCTTTGTAAGGGTTCCTTTTGCTGTGTTTAAAGATAAATGTCAGAAAGGTTATCATTTTCCAGGAATTAAGGACCACAGAGACATTATGGCCACAGAGACAAGTTGTGTATCAAGAATTGCTTCTCAGCATTTGACTGAGCAAATGATATAACCTGTGTCACTAAAGAAAAAAATATTACATTGCAATGTTTCTTAAAAGTCTAGTCTGCCAGTCTGACTTGCTTTTCAGAGAGAAAGGGCAGCACAAGATTGATATTACTGACAGTAGATACTTTGTCTTCCCATTTGAGGTGAAAATACACAAAGCAAGTAAGACTTAGTAAAACAATCAGAAACAAGACCTTAGGAACAACACACACAAGTTGTACAACAGAGAAAAAGGGATAAAAAGCTGCTTTTAGCTATATGTGAAGCCACTGCCAACATTAAACAATACTCAAGGTAAGAACTGAGGGCAGGACTCTTCTCTCCTTTGGAAAAGCAATTGGCAAATAAAAGTCTCAGTTGGGTTTTATTTAAGAATTCTAGCAGACTTGGAACAAGAAACATATGCTGGCATTTGTCACAACCAGTTCATGATTTCAGGCATTTCCAGTAACTAGCACTAACATCACACATTTGCTAACACATCTTTAAAACCCCTGCTTGGTTTCACATACACACACCAGTCCTCTCAAAAGATTTGCTTCGTCAATCCAGTTTCAACTATATAGTGAAGGGAAAGACATCTGTGAATTACACCACATGTTTTGAAGCTACACATTTTATGTGTAAAACACACTGAACCACATTTTATTCAGTTCATTGTTTTACTCAACTCCATAAAAGGAAATCCATGTCTACAGTCCAACACCACTATGTGGAGAAAAATATCTCCTTGTTTTAAAGCACAAAGCAAAAACTACATGATGCTAAAGTTACAAGAAGTCAGGAATAAGTCACTAAACTTTGCCTCTTAATATGGATTTAACAACCCCTCTCTCACTGCTGTAACTGATTTCCACAGCAGAAGGTCTATGTTCACTTTTCCAGAGCAGGAGTGGCATTTACCATATTGTTGGCATATGGAAATTTTTTAGCCCAACTGCCACTTTAAAGTTATCCATTCCACAATAATATTCTCAGTTTTTATGGCCAAGAAGCAAGCTGCATGTAATTACTAATGGAGGCATTCACCATCCTTATGTACATTTAAAGGAACAGAGAACAAAAGATTCTTTTTAAAGCTGATGGAACAGACTGGTATAAATTGCATTTCCAAACATCATAACAAAACAAAGATTATTCCATTCAAATCAGGAGTTGATTTATCACTTATGTAAAGATAATTCCTAACCAATAAAAGCAAGAAAGACATTTGGGATGTGCTTTTGTTATAACAAAGTTTCTTTCTGTCCGATTAATCATTAATCACTCTTCTCCCTGACCTCCCATGCACACACTCTAATGGGTTCTATCCACTTTCTCAGACCATATGGCCACAGTTCCCACAGTATGGTGAATTATCCCTAAAGAAACTGCACATACACTGAAGGAGAATGTTCTTTTTCAAAAAAGAAGGATATTTATTATTTTTAAAACTTTCCCCCTACATTAATTACAAGTTTCTACTACACAAAGACAAGACCTAGAAACCTATAATGAAAAGGCTTAATCTCTCATGAGCTCCCCACAGCTCTTCTAGTATTCTCATTCACTTGTCACTAAGCTTGAGTTCTGGAGAGTTCAGACAAGCTATTCTAACAAGCCGTTTCTTTCAGCTTAAAGCTAGTCCAATGCAATAGACTGAAGGTGGGGAGGCACAGATTCTAAACATACCCCATGGCAAGTTTCAAACATTGAGGTGTTACTGCAACACCTTGGGAGTCATCCTGTGCACTGCATAGAAAATTCTAGCAGGAAAAAGCTTGTTTTCTTTCTTCTCCATCCTTCTTCCAGGATACATAAGTATCAAAAGCTATTTTTTCCCCTCTCAAAAACCAGAAACACTAAACTGTCCTCAACAGCTTGCTCCTCTTGTGTGCCCTGAGATATAGGCAAGCCAGCTATGCTAGAAGAAAACTTAGAGATGAAGAAGGTGGCTTACCATCCCCTCTCCACAAAAGGCAGACTATTTCTCCTCATTCTAAGTGTCCAGCTATGTATTTGACTTTTGCTGCTGCAATCATGACAAAGATTTCAAGGCAGGCTGCATTTTGCACAAATTCATTTATATAGGAGATTTCCAAGCTGGTGGTTTGCAGGTGTTGCCAGGCAATTCAGCCTGGGCAGGGAAAGCATAAAGCTCTTTTCTGCAGGTTCCTGCAACCTCAGCTAACATCTCACTTGACAGAGGCCTATGGATAGCACCCAGAACAGGCCAATTGATTCAGGTGTTTTCTACTTCACACACTAAGCTCCTACAGCTACACTGAATGTAGCTCTCCAGTAGTCAAGGTGTTTGGTGGTTTTGTTTCATCTGAACTTATTGTCTCTGCCTAAGCACTGGTACAGAGTTCCACTTATTTTGAGTCATCTGTGTGGCTTTACTTGTGTCCAGACAGGATGGACTTCAGCTGCTGATAGTTTGAAGAGATTGACCTCACAACTTAAGCTCAGGAAGCAACAATGAAGGGGCCAAAGTGGCCAGTGAAAACTCATAATTTCTCTGACATGAATGACTTAGCCCCAGTGCTGCAAGGTGTTACTCTTATCAAGCATCATCTCCAATTAAGCTCAATATCACTCTAGATCACATTTAATTAGAGCAGGTCCAAGCACTACTGGATAAAGGAAACACCTGATAAACCACAGCTGCAGGACAAGATACAAGCTAAGAGAGCCTGACTGATGCTCAGCCTGACCTGCTAGCTTTGCTAGTGACTGAGAGAGGAAAATGCCAGTAGAATTTCACAAACCTTCAAATTTCAGTAGGTAAACACAGGCATATCACAGCATCCACCAAGAATTCATTCTTGAAAAATGCGATAGTTTTTCCCCAATAAAAATAACATATTAGAAACTGGATGCATGTAAACACTTATGAAACATGTAGATACATACACAGATAGCACACACAGCACAGAGGATGGAAAGGCAGATGATGCATTGTGACCCAGACAAGTGCCAGCCTTTCACAGCAGATCTCTTTTAGAAAAGATTCCAGCCCCTTCGTTTGTTATCAAGCCTTAAATGTTTCATTTTGAGACATTCACACCAGTGCCACTCTCCTCAGATGGGTCAAGCTCAGTCAAAGTGGAGAGAAACAAAAAAAAAAGGGTAATGGTCAGGCATCTGGTCTCAGGTAAAACAGGTTGGCTCTTTCAGAGCATTGAATTGTTGAACTGGGTCAGCCTCTGAAGTGCCAACATCTCATTGAGTTGCTGATCTTGCTCCAGTGTTTTGATTATGTGTACTTGTTAAGGTAATAGAGAGAAAGCTGAGAAGGGACTTAATTCTCATGCACAGAATTACTCCCTCCCATGCTACTGTTGGCATTTGGCAGTGCAGCAGCAACAGTGTTCCGAAGCTTTCCTGTCCCCAACAGCAGAGTGACAAGAGTGGACTGCACCTACACTGACAGAAAGCCAGAATCCATATAAGACTGAGTGAATGGAGTTTAAAATGCCAGATTAGAAATTGCTTTCTGTTTAGCAGTAATAGAACATCACTCCAAACATAAACACTTGCAAATTCACTACCGGAAAGTAGAGACACTTCTCCTCCATTAAATGAAGTTGTTTTATATCAAGTGGGGGACAGGTTTCAGTTTTCTGCATCATCATTAGTCACCTTTGATGTAAATCCCTCATTTTAAAGGACAGGCTAAAAGTCTGATGAATGTTTTATTTTTTAAAAACTAAGAAAACCACCATATGGTTCATCTCCTCCTAGTGAAGTTCAGCTAGTGAGAATTTATAATTCTTCAACCACTAACCTAATAATACATTTAGCAAGTTCCTCATGACTCCCTGCCTATTGGGCTTGACTGTTCCTGCTCCCTCTCCACCCATTCTGTTGTCTTAGAGTGTTTATCTTTAGCTACAACAAATACCAAACCCAACCCCAACTCTCCCATAAAAGGCAGACATCTACTCCAAATATCAGCCAAACAACATCTTCAGTTAAAAGAGGACTGATTTAGTACATTATTGATCTTGTAATAGTAATGTGAAGCCTTCCACTCACATCCTTGACTTCAGTTAAGAGTTATTTTGTGCAGGAAAGCCTCTGACACTTACCTCTGTATGCAAAATCTAAGAAACTTCAAATGATTTTAAAACAATTATTGTTCTGCAAAAGCAATCCCCTAACAGAAAACTCAAGACACAGTAGAATTGAACTACCACATATTTGAAATTAATACAGAACAATACCAAGTCTTTGGTATTTATCAGAGACACTAAACCTTTCAAGTTAGTCTCTTTATTCATTCACTTGAACAGTGACTTGGACTGTCTCTTACCTTGGATTGCTTCACAGTGAGGTTCTGACAGAAGTATCCCTACAGTAGGTCTTCCTGGGTATGCAAACCTTACATAAAAACACATGAAGCTTCAGGTGATTTCAGGCAAACCTTAAAATACCACACATCCATTTCTGACAAAACACACAAATGTATGCTGAGTGGCAAACTGAAGTAGAAGATCTCATATGGAGGCCTCTATTCCAAGTATCTAGAAAGACTCCCTTTTAACTCATCTAATAGTCTTAATTTAAGACTCATGCTTATCAATCTGTTCTGGTTTGGGTATGGTGGACTGTGTGAACTCCATCTCAAAAATATCAATAAAATCACCTATGTTACTGCACATGGCTCCTTTCTTATAGCCATTTGGTCACTTCCTAGGCCATTTCCCCATACAGCAGTCTCCTAGGCCCTGCACAAGAACAGGTCTCAGCACTTGAAACACTGCCACCAGCAGTTACCGATGCAATAGTTACTTGAATTAAGTATTGTGACTTCCAAACCACAAAAGCCTTACTGTAAGGTGGAGAGATGGAAAAAGGTGCTGCTGGATATGAAAAGTTATCCCTGAAGAATTCCACCGGTCGGTGCTTACCGCCATGCACACTTTGCAATACTAATGCTACACACAGAATCCCTGAGGACACAGTAAGCAACACAGAGGTAGCAGCTGCATTGCTGTTTTGGTTATTCTGATAACTCCATCTTTGCTGTCATCTGTGGAGCCACTAGAACTCTCAGAATTAGGTAAACTCTCTGCATGAAATATTCCTGCTCCTGGGAGGCTGCTATTTCACAAGTCACCTTTAGGCTTCAGAATGATGCACTGAAGACAGTTCCAGATTAGAAACATCAATACTGTTTTTTTCCTAACGTAGTCAAAGCTGTATTCTACCAGATCAGAGCATCTCCCTTGCAAGCACCACCTCAGATTACACCACTTCTTCTTGCTCTTTCTGAATTAATATAGAAAAACAATTCAACGGTCTTCCCTTTTATCAAGCTAGAAACAAGACAAGAAAACCAGAGACTTCCAAAATAGTCCAAAATGAAAGAAGAGATGGCATTAGCAAGCTGCTGAAAGAAATTAATCCTGTTTCTCCATTTCTCTAATAAATACTACTTTATCAGATCATGTTTCTGTTGGGAAGGGGGCAGGGAATAGTCATGCAACCCAGTGATACAAGTTAAGCTCAGAAAGGCAAAGCTTTAGAATAAAGTCTTCCTTTCAAGGAAAAGTATTTCATACACTCTGGCTTTTTACCCTTACAGCCAATATATCTAACACCCATCAGTTCACTGCTGTACACCAATTGTTCTTACTGTTTACTTCTTACACAAGTTCCCACTAAAGTCAGAAAGAAGCACAAGTACTCTAGACAGTACAACCTGTAAACTTCATGGAGTTGTGGTGACCATGATGTGTAGCTACTCCGTAATCAACCACAAAACCTCCAAGTGGTAAGTTATTCTAGCAGTAGTAAGTACTACAGGACAAAATCTGATAAACACATCACATGTATTCGTCATCTTGGCAGTTTGCTACACCCACAAGCCTCACGATTTCAGGGCAGTGATACATCAGTAGACAGTGTCATCATATTTCAACTACACATAGCTCTTTCATTTTAAGGTATGGTTTGCTGGCAAGGGATATCACCTGCCATGCATGACTTCAGTCAAAGTAGGTAAGTAATATCTGATGTTTAAAAACAAACTCAGAAGTATTTGCAAAGGAACTTCACAGAAGGTGCAAGGTAGGTATCACCACGTGATTCTTAATGAAACAGAGGACTATGAAACACTGTGATGCTTTCTGCATGAAACGAGACATTTCTGCCTTGCAACAGTTTGCCTCTTTTTTATGTAGTTCATTATAAAAATAAAACTAAACCATTTCCAATCTATTAGTCACTTGCACTTCTCAGACTGACATGTCTATATTGGAAACAGTCACATTTTAAAGAGATATGCTATGTATAGCTGCTTTCAAGACAATTTTCAGCCACCTTTAGCTTCCCACAAATAATCTGTAACTCACCCTCGAGGCTACGTAACAACTACAACTTCCAAACTGCCTAGAAACCACAGGTCTGTCCCACCTCGAGTTCCCCGTCGATAACCAACTGCCAGTTCTCACCAATACAGAAATCACTATCAAATGCCTGGGAGGTTTAGAGGATTTTTTTTAGGATTGGATCACACCAAGGACGCGTTTTGCCTTTTACAGTGCATACACTTAAAATAGGAGTTTCCAAGACAGCAAAAAACCACACAGCATATCAGAGACATCTGTGAGGCAACTCAAGCTGCATTTCACACTGAGGGGATAGGACGGTATAAACAGCAACAATTACAGCACTCCGCTGCACTCTGACACGACGCTGCCCCTCAGGTCGGGAAGAGGAGGACTTCTCCAGTCGTTAAGAGGGTGAACTCGCCGCGCAACTCGCCGAGCTCCTTCGCCGGCCGGGGCGAGAACTGCCGAGGGCGGCTTCCCCCCAGGAGCCGCAGAGGTCCAGAACGCCTCCCCGCTTAACCCCTTCCCGGCCGCAGCCTGGCCACGGGCAGCACCGCCGGGGAAGCCGCTGGATGACGGAGCGCCGGCCGGGCTGCGGGAAGGGGGCGGCACACCTGTGGCGACCGGGCGAGCTTCGCGGCCGCGGAACCACTAAGTTGGCCGCGGCCGCCAAAGTTGCTCCCGTGAGGGCGAAGCGGAGGGAGGCGGGCGGGCCGGCCGCCGCTACTCACCCGCACCAGGTTGCTGACAGCGGCCTGCACGGCCGACACGGGGGCGGTGAGATCCGGAATGGCCTTGCCGTCCACTTCTCCCTCCTCGTGCATGATGACCAGGTGGGAGATCTGCTGGGCCACGGGCTCCAGGATGCTCTCGATGGTGCGCGTGTGGAAGACGGGCATGGCGGCGGCGGGGCGGGGGGGCCGGGGCCCGAAGTCCGCACAAACTCCTGGCAAACTCTTGTTCCTGCGGGTTGGCGCCCCACGGGGAAAGCCGCGGCCTCCGCGCACGGAGGAAAAACGAGGAAAGAACAGAGAACGAAGCGACTCCTCAAGACCTCTCCTCAACGGACGGCAGCAGCCCGGAGAAGTGGCTCCCAGTTGAGGCTCGCGGAGGCGGGACTCGAACTCGCTGCCCTCCTCCCTCCCCCTGGCAGCGCCCACCTCACACTGGCACCGCTCCTCAGCCAGGCGGCGGCTTTTCAACCACCACAACCTACCCCTCCCACGGCTCCCCGCCCCCTCGCCCTCTGCCGCCCAATGACCGAGCCGCAGCCGCCGCTCCCAGTGGCGCCACGACGCGTCCGTCAAACATTCCTGAGCCGCCCCTGCCGCCCCCCCCCGCCTTTCCCGCACCACCCGCCTTTCCCAACCAAGCTCGGTTGCGCGGGCGCTGGTTTCCCAGAGCTGAGATGACGTCAGACATTCTGGTGTCCATATAAGGAGACGATTAAAGCCGGGGTGCCGGGATAGGGGCCGGGGGACGAGCGAGGCGGCGGGATCCCTGCGCTCCGCCCCTCCCAAACCCCGCCGCCGGCTGAAGTTTGCTCGGTTGAAGCTGAGGCGAGATCGCCCGGCGGAGTGCGCGTGGCTGAGTATAACTAGGAAGGAGATGACCAGGAGAGGCGGCGCCTCTCGCTCGCTGTCCCCTCGTCCCGCGGCTCGCTGTCCCCTGCACGCGGCTTCCCACAGGGACTGTTCCTTAAGGCGCCGGCGCGACCTGTTTCCCGCTGCGGTGGCTGCTTCCCTCAGCCTGGCGCGCGCTGAATCCCCTCAGCCTGGCGCGCGCTGAATCCCCTCAGCCTGGCGCGCGCTGAATCCCCTCAGCCTGGCGCGCGCTGAATCCCCTCAGCCTCGCGCGCGCTCAATCCCCTCAGCCTCGCGCTGAGTCCCCTCAGCCTCGCGCTCTCTCCCCTCAGCCTGGCGCGCGCTGAATCCCCTCAGCCTGGCGCGCGCTGAATCCCCTCAGCCTGGCGCGCGCTGAATCCCCTCAGCCTCGCGCTGAGTCCCCTCAGCCTCGCGCTCTCTCCCCTCAGCCTGGCGCGCGCTGAATCCCCTCAGCCTGGCGCGCGCTGAATCTCCTCAGCCTCGCGCGCGCTCAATCCCCTCAGCCTCGCGCTGAGTCCCCTCAGCCTCGCGCTCTCTCCCCTCAGCCTGGCGCGCGCTGAGTCCCCTCAGCCTGGCGCGCGCTGAGTCCCCTCAGCCTCGCGCTGAATCCCCTCAGCCTCGCGCTCTCTCCCCTCAGCCTCGCGCGCGCTGAATCCCCTCAGCCTGGCGCTGAATCCCCTCAGCCTCGCGCGCGCTGAATCCCCTCAGCCTCGGGCTCTCTCCCCTCAGCCTGGCGCTCTCTCCCCTCAGGCTTGTCCCCAGAGCGCCCGCAGCCGGCCCGGCACGCCCCGGGCGCGGTCCCAACCGCTTCCGCCCCTGAGGAGAAGTTGGCGGGAGGTGGCGGAGGCCGCTGCGAAGGAGGAGAGCTTCCCTCCCGCTCGTCGCCTGAGGGTGACAAGAGGGGTGTCCCCGCCGGCCGCTTCTGTGTGGGGTTGAGGGAACAGTGCTCCGTCGGGAAAGCGGTTAAGCGGCCTGCTGCCTGGGGTCAGTGGCGGGGCCCGTGGGGGGGGGAGGGAGAGGGAATCGGAGCTTACGGCTTTTACCCTTATAATTTCTGGTGATAACGACGTGGTTTTGAGTGGGGTGATGCAAAATGTAGCCAAAGAGTAACATCAACTCCGATTTTCCCGTTGGGGTGGCCGCCCACTGGGACCGACGGCCGGTGGCCCCTGCCCCCCAGCCCCTCAGCGCGGCTCTTCATGAGGCTGCTGCCCCGAGGCCTCCAAATATCACTGCTAGCCGTAATAAAACTCAGGGTGCGAGCTCATGGAGCGATATGCTTCCCGCTGTCCCTCACTGCAGTGTCTCTTGTTGACACTGGTAGTACTTATAGTAATGAAATAAAGCATGTGAGTGAGGGATTACAGGAATAGTGGTCTGCATTTCTTCCTTTCCTTGATAACACAAGCACAGAATTAGATTTGGGAAATTATTACTGTCTTTTAGGTATTTCTTTGTCCTGGTGCTGCAATTTTAAGCTATAAATCCATGTTCTTGTCAGAAGAGCTTTCACTCCTAAGCATTTCAGAGCAAACTCTGTCCTTTCTGTGCAGCGTTTGAACACAGCCAGTCCTACCAGGACGTGTAGAAAGAGCATGCAAACCTGTAAGGCTTCTGGTGTGCACAGGGATCTGTCTTTATAACTTCTGGTACTAGAGCTGTTATTGTTGGAGCTACAGGGAAAGTCACAAGTTTAGGCCTAAAGAGCTAAGAAAAACAGATTTTGTGCAGGGTTAGATATCTTAGCAACACCTTTAGCTCTGAATTTCTTTTTAACGTTCTCTTTTAGTGTGCTGGGAATGGTGTTTACATGTGTGTATTTATTGAATCTACAATGGTAGAATTCAAACAACTGATTTCCAGTTTTGTTTGGAAAGATGTAAACTTGTAGGCTTGATGATTCAAAACATACTTAAAACATCAGCCTCTCAGCAGGAATGAGTGTATAAACTCACTTAAACTATGCACAGTAAGAGTATTTTAGGTTGTTAGCTATTGGCTACATGGCACGTACTTATTGTTCCTAGTATACGTATTCCCAGCAGTGCCTCTTTAGCATACTGTGGATCGATAATAATGAACACACATAAAAATCCCTCTGGATAGTAATGTACAGCAGCTGGGGATTACAAAAAGCAATTAGTCCCTGTTATGAACTAATAATCTGCTAAATTCCGTTTTGTGGAAGTGTGCAAACCTAATAAACCACGTTTATAGTAATTTGTGGGACTCGCACGTAAGCTCTCTGATTAAAAATAATTGCTTTATGTCTGGAATCTTGTGTGCTGAGTTCTGGATGGAATATGCATGAGCATGCATATGTTTAAAGGGAAAAAAAAGATGATATGCAGTCATTATAAAACGTTGTCTTGGTTGCTCGTTACTGCAATAAGTTTAGTTACTGCAGGCAAAATAAAACATAGAGCAAAAAGACATTTTTGGATGCTTTCGAAACTTTGCTCATCTACAGGGCAAAAAGTATGTGAGTGTGATATTTGGGTGTGAGTTTGTTTTGCTCTTTGGGTTGTATTGGTGCAATTCTTGCCCATGCAATAATCGCTTTTTATTGTCTGTACCTCAGACCCATCACTGAAAACCTCTGCCTGCTGGTGCAGTGGCAACCTACTCTTTGAAGCCTCATCCAGCAAAATTCCAGGAAATTAACAGCAATACATATAGCACTGCTTTCTTAGGGGCTTTTATTTTTGAGTACCACTTTTACAATGTTTTCTCTTTTCTTTGCAGCATTCAGATCTGTCTCACTGATGCCCTATGAATAACAGCTTTGCAGCAGGTACTTCTTTTAAAAAAAATCAGTTTCTTTAGCCCTTTGCACGATTCAGTCTGTAATTATCCATTAATTGTACTGCTACTTTGAGATAGTTTCTCGAATTTATATAGTTTCATTAACTCTGCAGGTCCTAATAGATGGTTTTAAAGTAACGGTAGATTTTCCATTTATTGAGCTCAAGATGGAAGTATGAATTCTTTTGTCCTCCTCCATGCAACAATGGATTCCCCACTGAGGAAAAAAAAAAGATGCTGATCCTCCTTTCCTTTCCACATACTGAAAACCTTATATAGTGTTATCTATTACTATCATGACAGTGGTCATGAGCATCTCAAGTTAAAGTGGTTAGAAGGAGAGGATTAGCTTTTACTATATCATAAGAACACAGATGATTCCAGGTAAACCCATTTCTACAGAGAATTTGATGTAAGCAGTCTCTGCTATACAAAAGTCTCCACTGACTTTAGGGCCATAATGTCTCTCTGTCCTAAACTATCAGATAAATTCTCCTTTTCTCACACATAATGAAGTCTTTTCATGAAGCAAAGAAATACTCTCTTCCACTGAACTGAGATATATGAATACAGAAGTAATAGGTTTTGGTGGGAAAAGAGTGTTTACAAACAACGTAGCTGTGATGCAGCCTCTTCCACGGTATCTTTTGGAGGATTGTGTACCCTGCTGTCAGGGTACATGGCACTGCACTGCAAGTGGCAGGAGCGTGGAATAGAACAATTTTCAAAGAGCTTCATGAACCTGCAGTTATCTGCAGTTATAAAGAGTTTTGTTAGTATTAATGCTTCTCTGAAATGCAGTATCTGGTTAGTTCTAAGCACTAACCTATATTGTACAGCAGTTATTTTTAGTATTAGGTACCACAGCAGAGAAGGATTAAGTTTTTTAGGCAAATGTACTTGGCTGTGATTAGTCACTTTTCACTGGAGTGACCTGATGCTGTTCCTTTACCACACCAACTTCTAGCTTTTCTGAGTAACACCTGATTAGCTGCTAGAGAAAGTTTACAGAAATGCTGTGTTCGTATATCGCACAAACTGGATTGCAATACTGTCTTAATCCTATGAAGATTTAAGCATATGTTGAAATGTAAGGACTGGAGTCTCTTGTCATCAGCTTCTGGGGGATTGGAGACTACTGTTGATCAGTGGATGTAGACTCTAAGGTCAGTACATTCTTCACTTCCCTCTCAGCCAGCCATGAAGTGGGTAATCTAAGGAGTGGGCAATGGGTTATTGAAGTAAAAAAAAAAATAAAAGTTTTTTCTTTCTGTGGTTGTGTCTGTCTTGAACAGCAATTTTCAGTTTGTCACAGGTTTGTTGTAGAATGAGACGACTGTATTGACAGCTCTAGTGTGACTCTCACACAAGGAGTACATTTCACACCTAAGAAATGACAACCTAGGGAAAAAAAGAGCAGACTGCTAAGGAGGTGTGGCTGTGTAACTTCATAATAGTCTGGTCAATGTGCCTTGCATTATAAAGCCATGAAACTAGGTGAAGTTCTGTTTAGTTCTGTGTCATGGCTGACTTGTCTTCTAGGAACTGCAATGAGACCAACACTTCAAGATTTTTTACACTTGTTATCAGTCACTCTCTGAGCTGGATGGGAGTAGCCTATTAGGATTGGCAAAATTAAATCACAGTTCTCAGTCACCTCCTAAATACAAACTTTGTTTCATCACACAGTGCTGCTTGATTCCTAGATGCCCGTCTGTAGGTGTGTCACATTGTTAAAGTGTAGCAAGGCTTAGATCTGTAGAAAATGCTGCTACCAACCCACCATCTCCTTCAAGATGTTTCTTACTAGAAGTTCTACACAAGCTATGTAGCACCTACTGGGAAACCAAAAGTGCAAGTGTAGTTTATTTTTGTTCTTAGTTACTGTGCCAACTTCTTTGACTGTTAACCACACTGTGTTCTTAAGGGGTTTATTGTATCACAACAATTGTAACAACACAATTCAAGGAATGCTTTAAGAGCATAAAACATGGGGAAAAAAGGTGAGTATATTAAATATATATGTGTATATGTATGTTAATGCCTATTCTAGAAATTGCTATCTAGGAATGAGATTCAAAAACCACCAGATTTTACTACTTTTCTTCTGAAAAATTCCAGATGAAAATGTATCATGTATATCTAAAGCATATACGGTAGTGTATAGTTAAGATTTGTGTAGTTAAAATTGCAAAGTCTATTCACTGTAAATGCAAACAAAAAGTCTTTACTATTGCAAAAACATTGCTGTGAATCTGCAATAGACTGGTTTTGCAAAAAACAACTGGTAGTTTTCAGGGGCTTCACTCTGTGACTGAATGAATGAGTCATGCCACAAGAAAAAAAGGACTGAAAAAACTATTCCCACCAAGTATCCCACCAAGTATCACATCTGTTCTGGCAGGCTTATTTCAAATAACATTTTTAGGCAATCAGAGATGTATATTTGATGACTATGCTGGCTCAGAACTTGTCAATATAATTGACTGACTGGTAAACAATCCAAGTGCTTTATTTACAGTTGGTGATGATTTTAACAATGTAAACATTTCTTTTACCACTAGTGATTTTGATTACTGTTTATGGTCATGTTTACACGTGGACACAGCGAAATTGAAGCAAATACACCGAAGATGTTAAATGTGTTTAAGAATATTAAACCTCATGTTGATGCTGTCATTCAGCTTTAAATGGCCTTAGCTGCACCATGATTCTCTTCCAAGAACATGCTTTTTGGGAGCAGGAAGGCTCTTGTGATCAAGCAGTTTACAGATCTGCTGCTCCTACCAGCTGCGATGTGATAATTGACTCCTTTAATGCTCTTAGTGCTTTTTCTTAAAAAGCAGAAGGTTGTTTTAAATCGTTCTTGTTGATCAGTTTAAACTCCCCTGTTTTACTTTGCAGTCAAGTGGACAAATACCTCAGCTGAGGTGCCTACAGTAAGTTCTCATTTTTTTTTTATCAGCCGTGCAAAAACACATCTTGATACTCAGTTCTTGATTGAGTATTTTTGCATGTAATTATGTTCATTCGACTTCAAGGACCCCTTTATTTAAATCAGCCTATAAGATGATGTGTGCAACACTTGTGCCTTTTTTTTCCCCCTATATGTTTATCAGTGCCTGTTTCAGCCCTGCAGGCTTTTTTGCCCCCCCTCCCCATGATATTAGGCACTTGTATGCATCAAATAATTTCCTAGTAGATCCTCATAATGGGTTTGAGTTACCAAAGTATTAAAGTGTATATATATTGCTAAGTGTAAGATTAGCCCAAAATTTTAAGTGTTTTGCTAATTTGGAGTCTCATCAATTATTTATAACTCTAGTGAAGAATAAACAGGCTTCTACAACTTTGTGTACATTCCAAATCATCAGAAAGCCAAAGCTTTTGAATTGGTCAGGACTTCTGGAAAAGCCACTGGCTAAAAGTAAAATGTAATGTATTTAGTATTAATGAACTCTGAATAGATGCAAGTATGCAAGGGCTTTTTAAGTGGATAATCATGAAGATCTTTAACTCATTAATAGATTCTTTATGGCAAGTCAGCAAGTATTAAATGGCCAAATTAGGAATACTTGAAAAAGAAATTTCTAGATGGTACCAAATGACTGTATGTATGTGTAAAGTCCTTCCATATGCATTGGAGTTCTAAATCCACAGAACAAGTCACATTGACATACTTTTGAGTTTATCCGTGTCATATTGATTAATTCATCTTGACTAAAATTCTTCCAGCATCCCAGACCTCAGAGGAACTTCAAGTAATTACAATAAAGAAAGAAAATTAACCCAATATAAAAATACTTCCTTCCTCCTGCCCTGAGATCCTGAACCTACAGTTGTTTTCACATAATTGGACCTTGTACTTGCGGAAAATTCAGTAGGACTTCTTGTAAGATTGCTCTATGAATGTACACAGTTTGTTCTCTGTTCCTCCTAAAAATGCAGTGGTGTCACAGAAAGGACAGTGTGTATTCAACACTGTGTCACTCATAGGCTTAAGGACCATTAAGATTGTGGTGAGAGTTTTATCCTGTTGCAAAGATATCCCGTTGTCTTGGAGCTGCTGGAAGATGAGAAGCAAAAATTAAGGGCTACTAAGTTTGCTGCAGATGCTCCAAAATTTCATGGGTGACATTAAATTCCTGTTTAGATTTTGAGCTCTTTGTATAGAAAAATGTCCCTGATGCCAGGCAACAATACTTCCCATGCAAGTGCGTCTTTCTTAACTGTTGCATGCTGTCAGCATTAAATGTGGTACACATTGGTAACGTGCTTGCAAACTGCTGCCAAATAAGGGTCAATGGCCTCAGCAACGTCACCCTGTGCAGAGCACACTGCACTTGTGAGACAAACTTTCTGCTTTCATTACAGTTTCCCTCACAAAGCATTTAGCCAAGTCTATACTCACACTTTTCACTCGTACGGTATCTGATTTACATCAGCTGAAGGAAATGGCAATGTGCAACACTGACTGTGGAATTTGAACTGAAACCCACAAGGGATCTCCATACTGCAGGCCAACTTCCAAATATGGGAGAAGAAAAGCAGCCGTAGTAGCTTGGGAAGCCATCCTAACCACAGCAGGGGACAAAGTAGTTAGGAGTACATGAGCTTATTGGAATTTGTTCAGAAAGGTAACTGCTGTAGTCAGAATGACATGCAAATGCTGTGACAGCAGAAAGAAGCATTGCTGAATGTTAACAGCCTGAGGCCTACACAGCACTGCAGCTATTCTTTTTCCATTCCATTTTTCAGCATGTAATTAGTGCATTTACCCCAAATCCAAATTTGGATCCATACTCTGCCAATACCAATCTGTTGGGTTTGCAGATTTTTCAGGAAGACTCATAAGAAGAATACTTGTGAGAAGATTAGTCAGTCTGACTACCAGGTCTGGTTGAAATTCTGCCAGGACAGGCTCTAAACAGAGCTACATTCACCAATATTTAGACACACATTCCCCTCCATTCTATAAATCCTTATTCAAAGGCTTAATAAGAGCCTCTAATATACATTTAATATAGGAAAGGCCTTTTCTAATAGCCCCAATAAAGTAGAGGATCATCAGGCTCTAATTACTAGCTGGTAGATTCACTTGTGTTGAGTTGTTGCAGATATTCAAGGCTTCTGGCTTCTCTAAGTAGTAGTAGCTGCGTATCAGCCAAGCACATAGAGAAGCAGTGGCCTACAGGCCAAAGGAGTACAGAGCCAAACCACCGAGGCCAAGTCTGGCAGAATAGGGGGCTGCAAAGTGGTTCATATTCCCAGCAGTAAGTGGTATGCTTATTGTCTGCTTTTTAGACAAGATTTAGGACCTTTTGGTAGGATGAAGATGAATCTGCCTTTTGGGAAGAAGGAAAATTAAGCCAGTGACTTTTGAGTTAAAAAGCTGTTAGAAAAGCTCTCTTACAGAGGCAGGCTTTTTATGACACAAAGGAACTTGTAGGCTGCTTTCCCTTATTCATTGTGAAAGAGCAGTGAATATTCTAGAAAAAATGGCTCAAGCTAGAATGGCTATGGGAGGGATAGGGTGCTGTGTGACCTGGGAGACTTCCTTAAGGTGAAGGTGGAGGTACAAGATTCTACTTTTCTGACTGACTAAAGGAAGCATTGTGAGTTCTTTTGGCACAAGATAATTGATTGCACCATGTTTCAGACTTATGACGCTGACTTTGCTGTCAACAACAGCTGAATTTGAGTTTCTTTAGGGTGGTATATTACAGTGCTATATATGAAGGTATATCATTTATATGTCATTAGGCAGCAGCATCAATAATTCTCTCTGCAGGTTTTAAATGTGCCTTCATGGCTTTCCTCTATCACTACTGCCAAAATAAAGATACCATGTGCAAGTTGTAATGAGAAGGAGTCCTAAATTTCAAGTCACACAAGTCTCTCAAATTAGGATTGTAATGTCAATGTTGAGTCATAGTGATTCAGCTAATGTGCCATCCCTGAAAGATTTAGTAGGAGTGCTACTAAATTACACCATTAGCTTTCAAAACTGCCTGAAATAGGAAATGTTGCAACTTTGATAAAGTTGTTTCTGTCTAGCAACAGAAATGTTGTCATTCTGTAGAACAACATGGTTTTGGCTGCTGTTTGAAAGATGTATTTCTCAAAAGGCCTAAACCATAATGCCTGCTTTTATTCTACATTTCACCTTCCATCCCTGTATATGATCACAGAGTCAAGAAAAGAGTTTGCAGAGATGTAAATACTCTCCCTCTGAGTACATACTTAAACTACTCAGTCTTTCATTGGAGAATAAACAAACAAATATGTGCCATCCATAGCTGTAAATGACAAAATAAGGGATTCTGAATGTTAAGTGCTTATAACTTCAGTAGAGATATATTTTCACTCTACCATCATTAAAAGGTGTTCTTGATTCCAAAAGTTTATATCGAACAAAGTTCAAAAGTACACGCTGTTCAAAAGCTATTTGAACAAATTCACAGTAGATAATCCCATGTGGGTCTAGTAAACACAGAGACACTATTTCTGTCTCAAGAAGATCTCAGCCTTAGCTTTTTCAGCTGCATGTGTGTACTTTGGGAGTTGTTATTTTATTCTTGCCTTGCTTTTGCACTCTTTCATAGACGTCTACTGTTGACTGTTGTCAGAGCTGGGATATTGTGCTAGATGGCACACACGGTCCCATTCTGCACATCTTGATGTTATTCTTGTAAAATTATTCTGCTCTGACACCTCAAACCAAAAAACAAGGACCAAAACTAATGTCAGGGTATCAAGAAACTTCAGGGTGTTGATAAGCAGTATGAAAGTAACTTATCTGCTGTTGCCGTTACTTCCTCTTTTCTGTGTGACTGAACTTTTTTCTGCTAGAATTGACTCGTCCCTGTCACAACCAAGATACATACTGTATAAACACTGCACTGTTCCCACTTCAAAATTAGCAATAAAGTGATGGAAAACAGAACATGTGCTGCATCATCATGTCCTGACCCTACGGACAGCCGTGGACACAGTGATCCCAGAGCCACAGTTCTGGGTCAGGACATGGGGTGGGCTTGCCCCTAGTCATGTGGCAGAGACTGCCTGCTGGACAAACAAAGCAGGAGCTGTAAGAAATAAAGATACTATTTGTGTATTACTATACACCTTATTTACATGCTTATGTCACTGTGTAAGACAGAATATTTTCAACTAAGCTTGTAAGCTTGTGGCATCTCTCTTCCAAAAAAGAAGTCATGGCTTTATGCAAACCCATTTTCTTTCTGATTTCTAACAGTCTCTAAGAGAGCCTAAAAATTCCATGTGTCTTTAATTAGGTTTGCATTTCTTCTGGAGACTGGGAGAGAGGGCAGAGAGAACATAATGTAATAGAAACCCAGGGAAAATTAGATCTGAAAACGAGGTAAAGAAAACAGACTCTGAACAAAGAACTGAGACAAGGAGGAAATTTCTTTTGGGAAAATGAAATAAGCACTCTACAGACAGAACTGCTCTGAGTGTCTGAAAGGAGAAGATTTTATTTTGTCCATGAAATGACTGAGCAAAGATTCCCTTTTAGCAAAGGAAACGTGCCTTCTGTATTTTAATTTCAAAGTAACAGTGAAGGAGAGGAAGAGTATGGGTTTAAACTGAAGCAAATCATTTTAAGAAATTCCCCCACACCTGAGTTGAAAGAGTTCCTGCATTCACAGCACAAAACCCCTGGGACATCAGCTTCCTTCAGGTGCTGTAGGAAACCAGCACTTCTGTAGCTTTCAGGAAGAGTTAAAAATAATACCATGGAGTGTATTTCCAAACGTGATGCCGCAGGGAAGGCCCTGTGTTGCGCTAGCTGCTGTCAGTAAAGCTCTGTGTTTCTGAAGGCTAGCTGTGGTACTTGATGGCTACAAAATGTATCACCTCACACAATTGCTTTCCCAGTCTTACAGCTGAGAGAATCCTGGGCGTCACACAGTAACCTTCACTACTGGAGGCTGGAGTCTAGTTTGTTTTCGCTATCTAGTTCCAAAATACGGGATCAACATCAGTTGAATATTTGAAGTATGAAGAGACTCATAGATCATGGATTTGCATGGCTCAAACCCTAAAAGCAAGTACCTTTCAAATGGTTACAGAGAGAGCTCCAGCAGTCTGGGGACACCTTTGAGTGCATGGCAAATGTCCAATGCCAAGATGAGATATAAATGTTAATTGCCACATTATGTGGTAGGAAGTAAACCTGCCAGTGCAGTAACAAGTGACATTGCATGAGGGTTTTCTTACCTGGCATGTGAAAGAGATTATTGGCTCCAATTATCAGCTGGGCGACACAACAAATTGCATGCTCTTTAGATTTGTGGATGTGTTTTTGCAGATGGTCTTTACTTAAGGAAATTTCTGTCCCATTCCACACAAACAAAGAAACAAACGAGTGTCAGCACTCCTCTTGGCAAAAAAAATGTGAATGCAAAAAGAGTGTGAGAACTTTTTAAAGAAAGATCACAGATGACCTATGACACGGTGCTAAAATCCAAAGCAGTTGTGCTGATTATAGTTGTGACAGGCCTGTCTTTCCTTTTTATCACACAACCTTCAGTAGTGGGTGCAAGCAGATAAGCTCGGAGATACTGTGTGAGTGGGAGACTGTGGCCTTTGCATTGAAATCCTGCAGATCATACTGAATCATGCAATGGTGTACAACACTGTAGAAGGGAGGAAAACATGTAAATGCTCTTTCCCGGCTGCCAACATTCGGCTCACTCCATTGCCTCAGAAGAGGGAAAGAGTAGAGTTGCAACTGAGGCCTGACCTTGGCTTGTGTCTCTAAGAAAATATTAGGAAAAGAGCAAATAAAACTAAACAATGAAATCAAACCAACAAAACAAACAAAAAAAATCCCCAAACCACCTAACCCACGAACAACCCAGCACACTGAATCTGCATAGCTTCGATTCTGCTCAGGGTCTCTCCAGTCCAGGATTGCAATAAAGGCAAGAACTTGGGAGGCCCAGGAGTAAAGCAAGAGGGAATGTGGACATGCAGGGGTCAGAGAGAGGACTCTCTAGTAAATGCAGGGCCAGAAGAACAACAGGTGCCAGAGGGCAAGGGTTGAGGTGCCCTGTCACAGAAGAGCAATGTAAAGAATCTAGCCCAGCACCTGTCCATAGCATCCCAGGCTTGGTTGTTCTGTGATGACATCTAAAGCTGCCAATATATATTAAAAAAGAAAGAAGAGGAGAGGAAGATGGCAACAATGATAACAATGAAATTGATTTGGAAAGAGTCATTTAGGAAAGATTCAACTCTGGAACAAGCTGAGACTGAAAAAGAGTCCTATGGAAAGAAGTAGCCATTATGGTAAAATAATTGAGTTTTGACTGAGAACCAAATAACATAAAAGTACATGCAAATAGATATTGATTTCTGTTTAAAACAGTGATAATGGCCTAGAATCAGCTTTGAGCCTGCAATAAAACATGCTAAATGCTCTTAAGTTACAGTCTACTTTCAGTACACTGCAGGAGCATTCCAGGGAATTAACTACGCAGCTGATAGTACTGCAGAACGGAGAACTGTGCTTCTTCCCTCCATATCCAGTATGTGTCTCTCCCATCTCACCCAGAATCAAAGTCCTTTTATTCCTTTCTAGTGCCGTTTCCCCTTCTGCTCTCTGTAGGCTGAATTTCAAGCAGCGCGATACATGGCCTGCAAAATTAAACAGATGGCAACTGATACCTTAAAAATGTAGTTTCACACAGTTGCTGTGGTCAGAGGATAGCTCTTACAGTGAGAAGAGGTAATCTGGCACTACTGCTAATGCTACTGCAACCCTTTCCATATGCATGGAATGCTCCAGAGCTTCCTGAAAATCTCTGGGCTGATTCTCTTTTCTCTTTGTTCATTCCCAGCTAGCACCCTACAGCCACACTGAATTCAGATGTCTCAGTTTTCCAGAAGCAGACAAAGATACCTCTATTTGATAAAAGAAAGTGCTCCCTATTGACATTTTCCTAGGAGCACAAATAAACAGACTTTTCATCACAAAGTAGCACTTGTCATATAGATCAGGCCACTAATGTGTCGAGTCCAATGAGATTGCAGCCAGTTCTGACACTTTCAGAGTAAGGTGTTTCAGGTTCTTGTAACCTGAAAGGCTAAGCAAGCTCATTTCTGCCATGCAACAGTGCTTGCTGAGTCAGAATGTAGATGCGTGCGTTACGCTACATATGAAAATCCCAGCAGAGTAGTCTTTTTACTGTTGCATGATTCACAAACTGGCAAAGTGACTGTCACAAGTATTTGGACTTACAAAGCTGCTGTGCTCATAAAACTCTCATTGTGTCCTACAGGAAATACAGATACAGCACGTAATGATTTGACATTATCAACAGTGAATACTCCCATCGTTTTGCTACAAAAAAATACTATTACTATGTAACTGAAAGTATTGTTTAGCAGTAATAGTAATATCAATTTATCTGCTGGTAGATTGATCTCCCTATTTGTAGATGTTCTCTTTTCTCTGCAAGTAATGGTGTTACATCTATTGATACTTTTTGTAAGTTCATTCGGCGCTGTGTAGTTTTCAATGGGTGGGTTAGATGTTAGCTAACGTGTAGAGTAAGTCCTTATTTTAGAAAAGAATGAACTGAGACTATTTTAAAATAAACATTTTTTCATGTTGTAATAGTGCTTGGAAATTGCTACATCCTATTTTTAGGCTTAGTCTGTGGATGTCTCTTTTTGGGCCGTTTAAGAGCACTCTTTCTATGTGCTTTTGTTTTATATGATTTCACAAACACACAGTAATTATACAATTGAATGCTGATTGCCATACTGTTAAGATATGTTAAGAGATGGGCTCAAAATTAACTTCCCAGATCAATGCCGTTATGGGTTTACCAGCAACAAGTTAGCACCTGAGTACATTGTTGATTCTCTTTGATGATTCTGGATATTCTAAGCTAATTCATTTAACTTCTCATGCTCCAGTAGTATACACATCTGAGAATCCATTGTCTTGAATTCTTAACTTTAGGTGTTAGGTTCCAGACAGAGATGGTGTGATAGTACTTAGGTCTTGTCAGTCTCTTTTCCTCCACACTCCCATTCTTGAAATGTTTGGCATAGTTATAACTTCCTTACTTGGGAATGATTTATTTAGGCAAATTATACTGTTGTAAGACTTCTGCGTGTCTCTCAAATGCTTCTAGCAGTGTTTGAACATGTGGGAGAATACTGAATATTAGCTGGTAGTTGTGTATACATACATACACAAAAAAAGCAGAGCTTATTCCTCAGTCTTTTGTGATATCTACATAAGCTACGATTTGGTCCAGATTTCTTAAGTACTTAGTCCAGCTTTACAAAGTTGTGTCAGAGTCCTAAGCATGCAAGGAAATATCTTTGCTGAAATCCTCATTTCACTAAAGTAAGTATCAGAATTCACACATATTTTGACTTCACCCCTGAACATCAAAGAACTTACACGACTTGAAAAGCAAATCTACAAACATTTCTCCCATTTCAGCATTAGCAGAACTCTTAATTTTGAAGAAACTTGCAGAATTAATGTCACAGAACTTATATGTTTAGGTATGTGCATGTTATTCCCAAACACATTCACTGTAGACTTCAACTCTTGACAGTCCAACAGTGCTCTTGGGTATTGCAAAGGAAGCTGTGAAGCAGAACAGGAGCTGCCCTCAGACTGTGTATATAAACACTCTAAACATTACTTAGTCTGTTTAAAACTAAATCCAACTTCTTGCAGCAAATAAATTACTTCTGCTATACAAATTCAGCTATGGATGTGGACAACAGTGTTTTGACCACCGTAAGTAGTAATATAGTAAAACACAGTGCACAGCCTCTGCTAGTGCCCTTTTGCAGCAAACCCGTTAGCAAACTGCACAGAGGTTGATGTACGTGCACAGAGCCACAAAGGAATAAGTAACATATGGAAGGCTTTATAACTATGATGGAAGCTGGGGAATACCCATTCAGTCATGAGTACAGTTAAAGAGTTTTAACATCTTCCAGAACATCTTCCAAGAGCCTCCAGAGCTTTCAGACACTCTGGAAAAATGACAAGCAGCTCATCTGGGCCTCAGACAGCACTTACATGGTCTGTGAGGTTCCAACATGCTTTTTGGTAACAATAGTCTATTACCATTACAGAACCGCTGTTAACATTCTTCTAAGAGGTGAGTATATCTCCTTGGTTACATTTAAACCCCCTGATACCAAATGCCTCAACTGCAGCTGGAGGCTGCTGCCCATTTGCCAACAATTTACAGAGTTGTTACAGTGTACAGTATAGAACTGTAAACTTTTCCTAGCAGATCATTTGTCCCCTAGTATTTTTGATCCTGTTTTCTTGTGAGCTTACCTTGTACAAGAACATCAGAAGCTGCAACTGTGGCTTTACTCTTTCCATAGAGCTAGAACAGATAATGCCATAGATTTCAAATGCTCTGCAGTGCTGCAACAATGTGGGCAATACTTCAGGGTGTGCAGCTCGTTGTGGATGAGACAAGAGTTCTCAGTTCAAAGTATTTAATAAAGAGTAAAGATTTTTTTAAAAGCAAGTAAAAACCATGAGTATGAAAGGTAATTTTAAATCCCCAGTGTTCATAAATCTAATTTGGAATCTTCCTTATAAAAAACCCAAAACCCAACAAAACTGCAACCAAACAAAAGCCCCAAACAGATGTGCTTGGATTTTAACTGGCACTTTTCGAAGTAATGAAACTCTTGGTATAGAAAGAACCAGGTGTTTTTTGCTCAGGAAACTGGTTATAGTGTATTCAAACGCAAACTTAGCCCAGTCTCTGGCTTGACGCTCTCTCAAATAGTGTCAGCAATGAGGAAGCTGATGTAATTTAGATTGTGTAGGACATTGAGTTATTATACAGAATCCCCAGGTTACTACAGTCTTCTGAGCAACCAGGGATAATAGCAACACGTGTAGATAACTCACCAAATATTTTCTTCCAGATTTCTTGCAAATATGTTGCATACCTTTTGCAAGCTTCCTCTTCCTTAAGACCACCAACTGCTGTAACAACAGGACACATTATAGCTGCCAGAACTGTTCTATATTTCTGAAACCTGCAAGTCCACACTTGCTAGCAGTTGTGCACAAAAGAGGGGAAGGGCTCAGAAAAAGGCTGGTGAAGAATGCTACAAACCGAAATCAAGGCCACCTTAACAGCCACTAAAGCTGTGAGATTTTGACCATCCAGTGTTTTTTTGCTTTAGTGGAAAAAAGAGATTAGGGATCTTTTAGCATCACATCCTTAAGTTTCCATCCCACAAAGTGATCTGTGAAAATACTTTCCATGATCTAAAATAAGACTTGGAGACCGGAAGTGTAAAGCTGCTGATTTTCTGTGGGAAACAGATTCAGAGTTCCCGAGTCAAACTTTTTGCACTGTTTGTTTGTAAAGACCTGGATTTCTGTTGTTTTGTCAGTCAAAGTCATACAAGAAGAAAATCCATCAAAGTGTGATAGCTACATGGAGAATCCCTTTTCCCCCCACTCAGCTGTCACTGGCTTTGTAACTGGCACATGCACAAATGAACTCTGCTGCCCCTGAGAAAAGCCTTTGGGAATAGCTGCTAGAGATATTAAAATTTCAGTTTGTTCCTGGTTTTGTTTATCTGTTGACAAAAATACAATGCCTGAATCTCTCTCAGACTAATGCATGAAAGAGGCTTCACCAGGGTTTGTTGTTGTGTCGACATGATCTGCCCCTGTGAAAAAGTAGATATATCAGTACTGAATCCTTTCTGAAGTTGTAGCAGCTACTTTTTTTCCCCTACAACATTAAAGACTAGTGCAGGGTCAGGGATGATCATCAAACAGCAGAGACAGAAGAGCTCGTAGTCCCATTGGGAAAGCCATGCTGCCTTAATACTCATACGTTCAAGAGAGTGTTTTAGGCTGTAGCTGTAGTGTCTCTTGTATGGAAAAATGAATTACCTTTCACAACTGCTGTGTGTCACAGTAACTGCAGGTTATTTCTTATCTGGGGGGAAGAAAATGGAAGGTGGAGAAATGGGGCCTCTGTTAACAGTTCCTAGATAAGTGCACATTGGTTGGTACAGTGATCAGAGCCCTGGAGGATAACTCAGGAACTGACTCTTAATTCACTTGGCACTACACAAGCTCTCAGTAGGCCATGGGCCTGATATAGTGCTAAGACCATGTATTGCCTCTGTACTAGTGATGGATATCAGCACTCCTGCTGTGTATCAAGCTGAGCAAGTGTTGATGAGGTCATACTGCCAGTAGTTGTAGAAAACAATCTGTGAGGAGCAAGAGTTAAGCCCATGTATTGGTGTAGTCCCCACTTTATCATAATGTAGCTGCTTCTTCATTGACCTTGCTGTCTGCAGGCTTGTTGCTGCTCTCACATACCCTCATGCCTCTCTCTGGCTGCAGTTTCAGTTGCACAGCAACTTTTTCCCCTTCTTAAATATGTTCCCCCAGAGCTGCCACCACCCGTGCTGACCAGCTCAGCTTTGGCCATTGGTGGGTCATTGTGGAGACAGCTGGCATTGGCTCTATTGGACATTGAGGGAGCTTCCAGCAATTTCTCACAAAAGCCACCTCTTTAGTCCTCCCACTACCAAAACCTTGTCATGTGAACCTAATACATCAGGGCAGAAGGAAGACCTCACCATGCAACGCTTATCTGTATTGCACTTTTTTCAGATCCTTACAGAGCAGTACTAGTGCTCAGTTAGTGCAGTTACACAAAATACTGCTATTACTCTGTCTGTCCTCTCTCTCAGGGACAATGGCAATCTCTTCATTAAGCAGAATCACTTCTTAATGCGTTCCCTGATATAACTGCCATGATTTCATGCCCCTACTAGACAAATAATCCTTGAATTTAGACGACTTTGACCCAAAGAATTCTAGAGTGTCATGACATAGTGCTGAAAAAGACAGGAAAAATGGTGTGAAGCTTATGTAAAACTAAACAAAAATAAATTAAAAATTCATTTTGGTTTAAAAATTGATAAAAGTTTGGAAAATCTGGCAAGAAATGGGAGCACAGTACAGGGAACAGTTGCTTTTAGCTGTTGTTTCAGTAATAAGCTTCATCTGATATCATGATTTAGCATCATGATGGTTAGGATGATAGGAATATCCCTTAATAAATAATATCCTGCTAGATGTCCATCCCCTCACACCCCTGCCTTGAAATCTTTCACCAGTAAAACTACTGCAGGTAACTCGAGAATAGCCTGAGAGCAAAGCTTGTTATGCAAGAACACGTGTATAAGTCCCACAGTGGTCAGAAAATGTGACTCTCCCAGTCATTATTATGATCTTGTGACCATCAGGAGGGAGAAACACAGCTTAAAAATTACCAAGATGTCCTATAGACTGGTCCAAATATTTTGTTATCTTCAAGGGAGCTGAGCCTGCTGGTCTTATTCATTCATGTCTTCCTTCTAGTGTCTTATTTGTTGAGATCACACTCAGAGAGACATGATTTCTCCCAGATAAAATAAAAATCTCAAGAGCTCAGATATTTTTTTAGTTTCTTTTCAGTTCTGCCACTGATGTCTATAACAGAAAAATCTGAGCCTTCACGACTGCAACAGGTTTAACATTTACACATCTCACAGCAATGAGTCACATCTTCATTCTGTCCAGTAGAGCACATAGAGTTCGTGATGAAATACAGACTTATTTCCAGACAGGGCCCCTCTCTGAAAAATTTTAACAGGTGGGAACCCTAGCAGATAAATTAACGTCTGCTCTTCAAGAGAGGGTTATTTTTACCACCAGCCTGAGTTTGGTGAGTGCAAGTGTACCACAGAATGATATACATAAAGCATTTATAGCTAGAGTGCTCTGGACCTTTCCCTTGCCTCTTTTTAAAGCAGAAAAAGCAAGCAGTCTTATAATATGTGTGTGTTTATGTATGCATAACACCTGCATAAGAAGATTCTTTGACTTCTAGGTGCAGAATTAATTTGATCATGCAACCTGAGAGAACTGGGCCATGAATAGAGGACACCCATCATCAAGTCCATGGGTGCCTTGATGAAAAGAAACATACAGATCATTTTTTCTTTAAAATGAAGCTTTTCTTTGCAGGGTTACTGATGACAAGCAGCTTACAGCAATGTGGACTTATCCAAAATTTTCATACACAGAAGATGTCTAAAGAAAAAAGTATTTTTCTCCCTCCACCCCTTTTTTGATTGGGGAAATATTATTAATTTGCAGCTTCTCAGAAAATCTGTGCCTTTTCCCCAGTGTCTAGTATTGGTTTTCAGCCTTGGAGAAGCACACATGCCCGTGAAACTAAAGATTTGAATGCAGAAAGTTAAGCTGGTAACTGGATGCACTAGTCTTGTCTGCTGGCTGCTCCACTGTGCAAAAATGAGATGTAATCACTTGTGGATTTTCCACTGTCTAAGCCCAAAGGGATGGGCAGTGACATGTGTGCTTCCCCCAGCCTGACAGCTCTGGCATGCCTCATCTCAATGACTTCGGTGCCTTTGACACCACTGTCTGATCAGGCACTTGAGCCCACCAGTGTCCCTTGTGTGTGCAGGGTAGCAATGTCTTACAAAAGCATGCTACATTCCTACAGTGTTCCTGGTAGAAAGGAGTCCAGACTGATCTCAGTCCAGTTTTATGAGGAAGGTTTGTACAAAAGAAAGCCCACGACAACAGAATCAAAGGATAAGTTGCATTGTACTATAAACAGAGTTTGTATTCAGTGGTGAATCACCTCAACTCTCACTTACTGCATATATGACGTGCTTTAGAAAATTCTGTGTTAGTAATACCATACAAGTCTGGTGTTACTCGTGGGCTGCATTGCATATCCACAAGTGAAAAAAGGGAGACTCTGTTCTCCATATACTATTCTAATATCACATATTCTAAGAGAACTACTCTCTGTGTTTTCATTTCTTGGCCTTTTCTGAAACACTCAGTATGAATGCCAAATAGAGGCATGTTTTTGATGAGTATCTTTTCTCTAGAAACTGGGCTGAGTGCCAGACTTGCTTCCAGTGAACCTCCAAAGCTTCTTTTAATTTGATGACCTAAGTTACTGTTGAATTTGGATGAACTCAGACACTTTATATGTGAAAGTGTCTGTCTTTCATTGCTAATCCTTTGAGCTATTCAGTCCTTTTAAATCCTCTTCTTTTTAGGCTTAAAAAGGCTACATCTTTATCCAGACACTGTCAATGTTGTACTTGCAGGACTTAAAACCACATTTCAAGGCTCTTCCTGTATTTAAGATGATACTGATAACTGCAAAAAAATCCTTTTAGCAAAGAATTTGGCAACATCAGCCAGCATACAACATTTTTTCTATTGAAGTATAAATGTGTTTAACTAAAATATTTTGCATATTTTAAGATCTTTTCTAGGAAAAGACATATGAAAGATGTAGTCAGGTTACCTGATGTCTTGCTTAAAATCATTCTTCACAAATAAAACATCACAAAATCTCCTCACAAGAAGAAACTCGGCAAATGCTGTTGTGGTTTTCAAGGTAACGTAACTAGAGATTGGAATATGGGACAACTGCAATTCAATGGAACGATATGCTCGAGTTCAGAACAGTCAATGCTTCGTACAAATAGGCTTTGAGACAAGGGTAGAATACAGATTTGTGTCATCAGCTCTCCCATGCTGAGTACACTTTGACACTGCAGCCTTGTTTCCAAACCTGGGCACTTGGAGGGGTCACGATTGTGCTATCACACAGGAGAGCAGTGCAAATTCCTTTAACTAAGCTACTTCAAGCTCTGAAACATCTACCTTCTGAAAAATTACTTTCTTGTTTAGGGGGGTTTTTTCTACTTTCAGTTCCTATTTGGTGTCAGGTTAAAACCAAGACCTTTGGTGATTTTAACAGACAAATAAAGCACAAGTAAAAAAAAAAGTTTAAATATGAACTGAATAACCTAGCTGGTAAGTTCTACAGAGTTTCATTGGTACTTAGTGTCTCCTGACCAAAGATTTACCATTTTTAGCTTTTGACTTACACTTATTACTTGAATCAGGGTGGTTGGTGATCGTTAACTCAGGTAAATTTTAAGAAAGATAGATGGTGACATAAAGGGATTTTTTTTTCTTCTTTTCTTGTTTTTAGTTAAAATCGAGCACATCACAGACATAACATATGTTTCCATAATATATGTTTCCATTAAATTCACAACAACAGAAGCTATCATCTTTTACTGAACAAATCGCAACTTGTAGCTACTCACGGAAATTGTTCTTAGAATGCACTTTTAAGGTCACAGGGAGTCAAATGTAATCAATCATCCTGGAAAAAAAGAGCCATACAGACTCAGAGAATCCAAAATTGTCTAGACTTGTTCAGCATATTAAATTACTAGACAAGCATATTCCTACCTCTTACCATATATTAAAAAGATACCAGGAAATGCTGTGCTGAACAATGGAGAGGCAGTTCAGCCTTGAGCAGGGTGAGCTTGCATTTGTCTCTGGTGGAACACAGGGATTTAAAGAAATTACTCCTATCCTTTGGTAGACTCCAGAAACAACTGCACCGAACGTGGACTTCATTTTCAAACCCCTTCTCTTACAAGTGCTCCTCCTACTACACAAACTGATGCTTACAAGTCCAAAAGCTGCAATACGTTTAACATCCTGAACCAATCATCTGTGCTAGCTGTCAGCTCCATCATGGAGACTGAAGCTCAAAATGTTGTCACATTCCTCACTGTGGAGCACAGTATACCCAATAAAAGAGACTAGTCCCATTTAAGGCACGCTAGCAATGAGAACAAATGTCTGAGAAGCAGAGCTTGACCTCCCTAGTCTGGTGTGGTTGTTTTAAATTTCCCTGTGCCTTACGCCAGAAACTTTAGCAAAATGCTTCCGCTGATCACAAAGCCTCCCTTGTAGGGATGAAGAGGGAATGCTCCCACTTCCGTGCTCCCGGGAGGAGCTTCCCTTAAACAGCCCTTTGCTGCCGTGCCCCGCGGGCATCCCAGGAGCAGCCCGCCTGAGCCGAGCGGCGGATCCGTTCCAGGCTCTGCTGCCTGCCAGCGCGTTGCAGGACTAACTTGCGAGGAATGTTCCCCTTGGCAGGCAGCCTCCTCTTGGCACCGGCACCAAATGATAGCAGCCCTAATGGTTGCTATTTATGATTTTTCTTGTTGTTTATATGAATCACTGCTAAGACAGCTAGGTTATCCCAAATCTTTGAACAGCTAGTGCAGTTGGAAGCCTGGCAGTAGGTAGAAGATAATATAAACTATTTAAAATTGGATCTACGTTTTTTGAGCTTGAGCTTAGAGCTCGAAATCCAAAGACTGCTGAGTCTTAGGACTCCAGCATCAACACTGTGTCCTGGAAGAACTTTTTGGGTTTCTTTTACTTAACACTTTTCTCTATTTTCTCTTAATTTGCTTTTTGTTCAACTGTGTTGAAATGAATGTAAGTGAGCAGACCCACGTGTAAATAAACATTCCAGCACCGAGAGTAGGATCACCTGTATTCAATGGGTCTGACTGTGTGTCAAACCCCGAGTTTCTTTGCGTGTGGATAAAATATCTAAATAAAAATAGTACTTCTGGTTTTGCTGAAACTAACAGATAATTAGAGCATAACAATGACTCTATCCTTCTATTACACTTTTTCCGAATAAGCAAAATGTAACTATACCAAAGAACATACAAAATTCCTGAACGGGACACTGCTACAAGTGCCCAACAGCTCTGATCCAAGTCTGCATTTCCAGAAGCCCTGGTTATGCTCACTGTCACAGGCATTCTGGAAAGTGTTGAGCTGTGCATACACAGTAATTCTGGCATGTCCTGAAAGCAGGTGACTTTACTATGCAAGTACAGTGTCATATGAATGCAGGCAGCTTTGATCAGGAAATCCCAAGCAGAAATCTATTTGTCCTTTTCTGTGTGTCACTGCTAAAGCAGAGCAAAAAAAGTAGTTTCCTGTAAAAGAGAGAACATTGCATTCAGGGTGCTCCTGTGTGAGGTTTTTGGATGCATACCGTAACAGCATAGACAAATAAATCTACTCTTTGAGGCTGTAGAATAGCCTTCTGCAGCACACATTAGCTATTAGATACTTCTGTGGTAATACTTAAAGGGTACTTTAAGTTCTAAACAAGGAGATTTGAAAGTTTTCTCTACTTCCCGTGACTGACTGTCGGAGTCAAGAATCTTTGGTGTGATCATACCTAGAAATTGTTGTGATATAACTAGAAAATCTTTGTGTTTCATAAACATGAGCAACAGAAACAAGAACCAGTCTGTTAGATATGAGGGCACTCTGAATATGAGGGCATTTAGACATCCTGATGTTTTAAATAGTAACTGACCACAAACTTGCTTTTAGTTGTTCAGGTTCCTATTTCTATTTTTTACATCTTTATGGTTCTTAGAAAATGAATGTAACTAGGGGAAAGATGTCAGGAAAGTAATGGTTCCTTTGGTAAGTACTACATTGAAAAGTTATTTTTATCTTTTCCAGTGAAGGAAAAGATTTTCCAGAACTGAATTGTTTTTTCCCAAATCTGTAGTAATGTTTCAATTAAATTATCACATATGTGAAGTTTCAGCAGTTGTCTGGCACGCCCAAGAACCTGAGTCTTCTCTTTTCCCACTGTTAACAGCTTAGAGATAAAACTCTTCCACATTTTAATTACCAGAGGTCCATCAAAATGCCAACCATCTAAGTATGACTAATTTTGGTTTTTTAATTGTTGCTTTAAGTGTTTTGGCTGTAATTAACTTCTCTTTGCCCTGAAGATGGTATTCAGCAGATTGCAAGGTCCATTCAGGTGTATCTTCTCTCTTTGTAAGAACAGACTTTCTGCTGCTTTAGGCCCTGGATATTCTCTGCTGATGACTGGGACACTTCTGAATGTGACAGGAAGGCAATGGCTGGAGCAATGATTTTGCTTTACTGCCATATTTCTCAGAAGCCATCCAAATGCCATAGTGATGGATGGCTTTAAAATGCATATATATACTTATAAAGTTGCAATTAAAGAATCTATCTGTTATGTCAGAGCAAGAGAGAAGTCTTAGTAACCAAGAGCAGAAGGCCTAAACCATCTACAGGAAAAGTTTTGGTGCATTGGCCTTTCCCACTTCTGCCTGTCACATGTGTGGTGGTTCTCAGTGTAACAGAACTGTAACAGAACATTCCGTTGTTTTATCTTTTACAAATTTTTGGTCTTCTTGGACTATTCTGTTCTTTACAGACTCTGACCGTATCCCTTTCCTAACCTTCTTTAGTAGTGACATTTCTCTTTGAATGATATGATATCTGACTTAAAGTCAGTGAGGATGCAAAGCCTGAAGATTATTGATGCCAAAGTATTAGAGGGTTAGAGTTGTACAGAGAAGCATTCAAGCTGGAACACAGCCAGAAAGTGAACAACAAAGGTCAGAATGACTCAATATTGCCTACACAAGACTACTGCCTTGTACACAGCTCTTCTCTTCTTACTACAAAATTATTTGCACCAGGAGTGCTACCCTTGCACTCTTGTTATTGTCACAGGCCACGGTGTTGCTGCTTATTTCCATCTTACAATCAATTAAACAGAAGGATAAAGAGGATATGCACTAGCCTAAACTTCTTAGGTTTCTTTTCAAAGCCGTATTCAAGATCTTTATTTTGACAAGCACTGTGGACATTGGGTGAGTTTACTCCAGTGCTGTGGAGCTGGCTTCATTCTGCTGCACTCACCACAAACGACAGCTTTCTCTAATGCTTTTTTAATTGTACTGGGCTGCCAGGGACACTTCATAAAGAACATGTGTTGCAGGAGTCACCACAAGTAGGGTGCAGCACACGGGACTTTCTGATCATTAGTATGTAGCAGTTTTAACAAACCACCTGACTACATTTTGCTCTTTAGGAATCTACGTTTAAACATATTGTAAAATTAACAATATCTTCTTTTCTTGCTCTTGATGATTTAGGAGCACTTTAAACTCTCAACCTATCATCTAACAGGTAGCAACAGCACTTAAATATAGCATTTTTAGAGCATGGATTACAAGATACAGAATTCCAGCCTGGAACAGCTGGCTGATAAATTACAGTGCACACTAATCAGCATGTCACGGTGGAGGATTTGCATGGCCGATAGCAAGTGCCAGCCAATTATGAAGCAAATACATCACTATTTCTGTCTCTTCAACTGTCTGTGTAGTAATTTGCTTCTGCATCCACCAAGCTGTAATTTCCCAGTCATCTGGAGACAGATGCAATTACCAACAGCAAGGCTGATTCTGGGAGGAGAAATCTGTGCACTGGGACATTGTAAGCTGAAAAATGTTAGAATTATTTCATAGTTCAGCTTCAGGAAATACATTTTTACCTTGATTGGGAGATACTGTCTTCCAGAGCCTCAGAATCAAGTTATGGTGTGCTTATTGTCTGAATAGATGCTTGGTGCTTGTAGAAGAGCCTCTGCTTCCATTTCATACAGGAAGCCAAGCATCGGACAACACGTGTGCCTGTGGAAACTGCACAAGAGATGTACCTGCACACAGATGTCATATTAAAGTAGATGGCTAAGGACAGAAAAGATGTCTAACTAAAACCAATTAAGAGTGAAACAGAGTAGTAGATTGTGGCTTTTCCTCTTGAGCTTTGTGGGTGACCAATGGCTAAAAATATCTTGCTGTGTGAGCCGTTAGTCTCGGCAAAAGAGTTTCTAGAGCTCTTTAGTTGTTGGATATTCTCTTATCACCTGTAGAATATAACGCTACACCTCTGGTTGTAGGAAAAAGGCAGAGCTCTAATATTCAGCTCTGGTTTTATATTTTGTCTGGTAATGGGCAATTGTGTTCTTCAGCCACTCAGCAGTGTAGACTAATTGTAAATGACTGATGAGCAATGTTAGCTCATTTAGCTGAGTTTACAGTGACTGTAACGCTGAGCTGGAGCTTTCTAGGCATCGGTAGAACTCCTTTTTGTTGCTGCCTTGTGTACGTGCTGCTAGACAGCAGCAGCACAAAATTTCAGATATAAACCTTCACTGACTGAAGAATAAGTGCAGAGTGGAAGTCTGAAAGGGAGGATGTTTCCATCGCTAAGAACCTTCCCCTGCCTCCTTAAATGAACAATTAGCTACAACTGCGTTTGTGTTGGTTCTGAAAATTTCCACATATATTTCTGTTACATGGATCTGTGTTGCTGATGAAACATAAACTTGTAAGAAAATGACCAAGCCATATTGTTGGTTACTGTGGTTAGAGATGGTACTGGGTGGATGTGAAGTTATGGAAACACAGCATGCTGCTGAGCCCTTTGTGTCTGGTATTCCAGTCAAGGAGGAGGGTGTGTGTGTATCCACTGAAGGAAACAGAAAGAAGGCATGTTCATGAGAGATACTGCGTTTCTAAAAAAGAATCATCACTGACATTTCATTTGTTTGACTTGCCTTCCTTTTGAAATCTTTCTGTCACAATGAATGAGGACTCCAAGTAAAATCCACTCCCTAACTGTGGACTCACACATATTTGTTTCAGACTTTCCGACTTTTTGCTTATGCCATCTCAGTGTTGGATCCATAAACAACAGCTACACAATTGGGCTGGAGTAGAGAAATGAAATGTACTTCAGTGGCTAAGGAAGCTGGCCTCTTACCACTCAAAAGTATGAGAATTTTCCTATTTAGGGAATGAATCACTACACTGACACAAGTTATTTGCTCGGCTTAGTGATTCATCTGCTATTGTGTCTGATTTTGAGAATGCACGTGTTACAATGCCTAATTTATGGGAAAAAATCATAATATTTATGCATAGGAAATTATTTATGAGCTAATGGTCCTATGGAGCCTGACTTGAGCCTCCAGGAATGCCCTCTGACTTCAAGGACCACAAACATTTGCAAACATAATTACTAAAAAGTGATTTGGAAGCATAAATGGGGATGAGACAAAGGAGCACTGTGAAATTTACTTCAACATTCCACCTTTGTATTTGTAACTAGACTCTCCTTAAAGCTAAGCTCATGGAATTGATGTCGTGTGTCTCACAGGGATTTTCAGCAATCCCAAGGGTTTGCTTCAGAGTTAGCTAGAAAATATTCTGGTGTTATTTGCCAATGACTCATTAGTAACCATCTGCCACTCCTCTCCCTTGAATAAATATTGGCAAATGTTGTTGCTGCAAAAACAACAGTCAGCTCTACATCACAGCTTTCTCAGATACTGACACAATGGTTGTGCCAGGATAAGACAAAGAGCTTATCTGAAAACTGCAAAATCCATCAGGGTTTTTCTCTCATAATGCCAGGCAGAGTAACCCCAAAGCAGTTCCATCTGATGATGGGGAAATCAGGACTAAGGTCAGGAAATAACAAAGGTCTATCTCACAGTCATTTCAGTTGTGCCAGTGGACCTGGTCTGTTTTACCTTAGCTAAGTCTTCTGGCTTGAAGAAAAGAGCAAGGGCAGATAATGGTTCTGTGAAACCCACTGAGGTTCCCACTGGGGGGGAAGCTTTTGGATGCTAGTGATGCCTAGGGGTCTTGCTGTCTTCATCAGGACCATGAAAGTGAAAAGACTATTCATAAATGTATTTTGCTTCCATGCTGTGACATGCAGTCGTATCTAATTCTATGCTTTCAGTTTCTCCTTCATTTTCACTGTAGAAAATGAATCGTCCCAAGCACTGTCTAACTGGGAGTGTGAAATCCTCCGTGACCTGATGCCATCTATAGATTATTCGAAAGGTGTCGCCTTCTCATAGAACAGCAGACAGTACTTTTTTCCCTACTTTTATGAGTTGGTCTGTTTGTTTTTTTTAAATGAGCAGAATATCTCTGCTGCATTCTTACTTAGAAATCAGTGATCCAAAATAATATCTTCATTGATCTGGCACTTAACAGCTTTCCCAAATAAGACATTACAAGATCCTTAATGGCTGTGCTTTTGAGGCTTAGTAGTGGGCTGGCTCCTCCTGTTTCCTCTCAAGGTAACCTTTTATGTTTGCTACAGTTTCAGAATGCTTTGAATATGTGCCCAAAACCACAGAAGACATTCTTCCTGCCCTATCTAACTTCAAAGTCTATTTCAGTCACTCTCTCCTGAGCAAGTGAGGTTGTTTTAAAAGCAAGATGTGTCTAGGTGTCTTTCTTCCCTCTACACTACTTAGCTGGTTAATGCATACACGATACTGTGCCATGCAGCGTGGAGATACTCTGCTAAGTGGGCAGTTTAGCCTGGCTACTGGAAGAAGTATGGTTATATGATAGTGTGTGTGCCTTCACCTTGGCTAAAATTCTCAGCTTCATGTTTGGCCTGGTCATGCTAAATAGAGTGTCAGTAGAGTGAATCGCTGCCGGGCAAACAAGATATAAAAAAAGGTCACATTTTCATATTTCAATATGTCATTCTGATGGATTCTAGCAGTAGGTATCCAGTCTGCAAGCTGGCTTTCCTACAAAGGAACCAGTGATGTGGAAGTTTGCGACATCCTTGCTACATGCCAGCCTAGAAAACAAGTTTTTCTTCTAAGAATTGCAAATTTGCATGCACATGAAGAAAACAGGCTCCTAAGAGACAGAAGTGATATTTCTGAGTAATACGTAGAGCTAGTTTGTGGAAATCAGATTATTGGTAAAATTACTGTGTAATGTGAATATTCTGAGAAATAGGCAGGAGACATTTAAAGACAGGGTTACAGGCTGCTGGCTGACTACAGCTTGAGAAGTAGGGCTGCTGACATGGTATGTAGAAAAGCCCATTTAAAGCCGTGCTCTGCCTGAATTAGAGTGATGTGGAATGAAAAGCTGCAGTAAATATCCATAATCCATATCCAAATATTAGACCAGGGACTTTTATCAGGTTGTCTTGAACCCTTGCATTATTACAAAAGTGTTGAAAGGCTTTGCTTGCTTTCATTGCCAAGTGGAAATAACAGTAATTTGAGGAACGTGAAAGATTCTACAGGACAGAGTTAAAAGAAGCTGGTCTAGTTCTGAGTTCTTGTTATTGTGCTGCAGCATGTGCAAATGGAATGCAAATGTTAACAGTATTATGAGCACTCAGGTTTGTCTTCTGTTTGTTTAGGCTTCCCTGTGGATGATCTTTAAAATACATTATATGACAAATATAACTATACAGAGTTCAAGCAAGTTAATGCTGTGCAGACTTCTGTATCATTCTGTCCAGTAATGAGATTTTTTCATGTCTTTGTTTTGTTGGATGACTGAGGGATACCATTTTTCTTGTAAAGAATCCCTCTGGGATTTAAGCAAAACACCAATTATTTTTACAAGTTCTGCTAGCTTTTGTTATCTCACTTCAGGATGAGTAGTATTATTTCTAACTAAATACCATTGGTGATTTCTTTGATGCTTAAAACTCACAGAACATTGTTTAGCTCGTTTCATCTTGTTCTTCTTGACTAGACTGCTTGTTTTAAACCAAGTCTTATATGTGAACATGAGAGAAATGCTAAAGTGAAGGAAGATAAGAACATTGCAGATTCAAGCCTCATATCATTGCACCCAGAGAATGGGAAATGAAGTAGGGAGTTAATGTTAAATTTCTTTTCTGTAACTGACAGCAGCCCCCTCTGAGAAACATAATTGCAATTGATTTAATTGATACGCCATGATCTCTCCCAGTATGAAAACAAGCATTTAGCAGCTTGGTGACACCAGGATAAAGTAATCTTATGAAGCACTCTGCAGTTTTCTTTGTCAGTATCAAGGGTGCATCCCCAGGACACTTTGTATACAGTTAACAGGAAAAAACTCCACTTTGTTGCTACAAATCCTACTTTTCCATTGACATTTACTTGTTCTGTAAGCATGCAGGCTTGCATCATAGCATTTTTCAAAGCCATCATTGTTCTGCTTCTAATTCTACCCAGAGCAATGTCAGCCAAAGTAAGAGTTGAAGGTTGTGTTGGCTGTTGATATTTGCAACCAGTCATCAAGCAGCATACTAAAGGTTTGTAGTCCCACACAGGAACAACCACTCATGGAATCTAATTCCTCATTCAGGTTTTTTTTGTACAGCTCTTGGCTTGTTTCTGAATTTAAAAAAGCATTGGTAATGGCTAAGTGGGGGTGTCAGAATGGTTTTGTGTGAACAGCTATCTTCACAACCAATGTGACATTTTTTAGTGCTTTAACTGTCTTTTCACGTTCCAGTTGGAAGCTCATCTCCATGCCCATTTCCTTTTTGTTGCTTTAATTAGTCTAAGTGCTTGAAGAGTTTTATGTCTTGGCACACCACTAAGCTTATTTTCCTTCTGAACATACAAACAACCATTTAGATACAGAATACAGGTCATTGCAATGTTGTTCACTGGACTTGGTAGTGCAGCTTTTGCAGCAAATTCAATTAAGACTTCTATTTTAGGCTCTGCTGATGATAATAAATTCCCCAGTTAATAGAAGTTATGCTTTGATGATTTTAATCATTTTAATTAATCAGTATAAATGCTAATGAAACAATGAAGTGGTTTGAGCCATAGCAAAAAAGCTATTGTCTGCTGAATACCACGCAAGAAGGAATAACAGTGCTTACCAGACAGATGCATAAATTAATGTGACTTCCCTAAATTTCAGGTTTTCAACATTTTATTTTCTATTTTAGTCCTAGGAGTGTGTCTTGAAAATTAAGAAAAGCTACTAAAAGCATGAAAGTCTAATGCAAAAAGTTAATGCTGAAGTTATCTGATTACAGTCAATACATGGTTTTGTATGTACGATTAGTTCTTATTGAACAGTCTTCCACTATGCCTTGAAATGGGAGTCACTACTAAAGCCAAGAACCTGCAGGAAAGGTAACCCTTTGCTTCCATCATGGCTTGGAGGAACAGAAGAGACAAGTTGTCTGGTTTTTGCATAATGTGTAGGGCTTCCACTCTCAGTGCACAAGAATTTCAGAAGCAAAGCTGGGGCCACACACATTCATCCCTTGGGCCACGATTGATCTCCATTTGCTGCTTGGAGCAGGGGAAAGTTGCAGCCAATTTGGTAAGCAGGCCACATGAAGCTGATAGGGTTGGCTGTGTGCTTCTGGTAGGCTTTACTTGAGTGCAAGCACTGTCTAATTAGATGTGGAGATTTGTTGAATTATATTCCCTTTGCTCACTTGATTGATGCTTGGAGCATGAATCTTTTAACAGATCCTGACGCTGACTCATGGCACACTAGCTGATGAGGGAGAATGTGCATCTGGCATGCTCAAGGTCACGTCATGGATTCACGTGTTAGTGGGAAAGTGCAGAGCTGCTAGGCAAGCTTCCCAGAAAATGTGCATTGCTGCCACGTCTGCTCCTTCTGAAACCTCAGGAGCAAGGCACAGTGAAGAGCTGGAGGAAAGTCCTGGCACTGCAAACACATGAAATGCAGACTCTGTGGCAAAAGTGGGAAAGTGCATAGCTCAGGTCTAATTGAGTAAGTTATACGCTCAGAGCAATGAGACTTGACTGGTCTAAGTGAGGAAAGCCCCAGAAGGGCTCTTCAGAGAGAAAGCACTGTTGCTACAGTAGTTCAGTTCTTTCTTAGCCTCTTGCTGGAGCTGCAACCTCACCTTGAAACTATGACTTGCAAATGTTTGCAAATATAAACTGCATAGGAAGCTCATAGGCACCCCGCTTCAGCAGGGAGGTTGAACTAGGTGATCTTTAGAGCTCCTTTCCAAAGCCTGCCATTCTATGATTCTATGATTTGGTAGTGTCTTGAATCTCTTTGACTGAGGGTTGTCTTTGCAAGCATTTAATTTAATTTAATTTAATATTTCTGTTTCATGACAATCTGGACTCCAGAGTAAGAGAAAATTGTCAGATTCTGCCTCTGGAATGAGAACTCGGTGCCTTTGAGATTCAATGGGAGCTGCTGGCATTAAGGAGGACAGGGATGGCTGTTTGGACTTGATCTTGAGAAAAACCTCAGGTCCTGCTGCTTTACTCATCAGGACATAATCTTGTTTTTTTAAATATGGGACTCCTTAGCATGTATTTTATTTTTCATAAAATAGCTGTTTGAAAAATGATGTGCAACATAAATACCATTTCTGAACTTGGCTCCAGCTGAGGGCACACACATACAGAGGAGATGGAAAAAGATACATAATAAGAAATCTGACCATAACTTACTCCCTTCCTGGGTGTAAGAGAGGCACATAAATAACACATTTTAAACCCATTTAAATGTTTTTAACATTTAACTTAGATCGCCAATGTATTTGAATAACTGGGTTTTGTCATTCCAACTAACAACTGCCGTGGTGTTTGGTTCCCCAACACTGTGCTGTTAAAATAATTTCAGGCTAGCCCAATCTACACCTACCTGAGTTTTGTCAGTTCTGAGTAGTCAAGCAAGTCCTACAGCTTAGTTTCATTCCTCTTCTGTCACAGAGGCAAAGCAATAGCCCTGCTGCTAGTCTTATTCAATGATGAAATTGCTTTCGAGTCTCATTAATATAATGAAACAAGATGTTCTCCTGAACTGGCGTATTTTATGTTCTTAGTCTCTGCTCCCTAGGAAGACATTCTTACTTAGGGATCAAATCTACTTAGCTAAATAATACCCTCTTTTTATATATTTTTCTGGCTAAGAAGTATTCCAAGCAGCATTCTGAATTATTCAAGACTCCATAGCCTGTGGAATTTTTCATCTGTTGGAAACAGCTGAAAAATAAACCCCACATGCTCCACTGGCTCTGCACAGAGTCTGCATTCTAAACCAGGGCTGCTGCATACACTGTAGCTTGTACTCATCTTTTTTGGTGTTGACATCTGCATTATGATGAGGGGAATTATTCAAAGTCAAATTACTGTTCAGGGTGGGAGTGTGAAACAATGAAAATGAGATAGCTAGAGGCAAAAATATGTGCAACAGTTTGTTGCTCCTACCTCTCAGGCCTCCTCAGCCTGACCTCAGCCTTCCACCTTGGAGTCAGACCCCAGGTCTGACTTCATCCTTCCACCTTGGGCATCTGAATCACCAATTTCTGAAAAATATACCAATTCTAGTAATAATTTTGGAAATGACTGGAGATTATGACAATTATCTACCTCCTCCTTTAACTTCTGATCCAATGCTGATTGCCACAGCTTGAACTCATTTTCTTTCAAACTACAGCATATCATATACTTGTGGCAGAGATAACTGTAAAAGAAATGAGTGATTTGGCATCATTTTAGAAGGTAACTAATCCGTAATAAAGATCCACAGTAACCTAGAAACTGGGTAATTTTTATGTGCTGTGCTCTTGTAATAGTCTAACAGACTGTGTTACAAACCTGTCTAAATGCTACAAAACCAGTTTCTAATGGGTGTGGGTAATTTGTGAGAAACACAGAATATCTCAGGCATTCTGCCTGATGTCGTGTTTGTTTGACATCTGCAGAATAAGATGAAATAAATGCTCAGTTTTGATCTGGAAAAGGAGCATTTGCTTCTTTAAGTAATGTTTAGTTCTGTTCAGATGCCAAGGAGAAAATAAGCATTAAAGTGCTCTTTAATGGAATGATGAACTAGGAATTTTTTATCTTGGCCATATATTTCCTATTTCCCTTAAAGCAATGTGTTACAAAAATATGAGAACTTGATAAACTGAAGCCAGGAAAAAACTTCTTGACCTTACAATGGACGTTTTCCAGTCACAGGTGTTTTAAGAACTTGATGTTTCCCAGGTTCAGAATGATAAGGATTCCTAATGTTCCGATCATTGGCTTCATAAAATTTGGCAATGAATCATAGCACTGATCAGATACCTGTAGCAAAGCCCACCAGGGGCTTCCCTCCGCCACCATCGTGGCCTCAGCCCCCCCACTCCCCCGGCCCCGGCCCCGCCGCCGCGAAGCGCGGGCGCCCCCAGCCGAGCCGCCGCCGCCGAGCTCCCGGCAAAGCCTCTGAAATGACAGCGGCTGCCGGCACGGTTTCATGATCTGGCGCTTGAGAGCGGCTCAAAGGAAAATCAGTGCCATCACTCTCACTCAGAACAATTCGAATGGTTACTCTTCTTAGGCAAGATTTAGCACTGCCGGGTTTGCTCATATTTTACATGCCAGTTTATCTTTGGCTGTGCTCTTTTAGTCGAACTCATGCGTTACTGGAGGAAAACTCAAACTGTGCCTTTGCAATTTCTCATTAAATACTTTTCCCGCTGTTTCCAGTGCCTTCCTATGAGTGTGACGTCAAATAACTGGCTTCTTTTTGCTCAGAGAGGCTTTGCGGTATTAAGAGTTCCCATAAGAGCAGCATTCCAGCTCTTCAGCTGCCCTGGAGTGTGCTAGCATGGCTGAAGCTTGGATACACATGGGAGATGCAAGATTCTAAATGTCCATGAGGAATCACAGTCTTATTTTGCAGGATGGCAGTGAGAAGGGCAGGGTTCCATACGTAAATGGCCGGGTACCTCCTGCTTGTCCATTGCTCAGTCTTCCCTAGGGACTGAGGTGGAAGGGGAGCACAGGTTATGGTATAAGCCCCCACTCGGTGTGACTGCTGTGCCCTGCCATGTGTCCTCTCCTCACCAGCCACTGTGGATCATGGGTACACAACTTAAACATGAATTTAACTGTGACTCATCAAAGTTGGAGTATATGTAGGCCAAGCAGTGAAAGACATCGTTACTTTCAGATGTTCATAAAAGTTTCCATAGAGATACGTGCCTTGTAAAGATAGGGAAGCTGCTCCATCTGCTGGGAGCTTTGTGGGTGTGAAATTGTTTCCTGTACAACAAAGTGATGAAATTGGCCCAAATAAGTAGGACTAAATCTGGAAATCAATTGGTCTTATAGATCATTCAGTAACACAAGTGTCTTGTGGGGAGTGAGGGACTTTCCTTAGTGCTACACTGACATTTTCACTTTAAAGCATAGTTTTCCTGACAGCTCACAGATCTCCACATTTGTGATTACCTATATCTTTGAACTGATGGCTTTTAAATGAATTTCTTTTGCTAAAGCTGTATAGAGACTGTCTTGACGGACCTTTGTTTTCATAGAAAGATTATGTAACTAAACATATAAGACCAACAGGTCTGTTTGGCAGTGGTTTTGTTAATTAGAAAAACGAGCCATTGCATCTAGTGCAGTGATACCACTGGTAACCTTCTAAGTGAGAGAGTTCATGCAGAAATGCCCTTTGCTGTTCCAACAGTCCATGGGCTGCAATTTTAGTTGTAGTGGCTGCACAAGTGTAACAGAGACCTTGTTCATCCCTCTAGAAACTAGGATATAGCAGTAGATGTATTTAGCTTCTCAGGCTGCTGAGTGCAGATCAAATGTTAGAGATTTGTAGGATCTTTTGATGTTAAGTCAGTGAAATACATCATATATATATGTCAAAATGTCAGCCATTGTCAGGAACGATTGTCAGGAAAAAATGTAGCAGAAAAGCTCACAAATCAGTGAAATTCAGACCTTGTTATCACACAGTCTTTGTAGCTGTAAAATTTTCAAATGGGGAAAGATGATTAATGTATAGTCAAAACTATAAAACCAATGCAATGAAAAAGGTAAAATTTCACTGTACCTGTGTACTTGTCTGTCTCCTTATACTGACACAAAGCCCACCAGCATAAATGCCAGCATAAGCATATGTAGCGTGGCACTTGGGTCTGATATATTTTCATTTAGACACTGTATCTAGTTCCCAAGAAGTCTTTAAATATTGGTGCCTCCTGACGTTTTCAATGCTGCAATCAATAATAAATCTTTTTGTTATTATTACAAGTGTCTTGATTCGAAAGACTGACATAGATCACAGTCAGGTGACAAACTCTATTTGTAGGCTTTGCAATTGAAAGCACTCATAAGCTAGAATCCTTGGGAGGATAATACAACAAATGTGATGTCTGTGATGAAATACACTTGATCCTAAATGCAAGGTGTCTAAGGGAAATGAAACAGTCAAGCTTAGATTCAGTCTCTCCTGTGATCATCTCTGTATAAATAAATATCTCTGTTGTGTGCAGTCTTCACATGACAGACTCAATGATAATTTCTACCCTACAATTTTAAGGGAGTCTTCCACCTCAGTTTCCTCCCCTGTGCCCCATTTGGCATTCAAAGCCAAATCAAACACACAGAGAAGGATGCCTAGGACACAGTCTGTGAAGAATCACAATTGTAAAATGTTATCCTTCCAGATATCCTTCCAGAAAGGAAGCAGTAGTGTTAACCTCATAAGGAGAGTGCCTTCCCACTTGAGTGATGGCACTTCAGTCCTATCACTGACCAAAGTCTGATAGCTTCTGTCATTTTTCTAGAAAATTATTTGTCAGAATCATTTCTTAGACAAATCAATTCTTTTTTGAATGGCCGCTACTTAAAGTTGGTTGTTGTCCTGCAATATTGGCTCAAGTTCTGCCCAGCAAGTTCTAGAGCCATATACAACTGAGATGGTCAAGGCTGCTTATTGGAGGCAGTTCTTCTTGTGACTGGGGCTGCTAGTAAAATAGCACTTAAGCATGTTTTAAAAAGTTACCCAACCACACCAATTTGCAATGTGTCAGCCTCTGCAGGTGCATTTGAAAATGAAGGAGTTGGAATGAAGCAAAGATTTTTTGATTATGGGTGCTGATGTGCTGTAGTAGTGCCAAGTACATGCTGTGATCTTCATGGAACAGCTGCAGTTTCAACAGCTGTAGTGATGTGGTGATTTATGTCATTTGGGAATGCTTTAACTTAGGCTAAAGTTTTGTGCCACAACATGAGACAATTTAGTGAAGAATTAGTAAGGAGCGATTCTTAATTCTTGCTGCTCAAGTTCCAAATACACTGAATTCTGAGCATCTTAGCTGTGAATAGCACAGATACTTTGCTTCATTTCTAACAAACTAAAACTACCTCTGGATGATTTGTATTTATAAATGTGTTCATCTGGTTTTCTGGACTTACACTGACACCAAACAGGCATCAGATTCTAAAATGCATAGGCCTGTGGCAAAGTCTGGTGGTTTCCTGTGATATTCAGCTTCTTTTGTGATCACCTCCTTATGATAATACTGTGCTTTGGGAGGTTTTATCACACCCAGAGGCCTCTGGCTTGAAACATACTGAGGTAATTCATACATATGACAGCAAGTCATAGCATTACGTACAAAGTTATTCTGTAGAGAAAGAACGTTTCCACTAGCCAACGGGGGATAATAATTTTAGTCTCTTGCCAGTTGCACATGTTATCCATTGAAAATGTTTTGCCTGGTGGGACATGGAAGCAATTAATTTGAGTCTAGCTCTGTCTGGAATATTGTTTTGTTAAGGGTAAGTGTTCTGAGTTATTAGTCTACTGTTCAGAGGTTTGCCTTTAATTGTTACTTCAGAAATCCAAACCATCTTCTCTCATAGGAGCCATTTTTTGAGCCATTTTTAAAAAAGATGGTGAAATTGTGTAACACTGTTTCTTAACTTCCCTGTGGTATCTGTATTTTCATGTGCTCATCGCAGTCACTGAGCATATTCATTTATTTCACAATAAATTTCTCAAAATCTCATCCAGTTTCATTTCAGGAACCCAAAACAGCGGGTTTGGCTCTGTCTAAATCGTTCTGGAAATTTTCAGTAGAGAAGGTTCAACACCACTCAATGCTTTTTATTGTCATGCTTCACTACTCTTACCAGTAGAGTAATTTTTTAATACCTCAATTCAGTTTCACTTCCTGCAACCAGGCTTATTGCTTCTTAGCAATAAGCTTCTTGCTTCTGTAGCCACAGAGGACAGTTGACTCCTTTCTCTGCTGCAACCTTTTCTGCTTTGAAGAAAATGGCCCTTGTAGATTTTGCTCCCCTGGATAAAATAAACTAAATATTTTCAGTCTTTTCTCCTTGTCATGCTCTAGAGCATTGATAATTATTGTTGTGTTCTTGTCAGGACGAGTGATCATCAAAATAAGACACAGCTCAGTGTCTGCCTAGTCCCTAGGTTTGTGAAATGTGCTCTGCTGTATGTGTCAGTGTGTTTACACACTTTTACTCAATACTGTTGAGTATCATCCAGCTTCTGGTCTGCTAAGCCTTCCTGATCTGCATAAATGCTAGTTGTTCCTCAGTTATATCTATGCATTTGGTTATTCTTCTGTGTCTTTCCTAGCCTGTTCATTTCTGAAAACTCTGATTTGGTAAGCTCACTCTGAATTCTGCTTGGATGCTGGGGTGCTTGCTGTGCTTCTCAGTGTCCTACCAGACAGATGCAGCCTAAATCTGGGCAAATCAGCTAGGTGGCTGTAGCTATAGGACACAGCAATTGAGCAAGCTGCTCATGTGGATCTGCATATATTTTCATGCTTGACTTGTGGGTTTACATCTCATTTTACTGTTCATGCAGTACATAGCACTTACTCCATACATTTCTTGTATTTTCATTTTTAGAGTTCCACTGCCTTTGCTTGTCAAAAAGTTAAACAGCACAACACAAATACTGCTTAGATTACCCCTTTGTGTAATCATGTGGGATATGATGGATTGGAAAGGGTATGGCAGACCAAGTTGGAACCCAGATTTGATCTTTAATGAACGCTCATTGTTTCAAGTATGTCACTTAATTTTTTTTTTTTACTTTGTCTTGAGATAAAGATATCTGAAGCTTCAGATTATAAGCTTAATGAATGTAGGAAGGTTTGATTCTATTTTCAGGGATAAGCTCTGTTTTTATTTGCCCAAGCAAGAGTCAGAGGTGAGGCAAAAGCTTTCTGACCAAATAAACATATTGCTCTTGTTTAGTTCAGGTTTCAACATGCACGAACAAAATCGTCCCACACATACAATTCCACTGGAAGTGGTGTAACATATGCAACAAATAGGTGACTACATATCATGTTTCACCATAACTTAGTTTATTTAAAGCAGATTTTATTTTTAAGGGCTTTGAGTCACATTTCAATTTCATGTCTGTGAAGAAAGCTTCAGCCATATGGGGTAAAGTGGTCTATCCATTCAGGATGTATCACTTCCGATTAAGAGCTGACAGGTTAAACAATCTTCCTCTCCTCTGGACACATCAGATTCTGCTTTATCTTTATTACTTAATGTATTTATTCTGTGGAAGTATCGAAGATAAGTAGAGACTGGAGTTCCTCTTAGTTCTGAGAGTATGATCTCTTCTCTTTAGCTGTTGATCACCTTGCAGGTGTTTTTAAATGCTTATTGGACTCCCATTCCACTCCTTTCTGTTGCCTGCCACATACTTGAAACCAAGGACAGATGTGCTTAAGTAATAGCAGATTTATGAGATCAACATTTGTCTTGCACGTATGTTAGTACCTACCAGATATCGAATATTCTCTCTCTAGTATTTATCTTTCAATTCTGCAGTTGTTTTTTGTCAAGCTCTGTGCCCAGTTCTCAAGGCTTTTTCTCTCCAACCTCGCAGCACCACAACCTGGGTCATCCTCTGCTCACTCTCTGTAAGGAGGGAAAGAAAATGTTTCCTCTGGTTCTGTTGCAGGAAGAGGAAGTTTTGCAAAAACAGTGCTCTCACCTTCTGCCATTCTTTCTCCCAGGCTCTGATAATGAGCCAGCCAGATGATATTGTAGTTGTGGGGGAAAAGTCATGCAGAGCACGTTGAAAGAGGGTATATGAAGTATTATAGCAGCCAAAGCAGAGACATATGTACACTATAAGTTTGTTTAAAGATTTCATTTTTGTTGGGGCAGTTGATGAAACATAACTGAAGAATACATAAGACTGCACACTTAAAACAGCACCTGAATTTCCTCTGCTCTCAAGACTCTCTCTTGATTCATACTTTCTCCAGAGCTTTCAGTTTTCAAGATGAGATCTCAATGCAAATTTTGTTTATTGCTCTTTTTTCATTCTCATTTGTATTTATAACAACGGGAATAAGCTGCAATTTAAATTGCATTTGCTTTATTTGTAGAAAAAGGCCGTAGAAGTTGATGACAAATGTGCTGTTCATTACAACGATAATAACATTCCATAGCCCTGAGGGCGTTTGTATTCTGTCCCTGTCAGAAATCTATTGACTTTACTACTTTGATGAATGTTTAAATGAAATAAATGCTGAAGGGAAAAGGCTATAGCATCCCAAAAGAAATGATTCAAACATAGTATATTATTGTCTAGAACTGTATTGATGTTGCTTACTTTATGTGCAAAATGTTGTCTGCCGAGACTAATCAGGCTGTCCTGGTAGTTACTGTCCAGAAAAGCAGTGAAGAGGTGCTTTCTTCTCTTCTTGCAGAGTTTCCCGTCTCACAGTCTCTCACTGGAGATCTTCAATTCATTTTCTAGAAAGAATGCAACTCCCTGTGCAAATTTTAACCAGCAGTCCACAAACAGCATGCTTTTGCCAAATCACTCTGCCACATGCAGTGGGAATCTCTGCTAATAAATTTCTGTTTGCAGATCACAACCACAAATTGCATTGCCAAACAGTTGACAATCCAGTATAGTTGGTGATCATTTTTTGTTTAAGTGGTGCTTGCTGTTCCTGTACAAGACTGGGATGTCGATGGGTTACTCACAGCACATTCACACGGTTGGCAGTTCTCCTTCCTCCTGACAAATCATACCTGGGCAGATCTGTGGGAGAAGGGAAGCAGTCACACCTGTTTAATAAAAGAGAAATTGAAGTATAAAGACATGTAATTTAATGATAACAGAGCTGGAAGTAGTCCAAATGTTACATGCTTCAGTCTTGAATCTAAAGACAAGACTTCATTAAAATTCTTATTCCTATCATTCCCTCACCAATGTATAAGACTTGTGTTCCCAGACTACAATAAGCTACAAGATGTAGCATGCTTCTCAGAAATATCAGTGTGCTTTTTGGAAAGAGGCAATTTAGTTTATGCATTTTCCCTTGGTTTTCTTAAAGGATTGCTATAGTTGAAATCATACCTGAGCAACTCTGAATTCACAACTATCTTGCTAGGAAGGCATCAATCAGCCTAACAATGGTTTGAATTTATCTAGTTCATCTCTATTTGATTTAGAAAGAAATAGAAGGAAAAAAGAAGTGTTTATCTCTTTGGAAGTTGTTCACATTCTTAGTGTATATCTAAACATAAAGCATTTGACCAAAATGTTATTATGAGTAGTTTTTAAAGAATGCCAGTTTTGCTCATTTGTAGTCAGTGCCCTGCTTGTAGGTCACAACAAATTTCTTGCTCAAGACTTTTCCAAACTATTTCTGAAGTCTGAACTCATTCATAATTGAGCAGCTGGTGACTGAGGCCAAAAGCTCTGCCTGAGAGCTCCAGAAGGAATGATTGCACATACACCTTTCATATTTTTTCTGAGTTCTTAAATTAGCTATAATGAGAAAGTAAATGTTCACATGGCCTTATCTACAAAAATCAGTTACATTTTGCTAGCAACCCTTTAATTTGATGCCAAATCCTGCATTTGTGAGAGGAGATGAATAACAAAACATTTGGGTACTACCTTTTTTTTTTTTTAAAGTAGGGCAAAAAAATGGCAAGTGTAATTGCTAGTCTGAGATCTTTTAAGCAGTAACTATTGGAGACTCTCTGGCTTAATGTGTTATTCAGTTAGGATGCTAACTTCAGAAATTAGTTCAGAAAACTGCTGCTAATTAGTTCCATGATGGCCATTTCGGTGTAGGGAGTCATTTAATGAATGGCAGGATACTGTTATGACACCTGCAAGCCTTTTACTTTCACAAGCATCACACCAATATATGGTATCCTGATGCTGTGATACAAACTCTTCTCCATAAATTTGCCATAAACTCTGTTAAGAGCAGTATCTCCAGTCTGTCTCCTCTTCATAGTTTCCTTAAAAGGAACAAAATCAAAGTAGACAGTGCATGCTAGGATCTTACTGTGCTGCCTTAACTGACCAGAAGAAAAGACCTTGAGAGTGTTTTCTGCCCAAACAAAAGAACATACCTTCAGCAAAGATTTACTTTGAGCTTAATTGTGACACTTTGTTCAGAATTAGAAATGCAGTTGGCTTCAGGTATTTCTTAGCACTCTCTACTTGAATTTTGTTCTAGCTAAACTTCTTTCTTGAAGAAGAAAATAAATTGAAATCGTGCTGTTCAGATATAATTTCAACTACCTAAGATTTTGCTTAGCAAAACTTGAACTGCAAATGCTCTTTTGAGTGTCTTCAAAGAGATACTGAGGAAAACTGAAACTATTACTTTCCTTGTAGCACCTTTCTATGATATTGCAGCGTTGCTTTCTTCCAGAGGCAGTAGCATTTTGGTTAAGTTAATGAGTGAACTACTGAAATGAATCTCTCACTTCCCCATTGTGTGTTTTCCCCCAGCAATGATTCAGGTATTATTGGGAAGCAGTTCTGGAGGATGAGAACTGTATTCCCTTAGGGTGAAACCCAAACTTGATGGCAGTGCAGAGGCACATGCAGCATAGATATTGGATCCTCAGCACTGCTGTTCATCCTAAGCTCTGGGCCATGCTTGTGGACACAGTTTTCTAGCACCCTAGTGCAGAGTAGAGTCATTCATTTCTGATACAAAATGCTTTAATAAAGTTCAAACATTTCTATTTTAAGCAAGGGATTATACAGTTCAGATTGGAACTTTGTAATTTATTTCAAATCCTACTCTTTCCCTTTCCAGAGAGGAGGAGCAGACACATAAAGAGAACAGGTTCTTTTAATGATATTTTAACATCCATAATACAAACAATAAGTTAAACATAGTAAAAATAATTAAATAAAACTTGAGGTTCCAGCCCTCATACAAATAATTCAAATCTTTAAAACAAAGACAAGTTTAAAAACAAAACCAGCATAAGTAGTTTCCATATAATATCAGTTAAATGAATGGAAATGAAGTTCTGACTGTTGACATCTGCATCATTCAATGGGTACTGAGCCCCTAAATCCTCTCCTGGGTGGAGAGCTACATGTAGTGAGGTTGCATAATCAGACTTTTCAGGGCATCCAGCCACTTTCAGATGTGACCAGAAAGTCAAGTTTCCAATTTACCTTCTCACAGCACAGTACTTAAGTGGAATACATTTAGTATTTGTAACGCTGACACAATTTCACTGTATGTTGGGTCTATAGCACTGAACCCTGTGCACCAAGTGTTGCCTCAGCCTAAGCAGACTTTGGTCCTTCTTCACATGTCACTGATAATGGTGATGCTGTTTCTTTCACTTTCTGGCCACTCTCTCAGTACTGGAATTAACAGATTAGGTTTCTAAGACTTGAGTCTTAGCATTGTTCAGTGTGGTGAGAAAATATTCAACTCGGGTCACTTATAAAATGAATACTTGAGATAAATAAGTTAAAGTTGTACCAACACTTCCAGACCAAATGCTGGTTCATAAATGAAGTGAACAGATAACTCAGTATACACAGTGTCTTGCATGGGAATGCTCATTTAAATGTTAAATATTTTAGCTTCCCATGGAGTGGTTTTCAGGTAACTCAGAGTAGTAAGATAATGTATCAACCATTTCTCTGCCTCACGAACACTGATGCGAGTGACAGACCACGCCAGCATTTAAAAGGAAAGCCTCTCATGACATTCAGGACCTGAGTGTCCTGCATCAGTATAGGCTTCATCGTGCTCATTTAAGTCCAGCTGTAGAAAAAAGATCACTTTGGTTCAGGAAGAAAACGACTCTTGGCAATTACCGCATTCATATTGGAGTCAATCCAGTTAAGGTATCGAGTAACTCTTGTGTAAACACCAGGCTTGTTTTCCTTTGCACAGCCGTCTCCCCAGCTGACAATTCCATAAAGTATCATCCTGCCATTGTGCTCACAGATCATGGGGCCACCAGAGTCTCCCTGAGAATGGAAAGAGAATAAGTTAGGCTGTTTTCTGTAAATGGAGCCTTTATAACAGGGTGCCTGTGATTGTTTGTCCAGAGTGAAACAAGCTAATAAATTTCTATGACCTAGTTTTGATTTAAGAACACTGCATAGATGGAACAGAAGGCTCAGCATCTGCTGCAACTTGAACGCAGTCTGTAGGGTAAAGTTCTCTAGTTCTCCCCTAATTGTGCACAGACAAAGTAGTTACCTTGCACACAACACTCCATCCTAGGCTTAGAATCACAGCTATTAGGCCAGTGATGCCAGGTCAAAGCCAACACACCCAGTTCTCCATCACAGAATCAATTGTCTCCATGCCCACAAGGTACTTCTAACACTTCGGGATAACACTTTCTCTTTTCAGTGGCTCATCTGGCCACTCTGTCCAGTAAGGGTCAGGGAAGTAAATCTACTTTTAAGGAGTCTATGGAGCAGCTCAGTGTGCCCCTGTAATTCACCTTTGATCTCTTTGGCAGGAACTATATTTAATGTTAAGAAAGTGCAAGTTAGGTCTGGAATAGCTGCTGTATTCCTCTGATGCATATCTACTAGTCATTGCTTGAATACATTGTAAATAAGGCCTTTAGAAATAACAATGGCTAAGACACTGCTCTTCTTGCACCTCCAAAGGAGAGTCTTGAAGGGGCATTACAAGATGATAGTGGCTGATCCATAGAGTGTACATGCATTTCAAAATTATTTAGAAGATAAACCAAACCAGTTTTACCTTGCATGCATCAGTCATCCATGTGGGATCTCCAGCACAGACCATGTTGTCAGTAACTCTGATACTGTCATAGTATTCATATTTGCACTTTGTCTGTGGTATTAAGTTCACAGTGGCTGACATCAGTCTTTGAGCGTAGAAGATGTCATCTGCAAACAGAAGAGTTTTTAACTATTTTCACCATCCAAGACAACACAAAAAGCACATGGAGAACACAGAATAATAGAAAGGATTTTTAAAAATCCGTTGTAGATGATGGTATAAAAACATCTAGTTCTATATTGTGGAAATAGAACTTACAAAAATCCTTTTTTCCATAGCCAGCTATCTCACATCGGGTATGGTCTTGTAAATAAAGGTTCTTCTCTGGCAAACACACTGTTCTGACATACTTGGATTCTACTGCACACTGTCCAGAAGCTGTTCTTATCCTCATCAGAGCTAAGGAGCAAGTCAGAGAAGATACAGTTAGATTTGTAAAGCAAGTTTTTCCCCTCAAGTTCTGTCATGAGGAGCATCAGGTACAGTTAATGGAGATAGTTGTAATTACATTTAGTTCTGGTTACCTATGACTCCTCCCACTGGTTTTGGAATAACACTGAGTCATTATTTAGTAACAGAAAATTAATTTCCCAGCACTGAAGCTGACTGATGTTCCAACTTGAACTTCCTGGAAGGACAGGGGCTGATAGCTCAAGGAAGGTTCTTCTGGAAGTGTATCTTCAGGTGTTTTAAAACCTCAGCTTCCTGACTGGCTCTAGAGGGTGGAACCTACTGCCCTGCTGAACAGGAGGCACTTTATACTCCTCATCAGAAGGGCTTCTGAAGCTATTCTTGGGGTCTTTCCATAGCAGCAGGAATTTGGAATGGGTGGTAGAGTTCTGTCAAGTGTGAGAGTGGCAATTCTGTTCTGGGCAAGTTGCAAAACCCATCTCTGACTTCTTTGGTTTAGGGACAGGCTTGTGAAAGCCAGTGAAATGTATGAAAGCCTGGATTAATCCAGGATGATCTCCAGCTAATGTGGTACCTGCTATGGTAATGCCCCTACTACATGAAACCTACTGTGCATGTAGTTTTTCATCATTTGCTATACATACACCTCTGTAGATGATAAGATGAGAGAAATGAGATGCTGCCATCGATGCTTACGGAAAAGCGGTGCCTCGCACAGGTCCAGAGACAAGACAGGCTTATACTTGACTGTGCCACAACCCAAATTTAGACAAGTGGGAAAACCTTGCTCAGCATAGGCTTAATAATCAGAAACACTTAGTTCCTGCCCCACTTCATGTCATCTCTGGTTTTGGTTTTAGAAGAGATGTGCCACAATTACATGGCCTTCAGCTATTCTCAGTGTTTTACAGGCTCACGTTAAGACGATTCTTACCAATGTCATTCTCATTGCCACCAGTGTCATCTGTAAAGTCAGGGTGAGAGATGATGTCATCCACCATGAATACTTGTTCCTTACTGTCAGTAACATTCAGCACGGACTTTCCAAGGAAGACTTTGTAGATGGATTTGTTTTGTGGTTTCTTTGGCCTGAGTGAGAGTAAAGAGATTCCTGAAAACTACTGATTCCTGAGGCTAAGGTCAGCTGTTTAGATGCAGTCCCAGTTCTGTTATGTGTTTACTTTAATGCTGACAAAGTACAAAGACTGGTCAGCTTTGAAATTTGATCCAATGTTCTAAAGGAAGAACCTTGATTTTCCATGTGAAGGGATTAAGATAGATGTTCAGGCATTTTGAAGTGCACACCTAGCTAGCTGCTACTAATACCAGACACTAGTGAGGAGAATCCTCTGCAGGGTATCAGAAGGATCAGCTTTCCATAGGAAAAACAACAGAAAACCACCCATAAATTTATTGCTCCACAGCTCATCACCTTTCGGTATAAAGTTTCGGTAAGAACTAAATTAAAATGAAGCTCTGGGTCAAATTTAAGCTAAAATGGCTTAAGTGGTGTAATCCACCAAAATGTTCATGTCTTGCTAACTCATGCTGCTAGACTTGGACTCCCAGAGGCTTAATATTTACATCTGCTCTTCTTGTTCTGCTCAAAGGAACATTCTTACTCTAGCACATTTAGAAGACTCACTCAGTGAGCATCACACCAAGAAACCTGTTGAAGAAAGGTGCCAAACAAGAAGGATGCAGGACTGTGAACTTACGGGTTATGAAAACAGTGTGCTGCTGTAAGCACCCAGCAAGGGTCGATGAGGCTGCCACCACACAGAAACTGGTCAACACCCCTTATGTTTTGGAAGATGCCAGCTACCCAAGGCTGAGACTCAACCTCTGCTTGGCTTCCACCAACGATCTTGAAGTACTTGCTGATGCTCCTTTGACCACATGCACGCCCTGCAAAAGGAGAAGTTTTGTTCAGATGTTCTTGCAACTAAGCACCAACCTTGTGCTATTAAGAAAGACAGTTGTCTTGAAACTGATGTTACTTACCACACTTCTCTATGTTGCAGGGTGTTTCTTGAATGGAGAATCCCCTTTTGGTATAGCACCAGGGCCTGTTCCTTCCATTTGGATTTCTATAAAAGAAATGTTCTTGTCATAAAAATAGTTTAAAAAAAAGATAGCATCTTAGAATTCTAACTGTCCTGAAAAGGCCAGAAGTGTCTTGTTGCAAGACATGACAGAAAATAGTTAAACCTGATTATTACTGCTGTATACTGAGAATTTTGCAGTACCTTCTGACCACCTTCAGTAGTCAGAACTCTAGACACTTCCAAGAGTTCTATTCAAGATACTTTTAGTCCAAATTCACCTCCATGACATTTGGTTGTTTGGTTTTTTTAATATGTATCCTGACCTGAGGCTGTGACAGTAGAAGTCACCCCAGGAAGAGTGGTGCTTCTTACCTGCAGTAGCTGTGTTTGCCCAGCCCGAGCTGCAGAGCATTCTTCAAGTGGGCATGGTACTGACTCCTCCTGACTACCGAGGGGAGATCCCATGGCAGACAGTCCTCTTCTGTTGCCATTCCTCTGTAGTCCTCACCATTCTCAGTATAGCATTTGCTGTCAGTGTCTGCAAAGAGAAATATTTCCTTAACAGCTTTTCTTGTTTATAAGTCTGAGACAAAAATAATCTGTATGTATCTTTCTAACAATAAAAACGTTCCTGCATTACACTTGAGAGCAGATGATGCAGATTCTGGGCTGATTAGATATTCTCATTAAATTTGCTCTGTACAAGTTTTGATTGTTTCTTGAATAGTTTCACTATACTTCACAATGTAATCACTTCTGCTTCTGAACACTTCCAAGCAAGTTCACTTTTGTGAGTAAAACATTTGTGAGGTAGGCAACATTAGTGGGGAGGCAGGGACAAAAATACCTAAAGATCCTCATTTTGTGCCAATATAGTTGTTTCTCCTCACCTAGTCTCTTAGCATAAAGTGATAAAGGATATACAGTCATGTGTTTATGGATAGTACCTTCACTTGGCATTTCCTTGTCATGATTTGCTTCTATTTTGAGATCTTTTCACTCATTTTAGCATTACAGACGATAGATACTCTACCTAGTTCACAGTGAATCCCAGTGTGTCCTTCTGGGCATACGCAACGACTAATTCCACTAAAGAAGTAATAGGCAATGCAGGTTCCTCCATTCAAACAATGGCAGTCTGCAAGTAAGAAGCAACACTAATTAGAGGCAAAACATTTGCATGATGAAGTTAAATGTAGTTGCAGATTAAATTTTAGGAGTTTAAATATCATTATGAGTCTTCCTTCTCATATGAAAATGTAATCACAAGGTAACAAGTTCTTTTTAGGTTCAAGTAGAACAAGGAGATACTTACCTTTGTGACCTGATCTGTGTTTATAGGGCAGCTTGTAGTGCTTGCTGAAAGCCTGGGGGAAAAGAAAAAAAGAAGTTTAAGGAAACAGGGTTTTAATGTGGTTTGGTTGTCTTTGATGGGCCCAAGCTCTGTTCCCTACTGCATACCTTCAACAGTCCAGTGTTTTGCATGTGGTGACCAGCTGAACCTGCTCTACAGAATCTCTATTTGAATGAGAAGTGCAACTGGACTTGAGCAAAGCAGAACAGGGAAGAAAAAAGTATGCATCACAAAAAAGAACCCCTCAGAAAAACCCCATCAAGTTGCTCCCCTGCATCAGGTCAACGCTGCAGTTATTTCTGCTATACAGACCTAAGCAGCTCAATGATCAGTGTCCCTAAAACAGGGAAGGGAAATTTCCCTCTCCATCTCTCAGCCACCAAGCAGCGCAGCAGAGATGCAACATTGTCCATCTGCCTCTGTCATTTGAGTGACCTTGGCACTTCATGTTTGTGCCATGGAATAAAAGCCAGTGGACTTATGCAACAACAAATTCTCGCCCTGTACTTCAGGTCCTGCCTCTGCTTTGCAGGCTGGATTTCTTCCTCTATGGAATTAAGTAAGATTATGCTTTTAGTATGCTTTTCCCAGAGGTGAAAAGATAGGCTTGCCTGAGCTAAAACAAGTAATGGTAACAATATAGATCCATAATGCTGATGAATGGCTCTGCTGATCAATATCAACTCTCATACAAACTTATCATAAAAAATATTCCAAATCCTATCTGTTGCTCCTTTTCTAGCATCACACTTTCAAGCAGGGGAAGTGGAAATGTAGTTAAGGCCCAATATCAATCTCTATGAAACACCAATGAGCTCTTGATCCCCAGTGTTCAGGTCTAAATTTCATGAAGAGGAAAACAGAAAAGGTAGATTTTTTTGGTTATTGCATGTTGTCTGCACTAGTTGAATGTTAGCAAACATCTTGGGGTGGAAAAAAAGAAGAAAAAACAAAGGGTTCAAAACTATGTTTCATGGAGGCATATATGCAGCAGCTGTATATGTACATGCAAAAGCAGCAGAAAGGAGAATTCAAGTCAAAAGCCCGCTACACTGTCCAAAGCAGAAGTACAATCGGAACCAGAAGTGGTTCCAAGTGAAACACCCCCCCCCCCACCACTATTGATTTCAAAACTTACAGAATCTAGTCCTGTGACAAGTGTGCCCAGGATTACTGTGAGGAAGATGAGTAACTTCATGTTCTTAGTTAACTTCTCACTTTGTTCCTCTTCTATCCGTATTGTTTTGACTCTGAAAATAGAAGAGGAACTTAATTTCTTGTCTTCAGTTGGTTTCAGGGGTCACAGCGCGATTGACAGAAGAATTAAGCGTTGGCTGACTGTGGAGTATCTGTTGTTGATCTCCACATATGAAATTAGAAACTACTGTTTGAAGCTTTTTTTTTTTTTTTACATTTAGCCATACAACCAGATACATTTTTTGTTGTTAGATTTGAAATGAAGGAGAAAAATTCATACTCTGTTTCTGCTATGTGGGCTACCACAGAAACTGGCAGATGTATTTGGTCGCTGTCCAGCTGTTTGTGCCTATTTAACTGATGATTACTAGCTTGCAACAAGAGCACTGCCCATCCACATTTAGGATATTAAATGGAAAGTTCCTTTTTTCATTGCCTCTATAGTTACTGACTGCATCTTATTGCTGCTAGGCGCTTACAAAGCCTGGCCACCTCACCAGGTGCCTCTGACCACCGCAAAGCCCTGGAAGTCTGGTCTTGACATTACCTGACTTATTTACAGTATTAGAGAAGCTTAGATATATTGTCTGGATTTCTTACATGGTGCTGGGTCTTGTAGCTGAGCACATTTGGCCATTTTCCCCAGAGTGTTAAAAACTTTGCTTGTAAACCAACAAGGGAGGAGAGCTCTAAAGCACCAATATGTCTTTTAAAAAATCTGTAATGTTTTTAGTTTAACAGAATCCTTTAATTGCAATGCAAGACATGGGATTATTGTTTTTAAAGTTCTACATAACTTGATTTTTGAAAGACACTTGGGAATCTCAGTCCTAGTTGCATCAGGAAGCAATGCAGTGCAGCAGGAGAGGGTGTGCAGAACTGAGCTGGTGCTGAAGAGCTGCTCTATGCTACCTGCTTCAGAGGTTTCCACACTGGGTTAATTCTAGTTGGGTCTTGCAGACTGCCTGCCTGCTGATGTTTGGCATGCATCTGCCAGTTGGTTTTGTACTCAGAAAAAAATACAGTGCAAATACTCTAAAGACAGCTGGTGGTGTGAACAAAAACATGAGGAACAGAGAAGATGACTAGATTCATCTGAAAAAAGCTGACATGATCCAAACCAGAATGCTAATGTAGCTGCACCCTTTGCTTGTAAGCAGGTTTCGTAATGCAAGAAAGCCAATCATGCCTCAGGTACTTGGACACACACGCTTTTCAGATGCAGCTGTGATTTCTGCAGATATCTTTTCCTTTAAACATTATTCCTTTTAGGATCACTATTTCTAGCATTTTGGCAGCTGTGCAAGAAATTTGCCAGTCGTTACCATAATTAGTCTCCCAGGCCCAGCCTCCGCATCACAAATCACAGCCCTGCCGATTTCTTGTGAAAAGGATGCCACCCCGCAGCCCGCAGAACAGCCCTTCCCACGGCCGCCGAAGTACCGCATCGCGCCGGCTCCCGGGGCTTTTCGTTTCGGGATCGAGCACGGCGTTCCGCCGGACTTATTGCTGCGGTGGCATCGTCGCCCGTCGGTCGCGATTGGGTGTTAAAGGCACGGCACTTACCGTCGCGGGAGCCCCGGGGAGCGGCGCGGTGGCCGTGGCAGGCGATGGCTGTCGGTGTCTGAGTCGGGGCCGGCCGGGCGGGCGCTGCTATAAAGGCTGAGCGGGGGCGGTGCCGCCGCCGCCGCCGCCGCCCCGGGGCCGCCCCGCGCCCGCCCCGCCGGGACCTGCGGCGCTTACCTCGCTGCGAACCGAAGCTGCTGCAGTGACTCAAGGGGAAATCTTAAATGATGCTTTTTTCATTCTTCTCTAGTTTCGGGCGGTGGGGGGAGCATGGTCACGACAGCGAAGTACTTTGTTGGCAGTTGGACGTTTGTGCGGGGCCGCTCCGCGCCCCCGCGGCTGTCAGCAATTTCTTAGAGCCGTTTAAAAAGAGAAATGTGAGCGATGGCGGTGAGAAGAATGTGTTGAAACATGCCTAGGGATGTGAAGAGGCATATTGTATTTTATGCATGCGGCGCTACCCATAATGAGAGAAGCACATATAGTTTATTAATTAGTAGAGGATTACATGGGTTCAGGTGTGGATTAAGCACAGCCCACTGGGAGGGGGTATTGGGCCAGAATCTGTGCTTGAGGCTTTGAATGAGTTTTCGGAGAGCTACCTCTAGCTGAAACACAGGACATTTGAGGTGAGCAGGGTGTACTTCTCATGATGTATGGAATCTATTAGGACACAGGTCCCACAGCAGAGGCTAAACTCATGTCCTCCAAAGCTACTTACAGGTGCCTTACCCCTGAGCAGCCTTCTGTTCCCAAGAATTTGGGGGTGATTCTCTCATAATTTCTGCCTTCTGAAGAAATATTCAAAGGGGGATCATTTCATAAGATGTGGATAGTGACGTGAATAGACAGATTCCTAAGAATGCAGGCCTAGCAAAATGGATAGTCTCCTAACCCAGCCAAACGTGATTGTTCATGTTATGGTGTAAGATTGCAGCAATGCAGTGAATAACATCAAACCAGTACATGGTGTTTGTGGGTAAATTCATAGGTTTGAGCTTCAGGTAGTGCAGGTGACTAAGCTGAGGCAGATCTCCATAGCCTGTGTAGCTGACAAAGAGCAGTTTCTTCAGAGGCAGGTCAGGCAGGAGTTGACCTCAATTCCCCTTAAGAGGAGTGTTTTAATAGCTGGACAGTTCAGAGCTCAAGGAGACCACCCTGCTATGTTTGACATCTAACTTCACTGACACGAGTATGGCTTAGCTTTCATCTTCTCTCCCCACCTTCTGTTTGTATCAAGTCTGTGGTATAACCAAACGTTTTTAGGGGTACTCTCTGCTAACATTTTCAATCCTTTTCTGTGTAGATGTTCAGGCTCACATGGGAACTCTCCTCGTATGTCTGCTGAGAGCACGCGGAATCCACTTGACTGAGCGGCAGGACCTGAGTCAAGAGAAACAGCTGAAGCTGGAAGTCCAGAAGTCAACACAGGTAAGGAAAAAAATCATTCTGAATTTCAGGAGAGACTTTTTTTCTCACTTTGATGACTGAATGTATCAACAACACAAGGAATTAGACCTTCTAAGAAACAGAGCAGAAAATGATGTAGAATCCCCCTGACAGTCTCTTTACTTTAGAGGAATGGCTGTGGAGCAAACTTATCCTAGGGAATAAATTCCCAGGGATGAAAGTGATCCGGATTTTAAAAGCAGTCTGAAACATTTGCTCACCTAATGAAGTTTAGTTCACCAACTGGAGATGTAATAAATGAAGAAATGGATCATCAAAGAGAGCAGGGAAGGGAAAAGGTGCCAGGAAGAGCAGAGTGCCTCAGGGCTGGATAGCTCCTCTCCTTCCTCTTTGCCACTTCCAAGGAAGAGGTGCTGGGCCCTGTTGGCTTCCTCAAACTCACTTTTGGGAAAAAGAGTCAACCCTAGAGCATCTGAGTTTCCTCTCTCACATTTGTTGTAGAAGGGTAAGCAATGATCTTCTCCTGAACCTTCGACCAAGATGTGCTTTCCTCCTAAAACCTGAAGGTGCATATTTGTTTCCTGTGTCCAAAGAGCTCAAAACTTTTATTGTCTTCACTCTGGCACAAGATACGGCAAGACTTAAAACTCTCTTTTTCTACTGTTTGCCATATACTTAGGTTTTACTGAAACACTGTATTACTTTATTCTCAGTGATAAAATAGATCAAAAAGGCCACCATGAGAAGTGATCCATGCTGTGGTGGTTTGTTTCAGTCAGACTGGCAACAGTTACTGTTCAGAAATGTTGATATGTTTGCAGTACAGCTTTAGTGCCATCAAGCTCTTTTGGTGTGAGTGTTTGCACCTAGATAGGTGAATGTATTGTTGTTGAATGACTGAACAGAAACTATGGTTTAGCAGAGAGCTGTCCAAGCTAGCTGCAAATGAGTTTGCTTTGGTATTGCAAGCAATCCCACAGTAAACAAGGCTGCATGATCTCTATGAGCATTAAGTGGCTCTTAGGGAAGCAGAAATGGATGAGATTCAGTGCTTGAGTTCACTGAGCTGGCTGATAGCTGGCACTACAAGATCTGAAGGGAGGTTTCAGGTGAAATAAACCCTTAGACCCTTGTTATGTGCCCTTGGAAAATATGTAGCTTGACAGTCCTGGTGAGACCTCCATCTGACCTCAAAGCTGGACGTGACTGCACAGGTAGGAAATCCACAGACCCAGGGAGTGGGAGGGGTGAAACAGGACCAGTTCTGCTATCAAGGGACTTTTGGTAGCTTCAGGGTCAAGATTTGTTCATTACTGCATGTCTCAGAATTTTAGAAGGGCCCTGTTACAAGCCATGTTATCCCTCCAGAATAAGATGATGGGACAGAGGAGAAGAAAGTCTCTAACTCAGAGTTGTTTGGGAAGAGCAGTAGACAAAATGGAATGCCTGCTGAAAGACTCTCAATGGAACTTGTTTGCCCTGTAGATGCTGGTTAATGACAAGCCATGGGGCTTAAGAGAGGAACTCTTGTACAGATACAACTGAGACTTTATGTTGCCTGAAGTCTGGTGATTGTGTGGAGCATGTTCTGGTCTGTATCATGTAGAAGTTATATCAGAATTTGTCCTTGAACTAATACAATTTCTGTTCTGCCAATGTGGCTTCCCATGCAACAGAGAAATCATTTGCAAGTCCTCTGCTTGTTAAGAATGGAGAGATCTACATTTGCATGTGAGCAGTTATGTGTGCCTGAATCCCTATCATCTCACATGACAGAGCAGAGTTAAGCTACACATTCAGTATTTACTTAGTGATTAAGAATACAAAAGTTAAGAAAACACCCAGATCCTTTTGATATGTCATAGGATCATAGAATCATGTCATCTCTGTAATGGGGATAGTTTGCTGCTGGGTTTTTTAGAAACAAAATAGCTTGCCACTGAATTTAGTAGCCCTGACTATGGATATACAGAATACAGCTGCATTTACAACTGCTTTGTGTGTATAGCCTTGAAATGAAACAGCATTGGGTTACAGTAAATTTTGGATTACTGCAGAAAGGACTCCAGGGCAGTCATAAAATATGGTACAAGTTTAAGGGAAATTGTGTAGCCTAAAGTTGTTTTGGGATATTCTAGCTCCTCCTTTAAAAACATGGGCACTTTTACAGTAAAGCATTTTGTATTCTCCCTTTGATATTAGCCAAGGTATTATTTAAAGTGTGTTTACATGTAGCTGTTGAGATAATGACAGGTACGACTGAATAAACCCACGGATTCTTAAACCTTAAACAATACATTTCAAATGTTGCATTATCACCCTTCACCAAGTTAAAAATACACATCTCACTCTTTAGTCTTATCCTCTCAAATTACAGCCTGTATGAGTCCCTGGAGTTTCCAGAGTAGCTGATTTTAAGTTGAATGTGATTCATATAAATTCTTGTACTTTAATGACTCTTGATTACTTGTCAGTTGTTTGTGGTTGGAATCTGAAGCAAATGGTGATCTCATTTCCTTTAGGTACAATTCAGCTACCCAAGTTTCTTTGTTTATTTAAAGTTTTGTTTATTTTTTGTGCTGCCTACTGTTTTTCTCTTATCTGTGTTATCTGTGTGGGTAGAAGTAGCAAAGTGTATCAGTTGAGGGTCACTGGACTCTGTGCAAATGCTTATTGAGCTATTTAGTGCCTTTAGAGCAGCAGGAGTAACCAGCCTTTATCTGTGACCTGAGCCAGTGTGATCAAAAACTTGCTTCATTCACTACAAGCAGCCAATTGCTGTTGGATCAGCAATTTTATCACACTAGGAGAGAGTATGGTTGAAGCTTTAAAACAACACAATCCCTCACACACAGAGTTTTTTGTTGGATACTCCAGCTGCATTCCTCAAAGTGACTGACCGTGCTAGGACCTGACTCTACAGGCTGAGCACCTTGAGCACCTGTGGAATCCCCTGTCACTGGGCCCATTTGGTCATGCTCAGAAAGCAGCCACTTGATGAATGTTCCTTTTTGTATATACAATGTTGTATTGTTTCAGTGAGCTGTCCGGATATGGGTATGTTTTGTGAACAGCAGTGATCACATCTGAGGATTTCTTCATCAGCTTGATGTGCACCTGCTTTTAAACTCTGTTTTGTGGCTCCTTTAGTATTTACCAAAATCCATCATGAAAATCACCAGTCTCTTTGGTGTTTGTTGAAATTGCTCAATTGAGACAGATAATATCCAAAGGAAAGATTAGCCTGAGCTACAGATGTTGTATCCAGATCCTAAATAGCTTAACATTATGTTTGTATTTAGGTCTAGGCCTGTCTTTAGTTTCTGGTTGCTGATAGCACTGGGGGAAACTCAGAAAAAAAAAGACTTCTGAGTCTGAAGTTGGATGGCAGAGAGCAAATACAGAGCCTTTTAGGGATTAAGCTGTGCTTCTTTTGGTGATCTTAAGTTCTGAAGTAGGATATTTTGCAAGGGAATCCTGTGTCTGCTGGCCACTTAGTGATCTGGAATAACACATTGAAATCTAACATTGGAAATTTACAGAAGCAGCTGCTTGGACTGTTGTTTCTGCAGTGCGTCAGATTCACTGTCCACAGGAAAACCAACAAACTGAGAGCACGCCAGTTGGCAGACTTCTGGAGGGAAGGAAAAGGATTTGCTAGAAACTGTGAGGAAAGCAAATCAGGAGGGATGAGTTTCTGCATGCTATATCCCAGTGATGATGTATCCAGGCAAGCAGCATAACCTAACCCCCTGTGCAGTACAGCCCAGGCGAGAGAACTGGCACTCCTCTCCACGAGAAGCTGCCTGGGAAGATCGTTTAAGATTCTACTCCTGCCTCCTCTCACTTTGGCTTTCCTACTCATTGAGGAGAAGTGCCTAAACTAACACAGACAGTTCCTACCTATAGGAAAGGAAGCAGTGATTTTATAGGCTGCCCTGCCAAGCAGCACTAATCCCATAACAGATGTCTCAGTGGACAGACAATGAATTGTTTCTGCTCTCAGTAAGGTGTGACACTGACTGCTCTGATCAGTTTGGGTCTCTGGGGAGAAAAGAGCACGTTGTGTAGATCTCACACCTCTCAGGTTGAATGCAGGGGTGCAGGGTCAGTGGCAGTGAGTCCCATCTGCCCAGAGGGTAGCAGCTGGGCTGAGTGTATCCCTCAATGCAGATTGCTTGCAGGAGCTGTACTACAGTCCTTAAATGCAGCATTGTTTTAACTCTAAATACCCAAGTACCATAATGGTGGACAGCAGTATACATTTCTTAAGCATTAATTATCTAAATAAATATAAGCTACAACACCACCACCCCCCCCCCCCCCCCCCGTAATCAGAACATTAATGACATTGGTCATGGACTGGTCTATGAAGTACTGAAAAAGCTGTGAAGAAACAAGACACCCCTGTGAATTGACAACTGAAGGAGAAGGATACCCATAGGGCAGCACTGCCCCATGTGTTAGGCAGAGTCTCGATCCAATTGCAAGGGAACCACCATTGAACAATTCAGAGGAAACAAAGTTTTAAGGAGAAAAAATAAGTTGCTTCCTGGGTGCTGTTGAACAGCAGCATTCTTTCTGGGTAAGCTCATAACGAATCTGTTCTGAAAAGAAAGGAGGAACGGAATTAACTTGGGCACTCTAATAATAGTGTGTATCTTGGGTGCTCTAATAATAGTACTTATCTTTTCTCCCCCTCCCACTACTTTGGATGTTTTGGCTGCAGTCTTCTTTTTTCTTCTAGTTGGCTTCCTGTAACTTATTTCTAGTATAGCCACTGTGCTACTTTCCCTAATCTTTGTTTGCTGATTTAAATTTGCAGAGTATAAGTAAATATATCTCTAAAGAAAGTTGTTCTTGCTGACCTGCAGGAACTTCAACATCTATCCTGTCTGTGGCAGTTGCAGCTTTTGGTGGTGGTCATAGAGGACAAAAAGGAAAAAGAAAACAGAGAGATTCCAGAGCCTCCTCATATATGATATGATAAGAATGTAAAAAACACTTTTTGTTTGCAAAGTAGGTTTCTTTTTTTGTGCAAAGTCTTCCAGAGGGAGGTTCTGGCATCGAGTGATCTATCATCACTACTGCCAGAAAGCAGAAATACTTCTTTTCTGTCTCCATGTCTGTTTCTTAGCAATACTGACCACACGTGGCATTCTGTTGTTTTGGTTAGAACTGTTGGAAATGATAATGCTTTCTTTCTTTTGAAATGTGGGGCTTTTTGAGCAAAATATCTACAATTTGACACAGAACAAAGCCTCCATCATTGGGAGTGTTTGAAACAGCTTTGGTGTGCATCTTCCCTTATTTTCCCCAAGATGTGTCAGGAGTATGCTCACTCATCTCTGCCAACCAAGCAGGGAGTGAGACAAGCATTTACAGGGCACATGGAGAAGACCAAATATAGAGCAGAAGCCATGTTGATAAATTTCTAAGGCCCAGCATCTTGGGCTGCACGCCGGTACTGCTGCGAGGCAGGGTGGAAGATGGCAGGGAGGGCGGGGAGGGAAGACGTAGGGTTGTCATCTGCCTTTCAGAATCTTCTCTGGTTCAGCCAGGAGAAGAGTAAGAAAGGCTATTAAGTAAGTAGTTATCAGAAATGGAGGGAGAACACAGTAGCAAGTGAAGGCTAGAAAATGGTGAAAGCCACTTATCTATGGACTTAGTATCAGAAAAGTTAGTAAGGGGACAGTGAAGGCTGGACACACAGGTTATTCTGGAGCAGTTGGCATCCAAAAGCTGAAGGTGAGAGGACAGGCCTAGAGGGCATAAGTTGCGAGGTGCTCTTGAGAGTGAAAACAAATTATGTATAGTTGACTCAGTGAAGAGCAGGAGGATGATACAGAATGACTTGGTCAAAGAGGATTCCATAAGAGAAGCTTTTGCAGGAGCTTTTGTGAGTGCAGACAAGAGGAGAATTGCATTTGTCAAGGGTTCTGGCAGATAGAAAAGTTGCATGGCTTTCAATAATAGAGAAAGAAGGTTGGGGACAGTGGTTTTGGACCCCAAAGAAAGAACCAGGAAATTTGGAACTCTATTATAACTGAATTTGATCTTATGCAAAGTCATACAAAAGGTGATACCAGAGAGGTGTGTGGATTTACTGTTTGCCAGAGTGAGGGACGCTTACAGCAGAGGTGTAACGTCACCCACACAGAGATGGCAAATTAGTTTGTGATTCTGAGTGAGAAATAAAACAAAGGAAAAAGGGAACTAAGAGAGAACTATTTCAAGGCAAGTAATGTTGAGTTAGAAGGGTACAAAGAGAGGCAGTAAAGGAGAGAGCTGTGGGACATGGACAGTGATGTGTAAAGGGGCCTCCCAAGCCCAGCAGGATGAGAACAGAGCTCTGCTGCTGAACAGTTGTGGTGAGAGCAGCTTCCACCCCATGCAAAGCACAGTGCAAGAAAAAAGAGCAAAAGGAAAGAGAGAAAACCTGGAGTTGGAGAAGAAACTCCACTGTTAAGTTCGTCTTTGATGAGCTCTGAAGTGATCAATGTGTGAAGGAATTTCAAGTAAAGAGTAGGATGTTGTTAAGATAAGGCAGACTATAGGAAAGAATTGGGTTTTCCCTCCTGGCACCTGGTGATGAACGTTCACATTGGAGTCCAGTAGGAAAGCCTTTGCCAGCCTGTGTGAATTCCCCTGAAATAAATGGAAATTTCTAATAAAGTCTGTGCAACACAATTCATTATTTGGAACTTCTTCTGTGAATAAGCATTACTCAGTGGGAGTAAGGAACATCAGGACAAATCCTAGGTTACTCTATTAGGCTGTACTGAATAGTACTTAAAACTACCTTACACTGCATTGAACTTTACTGAAAGGAAAACTAGCTTAGGGAGATCCTTATCTTCTGCTTATTTCAATGGAACATGTCTGGATACCAAAATACCTACTAAATCAGACTGAAACCTTCTTCTGAAATGCATATGTATAACATGTTTATACTGGTGTAACAGGGATCAGCATTTGGCCCGTAACCGATCGCTATCTTCTGGTATCTACGAAATTATACAACAAGCCTGCTGGAGAACACAAGTTCCAATGGAACAGCTTTTCCTGGAAAGCTACTCATTGTCTCTTGGGCCTCAGAAATCTCCCATTTCTCTCTCTGCAGGTCCTCATTCTCATCAGGAAAAGATGGAGAATGACTCCTGCCATAGGCTACCCTCTACACTGTAAAAGCTAGAAATTCATACCTTGGGCTGGCAAGAGCCTGGAATCCTGGTCTTTCCTTTCAGAGCAACTGCAAAAAGTGGATGCTGCTACTGCTGACTCCTGCTCTTAGAATATAACTTGATATGAGTCTGAAGGGGGGGAAAGCTTTTCTAGTACAGGCATTACAATTCCATTGTGTGATTGTTCTACAAAATCATGAGCTCATATACCATAGGACCTGTTAAATGTTTTTAGGGTGCTCTTATGGGATATAAGGACATGAAATACCTACCTACTGAACCCAGCCCAGCCCCTGTGCTTTGGGGTTCTTATGTTTCCATGCCTAAATTTGGTACGGGTCGAAATTAAGCTCCTAAGTGACGATTTTCGAGCTAAATTTCCAATAAAGGCAATGTAGGCTACTAGGTCACTTGCTTGCTTCAGATTGTTTTAGGTGATTAATGCTATTCCTCTGCCTTTCTTTCATCCCACTGAATGATTCATGTTGAAAAAGGAATTTGTCTTGTCTTTGACAGTCTGGTGATATATTAGTAGGTGATTCCACAGGAGTATTCAGTGCCAGGCAGAGATGTTTGCTTTGATTTGCAAAGCATGTCTTTACATTAACATGAGATAATTCCTGAAAGTGAGGTTCATTAAACTGAAAGTGTTGAACAGTTACAGTTTCACAGCTCTCCGTTCTGGAGCATGAGAATTTGGCACATTTGGACCTCTGTTTCTCCACATTGCCTTCTATAGGCATGTTTGACATTTTTTTCCCTAGCTATGGTAAGTACTGAGAAGACTGATTTCTCAAAAAAAGTGAGAAAATACAGAAAAAGAGGAATGAAAAAATCATTTAAGGAACATGAGGAAACCACAGCCTGAGCATGTGACACACACGTCTGTGAGAGCATATATCAAGCGTTAGAACTTGAAACAGTTTGAGTCAGTAATTTCAGACCAGACACAAGGACAAACTTTACCTTAAGTATCTTCAAAAAACTATCAAAATATATAAATACAAGCTCTAACACCTGGTGGAACCTTTGTCTTATGAGAGGACTTCTTCAGCTATTAGATGGACCAATGCTATTAGAGGCAGTAGAGTCCCAGGAGCTGTGGCTCGTGAGGAGCTCTGAGGCACCTTTGATTTGACAGGTAGCTCTCTGAACCCTGATGTGCAAGTAGTCAAATGTATTTTAAATAAGCTCTCAAATGAGAACAGTTACAGCTGGGCTAACAACAAGAAATCTAAACAGAAGCATCCAGTTCTTCTGACTACAGCTTCATTTTAAGCATATTCCCAGTACTTGACCAACATTTTTATAAGCACAACTTGCCAAAACGTTTGCTAATGGAAATCTTAGCAGGAGACTCACACAACTGTAGGAGAGTGTCTAGGCTTGGCTGGGCTGCAGAAACAGCTTTGCTATCCCATGGGCAGCTGAAGTGGTTAGCACTGGCATGCAAGCATGACTTCATGATAAACTCACTGATCCTCACTAGGAATTAACCATTTAGCTACTTGCAGCCAACTGTTTATCACCAAGAGGGAGAAACCACTGCCTGACTTTTGTACATCATAAGGACAGCTACATTTACCAGCATCGATGACCAGAGACTTAGCAATGATTTTATGAGCAGGGATGGGTATGTGCACTACATGCACATGACGTTAGATGTGTAATTTCTGATCGTAGTACCACGTAACATTCCCCCACTAGTTATTTATTTGTTTTGAAAATATCTAGTGTGACAGTGACCTATGAGTTTCTTGTTTTGGCTTTGGCTCTTTCTAAAAGTATTGTGCAGCCTAAGATATGGAAATCCAGCTCTCTCAGAAGGTTTTGGCTATCGTGACTTCTGATAAGGAAAAATCATCCTATTCAATAGATGTCCACTCTGTTGTAATGAAGTGCTTTGCAGTGCCGTTGAAGAAAGATACAAAGCAAACAAAGCATAAAGACAGACACACTTTCTGTTTATTTCATTTGAAAAATCTTAGTTTATCTTCCTAAGAAAAATGAAGATCATGTAACACATCTGGAATGCTACTGCATTGGAACAACCTCCTCCAATGTCTGAGGGGCGCCAATGTCTTTTGTTCAAAAGCTATACAAACTGCATATGTTCTGCAGCTCTGTTGTCTCAGGTTGTGAGGCTGATTCCTCAGCTAACCAGCCAAGCACTCCTAAATCCTACAGGCAGAAACAGTCCCGCAGGAAGTGGTATTTGTGATTCAGTAAACGGCACCTTGCCCACTGAGTCAGTGTTGAGCCAGTGTCCGAATGCGCTTCTAGAGTGCAGAACAGAAAACTGAATTCCTCCCTGTTTGTGGCCACTGGGAAATTCATTGAACTATTGACGAGAACAGGGATATTAACCACAACATCCCAGATTCCAGACAGGGATAATTACAGCTTTCCCCCACTTGCTTCATTTGAAGAACAGTTCTCCTTTCCTTGAAGTTTATGATGCTTCTTTCCTGGTCACCATCCCGTACACATGTTGGAAGCGTGAATGCCACGACTCAGATGTGCAGCTCGTCTTTCTGTGGCACGACTGGAAGTGCCAGGTTTGGCAGCTGCAGATTTGCAGTCTCGTGATTTACCCAGCTTGGACACTGTCTTTCAGACAGACACCATCACTGTAACCTGTCTGAACTTTTCCAGCTACTTCAGTTTGGCAACTGAAGGGGTACACTGAGGCCTTTGCAGTGCATTTCCTCTCAGGACTCGTGACCACAGTGACTTGCAACAGCCTTTTCTAAACAAAGCCTTAATTTATGGATAGGAATTGAACAAAACCCATCAGAGGTTGAACTGAAGATGCTCCACACGTGATCTTTTCTACTGGCTTTTGCATGTCCAATACAGAATTGTTCTCTACTCATTGGTTTCATTATATATTAAAAAAAAGTCCTAACTTTATGATTTGAGAAAAGGGAGTCCTCAAAACAAACATACAATGTCATTCAGCCACACACTAATTGATGTGACATTTTGTAACCTGGATTTATGAAGTAATGCCAGAAGCTGCTGTGAAAGATCACGGCTTCAAATCTGAAGCTGCCAACAGGCAGCATAGGTGCTGTGATCCTGCATGGAGTTAATGACGTCCTGCTTAACATTGTGCATTGTTTTCATGACTGATTGGTCACAGAAATTGTTTTGATTGAAATTGTTTTCTTTTTGGTTTGCAATTAGGAAACGCTCTCTACCAGCATTTCACTTAGTTTTAGAGACATTTTAGTAGGACTCTTGCTAACATTTGTTTTGGATCTGATAGCATTACGGTTAAAATCATTACTAGTTACACATAAATGGTTCCAATTCGATGGCAGGAAGATGTGGTTTGGACCATCTAGCTCACCTCTGTAATCTGTATGTAGTGGTTAACTGATTTCTGGAGTTATGGAACATATTGAAGATTAGGTAGCACATTTAGCAGGTCAGTGTGGCTGGAGTTTGTCAACACCCAGTATGTCCATTAGTGTTGAGAATGTGTTTAAACATAGATGTATCATCCTAGCAAGAAGATGGGGTTCATGAGGGGTGATACAGTACCTACCACAGCAGAGAAGGGGACATAAGCATGCAAAATTCTGCTCCCTGGGCAAACAGTACCAACCCTTGAGCACCTGCTGGAACTGAGCTTGCAGGTCTAAGCCGCTTTGTTCTTAAAGGACTAAAGCATTCCATCTGAGTGAGGAATAGGATATTACTCAATGTGAGAAACAGTGTCAAGATTTCATTCTGAAAGGTAATCAAGAAGTTCTCTTGAAGCCATATAAAGAACGCACTGATCCTTCACCCCACACTGATCAATCCCAGGCTCTTCCCTCCCCCCTCCTTTATCTTTCCTCCGCCCTCCAAAACAGAATTTTCCAGTTGATCATGAAGGAAGTGAGGGAGCATAGATGCTACCCCAGGAGGGAAAGCTAGAGGAAGGGCTGGGTCACTTAGTCAAGCAAAGGGGAGGAGAAGGAAATGGTCAGTGAAAAATAAGGTTCTAAATACAGGGCTTTGAACTAGAAATATATTGAAACACTTCTAAAGAAATGAGGAAAGAGGGTAATATAGGCAAAACAACTTAATCATATGCAATTAGTAATGGGAATTTTCAAAGTCTGTGGTCTTCTGCGAGCCCAACTGCTAGCAACACCATTTAGTGTGCCAGTGCTATGAATGGAGGCAGAAATGCCAATCATTGGGAGAGCCCTGCCACCCACCCCACAGCAGCCTGACAGGTTGAAGCTCACTAGTTGACCATAACTGCATTTTGATCAGACTTTTTACTGATGCCTTTCATCTGTCATATCCTACCTGTTATAGCACCTTTCTTTGTGGCTTCTCTCTCCCCCTCAGATATGATGATTTAGGCTGTCGACATTCTGACAACTTAAAAAAGTACAACAACAGAAGCAGTTTGTCATCTCCAGTTAGCACTTTGGTGTATGTTTCATGTGTGTATTACAGTCTTTTTATTTAAAACACCCAAATAATTGTTGGTTTGTACAGGGCAAACATGCAGAAATGTATGTCATGTTACTTCATCCTACGTTGCTTTTCATTCAGTTTTTCAAACTGGGCTTGTTTTAAGTGTTCCTTTTAGGGTATTTCTTCAAATAGCACATTTTTTGCTGTAGTTCTGCAAACTGTAGAAACCAAGCAACCCTTTTGTGAGTATGTTGGGGTTTTGTAGGTGTATTGCTCCTGCTTTCTAATGCTCAAAAGACTTGGTACGGAAAATGAAACACTTTAAAAAGCTCTTCAGTCAGCAATGCTGGTATTTGACACCTGTACTCCCATAGCATGGAAGCTCACAGAGTGCAAGTGACGAGATGGGATGGTTGGTAAGGGGCATGGGACAGTGGAGTTCTGCCAGCTCTCTGGCTCCCCAACAAAATCTGCTCTTAGGGACTGGCAAAAGAGAACTGAAAAAAATAGCAACAGGGTTATTTTGAAATGTTATGACTTGACTACCTCTTTCCTGGCTTGTGCAGAACTGTGACAACACAGGTATCACACTGAAACACTCATTTCAAGTTCTTAGGAAGGGTTAGGAGCTGAAGACTTGCTGCAAAGGTCTTATATTGCCAACTATGCAGCTCAAACCCCTTCCAGCTTTGGCTTTAGGGATACTTTTTTTTTACAGTGTATTCATGAAAAATTATTGAGCAAACAAAGGGCACTGTCTCTTCCTGAACTAAAACTGGTTCATGAATAGGATTTGTTGCCACTTCCTGCACTTTGCTATTTCTGAGCCCTGTGGGATCATGAACAGGCAAAAGTGTTGCATATCTGATTAAGAATTCAAAGGGCAGGTTTATTTCACCCTGTCCTTGGAACTGCAGGTTGAAGATAAAATGGCTAAGACAGAGGGTTTTTTACTGCTTGAGAATTCAAGCATGTGTCAGTGCTGACAGGTTGTGAGCATTGGCTGACTTTTGCCAAGGACATGAGTAGCCAGCACCACTCCTTGATGCCAGCTTACATTGCTCTTATACAACTCATTTGCTTACAGTCCATCTCTTTGCTTTATGCAGCCTGATCAGCATGCAATAAGATACTGTCTCACCTAACTGAAGTGTAAGGTCAAATACTGAGGAGAAGCATTTTTTTTACCCAAATGGCTTTTTAGGTACATTGGGGCAACTTCCCCATTTCCTTCAGATACATAAACAAGAACACCATAGGAACACCATGTTTAGTGGCAGCAGGAAGTTTCTATTTCTTTCATTTCCTGGGAAAGTACTTTTCTTCATTCTTTCTTTCCTGCAGCAAACAAAGCTCTTCTAGGAGATTTTTCCCCAGTGGTTCATCCTGGTGAGAAAAGATTGTGAGCTCGTCTTCTGAAAGCAGCTAATCAAGGTTGTTTGCAGGCTCAGGGATAACATCATTATAGTTTCACATTTCCCTTTCTAGCCATGAAGTGTGTGGCAGCAGGCACAGTCACCAGAGCTAGACTTCTGTCACTCATATTATTTGTCACCTAGCTGAAGATGCTGACATGAGAGCATGTCTTTTTTTGGAGTTCTACATAGGTTTCTTACCTGAAAGTAAGGTGGAGCTCAGTATTGCCACACAAACAACAATAAATGAAAGAAGTATATGTTTATCATATTCATTCTAGAAGATATCTGACATGAGAGAGTCATGGGTTGCAATGACATCATGTCCTCACAGGGAAGAAATCCTGTGGACATGCAGAGAGGGGTTTCTGTAACACGTTGGAAAGGAGTCTGTGGCAACAGAATAAAAAAATGTTCAGTTACCTGGTGTAGCATTAAAAAGCAAGATGCAAAACATCTTCTTTTCTATACTGTGATGGAAACTGCTCATTTTCACCCTTCCAGATGAGCCCAGGTTTGCAAAGCAATGTGTTTCAGGGAATGCTAGCAGTATGACATTCTCAATAACGTGCTCTTTGTGAACTCTCTGCTAATCCACAGCATCTCAGAACTCATCAGGACATCCTGCTGCCTGACATTACGTGGACATTTGGTCACATCATAATTGAACCCATTCTGTGTAAACAAGAGGGGGCTGCTGAGTTTTGTTTAGTTTATAAAGATTTTTAAAGTATGATAGGAATACTCCAGTGAGCTGGAATAAATTCCCCGGGGAGTTCAAAGCCATTATCAACTTATCTTGTAATCTAGAACTGATACCCACAAGAAGAGTAGCTGTAAATACAGCTGAAATTAGTTAAGATATCTTCATGGTTATAAAGGAAATAAGCTTTGGGCTGGCTATTTACATTTTTCACAAGAAAATAGTAGAAAACTAAACAATTCTGAAAACTGTTGAACTAATATCTGATTAACCACAGCAACCATTCAAATCTAAGATGATTAAAGCAGGGAAGCTCTTAATTATTGTGAACAGTATTAAAACCAGCAGGCTTCAGAGGAAAGACAGGTAGAGTGTTGTCCACCATGTCCAGTTCTTTCTAGGCTTGACACACATGATAAAGATGGCTATTTCAGGGCAGAATCTGTAGAGAACTAACAGTAACCATTGGTTTCACAGGATGTTACTGATTTGTATGCCTTAATGTAAACTCCTTGCATGCCAGCTGTGTCTGAACTTTCCTGTGATCCAGATGGGTAGTACAGTTGGTGTAGGTATTCCTAAGGTAGCTTTACACTTGGTCACTCACATCTACTAGAGCCACAGGGGCATGTAGTTTTCACTGTTAGTCCTGGAGTCCCTTTTGGGCATGTGGAGCTGAAGCTGCCACAATTATGCTGTCAGCAAGGAAGATTCCTGCTCAAAACTCCTTGGGGTAAGTCTACAAAAGTTACAGCGTCACTAGATTGCCCCGTAAACATATTCCAAAGGATGAACCCCATTCAAACCTCTGTTGCACAGGCATCAAAGTTACAGCCAAGTTGCTTTTCTGTGAGCTACACCACTATCTCACTTCTGTAGTGCATATCTCTACAGACACATTATCCCCAGCACATCTCGTATGCCATGGCTCGCAGATAGATCCTCTGAGCAGCACCGTGCTGCTGTCTGCTGAAGTGCCAACCCAGTGATGCACTAATCCAGCTTCCAGGCAAAAGGGTAATGGGGCAAGTTAAGTTCTCACCTAAAGCGTGAATGTTCCCTCATCCTACATAATTTTTGTATCTCAGCCCTGAAGTCCGTTGGGTTGTACATGCCTCTGCCATTCTGTTTGCTGGGGTATGTGTAGCATACTGTGTTAGGTGGGTATGTCACAAAATTGCTTGTTGACTTGACAGTGCAGGAAGCTCTTCATTGAATCAGTAACCTAGAAGAAGAGAGCGAGGTAGTATGAGCAAAGTAGCTGAGTGATGGAGGACTATGGATTAGTCATATTTACTGAAGCATGTCATATTTACGGTAGGATGTGTTCCTAAGAAAGATGTCAGTGAGTGCTGTTCTGGGGGAAATTTATGTGAAAGGTGTTGATGACTTGTTCATTTCCCTCCTACTTCAGGTCCTATGGTCTTACAATGTTCAACTGTTTTCCCCAACTATCTCATTGTGGGCAATCTTCCTGGACAGCCCAGAATATATTCCATCAAAGATACCCTTGTACTAATAGAGGCATGCCCAGACAAGACTATTAACTAAACTCCCCTTTCATCAGCTCCCCTTGTCTCTCATGGTTTTTGCTTCCCTCTTCTCCTCAGGTTGTTTGCTGATTGTTTGCTAGTTGTGGCAATCATGATGGGGTCTATACAGACTGTTTTTTTGGTCTGAGTGCTGTGTGAAGCTCTGAACATCTCATTGTGTCACTCCACAAGGATGGGGCTAAAAGGAAAGGTGTCCTTCTTTCCTAGCTGTATGTTAAATGCAGTTATTTGAGTGTATGAGCCACCAATTTATTCACACAGTAAGTGACTGACTACTAGAGTGAGAGGATCACAGCTTGCAAGCCTAGTAGACACCTTTCAGCCTGTTTTGTAAGGTCAAGTTATTATCTTCTCTGAAATTACAAAAGAATTGCAGTTTGTTTGGTTCTCCCTTTTTTTTAAAGCATGGAAGTTTGGAACAGATAATATTTCCAAGCTTGGTTTCCATCTATACCTGGGCATTGCTCTATGATGATAACTGCAGGCAACAATCAACGTAGTTCTGTAAAACAGGTACAGTGAGAATCCTTGCTGCTGTTTTGTAACTGCTGAAGGTAGAGCTCAGAAACTGCAGTAATGGCTCACCTGGGCTGAATACTCAGAAACACCAGAGTTTTTAGCATAGTAACCAGGCATTTCAGTGAGAAACCAATATTCACAGGTGGACTAAAGAAACTGTTGCGATGTCCAGAGTCTTAAATTATTTCATAGACTCAACCAAAACTTGTGAGTAGAAGTGTATCCATGACTTGCTTTTTCACCTTCCAGAAGCTTCAAAACCAACTCAACCAGTTATATCTGCAGGTTCCTGCTTATTGTTTCCTATGAGCAAAGACATAGCCCAGGGCTGTGCAATCTCGACAGCTGACAGTAACTCTGAAAAGATACTTTGGCACTGCCAGATACTGTGCATGTCACACTACGTCAAAAGTCAACTACTCTGTGTCCTCTAGGAAGTGAGCAGCATTGCATTTTTGTTCCTAATGTATGAACACCACTTCAATTATTTGAAATATTTCTAGAAGAGTGGTAAACATCTTCAACTGTGGTGAAGTAGCTCAGTATTGGACTGGTCATTCACAAATAGTGAGTCAAAATTTGTCCCTAGCTACACCCTCACAGTTCCACTGACGTCACCGTTTGTGACCTTCGAACACTTGTATTCGCAGCTATCAGTGATGCAATTAGGGAATGTGAAGAGGGTAATATTGTATATACTGCTTGTACAGAATCATTAGCTGTAATAGTAAGAGCTCTGATGATACCAACGCAATTGGTGGGAGGAAGCAGCACCAACAGTCACAGCCGCCAAATGCTTTGTCCGTGCTGGGTTTGGTCCATAGACGCCCCGTTTTATTCTTTTTCCCATAATGAAGATGACCAACTGTTTTCAGCCCCTTGAGATTATCTGGGAATAAAGTCATCCAAGTTCTAGCCTGGTTTCCAGTCAATCATTAAAAATTTCTCTCACTAAAAATACAAGTAAAAGCAGCATTTTGTTTGCCTTTCTCATCAAGCAAAAGTTAAAGCATTTAAATGCTTGCTAGCGAGCAGGTCAGGGCTTTTAAGAACAAGAGCCAAAATGAAGCCCATGCCCATGAAACTGTCATACACAGTTTAAACTGGAGGAGAGCTCAATTTGCTGCTTTTGCTGCTTCCACATGAGAGGATGGAAGGAAAGCCATGGCAGAAACTGATATAGCTAAGGGGGTATATTCCCCACACTGCCAACTGGGGCTGTGATCTCCCACACAGGAGCAGGGCTGATTTCTTGCAGCTCTGGTCAATACTCATTTCCCCCTGTACTGTTGTGCTCTAGCAGTCACCTGCTCTAGGCAACTGGGGGCACTTTACTGAAATTGACCCCACTCTGAAATGTAAGAAAAGGTCTCCATACAGAGTCTTAAAGTTCTCCTGAACCATTCTGAAGTCAAATTTCCCTCTAACACATGCTTTAGAGTAAGAACCCCAATAGCCATACTACACGTGTGTGGGACAGCAGCTGTAAATTGCATCTGGTGTTCTGGATAAACAGTAGCACGAATCAATGGTTTACCTGCAGCAGGAAGCTTAAATGGTATTGCTTATAGGTCAGTGGGAAAACAGGGTGTAAATGTAAGTCTTGTGAGTTCCATTCCAGGGCTCTGTTTACAGGTATTTACGTGAGCACTGAAGCACCCTGAGGGCAGTGTGTGTGTGTGTGTGTGTGTGTGTGTGTGTGTGTGTGTATCGTGTGTGTGTGTGTATCATGTGTGTGTGTATGTGTGTGTGTGTGTGTGTGTGTGTGTGTATCGTGTGTGTGTGTGTGTGTGTGTGTATCGTGTGTGTGTGTGTGTGTGTGTGTGTGTGTGTGTGTGTGTGTATCGTGTGTGTGTGTGTGTGTGTGTGTGTGTGTGTGTGTGTATCGTGTGTGTGTGTGTGTGTGTGTGTGTGTATGTGTGTGTATCGTGTGTGTGTGTGTGTGTGTGTATCGTGTGTGTGTGTGTGTGTGTGTGTGTGTGTGTGTGTGTGTATCGTGTGTGTGTGTGTGTGTGTGTGTGTGTATCGTGTGTGTGTGTGTGTGTATCGTGTGTGTGTGTGTGTGTGTGTATCGTGTGTGTGTGTATCATGTGTTTGGTGTCATTATTTCCATTTTTAATATTCTCTCAAATATTATTTTCCTCTTTCAGAGAATGTGAGGAGAAGTAGCCTCCTGTTCTGGAGACTACAGAGTAGTTGTAGAAAAAATCATAAAGAACAACAAACTCCCCTGAAATTAGGACCTTTTCAGGTGCCTGCATTTCCCTGACTCCCATGTCAGCCCTTCCTTGGATACTTCGGGTTTGTAATCTGAAGTGAACTATAAACATTTGTGTTTTCATGTTGTTGCATACTCCACGTTCTTTCATGGCATTTAATATGTTCCTGTTTGTAAATACAAGCTGTTACAGGAACCCTTAATACTTATACTTTGGATCAGATTTGCTGTTTCATGAAGTTTGAAACGAAGTGGCCTGTCAGTCCAAAGTACACAGTTGTCCCACAGCACTTGGGGCACTGCGTTTCCTTGTACGTCTGCCGTCTCTAATGGAGTCGGAGGAGTTTGGGGTCATTCATGGTAGGTTAGTTTAGTTTGGGTGTGGAGCAATTTGGAAGGTTACATAAGGGACCTCACTATGTATGGTGTATATTTAGAATACAAAAGGTAGCGAAGCCATGAGCCACGCTAACAGGTGATTCAAGTCCATGAAGTGTATGGAATTACCTTGAGGACATTACGAGTTAAAATGCGGATTCTTCAGCTCACTCCTTTGAAAGGTTCTCAAGTTGGCATTTAAGTTGGATGAAAAGTTGATGTAAATATCTTAAGCTGACCAACCAAAACCACACTATACCTTTTTTTAGGTCCTTTTCTGAAAACTGTTGCAATCTATCCATATTTCCTGGGTTTGATCCTTCCAAAGCCTACAATAGTATAGGGGGATGCTGTTTCAAGCATTTTATAAACACTTAGAAAGTCATGCTTTAGAAAAATTCACAATGGAAGTAAACCATCATCATTTAGCAGGACAGTAAATGAGAAACTAAGGTATGGAAAATTAAGCTGGCTAGATCAAGGTCATAAAGAGGAAATATGGGAAGAGAAATCAATGGCAATACTAGAAAGATTTCCCCAATCGTTTCCATCAGCTGCAAAGTCAATTCCTATGTATCTCTGTTCTCTTAACATTGCTCAAAGACAGGAGATGTATCCCGGAATACTGACAAATTGAGATCACCAGTCTTAAAGATGACATGTGTATCAGAAACTGTTTTTTACTAGTTTCTGCAGAGATTAGGGGATTTTGTTTCATTGTCCAGCATATTAACCCAGTTCCTCTGAGTAAATCAGGTGTTTACTTTCCACTGATATATGGTATTGCTAATCTAGCTGGAATGTTTACTGGCTGCCAAAAATGTATTTATATGCTAGTTGTTTGGAAAGCACAACACTTGAGAAATTAAACTTTAAGCTTTTTAAGAAACATGTGCATACTTCATTATCTGCTGCTTCCCAGCTCAGCAGTGCTGCCTGCCATCATCTGCCAGGTCCTATCCTTGCTATCTCTACTGTTCTTTGAACCAGGAGCTGTTCTTAGCAGTACTGCTAATTTTAGCTTTTCCCCTGGCAGATATTTTACAGGTCCTATGTTTTTTTCAAAGCAAAATGCTGTTCAATTTAAGAGGAAATGGTTTGTAAAAGAGGAGTCTTGTTAGGGAAAAGAGCGTCCTGTGTGGAAGGCCAAGTTCAGCAGCAGGTAATGGTGACAGCATATCTGTCTGATCACTGTGAAATGATGAACAAATCCAGAATTTCAACTGTTTGGAATAAGGGCTGCCACCAAATACAGGTGTTAGTGTACCCAATTTTGTGATAATTACAAGTGTCTTCATTTTCTGGTTTATGATAATAGATGATGTGAGTCAGTGGCAAAAACCCCCGAACTTCCATACAATTCCTGCCCCTGAGCTGTAAAGGTGGGTAAAGAACTTCTTCCTTCACATGAATTCCTATCATTTCACCCCTAAACCTTTAAAAAGTTCATTTACCAAACATATGTCATGTGGCAAGTATCCAAAGGGCTGGAAGAGTTTCAACAATTCTTCTGCCATCAGTCACTCATTTCATTTTGATGTCTTGCAAGGGAAGGAGGAAAGGCTCAGGACCTTGCTGGTCTTTCCCTTGCCCTCAAAGTGTAGATGGCTGAAGACTGCTTTTTTTCAGGCCTTAAGAGCACAGATAGGGAATATTAAATGAACTCTGAGATGCTTTGCTTTGAGAAGAAAAGATACTTCTCCAGGAACCTAACAAGGGTAGCACAAGGATGATGAAGAGATAATTAGGAGATGCAATTTTTCTCTGCTCTACATGCACAAAGACACCTCAAAGTCAGCAGGGAGTAAGAGGGACATGTTGAAAGAAAACAAATATCATGTCCTAGTGGGACAATAGGAGGCAGAATGTAGATGCTAGTTAAGAGATATCAGTTAAGAGATAAGAGAGTTAGAATTAAGAGATATGTCTGGGGTCTGTTGGGAGGAGGAACAGTAGTTCAGTTTTGATACACACATCATCATTCTGAAGTCTGGATAAACGCTCAGACCTTTTGGACCATGGAAGCTGAGCACTCACTTTCAGAATCTTTATGATTTTGTCAGAATAAAGTTAAACATAATTTGAAACTCACTTGCTTTCTTCATTGATCCAAACAGTGCTTACTTCTACAGCAAACTGCTTGTTTCTGGTGACAGTCATTGAAGCCCATTTCTCTTCTTTGTGTGTTCTGCTGTCCATTATCCTATCTGTGTATTTAGTGTAAAAGAGTAACATAGCTAAAATCAAATAACATAGGAGTGGGTTTAAATTCCCACCTTGTTCTGTATTTTCTGCAATAACCACCACATAGTAGGAGGGAAGCAACAACCTGGATAACTACAATGCACTGACACACATCACATGCAGTGTCCTGCAGTGAAGTGCCACGCTCACTTCACTATAGTCATCCCTAGGAAGGTAAAAAGTAGGTACTTGGTGATATAAATATCACCATTCCCATTTCCTGACTTTTTTTGGCTATTAAAAATCTGCAGAAGTTGTGAATCAGACTTCCACTTCTCTGGAGATGTTCATTTTGATGAGGAAGAGAGAAGAATAGGATATTGTGTTTGCCATTTGGCTGATAAAGATACCTCTCTTCCAATGCTGATAAGGATTTCCTTCCTATGATTAATATCTCTATCAGATAAAAAGCTGGACTAATCTTCTCTGAGCCATGTTCGGTCAATACTGATAGTTTTATATTTCTCCTTGCCCATTATTTCACAGATCCCACACATTTCATGCAAAAAGCTGTTCAGACTGTATGAAAATGATACAGTTAAAGCTAGAGGTTTGGGAGATTAAATTGTCACTCTTCTTGCATTAATCCTTTGTGCCTGTTTCAAATGAGTAGGTAGAACTTCTGTACATTCTGTACATTAAAGCCCCATGCTTTCTGAGACTTGTACATGCTAATTAATCTTACAACACTTACTTGACATCCCAGGAAGACTCTTACCAACAGGGTTAAGCATCATGAATTCCCATATTGCTTGGAGCTCTGTGCTTACTGTCCTTGTCAGGAGCTAATCTATGGGATTATTTTGTTGTTGCTGACATGCACAAATAGATTCTGACACTTACAGTTACAGCTGTGTGAGGTTTACCTACAAAAAAGCTTTGAAGGGGCAGACTTTTGTTCATTAACATTTCCATTTGAATTTATTGTACACAAAAGAGGCAGAATTAAACTCAGAAGTTCAGTCGCAAATTGAGGGAAGAAGAAGAAGAATTGAGAAAGGGTCAGGATGTATAGAGATCTGCCTCCTTTGATAGCACTGGTGCCAGAGCAAGGACTGACTGACAATTTTCCATCTAATTATCAAAGAATTCAAATTCCAAGTCTTGCATGAGTGAAATATGAATCGAGTTGTACCAAACTCGGGATCTGAAGAATATGGTTCCCTTCACAGTACTTCTTGACGTTTCAAACACTTAGGGAATAGCAGAGCTCTCCTGAAGCATGCCAGCCTATCTGCTTAGCAGGACATGCCATACAGGCTCTTCTCAGGGGTCACCTTCTCTGAACATGAATCCCCAGCATAGTCCAGATGCTTGTAACTCCCACTTAGTTGTCTCATTGCCCATATGACTCATTCCTCACATCCAACACAGAACCAAGCATTCTTTATCTATTCAGTACTTTTGATGACAAGGAACAATTCATAGACATATCTGTCCCTATGCAAGGTTGGTGATCATAACAGTGAGATGGTTGAAGTAGCACGAGCCAGGGGATCAGAGCAGTGAGATAGTTGCAGTAGCATGAGCCAGGGCACCAAAACAGTGAGATGGTTGCAGTAGCATGAGCCAGGGGATGAGAACAGTGAGATGGTTGCAGTAGCAAGAGCCAGGGGATTAGAACAGTGAGATGGTTGCAGTAGCAAGAGCCAGGGGATTAGAACAGTGAGATGGTTGCAGTAGCATGAGCCAGGGCACCAGAACAGTGAGATGGTTGCAGTAGCATGAGCCAGGGCACCAGAACAGTGAGATGGTTGCAGTAGCATGAGCCAGGGGACTGCCCTACATCGGGCAGATTTTCAACATATTTTTCACGCTGCTTCCTTTATTTATGCTCTTGTAAACAAGTTTATGCAATCGTGACTTGACGCTGTCTCTCTTGCTTTACATAACTGTGGGCTGCGTTTCCAAACACAGTAGGATGTGACTTAGGTATCTTTTAAGACTCAATATGACTGTCAACCTTGTAGGGTCATCTTTATTCATTTCCTCTACATAGATAGTGCATACCGTACGTTGTAGTCTCTCTCCTGTTACTTACAGTTTGTTAATGACTATTAACCACCAGCCACATTGCATTTTATCTTGCCTTTGAATCTACAGCTCAGGTTGGGACTGGCATCTCCACACTCCTCTGTGAACTTTGTGATTTTGTTCTGGGTTTTCCACACATGGCTTGCCTGTTTTTAGCAGCCCAACTCTATGGCATTGAAGCCTCATTTATTTGACACCTGTACTGGCATTGCATTGGTATGACAGGCTGGAATTTGATCCTGTATCCATGCTTGCTCAATTTCAGTTAATTTAAATTCTTTTAAAATGAATTGGAGCAAAATACAGAAGTTTCAAGAAACATTTGGCCCACTCCATTCCAAAGAGTCATTTTGGCTACGTGATGAGGTTTGAAAATCCACTAGAGCCTCACAGAAGTCTTTGACAAATGAAATCAGTAAACTGGAATATAAATTATGACAGGTATTAAGAGGGAAGGTGTCATTGCAGATAACTCAGAAAATGGTTAATGTTGCGAAATCAAACAAAATACTCATGTGCAAGCCCACGACAGATTTGCAGCCTACTAGGTCACAGGTGTTAGGAAATACAGTTAGGAAATTCAGGCAATTGCTGTGATTGCAAACCAACTTTCTGTATCAAACTGCTCTGTTAATTTTGGAGAGAGACCTCTCTCAGACTTGCTTTCTCCTCGTAATAGCTATGAAACATGAGATAGCAGAAACCATCAGATCAGAAAGAAGCAGCACTGTTGGAAGGTCAGCAGCATCTGAAACCTCTGCAGGAGCTTTAATATGAAGTATGAGAATGTTAAAAACAATGCTGCTTCTCAGTTCAAATTGCTGCTGCTGAAGAGAATCTGAATTAGTAAATATTGCTCTTGTGTTAAGAATATTCCAATTAACTCCGAGGCTTGGATACCAAAAAACCCTTACTTTTATTCCCAACAGTCATTTGAAACTGCAGCTAAAACATGGGGAACACTGGACAGACATTGTCAGAGGATGAAGGAATGCAGGCTTTGCAAGGGTGAATCTTGCTCTTCTTGTTTGAGAATAGAGTGAGGAATGAATGTGAACCAGATGGTGTAGTTTAATGTGTTAAATTTTGACTTTAATATCCTAAAGAAGTTAAATAATCGAGTGGTAAGAGCCAGAAAAATGAATGGCTCTGTGGACCTTCTTTCCTTCCTCCCCCACACTGGCATGGTTGCTGATATGGATGTGGAACTAAACCATGATTATACTGGTTTGTTCTGTCATCCTCTCAGATTTGGCTTTAGCTGCTGGTTTTTCTGTTTTCTTGACTAGTTTAAAAGTCCCAGTGTTGATGATACAAGCCTTTCTCTTTTCTGTATGAAATACAATGTGATAGTTTGAAGTATGGAGTGCAGTTCTGGCATTGCCTCCTGAAAATTTATGATGAGAACAATAAGAATGCTAGAGAAACATGCAGGGAAGAGTTTGTTGAATCAGCATTGCCAATTCTGTGACCTGTAGAAGCACAATCACTTGTGAGGGTTCCTTCAATTAATTTTCAGCTATTTGCAAAACTGTTATGATGTATTGACATGAGCCAGTAACTACATCTGAGCAAATCAGAACTGACTCGTGAAACATTTGCAAACCCAAAAAAGCCTTCAGTGTGAACATTATAAGCAAACCTATTCACAGTGCAGTGCTGCTTTTGTGGGTTGTAATGGACTTCTTGCTGTGTGCAAAAGCAGGGGATTTTTGTGGTAGCCATTGTTACAGTGAATACAAATCACCTTGTAATGTCCTTTGTTCTTAAATGCTGGTGATGCACCAGAAAAACAGATGTTTCAGGCTGAGACTGTTCAGAAAGACTTTTGTATTGAAAGAAGAGTTTGGGAGCACCCTCTCAGAAGTTACAGTGTGCCCTTAAAAGTCTGAGACAAATCTGATTCTTACTATTTGAACTTCTCTACAGGTGAAGCCAATTTTCCTTGCCTTTGTCAAATGAACTTGGATTAGAGTGAGTCTCCAGAGGCACAAGTGGCCTGCTGGGCTGAAGGTGACGTGCTTACAGGTTACCTGCCTTCAGCTTCCTGCAACCAGTTTAGACAATAGAGTCCTGTATTTCCTAAACCTTGTTCAGTTTTTGTCTGAGATTGCCCAAGAGTCATTTGAAGGAGTTTCATAAATGAAATAAAATCTCCAGGTCTGGCTTTTCTCCAGGATATAATGCAGATGTGCAGCAGTTTACTCAGGAATTTAAACAGTTCTTCATGAGTCAATGTCCCCACTATTGTTCTTGGCACTGCTTTCAGAACTGAGGTTGCTGGGTCTGTCCTCTGTAACCATCTCTGGTTTTCTGCCTTTTATTACTTTGGAGGCCTTGTTTAGAAAACCATTCCTGTTTGGCAATTTGTCTTTTAATATCCTTACATGTAAGAGCACAGCATATGTTTGAAATGTCTTTTATATTAACAAACTTTGATTGATCTGAAGAGGCAAATAGGAAAGTCCATTCCCAGTGGTTATTTCAGATGCCGAAAGACATGCAGAATTTGTCACATTACCACACCAGTATTTCATGTCTTGCAACTGTCTTCATCAAACTGAATGGACAACAGTCTTTTCAGACAGATTTTGCTAGGCAGCAGAAGCTCTGTCTGTGCTGGTGGTCTATCTTGTCCAGCCAAGCCTCCAGGAGCTTCCTGGCTGCAGGATTACAGGCCACGTTCACTGTCAGAGTCCAAGTTCTTCTACTCTTTGTAGTGCTTGCACTGCATAAAGCTGGTTGCTTGGCAGATGGTGGGAATGTCTCTGCTTCTCTTCTTCAGTCTGCTCTTTGTAGGGTTATAATCACTAAATGAGGTTCAACTCCTTGATCCCAGTATCCTGACCTCTGAGTCTGGATTAGACTTGTATATACCTTATTTCTTCTTATTGTGACTCCTCAGTCAGCACAGAAATGTTCCCATAAGGATCTTGGTGATCTTAGTATTTCCAGCTGTGAAAATGGATATTTCATTTCAGATGTTTTCTTGTGGAAAATGTGTTTATTGAATCTAAATATCTCTTACTTTACACAAGTCATTGAAGTCCTTTTAGCAATGATACCAGCCATTTTTACTACATGAAAGAAAGTGAGGAGTGATGTTTTTTCAGGCTTTCAGATCCCTTTGAGATTTTATGACAACTGGAGACATCTTCCAAATAAATCCTAAACAAAATCCTGATAAATTACTCTTCATTTCAAAAGCTGCATGTCACAGGAGTAGCTGAGGTGCATTCCAGCCAACATACCACCTAGCCCCTTCCCCCTTTCTGTGTATGTCCATGCACTGGCAAGGAAAAGACTGTTTAAAATAGACTGTAATATCTTTTTAGTGACTTTCCTTTGACAGTCCTGGTTTTAACCTTGCAGTATACCCAGGAAACAGGGACTGAGGCATAAGGAAATGAGATAAACGTGCAGTCACAGCAAATTCAAAAGTTTAACTGGTTGCCAGTGTCTCCCAGAGGCTTTGGGCTGCATCATGGCTTGTAACACTAGCCACTGCATTCAGTTCTGGAAGGAGTGAGAAAAATTTGCATTTAGCATGTCAAACACTTCTCCATTTCCATAAATAGGCATAAACCAGAGAAATGATTTGCTTTGTTAGACAGAAAGAACTTGTGTCAAAGATGAAAGAGGAAGAGGATGATTTGCTTGAGGTTATTTTTTCCCATGTTAGTATTTTTTGTTTCTGCATATCATAACAGGAATTGATAACATTCACATCCTCATGGTCTTGGGAGAAGGAAGTTGCCTGAGAGACAGAGGCTGTATACCACTTTAAGATTTGTTTTCTCTCATAGTCTCAAGCTTGGGATTGAACTATCTATCATACAATGTCCTGTTTCACTTAGTTCCTCTGTAAATTAGAAACCAAATCATATTTAAAGGAACCTTAAGTTCATCTCTTTGTCCAAAACCAGGGTCACTCTATGACATTGTTTCACCTGCTTTAAAGCACCTATGATTGTAACAGAGACAACGTGTGCTCGTCATCAGTTTAATGAACCTTGGATTACAGTCTGTGCAACTGAAGTACATTAGTTCTTGTTCTAGTTCCACAGACATTTAAACATTTGATTTCTGCACTGCTCATGTACTTTAAGACTGCTCCAGCATCCTCTCTCCTGCCTTTTTGTGTGACTGATGCAGTGTGTCTTTCCTGAGCCTCTGAATGCATTAGCTGCTCTCCTGTTATTACGGGCACCTACAACTGTACCCAGTGTTTCAGCTGAGGATTTACAAGCAGCCAAGTGGGTAGCTAAGCAGGATTATTTCATGTGCTGCACAGTCCATACTCCAGTGCAGACACCTCAGTACAATGCCTGAGTTTTTCACAGCAGCATGATGTTGTTGACTCATCTGTAAATGAGTATAACCCTGAGATCTATTCCAAGAACTGCTGCTGGGACAGTCGTATCCCAACCAGTGCCACCCACCCACTGAAGCTCATTTTCTGGCATTTGCCAGAAGACATTTACCTTCTTCTTGTTGTTGTTCAATTCTTTTTCTATTTTGCCAAAGTTACTTTGACTTCTAACCTGATCTTCACCGATATTTGAGCTCTGCATGTTGAGTGATGATCAGCTCTATTCTGTTTTGAAAATACTGAACAGTCCCAGGTCAAGGAAAACCCCACCCAATGAAACCCCAACCCATATCAACTCTATCACAATTAAAGCAAAAACCAAACAACAGGTTTCTCTGGTTTGCTCTGAACAACATTTTATGTGCCAGGGGAAGAAATCTGCTACTTGTCTCTGATGCAGGCCAGCCTGCAGAGACTGTGCTACCAGAGACTGAGGAGAGAGCTGCCTCCATGCCTGGAAGGGAGTTTAGGTATGGCTCTAGGTTGTCACTGCTGTGATGGCTCTTCTCTTCATGATGGGAACACTGAGTTATACACATTGCCATAGAGAACTCACTTATTCTTTCACAGGTCTACAAGTACCACAAAGGAATAGGTGTCCCTGGCAGTCAAAGCAGCCTCACTTTACCTTTAATCCCTATAAAAATGGGAGACTATTTAGAATTACTGCCATAACTGTCCCACAGTTCACCTGATGTTTGAAAACATTAAGTTACCAGTCTTAACACTTAATGTACAGTATATAAACAGGAGTAATCTGGGAATTTCTCTGAGGGCTTTGGGAATGCTTACCAATGTGCTCAGTGCTTACTGCTGTGTGCACAGTGGGGAGAAGAGGCACTGCTTAGAACACAGAATTTCAGCTCTTGTGATCTGTGTTCTCTCTTGGCTTTTTCTAGCCTGTCTCAGCCTGGGGAAGTCATCATATTTCTGTGCTTATGTTTTTCTGTATGACTGAAATGTGAAAATGAAAAGACACTTTGGGAGGTAAGGTCACCTCCTCACTGAGTATTAGTTATAAACAGATAGAAACATCAATTCCTGAGACACGTTTATGTCCCTGATCAATGGGACCTAAAATCTCCCCAGCTAACTTTCAAAAGAGCTTTTTCCATAGTGTTCATACTAACCCTCAGCTTCTGTATATTATACTTCTTTTTTTCCTTCTGCTAAAGATGAAGAGGAGCTCATCACTATACATTTTAGAACATCATTTCATGTATTAGAAGCCTTTTACCTTTGTGTTTCCTCATGGATCTTCATAGTTGTCTCTCTGATCTTCCAAAATTATACATCTTAAATTTGACATTACCTTATATTGAAGTCAGTAAGGTATAAGTGCACTTTGTAATTGAAAAGCATGTTGTCTTACTTCAAGAAATCACATCTTTTCAGGCCTGCCTAAAAGTCACATGTGTTGGAAATGAAAAATCTGCTTACATGCATTTCTGAACCAGGGTTTATGCATTTAAAGTATTTAAACTGGGGGAAAAAACACTCTGCAGTGTTTATATAGCATCATGATACTGGCAGTTTCAGGAATTTCTCCTCAGATTCTGGTTTATCACCTATTGACCCTGGTATAGTTGAAACAAGTTGATTATTTTTTGAGCCTGCCTACACAGCCATGCAAATCTAGAAGATAAAAGTTGTCAAAAGCCCTGAACATAAATACCATGGAGTCAGGCTGCTAATGCTGCAACAGATGGAGAAGTGCCAGCACTGTCACTGACATTAGAGCAGGCAGACATGCAGGAGAAAAGCAACTGATTGCAGAGCAGATACAATACAGTGAGCAACACACGTAGTGCAGAGGGTTTGTATCTGGGGAAAGTTTCGTTGCCTTCTTCCACATTTGCTCTCACAGTCACGATAGCTAAGCAAACCCAGGAGGTGAGGCAATAAAAGAGCTCAAGGAAGGATGCCTAAGATGGGTAGGTCCTCTGTGCATGTCCATGTTCAATATTTCTATTCCTAGCTCCTGTTTGAAAACACACTTGCTGCTTTCCAGCCATCACAGACATTGGATCATCGATGACTTATTTCCAGATATTGCCTCACCACCTTTCCACAATGGTCACTCTCTATTTCTTGTCACCATTACGTGATTGATCTGGAGTCACAGACTGTCACTTATTTCTACAGAAACAGGGACGAAGAGGTCAAATCACCACACATCTGAATCCCCTCCCCATCCCCTGGGAAGATGTTTTACAGCAAGAGCTGGCAGCGTTGCAGCATTTTTAGAGCCCTTCCTTTCCGTAGGGCTTGAATCAGATGTTGGCCAAGATAACCCAGCGAGTAAAAACAAGCTATTGTAATAGAAGTGCAGCTGTCAGAGGTAACATTAGGCCATGAGTAGCATTGTAGGTGGTGCTTCTAGTTAGTTGCCTTATTGTTTCAGTGTTAGTAAAGAGCTTTGGGCTAAGGCTTAGGGAACATGCCTTTTAAACCACCGTATCTCCTCCCATGTACAAGTGTGTTACACTTACTTGCTTGACTTGAGTTCTGTTATCCAAACCATTGTTCAGGTCATTGGTAAGTCAGACATCAGAGTGTTACTGAGGAGAATCCATGCTCTGCAGACATTGCAACAAACCTGGTGCATTGATGGGCTAATGATGCAGCAGCCCCTTCATAGCACCAAAGTAGCATTGATGCTGCATTTTAATGCTGCATTTTAATACTTTGGAGGGCTGCTTGTTTTCTTTCCAGAAGTGAAAATTGCAATGATGGACCTATCTCAGTGCTGGTTATTTGCAGTGGGAAGGAGATACAGTGGTCAAAACAGAGAAGAACCTGCATGGCAAAGTACTCAGTTGAAGAGCTCTGAGATCCGAGAGGAAGAGGCTGCCCAAGCTGTCACTGCAAGCAAAGCATGTGTCTCTTTGAGAGACAATTTCCTGTTGTTAATAAGTGGAAGTGGTCTCCAGGGGAAGTGATGTGTCTGTCACAAGTTTGAGAGCCCACGGAGGTGACTGGCAGAGTTTGAGGACAGCAGTGGGGACTGCAGCTGGCAGATCAGAACCACTCTGTGAAAGCCAGTTTCTAATTCCCCTCATTGCTCACATTGCCTTTTTCTCTTCATTACCTTCTGAACGTGTCACAGTTCTCACTTGCATAGGAAAGTCTGTTTGTGACAGACACAATGAAACCAGTCACAATAAAGTCATGCAAGCCACTCCTTTCTCTTGAGGTTGAATACAAGGAGTTTGACCAATTCTCAGAATTATCTGCCCAGCAACGTTGCAGTTCCACCCCCACCCCAGCAGCACAGACCCAGGGAACACTAGAAGGGGAGAAAACAGGTTTTCATTTCAGAAAGTATGAAATTTATGACAAAGAAAGCAAAAAACCCCCAAGAATTTTGAGTTCATGCTGGCACAAAGGCTCAAAATCTGGTTGTGTTTAATAAAACCATGGAAACACTTGAGTTCTTCCATAGACAGCATGTCAGGAAGTGGGCCCAAAGGAGCTGTGGAGTAACTCGGTCTCTTATGAGCTAACTCTGCTCTTATGAGCTAACTATGAGGGAGCAGCAAGCCACCTTCCAGTTTGTCAGGATTGCCAAATTTCACAATTTCATGGCAAGGCCTTCTGTTGCTCTATTACTTCAAGATTCCTTGGTGTACTGGGGCAGTGGGGAACCTCAGTTATGTCTTTTTACCTTCCTGATTATTGGAAAAGGGCTTATAGCATGCTTTCAGGATGGAAATCAGAGGACACACAAGATACTGTAGTTTGAAAATGTTATTACTTTCAGAAACCTTTTATAAGCATTTGAGGTGAGAGTTTTGCTCTCTGTGGTCGCTGTCACGCTCCTGATTGATGCACTGTATCACTGCAAGGTGATGCCATGCTGTGATAAAGAAATGATGCAAACTCTGGCCAGCAGAAGATGGTCAACTTGAACTGATGACTGTCTTCCTGTCTCAGGCATTGGTCAGCAGAGCCAGAGGATGAGCTGACAGGGCTGATTCTGCTTTTCTGTGCATTTTACTTGCTTTCTTAAATATCTCATTTCAAATTCAGAACTACCAATATTCCTATGGACATGTTTCCTAAAGTCATGGCCTCTACAGCAATGTTTTTCAAGAACAGGCATGTACTGAAGGGCTTACAATCCACAGACACCACAGTGAGTCACCAGAGTGATTCACTGACCTAGTTGTAGTGCACGGGACTGTTCAAACGAGGCCAGATTTTCCTGTGCCACGGGGAGAGGGTACACTGAGTGTCAGCTTCACTACACCACAATGAGAGACATGGCCCTGGATGGTGGGTACTAGCAAGAACACACAGCCCATCCTCAGAAGATGCTCCACAAGCTGAAGTTAAATGAGATGCCTTATGAACTTGAAAGCAGAGACTGCCACCAGCAAAGACAGAATCTTTACAGTCCTGAGCATAGTCACCAGCTCTGTACCAGCAGCACCAACAGCCACTGTCATCCTTGTGTTTTCCAAGGTATGGGCAGTTATGGACACAGACATAGGGGGCAGGTTGTACAGTTGCAGTTCAACCAGCTATTAATCCACAGGGCTTTTCTTAGAGTTACAGTGAGGGAGGGAGCATCCTAGGCCAGCTGTTTCAATGGCAGACGTGTCCTAGGAGATGCTGATCTGCAGGTCACTTTCCCCCTTACCTATCACTTGCTCTTGTAAATATTTCAAAAAGGATGGGCAAACATTTTGTCAGTTGCAGATGCATGTTTGGAGTCAGTAGAAGTTTGATGTAAACTAGAGGCTGATATGAAGTATTGGTTACATTCTGTTTACCCATATCCAAGTGCACATCCTACTCACAACTGCATGAACCCCGTGGAAAGGCCACAGTATTCCAAGCATCACTCCATGAAAATGTGCAATGGAAAACAAAGCAATGTGGATATGTAGAGGGAAAATGCTTGCATTAAACAGGCAATGGGCCAGAGGCTGCAGAGCACTGCAGTATGAGAGGGACCATGAAAGAGAGGAGGCTGGCCAGCAGTGGGGAGAGGCTCACAGAAAGAGAGGACAATGGAAAAGAAGGATCTTAGCTGCAAAAACAGTCAGAGGGTGAATGCTATGGTGTGGTGCCCATGCACAGGCCAGCTGCACAGAGCTTGACCACCAAATTGCCAGACAGTGAACTCAGTGAATCACACAGATTGGAGCAACCAGATGTCATAGTAATTAATTCCAACTGCACAGTGATTGACAACAACGAGAAGGCTGCAATTTCTTTTTGACAACATCAATTATTCATATTTAGATGGAAAAGACTCAAGTTTTATAGTTCTGAGCAACACAAAATTTCTACACACTTCTGAAGGAGAGGATAAAACTCTAGATCCTGAGACAGGTTCTGCTGTGAGCCAAGACCAGAGTCTTTGTCTATCTCAGAAGGGAATAACTCAGCATCCAGAAGCCTAAAATCTCCCTTTGAAAGCATGTGTCCGTGTACAAGGCAGGGCTTCTTCACAGGCACCTGTCTCCATTATGAAGCAATTCTTTCAAATCCTCTTTGATAAAATATTTTGACATTTTTTGAAGGAATTCCAAGAGCTTTGCCATGGGAATACTCTGTCTCTTTTACATCAGTTCTAACTGTACTGATTAATGTCATGATCTCTGAGGTAAATGGGTCTTAGGCTGCTTTGTTCTTATTTAAAGATGGCATTTGGATACACACTGTGGGGATTTAAATGCCCACATTGCATTGAAATGCCTTAGAGCAGAGCACACAGTTCCTGTAAAAACTGTTGCCTCTACTTATGTTCATAAGACCCCAAATGTAGCTTATCTGTATATTCATATGCTGCTTCTCATTTCATTTGGAGGATGTTAACAGCGAGGAAAACAAGGTTTGTGCTTGTTAATATGTGTAACAGAGCATAAAGGGTGCTGGCTCTTCTGCTTTTTTAGGATGAGACCCCTTTGTAAAGTAAGAAGACAATCATCTGCATCTGATCTATAATGTTCAGCTCTTTTGAGTAGCAAATGATGGCTCCTCAGGATACCACAGGAATTTAGTCAAGTGGAACGACTTCATTTACACACTGCAAATGAAAGCAGAACTTACCAGCAGTTGAGAGACAACTGAGAGATATTTTCTTCAGCAGAACACTGTCACCTCTAAGGTTTTTATGTAGTTAATTGCAGATAAAAAACCTGTTCATCAAAGACTTAACATGTTGTAATTCTACTCTTCAGCCTCTCTAGCAGGGTAAATGGAAATGTCAGAGCTTTACCTTACAGTTCTTATATTCCCCACAAGAAAGTAGGGAAATGAAACAGAAAATTAATTACAGCATTAGGTTTAATGAGAGTTGAGGGAGGTCAGTTAATTGTTGGGGTTTTTCAGTACAATTGATACTTGGTACCATGCAAAAAAATAACCTGTAACAGAACCAAGAGCAGCACATATTCTGCAGCTCAGCAAACCTGTGCAAACAACTTCTGAGAAACTTTGAAGTAGAAAGTTTTGTGCAAAACTCAGCACTTTGTGACCATTCAGACCACGTTCTCAGCTCAGCACTTGCTTGCTCTGCTGCAATAATGAGCCAGTGTGAACAGAGCCACTTAAAGCTTTCAGTTCCAAGTACACGTGGAATGAGTAAAAGCAGATTTTCTCATGTTTTTACACACAGAATAAAGTGCCAAAGGTTATACCTGGGCTCTTGGTGTGCTGCAGAACTCACAGTCAGTACAGGAAGATGTGACCTTTTTTGTTCCTTTAATTTCCTTGCCAGAACCCTGGGGCCACATTAAGCACGGAAGGGCGAGGCAGACTGGGAGAGCTGGCAAGTGGGGATTAAGGATTTGCTCCTTTTCTCAACAACTTCGGGGATATAATTCTACTGTTCACTGAAATGCTTTCAGGGCACCTTTCTGGCACCTGTGTGATGCAGGAAACTATTTCAACTTGTGCTGCTTGTGTAGCAGTGTGACAGGGACAGCTGAACTAACTGCTCAGGTCTGCAGAGCTGTGTTCCATCCCCGGCCTTTTCCTGGTCTGAAATATGACTCTCCTTTTCCCATATCCTCTCTCCCCATTTCTGACTCATTCTGTTTCTTTTTATACACAGAAAGGAGTGATTCTAGTGCAAGAGAGGTCAGAGCTGCTTCTGCAACTTTGTGCTGCTCATACAAAGGCAATATCTAGATGCCTCTCATTCACACAGTGCTGTGCACTGGGGACACCAAGGTATCTGCCCCACAGCGGATTGGTTTCCTACAATATTCTGCTCCCCTGTATGTCTCCTCTCTTCCTGGGGGCACTGGGGAAGGGGAGGCTGGGCCTGGAGGCAGAACAGGGCAGCTGGATTGGCATCTGTCATGTGGAAAGAACAGCAAATCATCATTCTGATTTCAGCCACAAAATTATTATACACCTCTGAGTTATACAAGGTTCACATTTCTTCTCCTCATGCCCATGGATTTGACCTTTAGTGACTGTGTTCTGGCCAAATAAACACCAAACTTTCGGAAAAGGAAAGTCCAGTTACGTACTGAATGTTCTCAGCTCTGAAACAGAGCTGGGCATCTACCTAACAACTGGATTAATGATGCACCATGACAGTCAGAAGTTAGCCTAGGGAGCATTTGTCAGGGATTTCACCAGAAAAAGGCTGGAAATTCATCTGGAACATAAGCAGCTTTTGTTCAACAAACTGCTGACATGTTCCTTCAGGCAAATTTTTCCTTTGGCTGGATTAGCTACACAAATAACTGTGCAGAGTACTTACTCCTGGGTTTGCAAAGCTGGATGAAATTAAATCCTTTACAGGTGCACTGTATATATAAATGTGTCAAGGCAAGGTCAGAGTCTCAGCCTTCGGGATTGTAGTTTGATTCAGTCAAGCTCGAGTCCTTTGAAACAGGGGAGGTCTGATCCTGAGGTATCAGCAGGACTTCTGGTGGGCATCACCACGTGGTTAAGAAACACTTCTAATACCACCAAAGTCCTGGTCATGTTTTCATGCCCTTCAGAAAAAGAAGCAAAATTGAAATGAGGGGCTCAGGGTATTATAATCACAGACTCCTGATGGAGGACACGAGCGAGCTAGAGGGCACTTGGCTCTACCAGATCACTCGTGAATACACAGCAGTTGTCTCACAACTCTAACACTATGGCCAATTGAAACTATGGCTTTGGAGAGCCCTGTAATGGTATTAGCTATAAATATTTGGCAGATGGTTAGTAAAGGTATTTCTTTCTTGGCTAAAATCCATATTCTCGTTCAACTGAACTGCCGTGTTTCTGCTGATCACCACTCTGTCACAGACTCTTGCTCAGTGATGTAGCAGCGATGTCCTCTTCCTGAAAGTGTCCTGCACGCTTCATTTTTTCACACAATGTTTCACAATGATTAATTAAATCCCACTTCTCTTGCTATTAGGAAATTTATGTAATGTGTGGATGGGACGTGCTTTTTCCCTGCTTTGGTTTAAAAATATCAGTAGAAAAGTGAGCTTGAGAGACTCTGCGGTTGTCACATCATGTTATTGACAAAACACAGCAGCAAAAAACAGCAAGAACAAGGAGAGAAACAGAAGCATGCCTCAATCAGCCTGCACAGGCTGACTCAGTAAGTCTCATGAGCTAGGGATTCATCTGGCATCATCTCACTCCACACCATGGGGGTGATTCTGTGGCCACTGCCTGCGGCTGCCTTTGGACCTTGGCAACGCCCCGTTGCAGTTCACAGGCCTGAGCGATGCTCGGACTTGCCTGGGCCTATATCTTGTTCTGCAATGTGTAAGTTGTGCCTGTGTTGAGCAGCTCACTGCCCCAGATTACTTCCCCTGAATTCTCTTCCCCGTTGCCTTCAGTGGCTGAGTGGCAGAGCTGAAGTCAGTGAGACTGTCTAAGGAAGGAACTGGTCATATCTGCCTTTCCTGTTGAGCTTTTTCCCTTAGAGCAGACCTATTAACACACTAGAGAAAGCTGAGGAGCCGTTTGCTCTTACAGAGCACTTGCACATGTTGTAATTGAGGTGTTTCCCAACACCTCCATCAGGCAGGCAGAACGATTGTGACAACATGCCTGAGCCTTGCAAGGGGATTTTTGCCTGTTTGAGCATCACAAGTCAAAGTCCCCATTAAGGTAAACAAGGAATGTAGATGCCAAATCTTTCAGAAACCATTCTGAAGGTTGGGAGCAAACTGGAAAGCAAATAAGACATTTATGAGCACATAGTAATGCAGACATGGCCTGCATCCAGGTGAGAGGAGCTGGCAATTAAACAGGCTATGTGGAGTTTGAGGAAGGACTCCTCAAAGGGTCTGTGTGGAGACTGAAGAGGTTTGGAGACATCCTTAGACCACGAGCAGAGGAGAGAGCAGCTCATTGTTTCCACCTGGGACTGGAGGCACTCTGGAAAGAAAGTGGGCTACGATGAAAGCAGAAATTGGTGGCACATCAACGACACCAGACAGGGGCTTCAGAAGGCGACTCATGCTGCTTTTGGAGATCTTGGTTTGGATATAGACACAGCAGCCATCTGCCTAAGGAGTACCTGGAGAGAGAGGTAGCAAGTGAGATTGATCCATTAAGGGGGAAAGTGGTTTTATTCTGTCTTGCCTCACACACATTTCCCTCCATTTCTCCAGCCTACTGTACCCCATGTACCCTGCCTTTGAGGAACACCTTCTCAGTGGTGTGAATGGATCACACAAACAGGCAAGGTATGGCTGAAGGGAAAACGACAAATGAGCTGGGGTCCACAACTAGGAGAGAGGAAATCTACCTTCCTGTACTTCTGTGTCATAACTTACTGGTTTACACCTGCTTTTCATGGTTTTTTTTTCCCTACTGAATGCAAGCTCCTCTCCAGCTGCAGCTGCCTGTTAGCAGAGCTTGCATAGATGCCCATATTGATCAGTCTACCTGGCCAAGGTGATCTCTGATCCTGGCAACAACTAAACTCTAGTGTGCTGGAAGCCAGCAACCCCTTGCAGTGTAGAGTATAGCAGCAATGTGTGAGAACATCTATTCCTGTCCTTTAGTCATGGGATGTTTATTGGCTGTTTGGTTAAGAAAAGCTCCAACAAGCAGATGTGTTAAGGTAGGTGTGCTTCTCTCACCTAACACACAGGCTTTTCTGATCAGGGAAGACTACTGAGGACTAACCTTTTCAGCATGTGAGACACTATAAGCTGTCTGGCTTGACTCATGGGTTTGACAGAGGAGTTAGTAAGTTTACCTGAGGATATTCTGAAACATCATGAGACTTGCAGTAGCTAAATATAGGGCAAGTCAGTCGGTGCCACCCTGGGAAACACAATTAATGGGTGATGTGGTGCAGAGATAGCAGAGCTTGATGAGAAAAGGCAGACAGACTCTCCCACTGACTTCTCAAGACAGTCAGGCTCACCTACAGTTATAGAGCTGTGGCTGGAGCTAATATCCAGTATCTGTAGGACATTAGAGAGGAGAATGGGACTGATAAGAAGATACAAGAATTGATAGGACAAGGAGTACAGATAGTTGAAAGCTGGGAGTTTAAAAGGACTCCAGAGTACCCCTTGAACCTGAAATGATTCTTACTTGGACTCAACACACATCAAAATAGCCAGAAAATAGACTTTTGCTGATCTCCTTTTGAACTGTATATTGATTGGACAGGCTAGCCCATAGCAACACATGGGTGGGCCCACATGGTTTCTGATAATAAAACTGTAGCGTGCTAAAGCTTAAGGAGGAAACATGCTGGGTCTTCTCCAGGAAGAGAGTGGTTGTGTCTGGCAAGAGATGTGGCTTAATGCAGCTGGACTGAATTAGCCAGCAAGAGTATTCTGTCTGTGAGACACAATAAGGCAGTTTCAGCACCAAATGGCAATCCCCAAAGCCAGTTAGTGTATTAAGCTTCTGTTGGTCACGGTGCAAGAGATGTGTTCTGGTTTTAACCTGCCTCAGATCTGGCCTGCAGTTATGGATGTAGAGGAACTGTGTTTTGGAAATCAACCCTACCTGCAGGTAACTCCCACTGGATTGTTGAAGAGTTTAGCAAGTCTGGCTACCTCTGAAAGTCTTGCTGTCCATATGGAGCTCTTGAAACTGATCTTGAATGTCTCTTCAGATTGATTCTCATGTGTGAAATTAGGCTACCAGTGCTTCCTTTCGCCTGCTGCTTTTTCACTTTTTCTTTCTTCTGCAGCACCTGAACTCTTTGGGGTTTTACACAGGGTGCAGCACTTCAGCTTCCCCTTAGCACTTCAGAGCTTAAGGGAAGAAACAGACTCATGCAACACAAAGGTGTGTGTGGATACAGTCCAATCACCAGTGAGCACTCACACAGGAAGGCTGGCACTTTCTGTGACCCCACAAGAGGCAAGGCCATCACACCTTGCAGGTGGCACTGTCACCAAAAGAGACTAAGAATTCATTTGTGCCTGACACTTCTAGTGCCTGCTCACTGAGAACAAGACACGGAGAGAGCAGCTGCTGCAGTGGAAGGCAGAGCATACTGATTTCCTAAAGCCAAAGAGACGTGGGGTTTATCTTTCAGACCAGGCTTGGCCTTGGGGAGATATCTTGAAATATAAGTAAAAAATTAAGTAAGTATGTGAGTATCATGTGCCACCTGTTTTCAGCAAGTTAGCAGAGGGTGGGGAGGCTCCTGTGTTAGCAATCGCAGGCAAATCCCATTATCCAGCAGCAGCACCCACAGTGTCCATCTCCCTGTGGAAACTGGTTTTGCTGCTGCAAGCACATTCATGTTGAGATCATTATCTACTCAACAGTTCTTGATTCCTTGTACTTAAGAGGATATGCTGTATCTGTTTTGAAGGTGGATGACAGAATATGGAGTGACTTTATATACAGGTAATTTAAAATAACATGGCCCGTTTATTTTCAACTGGCAGACCCATAGATTCTATACACACAGCTTTACACCAGAATCACTCTAGCCACTCCTTCTGGAGTTAGAAGCAGCAATATTACAGACACAGAAATTCTTCTGTGTGGCAGAAACACACATTTTAGAGCAGCTGTTACTCAGAACTAGCCATACCCACAGCCTTTCCCTTCAGACCTCTCCAGATCTCGTTACTGCAATGACAGTCCCCAGGTCGGCTCTTCTTTCTGGGGACAACCATGTTTCAAAAAGGTATTTTCAGCCATCAGTGTTCTTCCAGCTTCACTCTGTCTGACCACTTCCAAACAACTTCTTTGGAAGGGAGCTGTGGGGTTTTTTTGATGGTACAAAGGCCCAGGAAAACTTCCCCATCACTCAAGCCTCTGGAGGACGGGAGCCACCAAAGGACAAAGCGATAAAAGGCCATCATGCAGATGATTCTATGAAGTGCTCAGCATTTGCCTTTGCACTGAAGCAGATCCCACTTAACCAAGCATCACTGCTCGCAGGGAAGCAGAATTTCAGCTCTTGCCTCTCCTATTCTGGACAGATCTCCAAAAATTCCACTAGCAACTGCATATTCTGTAGCGCTGTTGCACTGCAGGTGTCTGGGGCTTCATCAGGAACCTTCAGCTCCTGGTTTGCTACTAGTTATCTGAAATATTTTACTTTCTTCACGTGGCTGTATGAACACTTGGCACTCTGCAAGCAATGCAGCAGCATTCAAACAGACAAGAGAGTCAGACAATGACCACAGATAGCACCCAGGCGCTTCGCAGGGAAGCTGCAGTGAAGTTTATTATTACCTCTTGTGATACCTTTAAGGTTTTACCTGGAGGCCAGGGCTGAAATCAGGAACTGCTTACTAAGTCACCCTCCCTGCCCTGAAGACTTTCTATTCTAAAGAAGCAGTCTTCTCATTTTATAGACAGAAAGGTGATGTGTAACTCAGTCCAGAGTTAGATTTTGCAGCAGGTTGATGCTGACCTGCCTGATGTCTTGCAGAGAATTTCTGTGAGACAACTAGAAATGTCTTCTGGGAAAACCATAAGTTTCAGCCCCGTGCCTTTCATACCCAACCTCTTTTATAGGCCAGAAAGACATGGAGCAGTGAGGGACTGGAGTTTTTGAGCCATCCTTGTCAGTGTGGGCACTTAAACCACACACACAAAATTGTAGATTCAACGGATATGCAAAATCCCACCTAAAAAACCTTGGAGGAGTTGGTATCTCATTCCAGTTCTCATAAGAATGAATATCATGTTTGCAATGGACATGGGTGTTGCTCTGGGTTTTGTTTTTCCTTTTAAAAAAAAAATCTTCATCTGAGGAGAAAAGCTCTCATGGAAAGCTGCTCCATCTGTGTGAGAAAGGGCAGGATGTTTTGCTGGTTAATTCATCATGTGTGAAAGACAAAATGTTGCCAAAACCAACCCTGAACATACTTCCTTAAGAAAAGCAGGTTAAGTTACATTAAGCCTCAAGGGGTTTTAGTCACAGTAGAAAAGTCAGTCTATAGTTTCTCCTATACCAACAGGTTGGAATGCCTGTACTTGTCCAGAATATTACTTCTGTATTGTACTGCCTTGTTTTATTTAACATGCTAGTCTCTGATTACATTGATTTCTTTTTTATCTGTGTGAGTTTTGGTGAAAATTCATCTAAAATCCTTTTAGACAATGTCTTTTCTTTCTGTCTCCCATATCAAAGCTTGAACTAGAATTCCTTAAATCTGCTGAAATATCTATACATGAAAGGAGCAGATAGTGATGAGCTGGAAAAAGGCAGGGGATTGATAACATCTCAAGGAGTTCTCATATCTTTATGTTACTGGGACATGAAACATGAAATGACACTGGTAACAAAAAGCTGGGCACCTGAAGGTGACCTGTGTTTGTCCCTCAAGTTGTTTAAAATTTTGATCAGCTCTTCTAGTGCCTGTTTTACAGAGGTAACTTCCCACCTTGCAGACGATGCACGTGTTGCACCCAGTGGATGAACTCACCACTTGGAACAGAAGAATGGCATTTGCCTCTGCAGACATTTGCAGGAGCCATTTGCATTACTTTAGAGAAGGTTGTCATGAATCACCTGCAGGACAAAAAGCTGATAGAATCAGCCTTCGATTTCTGAATGTATTTTTTATATTCCTGTAGGGTTTACCAGGGTGAAAAAGGCTCTAAAAAGACAGGAATACAAAGAAGTCATCAGCAGTGAAATATGACAGTAGTAAGTTGTATTATTTGAGTGCTGACAGGTCATTTCCCCTTTGCCTCCTGCTCGGAGTGTAATATTATCAGCAGTCAGCAGCATGCATTTGGCTTGTCAGCAGATGGGCAGGGAAATCACACATGAAGCAGGGAAAGCTGCTTTGTTTCTTTCCCAGAGAAATCCATGACAGGAAACAATGGAAGAAATTATAAATGATGATCAAATAAGATAGAATCATCCACTCAGGAATTTCATTCTCTTTTCACTGGGTGATGAGAACAAAAGGCTCAATGTTTGGCTGCTCTGATCTGGAGAGTGCCAAATCAGTTCTCTAACTGAGCACCAGGGCTTTAGTGGTGACTAAAAGCAAACGCAGAGAATGGTTACGTTTCAAGAGGAGGCCAAGTGGAGCAGGTTGGGAATGGACTACAGCTCCAGCAGCTCTGAAGTGCCATTAAAGAATCCACTTTTGCAGATAAAAGTTTGGCTAGAAGTCAGGCTTTTCTTCTTGGTTCGTGTCAGTCTGACCTACGGAACAAGGTGCAGCGTTTGAAATGCACGAGTATGTCACTGGACCTCAATAAAGCTCTTAATTACACAGTGGTTAGGGAATTACTGCATTGCTAGGAGCATGAAATGCTCAGTAATATTCCCCAGCTGTCTGCAGAAACCTTTGTGCTGCTGCCAAATAGTTTGTGGGGACATTAAAACAAGCAGTGAATTCCCAGCAAGAATAAAAAATTAGTCTGAGCTCCTTTAGTTGTAAAGAGCAGCAATGATTCTGGGCTGCAAATCTGGGCACTCCTGCCACGATGCCCACGCCAGGAGGGGACAAGGGCTCTTAAATCTTTTTTCTGTTCTAACTTTTGAGGGACTGCAAATATGTCTTTGATCCCTGCTTTCTTTAGAAGCGTGTCTTGGCCATTTATCTGATGTCCCTTCTGAATACTATTAGCATGCTGAAGTTCTTATGTGGGCAGATGCCAACAGCTGGAGCGTGGACTCCAGGGAGGTAATAAGTGATCAGATACATGGGTCATGTCTTCATTGTTCAAAGCATGAAACTGGTGGAGGCAGGAACTTGTGACATGCAGAGGACTTTTCTGAAACGTAACAGTTTGGGGTTTTGTCAGTGGTAAGGAGCCTATGGTCCAGTCTGGCCAGTGTAGAATGGGAAGATCCTACATGTATGGAACAAAAAGATTTGGTTTTGGAGACAAAGCTGAAGAGTTCTGTAAGTTAACCTAAAAGAGGAATATCAAGCAAAATAGGACAATGTTGTAATCTAGATACAAATTGTTTGCCACCATCTTGTTTTATCTCTTTAGGTGAATCAGAGTCTGTTTCTCACTGTACATATTTAGGGGAATAAAAAGCTCATTTACCACCTGGATGTGCTGTGTAGTTTGACTAATGCCTATGTGGAGTGCACTCTGCTGTCTGAGATAGAAGATGGTTTAGGTGTGCAAAATCCGAGGTGTTTTTCCACAGAGGAGAGTCCGAACATCTACACTGATAAAGTCTGGGTTTGTTCCCTCTGTAAGTCTTTTTGACTAACACATGTGCAGGTGTTCAGAATCAGCCATTCTCCGAAATAATTGGAACCTCAATTTAACAATCAAGGGGCTAAATGTTGTGATTAAATGACCTGACATCTGTGCCGAGCGCCCTGTGGATCACCAAGCGTCAGCCCCGGCAAGGTCAGGTGGTGTTTCCTCAGGGTTCCTGTGGCACGGGATAAAAGAGCTCTGCAGGGCAGAATCGTTTTAACCAAGTAGCCTTTGATGATATGCCTTTATCTCCTCTTGGCTCCATGCTGTCTTTTTCAGGCCTGCCACTCCTTGCTGACACATTCCCAGGTCACCTCCGCTTCCGTGCTTTCGCCCGCTGTTTCCCAGGCCGGCCATCCGCCAGGTCCCTGCGCACAAGCGGCATCCAGGGAGCCCGAGGAGGGCTGCTCTGCCAGCAGGGACTATTCCTCAGCACACATACACACCTACTAAAGCTGCTGGAAGTTTTTAAACGGCTTTCAAGGGCCATCAATGCGAGTGCTCCAGAGATTCACATCCTATCATGTAACAATACATATGGCTGCTCGTGAGTCAGGATGAATTTTCTTGGCAGCCTGTACCGTGCAGGAGGTGCATTTGCCAAACCCGGAGTTATTCAGCGTCCTTCCGTCTCTGAGGCATTTTAACCCCTGCAGCTATGAGGTTCTTGAATGAAGTGTTTGTGTCAAGCAGCATTCTTATTAAACAGGAAGATGGCCTTTCCTCCTGCCAGTTCTCACTGCATTTCCTGCTCAATTCTTTGGCTCTGCTCACAGAAATCCTCGGTAAAGTGGCCTTACCTTGCTGGCACAGGTTGGTTGTCTCTGGCACCAGTACAGCCGGGACAAAAAGCACCAAAATGCAGGTGCCTTTTTGGAAACTCTCTCCTGACTTTTCAAATGTGTTTACCTTCAGTTTGTTTCCTATCAAGTTCTTGCATGAGTTCCCTGTAGGAAACATCAGGAGTTGATCTCACCTTCTGATGTGACTGGTAGTGTGCCTCCTGGCAGCTGCAGCTAAATACTCACCCTGTGAATGAGCAGTGTGGTGAGTGTGTGGTTTTAGGAGGAAATGGTCCCGTGTTTCCTTTCACACTGCTTTCCAGCAGGATGATCTTACTTTCCTCCATTGTATTTATTGCTGGTTAAAGGCTTCCTTTACAGGATGGCTTACCTCCTTCCTCTCTTAAGTAATGTTTAACCTTCAAGGAGATGGTTTGTTGCAGATGGGAAGGACACAGATGCATTGCAAGTACATTGCTCTGTTCAGGATTTTGTCAATATAGAGGAGCACTATATCACAGTATGCTGAGCACCTGGTAATGTGCCACCCGTGTTTGGAGCTCTCAACCTGTTCTGTGGATGGAAACCAACCAGAAGACCAGGTCTACTCCCACCTTCTGCTCTGCTGGGAAGAGTGTTGGTGGTGCAGAACCCAAATCTGTTCCTGAAAACTGTCAATGGAATTGTAAGGAAACAAGACACATCAATACTCTTCGTACTTTAGCCTGTCTGAATGGAAATTTGAGCCTGGCTATTATAGGGGAAGAATACCTCTAATGAGAAAAGCAGTGCACGATCCTTTTTCCTCTGCAGAGACTGAGAAACTTTGGCTGCAGGCTGACACCTTGGTACACAACTGTCAGGGTAAAGGTGAACGTGTTTGCATTCCTTCTCTGCTGACAGTGGCTTGAGTAAGTGGCTGAAGAAACCACAACCTCTATACTCAAGTGATCAGCTGCTTACAACTTTATTTACTTAATTTATCCATACACCCATTCTCAGGCCGTGCACTTGTTTGTGGTGAGGGTTAGCATGTTCCTATAGAAGTGAGGAAAGCTTATGGACAGTGGCATTCAGAAGGCATGGAAGTGTGACTGAGTGATGTTTGATTCCATATCAGCCTTTGAGAAGGAATGCCTACCTGTTTGACCAACCATCTGTGGATCATTCTCTTAAAACAAATGAGTCATTGAAATTCTTTAACGTGTAATGAGTTGTGAGGTATTTTTTCAGGTGGTTTTTTTTCCTAAGGCAGAAAGTGCCTTAGGACGTGAGTGTGCAAAGAATACATTCACTGTGTTCAGTCATTTCACATCCCTGGTGCTTTACTGCAGGATATCTGTACAGGAGGAGGTCAGTAAGCAGAAGGGTACGGTTAGTTCAGCTGGATCCGTTCAGCAACGCTGCTGCAGCTTGGACTGTAAACTGACCCAGTCACTTCAGATCTGCTTTATATAAAGTTAGGTTATACCTATGAGTGACAATTGAACTTAGAGTTAGGTAAAACATGGGGACGAGGAGCCTATTAATAAACACAGAGTGGACATGAAAATTACCTTCCTCAGCTTCCTACTGGAATCTGCTCCTTGGTTACTTGGTGCTTTATAGTTGAAAAGCAGGGCAAGTACACATGCTCCAAGTAGTGTTGGAGGAAGGACCTTGTAAACAAGAAGCTACAAGACAGGTATCCTCATTCCTTTCCCAATTCATTAAGCAATGCTGTGCTTTCTGCTGTGCCTGTTTTCCTGCTGTCTCATGTGTCAGTGTGGGATTTTCCTTTTCTTCAGGCCAAGACAAGAACGAGGGAACGCTGAGGAGCTAAAAAAAGTTGCTTTTGATCAACTGGGAAATTCACAAATACGTAGTTACAAATGACACACCTTCTCAAGTTGCCTGGACAAGGAGAAGTCTGGTCCATTATAGAATCTGTTAGGACAGTTATATATTTCATGTGCTTTAAAGGTGGTATCATAAATGGAAGTATTTGATTTACTCAGTTTGGCACCCTGCCTTTTGACCTGGCTGGTAACTGAGAGTTAAGTGATCAGCACAATTTCTTTTCTCATCCTGAAAATACACATAAGCTATTTTACTGTAGAAACCAGTTTTTTGCCTTGGAGGGGCCCTTGATTCATGAGTTGCAAAGCTAAGTTTTACCACCAGCTCTGCCACTGACTCACATGTTGGCTGTAAGCACCTTCGTTACTGTTGGGTTATTTAAAATGTCCAGCCCACTAATTTAAGGTCTGTCTGTTCTTAAGATCCTTGTGACGTTTTGTAGATGTTTTATTTTCAGTGCCAACCAAATCTATGCAAATTAATTCCCTGAATCGACATCTTAAAACAAGATCTGTCAATGCAGACACCTGTAAACTGTTAGTAGAAGTGTTAGCTGGCAAGTGGCAGGCTGCTGAGGTGAAGATCTCTTCCCCAGCTGAACTCTGTTCGGTGCCTCATTATCTGCAGCTTCTCCTCTGTGAGAGGAGGATGAAGGCCTGGTGTGCAGCTAAAGGCTGGGAGGGAGCTTCCTTTCTTCCTTTGCACATAGCTGGTGAATCTGCTAACACTGTGTGCAGTGTTTACTGAGGCAAAAAGCTGCAAAGGTACAGGGTCAAGACTGGAGGATCCGAGGAAACAAAAAGCAGTAAACAAGGGCACATATAGGTGAGTTTGCAGGGAGCTGGGCACCCAGTGAGTGGAGGATAACTACTGTTTGAAGAAATGTGAAGAATTATTTAGGTCACAAAGGTGTCTCAGTTGGCATTTACATGGCAGGAACTATGCAAAAAATGTAACAGGGGAAACCCTGGACCAGGCTGTACAGACAGAGTCTGCTGGTTGTATGTTTAGGCTGGAAGCTGAAGGAAGTTCTCTGATGACCACGGAGATTTGAGCTATCTAGAACATCTTCCCAAATGATGAAATGAGGCCAAAAGCCTGATGTTGTTTCACAGACAAACAGGATTTTATGAAATGGCTTCCTTCAGTAATCAGGGACAAAATGTGAGGGTCAGCATGTCCCCACAATCTGATACTCTTAATATTTGTTCTCCAGCAAGTGAAGGCATTCGTTTTCTGAAGATCCTTGTACTGAGGTTCTTGTATGTTTGCTTTTGAGCATCTGTGTTTGGATAATTTAATCTTTGTTTTCATCTCTGTCACTGGACTTCTTCAAGGAAACCAAAATATTTTGTAGTAAGAAAAACAGTTATATTAGGCACAGGCTGAAGACATGATGGAATGTCCATGACATGGAAATACCCCACGCAGCGCAATCCATTTTTAATCGGTCACATCATTCAACCGTGACCAGTTAGAGAAGATGCTGGAAACAAAATGTTTGGCCTCAGAAACACCAAAATGTGCTGTAAAAATACAAATAGAGAAAACTGGTAAATGAGAGTAAAACTAATCCCATGGAAAATCTCAGCAATGCGAGGTCATGCGATGGCTGAGGTTGTGTCAGTGTGTTACAGGTATACGTGGGCTTGAAATAACATGGCTTTTGCTTTGGGTTACATCATTAATGTTGTAAAGCTTTTATTCTTGACTACTGTATTTACCCAAAAGGAAGATTAGCTTTTCTTAAAGTTAAACTACTTGGAAAAACAAATACCATTTTAGATGCCATTGTTCTCCCTTCAGATTAATATGCTGATTAATGCCTGGTTTTTAAAACAGAGCAACTATTCAAGTCTTTCTTTTTTGTTTAGGTTATGTGGAGTGTAGGCACAGCACAAAACTATCCTACCATTGTGTCTCTACCTTTCTTTCAAAGTTGTTGTTTTTGTCAGATCCAGTCCTTAGTCTGCCCTGTGATAACCACTGAGGTTATCTGCCAGTTGCACTGGGCGATTTCTTGATATCTCTTAGTGCTGTAACTATTGGATAGCTGCAGGAACATTGATTATAGACCAAAGCCCCGTTGTGCTAATTCTTGTACAAACACAAGGCAAGCAGAGGGCCTCAAAAAGTTTGCAGGCTAAGTGAAGTAACATTTCTAAGTGTGTCTGTGTGTAAACAGCTGTTAGTAGATTTGTTGTGCATCTTCCATCCATGCAGTTTACTGACAATGAGTACCTCCCTACTGAGCCAGTGAGGAGGGGGTTTCACCTCTTTCCTTCTTTAGATAGTATATAATGCAGTGCCTACAACAGTGAGTTACAACTTTGTCTCCTGAGCATGTTTGACCGGTACAAGGTGGATGTTGGTCAGTGCTCTTTGGTGGTGTTCCACCAGCCTTAGCAGTGGGGGCTGATACAGCCCAGGTGTCAGGGCGCTGTGTGTCTCACCCTGAGCCATTGAGATGGGTTTGTGTGGACCCACTTTTTACTTGGTAACCGGAGGAAGGAGTCTCGAAACGTCCCCATCTCTGAGTTGGACCCACCTCTGGCTCAGCCAGGCCAATCTGGCACCTCTGCCAGCACTATTTAAGAAGGGAAATCTGCAGTGCATAGGAGGAGGTGGAGGAGTGGGACAAGATGGAGGCGGCCAACGGACCCCACCGTCAGCAAAGGAAGAAGGGAGGAGCAGCACCAGATCAGAGACCCCCTCCTTGCAGCCCGTGGCAAGAGTGGCTGTTGCCATATGCCCACAGAGGGCACTGGTGGGACTGATAGCTGCCTGCAGCTCTGGGAGGACCCTGTGCCAGAGCAGGTGATTGCGCCCGCTGGGCGGGAGGCTGTGTGGGAGGGAGGCAGCCATGGCGCAGGCCGTGCTGCGGCCGCAGACACGCTCAGCAGGCAGAGAGGAGCTGCAGCCTCGGGATGGGCCCGTGCTGGAGCAATGTGTGCAGGACTGCGGCATGTGATGGACCCGCACTGGGGCAGGGGAGTGCTCCTGCCCTGCGGGGAGACAAGCAGCAGGAGCCATCAGGGAGGGACTGGCTGCACCCACCATTCGCTGCACCACTGAGGGGAAGAGGTAAAGACACTGGATGGGGTGCATGAGCCCAGGAAGAGGGGAGGGCTGGGGGAAGGTGGTCTGAAAGGGCTGGTTGTGCTCTTCTTCGTCATCATCCCACTCGGTCATTTCCTGGTTTGAATGGTTTTGGTTGGTAGAGGAATACATTATTTTTTGTTCTCTTCCCCAAGTCGAGTAGTCTTCTCTGTTTTGCCTGGGACCATGAGCGAGCCTTCTCTGTCCTTGGGGATTTCCAAAGGCCTTTGGTTACTTTTCTCCTCCCTGTCCTGCCAGGAGGGGGAGGAGTGAGCAAGCAACTGCTCCTGATTCTTTGTTCCTGATTCCTTGTGCCTAAAGCAGGGCAGCTGTAGCAGCATAATGGGCAAGGCAGGCTTGTTTCAGACTGACTCGCGCTGTCTTGGTGAGTCAGGGGTTGTACAGGCTACACCTCTACAGAGCTCTGCTGCAGGCCAGGTAGCTGTGTGCGGCGAGGAGCTGGCTGTGTTCGTGTGCTGGAAGCACTCGGTGGTCTCTGGTTTAGATTACAGCAAGTTTCATTGTGCGTTTCCCAGACACAGGTGGTTCACTTGTCAGGAACAGCTAGGCAGCTGCCTTAACAGCTAGGTCATTGTGTGCATAGAAGAGGGGCTTCTGCTCACCAAATCAGTCAAATATCTTTGTCCAAGATAAAAGGTAATCTGAAAACCTTTTTCTCGTGTCTCTGATCTCTTTGTGGGAAGGGAATGGGGCTGCTCCAAAGCCAGGTGCTGCCCCAGGAAGGGGAGGTGGTGGCAGGGCAGGCACGGCTGTGCCCACACACTGGCTGGGCTACAGTTGGCCAGCATGGCAGCAATGGTGGCCAGCCTCAGCCAAGCACCCAGCTGCCAGGCAAGCCTGTAGTGGCATGTCTGAGGTCAGGCCAAGAGGTCAGTAAGGCAGGGAGGTACGAGACCAGGGTCGTGCCTGCCCCCAACACAGCTTGGGCAAGGACCGAGGCCGTGGGTCTCAGCTTCCGAGCAAAAGCAGTGCTCACCCCAGCTTCCCAGTCTGAGCCCAGATTAACACCGAGCACTATCAGTCCAGACCTGGAGCACAGGCAGCTAAACCCTGGGGCAGGGGAGGTGCACACAGGGCCCTGGCAGGTAGAACGTGCACAGTCCCATGCTGCGCTGGCACCTGGGAATGGGTGGTGAGGGTGGCTGGCACGGACTTGTCTCTGTTTGTTCAGATCTGCATCTAGTTGTTTATGCAAAGAAATCCCAAATGCTGTTTACACACAGACAGTGCTCAGATCAGCAAGGCTATGGCTTTGGCAATAACTTCAGCAAGGTATGTAACTGCAAGTGTTCAGGGTTTTTTTGTTACAACCTATTTGTCAAAAGCCAAATTCTTTAGAAATGGTGCATTAATGATTTGTCTGTTCCTGATGTGTGAGGACAGCAGTTAATCATATCTAGTATTTGCATTGCATTATTCAGCCAAATTACAAGGAGAGATATCATTATTATTTACATAATCCAGAGGAGGAAAACTGCTCTCAGAGAGGTCAAACAAGAGGTGAGCCAGCATGTGTGAGGTCAGTCTTCCAACAATAAATATTTGGCACAGGAAAGCAGACTGATTTATTTTCTATTATTATTTTTTCACCCCAGAAATACCAAACAGCCACAGCTTGCTTTGAAATTACTGGGAACACAAGCATTTCTGATAATCACTCTGTATTTGTTACCCACTTGTACTTCCAAATAGACATGTAACTGCTGGTGCAGCACTTTGAGCTAAGCGCCTTGCACAAAGAGAAGTCACACCTGGCTCTTATGGAGGAGTAGAAACTGGGATCTATGATTGAAAATCATGTTTATGTCCACCTTTACTGTAAAGCATCTGATTATTCAGAGTGACAGGCTGAGAGCAGTGCCTTTCCTTCATAGCTCTGTTTGAATCTGACAGCTCCCACCAGCTGCCTTGCTGATGGCTTTTTCTGATTTTTGTGCTAGGTTTGCTCACAGCTGCAAAAAAAAGAGCTGGCTATGGGGTCTGTGCAGCACAGCTTTGCTGAGGCAAAGCTTCCTAACCCTCTGACATGTCATTCTCATTTGGCTCATCTCTTGCAGTGAGAAACACAGTCCACGTTTGGGGCCGAGACTCTACACAAGTCCCAGGAAGAAGCCTACGCACTTGGAATTCAAGCGGCTGGATGAAGAAAATTGCACCATTTCCCATCACTCAGGAGCACCCAGCTGTAATCAGCACCCCCACTGCGCCTCCTGCCCACCTCTAGGTGAGTCAAATCCCAGAATACTCATTGCCTAGCAGAGGGAAGCAATGATTTTCCTTCACAGACCACCAGCTGGGACTGGGGTCCAAAACATTTTGGGAACCTCCTCCAGATGGACAATAGTCTGGGACTGGAGTGTTCCCAAAGATTTGAGGAACCCCTCTGAGCCCTCAAGCAAGGTGCATTGCTGGCTACCCATTTCTAAGACAAGTACTAAGCCACTAATCCCCAAGACAGTTCTCTATGGGACCAAAGAACTTTTGCCAAATCTGATGTTCTGCCGTGCCTTTACTCACAGTAAGGATTAACGTGTTAGCTCCATGGCTCTGTAGCTCCAGCCAGCTGCTTCTACTGTGGGATCTTATGAGGAAGGACATAGGCCTCTGTTGATACAGCTCCAAGATAAACTGTTAATCAGGCTCGCTTCTTTGGCTGGGTAGGGCATGCCTAAGATCTTTCCCTTCCTTCCCCATTCCCCAGGGTACTGGCAAAATTTTGCAGAGGAGCCTGCGTGGCACAGTGTGAACTCAGAGCTGCTGCAGAGCAGAGCTTCATAATGCAGCTCGCCCAGCTCTTCCAAATATCACAGTTGTCTTCACATTTTGAAAAGCAATTAGAATCAACAGCACATAACATATCACAGCTGTAGTAAACATTTCCCTTGGCCGTGGCAAACAGCCCTTGGGAACTCTAAACTGCAAACAACAGCCCCTCCTCCTGTTTGCAGCTGGGATGCACATTTAGGTTCAAAGCAGCAAAAGTGATTTTTCTCCTCATTTTTTGTCTGTCCTTTGTAAGTCACCTGCAGAGCCCCAACCTCCAGAGTGTGGAATACAGAAAAGCTCAGTCCCCTGAGAAAAACAGAGCTTTTTATTCTGGAGTTTATGAAAAGCATAAACTCTAGTAGAAACGAGTATTAATCACGGACTGCTGAGAGGGATGCACACCCTGCATAGTATTCATTTCTCACAGGCTACAGGTTTGTCTGGTTAATCCCACACACCGATGTTCATTAGCTAAACGAATACACCCACAGCAAGAACAGAATGAAGTTGTGGGGTTGTTAGCTGGCATAACTTCAGTGGCTGTTAACAAGTCTTCATTCTTTATATATCAGTTGTCAGGCATCGCCCTGTACAGGATTTATAGGAGAGATAAGTGCTAGCACCGTCTCCCAAATATAGGGAGGGAAAAGCAAGAAGTGAAGGGCTCATCTGAGGCTGCTGCGAAGCCAGCAACTGAAAATCTGACAGCTCCAGGCCCATATTTACAAATGTAAATTGACTGGTGGTGTTTTCTTACTGGTTTCAACTCTGCAAGGAGCCTTGGTTCACAAACAGATCCTTGGTTTCAAAAGAACTTTTCAAGAATGATGAGTTCTCATGGCCTGTGTTACGTTTAAACTGGATGTTGCCACAAAAATGTGCTGTGTCTCCTGCTCTACTGTCCCTTTGCTCTTTGATCCATTCCTCCATCACCTTAAGTGTGCAGTTAAGTGTCTTTCAGGAGATTCCCCCTTTTGATTGGATTTGTTGATTGCTTGCTGGGGTGTTGCAGGGTTTTGGTGGGGAAGAATGGTGATGTGTTGGAGGAAGGCAAACACCACACCCAGACATTCCCTCCTATGCCTCAGAGCCATACTGAGCCTTTCAGTGTGGGTTGGCACTGAAGTCTCCTCATCTGCACTGCAGTCTGTGCTTGGGGCAGAGTTTGGGGTTTAGAGTTTTTACAGGACTCTTGAGCTGCTGTTAGGTCAGCAGGAAATCCAAACCAGTGTGAGTTGTACAGCCTGCACTACTCCTCAGTCTTATTTTGAATGCTTCTGTCAGTGTACATTTTAGAACAAGTTTGATCACATTCTGTCCTTAAAATCTTACAATTAGAATCATAGAATTATAGATTTGGTTTGGTTGGAAAAGATCTTTAAGATCAAGTCCAACCATTGACCTCACCCTGCCAAGCCCAGCACTAACCCCTGGCACTCAGCTCCTCAGCTACGCGGCTTTGCAGTGGCTCCAGGGCTAAGGACTCCCCCACCTCCTGGGCAGCCTGGCACAGGGGCTGACAACCCTCTCAGGGAAAAAGTTCTGCCTCAGATCCAATCTCAACCTCCCCTGGGGCAACTCGAGCTCATTGCTTCTTGTCCCATCATTCTCATTACTGGCGAGCAGAGACTGACCCCCAGCTCCCTGCAGCCTCGTGTCAGAGAGTGCTGCTGTCTCCCCTCAGCCTCCTCTTCTCCAGGCTCAACACCCCCATTCCCTCAGCCCCTCCCCAGCACCTTGTGCTCCAGCCCCTTCCCCAGCGCTGTGCCCGGCTCTGGCCGCGCTGCAGCCCGTGTGTTCATTGCAGTGATGAGCCCAACACTGAGCACAGCGCCTCGCCAGCGCTGAGTACAGGGGCATAAACTGTTAAGTGAGACTTCATGGCCCGAGAAGGACACAACGCACAGCTCCAAAACGCGCCGCCCGCTGCCGCGTCGGGCTCTGGAAGCCGTGCCCATGACCGGGCTCCGCTCGGGGCCGCAGCCGCCGCCGGGGCAGGGGCGGGACGGGACGGGGTGGCGGCGCCCCCTGGCGGCAGCGGCGCGGCTCCAGCGCTCCCCCGGCCCCGCCGCGCTCCCGGGTGCCGGCTGGGTTCCGCGCTCCCATCACAGCGTTTGCGCCACGCGTGCAGCTGTATGGAGGGTCCTTGCTGTTGGGCTTGTCAGATTGCTCTAGGCTTTATCACACCGGGTTTACGGATGTCCGGCATCCCTCTGGATCACCCGCTTTTACTGTGCCAGCAGCGCTGCTGTGCTATCAGTGAACAGTGCTGAGGCCTGTTTGCAGCAGTGTCCTGTGAGACCAGAATTTAACATCTTCAGCCTGTTAGGAAATGCCAAAGGGATTTATATCCCTGCAGCTGTGCATGTGTTCTGCAGAGCCGAAGGTTGGCAAAGGCTTTAGATAAAGCTCTTTCAAGTTTCAGAGGAAAACAATGTCTCAATAAACATAAACTCGTGCAGAAAATTGCTCTGAAGGTGGCAGCCACTAGGATGGGTTCTCTTGGTTCTCTCTTCATTTTGGTTGACAAAACCTCTATGATCAAATCCAACCACTCACCTCACACTGCCAAACTCACCACTAACCCACAGCCCTCAGCACCTCAGCAACATGGCTTGGCAATAGCTCCAGGGACAGGGACTCCCTCACCTCTCTGGGCAGCCTGTGCTGTGTCTAGCAACCTTCACAAGGAAAAAGTTCTTCCTACTACAAGGGCTCATCCCTCTACTGAGGGTTATGATCAATTTGTGCGGTCCCAGCTGATAGCTGGAGGGAGCACTCAGAGCTCTGCTCAGGATCAGGAGATTTTACCCAGCTCTTTCAGGAAGTACCATTTCAATTCTGCCCAGCCCATGCCACCTTCGTGCCTCAAGGCTCGGGCTATGGGGTAGGAGGGTGGTGAGCACTGCTTATGAGCTGATGGAGGTCAGGACAGACCACTCAGAGAAAAGTGTGTTTCTGTAGGTAAGACTGTCCCCAATGGGCTTTTGGGGAGCCCAGGGTGGCAGCAGGGATGTGAGTTACCCTGACGACCATGGCATCCTGTTGTTACCTATTTGCCTGGTACTCACCTAGCAAGCCGAAAGCTACCTGTCTTGGTGAATTCCAGAGGAACATGCTAGGACTAGCTTATTAATGGAAAGTATATGCTGATAGCATTTATCACAGTTGCTTTCTCTCCTTTCTTCCTCTGAACCCCGCGTTATTTTATATGCAAGTTTCACGTCATTTTCATTTGTTTCTAATCTGAAGTGTCCCAGTTTACTTAATCTTCTCTGTTAGAGCAGCGTTCCATATATTTGACTGTCCTTGTTGCCCTTCTTTCTTGTGAATAGTAAAGATCAGCTCAGACTCCATCACTTCATACGTGAAGCTGTTTTTTTCCCCCCACGAGCATCACTTGACATTTGTCTGTGATAAATGTCAGTGCAGGCAAATGAGAAGCGGCGGGGAGAAAGCAAGTGGGAAAATGCGGGCTGCTGCCTTTTGGGGGCAGTGCGCACCCGTGTAATTACAGGCACCTCCATCAGCTTGCTTTCTCAAGCTCAAACTCCGTGCTGCTTGTTCCACGAATACCTCTTGCGCTGGAACTACCTCCCCATCTGATCTAGGCTGGCTCTTTACACCTCCCGTACTCATTAACAGGGAGGCCACTAACTGAGTAATCGAGTGCTTCCCCAGCACCACCACCTTCAGTTCCCAGAGCTTTGTCTTTTTGCTTTTGATATCTTTGTAAATAAGTCCCTCATCTCCAAAGAGCCCCGTGTGCCTCCGAGAAGGCACGCTAACCAGTGCACTGAGGAAATGATTTATGGTGTAAAGGCAGGATCACCTGCCTCACAGCCCTATTGTAAGTTGAGGCTTGAACAAGGAAACGCTGGCAAATGAGCACAAGGAGGGGTTTGCAGGTGCAGAAGTTGTAACGTCAAGAGCAGGACACTCAGCCACAGCTGAGGCTGATTGAAAGGAGTAAGGTTATACAATGTGGGTAATTCATAACTCCTTAATCTGGAAGTGTTTTCTTAGCTAGTTAAACCATGGAATTAAATAGTCTAAAGTGACTATTGTGGATGAGGTTTTAATCTTAGAGATCTTGGCAGCTGGGGGTTTCACACCTGGGAGAGGTTTCTGTGCTGAGTTCTGCAGCCATAGGCAGGGCTGCAGGCGAGTTGCCTGTGCAGCGAGCGTCCAGCACCGGCAGCTGTGCAGGGCAGGGCGGCCGCTGCCAGCCCCTGTCTCTCAGTGATGCTTTCTCGAGGACATCTGAGCATCTCAAATATCTGACCCATGATCGAAACTCTTCCAGTGCAGCGTGCAGCTCAGCCAAGGCTCTCTTCCTTTCCACTAATGTGTTTTGACTGTTAGGGAAGAAATGTGAAGCCATTTGGTTCAGACCGTCTCTCATGGTCTGTATTCTGTGATCTGATGATGTTCCCTTTTCACTGCCGTCTGTGGGACTTGAGGTCTTGCCATAAACACTGAATTGCACTGGCAATTGATTGTTATTTCTCCCACAGTGATTCCTTTTTTCTTTCTTTCTGGGTTTGAGGTTTTTCTTGAGTCAGTAGTAGCAGGACTGTTTCTCTAGTCACTGAAACTTTTTCTCTTCCTCGCCTTCCACTCAGATGTCCCACATCTGTTTCAGCTCTGTGTAGCTTGCATATTTTTCCCTGCTGCTTCTTAAATCTCTACTGCTACAGAGCTTCCCATACACTTTACAGGCTGGCCTTCAGGGACTGTGTCCTCACCAGTGCTTCTCTGTCCTCTCGCCGGATGGATTCTCATGGAGATGGGTTCTCACCGGCATCATTCCCAAAGGGTGTGTGTGCTGAAAACCAAAGGCAGGTCCTGAATGTCACTTGTCCTCTGCTCCTCTTCCTGACCAGCAGCAGCTCTCACAGATGGGGTTGCACACAAGCCCAGCACATGCAGGACGTTGTTGACTGTGCTGGCATTTGGAGGAGTTAATGCTGGGAGCTGGGATTCCGAACATCGCTTTTGCTGGGCCTTGCATTGGTACCAGCCTAAGTACTGTGCTGGGTGACTAGGGCATGACACTGAAATGGTGAGCGTGGTAGACTTTGGGCAGCCAGAAACCATTGATAACAAGTATCCTTTTCACTTCATACACTTGGTATTGTACTGGCTCTGCACCTTGTACCTAACAATGCTTTAGCTCGAGAAAGGCATAACAACCAGAGGAGGCTAGATCCCAGTCTCTGGCAGTCAGAGAAATTCCTCTGAGGTCTGGCCTGCTGGCAGGTGAGCAAACAAGCACATACAAATTCAATACACAAAGTGTGCACGGTGTCTGTGGGAAGCTGGGTGGTAATCACAGCTCGGGATGTTTCATATACAGAAAACAACAACTGTTACTCATAGTAAAGCAAGTCTGTTGTCAGTGGTATCAGACAGTCACATGTGCCCCAAAAGCCAGTGATCTAGGCAGCCACCTTTATGGCTTGGAAACTGTGCTTTAGAAAATGCTAAAGGAACTGTTGCAGTTACTAAGAAGTGTGTACAATCCCAAGGGAACAAGAGGATTATGTTCTCTAGACGAAAGGAGGAAGATAAAGATGGAAATGAATAGGTGCTTTCTAGATTTAGAGAGCATCTAAGTTGTTGACAAAGAAATATGGGCATGATATGAAGCTATCCTCAAAGCAGGAGAAGTGGAATCATATGGGAGCTCCAAAAGTTTTGTGTGTACCTGTAAAACTTCCGAGTTTCATTCTGAAATGGTATTTCTAGTGCCATGTAACTTTTTAACTCCTCTTTTCCCTCTTGTCAAAAGGAAATGTGAGCTAGGAATTGTCAAGTCGTCAGCTGGCATCATTCATTTGTCAAATGAATCCCCCCAGCTCCTGGCTTAACACCATCTCAGACCTGGGCTTGGCGGGTATCCAGTGGAGTCAGGAACAGTCCAGAGTGTGCTTTCACCTCCCTGGGTGCCTGCCTAGAAGCAGAGCCAGATGCCAAAGCCGAGCCAGGTGTTAGTTGTATGGATTTTCTTTCCAGCCAGCAGGTGGGATTTCCACAGGGAGCTTGCTCTTCCCTTTAGCCTGGTGCTACAGCTGCATGCAGTCACCCAGTGCTCATCCTCTTCCCAGCTCACTCAGAGACAAAAGCTAAATGGAGTTTGGCCCATAATTGTATGGACAGCAGTTATTTTCTCATGTAAACATGAAAGGCTTTGTCACTCTTTCTCTGACACACCCACTAGCTTATCCTCCTTTCCTGTAGGGAGCTCACTTTCAGTCAATTCCTCCCTTTTGGCTCTGAATCTTTGACTTTTATCCATTCTGACTTTTCAGTTTTGACTTGGAATATATTCATGAAAGCACCTTTCATCTTCCCATGTGCACTTTATGGTATCTCTCTGCTTTTGTTCCCACGTAGGGGCTGTAGGACACAGACTCATAGGCTATGCACCATCCAGTTGCATGTACACATGCACAGCTCAGCATGAGTCACCTTATCCACATGTTGGTGACGAGAAGCACAGTTCTGCCTCGGGCATGTGCACACACTTCTGTGGTTTACAAGTATTCAAGAACCAAATAGCCAGGAGTTGGCATCTTATTCTACTGCTCTGGTGCATTTTTCACTAGAACTTTTGGAATCTAACATAAGGTCATTAAACATGGCAATAACACCCTCCTCTCCAGCACAGAAACTCCTTTAGATACTGTAAGGACTTCTGAACATGCAAATATTTGTCTTTCTGCACAGTCAGGTGTATTTGCCTCCTGCCCTTCAAAGGCAAGAAGTCTGTGTCACTGCAGACTCACGGTGGTGGATTCTTAATGGGGATCCCAACCCAAACTGACAGATCTTGGGTGTAATGTTTTTAACCTGTTCTTTTGCATTTGACTTTTACTAACAAGATAAAAGGAGCAAAGGAGCCACAGAAAGCAGTAACATTCTCAACTACTCCTCAGAAAAGTGTTGCAGGAACACAACAAAGGTTAAATGAGCTTTAGATTGTGAATGGCACTCCGTGCTGGGAGCACAGCTTTGGGGAGACGTCTAGTGTGAGCTGTATGTTTAATTCAGAGTGGCACCCCTGCATTACCTTCACCCCAAATCAAGATCAATAGTAAAGCATGTGTATCTGTTCATGCTGGAGGGTTGACCTGAATTGTGCCTTTCCTTGGCAGCTGCACTCCCATGAGGAGTGTCACGAGTGCCACCGTCCTGCTCTCCGCCTCATTTCCTTCATTGTAAAACATGATTTACTTCGCTTATTCCCACGGGTTCCGTGGCTGATAATGGGGAGTGTAAATCACCGTTTTACTATTGCTCTGGCTGGGAAATCAGGCCTGTCCTCCTCTCTGTGAGTTCTCTGTTCATCACACACAGGCAGGACTGAACCCTGGAGAAACTGGAGAGTCACAGCCGCTGGGTGGAGGCTTCGCTGTGATTCCCAAATACCCTCTCCCTGCACTTGTTGGCTCAGGCTGTGTTTGTAAACACTCACAGGCCCTCTCCTTTGGATTGTTCCTTGGAGCCAGATTTTCTTTTGATGTTAAACAGGATGTGTGTGTTAATTAATTTATTTCACTCAGGGTAGGAAATTGCTGCCAATGTTCTTTGAAGAGTCCTGTGAGCCATCTCTCCCCTCACATAAACATTCAGGCAATTTTGGTTAAAGTGTTTATTTTTTTTAACTATGCATAAATGTTAATCTGGCTGTTTTACAGCAGAGAAGTTTTACAGGCTCCTTTAAAAATGTCAAGGTCATATTTAAACAGTTACTGTTTAAACTGAGGAGATGAAGCACTGGACCAAGAGGATTCAGAGATGAAAAAAAACCCCACAAGCAGTATTTTCTGCTAACAGGTGTTATTTGAGAGTTTGGCAATGGTGAAAGTGATGGTGAAATACTTTGGAGACTGATCACTTCTGCATCTACTCTTCTGTACTTGTACTGTGGACATTGTTAGTGAAAATACACCCTTCCTGCCTTAGTCCTAAATTGAAAGGATGTCTGCCTGGCGATGACAGGAAAGCACAGGCTCTGTAAACGTTGGCTTCCTGAGACTGCCAGGAGGGGCCAGGTCATGCCAGTTCCAGCAGGGAGGTTTATGATGTGCAAGTGTACTGCTTCATGGTTTAGAATGGTCCAGGAGGCTGTGGGGATTAAATGATGCTTGCAAGGTCTCCTACATTTGGAGAAGAAGGATTAAGAGTCTGAGTGCTGGCTGGTCCCGTCGTTGTGCACGTTACAGCACTGCACCGTCACTTGGGTAAGGGGCACAGGCTGCTTCTTTTCAAAACCCCACACTTTCAAACTGCAAGTTTGACAAAAAAACAATAATCCACCTTTATGAAATGCTATTAAGTTGTATTTAAGTTGGAAGAAGCAATCCCCTGTGTTTTTTGCAATGACATTGCTAGCATTACATAACTCTGGGTTTGGGTCGGTGTTTAATTGGCAGAGTGTTCTGGTTTGAGAGCTGATGCAGTTTGAACTGATCAGTCTATCACATGCTACCAGATGTGCACAGTATTGTACCAAACAAGACTAGACAGATGCCTTTTTCTGAAGGGTACTGTTCTCTGCAGCTTGTGACTGATTTCTCAAGATGCTGTACGACGGCAGATTCCCCAAGGGAATGAGTTGGTCTCTTTGTAATCTCAAGTGTCTGGTTGCGCTTCAGTGTAGGTTCAGTGTCTAGAGCTCTTATTCTAGGACAACAACCCACAGCCATTTAAATCAAGACCTAACTGAGAACTTAATGGAAAAACTTTAGTATCTCCCCAAGGAGTGTGTAATACATTCAGCTGAGATGACAAGAGGGAGGAATTGCAAGATGGATAACGTGAGATACACGAAATTTAACTCTGAGTTGAATTCAGAGCTAGTGGTGGCCAAATGTTGGTGACCTTGGTGCTGAGAGTTAAATTGGAGGTTTTCCCAGTGATCTGTGCTCCATCTTAAAAAGCCAACAAACAAAATTTGTTGTAGCTGGCACTGAAAGGAAGTCTTTTTATTAGCACTAGCAATAGATGGCAGTGAGGGACGCACAGAAAGCAAACTGCTCATTTCTCCCTCCTTTTGCATATGGGTGACCCCCAGCAAGGAGCGAGTTGCTCGTTCGTATTCTTCTCAACACTGTGAAAGACAGCATTCGGCTCATGAGGACTGCCCACCCATCACCCCTTTCATCCAGGATCAGCCCTCCCCTTCCCAGGGAGCTGCTTTGAGAAAAGAGGGAGAAGTCACCCCGGGCTGTGGCATTAGTTTTGAGTATTCAGTGAGTGATCGATACCACGCAGTGTGGCACATCTGTAACGCCAGGCGATAGTTTAAGTTGGTGGAGATGTCTGGGATATGGGGAGAAATCTGCGTTCATCCTTTACGTAACAGTCATTGAGTCATGCAGTCTTGTTTAAACAAACAGTGTGAATCCTAAAATAGCCCCTGGACATTCCAGTGCCATGGCCATATTCGAGTGAATGTTCAAGATGTTTCCCCACTATCGTATAGCCACATGGTAACTCTGCTAGGGACAGTATTAAGCTACACTCAGCCCTGGACGCACAGATCCGTTCACTTGCTCGGCTGAAGCAGGAAAATCTGATTCTCTGTCATCCACCCACCGAGGGAGGCAAGAGACATGAACATTTTGAGGCTAAGCTCATCTGATTTTAACATAACAGTTCCTGTTACTGCATAATTCTTAGAGGAATTCATGGCACACGAGCTCGTTGCCATACAAACGGTGAGGAAGCCTGCTCTTGACCTGACTCAGAATTGACATTGGCTGGTTTCAAGAAGATAGGAATGGAAACTCGAAATTCTTTGAATGCAGTATTATTAATACTGCTATAGATACAGAACTAGAGGAAATTGTTCTTCCTGCTCAGAACAGTTGCCTGATTTCCATAATCCTCACAGATGTTTTCTATAGGGTCTCATTGACACGTTTCAAAGGACAGTTGTAGATAATGATAAAAGCAGAACTATTTTGTGGAGCTGATCAGTTAAGAGCAGCTGGTAGATATTGCAGCTCAGCATTCTGAAATAGTTCTGTGGTGTATCTCTGGCAAAAAAAAAAGCTTCAAAGAGGAGGCTGGAAAGGCTGCTCTTCTGGAGCTCACTTGGTTTCTGCCCTAGAGGGACTTGGATTTCCAGGAGATATGAAAGATAAAATCAAGCTGCTGCAGCCCCTTTTGTGTGGGTCTGCAGCTGAAGTACTCAGCTCTTCCAGACTGTCCATGTGTTGTCTTCCACCATGCTTTGCCTATATCATGTGCAGGAATCCAGAACAGGCTGTGAAATTGGTCAATAAACCTGGTATTGATCCCTCAGTAAAGGTAGGACAAAGCTTCAGAGAAGAGACTGTGTGGAGCGAGTTTATGGCAGCTAAATGAGCTGAATGTGTGCCAAACACTTCCCTTCCCTAGTTGGGGACCTAACCTGTGCTTCTGAAATCCAAAGTCACAAGCACTTCAAGCTGAGAGGAAAATACCTCACGGCTAGGTGGCTCCTAAGAAGTCTCAGTGAAAGCCACTACTGGGGGAGCTGGGGAACCAGGCAAGCTGCCAGCAGGTGCACAAGGCCTGCCCAGGGGCTACTGGGCACCAAGACCCTGCCAGACCGCAGCTTGCACCCTCCTTTGTCTGGGCAGTGACCCACAGAACTGAAGAGTAGAGACGTATAGAACAGGGCTGGCCACTTGGACATCCCTACTGACCCTGTCTCATAACAGGGGAGAGCACTCAGTGACATTTAAATAGAACAAATTTGCAGTGATATCAGGTTATATGTTTTATGAGCCATATAATTAACATGCGACACTCAGTGCCATGGGATATTATTGACTTAAATAGCTTAGTAAGTATCAAAAAGGATTAGGCATTGACATGAAACAGAATAGCATATGCACTGACACAAGCTGGGATCAAAGTTACAAGGGCTACCAATCCTTGTGCTTCGGGGCATATTTTGATCATCAGCTTGGGGTCAGGAGGAAAGCCACTCTCTAATGGAGCAGCACACAGCGTGCATGTGGGGTGTAGTTACACAGATCTCTCCATTGGCCCGTTTTGATTCCTTTCCCTTCTCTTTCTCTGTCTTCCTTTCATGCCCTCCTGTTCCCCCTCCCTCACATTTATCGTCTGAAATAGGTCACTCCTGAAGACAAGACACTAAACTAGATGGATGGCTGAATAGTCCATACTAATAGGGTAATTCAGTGTTTGCTTCTCTCCAGAACTCCAATGTTTATGTCAAATACAAATGTTACGTTCACTAGCTAAAAAGTTCCTCTCTTTCCAACCTTCCTTCCATGCACCCTGCTTTTTATTTCCATCAGCTACACCTGCAAATCCACTCATCTGAATCCTGACTTTACAGAGGTAACAAATGAACAGCAGCTGGGGAGAAGGAAGAGAACAACCAGGCACATTGAAGGAACCCATTTATTCTGGTAGATACTCGACAGTTGCTTAAGGAAATGTTTTTTGAGAGGCCTTGTACAGCCAACAGGAATAATCACCTGTGAAAAGAAGGCCTTTGTTTGTCTGTGCCCATGATAGTGAACCTGTGGGCAGTCAGGATAAAATGATGCTTGATTTAGCTACCTCTTTGCATATTTCTTTGTAAAGTCTGAAGCAAGATGATTGTTAAGAATTTTAACACTTTTCCTCACTTTCACCTGCCAAAAAATTCCTTGCTTTAAGATGATGCAGTATTTCACCCAGTTCTAGGGGTTTGGGTGTTTTGGTTTGTCTTTTCAACTGCTACTATACTGAAGTAGTGCCAGAAAGTCCAACATAAGAGCAGGCAGGTTAAATGCTGCGTCCTGTAAATGCCTTGTAAGTGATAAGACCTACCTGCAGTCACTCACTCTTCAATGGACAGACCGGACAACAGAGACATAGAGAAGAAAATTGCTTGATTCTGTGTGGGACCCCAAATTAATGGCAGAAAAAATATGCCTAGTTATTTCATTCATTGCTTATTTCTGGTTTGGTCTTTACCTTCACCCTCCCAGACTGATTTCTATCTCTACCCACTCTTACCCTTTCCAGGGGTTAGAGTTATTTATTCTATCTCTACCCACTCTTACCCTTTCCTTTCTTTTTGCTCACACCCTCCCTTCATATCTTGCACCAGCTAGTGCTGCACCACTCAGCACACTGATCCATGCTGCCCTTTGGCTTATGCAGCCTTGCTGGAAAGATGCAGCTGCTCCAGCATCCTTCCCATTTTCCCCAGTGGGTTGAATTGCAGGTAGATTCTGTGAAGTCATTCTGTAGCCCTTTACTCTGCTTCCCGACAGACCAAGGCTTTTGGGTTATTGCCTCCCCCAGACGGTCTTCAACACGCCGTAGCTGGGCTCCAAAGTCCATTAACAGCAGATGAAATGTCCATTTGCACCCACGGGCCTTGCATGAAACCCTTTGCATTTTACTTACTTTCTTTAGTGCTTCTTACTCAGCTCCACTTATTAAAATCAGATTAATCCCTGACAGTTCAGTACTGTATAAGCCAACCTGTGCTACTTCAAAAGACAGAGACCAAAAGTGCTGCTCTGTTAATACTAGAGGCAAGGCATCACTTCCAGACATCAATCCTTCACGACTGAGATCAGAATCTCACTGTTCATTAGCTGAACCTCCCATTACTAGTGCACAGCCTCTCTCAAAACCATCTCTTACTGTTTGGATATTTTCTGGTCCCCACAACATTGTTCTGTCCAGGCATCATTCACCTCAGTTTGCAGTTTTACTCTCAGCACAAGTTGACTGCGTCAGCCAGAGCATCAATATTTCTTTCTGTTGACACAATACTCTCTTATCCATATTGCCACCCCTCCTCCTGCTTCATTTTGTCTATGTTCCTTTTGAAAACCCTACTCCCATAATTTAGTCTCCCACTCAGTACTTGGTTTAATCAAGTCTGTCACTCAATTTCTCTCCTACTTCTCGCTTCACACACGTTTCTCAGCTGGCAATCTGTTTCTGTAGCACTTGCTATGCGTAACACACAGTTCGCTTTGCTTTCCACACTTGCTTCTCTCTTCCCTTTCTGATCTCCAGACCTCACTTTTCCTTGTAACACTTGAAGATGGAAAACTTCCTCTTCTGACTCTCTCTTTTCATGTTCCTCATGTATTTTTATGAGACTGCTGCAATCAGGGCTTCTTAAATATCACGGGGTGCTTTGTGTAGGGTGCAGAACAGTCCTCGAGTCCAGTTCAAGCAGTTGGCGAGTGCAGAATCTCACTCAGTTTAATACATCACTTTAGGTAAACCTCTCCTGCTTCTGTTATTTCCTTGTTGTGCCTTGTACCCACATCATCATCTTGTGGCTTGTGTCCGTCTTCATCATCCTGCCTCAGTTCGTAGGAACACACGGGAAAGGCACAGAAGTTGGATTCTCTTCCTCTGGTTGCTCATTCAGCACAGTGTGCTAAAATCTGGTCTTGATGTAATTTTGGGTGGTGGAAGAGCACTGCAGGTTGCCATCAGCAGCATTGCCCACCACCCCACCCAGAGCCTCCCACTTGAGTTCCTTGTCATCAGCCGATTGCCCTGGTAAGGACCAGGGGCTGTCAGACTGCTGTCCTCACCTGCAGCTCTTCAACTGTTGGAGAAAGTGATGGAGCCCCCAGCGAGGGTGATGGAACAGTTTTAGCTCAGCAGGAGGCAGATTCACCACTTGGCACCTGTTAGATCATTTGGTGGCTCGGAATGATTCTGCTGGGTCAGCAGGTTTCCAGGTTTAAACACCCGCATGGAACAGAGTAGGATGCAGACACTGTTGTTTCATAATCGTCTTCTAGAAGTATTGCTTTGTTGTAATGCCACTGTTAAGTTGTCCTACTTTTGCTATGTACTTTCTGCATAGGCTGGGTGAATTTCTGCCCACTGCATCGCTTAGCTATGGGCTTGCAGCAACGGTCTGGCTGCACTTAACCTGGAGCTGGGGAGCGGCACGGAGGGAAGTGCTGCTGGCACTGCTTTCCGTGGGATTGAATAACATGCCGAGTTTGTAGTCCGGTCACAGAGCAGTAATGCATGGTACTTACACAGTACTCTTCATTATCACATCAGTTCAGTGCTGCTCCTGGCTTACAGTACGCTCACCTGCCTCTCTGCGTTCCTAACGCAGCCCGTGCTCCCCGTGGCGCGGGAGAGGCCGGAGCAGCCCTTCTCTCTCTGGCTGGATCAGTGACTGCCCTATATAAATCTGCATATGAAGCACATTTGGCAATTGTTCAGGCAGAGGCAGACTCACTTCAGTAAGAGGTGAAAATAAACTCGCTTATAAAGGCACTGCAGACTGCACTCTTGCATGGTATGCTATTAGAGACAGAACAGAGGCCACTTTGTTTTCTTTTGCCGTTGGGAGACTGATGGTTTCTGTTTGCCTTCTGCATTTAAGTCCCGTCACCATAAACCGTACGTGTGTGCAAACGCCGGCTCTCGTTCTTTAGCGTGTTCTAGACATTTTGCGTGTTACCGCTCTACCTCCGCACCAGATGGTTCATTTCCTCGGGGACTCCCACACGCACCCCCCAAGGTCGGGCAGCCTGACCGCGCTGCCCGCTCGGGAGCGCGCCGGGCCCAACCGGGCAGCTCGGGAGGAGCACGGTGGGAGCTTCGCTTCGCCCTCGGCCGGGGACAACGCGGCGCGCCGGAGCCCCCGCGCTGGGCGGCGGCCTCAGACTGCGGGCAGGGCGGGCGGCAGCGGCCGGGAGCTGCCTCTTCTTCCTCCTCGCGCCGCCGCCGCCGCAGCACGCACAGAGCGGCGGGAGAGAGCCGCGCGGCCGCTGCCCGCGGGCCGGGGCACGCAGGGGCCGCCCGGCGCCGCCAGCCCGGCGCTCACCCCGCCGACGTGCGCCCGGCTCAGGGCGTGTAACGGCCTCCCGCTCCCTCCTCCCCTCCCGCTGCACGCAGGAAGTTTATGCCGCTGCGGCCGCGGCCCGGCGCCCCCGCGGGGGCAAGGCAGAGAACGAGCCCGCGGTGCGCCCGGCCGGGGGCCGCCGCCGGCGCGGAGGAGGGGAGCGGGGGCGCCGCAGTCCGCCCGGCCTCCCTCGGCGCGGGGCGGCGGCGCCGACTGCAGTGGCCGCTGCCGCGGCTCCGGGCGGGCGGGGGCAGGCGCCGCCCCCGCTGCGGACGCCCCGGGAGCGCCCCCGGCGGCCACACCCCGCGGCGGGCCGGGGCCGCGGCCGGGGCCGGCGGAGGGGCGGAGGGAGGGAGGGGGGGGGGGGCCGGCGCGGGGTGTCTCCGAGCCAGTTCTCGCGGTGCTGGCCAGGCTCAGCCTCCTTCCCCTCCCCGGCGAGCGGTGACTGTGCACGGCGGAGCGGGGAGCGCCGAGCCGGGCGCGGGGGGAGCCCGCGCCGCCCCGCCGAGCCCGGAGGGAGGCCGCCGCGCCGCGCAGCGCGCCCGCCCGGCACGGCCCGTCCCGGCCGCCCTGCCCCATGCCCCAGCGGCGCTGAGCCTCCTGCAGCCCGAACATGGCCACCACGGCAACGTGCACCCGCTTCACCGACGAGTACCAGCTCTACGAGGAGCTTGGCAAGTACGGAGCCCGCTGCGCGCCCCGCGCCGCGCCCCGCCGCCCGGCCCCGGCCCCGCGACCCGCCGCGGGCGCTGCCGCCAGGCTTCTGCCGGCGACCCTGCTCTCCCCGTAGCCTGAGGAGGATTAGCTGCCGCGCCGTAATCCTGCGCTGCAACCCCCGGGTCCGCCCCGGCGGCATCGCCGCTGGAGGAGAAGGTGTTTCTGCAGCCGCGGGGTCGTCCCCGCCGCCGGATGGGGTGTCCCTGCAGCCTGCCTCGGGCTGCGCGCTCCTGTCGCACCCCGGGGTCGCCTCTTTTTCCCCCCTTTGCCTTCCTCGGGACCAGGCTGCCGCCTACTCCTTCCCCGCACCGTTTCCCTGATACACGTTGCCGTTCCCTTCAACTGTTTGTGCGCCGGGACACGGCGCTGTTACTGCCGCTCCGCGATGCTTCAGTCCCCACTTCCTTGTCCCTGTGAAAGGACCAGGTGCTGCTGCACCGCGCTTCTTCCTCCCTCCCTCTTTCCCTCGCTCTCTCCGCACTTGGCTCCGCATTGGCAGACGTACTGCTGCACCCTAGGACAGGGCTTTGCAGGGAGACCCTCCGGGTCGGGAAAGCAGCGTAGCAACGACTGGGGCAGGCTTATGGGAACAGTGCTTTCCTGGGTGCTGCTGCTCTCTCCCTCCCTCCCTCCCTTCCTGCAGCAACTGCTGGGCTCTGCTGCATCTCTTCTCTCCAGCTCGGTGTCCCTGTCCTTCCCCACACTGCTGCAGATGTGTGTCACCAGGCCCTGGCCCCGGTGCTGGTGCTCACCTTGCTGCTTATTGGTTTGTATGTAGAGGTTGAGGAAGAGGAGAAAAAGGGAGGACTCTGCAGTACCAGGAGAATTCAAGCTATTTTAGGTTCTCTGTGGGGCTAACTGTCTTGTAGGGCCCTTGTGCAGCTTCCGTTCCTCTTACACTTTACGTACGTACGTTTGTCTGCAGACGCGGATTTGTGTTCCTCGTCTGAAGGACTAGGAATCTTCTGCCACATTTCTCTTATTTGTCCTTTCCACATCTTCCCTGTCAGGCTGCTTGTTACTCTTTTCCACCTTGTTTTGTTGTGTGTTTGGTGTTTTATTTTTAAAGAGAAGGGGCAGCTTTCAAGGGCTCATCTGTGTAATCCGGTAGATTTCAAGTCTTTATCTTTTCAGCCTGGTTTCTGTTGTGTTATCTCCTTTTTTCCTCACAGAAATCCTTCTTCCCTCTCTCTCAGACCTCTTCTCACAGTGCCTCTTTGGAGCAGTTGTAATAATATCGGTAGTTGCAGCTTGAGAGAATGTTATAAAGCCTCGTAGCTTGCTCCTCACCTCATTACTAGGGACGTGCTTACCCTCACTGCAGGTGGGTAGAGAGATTATAAAAACCGTGAACTTCTGCAAAGTGTTGCAGTGATTTATTTTGACCAAGCTGGCACTTGAACATGAGAGAAATGAGTCCTGGTTGGCTGATGTAACTGCTGGGGATACTGTCTTTGGGAGATGGACTTACAGGCTGATGTTTGCAGAGTCTTTTTGGGCTGTTTGTCTCCCATTCATCAATCTCTTCATGTCCTGTTTCTGCGCCCGTACAGTCTCTCTCTCCCTGCACAGTGTGCTGTTCTTACTGTGCTGTGTGTGAGGAAGCTCCAGCACTAGATACATTAGGGTGGGGTTTTTTTACCGATGAAACAACATGCACCCTTCATCAGATTCTCATGCCTCGTTTCTCTCCTCTACATGCCTTCTACCCTGTCCTTAATCAGGTTCACTCAGGGGATAGAAATTGCTGCTGCTGTGTTCTCATTTTCAGTTTCATAGCTCCCACCCTCTCTGTTTTTCTTCTAGGGGAGCCTTCTCAGTGGTCCGCAGATGTGTTAAGAAAAGTTCATCACAGGAATATGCTGCAAAAATCATCAACACCAAAAAACTGTCAGCCAGAGGTTAGTGTCTCAATCCACTCTTCTTCCTTTTATTAATAGCAAATACTTCTCTGGAGTTGAAGCTGTAATAAGTTCAAGGGATCTGGAGTTGCTTGTCTTGGTCATTATTTCAGCATTACAAAATAATTGAGTTGTGTGGCAAAGAGGAGATTGAGAGGAGGTAGTGTAGAGTGACAGAAAAATTCCTGTGTCTGGAAATGGATACTCTGTGATGTTGTCTTGAGATCTTTCATCTGCAAGCTGAGCCAGAGGTGTGTTTGTAGAAGATTTATCTGTGTGTGTGTGTGTACCGATCACTCATAATAAAGAGAAGTGTTGTAGCCTGATTTTGCTGGATGTCTTTTCTACTTAGGACATCTATCTTACCAGAACAGACACAGCTATTTTGTTTTTGAAGGATAGGTTCTGTATGCATTGCTCCTTTGATGATATAGTTAAATGTGGTGTTTGGAAACGAACAAATTTGCCTTCAAGGGCACAAGTAGGTTGGATGGAGAAATCTCTTACAGAGGTTCGAGTTGCTTTGTGAATGGGATGGATGATGGGGGGAAAGAGAGAAATTGAACTGCAGTAAGAGGTGCTGAAAGCAGAGAGTGCAACAAGTTGAGATGCCAGGGACAACTGTTTCTGGAAAAGGTGAATGAGACAAGATCTGAGTCCTGAGAGGCCCTTGAGAACTGTCAAAATTAATGTATAGGCCCTTCAGTGTCTTGCTGGTTGAAGAGATGGCTTAGTAATGGGATTGACTAAGGACAAAATAAGCAGAAGGAGACAACTGGTTTTGATCCATGATTTAGAAGTGAAAAACGTTTTGCCTAATCTCTGGAAAAGAGCAAAACATAATTTGTATTCTCCTTTTTGCCCGAATGTGAAATGTGTGATAAGAGCAGGAGCGACTTGAAGAATGCTGAAACGTTTCCATTTGCATGGAGTGCTGTCACAAGCACAGTGCCCCGAGGTTCATTGCCTTTACATTTCTGTTCTCTGGTTTTGACTGGTGTAAGCCTGCAGGTGTGGTAATGTGTTGTTTCAGTGTGTACCTCGAGTGAGGTCGTGTTTGGGATCAACCAGTGGAGCCCTGAGGTGACTGAAGATCCTGTGAGAATTGATGCCCCCTCCATGGTCAGGTGACAGTGCCCACTGATGGAGGTGGGATATCCAATCCCTCGAGTTCAAAATTAGTTCAACTTAATATGGGAGAGGTTTGAAGGGTGGCTTGGCTTTGCTGACAGCCATCCATGCCGTGCTCACTGCGCAGAGTTCCCTGTCCCTTCTGTACTGAGGACTAAAGCTCAGGAGAGCCGTCCTCTCAGATGTAAGGGAGAAGGTGGCTTGGTAAACTCAGGGCAATTGGGAAACTGTTTCCTTACAAAGGAGGTGGTATTGAAGTTAACTCTGGAGAAAAGAAAACCAGGGAAAGCTGCAGGATGAATCTAGTTGAAACAGAATCCAGAAGTGTATTAGCAGAAGTCCAAAAGCAGCAGAAGAACTGATTGAGTCAACTTTTAAGTGTTTGGGCACCTCATGAGTTACAGAGGGAGCAGTACACATAGATTCTATTTGTTTTTCATATTAAGGTGATGACAGTTTTATGACCCAGAAGTAGAAAAAGTATGGGTAAATAAAGGCCATGTTTTGATCAACCACTTGCTTTCTGTCTCGTTTTCCTACCTTCCTGTAAATCAAATGCATTGGGGACACTGGCCTGGTCCTCAGCTACCTCACTCCAGGCAGCTGGCGATGATTTACTTACAGAGGCATTGCTTAGGCAGAGGGCAAGCGTGGGGAGAGGCAGGGAGGGAAATGGATGTTTCTGCCAGTGCAGAAGAATGAACGAAACCTGAGCAGTCCCTTGTTTCTGACAAGTCTTATCTGTGAGGACTGAAGAACCTGCAGTTACAGTGATGGTGACTTCAGCTGAATGTGTAGGTTCCTCAGTGATTCCAGCTGTGTTTGCTGATAGCTCGAGAAGGGACTGAATGTTTTGATAGGAACTTGGTGAATTCACCTTGGAATAGGTCTTTAAACCACTGAAGGAACAATGTGTGCTATTTAGACGCTGCAGCTGTAAATCAGTGATTAGGGAGATGCGATTCAGCAACCTGAAAATGGAAGTCTCGGGGAAAGGCATTTCAGAAAGCTGTCTCCCACCAGAGGAGAATGACAGCGTGCATTCTGCGGGAGCCTGGCTGTGTGTTGCCTGCTGTTTCCTTTCCCTGAGCTGTCACTGCTCCCCAGGGAGGGCCTGTCTGTGCCTGGGGCTCTCCTGCATACCCGCTGCTGCAGGGTTAACCCACCCTCCTCACCTGCCTCCTGCCTCGCTGCTTTTCCTCCAGGCTTGGTCACAATGTCAGAATATTCCCTCAGGAGGGGATACCCTACCCCTCTCCAACTCCAGCACAGCTGCACTGACTGCTTTGTGCACCTTTCCAGCAGAATTTGAGCCCGTGTAGATACCCGATGCAGGAGCTGCTGCTTCAAGCACCAGCATCTTGTGTCTAGCCCTTTGCTGCTTCACAGAAGCTTTGCCTGCTCTGGTGCTTCCCTTGATTATGTCCAGGCAACTGGTAACAAAGCCTTGCTCTCCTTCAATAGTACTTATTGTTACCTTTATCTTGGAGACTTTTGATGAAGAACTACTGGATAGCTGACTGGGAGGTGCTGAGTAGCTTGCTGCACATAGCTGAAAGGGAGGGAGGGGAACACTTCAGGGTGAATTGTGTGGATTTAAAGGATTCTGCATTACTTGATGTGTTTATCAAACTGTTTTCTTAAAGCAGGAAGGAGTTCAAATGGCATGGTGCTATTAGAGAGCTCCTCTGTGAAAGCAAGGAGGATGAATGCAGTGTTGGTCTCTGTGAAGGGCAGTCCTAACAACTTTGGTCTATTAAGCCTTGACCCTTTGTGAAATAGATGTTGAGAGGATAGTTTCTATTTCTCTATTGTCTGGGATTTTTGGATGCTTGTTCTCTCTCTTTAATGAATTGTGTCAGTAAGAGCTGGTCTAGATTAAAATTCATATTTCGGCTTTAATGAGGTATTTGCCATTATTCACGTTGTGGTGATGCTCAAGACTGCCCAGGGAGGAGTGTGCCAGGAACTTTGATGTGAAAGAAAGGCCAAATGCTTGTGGGAGGGGAGGGGAAGCAGACTGCACCTTAGCCAGCGTTTAGCTGACACATAAGAGCAGTGGATATTACACATTGGGGGAAGTACAATGCTTCAGTCATCTGGAATCCCTGTGGGACTGGACGCACAGGCTTCTACCAGGGCTACGGGTGGAGGGAGGTAACAACTGCCACTCTTTGGGAGCTGCTTGCGAGCCTCACCACAATACTTTTTGAACATGGAAATTCATAGCCAGTAGTGCTTCAGTTGCTGGGCAGCAGGGAAGTTCAAATGGAGTGAAATTGCTTGCAGTGATCAAAAGGATGAAGAAAGAAGCAGTAGCTTCAGTAACAAGAGGGAAATATCCAGGATTTGACTCTCCAGGATACACTTGAAGAAGTAGCCCTGGCACTGCAAAGAAGTAGGACTCTGGCCTGGGATAATTTTTTCTATACCAAACAGCATAGAGTGATGCTCCCACCATGTAGGTGAGCCTTGCTTTTCAGGTGGGTAGGTGGGGATAAGTCTCCCTGCTTTACATCTGTTGTTAAGTTTTGGTTCCTCCTGAAAATCTGTCTTTCAGCTCTCGCAAGTGGCATCTCTCGTTGGAAGAAGGAAAAGCAGCCTTATTGAAAGTTAAACTGCTTCAGTGCTGCTCCTTTGCTGTGGCTTTGCTCTTGCCTGTGCATTAAAGAGGTGGATTCTCTCCCTGCTCTCCCTCTTTCCATATTTGTAAACCAGATACAATTTTTCAGTTGCTTTTGCTGTAGGAGATTATGTGGCTTGTGGGAGGATCAGGGAATTACTTCTGTGTGTCAATCCCTGACAGGAAAGAAAAAGCTCTCTCTCTCCACTTCCAACTCCGATTTTTGCCTATACTTTTCTTGTCCTGGCTGTTATTTCTGTAGTGGGTGCTGATTTAGGCTTTACAGTATGTTTTATTGGCGGTGTCAATAGTAGTGTCGCTGGATGGTGAAATGTTGAGCTTGCATGCTGCAGAAGAAGTTCAGCAACATCAATCCCCAATCTCTGTCTTGGTCTATCCTATGAATGTTCTTAGCTGGTGTTTGAGTTCAGGCTCTCTTGCAGTGCTCCCTGTGGCTGCCAGGTTTGAAGTCCCCTGTGGGCTCCAGTACCCGCCTCGTTTCAGATGCCAGCACGGGGGATTAGTGGGTGGAGGGCGAAGGGCTCAGCTCTGCACCCTGCACTGTAGCACACGTGTGGCAGGGGGACTTCTCTGCTGAGGTCAGGAACTGCAGCCCTCTGCCTCTCCCTCCTCTTCCTCCCACCCTCTGCCTGCAGCCATGCTTAGGGGGAGAGGTTGGAGCGGTACATGTCACTAGTCAAGGTCTCACTGGAAGAGGTGTTTGGAGGAACACCTCTTGGTTTGTGAAAAGCAGAGGCCCTGCCCTTGGAGGAGAGGCTGGGGCTGGGAGCTGGCTGGAGGGCCAGCAAGGCTCAGCCTGGCTTTTGGCCCATCCCAACACATCAGCAGCGGCCCCAGCCCGGCAGAGAGTGGCGAGTGGTGGAAGCCTTTCCTTTGCCGGGGCTCTCTGTGGGCAGGAGCTGGCTTCCTCCTGCTGGGGATGGCAGCGAGGGTGGGGGTTACCCCAGGTTGCCTCTCAGTTTACGCTGTATATTTTATAAAGGAGCTGGAACAGAGCAGACAGGATTTCAGCTCGTGTCTGTCTTCTCAGTGGTCACATCGAGTATTAAATTTCCAGCATTAACAATGAAGGGGGGGGCAGTGGGCACACAGATTGGGCACGAGTTCCTCCTGCCTCTGCATGAAGTTGGAGAAAGGGCCTTGGCAAGAGTCAGGTTTCTTCTTTTCCCAGTAGAAACTGGATTTGTGTGTGGCAGAGATGTGATTAGACTCACTCTCGCACGTGGCCCGAAGCCCTTGGCTCTAGAGCCACGGTTGAAGTATTTGCAGGTGTCCCTCCAATGGAGAGCGGGATGCTGAGCACACTGCAGGTCCTTGGGGCAGGGAGAGACGCCCGAGTTTCTTGTGCAAAGGATCCAGTGTAAAAGCTATGGAGCTTTTGGTTGTTTTGGGGGTATAATGTGGAGATTTCACTGCCTCCAAATTCTCTGGACAGTGCCCAAACCGTTACTGCCAGAGGAGGACTCATCTGTGGATGGTTTCTGAAGAGTGCTCACCCCACCCCCTGCCAAGCAGTGGCATTAACACCACTGTTTTAAGAGAGGATTATGGCAATCTATTTGTTCCCTTCCATGCCCTGGAAGTATTTTAGGTTTTCTGTCCCTGAAAATTGGGTGAAGACGACTTTTACAAGGGCAGCATGCCAGTATATCCATTGTGCTACCCGTGAGCAGCATCCATCTGCTTCACAACCCTGACAACCAGGGCACCATCCCCCTTTCCATTAATCCTGGCCTATCACCTGTTTGGTGTTTCAGGTGCTGCTGCTTCTTTCCTCTCTTCTTGAAACCTCCTGATTTTCACAGACTTCACCAAAAACATGTTAATTTGCCAGTGTGTGCCTACAGTGTGAGCTGTTGCTGTTGGCTTGGCTGGGGGAAGAGGGTAACACCAGCCTGCACTGGGATCACCAGCACAGGAAGGAAACTTTGGGAGTTGGAAAGAGAAGTGTGGAGCATCTCACCTTGTTGTGTGTTTGCCTGCAACAGAAGTGATGTCAGTGCTCAGAGTAGTCATCTCAGAGAAAGCAGAGCTGCTTTGGTTTCTGGTGGGCAAATATGTACTTAAAAGTTTGAAGTGCTCCCTAGATTTTTTTAGTGTGTGGAGGAGGTGTCAGGCTGTGACTTAAAGAACTATAGTTCCTATTGGCCTTTAATGATAATAAGATTAGTGCTTGAAAATGTGGGGCCCTATGAATGAGGCTGACCTCAGGTTCCTTTTGGTACTTCTGAAGTGTACTGTCTGTTTACACACCACTGTACACTTCTGTTAGGGCTCCCCAAGCATTTTTGTATGGCTCCCTGCATGGATTTGGGACAACAGCAGCAGAATACTTCCAAAGAAATGGGCCAGCAGTGTGTTAGAAACCAGCCTTTTGGACGCTGAGCGTAGCTGAGCATCAGTGGGGTGTGCATGTAGCTTTCTGCTGAAACTGAGTTCTTAGTTGTTAGATTTTGATTCCTCTGGTTTTTCCCACCTATTGCTCTGTGGCTCCCTTTCTGGTTTAGTTTTGAACTTGTTTTGTATGTTCATTTGTCTCTCATGGGTCCGTTACTTTAACCAGTAGCTGTATTCCTTTGCATCAGAACATTACAAGTTACCCCTTTGGTCATGCTCCTCCTTTCCTCCCAGAGGTCACTGTGTCGTTCCTGTTGCTCCCACTGTTGTGTGAGCAGACAGAGGAAGATGGTGGTTGGTGCAAGTGGCTGGTTACTGTTGACTTTGAGAATAACTCAGAGAGGTAAGGAGAGCTGGTTAGTGTTATGTCTTGCCTTTTTATATGAGGGGGTCAGGAATGGAGGACATAACTGCGCCTTTACTCCTGATGTTGGGTTTCATCTTGCTCTACTCCTGGCAGAGTCAGATGGAGAATTCCCCGTCTCTGAGGTATGAGTTGAGTAAATGTGATGACCTTTCAGAGAATGTGTATGTGCATGTGTGTATAGATGTGATACTGTACTCTCAGCACTTTGGTGTAATGTTCCTGGGAGCATGAGTTACATATCTCTCCGAGGTGATGACCCACTGTCCTGCTGCTTCAGTCCCAGATTCCCACCTTGAGTTAGCCATTGGCCACCACCCACAGCCCTGGGCTGTCTCACCTTTCCTGGGGCTGGGAGGAGTCCAGGCTAGTGTCCTGCTTCTGAGAAGGGTGCTAGCTAAACTTTTCACCAGAAGGCACAGGTGATTTGGGTGTGAAACACAGTCCCCTTCTCCAGGGCAGCATCTCTGTTTGCAGCGCTGTTGTTAGTGTGATTCTGTCAGACTCCCAAAAATTGGGCTGAGAGCTGTCTCAGAGAAAAGAGTAGGCATTGTGGGAATGAAGACACAGTTAATTTAAAAGGAAAACAAAGCCCATGCAAACATATCTCTAGGGAAAGAAGGTGCCTGGGAGCGGGCATAGCTGTTTGTAGGCTGACCGAGCCAAAGGCTGAACGGCAGAGAAGGCAGGGAGAGGCAGCCTGCCTGCTGTGGCAGAGCTGCTGGGTTATCTCTGGGGGCTGTTGCCATGATGACAGTGGCAAACAGGGACTGAAAATTTACCAGATGCGTGTGAGCCAAAGGATTAAACTTTCTCATAGGAGGGGAGGAGGAGGAGGGCGGGTGATGATGTATTAACGAAGGACAGCATCCTAGTGACAAATACCAGGCTCGCTATCCTATAGCCACTGGGATGATGGGGGGGAATGTGGACTGGCATTCCTCCTCTACTCTAACCTCTGGGCAATAGTGCTCTCAGACATTCTGTCTTGGAAGGGGGAGGTGAGTGCAACCTGCTTTCACCGAGTAAATCATCAGGATTTGCATTGTTTTCGCAGATGAAATGCAAGAAGTGGGAGAAGATGGTGACTGTCTCTTTTTTTGGCCTTTTTTCTGTTCCCTCTACCTATAAATAACTCCAGTTCTCGATGCTTAGAGCCTTTCTGCGTCAGAGTTGGTGCAAATAATCAGGTTTCAGTGTTGCCTGCAGGTTTCAGACTATTGGACATGAAACTCAACCAGCCTGCAGTAGTGTTACCGGTAACAAGGGGCAGTTGTGGTTGGAAGTGTCTGATGCAAACCCATGTCAGGCTGGTACAGTTCTTGACCTGCATACTGCTCTTGTCCCTGCTGCTTTCCCTTCCCAGAGCTGGAGTGGTGTCCCTGCGTATCAGAGCTGTTAGCATGGCTGAGCTCGGGAGGTTTTCCCCCTCTGGAGTCTGAGGGAAGTCCTGTCACTGCCCTGTGCTTCACTCTCCTTCGTGGAGGTTCACCGTTGTAAGGGCTGCTCCCAAAGGAATTAGTGATTTGCAATTGTCTGGGGAGTGAGGAGCTGGTGAGGGGGTCTCAGCCCTCAGTGCCCCAAGTCTCAGTGTTCCATAGCTCGAAGGGTGTTGCCCCTTGGTTGTTTGCAGTGCTACAAGTATTGTTGCAGGCTGCTTCAGGAAAGACTTACCTGCTCTTGCTGGGCAAACCTCTGAGCAGCTATACACACTAGCTTAAAATGTTTGTAGACTTGATAAGATAAAGTGTGATAATGAAAACTAGTTTCTTTCTAGAAGGGCTTCCTTCAACTAAAAGCATTTCTTTATGAAATGAGACACTACTATCTAGGGAAGTTAATGGTGTATGTCTTTCCTATAGCTGGTGTAGGCTGCAGCTTGTCTAGTGGAGTAACTCACTATTTGGGTGTGCTTTGTCTTCTGTTGGTACTGTGTCATCTCTGCTAAGTGAGTTGGTGTAGGCTGTGGTGATAGCCATGAAGTCATTTCTTCATGTTGAAGCAGCTCTCCTTGGAAGGGGAGGGAGTTTTCCCAATCCCAGGGCAGCAGTGAGAGAAGGACAAGTGGTCTGACATAGCTTGGCATAGCCTGAGGTCTGAGGTGTAAAAAGGAGGGAGAAGAGCCAGATTCTAACTTAAGTTCACCCTTTTTTATCTTTCCTCTGAGTCACCTGTTACAAATGGCACTGGCCATAAGGTAGCTCAAGAAGGTAAGTTCTGCCTCAGTTTCTCTCTTGAAATAGATCATTTCCTGAACAAAGCAACAGTTTTGTTCCATATCTGCCATACAATCCTGAGAGGTCCACAGTTGTTGGTCCTGCATCTTCTTGTCTATGCAGTAGAGTGTAGTCAGTGTGGAAAGTTTCCTGCAGCTCTGGAGATGCTGAGATGTGTGTGGTGGTCCTGCTGCTGTGCTTGCTGCTAAACACCTGATGTCATGTATGATCATCATGTCATATATGATGGCTTGAAATGTGACTTCAGAGGGGGTAATCCAGTGCTTAGACTGGGACACACTAGAGGCCCATTTCAAAAAGCATGGGTGCCCTGGAAGCTTTTGCAGGGACAACAGCTTGTTAAACCTCTTCTTGCGTTGGTCTCCAGTGCCTGCCCAGCGTACTTAGCGTTTGTCCTGGAGTGGAGCAGCTGCCATTCTGCAAATGTCCATGTGCATCTTGTGGGGTTTATGTTTTTATTGTTCTCATTCACTTCATGGATGATGATGGGCCAAGAAATAACCCAGCATGGCTGGAGGGGGAAAAAATACATGTAGAAGGAGGAAGTTGTCTGCAGTACAACCGGGAGGTTGTACTAATAGAGAGTGTAGTGTGGTGATGCCAAGCAAGACTTGTTTCTGTTGTTTGCCCAAGACTTGGTGCGCTGTGAAGTTTAATTTTGCCTGTCTCGGGGCCTCTCCATGTGAGCTTTGGGTGTCAGATGTCCTCTGCTGAGATTGTGTCAGAGGGATTAGAGGAGTTGAAGTTACGCAGCTTTAATTTCTAACTCTCGGCAGTGCAGAGGCAAAGCTGGATGGTGACGGATGTGCTGCCTCAGTGCAAGGCAGTGATTCATAGCTCTTGTGTTACTTTAAATATTCCTGATTTTTGGACGGAAGGATTGAAAAGTGACTTCCAGCTCTGCCCATTTTTGTTTGACTTGTGTGTCATCTGGCCTAGAATCTGCCAGCTCTGCAGATTAGGATATTGTGTTGCGTCTGCTGCTTGCCGTGAAGTCGCTTGGATTCAGATTTTCAGTGCTGCCTGATCAGTGCAGAGCAACGATCCACAGGCTTCTCTGTCTCAATTGCCCTTGCACTTAACAAGGATGATGTAGAGGAGTGAAGTGTTGGTCGGCTTGTCCTTTGCGTGGAAGCAATTCCACAGCAGCAGCCTGGGAGTCGAGCTCACAACACACTTGTCGTCTCCAGGCAGCCAAGTTCACCAGCAGAGATGTGAAAAAAAGAGGAACAAGGTAGTTTTCCTTCTTGATAACAATTATCAAACACTGCTGACAGGCCCGGGTGGCTCTGGCTGCTGCTGGCAGTTTATCTTGCTGCAGAGCTGGTTACCCGGCTTTAAAGCAGCACATGATGCCTCATTAACTCTTTGTGGCTGCGTACACTTAGTTTCTTCAGTAGTCCCAAAGCTGAGCTTACAAAGCTTTCTCTCCCATCACTTCAAAATGGTCAGGTTTTCATGTCTTTCCCAGGTTTTTCAGCCTGCTCATCTCCCTGATGAAATAGGAAATGTTAGCTGCTGGAGTGTTCTGTCTCATTTGAAGACCCCAGCTAACAGAAGCCGGGTCTCACCCATGCAGTTAGCTTCTCTGAAGGGGATGGCGGAGGCCAGCTTGGAAACAAGGGAACACACGGCTCGACCGAGCCAGAGGAGTTCATATCCTCCCTTCTGCATCTCTGAATTCCTTGGTCCTGCATTGCAGTGACTTGGCACTGGTGAGACCTGCCTCCCTGGCACATTATTACCTTGTCTGCTAACCAGCTGTAGCCCGATATTTACCTAGCTGCTTCATCCAAACCCACTGGCACCCGACGATGGGGAGAAGAAAGGAGCTCGGAGCTAGAAATGAGCTCACTTGGTGGGGTTTGTCTTTAAGCTGTTGACTTCAGGACCTTCTTTCCTTAGTGGGATGGAGATGGAGTGGCTGGCGTTGTGACACGGGTGGCAGTCAGGCTGTGTGTGGGGGAGAGGTCACCGCTATGGCTGCGTCTCCTTCCGAGCAGCTCCGTGCCCTGCTGTCTCACTTGCTGCATGTCCACTTTAAGAGGGTTCATCTGCAATGCAGCTGTTAGCAGGGAAGTTCTGTAAATCAAGAGGGAGCAAGTGCAAGCGAGCCCAGCGCCTGCAGTTGTGTCTGGGTCCTCTCCACAGCACAGGGAAACTTGTTCAGAAAGACTTTGGAAGAGGAGAAGAAAGGGATGGCAGCACAGTGCTGATGCTCAGAGCCCCTCCTTTCCCTGCTGGTGTCTGCACCAGCTGCTCGGGAGCTGGAGAACGTGTAGAAAGGCACAACAGGCAGCAGCTCTGAAACTGGAAAATCCTGTCATGCTTTTCCCCTGCTCACTCTGGCGAAGAGTCTAAGCAGGTGTTTGCTCAGGGCTGATCCCGTCAGGGTGTCTTTACTGCACACTCCCTCCTCACACAGGATGTCCTGTTAGAATTCGGAGCTTGTGAGCGCCCCGCACGTGACTCGGAAGCTTGCAGCGACCTCGCGAGTCGCAGGCTCCTGGCGGGGCCCACTGCCAGTGCTTGGGCTGTCAGGCACACCATCACTGCCAGTGCTTGGGCTGTCAGGCACACCATCACTGCCAGTGCTTGGGCTGTCAGGCACACCATCACTGCCAGTGCTTGGGCTGTCAGACACACCATCACTGCCATTGCTTGGGCTGTCAGACACACCATCACTGCCAGTGCTTGGGCTGTCAGGCACACCATCACTGCCAGTGCTTGGGCTGTCAGGCACACCATCACTGCCAGTGCTTGGGCTGTCAGGCACACCATCACTGCCAGTGCTTGGGCTGTCAGGCACACCATCACTGCCAGTGCTTGGGCTGTCAGGCACACCATCACTGCCAGTGCTTGGGCTGTCAGGCACACCATCACTGCCAGTGCTTGGGCTGTCAGGCACACCATCACTGCCAGTGCTTGGGCTGTCAGGCACACCATCACTGCCAGTGCTTGGGCTGTCAGGCACACCATCACTGCCAGTGCTTGGGCTGTCAGGCACACCATCACTGCCAGTGCTTGGGCTGTCAGGCACACCATCACTGCCAGTGCTTGGGCTGTCAGGCACACCATCACTGCCAGTGCTTGGGCTGTCAGGCACACCATCACTGCCAGTGCTTGGGCTGTCAGGCACACCATCACTGCCAGTGCTTGGGCTGTCAGGCACACCATCACTGCCAGTGCTTGGGCTGTCAGGCACACCATCACTGCCAGTGCTTGGGCTGTCAGGCACACCATCACTGCCATTGCTTGGGCTGTCAGGCACACCATCACTGCCAGTGCTTGGGCTGTCAGGCACACCATCACTGCCATTGCTTGGGCTGTCAGGCACACCATCACTGCCAGTGCTTGGGCTGTCAGGCACACCATCACTGCCATTGCTTGGGCTGTCAGGCACACCATCACTGCCATTGCTTGGGCTGTCAGGCACACCATCACTGCCAGTGCTTGGGCTGTCAGGCACACCATCACTGCCATTGCTTGGGCTGTCAGGCACACCATCACTGCCAGTGCTTGGGCTGTCAGGCACACCAACACTGCCAGTGCTTGGGCTGTCAGGCACACCATCACTGCCATTGCTTGGGCTGTCAGGCACACCATCACTGCCATTGCTTGGGCTGTCAGGCACACCGTGACTGGTGCCAGGGGGTGATGCTGGCGAGGGATGGGGATGCCAGGGAGCAAGCCCACAGCTGGAGGCAGCTGTGAGGGTGTTGTACCTGGCAGGATGGGGACTGCTGCCATGAGGAGGAGGAAAAGGGCCACGTGCTGCAGTAGCCCTCCTGCAACTGGGGCAGATGTGCCATCTGAAGGGGAGCTCTGCAAGGGTTGCAGCCCCTCAGGTCCGTGTCAGGGAGGCTGGCTGAGGAGCATGTGGCTTTAACAACATGGCCAAGGATGCTCTCCTCCTGCCCCTCTGCTGCCCCAGTGTGTAGAAGCCATTTGAAAGACTGTCAGTGCTGGGAGCACTTGTAGGATTGCTTTCTGGTTCGCCAGCTACAAGTTTCTGAAACTGCTCTGTGGTTCCTGTGTTTCAGTAGCTGGGAAGTGTGGTGCCTTCCCACAGGCATGTGCAGAGTTACCTGGAGCTCCAAGGGCCAGAGCTAGAGGGACCCCACAGGAGCTTCCTTAAGGGTGGCTGCAGCTGGGGACAGTGCCCACGCCTGTGCATCTGGTGCTCAGCAGGCAATGCTCCCTCCTTCTCTGCATTTATAGGCATTCTGGGAAGCCTTGGTTCTGGGTTTTGACTTTGGTTTCTTTATTTCCACTCGGGAAAGCATCTCCCATTGACAGTTACTGGTGATGCAGGAGAAACTGGGATGTGATTCCCCACCTGCTTTTCCTCCCCTGTCTCCTCTCTGCCTCTCCTGTTTGCCTGGGCGTTGGGCGTCCCTCGTAATGACCCAACTGTGCTAACCACGTACAAGCAATGTGCCCTCCCCTTTGCCTGGGGACTGGCTGACTTGTTGTAAGAAGTTATTTTTAGGGTTTGCTTCCTGGGATATTCTATCTGTGGCCAGTTATGGTGATGAAAATGTCACTGAGATGCAGAAAGGACTCCCAACTCATTGCTAGCATACCTGATCTTTCTGTTGTAAGGGTGTTTGTGGGGGACATGGGTCCTTTACCACCACATCATCTGTGATTAGGGAGACAGCCACAACGACTGTGCAGCACGACTCCCTGTGAAAAGCACACTGAGCTTCCAGGGTGAGAGATTATGTTGCAACTGAGTTGACCTGGGGGAAAAACAAAAGAGATAAAAGGAAGAAAAACCCACCCCTTTCTGTGGTTGTGCTGGAGTTTATCTCTGCCCCTCCTCAGGGCTTTTTGTGTGTAGGGATGTCGTGGTGCAGAGCTGTGTGTCAGTGTACAGGGCTGTCCCTAACAGGCAATTTGCTCCTTGTACTGGATGTATTAGGTTGCACCGGGATTGCTGCCAGCTGCCTGGTCTAGACTGGAGAAGGCATGTGCTTATTCTTTTTAAACACCTTTTCCCACCCCAGATCTGCAGCTTGTAACACCTGAAAAAGTTGATATGAATGGCAGCTCTAGCTAGCAAAGCATGAATCTAGTATGGGCAAATGACAGCACCCAGCTGAATGAGGCCATGGGTTGGCAATATGCAGTCCCTGGTGCCAGTGTTGGCTTAAGAAGCACCTGCCTCTTTCTCTGGAGGTGTCTGTTCCCTTCTCTGGATTGCAGCAGCTCTCTTTCCTTTTCTGTTTCATCCCTTGGGTCAGGAAACCAGGCTCAGAAGAATCCTTCAGTAAGGAGTTACCGAAGTGGTGAGAATGGGAAGACATCTGATTTCCAGATAGGTTTCTCAGAGCAGCCATGGAAGTGGTTGCCTGGGTGTAGCTCTGGGAACCAACATCTCCTGCAGCTGGGACTGAGAGAAGTGCTGATGGCATGGAGATAGCTCTTGTGTGCCTGCATTACACTCCTGGGAGAAGGCGTGGGGAGCAGAGACCCTCAGGGGGTCAGGGTAGCAGGCAGCATTAGCTTGGTTTTCAGGGCTGATGCTGTTAGGCCTGGGAAGCTGTGGCTGTGGTGCAAACATGGTGAGAGCAGTCTCAGGGGATGGGCACTGCGCCCGTGCAGTGCAGAGCTGTGCCAATTGCCCAAAGGGGAGCCTGGCTACAGAGAGATGGGGCCGTGCTGCTCCCTGCCTGCATGGCACCTTCAAAGTCACCAGAGCTTAGGAACAGTGCTGGGTATGTTTTTAAGTAATCCTCACATTTAAATCTGCTTTAGCTAGTGATAAGTTTTCCTCTTAACATATCTTCTTGCCGTCTCACTTCTATAGGACACCAAGAAGTACCTGAGCACTTTGCATACACAGGATCCAGTTTTGGTAGGAGCTGGAGGCAGCCAAGCTGTCTCTTTCCCCTCCCCACCTTGATCTTACCAGTGCCTGGTGCATTTTGCCCTTTTGAATAGAGATATTTTGGTGGCTGTGCTGTAGGTGATACCTGGTGCAGTGCCTGCGTGCGTTTTCAGCCTTCTCTCACTGAAAGTCCTTGGTATCCTGCTCTGTATTTACATCTTGCCCTGCTTCATTTAAAGTTATCCCAGTATCACTAGGGGAACTTGGTCTTAAAATAGATGGTTTGGCCTTTTTCTTTTTTAATTCTTCTAATCCTCTGAGACTTGGTGTTTCTTCTTGTCAGAAGAGTGTGTTTCCACGGAGGTGCTCTCTCTCTTGGAGGAGAAGCATTCAGCACTTGTGTGCAGAACCATTTACCCGTGCTCTCAAGAAGATTTTCCATTTAGCTTGCTCCTCTCATTCATGTCCCTCAAAGAGCAAACCAAGGCAGCATTTCCAGCATCCTCCCCTCTCTCAGCTGGCTGGAGTCACTAAAGAATAAGTGATGAATATAGGCTTATTGTTGACACAGGCCCCTCAAAGTGTCTCATTCACTGAAGAAGGGTGTTCTACTGAATACCAGTGTTAGGGGCAGGCAGAAGCCCTGTGGGTTTGTTTCCCTCCCAAGTTTCCATCATTTGGGTTCAAACACTGGTTTCCTTGGTTAATTCAAAAGAAATCCAGCTGTTGATGACCAGTGGCTGTGTAATACAGTATTTTATTCACAGGGCCATGCCATACAGGTGTGTTGTTGGGAAACTGGGAGCTGGATGCAGTAGGTCTGCAGGCTTGGCCAGCCCTGACAGGGACGGCTGAATTGAAGTGTGTGGGGGTTGTGAGAGGAGCCTGTGTAGCCCCTCAGGCATGGGACAGCCTTATGGTTTCTGTTCAAATGTTGGTAACGTTGCAGTTGATGTCAGGGACTTCCTCTTCCAAGCAGGGTTTTTCCCAAGGTTTTCTTAGGGACTTGCTCTACCTTGTGGGAAGGGATGGGAATTCAGCCTTGTTCTCCAGCAGTTTGGTTCCCACCACTGTTGTCCTCCCCACATCTGTTCTCCCCTATCTCTCACTGCACTGTGCTCCACTGCACCATCAGGACAGTGTTCTGCAGCCTTTGTTTTAGCCATGTACCCTTAGTCTTCCTTTGTTGTTCCCTCCATCGACTGCATAACACAACAATAGCTTTCATTAAGCATCCTTTATCCTCCCAGTGCCACTCCTGGGAAGGGAAGCATTAGCCATGTTTTACACTTGGCAATACTGAGATGCAAATTTGGAAGTGCTTTCTAGAACACTTGGCAACAGGCCATGAAGAGTTAGGAAAAGAGCCCAAGTCATATTCTTTGCTGTAACAGTGATAAGAAGAACGTAGGTAGAGAGAAGACCGTGGGCACTCGGCAGGAGAATACCGTGGGCTAAAGCATGTAGTGTTAAGAGGAGTTGTAGTCTAGTTTGCAGGTTACAGGAGTAAGAATTTGGGGTGTTCCTTGTACTACTTGTCCTTCTGATTTACTTATTGTTTATGGAATACAGCTCTGAAACACTTTTAGATGTGCCTTTGGACTCTCTGCCTTTCTGTTATTTTTCTGTGTGATAAGAGAGTTTGAAAACTAAAAGCAATTGATGCAGAAGGCTCCTACACAAATGGTAGCAAACAGCACATGATGTGTGTGTGGAGACTGATCAGAAAAGGTAAAGCTCACTTAGATGTAGAATTGTTTCGCTGTATCAGGTGTAACTACAGGGATAGGGACAGTAACATCTCCCTTCTGAAGTGAGTGAAATAAGGTGGCAAAAACGAGAACTTAGATCTCTGGGATTGGCAATGGTCCCCAGGAGTGCAAACAGGAGCAGTCTGGTGGCAAGAACTGAGATAAATCCTGAAGCTGGCTGTATGTCAGGATCCAGGTGAGTCAGTTGTGAAAATGCAGATTGTGGGATGCTCTTAGGGAACTGTTTGTGCCCCCCACTCGCTGTGTCTCTTGGGCTTAACTAGTCAGTCTGTTTGTGCAAAGGTTTCCTGCCTCCTGGAGAGTTTGTAAGCATTCACACTAATGGATGGTTAAGGCTCTCCTGCAGATGCACAAGTTACACTGCTGCAAGCCCTCTTGATCATATGATAATGTCAAACTAATATAAAGTCTTCAAGAGCAGAACATCCTTTGCCACCCAGAGAGGAATAAAATCTTGGCTGCATTTAAGAAGATTACTGTTAGTGTGTCAGAAGGAGAAGTTATGGGACAGAGCTGATGGCCTGTCATTAACTGAAAGCTGGTTCAGGGGAGGGAATGACCAGGAGGCTGTTCTACACTTCACAGAGCCTGTATGCTGGGGATACTGCTCTCCCCTCAAGTAGTGTGATTAAGGTTTGGCTTAGAAGGCAGTCAGAAAGCACATTGCAGAGGTGTTGGAAGGAGTACCCGTATGAGGGGGGAGCAGAGGGAAAGGGAGAGTCTAGCGGGAGATGGAATGTGATTAAGGTTAATTAAAGTGTGCTGTGAAAACTAGTTAGATGTTCTTGTGTGCCCTTTCTGTAATGAGAGACAAATGTGGTTATGCAACGAATTGAAAATTTATCTTCTCAAGAATTTGTTTCAAACTTGCTGCCTTGAGACAAATATCATAGATTGGAGGAAAAGAATGAGGAACTTGTGTGTAATTAAAGCCAGCACACTTGGAGAGGAATCCTTCTTAAAAAGCAAGGGGCTTACAGACTTATTTCTGCAGGTTATTTGTGTTTGGGAGATTAATCTCTTCTCCCTTTTGTACAAGATGACTGGGACACTCATGAAACTTAGATCTGTGTCTGGGTTTTTTTTGTTCTCCATAACTTCAGAGAATACAAGCTTTGCTTTGGAGATACACCCTTCCCCAGCACCATGGGAGGACAGTGGAAGATGAGAGAAGGCGTGAGGATTTGACTCCAGCATTGGGAGTCATCTGTCCTGTATCTTGAAGTTGTTTTCTTTAAAACCAAACCATCCATGGACATGCAGCCACTGCCCTTTTCCAGTCTGTCTTTTCTGCCATCTCCTTGTCCTAGTGTTCCAGCATGAGTTGTTGCTGTTCTACCTGAATTAGCAGCTTGGTTACAGAAATGCAAGACAAAATGAATTAGTGGTCTGGCAAGGAGTGTAAATTTAGGAGCTGACAGTACTGCCCATCATGGCTTTTGGAGACTGTGCTTGTCTTTGCTTGCACTTGAGCTTTGCTTTCTTAATCTGTAGCATATTAGAGTGTGTAATGCTGCTGAGGACTCATGCTGGTGTGTGGAACTATGTTAGCACTGTTGCACATCACTTCTTGGCATGCAGATTGTGAAGAATTTCTCTGCTAGTTTATTGGAGGGGTTTTTTTGGTAGAGGGCAGGAGAGAAGGTAGTGGAGGAAAAACCTCAAGAACCAGTACTGTGGCATCCCATGATGCTCCTTGTAGAAGTTCTGTGTGGTGCAGGTCTACATAAGACATTTAGGAAGTGCTTTCCCCCTCCTCCCTTTCTCTTTCCCTCCTATGAAAAGGAATGTTGTCAGTGTGAGGGAGCATGTGGAGTTCAGTCCTGCAAACTGCCTGCGTGTGCCACGGGGCTGGAAATGACTTCTTCCACCAGAGCTGTAAATGTTCTGCTTCTCTCTGTGGATGATATGCTGCTTGCCTCCAAACAAACTGCCTGCCTGTTCATGACTAGAAATTTAGGGTGATTTAAGCAGTATTTGAATCAAAAGCATGAAGAGTGTGATGTCAAGGCTCCTCTGTGGAAAATGGTATTATAAGTTATAGCCGACTGAAGGCACAGGTTGTGGGGATATCAGCTGTGTTACTCACCGAAAGCCCTGGTGATTCTGCAGCTTTTGTGGAGCGCTGAACCACTGCAACAAATTGGGCAACTGCTTCTCTCATTCTTGAGAGTGGGTTTTCAACTACTACCTGGGCTAGCTCTCGTAGCAAGAAGCATGCCAGCTTCCCCTGTGGTCAGCGGCTCTGCAGCTTCAGAAAAGAGCAATTCTAGTACAGCCTTCTCTCTTGGGCTTCCAACCTCGTTTCAGAGCCTGGCTGTTTGAGAGAGAGAGAAGTAGGTTTGTTCCTTTAAGTTGCTTGTGTGCCTGAAATTCAAGGATATAATCATATATCTCTAAATCCATGATGTGATCACTAACCTGAAAAAGCTCTGAAAGTTCTCCTCAACTGAAATGAGGAGGTGTTTTGTTGAGGGGGTTTTTCCTCCCCAATTGCTGTGTTCTAAAATGAAGTACTGTTCATTTTTAAGTCATACCTTAATTGCAGACTGGAGGTCTTTAAAGCCATCCTTCTCCTAACTGTCGATTCATTTGGAATAGCTGTGAACCCAAATGAAGGGCAAATAGTACTTGGTTTTGAATTATTGGTGTTTATAGAAAGGCAAACTGTTTCCTTCCCTCCTGCCCTTGCCACAATAAGGGCATTGCTTTTGTGCAATGTAAACTGCATTTAGTAATGGTCTTGTGCTTAAGAGCTTCTAGTTAATGAGACCTATTAACAATAATGAAAAATGGCATCCTTGAAGTGCAGACCTAGTCAGAAAAATGATTCTCCAAGACTGACTGGATGGCTGCGTGCTCATTCTTGGCTTATTTAATTTAGGGTGTGGGGGAGGAGCACAGTCTTAGTAATTCTTCTCCTACAAATGTGCCCATGGTCTGCAGTTCCCACTGGGGATTTGCAGTGCTGGGACTTGCAGTGCTAAATGCTTCCAGACTGAGCCTAGGCGAGACTGGCATAGGCTTGACTTTGCTTTCCCAAGCCTCAGGAGGAGCAGCAGTAGTACAACACAGCTTTTTGTCTGCTGGAATGCACACAGCTGAGTCAGCAACACAGAGCATGGAGAATGAAAGTGATGGGTTTACATCATTATTCCTTTGGTTGTGTTTGTGTGTTAGTGTGTTGCTACAGCCACGCCATGTGCTGCTTTGGTTGGGAAGGTTGTGTGTTGCTTCCCAATATGTGGATAATTCTGCTGAAGGAAAAGGGAGGGTTGACAACAACTATAGTGGATTTGAAACATTCCTGCTTAGGAAGACAACCTGGATGTTCACATGAGTAAACAGTAAGGCATCACAGGAACAGTCTAGAGAAGGGGAAGCTGCCTTGATGCCTGCCTTAGTGTCTTCACTCTTGGTGCTGTACCCACACATGGACTCTAATAACTTCTTTCTGAGATAGGGCAGCCTGTCTGCAGGCTTGGAACAGTTTCCCTTAACATGGGATCAGCTTGTCCATCTCCACTGAAAAGGATTTCTCTGGTTGTTCTCTCACTTCTCTGTTTGTGCTAAGTTCCTAAGAACCGTGACTTTCTGTGGTTATAGGTGTTCTGTATATTGGGGGAGAACTTCAACGTGAAGTTTAGGGTTTTCATTGGACACCATCTTCTAATAAGGCACCCTCCTGTTAGCTGCCATTTGTGGCAGGATCGTGCAGTTGAAGCTTGCTATCAAGCTCAGTGGTGATTCCTCTACCTCTTCTTCTGGTGTCAGTGTCTGCCCTCAAAGGAGCCATTCCTGTGCCATAATGACGCATTTCAAACCGCCTTGACCTTGTCTCTAGCAGTTGCATTGTCCACGTGGAGGTAAAGGGACTTTGGGCAGTTCATGTGACTTTCCAAGATACGTTATGTACACAGAAGAGGAAGGTTGGAGTGTTTGCCACTGAGCACTCAAACCCTACTGCAGGGACTGTTGGGGAGACTCAACTGCTTGGAAGGAAAACACACCGCTGAAGCCGTTCATGGAAATCAGAAGCTGGGGGATGCCTGGGGCATGCAGGGGCACAAATAACAGCTTCAGCTCAAAGGGAGCCCAGAAAGATGCCGTGTGGTGAGCTCCTGCATCCCCAGCAGAGCCACGAGCCTGCTGAAGAGGAAGGAGGCCAAACGTGGAGGAGGAAGTGGCTGGCAGCAGGCTGCTGCTGCTGGGGCTGCCCAGGGCACTGCTGGGGGGAGAGAGGAGAAGTTAGCTCTGGATGCAAAGTGTTTATGGCCTGATGGCCAAAAGCCTTCAACAGCGGCAGGTTTGCGTGCGTGTGGTTTGGCCAGGTGTCTTTCCCAGCTCTTGCTGTCCTGCTCTCCGTTGCCACAGGGCGAAGATTCGTGAGTTTGACCCAGAGCTGCACGGATGATATGCCTGTGCTCTCTTGGCTTCGATGTGTTAGAAAAGGTTGGGGAAAAGCAACTGCCCAGATGAACACCACGATGTGAGCTGGTGCTAAAACATGAACCTTATTATTGCCACTTACTCTCCTTAGCTTTGTCTGGTTTAGAGATGGAAGAGCTGAGCTCTGGTGCTTCTGCTGGGTGTACTTTGTCTTGGCATGCCCAATATTTCCCTTTGCTGAAAATCGAATTCTTGGGCATTCCTTGGGATCAGACATTTGATGGTGTTCTGTAATCATCTCTGTGGTGTGGTGTCACCACCAGTCAGCATAGACAGTGTTAATTGTGCTTCCAGGTGTTTTGTAAAACGGGGTTTTTCAACTGAGCTTCAGCATCACCTTTTTATTTGTTAAATATGTGATGCCTGTTGGGTCTAGATAAATGGCTTTCCTCTGTCTCTTCGTTGGCTTGTTCATTCAGTGCTGCAGCCCAGAGTTTCATTACTCACACTGATGGGTTAATTGTTGGCTGGTAGAGAAGGAAAGCTTTTACATGTATGAATCCCTCACTAGGAGGCAATGTCTTTTGCAGTAGCTGCCACTTCATCTCTTCCTATGGCTTTTGGAGAGCATGCAGGGGAGCATGGGGAAAACAAGACAGAGTTTGTCATAGCCTGACGTCTCTTTCAGGATGTCTGGGACATCTCTTGGCTAGAATGGGTCAGTATAAATGTCTGGGTACCACTTCAAGTTGCATTTCAAGTTTGGACATCAGCACTTAGTTTGTAAGTAGTTGGTGTTAAAGAGGAGGTGCCATTTGTAAGACAAAGTCATGCCCTTTATTTGAAGTGCCTATAGCAAATGGGTATCTCTGGGTCAATATTGCCCTTTCCCTTAAAAAGAGGGTGAAAGATGGTGAGCTGCTTGTTGTCTGACCTTGCCTTACTCATAGCTTGTCTGGTGATAAGCAAGTCATTTTATTCAGGTGTTTGTTCAGTGTTGGTGTTAAATTCAGACAGAAAACCCAGTACCCCCTCTTTTCCTTTATTCATTCCTCTTTTGTCTGTCTCATTCAGCAGTAGTTGACATCTAATCAAAGCAATCTAATTGTTGGGCAGGCAACATCTATGGAAAAGCAGAGTCATATTGGGCCTCAGCCTTTTAAAATGCAGACTGGTTTGAGTCTCAGATTGTATTTCTACAAAATGATGTGTTCTGCTTTTATTGCTGTTGCTATTAGGATCAATGAATTGCTCTTTAAAAGCACCTGAAAGTCCAGTGCTTTGAGGCGTCGTAGGACACGTTGGGTGCTCTTCTGCAGCCAGCACCAACAATCTGGATCTGTATTTTACCTGAAGGGCACTTCAGGTGGTTGTTGTTGATGTTTGGACATGACCTGTCTATATGCTAACATCCACTTTCAGTGTGATAAATGGAGACTTTCACAATTTGTGCTGAGCAGGAGGATCTTTCCTTTAATGCACATGTGAAATATTTGCTAATAAGCTGTCATGTTTTAGGTCACTCCAGTCTCTGCTGAGGTAGATAATTGGGGATAGTGTAATGGTGCCCTCAAAGCTTTACAGAATCTTATGAACTAAACTTAGGAGCAAATATTTTATCCTTCTAAGAAGATTCCATGTGCTGAAGGATCTCCAAGTACATGGCAAGCTGACTGCTGACAGGACCACTGAATTGCAGTCATGGGCTGGGGAATCACACAGCAAGGCTGTGCCTCACGTTGGCACTGAACCTAAATTATCCTGTTGAGTAACTCAGTCATGATGCAGAGCATGTTAGGAACATGATGCCTTGACATAAAATCACAAGAGATAATAAAGCTGTCTCCTGAGAGAGTTGGTGGCTATTGCTCTTTTAAAAGTGTGAGGAGCAAAGAGAAGCCAGCAGGTTTAACTTGTACTGATGAACACAGGAAGAAAGATCTGTGGACTGGACTGTGGTTCTGCCCAAATGGTTGTATCCGTGGGAGCTTCTGGTCACCACAGAGCTACAAACGGATCTTGTTCCATGGTTAAGACTCAAAGATGCATCCAGCTGTCAGACAACCAGAAGCCCCTGAGGACAGCCTCTTGTCAGAGTAGCTGCCTTGGGTAGGGAAGAATGTGTTTGAACTTGGCAGGTGGCAGAGAAGACTGGAGAAGCACCTGAGCTGCAGGTGTTTGGTTTTGTGAGCTGCGCTGCCCTTCTGAGAACCAGCCGTCCCCAGTCCTCCTACCCAGGGAACCTGTTCCTTTGATAAACAAACCAAACTCCTCAAAACCCCCTCTCTTCCTGGTAATGTGGGTGTTTTCCCTCTCTGGGCTGAATGCTTATCTTGTCTTCCCTGTCGTGCTGCTCAGAGGCGGGTTTATCTTGCCCCACAGCAAGGCAGGCTGGCAGGGCATGACACGAGGCTGGCAGGGCATGACACGAGGCTGGCACGGCCCTTACCAGCCCTGCCTCTCGGAGGGGTCACCTGCTGCTTCCTTCTGAAACTCTCCCCTCCCATACCTGCCCTGGCAATTTCAGAACTGCTTTCCCCAACCTGTCTTCACTTTCTTTGTTCCTCTGCTGCCATCTTTCTGTTTTTCGCCCTCAAATGCAGGGTTATGTACAGACTGTAAGAGCTTTCTCCTGTAGGCAGTGATGTGCTTTTCTAAATATGTTGTTGTCCAAGTTATTTTGCCCTTAAAGCTTCCACTGCTTTTAGTCAGCGAGCCAAGGATCCTATCCTTCTAATACTTGAGTCATTCTTGATGTGTGGTCTCCATTCTGTCATTGGGAGGCAAACTGAGAGCATTAAGTCTCCAGTTTTAACTTCAGACCATGTAAATTCTTCAGTGCTCTGGCCTGGTGGTTTCCTGCCCAGCTGGAGAGGCAATTGCTCTGTATGCTTGTAGGCACAGGAGGGGATGCTGCTCAGGGCAAGCTCTCCGGTGTACTGAATGGATAGGAGCTACGGGTAGACTTGAGAGTCGGTACCATCAGGTTTTGGCTGTCCTTGTTAAAGAGCAGAAGACAAACCTGATGGGTATTGGACACTGTTGTACTCATTGGTGAGGTTCTTGGTTCTGACTGTAAGCAGACAACTGCATAATTGCTTCTTGGGAAACAATGTGTTTCCGAGAGGCTCATCTCTAAAGCAGTGCTGCCTGGATAGCAATGTCATGCTCACCTTGCTGTAATCCAGAGCTCTTGCCATATCCTGGAATTACATGACTGGGGTGTTTCTTCTTTCCCTTAGGGGCAGGATCTGGGGCTCTGCAAGTCCTGGCTGTGCTGCTGACTCTTTGTCCCTTTTTTTCAATTGCTTTATTCTCACATGGCTGCTTTTAATCTGCAAAACTGGACATTTCTCTTCACTGTGTGGTGAGGGGATGGTAAAGATTGATCTGCATTCTGTACTTATCAAAATGATGACCTCTTGCATGAGTTACACAGGGAGAATGTTGGGAGAGCTCTGATGAATGATTGTCTCTCATGATGGAATGGAAATTAGAGGTAGACTAATTCAGTCAGAAGACTAGAACATCACACAGTCTGACATGAAGCCACTTGTGGGGACAGATTCATGGAGCATCACAGCAGAGGACAGTGGAGTTGTACCCTGTAGCCTCCTGAGCAGTTGTGTGCTGCTGCTGAAAGAGGTGGCCTTCCTTCTGCACATTCGTTCCCTCCCCACACCAGCACAAATTCTTTATATAGTTACACAGGGAACCAGGTTAATGATGGATCAGTTCAGCTCTCCAGTTCAGCGCTGCTGCACAAATGCTTGCGCCAGCATCACAGGCAGAGAGGATGCAGGGCCGTTAGGAGCCAAGCAAAGGAGGGATGGGACTGCAGTGCCTGCCAGCATTACAACAAAGGGACCTTCTGTACCTGCTGTTGGACAAATCTGCAGCACAGGCAGTGCCAGAACAGCCATCTCTGTCTTCCTAGAGATACTCAGATCTGGCTTGATCTTACCAGTGGCCTTTTGAGGAAAAAGGTGAGGGGAATCAGAGCTCTGGTGGGACCTTTAGCTCATAGAGCTGTGCTACTGGAATCCTCAATTACTGCATCTCTATGTAGCTGAATTACTAAAATACCCCCTGAAGGGTAGGCAGGCTTTTTGGAGGGAGCAGGAGCTTCTTCAGTCTAAGTGGTGCCTTGCTGTGGTGTTAGCTTTGCTGGTGTGTGTGCCTGTCCTTGCTGTAGAAACTCTTTTGATGCAACGTGCACAAATTGCCTGTGAAATGTGTTTAGTGGTAGACATGGTCCAGACAGAGAGGAAGCCCAGCAGTGACTGGCATTGCCTCCAGCAGGACATTGTAACGTTCTGAAAGTGTGGGCTTGATCTGGTGGTGTTCTTTGCCCCCTGTCGTACAAGCCTCAGTTTCACTCTCAGAAACACAGGTACTGAACCCAAAATTAGAGTCTGAGACTGCTCTGATTATGTGTTCAAAGCCACTTCATGGTTGAAGAGAATGTGACAACAGTCCTAAAGTTGCTTGGATGAAGAGATCTCGATGTTGCAGCTCCCTCATCTCTTGGGGAAGTCATTTCCCACGATCCCCACAAGCTGGGCTCCAGGAGTGGGAGCAGGTCTCTGTGATCCCTCACGGTGTCATTGCCCACACGGTGAGTCACTGGTAATGTCTGAGTTCTTATTTTTAGTCCTGTTGCTACCATTGGCCGTTAAGAGACTTAAGCAAGGAGATAAACATGTTAATCTCCCTAGGCCTTCCCTCTCAGCTGCTGCCTCTGTGCCTTTGTGCATCTCAAGATGGAGCTTTCCCTGGAGCAGCAGGCAGAGCCGTGTCCCCTCCTCGCCCTGATGGGATGGCATTCAAGCCTTTTCACTCCTAGGTGCCGGAGCTGGGAGGAGTGCCCTCTGTACACGTGGGCTTGCATGCCCAGGGAGCAGCGTGCTGTGTCTGCCATCAAGGCAAGCTGGGCTGGCTCTTACCTTCCACCCCAGCTCCTTTGCCATCAGGGCTTTGCAGGGAGCATCATGCTGTTCCCTCCCTTCTGGCTGGCAGAGTCCTGAAACAAACGGAGTTATTTTGTATAAGCTTTCTGCAGCAATTGAGCAAGTCTGTTGGTCTCCTTTGGTGAGCTTTTAAAGTATCCTGTTGAATTCTTGAGTGAGGTCACAGGTCTCTCTCAGTTATGTTGTTGTACTCTCATGTTTGTGCATTTGCTCTTAGGTTTCCTTTTCCCTTGCTGTTCTGTCATGGTGAAGCAGTGGATATAGGAGCAGTGCCGAGTGCTGCTTTGCCCAGCAGTGGGCTGGTGGTGATGCAGATTGAATGGGCTGTTTTCTTCTGCCTCTTCATTCCCAGCCACATCTGATCCTGCAAAATTCACCAGTTTGCAGATCCCAGGGTTCCAGCTCTTTGCTTTCCATGATTTATGGGCTTTTTTCTGTTATCATGTGCATCTCCAGCTTCAGGGAGCCTTTTGCATGGATTTACACTGTGTGGATTTTGAGAGAGAACTGTGTCCTTTACTTTTGGTAACAGGGTAGATCACTTGTAAATTACACATTTTGAGGGCTTTGCTTGTGGAAGAGAAATGAAGGAAAGACTGGTGAGGAAAGACTGCTGCTCTTTTTCCAGCAACAGTACCTCTGAGCCCTCGTGGACCTTGTTGTTTCACAAGTCCCAAAACACACATCCAAAGCTGGTATAGCACTGTGGGATTAGGGCTGATCTGCTTCTCAGTTTCCCTGTCTCAGTGGCCTCAGGTAGCCAGCCATAGCTTGTAATCTGAGTAAGGCTCAGAGTCCCAAGCTCCTGGCAGCATGCTGGTGATGAAACGAGCACATGGTTAGCTGGGATGGAGTTCAGTGCTGTTGATTATGGCTCAGGTAGTGTCATTCTTCTGACCTTCCTGGCTCCAAGCGTTTTTCAGTTCCATGCCCCCTTCCTTTGTTCTCACACATTTGTCTCTCAGAGTGGCCCAATCTTCACAAAAAGGGGAAAAAGGATTTTGAGAACTTCTTTTCTGTCTGATACCTGCCATTTGGAGGGGGAGTTCTGGGTGTTCGAAGCCTCCTGTTTATCTTGACAATCTCTTCTCTGCTGCTATTTGAAACCATTCCTGACTGTCAAATCTGAGAGAACACCAGCTCAGCATAGGCACAGCATGCTTAAGTGCAGAGCTGAGGCATAAATTGAACAAACTACCAGTGTTGTCCAATCTGATGGGTGATGTGATGTCAAAAAGGCAACTGAAGGGAGTGGCCACAGTCTTCAATGCAGAGTAAGGGCTGCCAGCCTGCTGAGTTGGGGGACCAGCCCTGTGGGAACAAGTTAGTCCTGTGTGTGTGGCTGAGCTTAGCTGGATCTTCTCTGGAGGCTCTAAAGCTTGCACAAAGCTGGCTCCTGTTTGTTTCCTCCCCTGCAGTGGTAGTTTTGAAATGAGAGCAAGTGTGGGAGAGCTTGTGCTCAGAGACCACCTTAAGGGGAACTACTGTGTGTGTATTTGTGAATCTCTGCACTCACTGAGCTGGAGATAGACGCTGCTGTCTCAGTGCACTGCCAGTGGAACTGGCTGTGGGCAGCGGAGCTGAGAGAGAGACTGTAATCGCTTCACTCACAGCCGCTGTGAGCTCCCAGAGCTGTGCCTGTCCCTTTGCATGTGTCTTCATAGGAACAATAACAAATCATATAGAGCTTGTCTCTGGATGTGTTCAGTGTTGGAGGGGGAAACTGTGCAGGACTGGACTAGCAAAGTGTAATTAGACATCTCTCACCAGGTGTGTTTTCTCCCCTCGTTCCGCTCCTCTTTTCCCAGCTCTCCTGCCCTATGCACAAGTACTGAGTGTCTGAAGCTGATGCAGAGAGCACTTGCTCTGTCTGCTGGCAGTGCAGCAGAAGGCGTGGTTGCAGCATGAAGGACACATCTCACTAACTTCATTCTTGGAGATCATAGCATGGAAGTGCCAGTGCTGTGGATTTCAGTGTGGGCTGGCAGCTTAGGCACACGTGTGGGTCCCCAGCAGGCCTGTACGACTGGCACTGGAGTCCCTGAGTCCTGCTATTGCTCTTCCTGATAGTGAGTGTAGTGCTAACGTGGAGATGTCTATTCATGCTGTGATTAAACCTTTCATTGCAGAGTAGACATCTCCATAAAGCTCTGAGGCTCTCTGGCAAGGACAGAAGGTGCCCAGCGGGGCTGATATCAGAAGCTGGGTGTCTGTCTCCTGCTTGTGAGTGCCAGCTCCAGAGGAAATTGTTGTGCAGTTTGCTTATCACTTGAGTTTTACTCCAGCTCTCACTCTGCTGCTGCACTTTGAAAGCAAAGGTCTTGGCTTCTCAAGAACAGCTGCTTATGGTGTCCCCTTGCACAGGGTCTTGTTCACTAGAACCCAGCATCCTGGAACTTTTCCAGCCCCTAACGCTGTGGAGAAAAGCCTGTGTGGCCACTTGAGTCCTTCTGAGCAGCGTCTACAGTGCTGGCTGTGTCATCACCAGGGGCCAGGGAAGGGTCATTTCTGTTCTCTTAGCTGAGATGAGGAGGCAGGTGGATGGATGATGCTGGTGTGAGCCACTCGTCTGTCCATTCAGGGTAGAGCCTGGGGTTTTGAGCACATCTGTGCTGTGGTGTGTTAGAGATGCTGGTGGTTTTAATGCCCTGGAAGTCAAAGAAGCAGTGTGGCTGGGGTATGCACAGGGGATTACCTTGACTTCCATGGCTTCTGAAATGTGAAGAAGGGATATAAAAACTAGGAAAGTGACAAAAAAAAAGAGACCAGTAACCCATGTGTGCTGCAACATGCCCTGCCTTGGTCCTGCACACGTCCTTCCTGCCCAAGGAATGGAAATGCAGCTGTGGCAGATGTATTCCCAACCACAGTTACACAGAGAAGACTCTGGAGCTGTTGGCTGTGTCGGTGTGTAAGTCCCAGCAGCTGAGTTGTGATTTATCTGGGGAATTTTGGTTTGAAGAGGCCTCAGATTTTCTTCTTCTTCTTTCCCAAGGCTCCAGAGAACATTTTTCATGGCATTGTGACTCTGCCCTGTGCATGTGTCAGCCCTGCAGCACCCCAGGGCAGATGCCTGGAGGGCTGCAGAAGATGGGGAAGAACGGTGGGGTCTGCAAGGCTGATCAGACCAGCTTTGGTCTGATCCTTGGAATCAAAATAACAGATACCTGCTGCTTCCCTGTGTGGTTTGGGTGGTAATGTACAGCTGGCTGTGAACATTGCAGCATTGGCCATGCAAAAGTTATCCTCTTGTCCCTGCCAGAGACCTTCCCCTCCCTCCTGGTCCTGTGTCTGCTATGTGCTTCCTCCAATTTGCTGCGCAAGTTTAAGAGTCTTTCCTCCTGTTAACCTGAAATGTCCCCAGCTGTAGATTTATCAAGCTGTTGCTCTGAATCATAAGAGTGTTTGTTCCCTCTATGTGCACGTCACCATGCATTTATTCTGGGCAGCCTGCAGCATCTCAGGCTCTCTGAAGCTGGATGTTGGTCAGTGAAGGCAGCACATCCTCACTGGATGGGCTGCAACTTCCCTGTGTGCATAGTGTGGTCAAGTGATGACCGTGAAAGTCCTCACTGACCTGTTCTGCAGGACTTCTGCAGCCTTTCTTTCTGGGTTCTTTCACCCAGGAGCAGAAAACAGCTTATATGCAAACTGATGGCCCAGACAGCTTCTGTGGTTACTCTGCAGTAGCCTCAGTTCCGTTTGACCTGCTGCTTCTGCTGCCTGTCCCTCATATTGCAGTTCCCTCCCCCTCTTACTCTTACTTCCACGGGTGCTCTACACTGTCCCTGCTCTGAGGATTCAGTTGTCCAGTGTCCCTGCTGCCTTTCAGTCAATATATTGCCTGTGTTGTCCTTCTCACTCGTGGTTTACAGTTGTACCCTAGACCTTGCTTTGCACTCATGCAGAGGAGGTGCCAGCTCCTGTGAGGCTGTGCAGCAGGGGATGAGACTTACCAGCCAGGTTGTGAATGAGGCTGCAGCCAGGAGGGAGTTGGTCTCTGACGTCCGTGGGATGGGACGGAGAGCGCACACCGTCCCTGACGGCACGTGGGCAGAGGTTAAGAAGGTCGGGATAGAGGAGCAACATCTGCCTAATCCCTTTGCTACTTCGTGTGGAGATGAATGAGTGGCTGGGCGGGGGGAGGAGGCACCAAGTCGCGGGTGGCAGGGCAGATGTGCACGTGCTGACAGGTTTGCTTTGGGTTTGTTTTTCTAACGGGAATGAATAGGTCTGTGGGACAGTAGCAGTGAAACGTGCCCTCAGCTGGCAGCCCTCATCTCAGGGGCTCAGCCACTTCCCAGCGTTTCTCAGATGAGCTGAAGGCAGATTCCCCACGGCTCAGAAGCTCTCAGAGGTGGTATCAGCTCAGTGTGTTCTGTGACAAGTGCATCGCCCAGCCTGCCTGACCCTCCGTGTCCTCAGCACGTGAACACAGGTTCACACAGCGCCGTGTTCCTCGGTGGCTCCCCCATGCTGAGGAGCAGGTCCTGCTCCCTCTAGCCTTCCCCAACAGCTGTAGCCAGCACACAAGGAGGAGGTGTGTGGGAAGAGACAATTCCTCTCTGACTACTGGAGATGAGGTGCCCTCAGAGAGCTGGGGCATGCACAGAAGCTGTGCAGAGACACATCGTAGTCCAGACACTTCAAACTGCCCTCGCTTGGGCAGGGTCTCTGTATTTTAGACTCTGCACAGGATGCTGCAACTTTAGGGAGGAAAGGAGGAGTGTCTGTCTTTGCAGTGCCTTGGAATTGCTTGCCTTGCACTCTTATCTTCGTGGATGAGCTTCCATGTGAGCAGTGGCAGTGACTGGAGAAGCTGCAGTCTCAGTCCTTCCCTGCGTCTCACAGCAGAGCTGGCGGTGCTGCTGTGATGTGTGTGTCAGAGCGAGCCCTGAGAGGCAGCGTGGGCCAAGCCTCATCAGAAGCATCTGCTTTCACCTGTGTTTTCCCAGTGAGTGTCTCTCAGGGGGCAGAAGGCAGTGCCTGGCTGGAGGGATGTGGGACCTTTGTGCTGTCACAAGCCCTTTCTGGAATGAAACTTGCAGCGACTGCGCTTCTGGGCATGGAGGCCTTGCCTCCCAGGGAAGCTGGGAAGACAGAGCCCTCCTCTGCTCCCTCTGGAATAGAACCAGTGGATGACTAATGCACTCTTTGTAAATACAACTTATCCTATCAGTGACTAATGAAGGCTTTAAGCTTTTTATTTTTTCCCTTCCCGTCTCGCTGAAAGGAAAGCGGCTGCTCAGAGCAGAGCTGCTGATGGGATGTCTTTCCTCTGGTGGCACTTCACTTTTACCAGGGGCGTAGCAGGGGGTGCTTTACAAAAGACAACAAATTGCCCCTCATGGGGAAACTTAATTCCAGGTGGTAATTTGTGTATTCATTTCCATTAGGGTGACAGTCATCTTCTATTCCATAGGCTGGTCTCTGCTTCTCATACCACAGTGTCCCCAATGAGAGGATCAGACCTTGCTTCTTTAAGTTCTTCACTGAAAGCTATGACAGCGTGCCTTTAGTCCTGTACCTTTGGGATTGTGTGCCTGGCCCTGGCAAAGGGGCATCCTGTTTTTCCTCTTGGCATTCTACCAACAGACAGCTTCCAGCCTGCAGGTTAGGAAGCTCGTGGGCTTGCTAAAAGCTCTTGAAGAAAGCTTATTGTTGTAGTGCCATCCTGTCTGGCCCTCGTGGATACAGACAGTATGCTGACAAGCTGCTCAAAGAACCACAAACTACACTAAGGTGTGTGTGGAGATGCTGCTCATGTGTTTGCTAAGTGCAATAGTAAAAAGTAGGGATTGTTTGTAAACAGAAAGCTTTGTTTTGGATGGAAATTGTATTTCAGATAGGAGACTTGTAGCGTGGAAGTTCTCTGAACCCTGCTCTGCAAATTGCTTCCATGGTCCCAAAGGTTATTCATCATTGAGGCAGATCCGTAAGGGGCTTGAACAAGAATGCTTTTGAGTGCTGCCTTGGATTTGGCAAGCAGATGCCATAAGGCCTGTCTGAGCTTGTCACACTGACCTTTTCTGAAAAGAAAGCGAGGAAACTGCTTGTAAGTTTGCTCAGTTAGTTTTGCATCTCAAATATATTGTTGTTTTCAAGACAGCAAGGACAGGAAAGAGTGTCTTACTGCCATGAAGTACTGGCCTGCCAGCTCTGCCTCGGGAACCTCCCAGAGGGAGCAAAGGAGAGCAATATTTGGTGAGACCATGTGCCCTTCTTGCAGAATGCCATCAAGTGCATCTTCCTCCTTCCCTGTCTGTGCAAAGCAGCCTCTGTCGCACTCATCTGGCACTGCTGTGGCAGCTGGAGCAGCACTGTTCGTGTCACTGCAGTATTGCAGAAGACAATTTCCAATACATTGTCTTTTTTACTTGTTCAGGTATTTTTTTTAGTCCTTTGTCCTCATTTTCTCTCCCTTTTGCTCTGCAGCTCCCATCCTGCCCTTCCCCCCAGCCAGACCACGACCTGCTCTGTCAGTCGCTCTCCCTGCCTGTCCTGGTATGACACAAGGTCTTCGCTGCAGCTTCTCCCCACCCCCTCTTTATATCCAGCTTATAGCTGGCCTTAGTTACTGCTCCTGTGGCAGGGTGGCTGCTTGCTTTTGCCTACACTTGCACTCCCAGGTCCCCTGGGTCCTGGCAGAAGTGGAGACAGCCAAGTGCCACGTGCAGCCTGACTGCCACAGGTCGCCAGCAGTGACCCTCAGCTGTCTTTTGGGTACCTTCTGAATTAAGATTTCTGCAAAGTGACTTGCTGACTTGACTATAAAGAGCCAAAGTCTGTGTTTTCTTCTATAGGCCTTTCTGCCCCTTGTTTATGTTTCAAAGTGAAAAACTGTTTTATTTAAAAGCACAAATCTATTGGTTAAAATGTGACAAAGAAGAGATCCACAGGCATGGTGAGATGGCAGGAGTGGAAGAGGGGAGCTTGGACTTCACAAATCCATGCTGGAACTGGACATTAAATCCAACTCTGGCTACTAAAAGGAAACATTTGCTGTTTAAAACGTGGCATAATTGCTGGTAGCAGAACAGCATCAAGCTGTTGCTCCAAACATGTTTATTTCTCCGAAGAACACAGACCCCCCCACCCCAGCTCTGTTCCACACAGGCTCTGCAATCCCAGTGACTTCTTCCTCCCAGAAACCTTTTCTCTCTGGCTTCTTGGGCTCCCTGACAGCCTGGTGAGGAATCTCTTGTCCCAGGTCCTGGAGTTTGGCTTAAGAAATGCCACTTTCAAATATGACAAAGGGTGATGGATTGCAGAAGCAGGGCCTGAGCCAGCTGATGTAAATCTGCCTGTAGCACAGATGCATAAACACTGGGGCACATGACGTGTGTTCCGTGCTCGGGAGCCAGATGCTCGGGGAAGCTAAGCAGAGATTACACCCGGGTGCTGTTGGATGGAACAAGTCCCCTGACAGAAGGAAAGGAAGAAGTCTCCACTGGTGGCTTTGTCCACTGCTGTGTTCCCACATCACCTTGTGGAGCAGTATGAAATGGGAAGCTGCTTTGCTCTGGCTCTTCGTAGCCTTTTTTCGTCACTGGACCGCTTGGTTTTACATCAGGGAGTTGCTGTGTGTCAAGATACCTTTGCTAGAGCTGGGTTGAGACAGCCCTTTAGAAGGTGTGACACATTGGTATTATCAGGAGACTTCAGAGACCTCATGAATGCCTCATGTCTTGGGTTTTAGCACATGGGCAATTGCCTTGGAAGGTGCAGCAGCATGGGGTGCTTCAAGAGAACCAGGGGCTGGTCAGAGTCCTCTTGTGACTAGCACAGTCAGCTTTGCCTGTCCTAGGGTACAGTAGGGCAGCACTTGATGTCTCAACCACCATTTCATTCTCTTGCTCTTTCTCTGAGGTGTGTTGGTGTGAAGGCTGCAGAAACGGGCATCTCTTTCCTCTTCACTTCCCTGTATTGCACTAAATGAGCTCAGATACGCTTGTTTTGGCTGCAGTTTCCTTAGGGAAACCTGGCATCAAAGCATCCAAGCAATCCTGCCTGTCTAGGGGGCTGTAGAAAGACTGCACAAGCAGCTTAAACTGTTGACCTTTCCTCGATATTTGGTTATATCAGTGACCCTGCATGAAGCTCTTGCACGTACATTCGCTTGGTAGGATTTGCTGCTGCTATGCTCTTGGCTGAGACAGGTGTCCTTCACAGCATTTCACTTTCTGCCTTGTGCTTTTCTCTCTTTTGTGTCCATTCCTTGTTTTTAACCATGTGTAACAACAGTGTACTACTTCCATCTCATGTCTTAAGAGTTATAGATGAGGAAGCTGTGCAGATGCATCTTAAACGATGGGAGGTTTTGTGGTAGGGAGTGGGAAAACCACTGTAAGTTACATCCAGGGGAATAGATGGACTGGACAAAGGAGAAGCTGTTGTTTTGTTTCTTGGCATTCTCTGAACTACTTAGGGTAACTGGAGGAGAAGCCAGTGCTGTCTCTGGCAACTGTAGCTGTGAGAACAACCATGTTTTTACCTGGAGTGCTCAGTGTTTTATTGTCTGACAACCAAGAGTCATGGGGGAAGTTTTCAGAGCTGTGATGGAGAAGGTAGAAATGACCTCTGTTGCTGAAATGCTGAGCATTCAGCATGTCCAGCAGCACTGCTGATGGAGAAAATGGACACTCTCTGTTCCTTTTCCTTCTCTCTCGCTGCTCCTCTGGTGTGTTTGTACACTTCTGAAACTCAGGGAAAGAAACTTGTCACAAAGTCAACAGGTGGGGAGAGGTAAAACTTCAGTAGCTCTCCCATAGGGATTGCATTAGGCACTACAGGATTTGCTTAAAACCCTCCACCCTTAAAACACTGATGGACTTTGCTGCAGGATTTGCAGCTGTGGTGCCTCAGTACCTGAGGCTTTCTTTTGTGTTGTAGAGATCTAACTAACGGGAGTGTGTTTTAAACCAGTTCCCCGTCCTTGGTGCATCTGTAGGAGAAACATTACATGTGTGGTTTAGACTTTATGTGTTCTGCTCTTAGTTCTGATGCTTTTTGTGCTTTGGTTAGTTAGCAGGCTTACTGCTGCCTTCTTCCTAAACTTGAACACTGAGGTGAGGCAGTCCTGGTGTGATCCATCAGAACTCATTGCTCAGGTGGTACAAGTGAGGAGCCAGCACTGTAAACAAACTGATGCAAATACAGGGACGAGAATTGACTTGCTACAGCGTCTGCATCACTGTCTTGAATTTATGACCTACTTCCTTTTCCTCCAATCTTTTCTTCATCTAGGAGGGGGAGCTTTATATTGCATCCTTACCTGCCTGAGATCCCAGCCCTCAAGGGGACTTGAGAAAGCAGGAACAAGGGCAAGGAGAGATGTAAAAGTCCATGGGAGCTGTATGGGAACCTCAGAGACCTGATGGCTGTTGTGACTTCTCTGTGCCTGCCAGGAGCTGAGCAGCAGGGATGCTGCAGGCTCAGGACTCGGTTTGCAGCACCCATCGTGGCCTGGCAGCAGCGTTTATCTAGGCCAGCAGGGATGCAGGGAGCGAGTGACTCACCCAAGGATTCATGTGCTCTCCCCCTCCCCCTGCCCCGTCGCAGCTGTGCCTTGGTCAGCAGCCATTTGGGAACTAGCAGCTTTATTTGGTGCATGTTTGCAGTGGGCAGTTTCTGTTAAGGTTATTCATTTTATCAACCGCCTTGGAAGCTCAGTTGGCTTCAGAGAACACTTAAAATTGCCTTTTCAGCCTCTTTTCCTTCCCTGCTCACAGGGCTGCCACCCAAACAGCTGATCTGGCACTGCACTGGGCTGAGGAGGTGAGAACAAGCAGATGGGCCGGAGGCAGAAACTTCCTAAGCTGATCAGCCAACAGCATGCTCACTGTTTTGGATGGTGGCTGACACTGTTAGGCTGAATGCCCTCTCTGGGCACCACCTTGGTGACTGCAGAGTCTGGTGGCTTTGCTCCAGCTCAACAGAGGAACAGGTTTTGTGCCATGGTGGAGAATGAATGTGGGGACAGTGTGCAGCACAGGAGGTTCTTCAAATAACTGTAACCTGGAAAACCAGTTACCTGGCCATCACAATAGTTGGTCAAGTCATCTGAGGCTACCAGGTTTGCTCTCTGTTGCACTGTGGGTGGCATGGTCAGTGATGGTCCATGCTGCTGCTGGGAGGTATGGCCCGTGAAGGAGAGCAGCCTGGCCTGAGAACAGCCAGCCACAGTGCTGCCCCTGGCTCCCTTTCAGCAAGGCCAGTGAGTCTCACCTCGGAACGGGCCTTTCTCTTCTCACATGCTCCTTGTGCTGCTCTGGGTTGGTGAGTGCCCTGTCCTTCCCACGCTCCATGCTCTTTCCTGTGGCTTTGCCTTACCTCTGGACACCTCTTTGGTCATCTTTGTCTCCTGTCTGTTCCTGGCTGCAAGTGCCAGTCGTGTTTCTCTTTGAGATGCACATTTTAAGCCTGCATGTACCAGGACCTGTATGATGTGCTTTCTAGGCTTTCCTTGCCTGCTGTGGCTGCAGAGCCTGGCTGTGTCAGAAGCAGCTTGGGAGACTTGCTGTCCCCAAATCCTGAGCAGTGTCCTGCCCTGCCACTGTCCCCCCTCCTTTCATGTGTCACAGAACCTGGGAACCTCTTTTTGCTGCAGAGGTCAGTCCTACAGCACAGATGAGTGTTCAGTAATTTGGGCAAAGGGCTGTACTCCTTGTTTTCCCTTGTTGCTCAGCATTTGTGGTTAGCTGTGAGCTCTCTGTTTCTGTGCTGGGGCTGCAGCACTATCTGCACAGGATACTGTGTTCAGGCAGCTGTAGTCCTCTGCCTGCTGTGCTGAAGGACTGCAGTATTTGGATACACTATTTGCCAGGAGAACTGAAGAAGAGAAAGACCAAGGAAGGGACAGGGATGGCTTTTGCTAGCATTCACCTTGAAATGGAGGCAGCAGTTTTCCTGATGAGATGAGCAAGGACCCAAGTGTCAGCTGGCTGGACCAGCTGTCCAGGTAGAGCTGGCAAAAAAAGAGGAAGCATTAGAAGACTTTCTATTTTGTGTTTTTACTGTGCTGTCTGCTGGGAACAGTGGCTGCCAAGAGCCTCTTTTAACAGGGAGTTAAAACTCCTGCAGTCTAGATCCCACCTTTGTACTTTGCCCATGGAGCTCACAGGGGGCTGCAAGAGGCTTCTCAGCTACTGGCTCTAGGAGACTGTGTCTTGTTATCTCTTTTTGGTCTGAAACTCGACTTGTGTGGGTCCAAGTAAGTGGAAGCACTCCTTTTAGGTGAGAGCTGAGGCTGTCTGGTGGGCAGCATGGGAGAAGCTTTCTCTGCCATTACCCCTCCTTGCCGTGTTCTGTAGAAAAAGGGGCGTTTAGTCTTCAGACACGTTGGCTCAACTTAACTGCCACACCGTTAAATCCCAGTCTCAATAGAGAAACTTGCTTTGTAGATATCAGTGTTTGTGCTTTAATAACTGTTTCACCACACTTTCTTTCTCCTGACACACCTCCCTCTCTCCTTTTGGTTCTTTTTTTGCTTGGAACAAGCAGCAGTTTACAGATCTGTATGCTCTGAGATAACATGAGAGCTGCATTTCAACCCCTCATCCTCAGTCCTTGTCCATCAGTGTATGGCTTGGACTTAATCAGCGAGGATTGCTGTTCTGGGTATGTTGCCTGCTCATCAGCAAATCTGGCCATCTCTTGAGATGGGCTGTCTGGGTACAGTGCTGTGGAATTCGATGCAAAAACACACCACGTAATTTAGTCCCAAACAACAGCCAAAGAGTTGTGGGTGGAAAAAAAATAGCTGTAGGTGGCCTTAAAATTAGTGTTAAGATAATGTAGCAGCATTAAATGCCCCCAGGCAAAGAAGATCTAAATTGATCTAGCCAGGAGCATTAAACATTCATCAAAACAAGAAATAAACTTAGCCAGGGAATTAATCAAAACTGGAGCATCACAGCTGCTTTTTTGGAAAAGATGCCAGTCAAGTGCCTCCTTCCCTAGAAATCTGCAAGCAGCCATGGTGGTGGGGCAGGGTGGATGCTGACAGGCTGTTGTGCCTGCCAGACAGCCCATAGCTAGAGCATCCACATGAAGGAAGCTGTTTTAGGCTTTGCTTGTCGAGCACAAGGCGGTCTCTGTCCGGTGGCAGTTCTGCCCAAACACACCAGCTCTTGGCTTTGTTAATTGCACTTTAATTCTCCACTTCTCAACACTGAGCCTTATAATAGAAGTGCTCCAAAATCTGCTCATTTCACCCCAAATCCTGCTCAATTTACCCCAAAATAGGTCAAATTCAGACGCAAAAAGATAGTGGGTGCACCAAAACCTGCTCATTTCAACCCAAAACCTGCTCAACCCCAAAATGCTGCTGAGTGGCCCCAAAACCTGCTCATTGCACCTCAAAATCAGCTCCTCGCACCACAAAGTCTCTCTGGGTGCCCCAAAACCTGCTCGTTGCACCCCTAAGTCTGCTCATTTCAACCCAAAATCTGCTCATTTCACCCCAAATCCTGCTCAATTTACCCCAAAATAGGTCAAATTCACCCCAAAACGATGCTGGGTGCCCCAAATCTGCTCAAATCTGGTCCTAGGATGTCATTGAGGGTAGGATTTCATGCTTCCCAGAGTGAGATATGCTGAGGTATCACAGCAGTGCTGATGCTGCCCCTGCCAGCTTGTGCTTTGAGAGACTGTTCCAAATCCATTAGATTTGAGCTGCGTTGTTTCTGTCTTCATTTCTCTTTCTGCACAAGGATGAAGCACGTTGTTGTGAGAGGCTCAGCTTCCAAAGATCTGAGTTTGCTCTCAGATTTGTCACTGCCATGGTCTCTGGTTTCAGCCCCTCTGCTTTTCTCCTCCATCTGTTTAAAGACAGGGGAAAAAACCCCTTGTGCTTCAGGGGTCTTCAGGCTGCGTGGTAAATGTTACCTCCTAGAGGTTCTCTGACAGAAGATGCTATGGCAGTAGTTGCTCTTGGGTGCAGATTTGCTGCTTGTATTATTCTTGTTACCATTTAACTATCTGTCTTCTAGAAATTTGCCAGAATTTCCACGTTCCCCAAGTTTTTGCTTGTGGTCTGCAAGTCTGGGGCCAGTTCAAGAGAGTTCTGCAAAGGGCACCTACGATAAACGTGATTGCACAGTTCTGTATGAGCCAAGGGAGGTTGCTGTGCACCTTGTCCTGCCCGTCTCATCACAGAAAGTGTGTGCAAGCCCTCTGAAATGCACACTGTATGTTTATTTCAGGCCTCTTAGACCTGAAATACTCTCCCCCTAAGATGGAAAAAAATGCAGTTAGGTGTGAGTGGAAGTCAGCACTGCAACTGCAGCCTCCCACCTCTTAGTCCCCTAACCCACAGCTTCTGCCTTGCTCTGGGTGGGAGCCACAGCCTGCTGTCTCTAACCCTGTCCCAGACATCACACTCAGAGGTGCAGACAGTCTCTTGAGTTGCCGTGTCAGGACATGGGACGTCATTTTCCCTGCAGCAGTTCTTGGGGCTCTCATGTTCCCAGTGGGGTAGGAGGATCCACTCCAGCACCTGTGGAGCAGCAGAGCATGCCCTTCCCCTCTGCCATACCTTTAATACCAGGGTTTTAAGATTTCCCTGACACCAGTTTGCCACAACCCATCACTTTTATAGGAAAGATCAGTTCCTTGCACATAGGGCTGCAGTGATCAGCTGGGGTACAAGGCTGATGTCTCATCCCTCTCACTCTCCCCTTGTGCATCTGCTCCTCGCCTCCACCTCAGAGCCTCTGGGGGAAGGGCTTGGTGGTGAGGGAGGGGTGTGGGGAGGTTCTGCTCTTGGTCTCAGTGAAGTTGCTGGTAAGCTGGTCACATGAAACAAAAAATACATCAGCTCCCCTCCCCCATGCACTGGTGTGTTTCTTGGCTCTGCACCCAAAGTAGCAGCTGAGCACGTGATTTACTTGTAAAATGCAATTTAAGATAAAAAATGGTGCCATTGCAGATGGGAAAACAGGAGTGGGAGGGCTGGGGCTGCCTGGGGTGGAACCAGGGGCTGCTGGGCATGGGAAGGGGTCTGTCTCCCTGCTGAGCTGCAGGAAGCTGGAGAGACAAGGGGCTGTGGGACATGGGCTTGGGGAACCTGTGCTGGAGAATATGGGGCTGCAGAGGGAAGTGAATGCTGCAGGAGGCAAAATGGAGGGGAAGGTGCTGAACCACAGCCCTAACAGGAGACACAAGTGGGGATGCTGCGTGTGAGGAGGAAGGAGTAGGCTGTGCTGCAGAGCAGGGGGCAAGTGGTATGTGGGGTGTTTGGCTGTTTGAGAACTCTGAGCTGAAGGGCTCCCTACAGGATACAAGGGCTGCAATGACCATGACAGAGAGTTATAGTATTCTTGCTCTATTGTGGTGCAAGAAAGGGGAAGTTGTTGGCCCATTCAAAGCATCTCCTGGTTTGAAAACTTCATCCCTTTTGCTACTTGTGCTTGTATTGCATAGTTCTTCCTTTCTCTGGGATGTAGGCTCTCTTAAGCTTTTGAAATGGCATTAACCCAGTATGCTCAGAGCTGAAATCCAGCATTAGGCTCATAGCACACACGGTGGGAGCTTTCCAGCAGCTGCCCCAGCAGGCTGGGCACTGCGGCAGTTCTCAGGGCAGTGCAATTGCACCACGGTTCTTCCTGTGGCAGGACTGTGGTGGGCGCAGGTACCGACTCCAGGCCACAGCAGATAAACTGAGATAAAGGCAATCCTGCCCTTGGCTGTGCTTCCCTCTGCCTGTCAGTGTTTGTGCTTGGTGAGCTCCCTTGCTTCAGGTCGGGGAGAAGGTGGCTGCTTTTTTGTTGTTGGCAGCTGGAGGGTGTATTGCTTCAGAGGGGAATGCACTGCTGGGGTCTGTTCCTGCTGTGCTTCCCACTGCAGCACCCTCTTCCCTTGTGTCTTATTCCACCCTGAGCAAGGAAGAAGTCTCATAGAAGCAAGAAATGGCAGGTGAATGGTCATTTGGTAGAGTTCTTGGTTATTGCAGCAGACTGTAGGTTGTGATGTCTGTGGCCATAAGCCATGACACCAAGCACACAGTTTGGAGGTCACCTCAGTGGTGAAGTGCTTTCTTCCCACCTCTTTATCACCACACCTGCAAGGGATGTTTCATCCCTGACTTACTTCCATCACAGTGGCACAGAATAAGCTGATGGCTAGCAGGGAAGAAGAGGGGAAATGAAGTTCAGATCAGAGGCTCTTGGGAGTTCTTACTTGGTTTATAGTAAGTCAAGTAACTGGTCAATGGGCAAAACAAACTCAGAATAAAACAGAGTTGGTACAGGCCTTGTAGATCCCCTGGCAACATGGGAAGGATGGGCAGGGAGATGAGGAGACACCTTGCCCACAAGAGGAACTGGTATGCCCTGAGAGGAGATGTGGACCAGAAGCAGGGCTTGTACATGAGGGATGGCATGTGTGTCACATCAGAGCTTACTGAAGACTTTGTCTGGGGCCTGGATGGTGTTTGGTGTGTGTTAATTGTTATGTAGGCAGACATTCCCCACCCTCCTACTGCAGTCAGGGTGCTGGCTGATGCTGTGGCACGGGGGTGGGGGGAGGGCTGAGTCAGGTGCCGAGGGGGCAGCAGATGCTGTGGAGGGATGGCTCATCAAGGAGTTTACAAAACCCTCCTCTTAGTGCTGTAGCAAGCTCAAAACGAGGTCCCTCACCCAGATTCTGGGCTGATCTGAAGCATGAAGCCAAGGACTGTGCCTGCAGTGGGTGACTGGAGTGCTTGCTCCTTCCCTTCTGCAGACTGATGCGTGCAGATGCATTCAGCTTTTGTGCTGCTCTGCAGTGCTGGCTCTAGTCACACGGCTGTAGGCAAGAGCATAAGCTGAATGATGGACTTAGGAGAGAAAACACCCAGTCTGGCTTTATCTGTGCTTTGGTAGGCAGGGAATGGCCAGTCAGGCTTGAGCACACTTAATGCCCATGTGCTCGCACCATTAGCTGTGACTGAGATGACTCTCACCTGTAGCTGTGAGCCTACACTGATTCAGTAATTTGACCTCCTTTGCCTCTAAGTTCCTGGAAAGTTGCTGGTGTGAGAGAGCCCAGGCTCTCCCCTCTTCCTCTTCATGTGCACATCAGGTTGCTTCTCTTTTGCTTTGTAAATGTGTGTAAGGGCTGATACTCAGGGTAAGCATTCCTGCTGGAAGCAAGAGGACAGGGATTCTGCTCTCCTTACCAAGCCTACTGGATAACCCCAAGGGAAATATTAGGTAAGCTGTTTGCTGAGAAACTGAGAAATGTGCATGTGAAAAGAAAAGGAAGCTTTGAATGACACCAAGTGTAGAAACTGCAACAGCAAAGATTCACACTGTGGCTTTTAACAACAGACTTCGTTTCTTTTAGGTGATTTTGATACCTTCTTTCCTTTGGCCACTGTAGTACAGGTGTCCTTATCTGCCTTCAGTTACATTGTCTTTGCAAAGTGTAAGATAGTGAAATTCTGGTAAGGAGAATAAATCTCCTCAGCCCAGTCTTCAGGATGCTTGTCAGAGATGCAGATGGAATTAGTTAAACCATCCCAATTTCTACTCTGTGCTGTTGATAGTCCTGTGTGACCTGACCCCTGACCTTCTGCAGGGAGGGGGGTTGCACTGGATGATCCCTAAAGGTCCCTTCCAACCCCACCATTCTGTGGTTCTGTGAAGTGGAAACTGTGATCTCAGTTTGTGGAGTTCAGTCCTTCTGGTTAGTATTTGTTTTTCCAGTACAGTGGTACCAAGAGGTTCACAGATATTAATACGTGGAAACTCAGCTTGTTACCAACTGTGTAAGCTTTCTGTCAGTCTTTGAAGACCCATGTGTGTATGTACTTTTTGGGGTAGTATTACAGTGTTCCACATGGAGTCATTTGTTGCTGGGAGAGTGTGGGAAAACACTGTTAGAAGGTAAGAGCATTAGTGGCTTTGTCAGAAAGCACCTCTGCAGGCGTTTCTGGAGAGAAGGCTTGTATTTGTTTATCATGTTCTGTTGGCTCCTGAGCCTCCTCCCTTGTCAGCAGCTGAGGGCAAGTGATGAGCATTTCCCCACTCAGTCCTGGGCTGTAAACAGCTGCTTATCATCTTTAGATTTGTCTTTAGGCATCTGCTGTTATCAGGAAGGGTCTGCTGAACCTGGGGGTCCTTGCCTCATTCTTAAGGCCTAGGATGACTTTTTTGTCTCTACCAGCTTCTGTAGAAGGGGAAACTGATGGTCTGAGACTTGCTGGTGTTTGTATTTCAGGGGGTGGTGTGGCACGGAACGCTCTCCTCTGCCACCCTGATGCAAACACTGAGGCATCTCAGCTCTGCAGCAGCCTGGTTGAAAAATAAGGGGAATATAGGGGCAAGTGTGGCTGGAAGTGCAGGATGAGGGAGCTAGCTCTGTCTTGCTGGGAATGTCTCAGAGAGGAAGCTGACATTTAAACAAGCAAAGAAAAGCATGGAGGAACCTGAAGGCTCAGAGTAGTCTCACGCGACAAAATGCATTTGATGCAGATTCGATTTGTGCCTCAGTCTCAGCAGCTGGCACCAACTGACTCTCTCCCAGAACTGGCATGATGACAGCAATCAAGCTGAACCTATTGCTTTGGGGTTGATTCCTCTCCTGGACTCTTCCCGTTCTCGGAAACGCAATCCAGAATGTGTTCCCACGGGACAAGAGCTTCAGGGCTCCTGAGCAGCGAGGGCAGGGTGGAGACGGCTGGGCTGGAGTGTTGAGCAGTAGGTTGGGAGCAGGAAGGTGATGAAGGAGGAGCCAAGCTGGTTTCTCTTTGTGACACAGTTTCTCATCAAACAGATGATTCATAACTAAGCTTTTGTTGTGTTTCTGCTTCTTTTTACGGTGGAGTCTCTTTCTCTGGAGCTCTTCAAAACCCTCCTGGACACGTTCCTGTGTGACCTGATCTAGGTGGGAGCTGCTTCTGCAGGGGAATTGGCCTGAATGATCTCTGAAGGTCCCTTCCAACCCCCACCATTCTGGGATTCTGTGATTTAGCAAAGCAGCTGCCTTCCCATCAGGGGGGCAGTTTACTTTTAGGCTGTTAAAAGTGTCCCCGTCCCCCCCCCCCCCCCCGCCCCCGCTTTGTTTGGCTTTGGGTTTTTTCCCTTTGAAAGAAGCTTGTTGAAGAAAATATGGGAGAATTAACCTTCCAACTTGTAATTCTGGGCGGCTGTGGAATTAATCACTTTCACTGATGGAGCTTGTTTTATCTCAGTGACTCTTTTGTCCACTTTTCAGTTAGTTCCTAAAGCTGTTCTCTGCTTGCCAGGAGAAGGAACTACCTGGAATAGGTGTGGGTTTGCTGGGGTTTGTTCCCAGAGCAATAAATGGCTGTTCCTTGGGCAGGTGGAGGGGATGGGGCACAAAGGGCATGTCCTTCTCAACCTCCCCAGTGCCTGGTCCTTTGAGGAGCTTGTGGCAAGACTCTGGGAAGTGTGTTTGTGTGGCAGCTGTCTGCAGCTGAAACAAAACCCCTCTCTGCATCTCTTGGGAGCGAGAGTCAGTCAGGGCATCGTAGCTATGCCTGAAGCAGGGAGGATTTCGTGCTGTGCTGCCTGTGCAGGGTCAGCACCTGACACCCAACCATCTTCTCCTGCTCCCCAGCTCAAGTTCAGCCCTCACCCCACTTGCTTGGGGAGGACTGATCTCCTTTTTGGGTTTGTTGCAGGTGTCTTTCTCCATATTCTGTCTTTTACAAGTGTACCTCAACTCCACACAGACAGGTCTCCCTGTGCTCCCCTGGCAGCCTCTTCTCCTCAGCACAGCTTCCTGACCTGGTGCTGGAGATGCCCAGGGCTTGGGAAGTGAAGCTGGCTGCATTGTGTTTGTCCTGTCTGTTGGCTACTCCTTTCTTTCACATCATGTTATCCAGTTTATCTGCTCAAGTTTGTATTTGAGACACACAGGACAAGCTACTGTGGTTTTGGTCTGCTGTCTTCTGTGCTCATGGAGGGTTGTTTTTGTGTTAAGCAGCTCAGTCAGAGCTTCTCACAGCTGTGGTGGTGTTAATTGCACACTAGTGGTCCTGTCCCAGTGAATGGGCTGCATGTCTGCACCAAATGAAGCAGTTTCAGTGTGGCAGGTCCTCAACTCTCACAATTGTTCTGCTTTCCTGTTGATGTAAATCCCTAGGACAAATCAAAGCCCTGCCCCAAGAAATCCCAGTCCTCTGAACAGGCAGTTCCCTATCAGGTGTGTTCTGAGGAGACCCAGTGTTTGCTCTTGCAGAGCGATAACGTTAAAGCTGATTGGGTTAAATGTAGTCTCACCTGCTGAACCAAGATGCAGAAATCGTATCACATCAAGGACTAAGACAGAGAAACAGATTCTCACACCTTAGTCTGTGTATCAGACACCAGAGAGTCTTCTCCTGCTGTCTCTAAGTACTGTCTCCTCAAGCACTTACATCTTGCTCCAAAAGAGCCCCACAGGCTGCACTGTTCTGTGTGGATACTCCTTGCTCAGACCCGGGAAGGAAGAATTGTGCAAATAGCAGGATCCTCATTTTATTTTGGCTGAAAAACAGTAAATGAATATTAGATGAGTGTTTGTAATATCCTGTACTTAAGTTTTAAGCATCAGCTATAGTTCAGGGCTAGACAGCTCTGTAAGGTAGCAGGAAAAGAGCTTAATGAAACCCAATATTTGGAAGCAGGAGACAGATGAATTCAGGCTTGGAACAGCAGTGCTACATTTTAACAGGAAGGGTAACTCCTGTTTGGAGTGGCTTGTGTGGGTGTATGGCTTTGTCACTTGAAGTCTGGACTGTGAGCCCTTATGTTTTCTAAAGGAGAGACTGTGTTTTAGGCAAATCGTGGAAATGGCTGGTTGAATGTCATAGTTTGTGAGAAACAGGCTTCGTGTCCCAGGTGTTGGATCCTGGGTGTTTTGGGTAGCTATGAGGCATATTTTCACTGTGCATTAAGAATAAACACCTTCACTTCACAAATAGCTTGAGGAAATAAGTTTGATCTTTCAGGCAGAGGGAGGATAAATTATTTGCATTGCAAGCTCTTGGTAAACCAGGGACCTGAACCTGTTGTAATACAGTTCAGAGTGCTTTGCATTTCCAAGGTTGGTGAGACCCCCATGTAGGAGATGTGTTTAAGTTCAGCCTTTGAGTGCTTTGCTGGACTAGCAGAAACTGGGGTTTTCTGTCTCCTACTGGGAATAACCATTGTTAGACTCGAGAAAGGTAGGGAAGATGCAGCTCCCTGTTTATTCCTTATGCACTCAGGTACCGCGCTGCTCCCCCAAGTACTAAACTGACTCTGCCACCGATGCCCATAATGAGAGTCCAATGTGCCAAAGGCCACAGGGTGACAAGGAAAAGGGGCTCTGTTTGTGGATGGAGTCATAGATTGGGCTGTATTGTGGTGCCACCAGCCATGGGACGGGTGATCCTGCGGGCACGGGATCTGGGATCCTCCAGGAAAGCCACCCAGCCTGACCTTTCGCTGCCCGCAGTTGTGCCGGCCGCTGCTCCTGGGGCGAGAGAGAGTGTGCTTTCTCCCTGGGAGAGAGTGAGTGTGCTTTCTCCCTGGGACTTGTGCTTGAGTTTGCCTGTTTTGTTGCCCTGGAGACAGGAGAGTGTGGTATGCTTTCCCCCTGACCAGAAATAGTTCCCCGTACCTTGTGACCGGAGTGCCGCGCTCCTGCTCTGGGCCCTGGCCAGGCTGTGCGGTGCTGGAGGGCCGGGCTGTGGGGTGATGACCCCTTGTCACAAGCTCTGGTGTGGCTGCTGCCCATGGTCACTGAGCTGCCCTGCCCGCTCCCCTCCCTCTGCACCGTGGTGTAGGGTTTCAGGGGAGCAATTGCTCTTGATTTACATCTCCCGTGGCATTTCAGTGGTTATGTCATTTTGTTTGAGCCTTGCCCCTGTCAGCTGTCTGTCCTGGCTGTCAGGGCTCAGTGGCTGAGTAGCACGTGGTGAGCTCTTACCTCTCCTTCCCCCTTTGCTCAGCTGTTTTTGCTGTCTGCTGCCCCGTGTCCTTGTACTTGGGAACAGATTCTCAGCAAGTGTAACTGTGCACGAGGGCAATGTGATCTGGGTGGATGAAGGATCCCCTTCTGTGGGAGTTCCAAGTAGAGCTGGGAGGGTAAGTGGGGAATTTGCAAGACCCAGACGTGTAGTCAGGCTATGGATAGTTCACTTTAAACTGTTGCCCTGCTGCGAGAATGTGGCCTGAGTGCAGAGTGTGCAGTGCAGTCCCTTACCGTGAAAGTGTGCTGAGCAGAACTTTGTGAGAGATGCTGCTGGAAGGGAAGCCAAGGCACCCCCTCCCCTCCCCAGCAATGCAGGTGAGAAAGTGCTTGTGCTGCACCAAGGCCTCAGAGCGTGGAAGCTCTCCAGGCATTTTGGCTGCCTGCTGCTCTAGTGGAGAGTGGTTCTGGCACAGAGCTGTAAAATATGTGCACCAACAACAGTAATTTCCAGGACCGAGAAGGAAGGAGAGATGAAAGGAGTAATTTACCTTCCCCCATGCCTCAACAGTAGCAGATGAGGATGTAAGCACATCTCAGCCCCATCAAGTATTAATTGGGACATTTTTATACAGTTCAGCAGTGGGAAAGAAGACAGAAATCCTGCAGTGCCCTGAGCTGCTATTCCCAGCCTGGGAGAGAAGAGTGTTCTGAGCTGAGGTGTGACTCAGTCTCTGTCTTCTTCTCATGAAGAACAGTTGCCCAAAGCCTTCCTTCACAGAGAAGCCCATAGAGAGGCCATGGAGCTGCACAGGCTGTTCTTGAGCAGTGCAGTGTGGCTCTGCTGAAGTGGGTTTCTAGTAGGTTTCCTATAAGTCAGAGGATGCTGCATCCCTGCCAGTGATCTCAGTAGCTCAACCAGCCAAGAGCCCTGCTTACTCCTGGGGAGAAGAGTTGTGTGTTATGGGGGAGGCAGAGAAGGTGCACTGCCAAGCCTGTGTGCTGAAGACCTGCTGCAGAGGAGACATCAAGAGCAAGCATGGAGTGCTGCTTTCTCTGCCTTTGGTGGCTGGCCTGGGGAGGACGGGCAGTCCTTGCTTCTAGGCATCTGCATCCCCAAAAGCCTAGATCTCAGCAGCTGCCAGTGCTGCATGAAAGATTTGCCTCCCTCAGACCCTTTCAGTGAATCTGTGCTTGTCCAGAGTGGGCATTTCACTGGAGAGGATGGAGGCTCTGCAGCCAGCGCTCAGGACTCATTGCTGTAGTGCAAATATCTCCCGTGTGAGCCTCTGTGGATAGGGGGCTCCCTGTTCTTTGGCTGAGATGGGCTCAGCTCCCTCTCCTTTCCCTGCACTCACTCACGTGACATTTCTAGGGAGGAGAAGCTGTTTTTCACTCTCCTTGGTTTTTTCTCTTTCTTTAATTCAGATGACAGTTGTGCTCAAGCTGATGTTGCCTCTGGGCTGGAACAAGCACACTTAGCATTTGGGCAGAGCTTCTCGCCTGGAGACCTCCAAGTGCTTGGTCAGCGAGTCTGTCCATGGGTACTGAAGTATGGTTCCCTTTACGGCTCACTGGAGCTGGCAGAGTTCCCTGCCTCATCTCATGCCTGGATTTCTCCCTCCTCTCTGCCCTTCTTCCCCACTGTTTCTCTGGAGTGGTAGCAGGTCCTTTTCCCATTCCACTTAGGCTGTTTCTTCTGAGACTTTCCCTCCTCCTCTTCCAGCCTTGGAGAAGGGGATGAGTCTCAGAAGGGATGTCACGGGAAGGCTGATGGAAGAGCGGTGCCTTTGACTCTGCTGCTCCTCACTTGGAATCCAAGGAGGGGACAGCAGCTCAGTGCTAGCTCTGTGGCAGGAGCAGAAGCTGTCCTGCAGCCTCAGCTGCTCAGCCCTTGCCTGAAGCGACTGGGAGGTGTGGGACACGGCTGGCTTCCAGCAGTTCCCTCTGAACATCTGCTGCATCGCTGTGATCCCTTCTCTGCTGATTGTGAGCGAGAGTGGCTCAGAGCTGTGGTGCTTAATGCCTTGTTTCTTCCTCTCTTTCAGATCACCAGAAACTGGAACGTGAAGCTCGGATCTGCCGACTTTTAAAGCATCCGAATATTGGTAAATCCCCTTGGGCTCAGAGGGATGGACTGAGAGGAGCGATGTGTTGAGAGAGCAGATGTATTCTGGATGTTCACAGCAACTAGTCAGGCTTGCCTGTTGAAATCACTTCACTTTCTCTCCTTGACAAAGTCTGCAGTGCCCTCATCCCATTGCTCATCATCCCATTTACCCAGGTGTGGTGTGTTCCCCTCTGCTCCCCCGTGCAGAGCTGGCCCTGCTGCCTGGGTGATGCACAGCTCCTGTCTGTTCGTCTCACACTCTGCAGTGGCAGTGGAGCTGTTGTGTGTGTTTTCCCCACGCCTGTCTTCTGTTTCCTCTTTTTGTGGCTCTGTGGTGGATGGGTTTATACACTGTATTTAGGGCATTGTTAAAGGAGGGTGGCAGCTCTTCTCATTACAGGGGCCACTTGTGCTTAAAAAAAGACCAAACCCAAATGTCATGCGTCAACAGGGGTCAAAAAAAACCCAAAACCACCAAAGAAAAGAAAAGTAATGGACTAAGGGACATAGTTTTGTCTAGAAATCAGGAAGCAGCAAAATAAGGCACAACTCCAAAGCAAAGCTACTCTATTTGCTGAGCTGGGGGCGGGGGGGGAGGAGAGGGATTTTTATCTAGTTCCAAAGCACCAAGTTTGTCCTGAGTTTTCTTTTAGAGACATTTCATAGTGCTGGAAGTTGCTTTGGGGAACAAAAAAAGGCCATGATTAATAATCCCCTTTTTAGGATCTTTGGATGAATAAAGCCTCTGGGATCCTGGCTGAGGTCTAATTTGAGTTAATTTACTTAAGGGAACATTAAGAAATACCAAACTGCCACCTTCAACCAAGCCACTGTTTCATATCCCTGTCTGGGAAACCTGTGATGTATTGCATTGTCTTCTTTTGCATAACCCTGTCTGTCAGTGCAGGTAATGCTTTAAGGGCATCTGTCTGGTTCCTGACTTTCAGCTTTGTAACCCTTTGTTGAAGACCTGGGGGGAGGAAAGGTGCTTTACAGCATACCCTATGGACTGGCATCTGTAGCCTGCTCCCTGTGTGATGAGGAAACAATTCCTACAGATTTGGCACCTCACAGGAGGCAAAGCACCTTAGTAGCAGCTTTTCATCAGAAAGAGCTTTGTTGCATCTGAGTGCAGTTGTGGAGGTATGGCACGAAGAGAGGAGCAGTGGCCACTCTCTACAGCAATTTGCACTGATGAGAATATTGGCTGGTGAATTTATTGCTTGGCAGTATTCAGAATGACTAAAACTCACATTAGCTAGTCATCAAGCTTCATTTGCCCAGTAAGGCTTGTTGCACTCTGTTTAGTAGGTGATGTCACTTTTTATTTTGGCTTTCACTTTTCATCATCTCTCCCTCTTATCATTTCTTGGTTGGTTTTTTCTGGTGAGGCCTGTCACAAAGTAAATCTTATGCACAAGAGGAGAACCAGTTTTAGAGGTAAACTGCACCAAAACCAGAAGCATGTTCCATTCTTTGTTGGATTCTACAGCTTGTTCCTCATCTACAGGGAGCAGCAGTGCTTGTCTCCTGCTCTGTTGTGCTTTGGAGTGGACAGTTTGGGGCAGTGTCAGTGGTTCTTTTGTTTTACTACAGTCCTCCTAGAAGGGACAGTTTTTCTTTAGAGAGGACAGCCCTTCTAAAGTCAGTGGGTGGGTACAAATAGCAAGAAAGGAATTAAGGTTTATGCCTGCAACACAGAATCCAAGTGTGTTGAGTGATCCAAGTGTGTTGAGTAAGACCTCAGGAAGCCATAGAGCCCATTCAGCAGTCTTGTGGAAACCTTTTCTACCTGGCTGGTTCCAGGCACGTTTGTTCTTAAGAACCTTTAATGCTTCCACAGCCCCTAGTGGCAATCTTTCAAACACTGTCACGTGTCAGCAGCAGCATCCTTTGCTGCTCTCTTAGCTCCTTGTTTCTAGTTCTGTCCAAAGTGTACGTGGAAAGGAGTTTTCCTCTCTTGTAACAGTCTTTTTCATAGGTCAAGTCTATTATCATGTCTCTCTTTAGTCATCTTTCTCTTCAGACTAAACAAACCCAGTTCTTTCAATCTCCTCTCATACATCATGTTTTCTAGACCTCCAGTCCTGTTATTTGTTTGTCTTTTCCCCTTCCCTGGGCTCTCTCCAGCTGCTTCATATTTTTCTAGATGCCCCAAACTGGACAGGAGATTGTAACTAAAGCCATGTCAATTCTGACTAGAGGGAGAAGAATGTCTTCACCTGTCCTGCCAAAACCACTTGTGTATTGTACACCAGCCTGTGAGACTTGCCATTTATGTGTGTCATTGATGCACATTTGTTCTCTGACACAAAGCAAATAACATCGTGTAGATGAGGATTCCTATTGAGGTGTACATTATGTTAGTCCTCATTAAAAGAAAGAGGAACCCCCTCTGTGGGGTTCCCCCCTCTTTATCAGGACTCTTGATTTATCTTCTCACAGTGTGAGAGGGTTGCAGCAGCCTCCCCCAGCCTCTGCCAATAACCCTGCCATACATTGCATCGTGTGGCTAATTAATAACGCTGCTGAATGCTTTTGTCCTCTGGACAAACTCTTGGAGATGTCACTTGACACGTTGTTCCCGTTTGACAGCGATGGATGTTGAGTGTGTTTTTACAATGAGCTGTATACACCACTGTAAACTTGTTCTCAAGATGCATTTTATTCCAAATTGCTTGTGGAAATAGCACATGAGACGTTGTCAGAAGCCTTGCTGAAGTCCAGATGCTACATGCATTGCTGCTTCCATATTCCTTGGGCTTGTTATGTTGTCATAGAAGAAAAACATGTTGTTCTGACACAGTGGTAGGCTCTTTTTCCTTGAAATGTGTATTAGCAGTTAGTAATCACCTAGTTACTGCCATTCTATGTTGTAAACTCTTCTGGATGGATACTTGGTGTGTTGCCCCAGCATCAGCTGTGCTGGTAACACTGCATCAGCCCTCAAGAACTCTGCAGGTTTTGCACTTGCTTTAATTTCCTCATTAATTCTGTTGATACTGGTTCTGTTGCAAGCTGCATTGCAGCACGTCTTGCTCTTCTACAGCGTCCTGAGCCTCTGGTGAGTCTGAAGCAGAGCATTCAAAGTTAGGACCCTGCTTTTCTCTCCTGTCTGTACAGAGGATATAAAAGCCAGTGTTGAATTTGTGGTTCTTATCCACGTGCTGCAAGACAGTTGGTTCTGCTGTGGAGATTCTGGACTGTAACACACTGACCATAACACTGCTCCCTGATAAAGGAAAGATTGCTTCAGGTACAACTTAATGGTGATATTTCCATTTGCTGTTGCTCTTTGTGGAGTGACCACTTTCTGAGTTCTCCTAATGTACCTTCATCAAATCTCAGCCCTAATTATAGGCTGTTGCTCTGTAATTGGGCATTTTGCTTGTCTTTAGACACACGTCGTCGCCAGGGCAATCACACTGGAGTAATCCTTCCAAGAGCTTAGTTTAGTGTTGCAGTAAGGGGAGTTCTTTTTGTCTGGACAGAAGAAAATTGACTTGCAGTTTTCTGACTTCTGCCTCATGCTACGTACCACAGTCTTGCTCCAAACCATCCATCTGAAAGTGCCATCAGAGCTGGTCTCTTCAGGCTTCAGGTCAGTAGAGGAAGGACTTTCTCTAACTTTCAGCTTAGGTGTTTTTTATGTCCTGGCAATTTTGCAGAGCATTTTGCATTCTGGTCCAGAGAAGCTATTTGCCAGCCATGCTCACCAAATACATCAGCATCAGATGGAAATCAATCAGTGATGTGTTCACTCCACCTTGTTTTAAAGGCAGAGAAGATGCACTCATTACTGAGGATATGGGAGCGTTAAAGAGAGGCAGAGGGCGGCATCATTAACTGTCCATAAGCAGATAAAGTGCCTCTGGAAGTTGGCAAGAGTCAGTCTCTGGGGAATTCCACTTCTTGAACAACTCACTGTTGCAGTGATTCACTTATCTATAAATCTTGTGGGCATTTGAGACGGACGGGCTTGGAAACACATAGAGGAGAGTGCTGTGGCTCTCATCTCCCTCGCTCCCTGCTTTGCAGGAGAGAAGTAGGCTTCTGTAAGCACACTCACAGCCCTGACCCTTCATTTGCAGACACTTTCCTGATTGTGGATTGTGCAATGGCAAAGATAAAGGAAACTTCACCGTGTCCTTGTGTTTGTTGTGAAGCTAAACTTACAGTCTGTCGAACACAGACCTGCGCTTACTGGAACAGCTCTTCTGGGCTTCTGCTTAGTTGTAATGTTGATTTCAGTCCGTGTGTGAGTTGGGTTTTCAATCCCTGGGCTACACAGGATTCTCTTGTGGAGAACTCATTTGTTTTTTCCCCCTTGTTTCCTGCTGCCCATCACATACCAGAGCAGTGACAGAGCTGGGAACCCCAGTATCTTCCTGCAGGCCAGCTCAGTGCAGGGGTGTTCAGCATGATGCTGAGCTTGACCTTTCCTATCCTAGGGCACCTAAAGTAATAATGATGTGCCATTTGACAAAAGGCATTGTTCTGAAAACTCTTCCCTAGCATTCCCATGTTCTCCTGCAAGAGCTGGGTTGTGGCTTGTTCGGTGCAACTTGAAGCCTGCTCTGTGTGTAGACTTTATCCCCTGTGTTGTTAGATGTTGCCCTTCTCTTCCTTCTAAGTTTCCTTTGCTACACTAGTCTGAAAATGTGCCTCCTCTTTGGAGCTGTCACTACATGATCTGTGCTGTTTCTTAGCTGTTGTTAACACAACTGTAGAAAAGTGGTCGCTGAATTATCTTTTGTTCATAGTTCAAACTGAGAGCTTCTGGTTAGTTGTTGTGTCCCAGCTCGTGGCAGCCTTTGCTGTGAAGAGCTGCATCCACTTAAGGTCTAGAATAATAAAAATATATGTTTTGAGAGAGGCTGGGAGTAGCCAGAGCCAAATTCTCTTTCAGATTCCTGCCTTCATACCCTTTGCTGAGCTGCTTCAGATTTAATTGCTTTGAGGGAATGTATAGCAGTGGTGAAATGCTATCCTCAGCATTTACCAGAATTATTGCTTTTGCAGGGGTTTTTTTTCCTGCTTCTGACTTTTTCTCCCAAATACACTTGCACCTGAATTCTTTTAACTTTCATTCCTATCTCTCAAGAACTTGTTCTGACCCAGTTCAGTTTCATTTGAGATGTGGTCTGTGCTCCTAGTACCTCAGTCTCATGGGAGTGGTTTGGATGGATGTGTGATCAAATAAAGCCCTCAGCTTGTGTGCCCTGAGCTGGTGGTTACGAACAAGGTGTGAATCGCTGCCAGGACCAAGAAGGATGCTGTGCTGCTGTGTGCAGCCCAACTGGAGAATCCCACACGGCTCATCACTGGCCCGGGTGGGAAATGGGGCGCGTGGATCACGTCTGCAGACCCTACACTGGGCTTGTTGGCTTAGTGGTATCAGCCACAACTTCAGGTTCACTCATTCCTCGTGTTGCCATACAACCCTTGATAAGCAGGCCCTCACTTCTTCCCCCTGCTGCCACTGGGAATGTTTTCCTTGCACCTTTTCCCTAACAAGAGACTCGAATCGCTGCTGGAGTGAACAGGAAAGCAGCGTGGGCTGTGTTTTGCTGTAAACAGCAGATTTCCTTGTTTTCATTTGGCTGCAGACAGCCAGACTGCCTTTGCAGTTGGGACAGAAAGGATGTTATGTGCAAAGAATAGTTAAAAAGCTGGGGATTCTCCAGTGGTTTGGCCACGCTCGCTGCCCAGTGGGAGCTCTGCAGTTTCCCAGGGGGATGCTCCTGAGCCTGGCCCAGAGCTGCTGCCCCGGGATGGCTGTTGCTGGGGGACTGCTCCTCTTCTTGGCTGAAGCTGCTGTGGGGTGGGGATGAGGTGAGGAAAGGAAGAGACTTGCTAGCAAGAGTTACACATAACAGCTTTGTAGTTACTGAGCAGCTTTTCCTTGGAGGTGGCGTGGAGCTGAGAGGACACCAATCGCTGTGCTGCCTGAGTCAAACCATCGTTGTCTTGGCCTTACACCTTTAGCCTGCTCCCCAAGAAACTGAACCCAAAGCACCACAGAAACCAATGAACAAAGAAAATCCCCTGAACTGCCAAACACTCAGTTCTCCCCCAACCAGAACAGCAGCTCCAGTGCATTCCTGGCTGAACCTTTGAGCTGCAGGTTCCCATTTATTATTGCCAGTGCCTGCACTTAAGGGAGTGAGGTGAGTGCCCATGCACGTGTGGCTGAGAGGAGGCTTCTCAAAACCCCAGGCAGGCCAGCTTTTTAGTTCTCATTTTGGTTCTCCCAGCTACTTCTTTGACTAACAGCTGCTTTTTTACCTCTTCTTGTGTTCCTCTTCTTCCTCCTTTTCCTATAGCTTTATCTGTACTTTTAAGAGAAACATTTATCCCCTTCTATTTGGTGCAATTGAGTAATGACTGCATTTATTCCTTGCTAGGGTGTGTATTTGTTCTGTTTGTGGTCTGCTCTAGAGAGGTATTCAGATTCCTTTGTTCAGCAGTGAGATTTATCTGTGTGCAAGCAGTCCCTTTAAAATAACATATGAATAATCAGTGAGAGGATGGCCATATTCAGTGCACTCAGGTGCTGCAACAGTCAGCACAGGAGCTTTCCCCTACTTTTATCTTCTCTCCCTCTACAGTCAGAATAACCTTGAGGAATGGGCAGGAGCATCCTGTGGGGTTCCCCCTGCCCCAGCACCCAACGGGGGGATGGAGAGATTGGTGCAAAGTGTCATAACTGGGAACTTGATAAAGGAGTGGTGGAAATGAGGTTAATAGAGCAAGGCTGGGGGATGTCAGGCAGCACAGCAGGACCCCTGCTCGGCAGCACCAAAGGCTGGTTTGTCCCTGGTGGCAGAAACACGTGTAGCAGCGTTTGCAGAGCCTGTGAGACACCTCCAATTTGTCACAGCCTTTATTAATTGTAATGGAGTGGGTGTTCTGTGTGTGTTTCCTTCGAGATGTCCACAAAGCCGGCAGCTCATTGTTTGGGGTTTGTTTGGAGTTGTTGCTTTCGGGAAAAGCTCTCACATAATACCAGTGGCTAGCAGAGGTGCTCTGCTCATCTGCTCTGTGCGTGGTCAGACATTGCTAATACCAGCTGGGGATGGTTGTGATTGCACTGTTACCAGCAGAGGAGGAAATACTCCTGCTAATGCCCTCTTTTGGCTCATGGCATGTTTAAGTAGGGCACGCTGAATGTTACGTGTCATGTGCTGAACTTCAGCCTTCCCATACAGACGGTTCAAAGGGAAAACAACATCCAGTTGGCACCCAAGTGTTGGTTCTAAAAAGTGCTTGCTGGGAACTCTTCTTTTCTTTCCTTCTGCCTTTCAGCTCTGCAGGACTGGTTTCTTAACAGGAAAGATACTGTTCTCCCTACAACACCTCTCTAGGCTCTGAATTTCTGTGCATAAGGGCACTTCTTCGGACTTGGCACCGTGTATCAGAATGGCCACGGCTTTAACCTCGTGTTTTAGGGACAGAGGTTGCAGGGAGAGCAATGGGGAGGAAAAAGGGGAAAGCCCACCTCTGTGTGCCTTTTCCCTACTCCCTTAGGACTGTTCTTGTCTGTCTTTGCAGAACCTGGAGCAGCTTGGGTCTGCCTGCACCCGGGCACTGTGTACAAACCCTTCCCCTCTTCCCTTTGCCACAGCTTTAAAGCTGCAGTTGGTGTGAGGTGCTGTGGGCTTGGAGAGTTTACAGCAAGCTGGTATATACCCAGCATACTGTAACCTCTCAGTGTCAGGCTCGGGAAGAAGTGTGTGCTCCTAGGGGACTCGTGAAGAGCAGCATGCTGTGTCCTGTTAGCTAACTGTCCTGCTGCTGTTAGTTACTGCTCTCACAAAGCTGGTCATTAGCTGCTGGAACAGATGATTTCCAGAGGATTATTTGCATTACACAATTTAATGCTTTTTAATAGCAAATTTTTAATTAAAAGGAGAGTCCTTTTGGAAGCAGCCTGAGCAGCTGCAGCTGAATTCTGTGTGGGTAATGTAATTAGAGCAACAGCTGGGGCGGGAGCTGGGCACCCAGCTCGCGGGCTGGTGGCGGCTCCTCGCGGGACACGTCCCGAGCCACAGGACCCATGCGAGGGGTGTCCTGGCACCCAGCTGGGCTCTGAGCTGCTGAGCTGGGCTCTGAGCTGCTGAGCTGGGCCCTGGCGTGGCTGCCCAGGCTGGGGAGCAGCCGGGCAAGGGGAGAGGGGCGGCAGCCATCTGCGTCACTCGTCACTTGTGCTGGCGCGGTCGGTAGCGCTCGCTGTGCAGCCTGTCGGGCCCTGTGGATTTGTGTCTGCAGTTGCAGCATCTCCTGGCACGTTGGAGAAAGTCTTTGCAAGAGGCCAGCAGGCAGGGTTTAGCCTCCAGTTTTATTCTCCTGCTTCTGGCCCACACTGTCTCTTGAAATACGTCCCTCGGGGTATCTCCTGCCTCCTCCTTTTCTCCACGATACAGGCAAGTGTCTGCTATCTGGCTGGAGACTGCTGAGGAGTGAAGCTGTGGCTGGCTGTAGTGACTGGATGACCTTTAAATAGTATTGTTCAATCCAGAAGATCCCAGAGCACTTCTGAGTTTGCCCTACTAAGGCTGTATGAAGGAGCTACTGCCTTGCAATTGCCATGACCCAGGAGATGACCAGGAATCTCTGTTGCCTTGTATTGGCTCCACTGCAAGTGCTGCAACACAGGCAACTTCATTTGTGAGCCCCAAGTATTAGATAATCACAGCACAGGGGCTGTGTTGGTGCTGAGGTAATTGGCCAATAGTGTCCCCCACACTCCCAGGATGCCCAAATGCTGCAGTTTACACTTTACACTTTACACTTAGGAACACTGATGAGCTGAGGTTTAGCTGGCTGCATTACCCTACCCTGTAGCTTAAACACTGTCCCCAGGGACAGGCAAAGACCAGTGGTGTGAAGGAGCAAGCACATTTCATCCCATGTTGCCTTCTCCTCAGCAGAGATGAGTAACTGCAAAGTGAACAGAATGAGATTCGTCCTGTGAAATTCTTCTCCAGCTCCTGTACTTACCTGCAAGTCACTTCAGTGACTACTTTGCTTGCAGAGATTTACTTGCAGCAGGTTGCCAGAAGCCACTGGTTTGTGGAGCACAAGGGGCTGGGGAGGGGCTGAGGGAATGGGAGTGTTGAGCCTGGAGAAGAGGAGCCTGAGGGGAGACAGCAGCACTCTGCAACTCGCTGAAGGGGAGTTGGGGGTCAGGCTCTGCTCCCAAGTAGTGAGAATGGTAGGACAAGAGGGAATGGGCTCAAGTCGCCCCAGGGGAGGCTGACGTTGGAGCTGAGGCAGAGCTGTTTCCCTGAGAGGGGTGTCAGCCCCTGTGCCAGGCTGCCCAGGGAGCTGGGGCAGTGCCCAGCCCTGCAGGGATCCCAAAGCTGAGGTGCTGAGGGCCAGGGGTCAGTGGTGGGCTGGGCAAGGTGAGGGGAGGGCTGGGACTTCAGGAGCTTTTCCAACCAAAACAGTTCTCTGATTCTCTGAAGTTTAGGCTGGGCATAATCTGTGTTTGTGACCCCAATATGAACTGGCCCTTTGCAGGTGACCTGTTACAAATGAGCCGCCCGTTGCCTTTTCCTGGCTTTCTGTGTTCCTGAACTTCACCTGGGCTCTTAAAAAAACCAAAAGCTCTTCTGTGATTTCTTCATGATTCAACTTTTGCATTCACAGAGCCTTGCTTTGCATGACTCAGCAGCAATTTGCATTGGCTCTTAGGTTGGTAAGGCTTGCTACGAGGAAGATTTTCCTCTACACTCGGTTGGTGTCACGCTCAGGTATCAGGGCTGTGGCTGCCTGCACAGGCTCACGTGCTGCCTCTGTCAGTGTGTTGCTGTCCCTCCCTTGGTTTTCTGTAGCTCACATCAGGGCTCTTTATTTCTAAACCAAAAACTGCACGTGCATGAGGATCTTTGAAGTATCATCCTGAAGTTTTGTTCTTGAGGCGAGGTTTGCAGCGAGACTCTGAGGACAGCAGGCAGAGAGAAGCAATACTCACAGCAGATGTCCTTAGAAAGTGCTTCAAGTCCTGGTAGGCAGCTGCTGTTGGGTTCAGTAACCGCAGCACATTGCCTGGAGCCACCGACTGTGGTTGGTACCAGGCTCTTTGCAAATGTTCTGGGTTGTTTTAGGGCCTTGGACCTGACACACACACCCACAAAGGACAGGAGACTATTTGCATAACTTACATCAGGCAGTGTTGGAGATCTGAGGTTTTGGGGAAAGGTTGTGGTTTGGTCTCCCCATTTTTCTCTTGTTACAGTCTTTTCCAGCAGGCTGGCTTTGTGGGAGATGCTTCCTGCACAGATAAGACCAGTTTACATAGGATGAGGCTGGAGACTGGGCTGAGGGAAGAGGAGGGTGCTTAAACCAGTCACCTCAGTTGTGCCTTGTGTGCAGTGATGCATCACAGCTCTTTAGCCATGCAGTTACAGGTGTGCATTTAAAATGGGACTGGCAGCTTTAGGCAGCAGTTTCTCCTCACCCCCCAGCCAAGTACCACCACAGTACCAGGTTCAGGACAGCATGTGAAGAAAGTTAGACCTGTTTGTGTCTTGCTGAAAACACTGTTCCATCAGTGTTATTTCCATTAGTTATTTCTCCCAGGATCTGTGTGTTTCCTGGAGACATCATCCAAGTGGTGATGCCCACGTTCTGCTGGTGTTGCTGCAGAGGGTGTTTCTGCCTGACAGCCTGTCATTGATTCTGCTTCTTCAGACAGCACTTGTCCTGGCATTGCTTACTGGTGCTGTGCTTCTTTCTTATTTGTCTGTAATTACTGACAGTCTTACAAAATTAGATGTAAACTCTACGAGCCCTCTGTTCTGTGGGGGATGGGACTTTCTTTCTGTGCTCTGAATGCTGGGGTGAAGCCTTTCACCATATCCTGTAACTGATCTAGTGCCTCACTGTCTGACCTGCTTCTGTTTGCTTTCCTTCTGCCCTCTCCTCGTCTGTTCTTGATAACCATTGTAGTAAGTGCTTCTTCAATCCATCAGAGACCTTTGACCTGGGAACAGTCATGAGATGAGCCTGCCTGTGCTTGGTGTTGGCAGGGACCGATTTCCCGCGCCTGTTAAGAATCCTGCTGCTAAGTGTTTGGCTCGGATGGAAACAGGCTCTGAGCTGCTGCTTCTGGGTGAGAGTTAATAGAAACAATCTACCTCATCTTCTGGTGAACAGAGTGAGGTCAGGTTCCATGGCAAGTACTGGGCTCTTTTGTAGCTGGGTTGTCTTTGGAGAGACCCCGTGTTGCTGTGGTGCAACTTCCCCGTTGCGGCGCGTCGAGCCTCCGTTTGTGCTATTGCCTTTGTCTCGCCTGCTGCGCCAGACAGACGTCACTGCTCCCCTGATCACAGCCAAAACAAGGCTGCTGGAGGATTTTCACAGGAAAGGTTGACTGGATGAGTCCTTTCCTTTTTAATTCTCCTTTTTTCTTATCCTGAGTGGCCAGTTTCTGGGGATCGGGGACTTACACAGGTGTGAGCAGCCCACGTGGGCTCAGCCCAACAGCTCGGTTGAAGCTGTAGGGATGGGAGTGTTGAGTGGTGTGTCAGGGCCAGCAGCAGCCTGTGCAACAGCTGGGATATCTTTTTCATGAGAAAAGGTCTGAAACAGAGCACAGCCCAGTATTTGGGTTCCTGTGACTCACTCTTGGCACTGACCATTCGGGAGCTTGTGTCCGGCCCGCAGGTGGAGAGCACCCACATGAGACATCTTCAAAGCAAAGAGGGCTCAGTGCCGTCTGCAGTGGGGCAGTGGCAGGTGGGAGCTGATACTTCTGTACCTTTATGATGAATGTGAACACAGTGTGCATCATATTTATGAGCCAAGGTGACCAAGACATTTTGTAAACGCTTTTGTCTTTGACATGAGCCGAAGGTGCTGGAGTTACCTGTGAATGGATGGCACTTCATGGGCTGGGTGAGCGGCTTTACAAAAGGCAGATGATGCTTTTAAGCTGACAGCCCCTGGTAGTTAGCACTGTATTAGGAAGCAGGACATTTTAACTCATGTCAGCAGAGTGAGCCATGGCATCAGAGCTGCTGATTGCAGGATTCTCGCTGGTCAGGAAGGCTCCCGTGGCTCTGCAGGAGAGGAGCCAAGCTGAAACGGTAGGGACGAAGGGCACTGGGTGCTCTCACTGTGCTACCACCAGGTATTGCTTTTGTTTCTTCCCATCACCCTCAGAATGAAGTAGATGTGGGCTGGGACTGAAACCACAAGAGTTTAGGTACATTCAGACTTTCCTCAGTCGGTTTTGGCTCCCTCTCTGCTGCCCATCTCTGTGCTGGCAGCCTGGTGCTTGGAGCTGGTGCTCCTGGGCAGGGTGGTGAGACCCACTCTCATCTTTCCCATGTAGTTTTGTCTGAGTTTTACTATCCTACCATTACTCCCCGAGCTTTGTCACCTCAGCAGATGAGATCCCAGGCAGGTTTTGTTCCAGCATGGCTCTGGGCAGTCGTGAGGAAGCAGCTCCCTTGTTCAGCTAATGACCTGTGTCCTGCCTCCAAGCCCTTTTGCTGTGCAGCCCCAGGGTGATGTACAGTGTCAGTATTTATGAACTGCCACTGTCCTCCTGTCATGGCTCCTCACCTAAGGACACAAATAGTGTTTCACTGTCCTTGAAGGCTCTTTCTGTTGCCTCTGCCAGTCTCTGCCAGTCGAATTGCTACTTCCTTCCCTTTTTCTGATGGGTCTGACAAAATTGCTTTCCTCAGGACAAAGAGACAGCACCAATCAGCTCCTTTATGTTTGATTTTCTGATGTAATTTGCTGCCCACATCTTTGTGTCCCAGCTTATGGTTCAGTGTTTCTCCCTCCTGCCTGCAGGTGTTTGCTGTTCCCTTGTCCTGGCCGCTGCCCTGGCTCAGCCTGCTGGTGCCTGTGCTGCTCCTCTCTCAGGATTTCCTTCCTGCCACTCTCCTCCGTGTTTCTTGTAGCACTCTGATGACCTTCCAGGTGCTGGAGGAAGGAGAATGCTTTTTTCTTTCCTGTGCACACCAAGCCTCACCAGACATGACCTTATAAGCACCTTCAGCTTTCCTTGAAGTTTCTCCATCTGTTCCTCTTCATAAGGTCTCTTCACAGACTTTTGCCCTGTGCCTCGGCTCTGGTTCAGTCGCCTGTCTCCTCATTCACCTCAGATGGTCTTGTGCAGCGGAGTGAAAACTGCCCTGCACTAGGAATCCCAGTGGCTGAGCCATTGCCCATCTTGTTTCCAGTCTGGAATGGAAATCTTTTCTCCTTGGGAACACCCTGCCTCTCGCTTGCTCTTTTGTAAGGCCACTTCTGCTGGTTTCTGCAGGCACTCAGGAGGCAAATGTCCTTGTGAGCACCAAGTTGTATTGCAATGAAGTTATTACAAAGCCAACTGAAACTGCTTGCTTGTAAGCTTCTTGAATTACTGTTGCTTTGCTGTGAGTGATTTGAGGAACATAGTTGTTCAAGGTGATGTGTCTCTCTTCATGCTGTAGGAACAGCACGTTGCGCCTCAAACAGCTGCCCTCCTGGTCCTGGTGACTGTAGTGGCTGGGTGGAGTGTTCCTCCCAAACCTCTGCAGGAGAAATGCTGAGGAAAAGAAATTGGTCAAGGGAGCAGCTCAGAGAGCTGTAGATAAAGGCAGGGAAAATAGAGGGAAGTGCAGGCAGGAGGAATAAGGGAAGAATGACATGCTTTTGGGAAAGGTACCAGCAGTGGTCTCTGCACATCCCAGCTGCTCTCAGTGTTGGGTTGGTGTGTGTTTGTGTGCATGTGGAAGGCTTAAGCAAAGGCAAGTTGCAAGGAGCATTAGAGGAAAGCAGGAGCTGTTCCATCTGAGGTAGGAGCATGTGCCAAGTGCTGGTTTGAAGCATTCCCAAGACGATGATGGTAACTGACGTCAGGCTGCAGTCAGAGGTGCAAACTGACCTCTCCTCCTGGCAGAGGGAAAATCACTGTGCTGGGAAAAGTCAGCACAGGTCACCTGTGTGTTATGTGGAAGAGAATGGAAAACAGGGAAGAGAGGCAAAGGTACCATTAAAGAGACAGAGCAGGACAATGAGAGTTTTCTTGTAGGGATGAAAAGGGTCATGTTTTGGTCAGTACTAGATGACAGTGACTGAGACTCAGTCTGGTCTCAGCTGGTTGCTTCAGCTGGGTGAATCAATAGGGAAAGACTGTAGACAGTCACGTGAAGAAGACCACTTGTCCTAGTCAGGGTGTGAAGGTTTAGGAACTGAGCCAAACAGGCTTTGTGACTCTGATTGGCAGGGGAAACAGTGAAGGTTTCCAGCAGTGGAGAAAGCAGAAAGTAGAGGGTAAGTAGCAATATGAAACAAAAGGCTTAGTTCCTCCTCTTGAGTTAGGATTAGTGCCTGAGATCCGAGGAACACCAAAGTTCCTTGTTCCACCAAAGTTGTATGGGAAGAGAAGGCAAAATGTGAGCTGGAAGGATGGAGTAAGCAGATGTGGAAGCAGAGTACAGAGAAGGAAAATGAACAGGAGGTCAAAGATACTGAGAGTTTGTTGTGGTGCTGGGGAGGGTGTGTGTGTGTGAAGGACACCCATCTGCTCCGCTGAGACAGAGAAGGAAACAGGTTGCTAAGTGAGCACACAAAGCGAAGGGCATGCAGGAGTCATAGACTGATGGGGTTGAGGGAGGACTTGGCTGCATGCATGGGCTTGATTTGGGAGGTGTCACCTTTGCTCCCTGCCCTGAAGTCTCCATTTGTTGGTTGTGTCTTTGCAGTGCGGCTCCACGACAGTATTTCAGAAGAAGGTTTCCATTACCTCGTCTTTGATCTGTAAGTGTCTTCCTTTGGCTTTGATGCTCCTCCAGTGATATCAGGCACGTGGATGGTTGACTAAGAGTGGAATAAAAAGCACCTGCATTCATGTGTTTCTCTTTGGAGACTCTGGCCTATTTGACAAAAGCCCACTGAGTGTGTGGTAGGGGATGGAGCAGGATGGGATCCCCCTGCATGGGATGGCCAGGGGTGGCTGCCCTGTCTAGGGAGGCTGTTTGGCCTCTGCCTCAGAAGAGAGGTGTTTTGCCCCAGCTTAGCACACAGGAAGCTCTGCAGAGGTGTGTGGGCAGGTGGCACCCAGTGTCAGCAGTGTCCTGTATGCTGCTGATGACACAGCATCCCAGGAGGCCGGTCACACACGTGTGCCGTGGTGCTGGAGCTCTGCCCTGGCTCCCTGGGCCACAGGTCCCCACACAGGCCGTGGCAAGGGGCCCAGAGGGGCAGCAACGTGCATCCTGTGCTGCCTTGAGCTGGACTTGTACAGGCTCTGTAACCTCCCTTGTTCTTTTGCACCCAGGGTTACTGGTGGGGAGCTCTTTGAGGATATTGTTGCCAGAGAATACTACAGTGAAGCAGATGCCAGGTAAGACTGTTTCCAGACCCTTCTGTGCATGTGCCACGTGTGTTGGCAAGTGGAATGAGTTCCCTGACTGCTGTTCTGTGCATGACTTTGTTCTGACACTCGTGCTCCCTGTCTGGAAAACAACAATTCCTCCTTCTGCTGGTGGCATGAAGCGTGGTCGTGGCTCAGCCTGACTAGCTGCAGCTCCAGCTCTTGCCACTTGCAGATGCTGTGCTCTTTGCTGGGAGACCCCTTGCTGGCAGCTTTGTCTGCCTGACCTTTCTGGTGGGTGGTGTGTCCTTAGTGAGCAAACACAGGGGAGAGCTGTCCTGTGCCTGTGAGAGCTCTGCCTGCTTGGCCTTGGCCTTCTAGGAGGGATTCCAGTGAGGGTGTTGCTGTTGGGCAGACACATTCCTTTTGCCTGTGTGTAGGTTTCTGGGGCAGTGGGGAGAGGGGCCTTTGAGGGCTGTTTCTGTGGGAGCCCTCTCTGAGCTGGTTGGGGCAGTGAGAGAGGGACAACGTGTGAGAGCAACTCTTGCATTTCAGTATTAAAAAGCTGTAGGGTTAATGCTCTTGTTTTCCTGAGTGTGTCCCCTCTCCACTGCGAGCTCCCTGGAGTGGCCTGTGCCCATCCCGTTGCTGCTCATGCAGGGGGGTGTTTTGTGCAGCAGGAGCTGAGGGTGGCCTCTGGCCCATCCATCCACCAGACACGCGGCAGTTGGAAACCAGGCTGGGATCAGGCAGCTCCTGTTCTGCTTTAGCAGGGCCTGGGGGTGATATTTCACTCCTGATTATTCTGCACCCATGTTGTTATCCCATCCAGGAATTAGGGGAGGCGTGAGAGGACAGAGGTAAGGAGGGAGTGGTGGGTGCTGCAGCTGGATGAGCTTCATAGACAGTTCTGTGGGGACATCACACCGAGTGCAAGGAGGGAGGGAGTGTGACCTGGTGTGTTAGTGTAGGCACTGGTGTGGAGTCTGGGGCTGCTTGTTTGCTTTCCCAGTGAGACACAAACAGCCTCTATCTCCTGGGCACGGCACGGTGCGTCCGAATGAGACATCGCACCATGTGCTCTGCCGGTGGCGACGGCCCGTGGGCTCGTCACCTCTGAATGAGCTCCTGGCAGCCAGCCCTGAGCCCTGGAGGGGTTTCCAGAGGGCTCTGCAGATATTGTGGGCACAGCATCTCAGGCAGATACACAGTCACTCAGACCCTTCTGCCTTGAAGTCGGGAAGTTTTGAGGTTACCAGTCATCACCCTTCCCCCTGCCCTTGCCAGCGCCTGTTCCCTCAAGGGCTGGCGGTGACGGACACCACTCAGGGGAGTGGCGGCAGGCTCAGGGCAAGAGGAGAAGCGTGTGCTGCTCTGTGAGCCCTCCTCGGGGTGCTGGGCCCTCTGCCTGGCAGCCAGCCAGGCCTCGCCGTGCCCAAGATGACAGTGGAACTCCTCCCTTTCCCTCCCCAGGCCGAGCTGGATTCCAGAGCGGGCTGGGAGAGCGAGGAGCGAGCTCTGTGCCAATGTGCTGCTCTTGGCTCGCCTGGGACACCTCACACTTTTGCCATTTTTGGCCAGAAAATCTCTCTCGCTCAGACTCGGCTCTGTTCTAATTATACATTTTTGTTTTGGGAGCGGGGAGACGGCGGTGGACTCCCAGCCTGAGGGTGGTGCTGCCAGCTCCAGAGGGCTGGGGGGAGCAGGGGCACAGGGCTGCACCTCCTCTGCTCTTCCACCCCTCAGCTTCTGCCCGTGTTTGCCGGTAGCCCGTTCCCTTCCCTCCGACATTTCCCTCAGTGCCAGTCGGTTGCCCGGGGCTTGGCAGAGTTCAGCCGTGGGGGCTGCCCGGTCCTGCAGTGAGGACACAGCCCCGTCCGAGCTGCCCACATCTGGCCTAGCTCTAGTTGCCAAAACCTCTCCTCCATTCCACATTCACCCCTGGGAGCTGAGTGGATGCTTAGCAGAGGAGATGTTTACAACCAGGAGGCTCAGCTGTGTGCTGCTCTGTGCTCACACATCAGGTGTCAGTCCCGTCTTGCTCCTGCCCGTGTGGTTCCAGCAGGGAGAGGGGCAGGGACGGGCTTTTGTGGGAGCTGGAGGAGCGCAGCACACTGCACTTAACAGGGAATGAGTCTGCTTTTCACATCACTAACCCCTTAAGTGGGATCTGTACTTAAAAGGCACCCAGCAAGCGGGTGTGTGCACGCATTGTGTATGTGAAGTGCTTGAGATGCTGCTCTGAAAGCTTTGCAAGCTGGCAGGCGCCCAGGAGCCCTGATCCTGCCTCTGCTGGGGAGGCTGCTGCTCTGACAGTCGGTGCTTTGCTCAGGACTGACCCAGCAGAGTGTCTCCTGCAGCCATCCAGCCCTGCTCACCCCATCCCAGCTGCTGCTCGCAGATGCTCAGGTGCCTGTGTTCTGCTGTGTGAGCCGAGCACTGCAGCCTGAAGGAGCAAGTGAGATGCTTCACGTGATGGGGAGGAGAAGGAGAATGATGGGAGGTAGGAGAGAGGCTTTGTGGTCCTGCTGTAGGTGGGATGTTTAGCATCCTGTTGCTGAGGGGGCTTAGGGGTATCAGCTGTGAGAGGACTGAGCTGTGGCATCGAGTGGGCACAATGAAGGCATTCAGCCTGGGAGCTTGAACTCTCCCTGGTACAGGTATAAAAGCTGGGAGACAGTTGTGGGGCGAGATGGGATGCAAGTGCATGTGTGTGTGTGTTTGTGCATAACTCTGTCTCTCCCTTTGTCTTGCAGCCACTGTATTCATCAGATACTGGAGAGTGTGAATCACATTCACCAGCATGATATCGTGCACAGGGACTTGAAGGTAATATTTCCTCCATGCCACAGAGGCTGAGGAGAGCAGCCAGGGGATCGTTGGAAGACTCAATGCAGGGATTCTGTGTTGCCAACTGGCAGAGTTTTTTCTGCTTGAACCATGCTCAGGGCTTCCTGAAGCACAAATCCACTCCTTCGGGGTTTTCTAGTGGGTGGTGAACTCCTCGGGAAGTTTTCAGTCTCCCTGGATCTTTCCAGCCCTCAGCCTGTCCAGGCAGCTCCAGGATGGGGCAGGTGTGAACTTTGGAGCACAGCAGGCTTGCAGAGAAACTTGGGTAGGGCTCATTAAAATGAAGGACACTTTCTAGTCTGCCGTTGAAGAGGTCTCCAGAGACCTGGGGCAATCTCTGTTCAATCTGCCAGGATGAGTTTGTCTGCACAGAGCATGTGTATTTTTATTCTGCACTGTTGCCAAACACATGCCATTGAGCTGGGGCAGAGATGCACATGAAGAGTTTTTGGTGTCATTTCCTTCTTCTCTCATCAGTCAAAGCACTTTTAATGTAAACCCCAAACTGCTGGCCAGTTAAACACTGGATGAATCAGCCATTTACCACATTATAACACATTTCTAGACCCAGAGCCCCTTCTCTTCCCACACAGTGCCAGCTGTGCTGGGAGCTGGGCGGGCTGCAGGAGGGAGAGGGTTGTGTGGGAAGGTCTGCCTGCCCTGCAGCCCTCTCTGTCTGAAGTGGCAATGGTGACGGCCACCACTGGTCCGGTTCAATTAATGCAGGATGACACCTGCTACCAGCTTTGGGTTTGGTTTGTTACACAGTGCACAGGGGGAACAGTATGACAAGATTTGGCAGAGAGCAAGGTCAAAAGCATGTTGTGAGCTGATGGCAGTGCTCCCCCAGCCCAGGGAGCGAGGGGACAGCTGTGGAGCCACAGTGTTCCTGGCAAACCCCTGCAGCGCTTCTGGCCTGCTGGTTCAGAGCCCTGGGAGAGGATGCAAGTGATCCCCTGCAGAATGGCTGCTCTGGATTTCAGCTGACACTGAGAGGCTTTGCTGCCCCTGTGGGAATCAGTGATGTTTCCCAGTGCAGGATGGTTTGAGTTTTCTTCTCATCCTGCAGTCAGATACTATCTGCTTGGCTTTCCAGGCTGTGTTTGTGTGAAAGTTGTGAACTTGCTTAGAACTTACCAGCTACTAGACACTTCCCACTATACTTAATGTGTTTCTTCTGTTGCTTGCTTGGCCTCACTGAAGCTCTCCAGGCCTGAGGAGCAGCCGTTCCTTTCAGCAGCAACAGGTCCCATGCTCTTCCCTTCATATGGAGCTCCTTGCCAAAAGCCTGGCCTTTAGCATCAGTGTGTAATAACTGCAGAGCCTGCTTCAAATGAACCTTTGTGTCTTGCACCTCCCTCTCATAAGCCTGCCTTTTGGCTGACAGGCTCGTGGAGAACTTCAAATGCTGAACTGTCCACAGGGACCCTAAGAAATTAGGGAATGCATTCACATCCTCACTGAAGAATGTGTGAAACCTGAGACAGCCCATGTGTTGGCAGAAGTGCACGTGGATTAGCCTTCAGGTGTTTGTAGCTGTGTTTCAGAGGCAAATAGTGCCCAGCTAGCACTAGCCTGGCCTAAATTTCAGCATTTCTTAGTCGAGCCAAGCCCAGGTGTGATCTGAAGTTGGGGCTTTCAGAAGACTTCCCTGGTCATCTGCTTCAGGGACCTGTTCACACTGGGGAATTCCCATCAGTGTAGCCTGATTAACACTTTCTTTTCCACTTTCCATATAGTGAAAAGCCAGTGGCTCCCAAATGTGTGGAGATACAGTTCCCTTTCCTTCCATGCTGCTTATGGCATGGACTGTGATGGGCAAGGCTGTTCTGCTTTTATTCAAAGCAGAGGCAAAGCACATGCCCGGTACCTTCAGGCAGGTGCATGAGCAAAACATCTTGTTCCTGTCGGGCAGCACAGGGAGAGAGGGTGGCCATGGAGTGAAGCTGCTCAAAAAAGACCCTCATCAGATGAGTGAAACCGAGACAAGTTTCTGTCTCTGCGTTTCTAGGCTTCCATCTGGCTTGGCTAGAAGCTCGAGTTGGTATGAATGGCAGAAATGCTCAGAAGGGGGTAGGGTGAGAAATCACCTTTTGTCCTGAGTTTGGGTTTCCTGCAGAGCTCTAACAGGCACCATCTTGAAGGCTTTGGGGTTTGGAAGGGTCCCGTGGAGGTGGCTGCTCCGGTCCTTCAGAGGACTCAGGCTCAGGCCAGCGTTTGGAGCTGTGTTAAGCTCAGTCCTCTGCTGGAGCACATGGAGTTGTGGTTCGAGTGGGACTGATGAGAGGGGCCAGAAGCCTGTCTGCCTTTCCTGGCCCTCGGGGGAAGCGCCGTGGCCGCTTGTGGGGAGGTGACAGGGGCAGCAGCACCACGTTTTACACTGATACAAGTGTGTAGCGTGAAAACACAGCTTACAAGAAATCTCACCGCTGTGCTGTTTGTGCCAGGCTGAGGCCGTTTGTGCCAGGGGTGGAAGCTACTGCCTCTCCAGGTGATGCCTTCCCACGCGACAGTGCTGCGTTTGCAGCCCTTGTTAGCATCATATTTACTTTTCTAGTGCCTTGGGGACTGCGTAATGTTCACGGGAGAAGCATCGCTGCAGATCTCACACTCCCCGTTCCGTGCTGTTGCGGGAGGGCAGGAGCGGGCGCGGGGCTGTGCTGCGGTGCCCGTGCTGCCGGTGCCCGTGCTGCGGGTGCCCGTGCTGCCGTGCCCGTGCTGCCGTGCCCGTGCTGCCGGTGCCCGTGCTGCCGGTGCCCGTGCTGCCGTGCCCGTGCTGCGGTGCCCGTGCTGCCGTGCCCGTGCTGCCGGTGCCCGTGCTGCCGGTGCCCGTGCTGCCGGTGCCCGTGCTGCCGGTGCCCGTGCTGCTGTGCCCGTGCTGCGGTGCCCGTGCTGCCGGTGCCCGTGCTGCCGTGCCCGTGCTGCCGGTGCCCGTGCTGCCGGTGCCCGTGCTGCGGTGCCCGTGCTGCCGGTGCCCGTGCTGCCGTGCCCGTGCTGCCGGTGCCCGTGCTGCCGGTGCCCGTGCTGCGGTGCCCGTGCTGCCGGTGCCCGTGCTGCGGTGCCCGTGCTGCCGTGCCCGTGCTGCGGGTGCCCGTGCTGCGGTGCCCGTGCTGCCGTGCCCGTGCTGCCGGTGCCCGTGCTGCCGGTGCCCGTGCTGCCGTGCCCGTGCTGCGGTGCCCGTGCTGCCGTGCCCGTGCTGCCGGTGCCCGTGCTGCCGGTGCCCGTGCTGCGGTGCCCGTGCTGCCGGTGCCCGTGCTGCCGTGCCCGTGCTGCCGGTGCCCGTGCTGCCGGTGCCCGTGCTGCGGTGCCCGTGCTGCCGGTGCCCGTGCTGCCGGTGCCCGTGCTGCCGTGCCCGTGCTGCCGGTGCCCGTGCTGCCGGTGCCCGTGCTGCCGTGCCCGTGCTGCCGGTGCCCGTGCTGCGGTGCCCGCGCTGCCGGTGCCCGCGCTGCCGTGCCCGCGCTGCGGTGCCCGTGCTGCCGGTGCCCGTGCTGCCGGTGCCCGTGCTGCGGTGCCCGTGCTGCCGTGCCCGTGCTGCCGTGCCCGTGCTGCGGTGCCCGTGCTGCCGGTGCCCGTGCTGCGGTGCCCGTGCTGCCGGTGCCCGTGCTGCCGGTGCCCGTGCTGCCGTGCCCGTGCTGCCGTGCCCGTGCTGCCGGTGCCCGTGCTGCGGTGCCCGTGCTGCGGTGCCCGTGCTGCCGGTGCCCGTGCTGCCGTGCCCCGTGCTGCCGGTGCCCGTGCTGCGGTGCCCGTGCTGCCGGTGCCCGTGCTGCCGTGCCCGTGCTGCCGGTGCCCGTGCTGCCGTGCCCGTGCTGCCGGTGCCCGTGCTGCGGTGCCCGTGCTGCGGTGCCCGTGCTGCCGGTGCCCGTGCTGCGGTGCCCGTGCTGCCGTGCCCGTGCTGCGGTGCCCGTGCTGCCGGTGCCCTCTGCTGGCAGCGCCTGAGGGATGGCAGAGGGTTTGTGTTCCAGCCGCGGCTTTGCTGCCGCTTCACCTTGAGGCCGTTTGGAGCTGCTCCTGTGGCCTCACCTGAGCGGGTTTAGCCCATTCCTGCTGAGCTCAGGCAGCAGATGGAACTCAGTGATGAGAATACCGAGGCAGGAGCTTTAACAAAGGCGGCAGTCTCTCGTTCTTACCCCAATTTTGCTTTCTTCTCCCCAGCCTGAGAATTTACTACTGGCAAGTAAATGTAAGGGTGCTGCTGTCAAACTGGCTGACTTCGGGCTGGCCATAGAAGTCCAGGGGGAGCAGCAGGCCTGGTTTGGTAAGACTGTTTGAGCTTTCCCACTTTGGCTTCCCCCCTTTCCTGCTGGCTGCTTGAGCTGCACCCTCCCTGGCTGCTTTCTCTCAGCTCCTCCAGCACTCCTGTGTGTATTTGGCATCGCTGCCTCCTCTCCACGCACCTCAGCCTCTGGGTCCTTGGGCACGAGCCTGGGCGCAGTGAGGGAAGGGTAACGTCAAGACAGAAAGAAATGGGTGAATGCAGCTGCCAAGTTTAGACCCTGATGTGAATTTTCTTACTGCTCAGGAGTGTAGACATCTGGGATGTTGCCTGGCCCTTTGACAGGAATGTGTTGGACCTGGCCTTTCTTCAGGCAGATTTGGATCTGGCCTTTCTTCAGGCAGATTTGGATCTGGCCTTACCTTTGTTGATCTCAAACATAACTAGAAATGAGACCTTCTCAAGCTACACATGAGCTCTGCCCCTGCAGTGCTGTGGGCATTCTGGAGAGGTGGCTGCTTCCCCTGCCCTGCCTGCAGCGTTTGCCAACAGAATGTGTCCCATCTGTGCCTTGTGTTTTCAAACTCCAGGCCGTTACCTGTAACACTGATACAAGGCCTGGCATGGGAGCTTGTGCCCAGCTGCTTGGTTGACACAGTCCCTCTTGCTTGTCTGTTTTCCTGCAATACACAAGCACTCCATCCCATATGATTTGCATCCTGTTTGCTTCTTTCTCTGTTGATTTCCCAAGAGATAGCTGTAGCAGGTCTGAAATGAAGGGTGGGAAGCAACTTTGGGACCGAGCTGGTTACGACCGGGGGATTTTGTGAAATGGCAAGGTCTCTTCTGCTGGGGCACTCCTGAGTTCTTCATGTTCTCCATTTCCTGGCAGGGTTTGCTGGCACTCCAGGCTACCTCTCCCCTGAAGTCTTAAGAAAAGATCCTTATGGAAAACCAGTGGATATATGGGCATGTGGTAAGATTCCATCACAGTGTTTTATACTTGAAGGCCACGGTGTCACATAGAAGAGCAATTCCTTACAGCCCTTACTGGGGGTACACAGTGCTCCTTCTTACTCCAGTGATGAAGGCACACTTGAGCATAAGCACCTTGTGTAGATGGAGTTAGTACTGGAGCCTGAACTCATTTGATTCTGGCTCCTAGTCTGTTCCTCAGGCTGTCTATCAAATGCTTGAGACTCAAGAGACGGGACCTGTCTGTGCTTTGCAGAATCAGTTATTTAGATCACTGTAGCAATACTGGGGAGAGCTATGTTTGTTAAAATGAGAGAAACAATGAAGTGTAAATGTACCTGGGACTGGTAAGTTGAAAGATAGGTGATATCAGTGTTGCCTGACACGGTTCTCTGCAGGCCAGGGCTCTTAGCTTTGTCAGTGTCATTTTTGTCCCAGGGCCATCTTAAAAACATAGTCCTTCCTAAAAAGTCCCTTGTGCCCAGCAGCCCCGGGGAATGTGGCTTCATTTTATCCTGAGAGCAGCTGTGAGATGTGGCTCACCAGCCATGACAGCCAGAGGAGGGCAGAAGGACATGGTGCTCCCTGTTCTAGCTCCTGGCAGCTGGCGTTAAGAGCTGAGCATGAAGTGCCAGGCTGAGGTTCAGCAGAGGAGAGATCTGTACTGGCTTTTGCTATCTCTGAGGGCGAGTGGAGATACAGAGGAATCCTTTGGGACTGTCAAGAGGGAAGGAAGAGGGGCTGAAGGAATAATTGGCATATTAGCCTAACCATAGTGTGTCTGTGTCTCTCCCTCCCAGGAGTGATTCTGTACATATTACTAGTGGGGTACCCTCCCTTTTGGGATGAAGATCAGCACAAACTCTATCAGCAGATCAAAGCCGGAGCCTATGACGTAAGGGCACTTTCTTGCTGAGTACCTGCATGGGTGTAGAAGCCATCCAAAACATGGCACTATCTCACTTGGTGTCCAGCAGCAGGCCCCAAGCTACTGTGCAAAGGGATGTTTGCCATGTCTGTTTTACCTCGTTGTCTTCACTGCCTGGGATACAGCCCTGGTTGGGGCTACTGAAGGTGGATGTGGAAGGCATCACAGTGGGCATCAAGATGTTGCTGGTCAGAAGGGAAAAGCAGATGGTGGGAAACGGTGTCTTCTGGTGCATTTACCACAAAGTACTGCAGAGGTAGCCAGTGCTAACTCATCTAGGGGAGCAGAGAGGAGGTAGAATGGAGGGGCCTGTCTTTATCAAGGCCTAATTAAAAGTAAGGGAAGGTGTTTAGTAAAAGAGAAGCTTAAATGATGAGTTCTGGTCTCCTTGGTGCCATGGAAAGCATGGAGCCCAGTGGGAGGACTGAAGGGCAGGGGTGACTTTGTGGGGGGATGAGCATGGTGGGTTGGAGGCTGTGGTAAAAAGCCAAGCAGTTGGTGGGACAGTTTTGTCACAGCATGACAAAACTGAGGTGTGGAAGATGCCTGAAGGAGAGGAACAGCAAGGAGGTTGGTTCTGTGGAGCAAAGGTGGTGTAATTGTGCTGTGGCTACCTCAGCTTGAATGTTTGACATGAGTTCTTCCATGTAAGGGGAGGCTGCCACATAAGGAAAGGGAGAGAAGGGGGAAATCCTAGCTCAAAGCTCATGGGTGTGAGTATCAAGAGGAAGCTGGGGAGTTCATTTTGTAGGCTGTCTTGTGCTTTGTGTTTAAAAAAGGAAAACAAATGAAAGAAAAAGGCAAGAGTTCTGCTGGACCCCAGGTACCTTCTGTTCCCGAGGCCATGAGAGCAGAACAAAGGTCTGCCCAGCCCCGTGGCCTGGCTCAGTGGCTCCCTGAGGGACAGGAAAGTCATGGCTTCATAACTGTAGCCTTAAATGGACTTGTGTTCTTCTCTGGCTTTCCTGCCCCTCTTGTTTCTGTGCTGCTTGTTCTTATTTGAAGTGGTTTTGCTCTAGTCAATGGGTATTTTCAAAGCACTTCAGGATCTGTAAGTCACAAAGAGTCAAATGCCCGATGCCTCCTATCTCCTGTTGGTCTTTGAATCCTTACCTATAATGAACAAGTTCCAGTAGCTGCTTCCCCTGTTGTGCCAGGTTAAAACCAGCTCAAGTTATGCTGCATGTCCTTACCCCAGCAGCGAGGGGCCTGCACGTGCTGGGCTGCTCTGTTCTTCTCTTGGCCACAGAGGAAGCAGCTTCTGTGAACTGGACTCGCTGCTGTTGGGCTGGGGAGTTGCAAGGCATTGCCATGAGTGCTGCAGGCTTTTTGGGGGGTTGGGAAAGTGCCATCATCCCTGGGTAGGCTCTTGCAACATTTGCAAACAAACATTGTGTAATGCCTCGCTGCTGCCTGAGAATGCAGAGAGATTTTATGCACATCAGATACAGGGGGTGTATCTCAGTGACCCAGGTGAGCAAAGCACAAAATGCAGGAGAGGAGAGATTGGATAAACTCTTCCTAAATGAAGTGGTACTGTAAGGAACAGAGCTTCTTTCCTCCCCTCAAAGTTAGGGGACTGGATCCCAACAGCACGTTTATCTTTGTGTTCTTGAGTCCTCCTGCATTTGTGCAGTAGGTTGATAGGAGGGAGATGTGCCACAGTTCACCTCAGCATGCTGTCATCTGCACCATGTGCCAGCATCTGGAGGATGGCATAAATATCTCATCTTTATCGTGACTGGAATTACAGGAGAAAGCAGTTACCCCTCCTGGGTGATCAGCTGCTGAAATGCTTGAGACTCTTTTCTTTCTTCCTGTGCTCACATGCAGCATTGCACCTCGCTCGCAGCATTGCACCTCGCTCGCAGCATTGCACCTCACTCGCAGCATTGCACCTCGCTCGCAGCATTGCACCTCACATGCAGCATTGCACCTCGCTCGCAGCATTGCACCTCACATGCAGCATTGCACCTCGCTCGCAGCATTGCACCTCGCTCGCAGCATTGCACCTCGCTCGCAGCATTGCACCTCACTCGCAGCATTGCACCTCGCTCGCAGCATTGCACCTCACATGCAGCATTGCACCTCACTCGCAGCATTGCACCTCACTCGCAGCATTGCACCTCGCTCGCAGCATTGCACCTCACTCGCAGCATTGCACCTCGCTCGCAGCATTGCACCTCGCTCGCAGCATTGCACCTCACATGCAGCATTGCACCTCACTCGCAGCATTGCACCTCACATGCAGCATTGCACCTCACTCGCAGCATTGCACCTCACTCGCAGCATTGCACCTCACTCGCAGCATTGCACCTCGCTCGCAGCATTGCACCTCACTCGCAGCATTGCACCTCACATGCAGCATTGCACCTCACATGCAGCATTGCACCTCACTCGCAGCATTGCACCTCACATGCAGCATTGCACCTCACTCGCAGCATTGCACCTCACATGCAGCATTGCACCTCACTCGCAGCATTGCACCTCGCTCGCAGCATTGCACCTCGCTCGCAGCATTGCACCTCACATGCAGCATTGCACCTCGCTTGCAGCATTGCACCTCGCTCGCAGCATTGCACCTCACTCGCAGCATTGCACCTCACTCGCAGCATTGCACCTCACTCGCAGCATTGCACCTCACATGCAGCATTGCACCTCACTCGCAGCATTGCACCTCGCTCGCAGCATTGCACCTCGCTCGCAGCATTGCACCTCGCTCGCAGCATTGCACCTCACTCGCAGCATTGCACCTCACATGCAGCATTGCACCTCACATGCAGCATTGCACCTCGCTTGCAGCATTGCACCTCGCTCGCAGCATTGCACCTCACTCGCAGCATTGCACCTCACTCGCAGCATTGCACCTCACATGCAGCATTGCACCTCACTCGCAGCATTGCACCTCGCTCGCAGCATTGCACCTCGCTCGCAGCATTGCACCTCACTCGCAGCATTGCACCTCGCTCGCAGCATTGCACCTCACTCGCAGCATTGCACCTCGCTCGCAGCATTGCACCTCACTCGCAGCATTGCACCTCACTCGCAGCATTGCACCTCACATGCAGCATTGCACCTCGCTCGCAGCATTGCACCTCGCTCGCAGCATTGCACCTCACTCGCAGCATTGCACCTCACATGCAGCATTGCACCTCACATGCAGCATTGCACCTCGCTCGCAGCATTGCACCTCGCTCGCAGCATTGCACCTCGCTCGCAGCATTGCACCTCACTCGCAGCATTGCACCTCGCTCGCAGCATTGCACCTCACTCGCAGCATTGCACCTCACTCGCAGCATTGCACCTCACATGCAGCATTGCACCTCGCTCGCAGCATTGCACCTCACTCGCAGCATTGCACCTCACATGCAGCATTGCACCTCGCTCGCAGCATTGCACCTCACTCGCAGCATTGCACCTCACTCGCAGCATTGCACCTCGCTCGCAGCATTGCACCTCACTCGCAGCATTGCACCTCACATGCAGCATTGCACCTCGCTCGCAGCATTGCACCTCACTCGCAGCATTGCACCTCACTCGCAGCATTGCACCTCGCTCGCAGCATTGCACCTCGCTCGCAGCATTGCACCTCACGTGCAGCATTGCACCTCACTCGCAGCATTGCACCTCACTCGCAGCATTGCACCTCACATGCAGCATTGCACCTCGCTCGCAGCATTGCACCTCACTCGCAGCATTGCACCTCGCAGCATTGCACCTCACATGCAGCATTGCACCTCGCTCGCAGCATTGCACCTCGCTCGCAGCATTGCACCTCACTCGCAGCATTGCACCTCACGTGCAGCATTGCACCTCACTCGCAGCATTGCACCTCACTCGCAGCATTGCACCTCACATGCAGCATTGCACCTCGCTCGCAGCATTGCACCTCACTCGCAGCATTGCACCTCGCAGCATTGCACCTCACATGCAGCATTGCACCTCGCTCGCAGCATTGCACCTCGCTCGCAGCATTGCACCTCGCTCGCAGCATTGCACCTCACTCGCAGCATTGCACCTCACATGCAGCATTGCACCTCACATGCAGCATTGCACCTCGCTCGCAGCATTGCACCTCGCTCGCAGCATTGCACCTCACTCGCAGCATTGCACCTCGCTCGCAGCATTGCACCTCGCTCGCAGCATTGCACCTCGCTCGCAGCATTGCACCTCACATGCAGCATTGCACCTCACTCGCAGCATTGCACCTCACTCGCAGCATTGCACCTCACATGCAGCATTGCACCTCGCTCGCAGCATTGCACCTCGCTCGCAGCATTGCACCTCACTTGCAGCATTGCATCTCACTTGCAGCATTGCATCTCGCTGCCCAAGCCATGGTTTCTGGTATGGTATATGCTTGCTAGTGGGTTGCTACACCAAAGTGACTGGTGTTGTTCCAGGATACCATGCTGTGTGGTGAGGGAAGTGTACCTGGTGGGATGTTCCCTGGGAGCCCTTCTCACTTTCATCAGGGTTTATTTGCTGTCATGAGGTGTTTGTGTTTTTGCATATGCTGTCACAGCTTTTTAACATGCTGGAGAAAGAGCAAAGTGGGGTGAGAAAGGCAGGAAAAGTTCATGTCGGGACTCAGTCAAAGATACCTGAGACTGTGTGGTTTCTGTCCACTGAATGTGAAAGAAGTTTGAAGATCTGAGTGATTCCTAAAGGCTTGGAAGCAGTGTTCCTGCCTGTGTGTGGGGAATGGTACAGGCCCTGCCGTCTGCCACCGCTCCTTTGCTGGTTCTGAACCGTTTGTGGCCACAGTGAGTGTTCAGGAATTGATGGGCTTTGCAAAGTTTTTAGCCCTGGTATCCAAAGGGCAAAAGCTGGAGTTCAACTGTATAAGAGGGAAAAATCTCTTCTGCTAGTAGGAGATATTTTCAGTTCATCACCTGTTCCTTCTTCCCTTTTCAGTTCCCATCACCTGAGTGGGACACTGTGACTCCTGAAGCCAAGAACTTGATCAACCAGATGCTGACGATAAACCCTGCGAAGCGCATCACCGCTGACCAGGCTCTCAAACACCCCTGGGTCTGCGTAAGTCTCTTCCTCTCTCACACATTCATTTGTGCATTACCCCCAACTCACATGTCCAGAGGGCTTAGCTGCAGAGGAACCCAGAGTATTTGGTTCCAGTAGTGATTTAGGAGGTTTTTTGGGAGCTGACCTTCAGCAAGCCGACGTTGTCACGCCGCGGTGCTTTTATTGCTACCCTAAGCAAGCAAGAAAATCCCTTATTCCTTGAGTTTCTTGAATGCCCATGGTTTCTGGTTTCCCCCACATCTGCTCTTCCAATCCTTATCCTCCTAAAATACCAAATGGAGCTTGGCATCAGGCAAACTGTTTTAGTGTTATGGTGTTGTACGCCTCTGTCTCAGTTCATTGCATCCCTGCGATGTTGGAACGTTGCTGCTGTGCTGCAGCTCCACTGGCTCTAAACTTGGAATCAGCAAAAAAACCTGCTGCTCTGTGAATGCAGTTTGTGCCTCACCAGACCCCACACAATAAGTGGTCTTCATCTGTTGCAAAGTTTGCAAGAAAGTCCCAAAAATGCACCTGGGAGTGAGCACGGGGAGGGCAGCAGTGGTGCGCTCCTGGCTCTGCAGAATGAAGTGCTTCCACCTAAGTCTAAGCAGATGCTCTCGTAATACCAGGGTGTACTTCTGCTTTCTAGGAGGTGTCTGCAGCATTCCTTTGCATGTTTGTTCTTTGAGACACTGTGGTGGTGTTTTCCTTCTGCCACAAAGCAACACATTAACAGTTTGAACTCATGTGGGTGTAAGGGGGGTGTGGTGTCTGCTGTGAAGTGATGCAAGTTCCTTGGAAGTCAAAACTTCACACTGACTGAGACTTTGCACCTCTGGGGTTTTTTTTCTCCTTGCACACTGCAATCAGTAGCAGCTCCTGCACATTGACCTTCTGTCCCAGTGCTTGTAGCCAGAGCTGTATGGATGATGACAGCTCGCTCCCTACAGCAACAGAACAGAGCAGTTCAGGAGAGGCTTTCCTTCTCTGAGTTAGGGGAGGTTGCTTTTGCTCCACAGCCGTTTCAGCCTCTCACCCAAACTGCCTCCTGTTGTTTCCATTCGCTTCACAGTGCAACACAATGATTTGTTTCTGGAGGTGTGTTGCTCCTCTGAAGTACATGTGGTGGGACACTGTAACAGTTTGAGATGTCGAGTTCCTTGGCATCACTGAGCTTCTGAAGCATGTGTCCTGACTCTGTAAGCCCACATTGAACAATGGGGCATCACTATGTCACTCCTGAGGAGTCTGGATGAACCCAAGTGGATGAAGGACAGGTTAGCTATGTTCTGCCTCCACACTGCTGCCTGTACCACAGCAGGCAACTGGCTTTGACCAGGACCGAAGCAGAAACTTCCCACAAAACTAGCTGACCATGAGCATGGTTTACAGGTCCCTGGGGTATTGCAGGTCTCTTTTGCAGTGGAGGTAATGGAGGATTTGTACACACTGATCTGTTGAGTTTAGTAATTCATCCACTGTCCTTGGAAAGGGAATTCAGGCTTGTGGTCCTATGCAAGGGCAACAGCTACTCCAGCATTAGTCTCTGGTTTCCTCATGTGCTCAAAATGCCTGGCAGCATCAGTCTCTGGTTTCCTCATGTGCTCTCAGTGACTGGCAACACTTCTGGGAAGTTCTCTTTTTACATCTGCTGGGCTGCCAGCCTGCTGTGGGTGACAGGTGTGCCCAGGTTTCTGCACTGGCACAATAGAGCTGTATGAGCTCTTCTTACACACTGACAATCTCTTTCAGCTGCAAAGATGCCAAGGCTTCTCCTGGTCAAGCACCTGTACTCAGAGAGTTGCCACGTCCAGGAAGGCTACCACTCACTAGTATTCACCTACTGCTTGGAAGTTCTCCTTAGAGCCATAACTAACACAAGCCAAATCTCCCCTGTAGTGCCTCTAACTCAGTCCCTCATGGGTATGCTTGTTCATTTGGCTGCCTTCTTACTGTCCTGATCCAGGGGGCATTCATTCCTGCCTGTGCCTCGGTCATAGAGCTTCTTGGGCACAGTCCTGTAGCAGCCAACCTGGACTTGACATGTCATGCTGCACTGGGGAGATCTTTAGTGGTGAGCTGGTGAGGGCTTGTTCTTGATCTTTTGCTGTTCCTGTTTTTCAGCAACGATCCACTGTTGCTTCCATGATGCACAGGCAGGAGACTGTGGAATGCTTGAGAAAGTTCAATGCTAGAAGGAAGCTAAAGGTGAGTAAGTGTTGGTTTGCCTCGGGTTTGGTTGTAATTCTCTGAATTAAGGTGAATGCCTCCCTAGCAACAGTGTCTCTTTTCCTCCAGTACAGGGTGCTAGTGTTTTGAGGAGCTGGGCAGCTTCTTTCTGCACAGCTGTGTGCTTCCCGTGGCTCTTCTGCCACATAAACATCCCTTCTGCTTTCTACAAGAGAGTTGAAGTGGAGCATCTAGTTCTGAAGTCCTGGGAGTTTCTTTAGTTGTGCTCACTCTACCTCTCAGTGATAGTGTTGTCAGTTGCCTGCAGCTGGGGCAATGCCTCTGGCCTGTGCACAAAGCAGCTATCTGCTGTTTGCAAGCTAGGAAGCAGCTCTGTGTGTGAACATGACTCTCAGTGCCACTGTGGATCTCCTAGGCTGTCCTGCCTGGCCTCTAGCTGCTGCTTTAGGAAGGCAGGACTCTGAGCAGTCACATAGCCACGTGTGGGAACCCCAGATACACCTGGGATAGCACTGGGATACCTCTGCTTGGGCACCTGGCACAGTGTTGTGTGTCAGCTGAGCCCAGCCCCGTGGTGCAGTGAGTGGCACTGGCTGTGACCCCTGCTTTCCCTTTCCCACAGGGTGCAATCCTCACCACGATGCTCGTGTCCCGGAATTTTTCAGGTAAGTTCTCACTGTTCCACCTCTTCCTTGGTTTGGTTTTGTGGGAGGGAGTCAGGGGGTATTTTGGGAGGGAGTAGGAAGGGAGGAAGCTTGCTAACAGCTCATCATGGTGCAGTGGTGGTCACTTTGCCTCGGGTGGTGACCAGTGTGAAACAGCAAGTGATTTTGTTTGGGGAAGAGCCAGTAATGCCTCAGTCTGTGGCAGAACAGAGGTGAAGTCAGCTGCCACAGCCCTTTCATGGTGTTTTGTTACTGGCTAATTATTTTTGGGAAATTCTAGCTGGAATTTGTTAGCTTTCCCATCTGAACCCAGGAGTCAAGAAAGCCAGCAGTGACTGCTTTAGACCCGAGGCAGGGACACAGAGCAAGTACTAAAACCAGTAGGAACAGAGGCAGGAGCTTGGGTATTGTATTACTTTGACTCGTCAAAAATGGGTCTGCAGCATCCAGCTATTAAGAGTTTTCCTTCTTGGAGTCTCAGAAGTGGTTCTCATCCTTTTAAGCTTAATAACTGGCAGTTTGGCTCTCACTCAACTGCATTACGTAGTGCACTTACTGAAAATGCAAATCTCACCATGCAAATCAGAGCTTTTTGGAAGATGATTGTCTTGGCTCAGCACATCTAGGTGATGCAGTCGTTTCTGTCTTCATTTCCATTTGGGTGGAAAACCTCTGTTGCAAGTGCTTTTGGTTTATGGGATTGTTTGCTTGCTTTGCCCTCTTTGCCATTTTTCCCCCCCTCTTTTAAAAGGGGCAATCACTGAAGGCATGAGTCAGATTTTTATTGCACCTGACGAGGGTTTCTTTCCAGTGAAAGCCTGCTGTATGGATTTTAGGGGATGATGAATGAAATGTGAGTGTATTAATTCCATCTGGCCATTTACTGGTGGTGGATACCAATGCTCACATTCTGGGTGATGTTACAATGAACTTCTAATTGAAGTGAAAGCCTCAGGGAGATGATCCTCCTGGCATTCAGAGTGGGCAGCCATGCGTGTGCGTCCTCTGGTGAAACCGAGGCAGCATTTGTAACCTCCTCTATGGTAGTTAAAACCAAATTAAAGGGTGGAAAATGAAGCTACAATTAAGGAAGAACCTTCATCAGCTTGAGAAGGGGTTTTTGTCTTGCTTCTGGCTTTCAGATGAACCTGTGTCAATGTCAGGACTCTGCGTGGCTACAACAATCTCTTTACTGATGGTTTGGCCTGAAAGGGACAGAATCATTTTCTCCATTCACCTGGCCCAGGATTTGTGACTTGAAAATTGTGTCTTCTTCTCTGAGAATGATTCTGAAGTAACTGTCTGAGGAGCTCTGGCACAGTGACAGGGCTTCCACGGACCCGTACGAAGCTTAGCACCTTCTCGGGCTTTGCTGCTGCTGTGACCTGGTTTTGATCTACTCTCACAGCTAGTTCTTATTTCACTTAATTGATGATACTGAAAGAGAGGGGGTATTTTTTTTTTAAACAGCAGTTTTAGATTCATTTTTAGTCTCTAAATGTTGTCCCTTCTAATGAAGCTGCAGAAGTGCTTGGGTAGGGAAATCTCCTGTGGCCCAGATTCCGAGTACGTGAAATGCCTGAGAGAAGGCTTCTCCTTAATGATGTGTGACCTATGCATCCACTTATTCCCTGAGCTACTCTTGAGGAGGAAAAGGCTTGCTCTGCTCATTCGTCTCTGTCTCAAGGGCTGAAGCTGCTGGATCCACTTCAGTTACCAGCTGAGGAAAGGGGAATCCTTGGTGACCCATAGTGAGTGCAGGGTTCTCAGCATCACCGAGCTCTGCTCTGAGCTGTGCTCCAGATCATGAGACACTGAAAAACTGTCCAGAAAGAAGTGTTGGGAATTCGGATGCAAAGCATTTCTAGCCTCTGAGGCTAGCAGCAATTCCCCATGCTGTGATGTGTTCTGAAAGTGGGGAGCTGGGTAACTCCTGTTTCCCTTCCAGGACCGTGTGTAAGATGAGCTTGGCCTCGTCATCATTAGTAGTGTTTTTAACTTACATCTTTTCATTGCTGCAGTTGAAATGTATAAATCCTCTGGAACTGAAGGATAAGTGCATGTTAACTGGAAGTAGAAAGCTATAAAGTCCACGTGGGGATTCTGGGCAGAGCTCAGACTTTTCCTGTCATGGCAGGCCATGCACTTGTGCTGGGAAGGCTCTGCAGCACTACTTGTTTTCTTTCCCTAAGGCCCTTGTGGGATTTTTATTTCCTCTAATTGGGTGCCACTGTTTTGTGGGCCTCTAAAAGCCCCATTCCCAGCAGACAGACAGCTAGATTTATGAAGAGAGAAGCTTCTCCCTGTCTGGGGATGCTGTCTTCTAAAAGCTTCTTCACAGATGTTTTGAACCAAGAGGAAAAGGAAGGCTCATGTGACCCTGGGATCAATTAATTAAGCAAGATAGTGCTATCTGGAGGAAACATGAGAAGACTGAATCCTATTGTCATTGCTATCTCCTGTCACACACTTTGTAATGTGGAGTTCCTTCATTTGACAGTGTGCTTTTAGCTTGTGGAAGTTGTGTGCTTGAAGAGTCTGTAGCAATGTGGTTTCTCCTTTTTATTTCCCCTCTTGTTTCACTTTTACAAAGCAAAAAAAAATGAAGTTTCTGTTCATTTGTGAGCAGTCTGTTGTTTGCTAGTGCCTTTTGAGCAGTCTGTTGTTTGCTAGTGCCTTTTGAGCAGTCTGTTGTTTGCTAGGTGCCTTTTGAGCAGTCTGTTGTTTGCTAGGTGCCTTTTGAGCAGTCTGTTGTTTGCTAGGTGCCTTTTGCCCCAGGTCAGTTCCTAAAGGTCAAGGAGGGTGATCTGGCTGCTTTCCCCAGTTTGGGTATATTCAGCAATTACGTACTTACCATTTGTGGTCCTTTTTAAAAGACTGTGTCTCAGGTCAGCTGTAGGCTGCTGCTTAAAGGTAGATCCAGTTGCACTCCTCTCAGTGTAGGTTAGGGAGCTGAGGCCTGGCTATGGTCAGGGTTTGTAGCTTCTGTGCACACTCTGTATTTCACAGCTGTATTCCCTCAGCTGTGAAAGAGAACATTGCCATCTAAACTTTGCTGTGGGATCTTCAGAGTCACACCAGGATAGATGCACAGGATGATCTTGGGTGCTCACTTGTGGCTTTTGATGTTCATGTGATGCCAGCAAAAGCTGATGGGATCTGCATTAGCTTACAGAATACATCAGTGCAGTCAGGTGAGTCAAGTGATTAATCATGTGCAAGAAACTCCTAAATCACCTTCTGAGAAGCAAATGTAAATTGATGAGCAGGAGCAAGCTGGCAAGGTTTGCAGATATTCCTAACAGCTGCAGTGTCTAAGAGTGCCTGAACTGGTTGATGTAGATAAAACTCTGAGTCACTCTGCTGTAAACTGAGTGGAAGGATGGACAAAACTTGGCTTGTCTTAGAAACAGCCATCTTCACAAGGTGTTGAGGAGTGGCTTTTCTCCACAAGTCAGTCTTTATGCAAGAGTTAGAAGTGGACTACATGAAATTCTCAGCACTGGTTTCCTAACTGGGCTACAACTGTTTCTTTAGAGAGGAGTGAGCCTGTGGTGGTTCATTGAACAGTCACTCTGGTCTCCTAGGGACTAGCAGCCCTCTCACCGAGGGGGGAGATGTTAGGTGTTGCTGCTTGGCTCTTGTTGCTCAGCTGCATTTCTGACACAGTGCTGTCATTGAGAGGGCAGAAGGGCTTAATGGCAAAGCAGGATTAAAACATGACAAGTCAATTTTTCAGTAAGAGAGAGAGTCCCCGTGGTAAGTTCTGTCAGGCAGAAGGGTTGTGTCAGTGCTGGTCTCTCACTGAGCACACGGCATCGCTGTGCCATTGCCACAGCTGCCCACAGCAAGTCTCTGCAGGGTCAAATAGAAGAGGGACTGCTGAGACAGAAACCCAAGTGAGGGCAGGGAACACAAGACAACACCTTTGTTTTATCTGGTTTGTGGAGAGCCTCAGAAGTGACATCAAATTGCCAATTAATTCATCCGACTTGCTTTGAAGTGAGACTGTGACAGGCTGCACCTCTGGCACTGGCAGTTCTGGGCTGGTGTGGTTCAACTTTGATTCTAATAACCAAGTCTCATCAGAGTTCAAAGAGCATCATGAGTCAGGCTTGATATAAAAGCAACCTCTGTGTTATCCCTGTGTCCCAAATGCTCTCTGGGAGCTTAACAGAGATGAGAAATGGAACTGAGAGTTGTCAGCTGGGGACAGGGCAAATGCAGGGCAGGCTGCTGCTGTCCCCAAAGGCGTGGGGCTGGCAGCAGGGGAGGCACTACCCACAGCTGTGTTTGGAGTGGATATCTCAGTCCCTGTTGGAAATTCCCTCCTCCCCTCTGGCTCTGCTGCATCCACAGTGTCTGGTGTTTAGTGCTGATAAGGTCAGCGCTGGGGCTTTGTGTTTCTGCCAGGAGCGTGGTCCAGAGCCCAGGTGGTTTCCTGGGGAGGCCACAACTGAGAAATGTGGGAAGAGGGAGGGGGATATGGAGTGTGTGCAGGGGAGGCCTTCAGTGTTCTCCTCAGAGATGAACTGGAGGATGTCTTGTTAAACCAGGAGCACAACTGGGCTTTTAAGTTACCAGGTGAGCAGCCTGTGCCTTTGCATTGCTTTGTTATAGAGGAACTCTTCACCAAGAAGAAGGAATTTAATCTCTTTAATGTGTAAAGGAAGTGGGAAGGATATTGGAAATCAATATCTCATGCCTGGAAAACTGCAGAGCATGGCTACAAGGCGCTTGATTGAAGAGTGAAGACTCTGCCTTCACGTGTCCTTGGATTTTCCCTCTCCTCTTGTCTCTTTGCCAAGCTGCATGTTGGGTGGTGCTGCCTGGCTTCTCAAGTTGTTCTTGTTACAGGAATCCTTGTCTGTGGCTTGACACAGAAATTCCCCTTGCATCCCCTTTAGCTTCAGTCTCATGAGCCATGCAGGCTGACCCGTGGGTAAATCTGCACATCATCCTCACGGGTGCACGTTGCAGCCCTGCATTTTGAGGTGTCACATCCAGAAAACATCTGCATCGGGGTCTTCCAGTGTTCTTGGATGCTTTTGAAAGCAGGAATGAGGAGAAAATCCTGGTTTAGCTTTATACTTGCATTAGGCAGTAGAATTAGGAAGGTGAATTCAGAGATGATAATGAAATTCCATAGGCTCACACCTCTTTATTGTGAGGAGATGCTGTAGTGATTTGCAGCAGCTCACTGACACTGTCTAGTTAATCCACATCTGTAGGGTCATGTGGTAGGGAAGGCAGGGTGGAAAATGCTGCTTTTTGGCCTAATGTTGCTGCTTCTAGGGAGAGCCCCAGCACTCAGTGCACAAGTTGGTCAGCATGTCTTGAAATAGAGGAGCTCTAAAGTCTGACTGAAATAGAGGAGCTGTGCCATTGCCATTGCAACAACTACCCACAGCAAGTCTCTGCAGGGTCAAATAGAAGAGGGACTGCTGAGACAGAAACCCAAGTGAGGGCAGGGAACACAAGACAACACCTTGTTTTATCTTAAACAGAGGAGCTCTGAAGTCTCCCTGGGATGGTGAAAGTGGAAGCATTTTTGTCCAAATAGGTGAACACTACCTAGGAGGGGTGACCCTCTGCTGCCAGGATGTATTTGAGGAGTGACTCGTCCTGCTTGCCAAGCCTCTTGCTGTTGGAGAGGGATGAACAGGGTGGTTGTCCTTCTGCAGTCCTGTGTAGTTTGAAGGGGAGAGGGATAAAATAGTCTTGAAACCAAAATCTGACCTTTTGCTTCTCTCCACAGCTGCCAAAAGCCTGCTGAACAAGAAGTCAGATGGAGTGAAGGTAAGCTCTTTCCCATTTCACTCTCCCACCGTCTGAACAGAAGGCAGCTGCCTCTCTGGGGCCTATCCCCTTCCAGGGTAAAACCACAGCCCTGGCTTGTGGCTGGGATTGTTATGTTCAGTGTATTGTTACAGAGCTCTGGGTGGGATCTTAATGTTCCCTATGTTATGATTCCATGTGCACCTTATACATCACACAGCCAGCTGAGTGCAGTATTGTACCAGCAAGATTTCTTTCTTCTTTCTCTGAAGAACTGGTCAATGCTGTGGGTTGGAAAGACCAAGGACTTGCTCAGGTGTGACACAGGCCTCTGACCAGTCTGTTCTGTTCAGTGCTTCTGGGTATCAAAGCTGCAGAGAGCAATTGTTAGTGACTGGTGATACCCAGCAGTCCCCGTGGAAATCTCTTTGTCTCCCCTCTTGGACAGATGCTGAAGGTTGAGCTGGGAAGAGGGGTGGGGAAGGAGGAGCCTCCAGATGTTCATGTTTGGACAGAATGGAAACTGAGTCTTGTGTTAAGAGTTTGCTCCACACCCCTGAGGGCCAGGCACTCTCCTGTTCCCTTCTGAGGTGAATTCTGGTTTTCCCCCACCTCAATGTCAGTCTGTGTGTGCATGGTCATCCTTTAGTTCTGGAGGTCAAACAGGCCCTTCCCAAGGCTGTGTGTTGATGCAGGGAGGAGCTCTTCACTGTCTGTACTGCAGTGGAGACAGGTATGTGCTTAGCCCTGCCTTCCCCTGTCTGTTCCAAGGGATAACTGGGCAAGTAGGGTTTGGTTTATTTGCTGGCATTACCATCTGAAGTCCAAAGCTTTCTTCACAGCTGTTGGGTGACACAGTTCATCTGCTGGTTTTGCACTGGGGACAATCTTCCTTCTCCCCACGCTGGAGATTCACACACATGCTGCAGGACCAGCACGCTTGTTCTCTCCTGCTCTCTTAGCCCTTGTCTGCTTCAATGAGGCTGTTTCCAGAGGGCTCTGAGTTCCATGCAAGCTGCTGGAAAAAGAGCTGTTTTCAGAGAAGCTGTGTCTCTTTTGAGGTCAGCTCTGCTAAAACCTGCATTCTTGCAGGTCTGCTGTGTTCTGCCATAATGACATCCAAGTCTTTGGGGTTTTTGACCAAAATGCTACATGTAGCTGCTGTTCTTGCCCTAGGACACTTGTCTTTGAGATGTGCCTGCAAGAGTGAGCTTCTGTGCCTTTGCACATGCCTGCCTCTTGTACAGACACGGATCGAACACATGCACACTAATACAGCAACTGTGTTTGAGTTGTGGCAGCTGTTGATATGCAAAACCTTACAGTCAAATCCCAGTGGAATAAGAATGGATGATCCCAAATGTTGTGAACTGAGAACCAGCAGGTACTTACTTCAAAATCCCAACGTGGCTGGGGAGAAGCAGCTGCAAAAGCAACTCATCTACAAAGCTTTTGTTGTCTACCCAGGAAACATTGGCTTCCTTCTCAGGATTCTTCCCTTCCAACGGGCTCTCAGGCAGTGGGTCAAAATCTTCCAGAAGTGGGCAGATGATGCACACACAGGTTTTGAGGCACAGCTTCCTGGTCGTGTAGTTACAAGGACACCTGTATGTTAGACTTCCAGCTCTGGAGGAAACTTGTGGTGGCTGGTTCATTTGGGAACACAGTGTGTTCCTTCTTGGAGAGGGTAAAGCTGGATTTGTTTTTCTAGCTGATCTGAGCTGTTCTTCAGCTTACCACGGTGTGTGTTGGTCCTGATCTGTATAGTTGAATACTTGTCATAAAGGGGAAGGTAGGTCAGCGAGCTTAGCATCCCCTGTTCAGGGTGCATGGGGTTGCCCTCTGGGAACCTCTTCTCTGCTCTTTATGACACTGCAGACGTGCAGTCAAGGGCCTGCATGCAACTCCCCTGCTCCTAAGCATTGGAGCAGTCTTGCTCTGCAGCAGGGACACGAGTGGTGTCTGCAGAGAGTGGTGTCTGCGAGGGGCATCACACGCTCTCAGCCTGGGCTGAGGACCCTCAGGAGAGCTGGTTAAGCTTCTCATTTTCTCTCTCCAAATGACATTTGCCTTCAGGTGTGGCTTTTGAGTCCTCACTTCTATTCATTTTGAAACTCAGAGTAAAATTCCATGTTTCTTCTTAAAGCTGGTGTTTTGAGTAACCCTCTTGCTCACTAATGCAGACTTACAAGTACAGCTCTCTCCTTCCACTGCTAAGGTGGGACAAGACTCAGAATGGGTAGTGGGTTGTGTCCACTTGTAGGACATTCTTAACACTTCTCTTGTAGGATTGTGAACTTGGGAAAAACCAAGGAAGCTTGTAATTTGACCCCCACTGATTTTCACATCCCAGGTTGTTCTGACAACCTTGTGCCAGTGCTGACTGGTTCCGAGCATCTGGTCTTGCATCACCTGTAGCAAACCATGATTTGCTGCCCACTGTAGCAGTGCAGAGCACAGATACTGTGACTTGAACCAGGTTTTTGGCTTTGTGGTATCCTTTTCACTCCCACTTCACATATTCACATCAGATGTAGGTTTAGAACAATCACTGTATGCTGTATTTTAACTGTAGTCTGCTGATGACCACATGCCACATGCCCAGGCTGCTGCTCACGTTCCTTCCAAACATGGACACTCCTGGGCTGCTTGGTGGTTGAGTTGGTTGGTTGGTTGGTTGTTTAAAACCTTCTTGGAAATCAGTTCCCTACAGACATTTAAGAGAAGGTGTGTTTCTGTTTCTTCACTTGCTTTAACTGGTCCAGGATGGCTGTGCTCTGTGAGAGTGTTATCACAGATCCCCACACAGTAGATGAGAATGGAAACAGTTTTTCTTCCACAAACTGGTGTTTACAATAGTGTGAAAATTAATAGTTTTAACCACATTGAGATAAAAAACCCCTGACCAGTTTATTTCACTTTCTGCCCAAGGTAACTTTCCCATCCTTTTGGCTGGTGTTCAGAGCTATCTGTGCTAAAAATCCTGCCCCCTCTGACAAATGCAATGGGAATTTCCATGGCATAACATTAGGCACGTTTGAAGTGAGGCCTAGAAGTCTTTCTGATGCTTTATTCCCAAGCAGTGCATGAGGGTGTGTGTTGGTGTGTGTCTGATGCAAGGTGCAGCGTGTTGGTGCTGGCTTAGTGTAAATGAGAGAGGGATGATACAACAGCCATATGTGGTGAAAGGAGCATCAGAGCTGTGTCAAGCTGATGTGTAAGAGAAACCTCTCAGTTTCTGTAGGAATTGGCTTTAATCCTGTGCTGCAGGCAGGCCAACACACTAAAGCAATTGGGATTGCAATGCATTTTGCTTACATCAGGCCATTTTGGGAGGGGGCTGAGAGCTTAAATCAGGAGAGGAGGACGGGAAGGGAACACTCTTTATCATTCCACTGTAGATGTGTCCACAGCAGGGTTATTTTGATAAATTTCCATGTGTGTGACCCTCTCGAGCAAATTCCTTTCCAAAATCTATTTGAAGCATTCCTGGTTTTGGTTTTGCACTGCTGCTTCTATTTCAAGTACTAATTCTGCTAATTGATAGATATTTCATCAGCTTGGCACTTGAGAACTTTTCCATTATCTTAAATAATGGATGATTTAAACTGACTTGAATCTTAAATCGTCCCTGCTCCCTTTGGTAGTGCTGCACTCACTTTCTTCAGGCAGAGCTTGGATCCAAGCTGATGGAGTAGCATCAAGGAAGGCCCAGGTTTTCTCCCCAAGGAACATGCTTTTCTGCCTTCAAATCCAGAAAGTGAGGCTAGAAGACACAGGGTGAGGAGTTGCAGAGCCATGTAACATCCCAGTGCTGTCTTGTGGCCACCACTGTAGGTCCCAGGTATTCTGTTTTAAGATTCTGAATTTATGAGCAGCGTTCATTGTGTGCAGCTGCCACTTGGTACTTGACTTTAGTTTCATGTGAAATCTCCTTGCTTTCTTGTTCTCCTTTCTGCCTGTCATCTGGACTTGCCATCCACTGCAAGGTGAGGGAGGGGTTAAGGAATGGCTGGGGCAGACACCTGGGTGAAGATGAAGGACACTTCATGCTGAATGTCCTTTCTCTGACCTTGTCAGGGTCTGGGCTCCCTGTAGTTACTGTTACAGTCCCACTGTTGACTTTTTTTGCCTCTGGGCAGCACTTCACACACTCCTGGTCCCTTTTTCCCCAAAGAGGAAGAGGAATTTCCCTTCCCAGTGGTGTGAGAGGATGCCTGTTTGCAGTTCTGACCAGGCCTGTCAGGTCCATCTGTATCACCAGAGTTCATTAATTCACAAAGGCCTGGTTTTAGTTCAGTAAATCATTGTAAGTATTTAAGAAACATTTCTTCTCCAAGCTCTTCATTACTTTTCCTTCATTCTGAGCACTTTGGTTCCTGATGAGGGGATTCACAGTTCTATCCATGATGTTTTTCAGCCCTAGTGTCACACACTATGTAAGGAGTAACTGGTGGAGGATGCTGTGGCACGCAGGAGATTTTACCAGCACTCACTTGCAATGCTCTGCAGGGGATTTTGATTTGCTACCTTGTCTCTCTGCTGCATGCACCCTGTTTTTTTTCCCAGTAAATGCTGAACAGCAGAGATGGGATGAGAACTCAGCTGAAAGAGTGAAAATCCAGGGTGGTTTTTTTGGTGTGACAGTGTTAATGGTATAAAAGCTGCCCTTAAGTAACTGACTGCAAAGAGCTACCAAAGACCATTTGTTCTGCTGTTGGTAAGGAGTGTTGCAGTAAGGGTACGTTTTGTGCCTGGTGAGTACCAGCTTTCCCTGCCCTTTGCACAGTAAAGAGTGTGTGGGGAAGGCAGGATGCTCTGGAAGCTGGCATGGCTGTTGAGAAGGCAGTGTGTGCAAGCATGGCTTGAGGAGGGAGGGCACAGTGGCAAGGGTACTGACAGGGAATCCTTAGGGGATCTGCGAGGGTCAAGTACCATCCGTGGAGTGACCAAGAGGAGTTAAAGCTCCTATTTCTGCATCTGGACTTTTAATGATCTTAAAGCCATGCTGTTTAAATGTTTCTGTGGTGGAGCTGAGTGAGAAGAGGCCAGGTTCACTCAAACAGCAGTTTTACACTGCACTGTTCCGTGCGAGACGCTCAGGGAGCACCTCAGATCTGTTGAAGTGCTGGCATGCAGTAAGACATTTACCCACCTTTGATGCATTCACTTTTTTCACTGCACTGTTGTAATGTCTAGAAATTCCAGCTGAGATCGAGGGTCCAGTGTGCTTAGCGCTGTAGCAATGCCTAAGCAGGAAATCCCTGCCTCTTAGCTTACAAGTTACACAGACAAGCTGACAAAGGGCAGGAGGGGAGATGGATTGACAGAGGTGGAATTGTTTACTCAGCATCACACAAAAGGACTAAAGCAGAGGTCAACACAGGACCTCAAATCTGCTAGTTCAGGCTGCTTCTCACTCATCTGCTTTGAGCTTGACTTCTTTTTCCCCCACTTTAACTCCTGGAATGACTATACTCTCTATAGGAACATGACTGGCAGCAAGCCTGATGTTTTAACACAGATGTACTCCCGCTATCAGACTGGGGGAGAACTGGGTGTAGGAGACAGAAACACAGAAAGCTATTGTAAAAAGGTATCCTTATCCTGAACTGTGGATGGAACTTTGCCTGGAATCACTCTCCTTCCTGTAGCACCTTCTAGTATGTGCTGTGTTTTCTGTAGGTGCTCAGAAGGGTTTTCACTTGCCATTTCACGTGTTGCTCCCGTGCTGAAGGGAGCCTTCTGGCACCTGATGGCTCCTGTTAGTTGTTGCTTAAATCAACAGTCTTCCTTAAGTTTCATGGTAGAGAATCTGCTCCCTTTTTGAGATGAACACCTGGGTTTCACAAAAAGTACAGAACTAGAACATGAGCAAACATTCCTCCCTGGGTTTGGGAGGAAGAGGTTGTCTGTCCTGCTTTGGGAGGTTGTTTTGTCACTCGGATGTAGGGAGATCCTTGCAGTGGGCAGTGAGATGCTTCACCACAGGCTTTCTGTCTGCCTTGAACAACCTTTTGCATTCCCTGGGACATCTCTGCACTGCCTGTAAATACTTAGAGATGGAGCTGTGGTATGTTAGGGAAAGAGGGCTCTCTAAATAAACTTCTGTTCTCTTACTTTGCTAAGTTACAGTCACGTTACAGAAGAAGTTTTGCTCCCTCAGCTAGTTGCCTTGGGAAGGTGCCACAGATGGCTCTGCTGCAGCTGAGGGGACTGGGAGGCTGATCTGCTTTTAGTACTTTCCCTGTGTATGTTTTGGCTTCAGTTTTGATGCTTTAGCACTTACTGACAATGCCTCATGTTGGCTTTATCCAACCTGTCTTGAGTTCTAGGAGTATTTTCCTGCTCTGGTCTCACCACAGACCTCACTTGACATACAGCCTGGCTAGCTTTACTCCCCCTCTTATTACAGGAGTAAATATTAGCCAGCAATCATGTGATCTCTGGGATTTCTACAACACATCATGCCATGTTAATAGACCAGGGCTGTTTTAAATTTAGATGGTACTCTAATTAAGTTCCAATCTGCAGAGGGTTCTGTTTCCTCCTGTGTCAGTGTTACTTGTGCCTCTAACGTAGGAGAGTGGTTATTTTCTGTACAGCTTGGCTGACTTCCCCATCATATTGAACTTTTGCTTGTGTCTCAACATTTCCTGCTGCTTCTCTTGTTTCTGTAACTCACTGGAAAGCTGTATGAGCTTCAAATGAGACTGCTTTCCTTACAGATAAGTTTCCCTGCAGGATCCATACAGCCTGTTGTCTGCTGCAGCTTACAGGGTATGTTAAAACACAAGCTGAAGTTTTGGAGCAGTTTCTCAGCTGGTGGGAATTTCCACTTGTCCCAGTTAAAAATTCCCTGCAGCAACTGGGTACAAGGATTCCTCTGGGTTGTTGGTGCTCTAAGCATTATATTCATACACTGTTAGCACATCCCATTTTAGCTCTATCTTGAGGAAAATGCCCATGGAGAAGCTCAGTTGTCCTATAAGAAGATGACCCCTTAAACCACGTCATGGCAAGCCCTATGTTGTGCCTCCATGCAGTGGAAGCTTTGTGAGCCAGGTTTGCTAGTTTGAGTCTGTGCAGTGGCTGCGTGGTTCTGGACTGTGTGGTGTGATTAGGAAGGTGATTCTGAGTGTGGGGTGAGCATGGGCAATTCTGCTCTCAAAGACATGGCAGCCTGTGCGTGTGCTTGAGCTGTGGTGTGAGGACAGCGGGGACAAAGGCAATACTCAAGGGGAAAGCCATGAAGGCTCAGTAAGTGTATGAACTGGGGGAGGTGGAACTCCATGGCCTGTACTGATTTGAAGGGCTGCTGCTGAGGGGGGCTGTGGTAGTGTGCAGAACTCCAGAGCTAGATAGCTGAACCCATGCCACTGTGGTTTTTGGGCCATGCACGCTGCTCTGTGAGCTAGGCTCTGCAGTAAGCAGCAGGGAAGTAATAGCTTAGTACCAAAGGAGAAAGACAAATACAAAGTGTGTGTGGAGAGAGCAGGGGCAAGGAGTAGGATTGTAACACTGAAAGGCTTGCCAGGGTGACACTGAGAGTGTTGTGAAGGAGCAGGGAAGTGCATGATGAGCGTGGATTACTGGAAAATGCAGTTTGGTGTGAAAGGAGTCTTTTGAAGATGCCTTTGAACAAGAGCAGAGCCCAAAAAGCTTGTGTAGAGTGTTGCTCCCTGTTTGTTCTCCTCCCAGCAGCTGAGAAAGGTGTTTTGGCTGTTGAATGCCTCTTTTGTCTTTCCTGCCTTTCCTCTGTGTCTGAGCACAGGTGAACCTTGCCTCTCCCGTCAGCCTCAGTTTCTGTGTGAGAGCTTTTCTCCTCCCCATGATATGCACAGAGGTTCCCTACTCCTTTTTAGCCCTTGGGGATGCCCCTCCTGCTGTGCCCTCCTCTCCACCATCTGATCCTAGTTGCAAACACATCCCTGCTTCCTCCAGAAGTGAGCACGTGGGGGTTACCTCTTTGGGCTCCCTGGGGAAGCTGCACGGGATTTTGAGGTGGGAGAGCACACGGAGGGACCCGTTTGCATCCCACACCTTATGCAGATATATTCCTCTCTGTGTATCACTGTGTGAGGCACCTGTGTTCTGACCTGGATGTTTGAGCGGATGAGGACCTTCAGCCCTGCTCCTTCCCCCGGTGTGTGGTCGTGTTCTTTAACAGTGACTTCTCTCTGCACCTTCTGGCGTGTCTGTGCCTCTCTGCTGCTGCTTGTACCTGCCCTAAGGGAGCGTTACTGGCAGGGGGGCCCTCGCTGGCACACTAATGTGTGAATAGTTTCTGTGCTTTTCTTCTCATCTCCTCTCTTCCCTTCTCTTTCCCTCTCTCAATGGTGTGTCCAGAAAAGGAAGTCGAGCTCCAGTGTGCATTTGATGGTGAGCACCTCCCGTAAGCTGCCTGCGATTCGTGCGTCCGCCATCCTCATGCCATGCACGCTCGGCTTGTGCTCATCACCCTACATAGCATGTCTGTGCAGGGGGGCGGGGGGCATCCTGCACCCAAAGGTCCATGTCCTCACTCAGAAGGCCCCGTGATCCTCTGGCCCCTGGGCCGGTCATACAGGTCCCATTCTGTGCAGAACATCAGGCCACTGGCAACGCAGTTTGACCTTGCCTGCTCTGAGTGTGAAGTGAAGCAGGGCAGGGGCTCTCCCGGGCTCAGCAGAGCAGGTGGGTGTCTCGCCTGGACACGGGGCTTTGTCGTTTTGTTGCAGAGGTACCAAAAAGAGGAGCAGGTGCTTTGCCTGGCGTTGGTGCCGTCGCCCTTGGTGGGAGCCCTGCAGCGCTGGGAGAGGCTCCGGATGCGGCAGAGCCCGCTGGGGCTCGGCCGTTGGGGTGAAACGTGTGGGCACGGCACCGCTGGGCAGCTCCCGGGCTCTGTGTACTTACAGACAAGGTTTGTCAGAGCCTTCCTTTAGTCCCGATCTCGTCTGTGTGTCCCAGCATGACCAGATACCCAGTAACTGCCTCCCCTGTCCTGTCCGTGTCCTTTCGTCACCCATCCAGATGTTTGACGTCCGTAGAATGGGTCAGGGAAGCAGTCAGGCTGCTCTCGGGGGAGCAGAGAGAGAATTGGCCGGTGCTGTTGTAAGGAATCGCGCACAGCCCAGTAGGTGGCGCCTTTGACACTGAGACACAGACGGTAACTAAGGCACAAGATGAGTTATTGCACATTAGCTCCTGCACACACACACAAAGAAGCAGAAAACGTTTCTCCCCTATTGCAGGTAGGAACAGGGATGGTCAGGTACTGAGAAAGCAGAATTGGTTTCTTCCTTTCTGTCTGGAAAATATTTCTCCTCCTTCAATGACAGCTTAAAACTATGTAAAGACAAACAAGTAATCCCAAAATACTGCTTGGAAAAATCTGTTGGGGAGGGACTGACTTTCCACCAGCCTCACCTTTAGGGAACTCCAGGGGAGAAGTTCACTGTGCCTCTCTTGCCCTCCTGCCTGCTGCAAGCGTTACTGGAGCTCCCTCTGCACGTTGTTTTAAAGCAGCTGGGACATGTAAACCGTGTGTTAACCTCAGAAAACATGGCAGCAGTGAAGGTGGTTAAACAACCAGAGGCACAGCCCATGTGTTGGTGCTTATTTTCTGTGAGCTGGCCAGGAGCGTGTGTCCCTAGCGATGTGATCCCCGGTCTGTTCTCCTTCCCTTGCACCCTCTGTGTTGTTTGTGCCTCTCTGGCTGGCTCAGGGAGCGCTGCCAACTGCTGTGCCAAAACTAATCCTGTTACGTGGATTTTTAAGATGGGCCTGGCACTTTTGGAGTGAATTTGGCCTCTTTTAGCTTGAGATGTTCCTCTGTGAATTGCCAAGGCTCATAGCCTGCCCCATGGCTGTGCTGTTGGCTGGCGGTGGCAGGGGAAGGAGGGCTGCGAGTTGGTTGTGCCACCTCAGGAGACAGGGGAAGGAGTGCTATGGGTTGGTTGTGCCAGCTTTGGCTCTGGGAAGGTCAGGCTAGTCTTCTCCAGGGAAGGGCAGTTGGTGAGGTGGCCACAAGATGCAGGAGTGTGCAGGAAGCTCAGCATGTCACAAACCTCCCTGTGAAAGAGCTGTGAAAAATGCTTAGGCTAGGGTCTTCTACCTCTCACTTCCTTGAGGCTCAGTCCTGGAGTAAAACATGGACCAGCAAACATGATACTTGGTGAAATTCCAGGCTAGCAAACATGAATCTTGGTCTCCTTCAGCCCACTGAGTGGGGAAGGGAATGGTGGATGAACTGTTTGGAGCAGCCTGGAGGGCAGGCTGTGAGCTTTGGGTGTGCATGGGTTTGCACTTCAAGGGGATGTCCCACACCTAACCACCTGCTGTCCAGTTTTTTCCAGAACAGTGGCTTCCTGGATGGGTTTTTTTCCCCCCCACTGTGATCTCAGTTATAAAGCCTTCCAAAAAAACAGAAGCATCTTTGTGTGGCTTTTTTCATGCCAACTTTATCTTCTTGTCACAGAGGACTAAGGAAAATGGGCTGTGCTCTTCTCAGTGGAAGAGGTTTGGAAGATAGAGCTCTGTGTGGATCACTGTTTATGAAGAAGTAGGAGAACCTCAGTGGTGTGTGGAGGGCTGGACCCAGGTCCAGCCAGACCTCTTACATCCACAGTGCCCTGCCATTTCTTCTGCCATCAGCCTGGAAATACATACAGGAAGCAAAGCTCTCAGAAGGCTTTAGTCTTAAGACAGTGTGGGGATGTGCAGGAAGAGGCAGTAAGGAGTAGTTTGGGAAGTTTCTCCTTTCTTAGCTTTGAGGATGAGTGTGTCATTATTGATTGGTTTATTTATGTTTACATGGACTGCTAAATAATTCATTCCTGCCTTTCTCTTTGACTTCCTCCCCTCCACACCTGCCCCATCTTCCTCTTCTGTTTCTCCTCTTGTCCAAAAGAGATAGCTAAGCCAAGGTGTGCTGCTTGTGAAGACAAACTCAGGTGTTAGTAGGTGTGTGTGAAGGCTCAGCCTTGCAGGGTCTGTCTCTGGTTGGCATAATTAAACCTTTGGCAGATGTTTTTGAGCTCAACGCTCGATTTCTGTGTTCATTGTGGTGGTTGCTGGGTGATGAGGGCCTGATGTTCTTGCAGTATGAGTTTGCACCCCCCAGGAACAGTGGGATTGAGAGCAGCTGCAATGAAGTCACACTACTGGGAGCTCCCATCCAGTAGCCCTGATCTGTAAGCCAAGGGGTTTGAGTGAGGCTCCTGCAGTGCTGATTGGGATGTTGCTGCTGGTGTCTGGCAGCAAAAGAGATGTGTACCCAGAGTGGGGGTTACACAGCAGTGTAACTGTGGGCCTGGTTCTCCAACAACTGACTGGATTTGCGGGCTAGGAATGATATACTAGTTCTACTAGTTCTATACTAGTTCCACTAGTATAAACTACCCAGATTTGGCTTTCTACAAACACAGACTTCACTCGCTTCTGACGTAACCGATGTGCTTTACTCGAGGAGATGTTTCTTTGCAGCAAGCTGGTGACTGCCTCACTGTAGTGCTGGGTGAATGCAGGAAATGGACATTTTTATCCTTCTACCACAGTTGCAAGAGGGGAAAAAAGATGCAAAACCACTGGGCACCATCCAGAGGACTTGCTCCTTGGGGCACTACATGGTGTTCTCCTTCTGTCTCACCCCCATCTCTTTCCATATGTTGGTCCTGAAGTCTCTCTGTTCAGGTGACAGCAGGGACACAACACACCATTCCACACCTTTTTCTCTACCTTTTCTAGGGCTGATGACACTGCTTTTATTGCATCAGTAGATTCCCTGGGACCCTCAGCATCTTCACATACCCAGGACTGTTCCTGCACACTTCTGCACTCCTCAGATACAACTCCCATTTGTCCCCTGTTTGAGACTGCACCATGACTGCTGTGTGTCTCTCACTTCTGTAGTCTCTTTCTCTCGGGACTGCTGCCATCTCTCATTCTTCTTCACCAAACACTTTATTGGTGCTCATTACAGGATTCTCCCCATCCCTTTGGGATGCAGCCTTTTTCCTTTCCATTTTCCTTCCTTGTAGCTCTAGCAGTCCAAGCACATTTGGGTTTTGGTACCTCCCTTACAACATCTGTTGCCTCTGAGGGATGGATGATGTCCAGTGACCCAGGCAGCTCTCCTCCTCCTGCCCTCTTCCTGGTGATTCAGCCCGTGGGGAGGGGAGGGTGTGAAGAGACGGTTGGGATTGAAGCAATACTGTCATTTTTCTTGCTGTCTCTGCTGCCCAGCAGGGAAACTAAAACCATGTTTTTCTGTCTCAGCCACAGAGCAACAACAAAACCAGTATAGTAAGCACTGCAAAAGAATCACCCCCAGTGCAGACGTCCATGGTATCTTCCCCAACCGCTATTTTTTCCCCCTTGTTTGGTTTCATTTTGATTCTGTCCCTCTCCCCTTCTCTCCTTCCCCCTCCTCCCGAGTGCCGCTTGTGCTGCTCTGTTTCAGCTTGTGTTTTGGCTTCTGTCTGTGTCCCTGTGCTGCTGTGTGGCCTGATAACACAGGCTTTGGGGTGGGGGTGCTGAGCAGAGCTGTGGTTGGAGCAGGGGATCGCAGCTGCCTGGACTTCCCCGTGTGCCATCCCTGTATAGTTCTGTGTGTCCCGGTCAACTGTTCCCGCTGGCTTTGGGGAGGCTGGTTTGAGGAAGGCAGTGGAAAGCTCCATCCACTTTCCCAGCACTCAGGAGATGGAGGATGGACTTCAGGACACCACGGAGGAAAGGGCAGGCAAAGGGCTTTTAGAGGAATCCTTTGACAGCGCGTTTGCCCCCCTCAATTGTGTGGCTGGCCCTCTGCAGCTGGCTGGCTTGCTGGGCTAGCATTTTCTGTTTGGGCTGTGTGCTGCGGGCTTCACAGGGTGCCCAGGACCTTGTCTGTCCAACAGCCCAGCTCGGTGTGGTCTGTGCCTCAGTGCTCAGGGGAGTGGGGGCACACACAGGGGCATGGCCCAGCTCAGTGTGGTCTGTGCCTCAGTGCTCAGGGGAGTGGGGGCACACACAGGGGGATGGCCCAGCTCGGTGTGGTCTGTGCCTCAGTGCTCAGGGGAGTGGGGGCACACACAGGGGGATAGCCCAGCTCGGTGTGGTCTGTGCCTCAGTGCTCAGGGGAGTGGGGGCACACACAGGGGGATAGCCCAGCTCAGTGTGGTCTGTGCCTCAGTGCTCAGGGGAGTGGGGGCACACACAGGGGCATGGCCCAGCTCGGTGTGGTCTGTGCCTCAGTGCTCAGGGGAGTGGGGGCACACACAGGGGGATAGCCCAGCTCAGTGTGGTCTGTGCCTCAGTGCTCAGGGGAGTGGGGGCACACACAGGGGGATAGCCCAGCTCGGTGTGGTCTGTGCCTCAGTGCTCAGGGGAGTGGGGGCACACACAGGGGGATGGCCCAGCTCAGTGTGGTCTGTGCCTCAGTGCTCAGGGGAGTGGGGGCACACACAGGGGGATGGCCCAGCTCGGTGTGGTCTGTGCCTCAGTGCTCAGGGGAGTGGGGGCACACACAGGGGGATAGCCCAGCTCAGTGTAGTCTGTGCCTCAGTGCTCAGGGGAGTGGGGGCACACACAGGGGGATAGCCCAGCTCGGTGTGGTCTGTGCCTCAGTGCTCAGGGGAGTGGGGGCACACACAGGGGGATGGCCCAGCTCAGTGTGGTCTGTGCCTCAGTGCTCAGGGGAGTGGGGGCACACACAGGGGGATGGCCCAGCTCAGTGTGGTCTGTGCCTCAGTGCTCAGGGGAGTGGGGGCACACACAGGTGGATAGCCCAGCTCGGTGTGGTCTGTGCCTCAGTGCTCAGGGGAGTGGGGGCACACACAGGGGGATGGCCCAGCTCAGTGTGGTCTGTGCCTCAGTGCTCAGGGGAGTGGGGGCACACAGGGGCATGGCCCAGCTCAGTGTGGTCTGTGCCTCAGTGCTCAGGGGAGTGGGGGCACACACAGGGGGATGGCCCAGTTCAGTGAGGTCTGTGCCTCAGTGCTCAGGGGAGTGGGGGCACACACAGGGGGATGGCCCAGCTCAGTGTGGTCTGTGCCTCAGTCCTGGGACGAGCGGGCAGCAGTGCAGGGTGAGACAGAGGCGGATGGGCAAGCGTTCTGCACCACGCCATCGCAGCCCAGGGAGCCATCACCAAGTCCCCCTGCAACAGGGAGAGCACTAGATGTTGCAGGATGAAGTAATGGATGATGGCAGGAGCTGGTTACCAGCCACAGGCTTGGTAGCTGCTCTTTGTTGTGTGTCTTTGGCAGGTTTTCTTGAGGCGTGGGGGGTGGGATTTGATGTTTTTGTTGCTTGTTGTAGGCTGAAGGGTTCTTGGGACACTTCATAATTTTCTACTTTCCCTTCACTGGCTTTGATTGTGATGGTTCTGATACAGAGGGAGCATTTCTAAATTATTATTTGTTGTTACTGGAATTGGATCTTATTTTGGAGACTCTAGAAAAATGTGCCTTTTTTCACAGCCCAGCTTCCAGCTTTTCTCTGAAGAGGCAGTGAGGCACTCTGCTTACCCCCTTTTTATTATGGAAATTATGAATGTCCCTTTTCTAGGGTAAGACACCCAGCAACCTTCCCAAAACACCTGGGAGACAAAGGCCCCAGCTTAGTGCTATCCTTTCCTCCCCTCTCCCTCTGAAGCATATTCCAGTGAGGATGCTGCTGAGGGGTCATTCCTCCATGTACAGAGGGTACAGACTGACTACTCGCTTGCCATCTGGTGTCTGTGCCAGCCTGGCATACTGGAGGCAAATTGGGAATTAGGGGCAATTGCAGAGAAGCTGGGGGCTTTGTCTCCTTGTAACCACAGCTTTTAGTGCAGCCTCTCTCTTCAGGAAGCCTTCTGTGCAGGAGGTGTGTTCGTGTGCACGCGAGCACACGTCTGCTCTTTGGAGTTTGTGGTTTGGTTTATTTAGTTTTTTTCTATGTCAGTCACCTTTTTCTCCACTTGCTGGGGAGTGAAAAGAAATGAGTGAATGCTTTGGAACTAGACTTTAATGATTCTTCCATCCTTTCCTAGGAGCCTCAAACAACTGTTGTCCATAATGCTACAGATGGCATAAAGGTAAGGGATGGGAGTGTTGCCAGAGAAAGCTCCGCTTCTCTCTTGTTGTTCTCGTCTTCCCTTGTCTTCCTTGGATTCCTCCTTTTCCAACGTCTGGTCTGTAGCATGCTCCTGAATCCCGTGGCAGGACACTGGGAGGGTTGGTCCAGGCAGTGGATCTCTGGAGGAGGCTGAGTAGGGACAACTGTTCAAACATGGTCGTCTCTTTCCTGCTGCGGTGTATAATCACCACTCTTTCGTGTGTGGGGTGGAAGAGAAGATACAGACACTTACACACTTCTCTCTTGTTTTTTTTGTCTGCTGGAAATGGAGCCCTGTTCCTCTGAGAAAGCCCTTCTTTAGCTTCTTGTGGCTATTCTTCCTCCAAACAGAAACAAGTCCCATTTGATGTCATCTGACAGAGTTTGGTAACTTCTGTCCTTGTAAAAGTTCTGGGTAGATGGCTTGAACGGCTTGAACATGCAAAAGCTGAGCAGAGATGCTGCTAAGCTTTGATTAATGGCCTGCTTCCATCCAAATCTTCCTTGTATCATCCTCTCCCTGCCATCCCTGCCAATGTTTTTGCGCTTTTCCCCATCTTACTTCACAAACAAACCCAAGTACTGACTCCTGCTCCTGACTGCTGATGCCTGGTAATGCTCTGTTCTGCCGTGCAGGGTTCCACAGAGAGCTGTAACACCACGACTGAAGATGAGGATCTGAAAGGTAGGTGGTTTGCCTGTGATTTCTGATATGGTTAAGTGCAGGCAGGGAGATTCCATCACTGCCTTTAACGATCTTCCCAGAGATCTGTGTCTGGCTGGGTTCGTAAATCTGCCGTGACGCTGTCATCCCTGGCACAGAGGAGCCATGTGTCGGGGAACCAGCTCTCTTGGCCTCTGTGGTGTAAAAACACTGTTTGCCCTGAGCCACTTTGGTTTTGTCTCAGAGTTGGAGTTCTTTTCTTGCAAATATCATAACCTGTTCATCTCCAGGCCATTTTTAGGCATGGAAAGTCCCTACCAGTCCCCTGAGTTTTGGAGCCTCATTGTGTTTTTGTGCTTCCCTGCAGGTTACAGGGAGTTGAAACCTCTCTGTTACTGCTCAGTCTCCCTTCTCACCCCTTTCTGGGAATCTGTTTAGTGATGTGCACACACCTCCCCCTGTATTATTTTTTCTCTTTGGGTCTATTTTTGTTTCTAAGATGAAGATCATCCTTAGCCTGTCTGCTCTGAATGGAAATTGCTTTTCCTGTCCTTGACTTGTCGGTAGAAGGAGAGGCTAAGAAGAGATTTCACACCTTGCAGTGACCATATCATAAATATTCTGTGCTGGTAAAGCTCTCCAGATGAAGGAGCTCCAAGTTCCCTATCTGCTCACGTTGCCTGAGCAGCTGTGCTTTTCCTGATCTCCCCCTAGAAGGATGAGCAGACGTTTTCCCAAGTGAGCAGTTCTGGGACGGGTGAATGCAGTTTGCATTCTGAGGCAAACGTGTTGAACAGTTTGCATTTTGAGGTGAGGTGTTCTCAGTCTCCCTGTACCCAGAGTTACAGATGCAGGGAAAAATCAATGCTCACCCTGTGGTGTAGCAGTAGTGTCACCTCTGTCAGCTGGGCTAGTTCTTGGTGTGTTTCCCGTGGCTTATGGCAAGCTGCTGGCTCCTCTTCTGAGGAGTCACAGGGAGCAGAAGCACTGCCACTGAGTGAGTGAGCTCTGCAGTACAGGTTGTTTCAGAACCCTGACCTCATTACAGGACAGGATTCTAGCTCCCACCTTTTTGCCACAGAGTAATGAGTGGTTTAAGAACCTAGCTTTGAGGGAGGGCAACTGGTTGGTTTTGATAGTGTGGTAATGAAATTGGTTTATCTAATCTCCTCTGGGTATCCATTCAGAACAGATACTTGTCCAGAGCCTTGTCTCCTTTGGCAGCTTTTGTTCAAGAGAGGTTGCAGGCTTGAGCCAGTTGAGCCCAGTCTTGTAAGTCAGGAATACAAATGCTGTGAGGGGAGGAAGGCTAAGACTGGAATGGAAGGTGGTGGTGAGGGAGGGCAGCTGGCCAGGGCTAAATCTATGAAGAATTTTATAGGGCTACATTGCTACTGAGTTGTGGGTTTTTTTTTTTATCAGAGGCTAGAAAATGTTGGTGTGGTTTGAATAGAAGGAAGCATTTGAGTGGTGGTTGGGAGAGAAGGAGCTTGCACAGTAATGGTTTGTACTATGGGCAGCTCTGGTAATTCTAGCACTTCAGTTTTAAGTGTAGCAGTGTTCCCCAGTGTTCCTTTCCACCTCCTGCCCCTCTGTGCTTTAAGCTAAGCCAGCACTCAAGCAAAGCTTCAATAGACCAGAAGGTCTGAGGGTGTTGGAGTTGTGAGCGATCTGCGTAGCCGTGGCTCTGGGACGAGGGAAGCGCCTGGGCAGTTCCTCTGCCAAGTTCTCCTTTCCCATGGACGCAGGGTTGGGCAGCTCCCTGCTGCTGTGGTGTAGGAGACACCAGTCTTGAGCCATCAGGGACGGCTGCCTCAAGGATATGTTGTTTCCACCGTGGTGGGGTAAAGGCGGTGCCCCCACACCCCTCTGTCATTCTAAACTGCACAGCAGGTCTATGTTGTAGAGCTGTCGACTTGGCTTTGCACTGGAGGAAACCCCTGCATGTTTTGTGCCCAGCATTGTGGTTTCTTTAATGTTCTCCTGTTTCCTTTCTCTTTTTTTGTTGACTGAACTTGCGTGTTCTGTTTGTGTTTGTGTTTGATTCCCTGCCATGCTAGCTCCCCCTCTCTCCACCGGGGACGGCAGCTCAGTGCTTGAAGGACGGAGGCACAGTGAGAGCAAAACACAGACTGAGTCCATGCAGTCCCAGCTTTCTCTCTGTTTCTCAGCCAGTAAGTCCAGGGGTGCAGTGCTTCACGGCATCTTTTTCTCACCCCTCCTTCCACCTTTCCCATTTTTCCTCCCGAGATTTTTTCCTTTCCTCAACTTCCTTCCAGAACATCGATTATTTGTTTTTTCCATTCCCAGTGCTCCAGAACAAAGAGAAATCATCTCCCTTCCTGACAGATACCCTCCTTTGCACACCAATTTTCCAAACCTTTCCTTGTTTTAAAACAAAATCAAGCCCCAACCAAACCAGACCCTCATCCCAGCTAAATCCATTCCCTTGCTTTCATCTGGGCCAGACCCGGTGTTCTCTGCAGAGATGCTGCCTTTCGGGGCTTCCTTGGGCAGGTCCCGGCATCTCTTAGTTTCCCTTTGGTAAATGGGGTCAGTGGTGCAGCTCTGCTCACGGAGGGGCTGCGTGAGGATGCATTCAGCCTCGCTTGTCCTGAGCACCCCAGACACAGATGGTGCTGGGGAAGCGCAAAAGGACTGAAAAACAGATCTAACAGACTGTTTCAAGGATGCTTTGGAAGGGAGGTTGTGGCTGCTGGAAGACCCCATAGCATTTCTGAATCCATCGTTAGGTTCTCTGAGTGCAAATCCTTGGACAGCGTTGGCTCCAAGGGGCATTTCTCTGTTGTGAGCTTTACCTCGTGTGTCTGCTGTGATAGCTCAGTTACTGCCCGGTCTCTCCTGAGTTGGCTGCCTCCGTAGAGGAGCCTGTGGCTGAAAACCTCTGAAAATGGGTATGAAAAAAGCTAGTAGGTTGGAGAAAGTCTAGGTGGGCTTCCCCCTACACAGACATGCCATTCTAGCTGCTTGAGTAAGGACTCTTCCACTATAGCTTTAAATAGTGTGAGCTGGAGATGTCTGGACAATTTGATTCTGTTCAGGTCCCTCTGGGAAGGAAGGAACGGGCATGCCCTCGTCTGTCTCCTGCTGGCTTCCTGCCCTGCCTTCCTGCACACAGCACCAGTAGCACAGTCGTACTGCTGTCAGAGCCTCTGCTACCTGTTTTTTAAGGGAGCTCTAAGCACGTCAAACTGCTGGTTCATGGGGTGCAATGGGACAGGAGTTTTGCGCAGCCAGGACGGAAGGGAAATGATCTCTGCTGAAGCCCTTTTTGCTGTGAACTGTCCATCACTGCTTTCCTATTAACTGCCTCCTCTTGCTCATAGCAAGGCCCTGCTTGGCAGGCTGGGGAGTGCCAAATCGCTTTTCTGCCAAGCAGGACAGCATCCTCCCACGCCGCTACCCTCCGAGTTGAGATTTGCAGTGATTTGGATGCCCTGCTTGCTTTCCCTTGCGCTCACATCTCGTGCTTGGCCTCACGCTGCTCAGCCACTATCTGACCAGTGTTTTAGATCACTCCTAATGGCACCTGCAGCAGCGTTAGTGCGATTCCTGCGGTGTTTCTGCGCCAGTGTTGGGGTGGTCGCCTCTGAGCAGCGTCTGGCCCAGCTGATGGGTGCCAGAGGAAGGAAGGAGAGCGGGCAGAGGTTGCTGGGACGTGGATGTCTCTTGTGTGCCCACCAGGGTTGGGGCTGTGTGTGTTTGTACTTCTTTGTCGGTTTTTATTTTGCTTTGTGGTTTTGTTGGTTTGTTTGTTTGTTATTTTAATGCTTAACATTTGTTTTGCAGCTACACAGTCTTGTGAAGAGAAGCTTCTTGCCTGGGACAGCCCAGGGCAGACATTGGAGTTAGAGCGTGCTCGGTCGGAGCCTTTGCTAACTCCAGTAGTCCCCTTTGTACTTAACCGTGCACCGTGTAAGTTAGCAGCTGGGTAGCAGTAGCGGCGTAGTGCAACTCGTGCTGGTTACCGTAGATGTGAAGCTCTCCCCTTCTTCTCTCCGCCTCCGCGCCCCTCACCGCCCGCCCGACACGGGACGGGGCTCTCCCGCCCGAGGCGGCGCCGGCTGCAGGGAGCGGCGGTGCCCGCTTGGGGGCGCCGCAAAGCCTTGGCCGCTGACGCGGTGCGGTGACGGGGCGGGGGCTCAGCTCGTCCCGCCCTCAGCTCGTCCCGCCCTCAGCTCGTCCCGCCCGCAGCTCGTCCCGCCCGCAGCTCGTCCCGCCCGCAGCTCGTCCCGCCCTCAGCTCTTCCCGCCCTCAGTTCGTCCCGCCCTCAGTTCGTCCCGCCCTCAGTTCGTCCCGCCCTCAGCTCGTCCCGCCCTCAGCTCGTCCCGCCCTCAGCTCGTCCCGCCCTCAGCTCGTCCCGCCCTCAGCTCGTCCCGCCCTCAGCTCGTCCCGCCCTCAGCTCGTCCCGCCCTCAGCTCGTCCCGCCCTCAGTTCGTCCCGCCCTCAGCCCGCGCTCAGTTCTTCCCGCCCTCAGTTCTTCCCGCCTTCGTCCCGCCCTCAGCTCGCCCTCAGCCCGCGCTCGGCTCCTTCAACCCTCAGCCGCGGCCTTCCCGGTGCAGGTGGCTGCGGTGCCGCAGCCTCCTGGCAGGCTGCTGTGACAAGGACGCTTCGTGGGTTCCACGAAGCCGCTCCTCTGCCCGCGCTGGTGGGCACTTGCCTCCCTTTTGTGCCTCTCCGGAGCGTCAGGAGGCCCCGCGGGTTCATCGAGGGCGGCAGGCAGGATGCGTTTCCCTGAGACACCCCGAGGCTCCCTGCCCTTCGCATAGAAGGGATCGCCTCCTGTGTGCAGGCTGTAGCCCGGGACGTGTAGGAAAAGCAAGAAGACGAGCACAGTCTGTCTGATGGGATGGATTTGTGTGGACAGGATCGATGCTGCTGCATAGTGACGGTTGGTGAGGGCCTGCAGATCTTCTCACCCATCCCAGTCTTTTCTTGTGCCCTCCGTCTTCTGGACAGTGCACCCGTGGGTGTGCGCTCTGCATGGGAGGGAGGCCCAACAAGTAGCCCTGCTTCACACAAGCAATTCGGGGGGACTTGTCTGTAAGGGCATTTTTTCACGATAGACATAGTTCCCTGTGTTGTTTTGATCCATCCCTGAATACATCTTTCAAAGTCTGGAAGTGTAGATAGCCTGAGGGGCAAAACCGACTCCCTTACTATTCAAAGCCAGTTGTCCCCCGTCCCAGATGTTTCCGGGGCTGGCTGGGTAGCATAATCCTCTTAATTGATTTTCATGGTGAATGCAGACATCTTTCATAGCTAGTGAGGTTATTGTCTTGTTGCTGTTCAGCTGCACTTACCCACGGTGGGATGAGACACACGGGAGAATGAAAGTTTACAGGGGAGGGCAGTTCAGACCAGCATCTTCTAGCATTTAAATTCATCTTCCGTGACTTGGACATCTAAAGATGGTAGGTTGGATTTAACCTCCATCCCCCTAACAGTAAGTGTCTGAGATGCCACAGGTGGCTGGTTCCATTTTAGATGCCTGTATTTTAGATGTCTAAAGACAGATAAATTCCAGTTCTGGTGGTAGGAATTGTAAATTACTCAGTAACATTGAAGACAAGGTTAGAGCACCTCCTAAATGCTTGTGTAATGTGCAGGATGTTCTACCTACTGGGAAAGTGTAGGGGAAGGCTGAAGAGATGTGAGGGTGTGCACCTAGGCTCTGGCATATACATAGTGCACATAAGGTTGTAGAGCTAGGGACTGGCTGAAGCAAACTGCCTGAGGAACAGAGTGCTCACTAAAACCTGGCTAGGACCTGTTCATCCAACCCATCCATCCTGCTACGGTTGTCTTTCTAGCTTGTGGAAGTCATCCCCACATGCCCTAGTTGCCTGTTTGCAGCATTCATGATAGCTGAGATATCGGTGATGGCGATAGGTAGGATGTTGGGAGGCTTGGTCTGGGTGGTGGCTGTTTGTATATATAAACTACCGTGGTGAAGGGTTTCCAGAGCTTAAGCTGACAGACAAGTGCTTCACGTTTGCACGTTCACTGATACTCATTAGTCAGACTCCCCAGAAGCATCTCAGGTTCAGGAGACGCCTCTGGTGCTTTAGATCTTTCTAGAAGAGGAGAACCTGACATCCTTTATTTTACTTTCTCCCTGTATCATGGGATCACCGTTCCCCTTTCATACCACTGCCCCCTACTCATGTGGATGGCTGTCATGACTGCATATCTCCAGAGTGCAGGGAGCAGCATCCTCTGAGATCTAGAGTAACGGCGCTCCACAGATTGCTTGTAGGAAGTACCCACCAGCCCCATATTCCCACCAAGATCTTGCACACGGTTAAATCGCTCTTTCTTCTTGTTCGCAGTGCGTAAGCAAGAGATCATTAAGATAACAGAGCAGCTGATAGAAGCCATCAACAATGGAGACTTTGAGGCTTATACGTAAGTACAGATGCCTTGTGACAGGTTGTTACCAGTTTGTGTGCAAGTGACGGCCGGCTCCTGGCTGTGAGGAGTTGTCATGTAGGGATGGTGAAAAGCTTTGTGCTTTTTAGCTTCCGACAGATAGGAGTGGGGATGTGGCAGAGCATCAAGTAGAAGTCAGGTATCAAACAGCAACGGGAGGGACAAGGAAAATGGCCAGGGTTTGTAAGAAAAATAGGGGGAAAGGCAGTGAGATTTGCAGAAAGAGAATGAAAGAAAAGCCAGAAACCTAGAGGCTTGTTTTTCTGTGAAATGCCAACTAGCAACAGCTCCGTGTTATTGCAGTGCCACTGAGACCTCCAGGAACTTGCTCCTTGGAGTAGGGAAATAGGGGAATACGGGATGCGAGTCAAATGTCTTGCTGGTGCTTCACTGTCTGGACAGCTCTTGGGCTCAAATACAGACTGTAAGCGTGTGATGCTTTTCTTTGCAGAAAGATCTGTGATCCTGGCTTGACCTCATTTGAACCTGAAGCACTGGGGAACCTGGTTGAAGGAATGGATTTCCATAAGTTTTACTTTGAGAACTGTGAGTGGGTAGATTTGGTAACACCAACAGCTTTCTGTCTTATTCTCCCTTGTGCCACATTTTGGGGGCAAAGTTGCCCTTGTTTTTACTGGCTGTCAGAACCAGCAAGAGCTTGCTTGTTCCTGGGTTATAATGCATTCATTAGAGCCAGCATGTTTTCTCCCAAAAGCCTTTTTCAGCAACGATCTCAATTCTAACCCCCAGACCCTTTCACTGTAGGCTTACAGTTTGCCCGGTGCAAACATTTTGTAAGCGTGGACTGCAGGGGCTTTAAAAGCTTGAGGCACTGGATTTCCTACTGATAGGGAAATGGAAAAAACGAGCATACTTGGATGGAAATAACATGTATGTCTGGGGTAGAGCTACCGAGTGGCCAGACTTAAAGGTAGCCACGCACCACTCAGTCACATCTTCACTCTTTGAGTTTTCCCTGGACGGTTTCAGAGCTTTAACACTTAATGAACCCGTTATGTGGATACAAGGGTCACCTTGTCAGCATGGAGCCTGCAGAAGAGCTGAGAGAAATGCTGTCATTTATGCTAGTGGGCTTGCTTCCCCTCCTGGGTATCTCCACAGGATAAGATAATTGAAATTGAAATCCTCAGCCGTTCCATTTGTTTTGTTTTGGGGGTTAGGTCAAGGTCCTTAGTGTGGGCAAATCCTAGTGCTCCCAGTATGCAGAGACTTTGTCTCTCAAAAGCCTGTTCTGGAGTGATTTTTACCCTTCTCTGAGGCTCATGCAGATAGAATGCAGGCCTGGCTTAAAGATCCCCAGATTGCTGACTCCTTTGCAACAATAGTCTGCAATTTAAAGATCTTTTCCTATAACTGCAGAAGCAGCAGCACTGACGCTGAAAAAAGTGGCGAGTGCGCTTTGCACAAGAAGTGGGAGCAAGGGTCCCAGGGGATTTTATGCAATAATAAGTGTTCAGTTTCTAAGGAGAAGAACAGGTGATAGGGGAAAGAATTGCTTGGATTTTGCCTGGAAAATTGCAGGAGCAATTTTTATTCTGTTCCAGAATGCAGTGGAAGGTGAGTAGAATGCAAAACAGACTGGAGGGTGTGGGGGAAGCTGTTCCTTCTTTTAGTAGTAAGATGAAGCTGATGGTTTGGCATGTTCTGGCAGTGCTGTCGAAGAACAGCAAGCCCATCCACACGACCATCCTGAACCCACACGTGCACGTGATCGGGGAGGACGCGGCGTGCATCGCCTACATCCGCCTCACGCAGTACATCGACGGGCAGGGCCGGCCCCGCACCACCCAGTCCGAGGAGACCCGCGTCTGGCACCGCCGCGACGGCAAGTGGCTCAACGTCCACTACCACTGCTCTGGAGCTCCTGCAGCACCTCTCCAGTGAGGATCAGATACGGGTATGGATTGTTAGGGGAGGAGTCGGGGGCTGTTCTGTGTGGGAATTCAATATTCGGGGTTGTTGAGGTGGCTGCGAGAGAACTGTTTCTCTACTTGTCTGTAAGGTAAAAACTCGTGCTGATCAGTTGGTGTTCCTTTCTCTAAGCTCTGGACTCTGTTGGAGTAGCTGCCACTCCTAACAAATGTGCCAGCAAAGTGATGTGCTGCCCTTGTAGCAGCAGTGCTTCCTCCCAGGCGCTCAGCTCTGTGCTCAGACACGTTGATCCAGAGCAGAAAGGAAGTGTGTGTCACGCTGCTGTTTCCCAGCTGTGAGCGATCTACCTTTATGTGCCGGAGGTGATTTCAGAGAACTTTTTGAAGGGGATGTCATATTCTAGAGAGAGGGTTGTAAAATCTGTACAGAACAATTTCTATGCCAGGGTAAAAGTTTATTCATCTAAATTTTACTACCACTTTCCTGATTAGCAGAAGCTCTTTAGTGTACAGTGGTGAGAAGACTCAGAGGAGAAAAAAAGGTCTAAACAAATGGCAACATCAGAGGATTTAAAATATCCCCTATTAGCTTGTCACAATTCAGCACTGGAGGAGATTTTGATTATGAAATTTGACGTGGAAGGAACAATTGCTGCTTGTTCCTGAAGGGCAGCTGATTCATATACTTGTGCAGCATTTGGCCATTCTCATTTATTGCCTTACCAATGTCTTTTTAGTTAGATGTACAAAGCCTTTCTGTCTCCTGTTCCATCTCATGCTGAGGTATATGTCACATTTGGTTTAAAGATGTAAATTTTCTAATGTTAAGGCCTTTTTACTAAAGATTTTCTATTTAAAAGCAAACACAAAAACATCTACATCTAGGGGAGAAGCTTTGCTTACTGTGGCCATCTGAGGATGACCCTCTCTAGTTACTACTTGAGTCCTAATGTTGTGTACTAATTGGGACTGAGCCAAGAGCAGTTTTTATTCTGGTGCTGGGAGGGATTCAGCCTTACTGAAGGCAATGGAAAGGAATGTGAACTATCACAAGCAAACTGCAGAGGTCACAGTTGGAATTTGAAGCAAAAGCCAGTTGGGGGCACCAGAAGCAGAGAAGCTTTCAAGAGAGCTGGACAATCAGATGAATTTCCAAGGAGTAAGGCAGTGAGGAGGATAAAGCCTTTGCAGGGAAACAACAAATAACTCACTTGTATCAGTTTTCATCACAGAGATGTTGAGGGAGACTCCTGACCTGGATTTAGTCCAAAAAAAAGATGCCAAAGAAGTTAGTAAATTGAAGATTGGTACTGGCTGAGTGGCTATGCCTAGGAGTTCTCAGGAAGCTTAGGGATGGAGAGCCTCAGCTGCTTCACAAGAGGTGTGTTTCCCTAACTTGGCTGCTGAAATGTTGCACCTCCTCCAAAAGTATGTGCCGAAGGGTTTCTGAGGAATGCAGAGCAGAAGCCACTTCCAAACCACAAAATGTTGGTTAAAGCAGTATTTTTAAAACTCCATATAAACTAAATTGAAATATTTGCATGCATTTCTGGATTCTGAAGGAGCTGTAACCACATGCAATTACGAGTGGGGTCAGCCCCATCTGAACACACTGAGTCGTTTTGGAGCAGCGTTGGCCCATGTGCAGTGAAGGGTGAGGATGGAGAAGGAATGAGGTGAATAAGAACGCCTAAATAGAACTCAGTGGTTTGTTCTCACCTGGAAGGCAGAGTTCAGTTTTGGAAAAGACATCTGAAAAAGGAAACAGCAGCAGTAAAGGAAGTTTGAGGTTAATCAGAGGACTTGGGTGTAAGGAGAGAGTAGAAACTGAGAAGGGAGAGAACAAGTAAGAGAGTTTGCGGCGAAGATTTGCAAACTGAGACGTGGTAGAAAGAAGATTTTGGCAGCACTTTCGTGGCAGAACAGTGCTAAATAAACATGGAAAAAACCCCTTAAAACTGATGGAAGTAAATCCCCAGTCGTTTGGCACAAGAAAATTAGCCAGAAAGAGCTTCTGCTAAAAGCAGCCACGACTTTGCAAACTGCAGAAAAGCGCATGCGTTTAAATGCTGAGAACAGGCAGAGACACCCTTACCCAACCACTTAAGAAAAGAATGCTCTTTCAGTTTGAGGCAAAGGCCAATGGGGAGTGAGGCAGAAGCTGTTCCTTAGGGCCATGGCCTTCCACCACCCCTTGGCAAACTTCTTGGGCCCGCTGCCTTACTGTGCCACCCTGCAAGTCTAAGTCTGCTCCTGTCGAGCAGGTAGCTGGGTTTTGTTGGCACACTCAGCCACCTGGAAGGGAAAGCGTGTGCCTGGTGGTGTCTTCAGGGCTCTCCTCACGAGCCCCAGGCTGTGCTGCCTTAGGAAGGGCTTCTGCCTGCACCAAATAACTAGCCTGTGGAGAACACGTGCTGTTAATTGTGTACAGCTAACGTTTGGCTTTGTTTTCCTTCCATCTCCTTTCTGGGTGGACACTGCCTCTTCTCGACCGCAGCGACTTGTGGAGATACTCAGCTGGAGGGCAATATCTTCTTAGCAAGCAGCTCTGGAGTGCCTGAGTGACAGCAACGGTCATGTCTGTTTTGACATTAAAAAAAAAAACCAAACCAAACCAAATAAATCCAAATTACAAACAGGCAGCAGCCAAATGCACGAAACCCTGCATGCATCTGATGCTCCGGGCGCTGCCTTTCTGTTGTTTTCCATGGATCCATCGTGTCTGTTTCTGCTGTACGAAGGTGTTTTTAAATCCTAAAAAGCAAAATGAAAACACACACACACACACACAAGAGGACATGTTGTTTGTATAAAAAACCAGGAATCATGCTAAATAAATGACAGATTATCCGACATGCCCCCTCCCCCAGGGCTAAGCAAATGGCAGCAGCTGGACATCTTTCTGAAATGAAGTGAGGGGGGAAAGCAAAAGTGAAGGAGAGAGAGAAAGAGTAGAGGGAGAGCATAAAAAGGAGGCGGCTTGAGCGGCAGCGGATGGCTGAGCTGTGCTCCCCAGAGCCACGGCGGGAGGGAACATCACACCCGGGCTGTGCTGTGGCTTCCATCCCCGAGAGGTGGCGAGCAGACCCCAGAGGAGCCAGTGTGAAGACTGGGGTTGGAGAGAGAGGAGGCACTTCTCTTCCTGTCGCCCGGCAGAGTGACTTCAGCCCGTTTGTTCTTCGGTTTCTGCACAGCGAGAACGCTCTGCAAAGCTGGTTGCTCGGCTGCTGGATCCCGAAACAGACTTTTTGTTCTTGTTGTTGTTGTTGTTTAAAGAGAAAAAAAAAACCAAACCAAAATGGGATGTTGATTTCGAGCTCAAGGTGGAAGTAAGGATTGAGCAAAAATGTGTTTAAGTGAATCTAACTTAACTAGAAGCTCGCTCTTCAGAGATAGTGGTTTTAGAAACAGCCACTGCCTGGCCAAACGTGGAGGTTTGAAGCCAGCTCATTTAATGTAACAGAACCAAACCAAACAAAGCGTTGCATTAAGAGCAGAGATTTTTTAGAGGAAGAGGGTACATGTATGGGATTTTCTTTTCTTTTGTTTGTTTTTCTTCCCCTTTCTTTTCTAGTAGCATAGTTTGGGATCCACAGTGCTGCAGGACACGTGTTCCTTAGGAAGCAGACAAAAAACCTTAGTGTTACGTTCTTCATGAAGACTTGCACATACACTCCTATACGAGGCATAAATAGCGTGTGGTTTTTGTTTTTTATACTGAAATATATGCACCCATAGAATTTAAAGGGGTTCCCTGGCCTCCTGTTTCATTTGTTTGGTCCCCAAGCACAATAGCAACGGGAGCCAGCAGCCCCAGCCAGGTGCTTCTCCCCACCACTAACCCATCTGATGTTTGTACGTGTCATGTTTCCTAGTGTTTATTTGGGTAATTGTTTTCTATTTTTTACAGTGATGTTGTAACACAGAAAACTATCAGATCAGAACCTCAGAAACCTTTAGGGGGAAGGACTCCAGGCCACCTCCCGGTGTTGCCTCTGGGTGCCTCATGAAGCAGAGGGGAAAGGGAATTAGCACATTTGATCTGATGTTTGTCCTTTGGGCCAATTCATCCTCCTTTCTTTTCTTTGCTGCAAAAGGAGTCTGTTTCCTTTGTTGGTTGGGGGGGGGGGGGGCGGGTGGGATGGGACGTGGAAGTGTGTTGCTGACCTTACCAAGGAGGGAGCCTTATCCCCAGAAGAAAACGGCCTTTCAGGCAGACCTGATAGGATTTGTCTTGACCGAGAGAAGGCATCACTTGTAGAAGCTGGGATGGGCTTTTACCTGAATTTCTGTCCACTGCTATTCATGTTTTGGATCTTTAGAGGGAGTGAAAGTGATTGCACTGACAGCATACTAAGTGTGCAGCAACCTTTTTACAGACTACAGAAGAGGGGAGAGCCAATTGGGAAGCTCAATCATTATTTAAGAGAAGGCAGAAAACAAAAGCTGTCACACAAAGCGGAGCTGTCGTCCTTTGCAACAGAGAGCCCTCTGCTCCCTTCCTTAGAGAGGTGCTGTCCCACACCAGGATTAGACCAGCAAAGCCCCAGTGAAGGAAAAGACCATCCACACTTCCCAGGTTTGTCTGAGCAAATACCCTTTTCTTCCTCCCTCCACCACCCCAGGGAGGAGTGTGGGGAACCGAACCCACAGCGGGCGGGGAGGGGGGCAAACACTAGACTTGATCGTTTAGAAACATTTTTAAGACAGCACTAAGCCAGTGAGTGAAGTGGAAAAGTGAAAAGCCTTGATATTTTATTCAGATTTTCTTTTAAGCCACAAGGAGAGAGCGAACAGGAGTTTAAAAACCCATAAATACAAACCATTATGCATGCCTTCTTTAGGTCTGATCTTCCTTGTCTCTTTACCTGATAACTATTAATAACTAAAAAGAAAACCCTCTGTATTAAGTATCTGCATCCTTCAGAGAAAACGTTAAAAGACCAGAGCTGGTGGGTTTTTTTGGTTTTGCACAGTCTTGGAGACAAACTCTCTTTTGGGTTTTTTTTTTGTTTGTTTGTTTGTTTTGTTTCCTTTTAAGTTAATGAGACCCTTAGCTTGGTATGGCCATTATCAAACACAGCTGTACACCTTTAGCATTCTTAATGTTCTCTTAAGGGGCTAATATAAGCATCTATATAATATATATTATAAATATCACATTTTAAACAGGAAATGGAAGGCATTTGTTGCAGAATTTTTGCATGACATAGAAATAATTAAAGTTAGCTAGTGTTTGTTTGGTCTGAATGTTGGTAGAACCTTCATAGCTTTGTTACAATGAAACCTTGAACTGAAGATATTTAATAAAATAACATTTAAACAGTGCAAAGCTTTGAGTGTCACGTTTTTTTCCCTTAAACCCTGAGGCAATGAGGAATAAGAATCCACAGAGCTCTTTCTTTTGTGTAGGGAATTCGTGTGGCCTTACAACTTCGTGTTTGAAAAGGAAAAGGGAGGTTAAGTGGTACAATGAATGAAAAATCAGCTGGTGTTAAAAAGAAAGGGCCAACAGAACCTGTTAAAATGAACTTTATGGCGTTTCCCTGACAGACCATGGGATAAGAGGGAAATATTGCTTCTGTTCCCGGCAGCCCAACCCTTGGCAAGCTTGTGCTCTTACTTCCTCTCTTGCTCTTTGTTTTGCTCACCAGTATTTCAGACTCTTAATGGAGCAAAGCTGTCTTGCCTAGGTTTGCCTGATGCAACATGCTGAGCTCCAGCTGGGTGGCAGCTCTGATGTGTGTGAGCCAGCGTGCTTTGTGTCCTGGGCGGTGCTCCTGTGGAGGCAACGGCTGAGCCACTTGCCCCTACACATTTGCCTGGTCTAGCAGTGTAAGTGTGAGCTTCTGACGCGTCAAAAGTGAGTTGGATTTAGCCTGGCTTGTTTCTGTACTGCCTCTTGTCACTAGCATTTCATTTCTGCTCCCTTGGGTGGGCTTTGTTCTGCTCAGGCCTTGGCTGCTTTGGCATTTTTATCTCTCACCTTGCGCTGGTGGCAGCTGAGCCCGGGTCACGTCTAGCAAAGCTCCTCACGGGGGCTGAGCACTTTGGGCAGGGGCTTCCCTCTGCTCCCCTCCTCTCAGGTGCAGCTGGGAAGCCTTATCCCCGAAAGAGAGCTCAGAGAGCTCGCTGTGCTTAATCCCCTTTAACTGCAGCAATTACCTAGTAAATAGGTGTCAGTGTCTGCTGCTTAAAGAGATGATTGCTTCTGCTGCCTGAGGAAAATTGTCCTTAGTGGTTAAAGGGAGAAAAGAGTTTTACAGCCTGTTTTAGTGTGGCTGAAGACAATCTGTTCCTGGCCAGGAGATAGCTCTTGCTGTTATGCTATCAGAGAGAGGTTCTGCTATCATATCTGACATCCTGGGCGGTATCATTCATCAAGGTAAGGTCTCTCCTCAAGCAGTTAATCATATCTTAATGATCTTTTGAGAAATGTTGCAGTGTAATCTGATGGCACTAGGAAGATACCCATAAAGTTAATGATGATTTCCCATGTCCTTAGTAGGTGTTTTAACCAGGAGGAGAGCAACTTAAAGACTCACTGAAAGCACAGTAGTCAGGCTAATGCTTATGTCGAGAATATTTATATACAAGAGTCCTTTTGGAGAGCTGCTGTGCATGGGTGTGATTTAAGTATGCTGTTAAAAGGTGATGGTGTTGCATTTAAGCTGTGCTGTGTGCACGTTTCCCACTTGCAAGTGCTCTGTTAGTCACCCTCAGGTTAGGGGCGCTGAAAAACGAGGTAGAATCTGCTCCAAAAAGGGTTTCTGTCCCGTGTTTTCATGTGTTTTAGCTGACAGCAAGGGTTGGGAAGGGTACTTGTGTGGGGTGTGATAGCTCCAGTGTTGAGCTATCAAGCAGAGATATCCCCAGAAACTTTTATGCCATATGTGGTTAAAATCTGTTTGTCCTGTGGGGTGGCATTTTGCCATCTTCCTACCTAAGCCTGTGCCTGAGCATGGTTTGTCAAGTTCCCCCCCTTCTCTCCCACTAGATGCATGTGCACAGAGCTGCCTGCTCTGTGGGAGGCCTGTGATTGATGGCAGCTTTTATTTGCACTCAGATTTCCCTTTAAAGGAGGATGGCTCTGCTCTCACTTGCCGGGCTAGCAGCACAAAGTCTGGCGGGATGCTTTTGTGCCGTAGCACGTCTGAGATGCAGGAAGAAGCAGAGCAGAGTTAGACCTCGAGTGCCACTATCCGTTGCCTTTGTTGCAAAACCTGTTACCTTTCACTTATGTGCGCGAAGGGACAGAGCTTTTGAGTACTGAGAGGTGATTTGTGACCTGTCCCTGGGTTTGCTGTAGCTGTGAGCGACTGCAGCAGCCACTCCTGTGCTCCCTGCTTCAGCTTGCCCCTGCAGACAGTGGCACTGACCCCTCTGGAAGCTGGGGGAAGAGACTGGTGAGCAGTGATGCAGGGCAGCTGGGCGGGATTGCTGCTGCCCGTCACGGATGGCTTGTTGTGGGGGGAAGGTTTGGAACTGCAGCCTAATGCACCTGGAATGCTGATTTATTAGGATTCTTTCTGGATGGGGAGGGGTGGTCCTTGGGGGAACTTTAAGGGGTTGGAGTGGAGGGTGATGTATTTTTCCCCTGAGATCCTCAGTGCCTGCACACTCCTCACCTGCAGGAACAGCCTGTTTGCCTGCCCGTGAGGAGGAACAGGGATTTACTGGTCGAGCTGTACCTTATGAAGAATCTCAAGCAATTTCTTCTACACTTAACAAGGGTTAGAAAACAAAAATTCATATACTCGTGGGTTTTGAGACAACCTGTCCACACTGAAAGGGTGCAAACAACTCTGCCATATCTGTTGAGGCCTCATCTGCAGTCCCGTGTCCAGTTCTGGGCTCCCCAGAGCGAGTGAGAGAGAGGGAAAGGTGGTTGTCCCTAATCTGTAACAATTTGCATGACTTTACTCACTGTAGTGATCCATGAGTGGATGGGCAGGATAATATTTCCTCCACAGAAAACCTTTTTGTTTGTGCACACCCCCACCAACTGCTTATTGGTAGGGCTGGGGCTTGGCCAAATACTTCCTTGCTGTGATTTATTTCTCCTTCACATCTCTGTGTCAGTGTAGCGTCCCTACCAACAGAAACAGCCTGGGAAAGTGGCACCTGGGATGTGCTTCAGGGGACTTGTTTGCACTGGAACACCCTGCAGGTTGTGGCAGTAGCCGTAGCAGTGCTACTGCTGCAAGGTTATTCCTGTTCCAGAAAGCAGTGACTGACTTGTGCCTTACTGCACCTTTAGAAGCTCAAAATGAACTGAACAGCTTGCTCCTAGGAGAAGGATACTCTCTGGGTTATCTCTTACAAGATCAGTGGTTTGGATTGTGAGGAGGCTGGTGGGGGGAGAGAGCAGAAGTGCAAGATGGCTTTAAAGGTGTCTTGCAAGTGAGAAAGACAATGACAGTGGGATTGAGAGTTGTGGTGACACAGAATGGAGGCCGGGGGAGTTCTGCTCCGCTGGTTTGAGGGGCAGTGGGAGAGATGGGGCACATTTTGGGATGTCTTTTTGCATTGCAGATTTCCAGTTGTGTTGAACTGCCACATACAATGCACACTCTTGCCAATGATTCCCCTCCCTTGGTGTAACTGAGGTTGGCTAGACTGGGGAAGATGGGAGCTACCGAACACCTGGTTTTACACCAGAATATCCTAGCGTGGTTTGAAACAGTAATGCCAGTTTTACAGGATGTAGGACTGGATCAGAAACGCCCTGAGCACATGACCCAAAGTAGCTGAACTGCCGCAGACTCCGCTGAGCGTGGCCGTGGTGGGAGCAGCTGCCTCAGCCTCTGCTGAGGATGGGGGTGCTGCTGGCCAGAAGCAGAACGGGCTTCTGAACCCCACTAAGCTGTGGCTGCTCGTGGGTTTGTCTGCTCTACTGTGGTTGTTTGATTCACCTGCTAACTCGGGCTTAACGGGCTTGCACATCGCTTGCAGCTGGGGATGAAAGGCCTTGTGTAAGTCTGCCTGAAGGCAGCGATGTTAAACCTTTTTCAACAGAAGACCAGGCTCCTATGCAGCAACTTTACATCTTGTGTTGGTTTCTTTGAGGGCTCCCTGGGTGTGATGCCCAGCGTGCCAGCGATTCCCAGGCTGTGGGACTGGAGGCAGGGCTGCCAGGATGAGGCCTCACTCCCTGAGCACCGGCTTTCCCTCTGCTTGCCTGGCTTCTGCCACCAGCCCTTTGTGCCTGGCGCTGCTCCGGGTCTCGCTCATGCTAACCCGGCACAGCCCTCCAGCCCTGTGCAGCGTGGTGGGTACTTTCTGCACGGCTGATTCACAAGCACGACGGCGATAACAGCATTCCCACACTGCCGCACGCCTCTCCATCCTCTGCTATGGCTCTACATCCCCTTTTGCCTTCCTACCACCGTTTTCCCCATGTTTTGCAGCCGGGCTGGGCCCCGTGCCTCTCTTTTCCTGGCCAGTGTCACTCCCTCCCTGCTGCTTTTGGGGGCATATCCCTCGGTCCCCTCCCCGCGGCGGCGTGGCCGTGTGCCCGCTCCTCTCCGCCCGCGGGCCGGGGTCGGGAGTACCCCGCCTCGATGCGTTCGGGTGCGGGCGAGCCACCGCCTGTCCCCCCGCGCCGAGCCCGAGTCCCGCCCCCGGTGGCGGCGGCCGGCGGGCGGGGCCTGGCCCCTGCGCCGTCCCCTCCCCTGGCGCAAGATGGCGGCGGAGCGGCGCGGCGGCGGCTCCCCCAGCGGCCGGAGGGACGCGCAGCGGCCGGGAGCCGGCGGGCCGCGGCCGGCCTGAGCGCTGCCCGCCGAGCCGCGGGACCCTTCCTCCATCCCTGCCGACGGGGAGCCGTGTCCCCTGCCCCGTGCCGGCCCGGCGAGGCCTCCCGCGGCAGGTGAGGAGGAGGAGGAGGGCAGCGGCGTGTCCGCGGCGCGGCCCGGGGGGCGGTGGGAGGGGGTGGGGGGCGAGGCGAGCGGCGCCGGCCGGCCGGGGGAAGTTGTGCGGCGGCCGGGGGGCTCTGCGCGGAGCGGGGAAGCGGCGAGGGCTGGGCCCCGCGGGAGGACGAGGGGGCTGCGGCCGCCTCCGGGGGAGCCGGGCCGGGGCCGGCGGGGAAGGCGCCGCCGCCCGCCCCGCAGCCACCTGTGCGGCCGGGGTCGCGGGGGCCGGCCGCGGCCTCGCCGGGGGGAGCACACGGACCCCGTGTCCCGGCGGCGCTCGGGGCCGGAGCTTCCCCGGCCCTGCCCGGCTGCTCGCCGCGGGCGCCGAGCCGAGCGGCGGACACGCGGCCCGGAGGAGCGGCTGGGTCCCCGCGGCAGCTGCCGCCCCGCGCTGCCCCCTCTCCGCGGCCGCCCGTGCTGTGCCGGGGCTGCTCCCGCGGCCCGGAGGAGCGGCTGGGTCCCCGCGGCAGCTGCCGCCCCCTCTCCGCGGCCGCCCGTGCTGTGCCGGGGCTGCTCCCGCGGCCCGGCGCCGGCTTTGTTCGGGCCCCCGGCGCTGTGTTGCGAGCGGCCGGGTTGCCCGGTCCGCCGTCGGCCGCGCAGCGGGGCAGAGGATGCTCGTGTCCTGCGGTGCGGCCGCGGCCGGGCTGCGTGTGCGGCACACGCTCCTGCTCGGCCGCTGTGTGCAGCCGAGGCCGACGGCGGCTGCTGCCGTGGTCAGGAGGAACGCACAGCGACAATGATGTTGTGCAGAAAGCGCCGATGGAACGTGGGGACTCGTTCCAGTGGTATTTCCCATGCTTTACTCAGTAAAAAACGGATTTGCAGCAGTAAGGAGATAAATAAAGTGCCAGACGCCCCTGTTTGCTTATGCAAGAGTGAATAAACTCTCTGTGGCCCGAATTAGAAGTGGGCAAATGTCATGTATCTGAATTTAACCACAAGTTTGCACCACTCCACACTGGGATTCTTTGTGACCAAAGCAGCGTTCAGGGTTGTTAATTGTACGTGCATTTCGCATTAGGAAACGCAACCTTGCTGTTGGTGAGAAAGAGGCAAACTTCAGCTTATGTGCAGTCAGCTCAATCATCTGCAGTAAGCGGGATGGGAAGTTTTGGGTGATAGAAGAATCTAGGCAGCACCAGTACGGTGGGATGCCTTGTGTACAACAACACCCCGAGAGCCAGAAATAACTACCAGCTCAGCATCAGCCCCGGGAGTTTCTCGGGCTGGGTGCCCACACGTGCTCAGGTTGCCCATGGAGCTGGCTGTGCTGCAGAGGCGCTCCATCCACAGTGGGTTCGGGGGCTGCGTCTGCTCAGAGCTTCTCAGTGCAGCTGTTTTTCGTGGCACTGAGGTTATTGATCCAACTCCTGGTAGGCTGCACCTAGGAAGGAGTTTGTACTTCACGCTGCACAGAGGTTGTTTGGCTGTGTGAAGAGCTGTGCCGGGGTTAAAAGCAGCCCGACTCTGCTACACCAGTGTCAAGCCCGTGGAAAAACTCTCTGCTCAAATCTGGCAGCCACCATAAAGCGTTCCAAAACTTTTCCACTGTCAGCAACAGTCAACAAGTACGTATCTCTCAGGGTCATTGTGTTGCACGCTCGCTGCTTCCTCTTTAAGGTTTTCTTCCTCGTCCCAAATTCCTCTCTTTCCATTCATTCTTCCCTTTTAGCTTCTGCTCTTCCCCTCAGTCCATGATACCTTTTCCCTTGCTGCTGCTTCTCAAATGCGGTTTCCTAACGTGCCTTTTCTTCTTCTGTCCCAGTGGCTTTTCAGCCCTTGGTGGTTTTTTTGTATGCTTATGTGTTTTTGAAGTAAGAGGTACTGGAAATTTCAAAGAGCAGCGAAAACGAGCAGCTGCACAGCAAGGACCGAGCAGAAGCTGTGCTGCCTCTGTCCACATCAAATTTATCGCTCCGGTTGCACAAGTTGCTCTTGGGTAAGGGTTCTCAGAGATGGTGTCAGAAGAGAGGGCAGGGGCCATCCTGCCCTCCAGCATTGCTGACACGGTAGAGACAAGAGTTCACGGGATCATTTCGGTTGGGAAAGACCTTTAAGCTCGCGGAGTCCAACCACTTAGCTCACACTGCCAAGCCCACCGCTAACCCACGGCCCTCAGTGTTCAGGGGCATCCGGCAGTGAAGTGGGATTGTGATACAGAGAAGCGGAGAATGGCTGGTTTGAGGAATGGAGCGATGCCTGTGAGTGCTGATGAGGATGTAGGCTGGCACACAGAGAGGCTTTCAGCAGGATCAGGTAGTGCAGCGATGGTGCTGTCTGCTGCCTGGGTTTTGTGCGAGGTCTGATCTGCATCAGAGCTCACAGAGGTGAGCCGGTAAAAACACTTGGTTTTGTGTTGGCATTTACCATTATAGCGTTCCTTAAAAAATTGGAAGTGGGGATGAAGGGGGAATAGCCATGTGCAGCCTGGATGTGTCCTGAACCAGGCCTGTCGTCTCATCCCTGAGCCTCCTTTCCCAGCTTGAAATGCCTATCTCAGATCTCTCCCTGGTACATCCCGGGGTATGTGGTGATTCTCTGAGCAGAGCTGCATAGATAAGATAATCCATTTCGTTCTAATTGGCAGAGTTGTTTACACATGATCTCTCGCTCATTTTCCTCTTTTAAAGGAATGCATATCCATCCCTGATTACAGCTCAGGTCAAAATCCCTCAGCACTTGCAGCAAATCTCTTTTAATTGGTCTCATTTAGCTCTCAAAAGGTTGTGTTTTAATTCTGTCTCTTCCGAATCCTTTTCCCTAGTCTGTAATGTAATTTATTACAGGGTATTTTAGAGACAAGGGAGCAGCCTCTGGCTGTCAGCAACCTTTGCAGCGTATCAAGTATCCAGCTCTCAACAGGCAGTTTGTGGGTGTAAGGCAGCGATGCTGCAGCAGCAGCAGCACACGAGCAGCCTGGGGTGTGGGGTCTGTCTCGGGTTCTGGGTGTAAGTGGGGTGACTGTTCTCGTTTGTGCTCTCTCTGCTTCTCTGGCCTTGTTGCAGCCGCTGCTGATGCGAGGGTCTCGGAGTTCAATTTTTCCCTTTCTGACTGTCTCTGCAATCGAATACAAATACATCTGAGCTGCTGCTGTGGTCTGTGGCAGGCTTTGAGCAGCACAGGATTGGTAGAAGGCTAATGCTGGGAAGGTATTTTTAGAAGGCCCAGGGCAACGTTATCTGTCTTTATGAAATTTGTTGTGACTTTCCTGAACGCAGTTGCTTTGGTTAATTGGACGTAATGCAAAGGGGTGAAGCCCTGTGCTTCATTACGCCTGCACCCAGGCACTCAGCCTCTGGCCTGTAACAGCACAGTCTGCTGAGCTGATCTGCCACATCTCCAGGTGCTCTAACATCGGCTCTGGAAGGCTCAAAGGCGAGCCTGCTGCTTTTTTCTTCCCTTCTTCAGCCGTGCCCCCTGCCCTTACACTGGTTATTATCCAGCTATAGCAAAAGCCAAAGGGAATAAGCGCTCTTGGAGTTGAAATCCTGGGCTGTGTGGTACAACAGAGAGGGTACAGGCAGACTCTCTGCTTTGCTGCTCCTGCTCCGGAGGCAGGAATCTCCAGCAGAGCTCTCGAGCCCAGTTACAGCTTAAATCACCCCTGAAAGAAAGATTTACTGGAGTGCATCCATCAGAGCCCTGCCTGTTCTTTCTGCGTGGCGGTATCTGAAGGTCTCAGGCCTCCGGCAATTGCTGTTTGGGGACTGTTTTTCAATGTAGACCCATATCCACAAAGGAAATGATATAGATCACTAGACTGAATCCATATGTGCCCTATTAAAAATGCAATGGGAATCTCTAGACGTGAGTGATGAATTAATCTCCTGCAGCAGGAAGATCTCCTCCGTCACGCTCCCGTGTTTGCAGTGGGTGCGAGGGGCTTGCTAAGGCTGAAAATGCAGTTTGGGCCTCCTCGGAATATTTGTGGGCTTACACTGGGCCACGTCACATGAGCTGTTTTTTTTCACAGAGCTGGTGTTTGCTTGTTTTTTAAAGCTGCCCAGACTCTCCAAACAAGGAGAGGGATGGTCGTGGCCTAGAGCTATAGATAGACTCAGACTGCTTTTGGATTTGTTGGGTGAAATGAGGAGTGCCAAGTGAGTAAAGGCAGCTTGACACAGCGCTTCCTTGTGTGCCACCACCACCAAGAGGATGCTCAGGAATACCTGTGTGTTCCAGGAGGCCGTGGCTGTGTGTAACCGAGGCTGTTCCTCCTGCTGGGGTTGCAGCCGTGGGCCATCAACAGTGTTTGCAGGCTGAGATGATAACACCTTCACTCAGCCTGAAGTACTGCACGCTTCATTTCCATGAAATGAGCAAGAGTTAAAACCAACAACGATTAAGTACCAATGTTTTGGGGCTGGGCTGGTTTTTCTTCCCCAGTATTAAAGGAGGGTGCCAAGGGGAGACACGTTTTGGTCTATGTGCTCACAGGTCCCTCCTCAGAGAGGATGGACTTCACAACGGGGGAGAGAGTAGGAGATGAAACTGCCCGTGTTAAATGACACCCCAACAAGTCATAGCCCTCTCTGGGGCTTCGGATCCCTGCTGCTTTTAGTTACTGATGTATTTCTTTCCCCTGTATTCAGCAGTTCCCTTGGAAGCTGGGTTGGCATAGCTGATGCAACGAGGAAAGAGGGACAGCAAAATGACAATTTTATCCCTTCTTAATCTCTTTTTGCAGTTCTGGTCTGCCATCTGGTCAGTCTGTTTGAAAGCACACAAGCCCAGCACCCTGCCCTTTCTCCTCTGCTGTTTCTCCAGTGTCCTAGATCCTTCATTTGTCTACCAGAAACTCTCCAAGGAGACGGCATTCCTCAGAGCCAAGGCTCTCATGTCAGGACCGTTGGATTATGTGACAGAGCAGCATCTTTTCCTTTGATCACATTGGCCTTACGGTTCCAGATGATTCCATCAGCCTAATATTTGATTGGGTTTTCGGCCTGTCTCTGATTAGTGCTAATTTGCTTGGCAGTACTTCACAGCCCACATGTAGGTTTTTGGAGCTTTTCGACAGATCTCAACTCTTGAATTTTCAACCACTTTTCCTCAAAGGAAACAGTGAGATGACAGGGCTTAACTGTGACAGCCTCCAAATACTAGAGATCAATTTAGAAAAGAAGAGGAACTTGAGATTTCCTTCAGAGAGGTTAGAAGATCCCCAGAACATTTCATAAACGTCTGCTTTTGTCTTAAGAGCCTCTTGCTGAACAGCTTTCTGTTAGCTCTCTAGCCCTACCCAGTGCTTGACAGTGCATGGGGAAATTCCTGTCAGAAAGGGCTTTTAAAGCAGTCAGTTGTGTCGTCTGTTGGATGATGAGAGTTGGACTCATCTGACTACACTTGAAGATCTGCAACTAAAGTGTGTCAGTCTGAGCCAGGCACCAGAAACTCCCTTTATGTGAAGGGTATGTTAGGGCGCAGCTCATTTCTGCCCTGAGGCAGATGTCCACGTTTGGTGAGGGAAAATCATGTTCTGGAAGTCCTTTTTTTCCACTGAACATAATGGAAACTGAGGGTGTTAGTCCAGATGTAGAAAACGTCAGCAGTTCAGATGCCTGAGCAGAACGTGGGTTGAACACCTCCCAGGGTGACACTGCCTTGCTCCTAACCCAGGACTGCTTTCAGTGGAGCATTTTCTTTACCTATACTGATAATACATTTAACTCTTCTGATCTTAACTACCTTTCTTCTGATCTTAACTACCTTCCTTGTCTTTAGAGCACTTTTCCTCTAGTTTTTCAGGGGGGGTTGTGGGTTTATTTGGGGTTTTTTTGTACCCCATGCTGATGCAGGGATTCTGTGCCACTCTCGTGTCATTCCAAGCTTTTGCAAATGCTGGGTGGTGGGGAATGCTTGGTGGCTGTGCATTGTCTTTGCCCTTGCCCCTGTGGTTAAGCTGTTAACAGCCAGGGTTCCCCTGTACCTGCTAACTGGGACCTCAGTGTGGTCCTGGCCAGCCGTGCCTGTCACAGCAAAGTCAGGCCAGGTCATGAGTAGGTCTTTATTTAATGCAAAACCTTAACCACTGAGATTACAGTTGGCTCTGTGAGCAAGTGGAGTGTCAAAATGTCAGGTAGTGGCTTATGATTTTAGTTTCCTGTAAAGAGCCAGGCTTCTCTCCTGCACTGGCTGGGCTTTGCACTGCTGGGAGCTTTAGCTCTGAACGAATGGTGAGGTCAGACTTGGAGTGGCCCAGTGCAGTGGCACGTTGTGTCAGGACTCTTGCTTGAGATGAATAACATAATGTCACAGCCAGTTGAATACCTCATAGTGTTTGATGGCTCATGGTGAATGAGGAGCCCAGTAAGACTGAGGACTCTGTGCAGTCTAATTAAAGGCAGAAATTGTCAGTGGAGAAAGGCTGGTGTTTTGTCTGACTCCTTAAAATGTCATCCTCTTCTGTCTGTCATTGCCTCAGTCATGTTTGTGTTTCTCTTCTGGGCATCACCTGTGTGGGGGTCTGTTTCAGTTGTAGAGATGTCTTTGAAGTGACAGCATTTGTGTCAGCTGCAGAGCTACAGAACTGAAATCACTGGCACCTTGCTGTTGGTGAAGTGCCTGTCCCTCCAGTTACTGAGGGCCACGCAGGTGTTCAAAGAGCAAGCAGAAGCTAGGGTAGGCATTGCATCCATCGACACAGAGTGGCTGTGCCTGAGGACTGCTCCCCGTTTCATCAGTTTGCAGAACCATGTGAGCTATCACAATGTCAAACGGGTCCTTTCAGTGGGACAAAGTGGGATCCTGTCCCAGTCCTGCAGCCACACAGGGGCAGATGCATAAACCGCTAGTCTGCTTGTCTGATCTGTTGTCCAGAACACCTCTGAAACACCAAGCTTCTCCCTGCCCCCCCTCCATTTCACTAACTAGTATTGTATTTGAATTTGTTACTTGTAATTCCATTGTGTTTATTCATTTGCGATTAAATGTTCTGGATTCAGTCATCAGTACTTCAGCTCAGGCTGCGTGAGCTTTTTACTTACGGCTGAGTCATAATCATCTTCCCCATAAGCAGAGATCTGTCACTGTCTGCTGATTTAGCTTCATCTGCAGGCTTTCATCCTTGCCCTTCCTTTATGTTCCTGTTTCAGATCTGGCTGCTTGTATCAAAGCACGATGTGAGCAAGCCCACTTCACTGACTCAAGGCTACCACAAAAACGTGCTGTTGTCCTGAGTTAGCATGTCCAGTATCCTGTAACCCTGCGTGGAACAGGGTGTGTTTCCATGGCCCAAGTCCACACAAACATACAAACACTGAGCTTTCTGCTTTGCCTCTAACAAAATATTGGTGTTTGCCTTTCCCAGCGTTGCTGTTAAGTGCAGATTCCTCCCTAAGCACACGTGGCCGTACAGTGCCTGTGGTCACAGGCAGAGCTCGGAAGCCCCTTTTGATCTTGTGTTGCAAATGTGGGCAGGTTAAACACGAGCCAGTGTTCAGGGACTGTCCTAATTGCAATTGGTGATGAGTATAATGCTTCTCTGAGGTTGTTACTGTTAATTCTTTTGCATGTTGTAGAGCTGTTGTATAATTATTTATGTGTCGGTCCTGACTTCTTCTCGTTGCTAGATGGCAACTGGATGAAGATGCCCTTTGAACACAGTCCTCTTGGTTTGCATGTAAGCTGATGTCCCGCTGAGGAAAGCAATCCAATCCTGTGGTGACCCTTCTTGGTATTGGCACAGCCAGCCAGGGTCAGGAACTGATGTGGAAATTCAAATAAACAGAACAAACCCCTCTGTTATCATTCTCTGGGAGACAAAAAGTTACTCTTCAGTTGATCAGTAAGAAACCCAGCCAGGCTCAAAGGCTTTCGTGTTGGCGTACTACGGTGTGCCTTGGGGATAGGATGAGTTGGTGAGGTGCTAGGACTGCTGTCTTTGGAGAAGAGGTGAGATGGGACCACCTAAACACATGCCAGATGTTCACCTTGAAGACACAGTTGCACTTGGTGTGAGCAGGAGAGGAGTCTTGTGCTGCTTCTCTGTCTCAGTCCTGCAAAGCTTTTAAATGTCAAGTTTATGTAGGTTAGACTCAACTGCCACTGGTCATGCCAGAAGCTCCTAGGCTCAACTGCCACTGGTCATGCCAGAAGCTCCTAGGCTCAACTGCCACTGGTCATGCCAGAAACTCCAAAGCGCTGTCAGGAACTGGCAGCGTGGCGGGCGAAGAGCTGAGCTGCCTGCCCAGCAGACTGAGCCGGTAACTGCAGCCCTCCCTTGTTACCTGTTCTTTTCCACTTCTGATTAGACACTGGATTAATTGTTATATCAGTGATTTTTCTCTGAGGGGAAAGATTGAAGAAATCACAGCAGTAGCTGTTTCTAAAGGAGACACATCCAGAAGAGGAAAGCAGTGTCTTTGATCAAGGCACGGGCTGGACCTGGGCTCCCAGGCTCTGCACTGTGTTTGTTTGTGTCCTCCTCCAGGGCCTGCCAGCTTCTCTGATGAGCACTGCTGCATTATCTTTATGTTCCTCTGCAGTTTACTAGAAGACATAATGTGTAATGTCAGAAAATAGTTATGTTTCTGTGAACTGGCTCTTGCTTTTGGGGCTTTTTCCATCCCTTGTCAAAAATATGCCAAAACCAAAAGAGATGTTTCAGTGTTTCCCTCAACATCTCTTCCTAGCACCCTGCCACTGGCAGTCTGACCCATGATACTGTTCTGGACAGACCTTTGGGGACTGAAACTGTTGTGAGTGCTCAGGCTCCTTCCCCTTCCTGCAATTCTATCTTCCTGAAACGCATCCTGTGCAAGGGTGAAGATCAGCGCTCAGAGGCAAAGCTGTAGCAGTTCATGCAGTGTCTGCACTGCAAGCAAGGCTGTTCATGAAGGGATTTGTCTTGTAAACAGCTTGGTCTTAAAAGTCTGTGTTGAGTAGTTTTAAAAATGAGCAAACTTTTACAGACAGGTCAGTGGTCAGGCAAAGCCCTCTTGGTACAGAGGCTGGGTGTAAATCACTAACGCCTGATGCTGTTTGTCCCCATCGGTGGGCTTCATCTCAGGAGAGCATCACGTAGGGATGCAGAGACTGGTTGGTCTTCATGGGCTAGTGATTTAGAAACCTCATGCTTGCTCTACCAGGCTGGGACTGGTGGCACCAAACCTGAAAACAAGTGTTGACAGCCCTACTGCTTTTGTGCTGCCTTCACAGCCTTTCAGCACTGGTGTTACACAGCCTCCGCCACTGGCTCTGCTGGGATAGCTGTAGCTTTTTCTCGGGCTGTATGCAGTTCCATCTTCCTCTGCAGTGCTGACCTTTGACCAGAGCTGTCTTCCAGGGTAGCCCAGAAACTGCTAACGAGGCAGGGGAAGTGGCTGCAAGGCTTGTGAGCACACGTGCCAGGACTTCGGCCAGAATGCGATGGGGGACCTTTCAGCCAGATGCAGTGGGGATGCCCTTCCAGACACAGACACTGGGGTATAATCTAACCCTTACATTTCTGTTCCTGCAATGAATTATCAGTAGGTAATGGTTTTTTAGGAAAACCTTACCATCTAGCTTGATTCTGCCCATCTTGAAGGAAAAGGAAGGAGAAGCATAAAGGTAGGTTTTGGTTCCTATAAAGTTACAGGAAGAGATTGACTGCTGCAGTGAGATCCATCCTGTGAACGTGAGGAGGTTTCTTACTCCTTTCTCCTCCCTGTAAGGCTGGCCTGGCTGAGGCCACAGAAGTACAGGCCAGGGGGGAATAGGGGAAAAGAAGCAGAAATTAGTTGTGTCTCGTACTGATGTGAATCCAGCTGGGAGATGGTGCTGCGCTGATGCAAAAGGCTTTGTGCTGCCACTGTCACCTAAGGGCACCTGAAAACAGGACTAGGAGATGCCACATCAAAAACTCTTAGCAGTGTTTGTTTGTTGGGCTTGGACAGGGAAGCAGTATGTGAGAGCAGCCAGTGGAGTAGTTCATCCCACGGTGATTGCTCAGATACGTGTCTCCTGGGGAGCGAGTGGTGTGGTGGGTCCTTTGGCTTGGCCATGCTGCATAGGGTCAGCGTTGCTGTGATGCTGATGGCACAGAGCTTATAAATGACTACTGATCTTTTTCTAAATGCTTTAAGTATTCAGCTTGAGGCATTTTGTTAAAGGGGCCTCGTTACCTGAGCAAGTGCCAAGTGCTTTAAATATTCTGTGCTGTGCGTGTGTAGCTCATACTGAGCGTAACTAATCACTGCTAAGGCTTCATGGCTTCAGTGTATAGTGCATCTGGGAGCAGGTACCTGTGAGCCTGGTCAGAGGAAACCCCTTTCCCTTCTCTCTTCACTAAAAAAGAGCTGTTTCCCCACACAGATTGCTACTGTTTCTCCTATAGTGTGCAGAGCATAGCAATATGTGGGCAGCAAACTAATGCAAAGTGCTCTCCTGTCTAGTGTTTCATTGTTCTTTCTGCCTGAGGCTTTGCAACCTTGGTCTTTTTTACTTAAAAGTCTTTAAACAATGGATTATCTGTTTTCACAGGCTTTAGAGGATTTGAAATAGCAGTCACCCCTAGGCATTTGGCTCGAGATTACAGCAATAGATGCATTCATCAGAGCCCCCTGGCCCTTCCAAGAGCCAGGCAGTTGTAAGATTACCTCTGCCATATTCTTGTGCTTCTAACTCCAGTGAAGTGTGTCAGCCTCTTAGCAATCTGAGGTGAGCCCTCAGTTTGTGAGAGAGGGGTGACATGTGTGGTGAGGTTGAGAGCACCCACAATAGGGGACCTTTGTTCTTGCTGTGATGCTGACATTTACTACGTTACCAATGTGGATTTTCCAGGAGACCAGCGTTGCCTTTTTCCCCCCTCCAAAGCCCTCCAAATTTCATGTGGCTTTACATTTTTCAACTTGACCTGTAACTTTAAGCAATATTGATGTTTCTGATAGCTGGGTGCCAGCTGCTGTTTCTCTGAGGGGTGATGCTGAGATGACAAAGCAGTTGCCACCCAGTTGTGACCTGTGTCGTGGCAGTTTCTGTGCATGCGAGCGCTTCCTGGTCGCGCTGTTCAAACAGGGAGCGCGATGTTTGTCCTCTGTTGCCACGAAATCCAAAGCAGTTTGCAGATACCAGGCGCTCTGCTGCGTTGCTTTGGAGAGAGATGTCAGCTGTCAGGAGGAGACTCAAAACCCAGTTCCAATTAGAAGCTACTTTTCTGAAGCAGTTTGTTTCTGCTTGGAAGAGCTGTTTGTGGTATGATTTTTCACGGGCTGCGCTGGGCACAGCGGGACTTAGTTTCTTCTAAAGAGCAGCTTTATCTCAGGAAAGTTCATTGCACAGAGAGGTCTGTGATGTCCATACATCTGAGGTCCTGTGAAGATTTCCACCCCTGACAGACTTCTCTTGATTTCCAGCAAGTGCTGTTTCCCAGCCTTCTGAGCTGTCACACCACGTTATGACGCTTGCCACAATTAAATGCCGTGTACTGATTGGCCACTGGCCTTATCAAAAGACCCTCTCCACACAGGTACCCACACAGGAAAATGAGAACATTTGATTCTGTGTGGAAGATTCTTGTGCTGTACTTCATTCTTCTTTCTTCCTTCTGACAAGTAAGTAACGATAAACGTTGGCCGAATCACACCGTACCTTTGCAGAGTATATAATACACGTTGCCTTTGCAGTGGGAAGCTTGGAGCTTGCTTTCCAACAAAAGATACAAGTATTTAAAGCATTTCTAGACAGATCCAAGTCAACTCCAGCACTTTGCCACATACGTTTTCATCAGAAAATGATGGAAGCACTGAGTCTTTTGGACTAAAGATTGTGGCCTTTTCTACTGTAGTTTTAGTCTTTCCCTCCACACCTCAGTTCCCTTTCCAGAGGAAAAGCAGTTTCAGTTTTAACTTCATTTTCTTTAGTAGGTTGGTAGAGTCGGTAACTTAAGTAAGCAGTGCAGTGGATTTGTGTCTGCACTCCAGAGAATGTGGGTGTTGAGGCTGATACCTTTTTCTCTAAGGTAGATAGGTGAATGGGTATGAGGGATCATGAGAGTGGTCACCTGTTGCTGTGGTTTTGACTGTCAGAATAGAATCCTGGAACGGTTTGGCTTAGGAGAGACCTTAGAAGATCAGCCTGTAGCCTGATCCTTGCAGGAGATGGAAGCCAAAGCTGTAAGCTGTGGGAAATGAGGATTACAGCCCTTGATAAAAGACATCTGATTCTAGGAAAGGAATGGGGTTCATAGAAATCATGGACGTGCTGAGGGGTTAATTGGCTTCTGGGTGCTAATGAAATGGAAAGTATTGCATCAGGAGGGTATTGCATCAGGAGGGTGCAGCATCTGCCAGCTTGTGTTGCCAAAGGGGAAACATAGACAGGGAACTGACAGGTGACCAGCAAGGACAGTCAAATATGGCACAAGGAACACGAGAAGGTTAGAATATAACAGGTTAGGTGTGAGAGACAGGCTTTGGAGGAGAAGAGATGAACTAGCTAACCTACAGATAGCAAGAAGCAGATACAGAGGCTTGTAGCACCTTCTTGTGCTACAAGATGGGACCTGGGTCTCTGAATCTGAAGAGCTGACTGTCAGAGAAGATCTAAAACCTCATGTTGATGCTGCTTCCATTCTATAGTTCTGTACTGAGAACAACCACCTCTAGGTGCAGTAAGTTGTGGCCAGCTCAAGGTGCCCCTGTGGCAGATCAGGCAGTGGCTCTGTATGTGGGTACACACCACCACATTCAGATATTCTGAACGTTGCAAGGACCAACACTCATAGGATACAACATACCAGAATTAGTTTTGCTTGTACAACCTTAATGCATCTCCCTTAAATAAAACAATTTCTGACTTACATGGATCATGAAAGCTCATTCTTTTAACAATTCTACCAGCTATAGCTATTTTACTGTAGTTACTCTAAGGAAGAAAGCGTGCTACAGATGGAAGGGGTGGGTTTTTGTATCTACTGGTATTAATTGAGCTTTGGGTGGTAAGAGTGTGAGTTAAGCAATCCCTGCTTATGTGTGAATCCTTTTTACAGTTGTACCAGCTCATGTGTGGAGGTACATGAGGTGCAAAAACAGTCATACCTTGAATTGCTTCCTGTGTTTTGTCCTTTGCTCTTCTCCTTTGTGGCAACAGCCTTAGTATTTGGGCCTCAATGATAGCGAAGCTTTGCTACCATACAGGGAGAAAAAACCATCAGCCCAAGTGCTTTTAGGGAAAAAGGAAGTGGAGAGGTTGAGGGTGGGAGGTCCTGTGAAACAGCTTAATATACAGCTTATGAGTCAGTGATTTCCTTTCCTTTTGCACTCATCTTGTCCAGATGGGATATTTTCTTCTTCCTTATCAAGCCAGCCTCTTCTTGTGCCCTGCTTCTTCAGGGGAAGAAGCTACAAGGATAACATGCAGTGGCACAGGTGTCTTTAAGTGAGGAAACCTAGAGGCAGGAATCCATTGCTGGAGCAGCAGATCCCACAGACAGTAGGATAAATGATGGTCACTTCTCTCTCTTAATGTGTGCATGTCCTAACAGCCCAGCTCACTGAGCACCTTGAGGTTGTGTTGCCGGTGAAGAAGTGTGCAGCTTCAGAAGAGATTCCGACGGAACAGCTAACGTGCAAAGTCTTTAGACAAAACACGTTACTCTGAGGGATTGTGAGGAAATCCTTTTAGACTCGGGGCTGAAGCAGTAGTGCAGAGACTTGTGGCTCCCTTTTCATCTCAGTGGCATATTGTCACAGGCATTTTGGTAGTTATGCTTTTTCCAGTTTCCTTCTGAGAGGGACGTTTCCCCCCCCTCTTTTTATTGTTGTCATCTACATCAAGAATTCAATGTTATTTTTTCCAGGAGGTTTACTCCTTTTGCAATATATATCTGTAGGGATTTAAATTTGGGGGCTCTTGGTGGAATTGCTGTGTCTTCTGTACACTTGACCACCTTTTGTTACCTTAGTTTGTGTGGCACTTGGTGATGCAGCTGAGCGGTCCCTCAATCTGGCACTTAACTCTTCAGCAGTCCTGAACAAAAAATCTCTTGTGTCATCAGTGGTTCGTTAGGCACTATAATTAAAGCAGACCCATTTTTCCATGTTATTACCTAGTTGAAATCCATGTCATTGCATTGAGGAGACCTGAGAGGTTAACAGCCAGTTACCACTGCATTAAGACAAGAAATGCTTCAGTGCTGCTCCGTTCAAAGGCCGCCTGATTGTCACACTGCTGCTGGCAGCCTGCCTGCAGGTTTTGAGGTGTCTGCCTCTTTTGGGACTTGGTGGAAATTTGTTAGTTCTCTGTGATTGGTATTTAAATGATGATTTATTTCCACCCCAGAAGGGAAGAGGCGGTCCTTGAGTCTGGAAGGTTACTGCATGGAACAGCCAGCACACAGATTGAATGGAAGTGATGGGATATGGCTGTTACCTGCCTGCTGTCCCGTGGCTTGCAGGGTCTTTTCACTTCTGAGGGCTGCACAAGGCTGGTTGGGAGGGCAGCAGATCTTCCAGAGCAGCACATCAGTGTTGGAGACAGCCAGGGGCTTTGCTGATGAATTTAGAAAACAAATAGGAAGTGAGTCATGGTCTCCTACCTCTGTCAGCAACACACAGAGGAAAACATCGCGATGGGTTTTCCGTATCAAAGAACAAACTTCTTGTTGGAGGTGTTGAGACCTGGAAGAGGAACTTGGGCAGAAGAGGGGAAAATGGATGTGGAGAAATCCTCTTAAAAATCTTTTTAAAAGGAACATAAAGGGGATGTTGATTTGTAATCTCCCTTTTCATTGTGCACCCACCATTGAATTCGAGTGTTTTGAAGCTCTAGGTAGTTTTTCTGTGCTAGAACATTTTTGGGATCTGGTGGAAAATGTCATTGCTAAAATGATGCTTTGCCAAGTAGGTGTCACTGGACTGTGTCACATATTCACTGGAGGCGTGAGTGCAGAGGAAGGGGCAGCAGTAGCTGCAGAGTTGTACCTCAGGCTCTTCAGAGAGGGAGTGGAGTCAGGCAGGTGGGATCATCTTCACTTACAGCCTGTGTTAAGGAGTAAGTCAGCAAATACCCATCACATTCAACTTCTTAGCATTCAGTAAGCCTGACAGAAACTGCTGTTTCACCGATGTTTTGGTCCGTGGCCAGTTTGAACGTCTCTGTCTCATCCAGATTGCACACTCTTTGTCATAACCCATCCCTAAAGTGCCAACAGACCTTTTTCCATATGTCCCAGAAACACAATGTCATCGGTACTTGGTCACTGCCAGCATCAAATGACTGGAAACCACGGCGTAGGCTTCCATCATTTCAGAATTAGTGGTGATCTCATCATTAGGCCTATGAGAGATGTCCTGTCATATTTTTGAATCTGTAAAATCATCTGGAATTATTATTCTAATAAACAGAGAGATGATTTGGCTCAAGTGAAGCCCCAGTGGCTAACACCAGCGAGATAATACCAGATCTCTTTAACAGTACTTGGGTATCTGTCCATGTTTTCCAGTCATCAATACAAGAAAAACTGAAATTAAATCAGAGTACCTCTGATGATGGATGGCAGGCTATTTAATCTATTTCAGGGCTACCTGGAATTGCAAGAGATGAATTACTGTCTATGTGAGGCTTCTTGATTTGGGGAGTGAGTCACAGGCTTCGCATCCAGGTTCTGAGGTGATGCAGGGGATGCCAGCCAGGGCTTGGCTCCAGTTTCCATCAGTAGTTCTGGCCAGCTCAGGACAGAAGATCCTCTTCATGGCAGTGAAAAGTATAAGGAAATGCCTTACTAGGCCTGCTCTAACAGTCTGGGGTGGATGAAGAGGACAGGTTGCTGTGTCAGTCTCTGGGTGGGTTGTGGAGTGTGTTGCTGTCAGCTGAGTAACATCTTCCAGTAATTTTCATTGCCCCCCTTCTCCTCTCACCCCACCATTTCCCTCCATATCCTCTCCTTTGTCCTCAATGCTGTCATCAAAATGTATTCAATGCTGCTAAAACCAGGATTTATGGGTTTGGTATATCAAAGAACATCCACACTGGGGGTTTTTGTTCTGCTTTTCTGCAGTTTCTTTGTGTGCTACAGTGGAAAGGATCATGGCCATGCATATGTGGCTGGGAAGGATATGTGGAAGTGAGAGGCTGGTATTTTCTTTCCCTGTGTTTTTTAAGGCAGAAACTAAATGCAGTGAGTGTTAAACAGATGGCTGTGGTGTCACGTAATCAATATTGGAGGAGAATGAGATTTGCCTCTTTGCTGACGACAGTTCCAGCCCCCATAGTAACAGCAGTAATAATAATAGGAGCATTTACAGTGTATTTATTTTTTAATTCTCAAAGTGAGGTACTTAGGAAGGTCACATGAGGAGATTTTTGGTGGTTTTTTTATTGTGGGAAAGATCAAGTGATGTGCTCGAGGTCATCCAGCACAGTCAGCCAGTGTCTTGAGAGAACATGCAGGTCCCCTTGACTTACAGACAATACATTTCCATTTTAAACCATGCTGACTTGCAAATACTTGAGCATTTCCTTCAGAACTTCATTGCTTGGGTTTTTGTTGGGTTTTTTTTCCCCTTTAATTCCAACCTAATTGTTTGTAAATGTTAACTTGCCAAGAGGAGATAATAAAAACAGACTTGCATTCCTGTCCAGTGTACTGGAGCAACAGGCTTGCTGTGAAAAACCTCCACTGAAGGCCCTCCTGAGAGTATTGTTGTGAGGAGAAAGGTGCTGGATGCCAGAGAGATGATGAAGACTTAGCTGAGAGGAGAGGTTTTATTTATACAGCTGAGCTTCATCTTGCGATATTAATAGCCTACAGGCATTTCTTTTGGATAGAAGGGATGGGTTTCTGTATTTAGCTGAGGTCGGTGTGCTGCTCTTTCTGGCATGAGCCAGAAAATCCCATTGCCATTTAGCTGTTTGCATACATTACCTTATCTTTACTGGGAGGACAGTTTTGTTTTCTTCTGTAAATCATTCTGATGTTGCTAGATTGAAAGTTGTGTGTGAGAGAGACAGGATGACAGGAAAAACTGTGGTACCTCGCTCAAAGGTGGTCGTGTTGCACACCAGATCTGATCCACAGCAGTAGAAAAGTTGATGTGGCCCATGGTGGCCTCCCTGCCTTTTCTCAGGACTCTGCAGACGTGATGGACAGCAACTTGAGGAGTTTATGAAGTGTCCCAGTTGCCCATTTCCTGCTGACTTCTACTGATACGTTTCTGTCCTCTGGCTGGAAGTAACTGTACCACATGGCACAAGTAGAATTGGCACTTAGCACATGATAATTTGTGTGATGGAGGCAGTTTGCTGCTGTACTGCAGCAGTGTGTAGTCTGGAGTGAGTGGGTGGTGTGGGTTTTTTTCCCTGTTGATGGAGGGAGAACAAGACCTGGGATTCTTCACTGCCTCCATAAAAAACTGGCATCTGCCCCAGCTTAAAGATATATTAATAGCATCCTGATCTCTTCCATGCATGGTTGGTGCTGTTGCCTGGATACAAACATAAAGTGATTAGAGAGTTATCATTAATATAAAATGAACAAAATAGGTCATAGAAGCACCTGGTTTGATGTTTCTCCCGTGCACCCACCGTGCACGTTGCTACTTGTCTCTTTCGCTTGCCTGTTGCAGATTGTGCTTTGCTGTAACGCTGCCTTAGGCTTTTCACTCAGCTACAACTATAACCTCTGTGATATTTTCTGCCAGCTCTCTCTCTCTGTGTTTTCTTCCCTGTCCTTTGAAATAGACCCCTATCAGTTTTTTCTTACATCATTTGTACCCTTCTATAATCTGTTACCTTTTACGTGTCTTTGATCAAATGGTGTCTTGTCTCCTTAGCTTCTTTCAGTATACAACTGTATTTTTAGGTTCAGCGTGCTGCGTTACCCTTCTTGGTAAATATATGCACTGTGTCACATAAAGGAGTGCTAAACGGTGCTACAAAAGCCCCTTGTTTCTGAACATCTCCCTAGGGCCTTGTAATGGATTTGTTGGGGCTCTGGGGAGATGTCCCTTTCTAACCTACTTTCTGGTTCAGCTGTTCCCTTTTCCATCGCTTCCCGCAGCAGTTCTGATTTTGTTCACGAGAATGTGCTCTCGCTTGTGGTGCCACTCTTACGTGCAGGCTTTCTCAAGTGTGGGTGCAAGCGTCTGTGGTGGGGTTGGTAATGTTTCTCCCGTTAATCCTCTGTTTCTTACAGCCTGTTCACATATTGAAACGCTGTACTTTAATGTAAGGGGTGGTTTTTCCCTTTCCAGGTGTTGTAGTAGCACTGAGACTTTTGCTTTAAGGGTGAAGTAACTAAAGCAATGTTTGAGTTCTCGTGACTTGAGCAGCTGCTGAAGCTGGGCTGCAGTGGCTGACTTCTGAGTTTGCTTCAGTTGTGGAATACATTTTTCTCTTAATCCCTGCCTTTGGTGTGAACTCTCAGATAAGGAGCAAGAATGGTAACAGTGATACTACCAGCTTCCCAAAGTCAAGACAGCAAAGAATGGAAGTATTTCTTGCTGTCTCAGAGAATTGTTCCGCGTTGTTTAGCCCCCGGTGTTACTGGCAGTGGGTGTTAGGTGCAGGCATCTTGTTCCATCCGTGTTATTTGTGATTAGGGAAAGGAATGCAGGAGGATTGGGGGATGGTGTGCTCTGTCACTGGGATCAGAAACTTTGACCTATGTCCTTTGCTTTGCCGTTCATATGGACTTTGGTAGTTTGCTTCATCTCTGCCTCAGTTCTGCTTTAGTCAAAGTAGGATAATGCTTCTAATACTCAGGTGCTGTCTCTGTTTCTGTTGAGAAGTACGTGGGACAAGGACTGTCTTTTGTTAGGTGTGCAGAGATCTGATTATATGTACAGATACAGTTGTGTGCTCATGTGTGCGTTTGGACAGAGAATATACAGCAGCCCTAACCTCAGAGCCTTTCGCTGTGTGCTCTAATGGAAATACCAAAGAGAATATGGTTGAAACAAGCATGATGCTTTCCCAACAATTTGGTGACAAAATCAACTTTGTGTTTTTAACTGTAGGTGATGGTTTTAGGTCTTGCCATAAATCCTAGTGTGATAGCTTTCAGACCTCCCGTGTCCCTGCACAAATGCATAAAGGGAAGATTTCTGTCCGTCAGTCCTTGACTTGATGTCTTTGATATCACGGCTCATTTTATTATGAAACCCAGTCTCCTTTTTTGGCTTACTCTGCATCACAGAATGCACTTAGGAGAAATTAAAAAGAGGAGATGATGAGAATGTCATATCCAGTCAGGGAAGTGTTGTGTGACAGAGTTTCCAGCAGCACCTGATGATCAGTCCTTTTGGAGGAAGCGATAAAATCTCCACAACAGCCAATTATGTAATTATGAGTGATAGTTTCAAAAACACTTGAGAGATTTAAGCACAAATATCTCAAGGATGTTAAAAACAACCCAGGCTGTATCAATGGCTGTCTCCTTTGTGTTTGTAGAAACTAAAGATGTTTCTATTTTCATATCCATTGCCAGCTTTTCCTGAGGTGTTGCTCTGATAATGGATTACCCGAGCACGCGTGGCTTCTCCCTTAATTCCTCCCTTCCACTTCAAATAACCTGCTTTTAAATTTCACTGTGTGTTTTGTTGTTGCTTAAGGTAAATGTCTTGTTGAGGCAAGATTTATCAGCTGCACAAATATTGAACAGCAAAGGCTAGCTAGATAGTAGGCTTGTGGAGAAGAAGCAGGTGTCGCAGAGGATCGTACCTTGTACACGAGTCAGCAATGTGAGTAATGCCAGCCCGGCATCTCTCCTGTGTACTCAAACCAGGGACTGCTGCAGCTGGTTTTGCACACTGTGTTTGAGGAAAGATGAGGACCAACTGGAAGCAGCTCAGGAGAAAGCAAGAGCAGTGAAAACGTGTCCCTGTTCACACGGGGTGAAACACTGGGAGTAAAGGCTTAAATTGCAGCGTTTTAGTAAACTTCAGGAAAAAGGTTTGCAAGAGCACAAGCAGCAGGCTGGAGTGCCAAGGGACCTTCTGGGCACCCTGTGCTGAGAGTGCTTTAGTGGTCACTGGTCTCTCCTGAAAGAATTTCCTTCCAAGCCTGTTGTCTGTGATTTCAAGGGTACCAAAACTGTTTCTGTGCAGTTTCCCTTCAGTTTTAAGCATACTCCTTGAGCATTTTTCTTCCTGCTAAATACAGCTTCGGTCGAGGTGGACTTAAAAACACACTAAAGGTGAAGATAAATGTTAATGAAGTGTATGGTAAAGAATGTTAATACCTATCAAGTCAACAGTATTTTTTCTAAGAGTCTTGTTTATGTTTTCACCCTGCTGATCAAGTGACACAACATAAATTCTTACAGAATAGCCACAGGTAATTTATAGCTCACAATTAAGCACTTCCCTGCCTCTTTCTGGGTTTGATTTCATTCTCATTTTCTGTGCTGGTGTGGCCCCCAACTGCCCAACAGCTCTCTGGGTTAGAATTTCCTAAACTAACCCACATTATTCTGTGCATTCCACCAACCTCACCGTAACTTGTTTTTCAGTTGGAATTTTATTTCTGCTTCCTTTTGCAACTGTTTAATAACAACCCGAAAGAAAATAGATGCTAATCTTTGAGAACTCCACAAATGCCCTTCCTCCATGCTCAGAACTCATCAGTGATTCTTGTTTTGTTTCTTTTTGCCAGCTTCCCCGCTTGTGACAGTACTTTGTTCTTCTTGCCTGCACAGTGACTTGAGTAGCCTTTTGTGAGGGACTTGACCAAATCTTTTGAGAAAGTTCCAATAAACAATGTGTTCTTGTATTCCTTTACTCCATTGGGGTTTTTTTTCCTAATCCTTGAAAGAATTCAGCTCCTTAACAGATCTACCTTGTGTTCAATTCATCTTGTCCCCTCAGCTATGCAGAAATCTTGGGTGTTCACATGCTCAGGAGGATTCTCCCTTCCCTCTGTTCTTAAGAAGTCTTCAGGTTTTAGCAGCCTTCCCAGTTTACAGGGTTTAGTTTCCTATGCCGAGGTGGTGCTTAAATGGGGATACAGGAACAGTATCCTGTGGCTGTTTTCAGTAGCATGAGCTCTCCCACAGTGCCACTGTTCCCCCGTCCCTGCGTTACCTGCTGCGTCGTGCCCTTCCAAGGGTTTGTGCAGGTGCACAGTGCACTAAATCTTAAACTGACAAATACCTGACTGGCCACAGTGTGTGCCAGGTGATGGTATGGGGAAAGGAGAGAGCTGCTGCCTCCCAGCAGTGCTGTTGGCTTAACTGTGTATCCTACCTGCCTTAAGATACGCTGGGTTGGCTCTTTTGGTATTTATTTCCCTTTTGCACTGGGTAACTGAGGCTGAGCGCTGGACATTCTCAGTGGAAAGTCAGAGGAATGGGAACACAGTGGTGCTGAGCAACATCACCTTTAGCTGTGTGGAGGCCTTGCCTCGTGTCTTACCGAGAAATGTATGTTTTTAACGCCTTTATTACAGGCTGAGTTTTTTATAAACGGATTCTGAGGTGCTGAATGTTGGAGGTGAATCAGATGCAGACACAGGCAGTAACAGAGAAGAACTAGAGACCCTAGGAATCAAAGTTAGGTATTTCCCATTGGAAATGGGAACGCAGCCCAAAAACTTTAACCTGAGATGTCTTTGTGTACCAAGAAGAGTGAAACGGGAAAGCACTAGTGTTTTGCCAAGGCACCGGCTGAGCACCAGTGCAGCAGATCGACCAGTTTGCAGGTACAGCATGGCAGCAAAAACCAGACGAATGCGGGTTAGTTATTCAAAGACAAGTTCCTTCTCGGATAGTTGTGAGACTTAACTTAGCACACAGGCTCAAAGTCTTGTTTCTAAGCAGATGTGTAGTGACTGAAGGGAGGTGAGGGACGAATGACAAGTGAGTGCAGACCAAGGAACAGACGGGCAAGCATGCCTACCTTGGCCGTGTGATAACTACAAGTGTAGCTGAGAGACGTGATAAGAGTGGACAAATATTTGAGAGCCACATACTTGAAAGACAAGAAACTAATTGATCTAGTAAGGTGAAAAGGGGCATAACTAGAAACAAGGGAATGAGATGATAAAATATGTTAAGGTATGGAATAGCCTGCCCAAAGGAAAGGTTGGAAGCACAAGTATATAAAATATAAGACCGGTAGAAAGAACTGGGAAACAATCCAGCATCAAAGAGTTGGCTTTCTGGTGAAAACAGATTGAATAATTTAGTAAGTCTTTTACCCATTTAATTTATGTTTGCTTTTGAGGTATTAGGGCAAGTTGGCAGCCTCTCTTAACTCTTTAATTTTGCCTCCCTAATGCTTCCTGCTGATTCAAATCTGCATTATTGCATACCAGTCTTAGATGCCTGTCTTTGGAAAAATGCTTTAAAAAGGAACAGTTGGGCAAGGAGTGCAAAAAGATACACGGGGAGAAGAAAGGCAAATAAGCTTTGGGAAGGACTTTCAAGAACACTGTCTTGCTATGTTCTGCCTAAAAGCTGTAGCTGCAAGTAAATGGGAGCAAGTATACCAGAGGTAGAAGTCTAGTTGCATTGTTTTGTTCCTGTTTGCTCGTAGGTGGGTGATGGTGAGGGAGGTCCTTGACTGAGGGTGACTGTTTGTGTTAAGTGCTGCCAGCCTGCAGTTCGTGGGATGGTAAGAACAGGAGCAAAACCTTTTTAGCATAGAGAACACAGCAGAGAGGTTTTCCTTAATGAAGCAAAGCACGTCTTAAATTGCAGCCAGAAAGTCAGTTTGACTGCATCTGAAAGGACGGAGAGCAGCCCATAGCTGCTGCATTTGGCTCGTGCTGCTCAGTGGCTTCGGGTGCGTGCCAGGCTGCGGTGTGGCAAAGGAAGGCAACGAGGAGCTGTGTGGAGCCGCTGCCTGCCTCGCTGGCTTGGGAGAGGGAGGACGTGGCTGTGCTTGGCATTTGCTGGCTGACTCCTGTTGGCTGGAAGGCAGCCCTGGGATTAATTTGAGATTATTTAAAGAATTTGGAAAGTGTACCAGTTCGGGGCTTTTGTTTTGTTAAGCAGAAAAACACCGAACCTTGGTTTTCAAACAGCACTGAGAGAAGGCGAATTGGTGGTGCCCCGCTGCATTTATGTGCATGGTCTCTACATGCACCAGGGTTTAAGCTGCTGCCTGAGCTCCAGCATCGAGGGCTTCATCAGAGCCTCTGTTAGCTTTTTCATTATGAGTAAAGGTCTTCATGTGAGCTCTAAAGCAAAGCTGTCGGTGCCATGGTGGTTCTGGAAGTTGCAACCGTGGTGCGCTGTCAGCAATTAACACAAGCCAGGAGGTTCTTAGCATGTTCCTCCCCTTCCTGCTTTTCCTTCTCTGTAATTGGGGATCAGCTTCAGTGATGAAGAAATGTCTTGACTTTCGCCTATGTGGTTCTCAGGAGGCACAGCAGTGTGTGCAGCCTTGTTGAAAAGGTCTTGTTTAGAACAAAGTGGTTGTTTGCCCAGCCCATGTGCAGTGATCTTCGTACCTGTATGAAACACAGCACTCTTTGATCTTTCTTTGCTGTTTATCTCCACTCCAGAACCATTTTACTTACCGGATCTTTTTCTTTCTTCCCCTAGCTGGAGGGTGTTCTGTGAGCCTGCCGTTGTTGACTTTCACGCTGTGTGCTGACCTCTGAACAAAGGTGCTGCTGGAAAGGTGAGCACTTCACTTCATTCCTCTTTGATGCAGATTTACGTTCAGAGGAACCGATAAATTTAGAGGCACCAAAAGTGTCGCCATAAACCATATCTGGGTTTGCAATGGAGAGAATCTAATCTACCAGCTCATAAAATGCTGAGTGTTAGCCATCAAAGCACTGTTAAATTCTGGTTTAGTGTAAATTGTGTGGCATTCTGCAGCAGTGCAGCCCCGAGGAGCTGAAAGGTAAGCGTGTTTCATCTCTTCAGCAGAACCAAGTGATATGAATCTAGAGCTGGAGAAATCTCTGAGACCCTAAAAACAAACAGCAATAAAAACACAGTTCCTATGTATGACCAGCATGGGAAGGGGAGGTCTGAGAGGAGCGTGCTTCACTGTTTCGTGCCTCGTTGTGTGAATCAAATCTCATGTCTGCAACATCAGCTGTCTTCTGAAAGAAGACGAAGTACCCAAGTGGTAACGAAAGAAAAACAAAACAGGCTTTTATCAGATTGAGAGGCTACTTATGAGATGGGGGATAAGCTTAATAGCTTGCTCTGCTGGGAGTATTTAGCAGGAGTCTCTCAAAACCTTCCCCTGCGGTCAGCGAAAGGCTGAGTGTGCCAGGCAAGCAGAGGTGCAGTGTTGGAGGGTGGCGTGTGGGACACGTGGAGGTGTTGGGGTGTCCTTTAACAAGTGCTTCCAATTGGCAGTGAATAGAATAAGCCAACAGAGAGTGAAGTGCTCTATGGTTGAGAAATAATGCCCGTGTTTTATCTGAGCACAAAATATTGTTTATAGGAGACTGTTATTACTGTAAGGAGGGGTAGATGAAAGTGAATATGTGAGACTGTAAAGTCTCTATTGGGCTGTTTTTCATGAGACTGCGTTAACCATCAGAAAGGGGAATGTCACCCGTAAGGTTTGAAGATCTTTCTTCAGGAGCATCCATAAAACTCTTGTGTTGTCAGGTGTTACGTGTGTGTTGGTCTTCTGCAGACAATCTTCCTTACATGTGTGCTGTATTTAAAAATACTGGTGTTATCTACCTCTGCCTGTAAAGTCACTTAGTCATTAGTTGAGTATTTCAGGAACCAAAGAGAGTCGTGGCTGAAACATTCTTGAAGCTTACAAATTGTAGCCTAAAAAGGCTTTTTATATACAAGAAGGTACATAAATACCTTGTTTTTGTGAAGAAAAATAGAATGCTCAAGATTAAAAGCAAGAAGCCGGACTTCTATACTTGATAAACACGTGATACAGAGATTGAAGTTTTGTTAGTGACTTTTAAAGTCTGCTTAATTTTTCCTGTAGTAACTTTTTAATAGAGCTAGCTGTCATGTTAAGAATAATGTTGTTATTATAGATACATTTAATGAGATATTTATTAGTTGCCTGAAAGTAATTAAGCATTGCCTTGCCATGTGAGAAGTTTTAAACACTTCTTAAGAGAGATATGGGCATTTGTTAAGACAGAAAAGGTTTGAAGAGATCCCATTCTGTAATTGTAATTCGGATTGGCTCTTTGAATCCACTTGTTTTAAGAATCAGGGCGTTTTCACAGCACACCTTGTTGTTCTGATCTGGAGCCTCTTGTCTTGCCTCAGGAGATTTGTCTCCCGGTGACAGAAATCCGTATTATTGTGCCACAATTGTGTTTGCAGCCTCACAGGAATATTTCATGGGGTTTGTTTTGGGTTTTGTTTGTTAGGTTTGGGGGTTATTTTCTTTTTTACTTTAGTCATTTCAAAGGTGTCCACTGAAATTCAGAGTTTATCTGGGAAGCTGTGAAAGGCAAAGCGAGTCTTGTCCCGGTTTTGTGTGTAGATAAACACGCCTGGTGGAGCGAGATCTTGTCCTGGGATTCTCTTGCTGAAAAACCTTTCTCACTAAGGACACTTGTAATCTCTTCACCAGAAGGACACTAAAGTAAGTCTACAGCATGTCAGAAGTGTGTCCCTGACTGACATTTGGCACAACAGTATGAATTGAATTAGAGCTTCCAGTTGAGTTTGGCATGTTTCTTCTGCCAGGAAGCAGTAAGGAGCAATCATGAGGAATACAACATGCAGAACGAGCAAGGAGCAAGCTTAATAGCAAGATGTGGCAGGTAGATGTACGGATCTGGCCTGCAAGGACTTACAGTTATGAGGTTGTAATTTTATTAAATAATCATAAAGAATAATTCTCTGTACCTGGGGGGATTGTAGAGAATAACAATTTCCAATGAGATTTAGTTTAGCAATTACCACGGTACTCTTGAGGCTGAGCATCTTTGGTCGTTTTACCGTTAGCAGCTAAATCATGTGAGACTCAGTGATACAACTGAGTTGGAGATAGCATTTGGGGCTTTTTTCTCTGAAACTTTCTGTTGTAGACGAGGCCCTAAAAGCAAACAATGCTTATATGTTGAAAAGTGTTAGGGCAGTTACTGAGGAGACTTGTGTTTTTGTGGTTGTCCTCTAGAAAGCATTGGGTTCCTTAAAAAGAAACCACTCCTCCTCCCCAAGAAACAAAACATCCCTCTAACAAACAAACTCCCTTAACTATATTTCCAAACGTGACACTTTTATAGCAGATGAGTTTTAGAGATCCAAATCAAGTTGCTCCATTCCTTTCGTCGTTTCTCTCACCCTTTTAAATGAGTTACCGTGTGTAATTGTCGGAGCTGCAGACATGCAGGAGCTTCGTGCAGCTAACAGCAACAGTCCATAATGCACAGGTCACATTTGTTCATCAGACACGTCGCCTGAAGAGACCAGAGAGAGAAAAATATTTCTTCATTTGGAATACTGTTGCACTAAGCAATGTTTGTGCTCTGATGGGTGATGGAGAAAAGCTTGAACATCTCCTTGGATTCACAAGGAATTTGTAGAGAGGGCTTTGGAATCCCTACGTGAACACCCTGCGTGCTACTCTTCATTTTCTGTACCCAGAGAACTGATGGGTTGCAGGTGATTGTAACCACTGCAGGAAAACCCTTTTCAGATCTTCAGTCCAAACAGAAATTTGGGTGCAAGGCAAAGTTTTGGACTCCTCTGTGTTAGGAACACTGGAACTGAGCACAAAGTGCTCTTCTGCTGAGGAACTCTGGGCACGTGGGGCTGTGTTATCAACAACTGCCTGAAGCAGGCCATTCCTGCTGAGGGGTTTTTTCCAGCAGACTGACATCTCCCCCTCCAGTGAGCAGTAGCATCGCTGTGATTCCTTTCAGATGTGCTGGCGTTTGTGGACTAGCGTATGCGGGGGTGAATATCGCATTGAATTTGGTGTCTCTCCCAGGCTGGCAGGATTGTTCCCAGCTGTCAGTGACTCACAGTAGCCGGGTTGCTGTCTCAGAGTTTGAGTTAATGGAATTTGCAGATCAGTTTCTCTTGAATTCTCTGGCAGTGATGAAATTTCTCATGAACTAGGAAGAGCAGGAGAGATTCCACAAAGTTAAGCTTCAAATGTGTGTTGGGTCTGAAAAACTGCTAAGAAGTGCCATCCTTCCTCAGTCCTTCCTGAGGATAGTTATGCTCTCAGGTGTTACGTGTTCATTTCAGTACACTGTGCTTATTGCTGAACATCTCCAGTTTCCACAGCTACATTAAAATGGGATAAATGTGTGTCATGTGGTGGTCATTTGTTCCCTACATGAATGGCATCTGGATTTAGAGGTCCTGTTCTCTCAGCAGAGTAACTCAATGCAGTGCATTCATAGAATGAACATATTCACTGAGCAATAAATTACACTTTTTTGCTACCTGTTCATTTTTACCAAACAGCTTGTCTTTGCTCCCTTATGTTCATGTGAAGGGGTGTTTGAAATAGCTGGGGTATACCACGTAGAATGAGGACCTAGGTTTACATGTTGGCTTGGCTGTTGTGGTGGGATGTGGTCCCCCTGGAGAGGTGTGATCCCCCTGGAGAGGTGTGATCCCCCTGGAGAGGTGTGATCCCTCTGGAGAGATGTGATCCCCCTGGAGAGGTGTGATCCCCCTGGGCTCTGACATAGCTGTGCTCAGATGCAGGCAGCATTAAGTGCTGGCTCCCAAACAGCACAGAATCAGTGGCATGCTTTGGATTTTGTTTATTTTTCTTTGAGGGTCACTGTTATGTGACTAAGAATCACTGTCATTTTCCAAGATAAATACATCTCCTGAAGCTCATTTGTCTCGTTGGTGCTCTGTTCCAATCTGAGTATCTGGAGCAGGTTCAGTCTGCTGCAGGTATAGTCAGGACTGACTAGCCTACAGCTATCATATATATGCTATAAATAGTATATATTTAGCTTGTAACTAGTGAATACTTTAGCACAAGTAATTCAAAACCCCTATTTTTACATATCTTTATGGAAGAACAAAGAGTTATTCAGGAGAGCCGAGCAGAAGCAAACCTAAGCTGCCAACAGGAGGTACTTGCTGTTACACCCAAATTTGTCCCCAGAACTTGTCTATTCTCAGGTGTAAAGGGGAAGCTCTGAATTGTCTCCTGTGCTATCATACAGTTTCCTGGTATTGGTGAGTTCACATCAATCATTAACAACCAGAGCACTGCATCCAGATTCGCTGTTTCTGGAAGATGCTTTTAAGTCAAGAGTACTGTAGACTGTTTCTTTTACTGAGCCGCTTGGGAGAATCTGGATGTAAGGGAATTTTTCTGTGTATGCCTAGCATTAAAGGCAGTGGATGTGCAGAAATCCTTCAGCCAAGTCCTAAAGGCCTCAAGTAGTCTTCAGGGTCACCTGTCCAGCACTGACTAGTTGACAGAAAGTCTCCCCTACCTGAAAGAGCACCCGGAGTGTGCCGTTTGCTGTGTCGTTATTAAGAAAAGTGTGCGTTTGTTCTTTTGGCTCCATGATGCTTTAAAAGTGCTTCACAGCTGCGTGTCTCTTCCTCTCCTTCCCTAATGCTTTGTGGCTTTCAAATGTGTTTGAGCCATTTTCTTGCTGTTTATTTGCTGAAGGTGAAGTGTTCCATCTTGGCATAAGAAGAGGTCCATCGTGCTCTTGCCGTCTGTACTGTAACTTCAGTATAGCTGGATCTGAGGTTGGATAGTGGTTTACATTCTAAGCCAGTGCAAGTGAGGAAAAGCAGCAGCACGAAGGGGGTGGGCACTTTACAGTAATGTAGTGAGGGATGGGAAAGAGAGTGATGGGATGATGAAAGGCACAACTTTCCCTGAAATGAGCTTCTAGGAAAGCACAGAGAGAATGTGTGTGTGGTGGACAGGGAGTTGTCTGAAAAAGTTGTGTTTGTTCCCTGGAGGCTCCCATGTGCTGTAATTGAGTCAACATGTCAAAGTGAAGTATGTAGTGAGCTTTGGGAGCAGGGGAAAACTGCTGCTTCTGCACACAGAGGGCTGGGATGAACCCCATCTCACAGCAATAATAAGCACTCTGCTTCTGCATTGCTGAAGCCACAGCACAACAGAATAACTGCCCAAGCAAGCTCTAAGAATTGCTTTAAATCTTGGGTTGATTGGGAAGCTAAGAATACTTGTCTTTGCTTCTGATGAGAGCGAAGGGAGCTGCGAGGGCCTTCCTTAATTTAGACCTAAGAAAGAGGTGCCTGTGTGTCTCAAAATCCTTGTTGTGCTGGTGCAGTGTTTGGGGGAGATGCTGACTTTTCTTTGCTATCTCGTTTGTGTGTTTGCAATGGATGGAAAAGGGATGACTGCAGCACTTTGTCCTGGCAGACAGTTGCAGCCTTTGGCTGTGTGACTTCACGCATGATGCTGCACTGGCAGCTCTCTCCTTGGCCGCAGCTCGCTGCAGCACTGCCCTAGGAATTCATATGAACTTGAAAATCCTTAGAAGCCAATGTTCCCATGCTAACAAGCTAATTTTGCCTTGATTGGGTATTTTATGTAGAGCCTTTACCTTTGGCGCTTTCGTGATTTGTAAATCACGCTCACTGACATATTTGATGTTCTGATTGTTTCCATGGTGACAGCAATGGCAGAAACCTGCACAAGGAAGGTGACAGCATTTGTGTTTTCAAGATGAACTACAGAGGATTGGTTTGAGGGGGTGGGCATATACAGTAGATGTTTCCAAGCAGTCACACAATTAGGGGTACTCACTTGGAGGTCAGAGAGAAGAGGCAGGAGGACAGAAGGGTTCGTCTGGTACTTTGGTGTTTGCTGGTGTGGGGAAGCAGTGAACACAAGACCAGCCTACAGAGCATGAGATGTTTTTGCAACATGTCTCCTTCCTTGCAGCTCTGATTGATGGTGGAATTTAAAAGGCAGAAAACTGCAATGTACTAATTACCTTCACAGAAGAGGTGGAAGATAACATGGCTGTGAGACAACTGTAACATACTTTTGTTTCACGATTCCTCCCTCCCAAATTCATAACCAAGGTGCAGAAAGTTTTTAGCATTAGGAATCAGATGTTAGTGAGAGCTTCAGTCTCCTCGTTTTCCTCAGGTGAAGTCAGCTGTCTGATTCTGTTTTCTGGGAAGCAGGGCTTTACCCCTTTCATTATGCATCATGTTACCCATTGTAGCAGTAAGATGCCTTGAGAGAATGCAGGTGTTTGATTAGAGTCCATGCTGCAGCAGAGAGAGTTGGTTTTTAAGGCATTTTATAGGAGAGACAAGCCTCCTTCACACATCCTTTTGTAGCAGCTCTTGATGCTCCTGTCTGTGGTGCACTCACTTGAAGGAGTTCCCTGAATTACCATATATGCTCCCCTTTCTTACATCAGCACAGACAAGTGTGGGGAGATCATGTGAGAGGTGCTTGTAAGTGATGCTAAATACCTTCTTTGAGAAGCATGCTTTCCCTCCCCACGGCTCTGCCAGTGCCTGGGACGTGTGGCCAGCCTTGGGACCTCATGCCCAGGTAGTCCTGCCTGGGAAGAGCAACTCAGCCTGCGCTGCCCTTCTCCAGGTGGCAGGCACGTCTCTGGCCCTGGGGAAATCAAGCAGGCTGGTAGTAAGACACAGATACTACACTCCAATTTAACACATTGTTAAATTCGGATCTCTTATGCCTTCCAGCCAAAATATGGAATCATACTGTAAACTGCATTTGTGTTACATCTTATTACACTAGGGAGGAGAAGCCGGCGGCTGGGAACTTGTGCTGCCTTGAAGGTTGCAGAAGTTACTTATTTGTCTGTGCCTACGGCCTCTTAGGTTACATCTGCATTGCTACAGCAGCTGGGGCTTCCATTAGTTTGGTATCTTGGGAGTGGGGTTGCATAAAAATATGTGGTTCTTTATATTTATGTGCAACATTTTGGTCAGATGGCAAGTTGAAAAGTGTTTTGATTGTGGGTTTCCCTTCACCCCACTGAAGGGGAAGTTTCTCTGTTTCGTACCAGCTGGAATCATTGTGTGTAAAAGTGGAAAGTGGTTTAGAAATCGTGGGAGCAGTTGTAGCAGAATGGTTGCAGTAAATTGTGCCATCTGTTGTAAATACTGTCCTCTTCTTTGCAGAACGAATCAAATGAAATAATTTTCTTCTTGAGATAGGTTCATTTATAGATCATTAAGCTGTAGAGATGCTGATGTAGTGGGAAAATAAGATGTTTTGTCTCCACTACCCTCCCTCTTCTCAAAAGCAAAGCCCAAACCCATTGGTTTTGCATTATTTACACTGATGGACCTCTGAGGCATAGCTTAGTGCTGTGTCTGAAGCAGTGTCCTGTGACCCAAGCACATGCTGGACATACCTGTGCTTCAGTGGCATTATGCAATGTAGATAGCAACAGACACTTAGACAGGCTTCAGTCTTAGGAAACTTGTGTTTCTTCATCTGCAAAACTAACTCCTTAGAATGTTCAGCCTTTTCTGAACCCCCTTAGCATGAAGGGGTAGTGTTAGTGGGATCAGTTAGTGCTGATTCATTTGCATTGACCCCCCTGCAGGTTGTTAAAAGATGGAGGGATCACGATGTGCTTCATTTGGCTGGCAGGATCTTTGTAGCTGTTTTAATCTTACACGAAGTAGGTAAAATCCAAGAGGAAATTGGGAATGGTAAAAAAAGAGAAACCAACTATTCAGATGCAAATTTACCCATTAAAGCCATAAACCATCTCGATTTTGAGAGTGTTACATTCATTTCTTGAAGCAGAACTTTCCCTTAAATCTTGGAAAAGCATCTGCAGAGAAGGCAGCATTTCTTGTATGTCTTTTGCTCCTCGTTCCAATTACAGGCAGCTGTCTGATTTATACTCAGTGAAAACGGCTAATTGTTCCCTTGTAAACTTGTTCAGTTTATGGGAACATGTATTTATTTGCATGAAAACCTTTGCCTGTGAAATACTGAGGAGCTTTACTGCAGATACAACATTTCAGAGTTCAAACCATAGGTGCCTCTAAGGCTGTTGGGAAAGCTCTTCCTTCGCTGGTTGATAGCTCTCGCCTCTCCGTGTGTCATTAGTGTTTAGTGCTGTTGCAAGTTCTTGGATAAGGGATTGAGCTGGTTTTGTGTGTGCTGGTTTAGACAGCACTAGCCAAACAAACTGTTGAGGCTTTTGCAGTCATTTACTGTCTTATGAAACACAAAACTCTTGGGATGTGAAGGATTTGTGCATTTATCCTTTTAGTTCCTAAAGCAGTGGAGAGATTATCAAATGGACAATGTTGGGTACGAGTTCCTGATTTATGGAAAGTTCTTAAAACACTCAAAAAAAAGGGAGAGAAAAAGTATTTAACCTAAAACACGTTCAAATTGGGACTGAGGAGATCTTTACCCCTACAGGGATGGTCTGAATGAATAATGCTGATTCTTTGGAAGATGTTCCTATTAAAATCTTCTTTTTGAATCATTTTTGGGCACACTTGAAGTGTGGAAGCCACAGAGCTAGTTTTGGTTGCTTTGGAGTTAATTTTGCTTATGAGGGAAATATGTTTTGATAAAACTGTGTGCACAAAGTCCATCCCACCCCTCCTGGAGTGATGTACCTGCAGTGGGACATGACTGGTGATTCAGTGGCACAGCGTGTCAGCTCAGTCTGTGCACTCAGTCCATACTCATTCCTACCTTCAAATGACTTATGTTAAGAGCAGATAAGAGATATTTCATCTGCGGTTGTCAATTCAATTCAAGATGCTGTGGCTTTGCAGAATGCTGCCCTCAGAGTTTTTTGGGGCTTGTTGGAAATTTTTTGTGTGCTTTCCAGTCGTGGGGGGTTTATCCTTTTGTATTATTATTATTCCCAGAGACCATTTTAATGTATGCTTTGATTCATGTGGAGTATTTATACTCTGTTGTCCTCGGAATCTTTATTGTTGAGCGTCTGTCTTTTTTGCTGCTTCTTTTTCACTGCTGCGTTTCAGCCAGGTAAAACAGGAGCTTTATTCCATGATGCTCACAAGTGGGAATTTGTGGTTCTTTCACCAGTGTTTATTAGAAATTGTCTTTTGTTTAGCTGGGATGAAATTGGGGATGTCAAACCAAAAAATAAGTGTTGCCTTCCCACAGAGGATGAACTTTTGACATTGACAAGATCTGCAAAGCTGTGAACATAACAACTGCATAAACGATTTCTGTGATGGTGAGTCATTTCTGACCCGAGATCCAAACGAGTGTTTACTCTTCAGGTGGTGATGACAAGTTGATGTGTTGTTTAATCCCAGAAAGAAGAGTTTCCTTTAAAAATGATGTGAGTTGTAGCTTCAGAGGCGTAGGAGCCTGAGATGGTGCCTTTTTTTGCCCGTGGTATTCAGTCGTGTAGCTGCCGGCCTCGGTGGGTTTTTTGCCCTGTCAGCTTGACAAATGCCCATCTTCCTTCTCCAATGCCATTACTGTGGGGCTGAAGGGTTGTGGTTTATGTGAAGTAAGAGGGCATCGAGGACCAGAACAGCATCTTACTGAGCAGTGCCTTGTGAGACTGCTTTGCCAGTCCCTGCACTGTCCTGGCTCTTAGCTAGGGAGTTTTGCTGTTGTGTTGGTTCATGGCATAGTTAGTTCTCTGTGAGTACCTGTGGGTATGGAGTATCTGATTGACTGATTTTCCTCTCAAGGTTGTGAGCAGGAACAGGAGAGTATTCAGTCTCCACTGTTTTCCATGTGTGAGGCAAGTCAGTCCGGGACTAGCATACCTCTCTTTGTATTAAAACACCTTTCAAGACATCTTCTCTTGGGAACTCTAAATTTTGGCTAAGTCTCAGCTGTGTTGATCAGTGGATGGATGCTTTACCCAACACTTGGTGTATTTACTAAGTTTTAGTGCCTTTATTTCCTTTTCAAACGTAGAACAGGGCTGCTCATTTCCCTGTTTGAAGGTGATGCCTCAGGGGATGGCTGCAGGAAAGCGGTGTACTGCTGGATCAGAGCACTTCTGAACAGTCAGGACGGGACTTTCAGGGCAGGCACCTACTTGAAAAAAAGTGGGTTTAGGTCTAGGTTCACAGCTGTGGCAGCAGAACATGTTTGTATTCCCCGAGGAGGTGAAATACAGGGTGCTACGATGCGCCAGTGCCGTTGCACTAGTGGTTCATTTCCCTGCGAAGTTGCTGCCAGTGGAAATGGCAGCTTTTGTAAAGCAAGGGCTGTATGGAGACCACCAGACTCGATCAGAAACAGTGTCAGCTTCATCCTCAGCCAGCCTGAAGCTTTTGCTGTATTCCAGCTTTCTCTGTGGCATGGTGGGCAGTCCTTTGAATGTTGGCTGCGCTGTACTGTTTATTCTTCTGTTTAGGGAAGCTGAGTAAGACCTTGATTCTGTGTGGGCATGCTTCTCTCCTCACTTCAGTACCTCTCAGTAGGGTGCCTTTTGAGATGCTAGCCTTAGCCAAGTCGTAGTAGATTTCCTTTCCCAAATGTGTGTGTGGTTGGTGAGACACATCCACGGTCCCGTTCTGGTGGCTGTAGGAAAACTCTGCACAGTAGGACACTTGGGATGGCTCTGTCCTCTTGGAATGCCACGTTTGTGAGTATTGGTAACATTGCCGGTGTCTTCCCCCTTGCCTAAAGCTTGCAGCAAGAACAGATTTGGGAAAGCTCTCCCTTTCAATGGGTATGGTTTATGGATCACAGGAAGACAAGTGGATGATATTAGTAGCCGGCAAGTCTTTGAAGTACGTTAGAATCAACTTCAGAGGGAAAGAAAATCCCTTCCTTGAGCCACAGATAAACAACAACGCTTTCAAACCTTCAAGAGGATCAAGGTGAAGCTGGTGAACAGAGTAGATGATCCTGCTTTGTGACAAGTGGCAAAAATACCTTCTTTCCTCTTTGTGCTCCTGTTAATGAAGCAAAACAACAAAGTTCTCCGATTGTTCTATGAAAGGAACACGTGAAAAGCTTTTTGTGTTAAATATCCCAATAGGTGTGGGTGGAGTATGTTTTTAAAGGGATGGAAATATCTCCTTGGAATTCTGAAGTATCTTCAAAAGTAAGTGGAGAAGAGCTGCGTTCATCTGATGCTGCAGGTGCCTTTAACAGCATTTGTTTATTTATTTAGGCTTGAAGCTGATGTGTATCACTCCCAGTTTAGTTGGCTTTGGCTGAGAGAGAGAGAATAGAACAGCCTCGTTTCTCTTTTTCCTGTTAAATTCTTCAGGAGAGAAGTAAAGCACTGCTAAAACACGCAGCTGAAGTGCATTTGGGAAGGTAAATATGCCCTCTTTTAGTGAGGAAGAGACTGTCTCTGGAAGGTGGTTTGGAGAACAATGGAAAGTGGCCTCAGAAATGAAGGGACTGTAGGAGTTTTCCCTCTGAGGTTTCCTTTTGGGGCTATTTTTCCAAGATTCGGGGTCTTGGAAGTCAAAGGAGAAAATTAAACACATCTTTTCAGAGGAAGAGAGTATTTTTTCCAAAGTAAGAACGTGTTCACGTGGCTTCAAAACATTTTGGGGTGGATAAAGGCTGAAGTTGAGTGGACAGGAGCGTGGATTAACGTGCCTTACGGGTTGCAGCCTCAGGAACGGTAAATGAAGTTATGTAGGAAACCAAAAGCTGAACGTCCAAAATGGGAACAATGGAAAGAATTTTACAGTGTTAAAAAAAAACCCCAACCCTGTGGTTTTGAATCCCATTTGCTGATACTTGTGGACTGCCGGGAGAACTTTGCAGGTCACTGTATAGATGAGGCTGTAAAAAACACAAAGGTAGCACACAGCAGTGTGTCCCACACGCAACACAAAAGTGAGAACAAGCTGGGAATTGAGAGGTGGTGGGTTTGGGTGGGGGAGGGAGATTTAAATATGTCCTTCAGGAAAGGATCTGTGTAAAGAATTGAGAAAGAAGTAAGATGGCAGTGGCAGCAGCCAGGATTTGCAGAGCTTTTCAGTCCTTTGTTTGGTTATCTTGCATAAGTGCTTTAGCCAGAGACTCTTTCAGTAGCTGCATGGGGCCAGCTTGGAACACCAACGTGCATGAATCCAAATGTAATTTCCCTGTTGTGCACATTCTGGCTGTGACAGCCAAAGTTATGAATGTAAAATAGCAGGGAAAGAAAAGAAAAAGTCCAGAAGATGGCCAGGCCTGAAATGTTAATAAGAACTGACTTAGCCAGAGCTGCCCTGAGCTCCGCAGAGGTGCTGCCCGAATTGCTGCCCTAGCTGCTTCCATGCTTGGTTTGGGATGCCTCAGAAAAGAGGAAATAGACCCTGTTTGTCTGTGCATCTGTGTGATTCAGCATGATAGAAGCAACAAACATTTACTTCCAGATAGGATGCAAAGCAGGCACAGAGGATGGTGGTAATTCTCTGCTCCAGTTTGTGGTCAGTGCTGGCACAAAGACCGAGTCGGCATCAGTTGCTTCCATCTGTAGACATGAAGTACTGTATGGGGACTGACAGTATCTTTTTCCCTTTCAGGCAGTTCTGCTTTCTGTGGGGCAATAATCCACAGCTTTACCTAATTCCCAGTGTTCAGAAAGCATTTGTCTTTGCTCTGGGCAGGCAGAATGAGGGATTTCCTCCCATGACATCAATGCACTGCTCACAGAAAGGGCACCTCATCACGGCCATGGGACAGCTTGTCTCGGGAACCATTTGGGCAAGGAAAGGACTTTTCCCTCTTCTACATGCAACTTGCACAGCAAAGCGCAGTTGCAAAGTTTACAACTTTCTCTGCTTCTTCCAACATGAGATTTTCCCGGGTCTGTCTTCTGTGTCTTTTTCCAACCTCCTTCCATCTCTTGTTACCATGGAGAATGAAATGCCACTTCCATTCAAATTGCCGGCTGAATAGGTTTTGAGGTTGATGGATGGTGAGAATCTCTTATCCCTCCTTCTCCAAACACCGCCCCTGCCTGGTTCTTGACATTTCACTTGCCAGAGACTGGCAGTCAGCGAGAGGGAGCTGAAAAGGAGGCTGGCAGTGTCCTGCTGAGATGCTCTTTCAGTTCCCTGGATGAAATCAGCAGCCGTGAGAAGGTCTTAAGGACTTGGGTGCAGAGCCTTGTCCTCAAGCTGGCTGAGGCATGAATGCTCACTTGAGTGCACGCTCCTGCTTCCCCAAAGCACCCAGGGAAAGAAAGATTCACGAACAAGATTTGCTCCCACTTAACGACCGTGTTTCAAGGGGTGGTGTAACCTCGGCAGTGTAAAGGGAAAGGTAAGGAATGAAGGAATACAATGCATGCCCTGGCGTAACCTGCTCCTCTCTTGTATACTTTTAGCCTTCATCATAGTGCCACGTCACAGGACAAGTGGGATTTCTTTCCTGCAGCCTGACTTGCCTGGTTTCCTGGCTGCAAGTTCTCAGGAGAGCGTGTGTTAGTGGGATTCCAGCAGCCCCCGTAGGCACCAGTTGGCTGCAGACGGTGTTATTAGCACAGTGTCACAACAGCCTGCTGGAAATGGGGTCTTTTAGTAACAAATACGGGGAGCTGTGCATCGGGAGAGGCCCGACATTGAAGTCTGATGTTGTTTGGGATATGCTGAAGTGCATGAAACGGAGCTAAAAAGCAGAAAAATCAAAACAATGGCGGTGTAAAATTACACAGCGAATGCTTCTGGGCTGTGATTTATTACTTGTCATGCAAGATCATTATGGATTTAGAAGGGAATTTTCAGCTTATGCTGAAAGGCTTAAGCTTGTCCATTTTACTGGAGGGGCTGTTTTGACTGATGGCCACTTGATAGAGTTGGGGAGCAGTGCATACCTGGCATTGTTTGATAGGCGTGTGCCTTTCCATTCTGGGAATGCTTAGTGAAGTTTATCACTTCAGAATTTCGATTCAGACCCTTTTTTTCCAACCAGAAACGTTCAACAAACATAAACATGTTGGGAAAAGTACGTTTGTGAGCTTTCTGCTAAAACCTCGCAGTGTCAGGACCCCAGCAGCAGAGGAATTAATACTGGTGCTATACTTTAGCAGGTGGCATCTCTGTTTAAGGTTGTTTGTGAGCGACAGTAACTCTTGGCTTTCAGTCCATCTTTTCAGAGCATTGCACTGAAAAATAGTTCCACGCCTTCTGTGTGTTCCTGAACTCACTAAACAAGTATCTCTTTGCACTCTACCACCAACAGCTTTTGCATCTGTCTTAGCTCCTCAAGAGATCACTTTCCATTTGATGCTTTATGTCCTCTTTGTTGTTGGGTCCTTGTTTCCCTGCTGGAGTTTTCCTACTGTGCAGTAGCTTTTCCTGTTGTGCAAGCCACTTCCAAAGTGCTCTCAAATGTTACCTCTCTGGCTACTGGTGTGTTAAAAGGGAAATTTTTAATCCCTGCATCAGAAAAAGACTCATTTGTATGTCAGTACATGCAAAATAAGAATAGATACATGAATATAAAGTGTGTATGAATATACCACTCCTAATCAGTTTGCTGTAAAGATGGCAGTAGTATTTTTGACCCCAAAGCCAGAGATTCCCCTGGAGGGATGCACTCACAGCAGACCCAGTGACCCGTGGCTTTTAGTCATATGAGATAATATGCAGGGCTTTGATTTCCTGGCTTGAAGCTGGTTGGCTGTGGTACTGCAGAAGCCTTTCATTGTCAAAAACACACTGAAGCCATGCTGAAGCAGCTTCTTTTTACCATAAATACATCACCCATATCTGATGGAGCTGAGAGAAAGTGATACAGGGAGTTAAAAAGATGGAGGGGTCCATTGGGACATAGAATGATACTACAGTTTGGGATTAGCTTCCTAATAGGCACTCGGCATCATGTTACCCTTTGTAAGGGAGAGGGAAATGGGTGAGCATCTGTTGGAACAGGGTGATCTGGAGTGAGCTGAGCAGCATCTGCATGTGTGTTTCCATTTATTCTGTTAATCTTTAGGGTGTTTTTTTTATTTAGATATTACCTTCTGGATGAAAACAATCTACTCCTACCTGCCTGGGATAAAATGCATGAGGGAGAATCCCCAGCCTTTCTCTCCCACTCTGTTTGTGAGGATTGTTATGCTAATAATCTAGGGATTGTCAAAATTCTTTCTGGATGTTTCTGACAGGTTTCAGCTTGTGAAAAAAAAAAAAGATCTTCCAGTTTTGGAGGTGGATGTATTGAGATTCACTTTGGCCTCTGCAGTGCCTTCTTCTGTTCCCCACACCAAGACTGACCTTTACTTTATTTGATTGGGGTTTTTTTAATATTTATGTTTTCCCTAATGAGAAATGGGCTGACTTACTAACAACAGAAATAAATGTCATTATTAGAACACATCTGGTAGCTTTTCTGCTCCGTTCCATCTGCTGCTTGCTTAAATTATTCTTGGAAATTTTTGTTAACGTTCCACTCATTTTAGATTCAGAGTTGATTCACTTTTCCCCTCCTCCTTTCTCATCTCAACACTGGCAGGAGCTTGGGGTTTTTTTTTATCTTGCCCTAAAGTCTGCTGGCTGCTATTTACATATAGGCAGGTGGAGTAAGATCCAGCTCTAAACCTCCTTCTGTTTGCCAGATGCTTTTGCTCAGTGATCAGTGCCTGGGTTTCTGCTCAGAGCTTTCCCAGGCAGTGCAGCATGGACCTGACCTCCACTCCTGTCCTGGGTTTCTGCTCAGAGCTTTCCCAGGCAGTGCAGCATGGACCTGACCTCCACTCTTGTCCTGGGTTTCTGCTCAGAGCTTTCCCAGGCAGTGCAGCATGGACCTGACCTTCATGCCTGTCCCTGCTGCCCGGTGCCCCTGTCAGTGAGGATGGGCAAAGCTTTGTTCTCGGCAGCTGAGGAAGAAGCCTTGGGCAGAGCAGCGGACTGAAGCTGTCTGTCAAAGGATTTATGAAGACAGCTCTTGGCTGATTCATACCTTGCAAGTTAACTTTAGAACCTTAAAGTTCATTAAATGAATTTCAGTTTAGCTTTTGTCAGGGCTTCCTACCTGCTCTGGTCGAGTGAATTCTTAATCCCTTCATTATAGGCTGGTCTATATGCAAAGAATGAGCATCGTGCTCTCCAGTTGCTCATCCCCTTTATCTCAAGTGTCATTAACTGGAATCTCTCTACCTTTTGCCTCCTGTAAAATGTAAACTGAATTACAGGCATGTAATTAAATCAACATATTAAGTGTGTGAGGAATGAGAGGCAGTGGGGATTTTGATGGCTGTATCTACAGTCAGAATATTGAAATCTATGATATCAGCTATCTGAGCTATTTTCTAGTGTGTTGAGAGCACTGGTTGTGTAAGAACAATTTCCAGCTGAGACAAAATGTGTTTCTGTGCTAGGTCAGCACAACAGGCAATCATTTCCCCTCACCTGGCAGAGTGGCTGCTCCATAAACCATGTGGCTGCTAGTTAAAAGACTCAGATGTACAGTATTACTGCTCATCAGGGAGAGGGAGATTTGAATAATTGCTGAATGCTTGTGAGGGTTTGACTGGAAAAAATGTGACAGTTTTGGGTACCCCGTGTTTTGCTTTTGCCTGTAATCCCTGCCCAAGTCACTCTGTTGCATCTGGCATGCTTGAAATGACCATGGTCAGTGTCTGAGGCTGATTTTCTGCCTGATTTGTTGTGCCTCAATGTAATATATGCACCATCTATAGATGTGCAGCATCTGGTTCTCTGAGCTGAGACTTTTTACTCATTTTGCCTGTTTTACATTATGCAACTGGATGTCTTGCCATAGCCCAACCTTGGAACAATGTGAAAAACTGTAAACCAAAATACAGCAGGGGAGGCATGACAAGAAGTGGGGCTGATCTCTTTAATGTAGATACTATTCCCTTTAACCTTGCATTTCTGAATAGGTGTTTGATGTCAGTCTGCCACGAAGACAAGTAATAGCAAACTAGTCTGGCGTGGAATGGAGTCAAATTTGGGTGCAGCATCAGGGGTGCTCGTTACAATTGGATAGATTTTTGTGGTGCATGCCTCGAGGCCAGCTGCTGGCTGTTTGAGATTTGTCCCTGTGAAATCCTCTGCTTTAGTCTTGTTCCAGAGCTGTAGCACTCTATGCTAATACATCCCTCCCCATCCAGCCTGGTTATCTTCTGTTGGCTCTGTATTGCTCTTCCCCAACTGTGATACTGGAGTTTTATTCCATCAGTGGGGCGAAAAACACAGGAGAGAAGCAGGGGAATGGGTATGTGAAATACTGCTTCTGTTTCAAGGAAAAGTTAACATTTGTCACAGCAGAGACACTGCAGAACAAATGGGCTGTGACCCCTGCTCTGTGATAGGCTTTGGGATAACCGGCTGAGCACAGACCGGTATTATGTTGCAGATGAGTAGAGGACAAGCTGTAGCATAATATCTGTGTGTGTGAGTTGTGATGTTCTCTTACACACGGGTTTTTGGACTAAGTTGGGCTGAGTATCATCTGCACTAGCATAACATCAGCTCTGGGCCCAGCTGGCACGGCCACAGGCAGAAGCACGTCTCTGTGCCATCCTTGTCTGTCGGCTTCTCTCATGTTTGCTCTCTCTTGGGCCGAGCCCTGTAGGACTCATTATCTCTCTCTTTATCCTGAGATCTTAAACTTGTGTTTCCATCTATGCTTTGCGACCCCATAAATCAGGCACTGCTTGAGGTTAATCACAAGCACTAAACCTGTGCTCCCACACATCACCCTGCGATGCCTCTGCTCCTGAGCAGCAGAAGCCGCCTGCACACGGAACAGCGTGTTCGTTAGTGACCCCAGCCAAAAGACACCATTAACTGGCTTGGCAGAGGTGCTGGCCACAGCACTCAGCTGAGGACCGACAGGATGCCATCAGGAGGTGCCATCATGTCCTAAGTTGGGAGCTGGCTTTGAGAGGCTGTGCTTCGGCGGTTGGCAGCAGAGGCAGTGCAGATCTTTTATTACCTTCACCCAAACGTGCTTTTTCTTGATTTATGGGGAAAGGATTTGTACAGTAAAGGAGGTGCCTTCTAGACCCATCTTCCCATTTCCTTATTTTATCTAACAGTTGCTTCCTTCAGTTGTTTAAAGTACGTGGGTTCATTACTGTGGATCATGGATCATAAAGAGATGCCAGGAGCGTGAGGCCTTATCAGCTGTGAGCAGCTGTACTTGCCTTTGCATTTTAAATCTAGGCACCTAAAGTGCAGATGAATAACAACACTGGGTTTTCTGGGAGGTAGGATTTTTTAATTACTTGAAGTTTATTGAAAGCTGTTGCCTCTGTGCTTAAAGTAAACTAGTATCAGCCTTTTTGGGGAAGGCTGTGACCTATTTGTTGGAGCTTAGAGTTAAGGTTCAGGGTGGAGAGCATTAAGGTCTCTAATGGTCTGGTTTTGAAACGCTGTGTATATATGGACAGTCATGCTTAACTAAGTGTATTACTTGCATATATTGGACAGCCTAGAAGGTCAAGCCTGATTTCCTTCAGAGTGTCTTTACACTCTGCCACAGAAGTGGCTCTTGGGGGATGCCTGAGGATACTGGGAAGGGAAGAGGAATACACAGGGGCAAAACTGCGTTATTTTTTAACCTCTGAGTTGCTGTATAGGCACAGAAATTGGCCTTTCTCATCTTTATTTTTTACAGCTAATTTTTTCTTTTCCATGGGGACATTATTCAGGTACCAAGTTTTCCATACAGAAATCCCAGGCTCAGACCTGGAAGCAGTACATAGGTTTTCAGCTCATGCCCTGAGCTAACTCACCTGCTGAGCCTTCGTCAGGTTTGTTCAGAGCTGCCAGCAATGGCTCTGCTTGTGCTCCTGGACGATTGGAAGCTGGCTTGGGAGGAGCTGGTGGAGCATTCAGGAGCCAGCTGGGGCCCACAACTTGCAGAAGCTGTGTCTCTGCAAGACTTAGAGCTGTGGAGCCAATGATAGCAGCAATTCCAGGAGGGATAACTGGTGGAAGAGTACCAGATTACATGTGCTGTGTTCCCTTCTGCTTTGAGAGATGGGTCATGTGGGGTTTCTGCCTCTGCACCCCAGAAAAGAGTCTCCTTGGAACCAGGAGTGCTGCAAAGCACTGTGCAAAAACACTTTGAGTTGGTGACAGATGGGGTCAACCACCCCTGGAGGTATTTAAAAGACATGTAGATGTCGTGTTTAGGGATGTGGTTTTATGGTGGACAGTGCCAGTGTCAGGTTAATGGTTGGACTCTTAAAGGTCCTTCCCAACCTAAATGATTCTGTTATTCTCATATTTACTTGTGCGTGCACCTGAGAGGCGGGGAAAGCATTGTTCTGTGCTTGGCCTGTGGTAGCCTACAAAGAAGAAATGAACCCAGCTTGTTAAGTGTGAGAGGTGTTGCCAACTTACACTTGGATTTTTGTTTCCAGCACCTGGTTTTGCAACGTTTGTTAAGCCAAGTCTTCAGTAGTACTGTGTTGTACAAGACATCTTTGCTTACCTAGGAGAGCACCTTGCTGTGCACCAGATTCCTCCTTCCAGCAGGAATCCTGTGGTCTTCCTAGTGCTTGGTTTAGCCTTTCTGCTTGACAGGTACAAACAGACTGAGCAACAACACATGGCTGAGCCACCTCTTTCCTTCTGCAGTTCATCACCAGAGGCTAGTTGAAGTAACAGTTGATAACTCTTATTAACCCAGAAATAGGAGGAAAACAAAAAAAACCCAACCCTATGTGTAAAATGATAAAGGACCAATAGGCCTAACTTCAGAGTTCTTTATTCTTTTCATTCTATTCGCAACTTGGGGTAATTGCTGCTCAGTTCAGTTACTCCTGTTGCTGGCCGAAGGAATCACTCCAATCGGCATTACTTTGCTTTTCATTTCCCAAGCTGAAAACTAGACAGATATTGAAGTGAATGAGATGCCCTGGGTGGAGAATGTTTGCAGTTGGAGGAACACTACTGCCTTACGCTGTCAGGTACACGTATTGATACCAAACTTCTCTCTCTCCAGGTCCGTGGTGTTTTCATTCAGTCCGCCTCTGGTACAACACAGCTCCCTCTGAGGCTGCACGTGTACTTGAGGTAAGAAAGACTTGATATAAAGAATAATTATGGCCTGGGTAGCAGTTGGTTCAGCATGTTGATGAAACTCCAAAGAAGCTTTGGCCATTGTGGTGACTTTGGACATTAATCCGTGCCCGTGTTGTTGTAATTTGATACTTTATGCTGTCTTGATTGTGTTACTTACGAAATGCCATAAAGTACAAGTAATCAGATGAAGCTGAGTAGTTGAGCCTTCACATTTGCAGGTCTGTATGCTCCCTTGAAGTGAGTTGTAAAAGTGTTAGAGCCTGTGCTGGGTATGCAGCCTGTAGCACTGTGTAATAGTACTATAGTGCAGTACATCAGCGTTGACGGGTGTGTGCAGCAGGGAAAGACTGAGATACAGAATGAAAAATAGGAGTTGGTTTGCTGGATCTTGAACAAAACCTCCTGGGTGGGAAAGGATGTGATGTCCTCGTTTATGGTGTAGCTATTGGTATATTGGGTCTAAGGTTATTCTTTTTAGCTTTCCTGTTTTGTCCAGTGTGCTCTTCAAAGATTGACTTTTTGTACCGCAGTTATTCAATGAGTGGGGATATGAAGATGAAGCAGTAACCTTCTTCAGAGTGCCTCAGTAGCTGTTTTTGGCACTAGCTTGCTGTACTTTCAAAAGCAGAAATGTTCATTTTGCTTTGATGGACTTTATCCTCCAGAGCTCGGTGGGATGATAGTGCACAAGATAGGGAGCTGCCACGAGTTCTGTCCTATGGGTTGCTTTGATGTTATGAGCTGGAGACAAGTCTGGAGCATCAGAACAATAGATTTAATTTCTCATCATCTTCTGGGAACAGTGGTAATAAGAGTTTGACTTCTTGTCTCTCAAGTATTCCCTCACACATGCATCCCTGCTAGCTCCTTATCAGCTGCTGCGCTGGGCTCTCTGGCACCACAAAACACACCAGAAAACACGTCTCCCAGCCCTCTGGGAAGTGCCTGTTTCATGTTTCTGTGTGCCTCCCCAGTTAATAAAGTTCCTTTGAAAGAGGGGATTTAGAAAGGAAGAGTGATCACACCTGTGGATTTGGTTTATGTCCAGCTCTTTGTGTTTAAAGTGTCTATCTGTTTCTGGGCTGGAGCTAGTTGCTGAAATGTGATCCTTTGTAACACAGGAGTGTTGCATCATCTGGGACAGGTATTGCAGAGCTCCCTGAGATTCAGCTGGTAGGATTTTAAGCAGGACAGGGGTAACTATGTTAAATTTTGAAGTTCTGTCTTAAACCCGATGTCACTTTTCATCGGGGTAGACTCTTTAATCTTCTTGTTCTCGTGCTCTCAGGGAGTTAGAGGGGCAGTAGCATCTGTGCGTGATGTATAAGGCTGATGGCTGTTTCACGAGCCATTCAGTGCTTCTATCCAGAGCCTCTTCACTGGCACAGAGAATGCAGGCCCTGCACATTCACATTCCTTCAGGAGGCTTTAGAGGATGCAGTACCTACTGGCATTGCAACACGTGGGCCTTGGGGCACCGTCACTTGGCATTGATTTGTGGGTACTGCTGAGATCCAGAGCACTCCAGAGAAAGTTCAGAGGCGTGTTGCTTGCAAGTGAGGGAGAGTCGGTAGTCTGCCAAACCCTGAGCTTGGTAGGTGGGCACAGATGACTGAAGAGGTTGAATCATGCCTTTAGTGTATGGATATGGGATGGATATTGTGCTTCTGAGAGTACCTTGGACATCCTCCAGCCTCAACCTTCCCACAGAACTGCCACGTTGAGAAGAGATGAGCATGATTTCCTTTTGCCATCTCCCTCTTTGTTTCTATACTCCTTCCTTTCTTTTTGTTTATGATTGTTCTTTAAAGAAATAGCATTAAACCCAGATCTTCACGATTTTAACAAAAGGGAGGTGCACAGGGCCCTCATTCATCACCTTTTGTCAACAGACTTGATTTGACATCTGAGACTACAGAGAAACTTTGGCAAGTGCAATGATTTCCCGTGTGGGGGTAATAAGAGAGAAAAAAGCTGTCAGTTGAAAACAGCAGGAGCTGCATTAGCAAATATAAATTAAACAGATGGCTAAGATGCTGCAGCTGTCGCATAGTAGCTCCAGGAACATCTTTAGCTTAGAGCTGCAGGAGGCTGTTTTAAAAGGACAGATGAAAACAACAACAAAGCAAACTTCAGCATGACGAAAGACACAATGGAGCCATTCAGATGACTATATGAAAATCAGCCCGGCACTGACTTCTTTTTCCATCACCTTTTCAAATCTTGAGGCTCTACAATTAATTTAGGATCACCTGTTATAAGATCCCATGACAGCTTCTGGTGTCAGGGCTTTGTGTGCCGGTTTAGAGGTATTCTTCTGTGCCTCTGTGAGAGACACTGGCTCCCACACGTGCTCTGGAAAGTGGGGAGACATGTAACACACATCATTTGATGATCTTCAACTGTTTTGATCTTCAGCTGTTTGCTATACAGCTGCTTCAAGGCAAGAACTGGTTTGTAAGTAACGTGTTTTTTGGAAGAGCAGTGTTAAAAGTGTTAACATTTTGGTGGAGGAAGCTCCTGCATTTAAAGTGTCTCGATGTATTTTCAGATGAAAAGTGACTGTTCTTTTTCCCTTGTGAAAGAAGTGGTAAAACTGCATCCAAGTATGTTTGTTGAAATGCAGGCATAGGTTAAAATTAGGACAAATTGGACTTTCAGTGCTGTTTTCTCAGAGGCCAAAAGGCAATTACTTTTCTAAACGTTGTCTGTAATGTATTTCCCTCCATTAAGGTTGACTGTGTGTCACAGATACCTTGTGCCTAAGCAGAAACTGTTATAGTTAGGGGATGAAGGTGTGAGTTGGGAAATAGATGCAGCTGCATTGGAAGCCTGTGTTTTACCTGCAAAGAAACAGTGAACACAAATGGACTCCTAGACAGGATGGCTGATTTCCCAGAGTTATGCTTTTTCTGTTTGCCTTCTTTTACTGAAAGAAGTATTCCTGGATTTATGGTTGACTTCTGAAATGATCCTGAATATGCAAGAAATTGTGGATTGTGGTTGTACTACAGGCCTTTGTGACACCTTCTGCATGTGTTGTCCCTCTACAATCAGCATCTCAAGGTGCAGTTAGATCTAATTCTGAACTTCATCTATACAGATGATTTGAGAGCTACAAAACCTACATATAAAAAAAAGTTAAGTCTTTTGTTCCTCCATGTTTATCCTTACTCCCATCAACTCCATAAAGCTTGAGGACATGAGCCATAGCATGCTCTGAAACTCAGTGAACCTCTCTTCTCTTAGAGCTAGGAAGTTCATCATTGAGATGTAAATACTCTTCTCTGGCTAAATCTTTAACCTGTCCTACACTTTCTTAGTGAGTCAGGACACAAATCATGAAGGCCATCAAAGGCCAAAAGCAACAGCTTGAGCTTATTTGTGTGAGCTTGCTGAAAACAGTTCAGGGTGCTTCAGCCGTCTCTGAGCAGAAGTGAGCTCCTCATTGCTAAGTGCATTTCATTTGCTGCTGCTTCATGCTTTGGTGTTGAACAGAACTGCTGATCATGCCAAGTAACTGTTGTTTATACCTTTCAAATGCAATTTCTGCCCCTGCAGAAGCTCTGGAACAGTTATGAGTGCCAGAAAACTAAGAGGAGAAAAGCCTGAGCCGGAGTGTATGCCTTAGCTCCATTTTTGCTTACGGAAACAAAGTTTGCCTTGAAGTATACTTGAACTTAAGAGTGATGAATGTGGGATATCTTTGTCAGTGATGGAGGGATGTTTCAGAATGGGTGACCTTCCACTGGGAAGCCTGGCCTCAGCCTCCACATATTTGCTTCTAGACTTTTGCTCTGAATGCATTTAGATAGCTAAACTTCACTGGCAGGATGTGCTCTGTCTTGTGTAGGCAGAACCCCGGGGCATGCAAAAAGATTATGCACTGAACCCTGCAAATTCCCTGTGAGCTGTCTTCCTGGGAAGAAATGAAGGGATCATTTAGCATGATGAGATGCTAAGGAGAGGTGACGGTTAAGGAGGGATGGGAAGGAGCTGAAACAGAGAAATGAGTGGAATGGGAAGAAGCAGAGGGGCAAGATAGCCCTGCCTTTGGAGGTAGATACCTTAGTTTTTTCCTACTGAGTATCCCAAAGGCAAGAATTAACTTTTCTAGCTAGAAATACAGTTAGTGTCTTAGGGCCATATTCTGTCCTTGATCTTCAGGCAGACCCGGTGATACCAATGGAAACTGCTCTGGAGGATGGAGGGGTACGTGGTTGCTATGCTGTAGGTCCAGTGAACAGAGTGCTACCTGGCCTGTGGCTCAGAGCTAGTGGTGAAAATGTATTTATAGCTTTTGAATGAAAGCTGTGACATAAATTTTCATGTTGCATGAAGGATTAATATCCAACTCTCATTGATCAGGAACAGCTGCTTGCATGCCAAACGTATGCTAGGGGGAAAAGGAAACATGATCCAGCTGTTTTCAATGCTCCCATGACAGGAAAGTGCTTCTAACTGAAGGCAAGAAATCCCAGCCTTTTGGTGCTGTAACTTTGGTGCTTTGTAGCTTTTTGATAGCTTAGACAGTCTGCAGAAAGGTTTCTTGTATTTTGGCTCTCATTTGAACCTTGTTCTTTTCAAGCCTAGTTCAGAACTGTCAGGTCTGGTTTTCAGGTCAGTGCTGTTCTTCATGCTGTACCAACAGGTTCATTGGTGACTGAGAGAACACGTAGCCATTATAAATTGCTGCTTATTATTATGCTTATCATTTCAGAGGTCACATGCATAATCCCTAGGTGTAACAGGACTGTGCATGGGGTAGTCCTGGTATGTGGGCTGTGTGTTCTGCAGCGCTGTGCCAGTAAACAATAGGTTACTGATTAATTTACAGTAGCTAGTCTTTTTCTAATTTGTCTCAATAGCAGAGAAGATTGAGCTTCGTGTTTGCTTTTGCTTTAAAGTAGATTTAGCTTTACTTCTCAGTGGAAAGCACCGAATACACCTGCTTAACTTTTGGTAATGAAACCATCTTTCATTTGGAAAACAGATTTTCTGTACTGTTGAGCAGCTGATTTCCCTTACCTGTGGCAATTCCCATCTCTTGTGTTTGAGTTCCATTCCAGATTCAGGTATGTCTGACCTGAATCAGCTTGTGCAAAAATGTTCAGGTAGTTTGTAACCCGCCCCAGGTTTGAGACGTGGCTGTGCCAAAGGCTTGCACTGAGTGCACGCAGAGCTTTGGTGCTAGAAAATTGTTTGCAACTGCAGATGGATATGGAAAGACACCCTTCTAAAATAAACACAGGTATGTGCTGGAGGAAAGCCTTCCAGAGATGTGAAACACCTGAGTTTCCTTTCCCTGTGTAAGCAAGCCCTTAGGTGATAGGATTTGCTGCAGACTGCTAGCAAGATGCAGAAAACATTTACAGGTTGAAAGGCAAAATGTAAATGCAGTGCTGGTAGCTGCAGGCTAGCACCCTGAGCCGCTCAGAGGAAAGCTAAACAGCACTAGAACAAAAATGGCAAGCAGTTGTTTGGCAACCTGGCATGGTGGCACTTCTCCACCTTTGTTAGGAGACAAGTAACAATTGGGTATTGATGTTGGTTTAAACTGGAGTGAGAAAACTGGGCTCTTTAACAGCCAATGATGGTGCAGTTTAAAACGAGTGCTGCAGGAACTAATTCCTTGTGCCATAGTCTGTGCTCTTTGCAGTTGTGCAGGTAGTTTCTAGGCATTCACTCCAGTGCTGTTAATATTCTGTTCTTTTCTATTTGCCAGAGTATATCTAACCAAAGCTTTATCTTATTTATCTTGATTATTTTGGCTTCTTGCTTCTTAAAGGAAACAAAACCAAAACACCAGCAATTATTTTGTATTAACTAGTTCCCTTTCCAAAGGGCCCTATTGCTTCTGGCTTGCTCACGTGAATAAAGGAGAGCAGAGGCTTGCTGTTATGAAAGCAGCAAATACACATCCTTCCTTTGTAGCCTCCCAAATATGTTGGTCAGAGCTACCAGAGTTCAAGGTCTTGCCAGCATGGCTGTGTTTTGTTAAGGTTCTGCAAAGCTTGCCCTGAGTTGGCATGCAGTAATCTATGCTAGATTCAGTCAGATACCACCAAAACCGTTTCTGCCAGTACAGCTTGTGTTTTTCAGGGAACTGGTATTAGCTGTTCTGGCAAAATAACTTCTCTGCCTGTGTAAACCCCACCTCAACTAGGCAGATTTGCTAGTATAGCTATTTTAGCAAAGCCTTTCTACTGTAGAAAAGACCTTATTGATAATACTGCTTGGTTCCCACAGCAGATGAAAGGCACAATACAAAGGGCTTTACAAACATGAATTAAGCTCCACAACACCCTTGTAAAATAAATCATTCTTCTGGCTTGCCAGTGTCCAGTTGCTTTTAATATGAGATGTTTTGTGGGGATGAGAAGAAAAGGTTGAAGATTCAGAGTTGGGAGGAATTAAGGGCTTGTGGAATTGTAGCGTTGATAAACTAAACAAGTTTCTAACAGGTTGGGATCCCCTGCCATCTCTTTCTGAGGTTTCCAGTGTCCTAGCAAAATCAGAGGTTTAGAGTATCAAATAGCTACTGGTTGCTGGTTTCACCTTGGTCTTTGATGTTATTAGGAGTTCTAATGCTGACACTTGGCAATTCCTTTCCTCCTGAAAACCTGGAGCTGGCTTTTGTGCATGTGGTGTTCTCATTAATACTGTTTTTAATGACAGTGTTCTCTTTGATTTATTTGTATTGGAGTCTTGCAGTCTTGTAGTTCAGGGTATGAACAGCTTACATAGCTCAGGGACCTCAAAGGGAATGGAGAGGGGAGCAAAACTATAGATTCACGCACAAGAATGATTTTAAAGTCAAGTCACTTGAAAAGTAGAGTAGGCTGATACTGAGTTTGCCCACGTGGTTTCAGTTTGGACATTTTTGTGTGTTAGTTATCACATGGTTTTTAGTTATCATACTCTATTCATTCCCTTTCATCTCTTTGGAACGAAGAACAGAAACTATACAAGGATGCAGGTTAGTTTTCTTCTTTGCTGTTCACCAGCATCGCTTTTGAATTCAGCCTGTAAACTTTTGAGGCAGGACCAGGCATTTCTGCAGCCCTCTGTTAAACAGCATCTCCTGGATTCTGGAGTAACACATCTGTCAGTTTAAGCAAGTTTAAGCAAGCTGTGCAATTTATCCTCTTCCCAGTTCACGGCCTTCACGTGATGGCAGTTGTTTTCACAGATAAGTTACCTTTCCTCAGCAAGTGTAGTGAGGGACCTGCTTCTGAAAAGCTGTCCCAAACCATCTGAAATCTGTGCAGTGGTGGAGACACCTACCCTGAGCATTCCCTGTCCTCACCCTGCCTGCCTGCCAGGGGAAGTTCAGTAACTGGCTGGCTGTGTGCTTGATCCTCCAAGAGGTGCTTGATCTAATAGGAGTATTTTTGTGCTCTGTTTCCACAGCAACAGCACACTTTGTTTTTTCCTTTCTCAAGGTGTCTATTGCCTCGAGAATTAGACCTGTGGAAAGCCTTGGCCTTCTTGTCCCCTATTGAGATTTCAGCTCAAGATTTCACAGGTCGAGAGTGGAAGGAGTAGGATGGGAGTAGAGTGCGACTCTCGTCAGAGCCGGTGTGATTATGAAGTGACGGTGGAAGGAATGAGCCCTAATTGCAAGGTTTAGTGTTAATAAAGTGACTGTGATGAAAGTCATGGCTCTTTCTAAGCTCTGCAAATGAAAGACCTGGGTTTGGAACGTTAGCAATGACAGTTTCAGCCCTTTGCACGTGCTCTTGTAATCATTTAGGATCCGTGTCCACACGTGTGTTTGTACAGAGTATAAAACCAGGTGTACAATCTTCTGTCCACCTGCTCATAGACACTTTGTGTGTGTATGTCACATTAAGAATCCTCTTCTTCTGTCACAGCATTCGTCCTAGCACTGTGGGGAAGGGACATGCTATGTTTAATTGCTCAACTGGAATAGGAAGTCAACGCTAAGCCACCTCTTGGGCATGGTACCTCCTGTAGGTAGCAACACCAGAGCAAACATGTCAGTCTCTACATCTGCTGCTGTGGGGAGCAGTGAGCAGCTTTCCATTTCTCAAATGCTTCCATACATCAGACCCTTCTTGTTATCATTTAAAGGTAGGTGTGAACAAAAGCACATGGTGTGACACTGATGTCTTGCTGGTGCTGGCTTTTCTCCTCTGCAGTTAAGCAGGCAGTCACTTATGTGGATGCCTAACACAAGCCTAAACACAACTGCTGTATTTTTTCAACTGTTTTCATTTTCCTTCTTCCCAGTATCCTGGTCCTAAGAACTAAACTGTCATCTTTCCCTGCAGAGCATGTAATTTGTGGTACTCAGCTGTTCCCTGTGATTTTTTCGTCCTTCTTTTCCCTTTCTTAGGAGTTGCATGTTCTAGGGCACATGGCAGTAAGTGCTGTTCTGCTCTTAAACTCACTAGAAGGAGTGTGTTGTGGAATAATTCAAAGTTCAGACATGTAGGTTATTAGTATTGGACCCAGGAATCTCTGTTCCCTTAAGGGAGATTGTCTAAAGCAGTATCTGTCCCTGTGTTATGCTTTTGCAGTAGAGGCTTCAGCTTGATGTCAGAGTGTGGTGATTTTAATTCCTAGTAGTTTTGAGACAGGATGCTCAAAGTTTGTTATTTTGCCCTGGCAAACAGTAAGTGGATGGAAAATCAGTGGCTGATGGATGAAAGCACAGAATCTGGGGTTACAGTGCAAAGGAACATGGCTTGTAGCCATCTTTGCAGTGCTAAGGCCAGAAATTCACTGATACTTATCCATATAAAGTATAGAAAAAGCTGTTCAGGATTAAGCATCCAAGTCAGAAATGTCATGGATGTACAAAAGCCAGAAGTCAATTAATATATCTTCAATTGCTTTCTAATTACAGGCACATCTTGATGTACATTTCTTGTTAAAGGTCTTGTCATTAATTCAAAGGCAAAGGGCATTCCGGTACCCAAGCCTTTTAAAATTGACAATGCAGTTTATGGTTCCAAGTCTTGCATTACTTGACTTCACCTCCTTCCAGTTGCATCTCTTTTCCCTGCATGTTGAAGAAACTGGAGGTTTTAGTTTACTCAAGGACTTCTCTGTTGCAAGATCCGAGCGTGAGATCCCACGTCCGTTTAACATTCAGTAATTTACCATTAAGCTACTTGACACGTTAAAATTGATGTTAATAGTGTCTTGATTGAACAGCACTCATTACCACTCGCTGTGATTTGGCCAAATCAGTTTCCTAGCAGATGTCTCAATAAAGGAGCCATCCTCCTATGGCATGTCCAAATTAAGCTGAGCTCATTGCAGTAATGCTTTGCACTTACAGAGCATCTTTCATTGCAAAGCACTTCACACAATCACGTATATTGGGAAAACATATTAGGTAATATAATGACCAAAGTGAATCGACGTGTTTTAAAGAGCTACAGGATGTTTTATAACTTCCAACAGATGTCTTGTGTTATAATTTTTAGTGTTTAGTACAAAGCAGTTGTGGAGTGGTTTCCAGCACAGAACTCTGTTTATATAGCTTGCAGAAGAAGGTTTGAGTTAACCCTCTGAAGGTTGCAACAGGGGCCTCTATAGATAACAAATATTTCAAACCACAGCTTCAGACTACTTTTAAGTTATCCCCTCCAGCCAGCCTTAGACTCTTTGGTGCTCTTCAAGCTTCTCCTCGTTTATTTTCTTTCAATATTGTATAATCACAGAAAATACTTGTGATTTTTTCCATCTTTCCTCTCTTTGGTGTTTCCTTGCAGCATCACTTACAACTCCTGTCCCAAACTAATGGAAAACGCAAGCACAGAGGATGTTTTCTCAGTGTTAGGTTCATAAGACATTCCTCCTTAAGTCCTCACAGTTTGTTTGTCTGTGTTTTAATACTTTGGGCTATGTGAGCAGGGGCAGCTGATGTAAATCAGAACTGTGCATCCGCAGCTCTAAGTATTTTCTACGTTCAAATTGTTCACCTCTGATGTGCTTTTCTGGCTCCTATTTTCCAGCTTCTCCAGCATCCACAAATGAATGTATTATAATGTGTCACAGGTGCAGTGCAGTGCAAAGCAGATACCTGATACATGACACCAAGCAAGTCGCTGCCTAATTTGCTTCTGTTCAAGAATCGGATTAATCGTGCTTTGCATTTACTTAATGGTTATGTTCATCGATCGTATTTTACAGATAGCATAACTGAGAGCAGGCACTGAAGGCAATTTGCCCAAGATCCCAGTATTTCCTGTAATTCTGGTTGTGTTTTCCTGATTCGATTTGGAATGACTGGATTCAGAACTGTATGTAATTTCAGAGACGTGTGATGCATCAACTTTGTGGCCCGTGGCGTAACATTCAGACTCACCATTTTGCTTGCTGCATGCACCTGACTGCGTTTGCTTGTCACTGCAGCTTGTTTTATTGCCATATTTTCCCAAGCTTCATCTGACATGGGCCATCTAGGAAGGTTGATGTCCATGTTATGTTACAAGGTGAATGTTTAGGTTGGGTTTTGGCCACCCTTGAAAGCACAAAGTACATTCAAAGTTTCCAAATAGTCAAAGTATTTCTTGCATGTATTAGATCTTTGTGTAACACAAAGGGAGTTGAAGTGATTTTACTTAAACCAAGGATGTAGACATTCCAGTGCTGAAGGCAAAAGCTCAGGGAGCGGAGGAGCAGTTGACAAGAGGCTGAGAAGGTGGAGGAGCTAGCTGTCTGGTCAGGAGGCTGAGGGACGCTCCTTCCTGGCCCCCCCGTGAGACCTTTGAGTTTGATTTAGTGCCCATACTGCAACGTTTAAAGAAAATTAAGGATCCGGCAAGAGAGAACTGTGAGAGACCCACTGAAGGCTTTCTGAGGCATTAATGGTCCTGGAAGTGGAGTCCTCTTACATTATTCATGCCCTGTGAGGTTTTAGCCAAGCTGAGCACTCTGCACTCAAGTGTGGTAGTAGAAGGTAAAAGGAAATTAACCCTATAGTGATATATTACAAGTTCCTTGCCAAGGTAATCATTTAGACAGTGTGCTGAGGGGACAGGAGCATGTCTGCAAGGGGAGAAAACAGATTTCCCCTGGGAACTTGCTCTAAGAAAGTGCAGCAAAGCGAGGGACAAACTGCTGGAACCTGTCTGTAACGCTGCGGTCCCTTCCTGCCTCATCCTGCCTCAGCACTTACAGCTTCCAAGAGAAGATACATCTTACAGCTGCAAGGTGAGCTAGTACTCAGAGCTTTCCAAAGCTGTGGCAAGGTCTGCTCTTAGAAGAATTCAGCATGTTAAGACCACAATAGCAAAGACTTTTAATGATTTGTGGATTGGGTACCAGCAATCTCTTCCTGAGCCCCAACCTTGAGTCTGTAGATGTTACTGTGTTTGTTTCTTAAGTAATCTGCTTACATTTAGGATTCTTCTTTTCTTTTCTCCCATTGTGACGTGCTCTGTGCTCGAGGGGGCTTTTAGGAAGGCTTCAGAAACAGGAGGCTTTTAATGCAGTAGATCTATATTGGTAATTGATCTGGGATGTTTGCGTTGGAGTGGTCTCTTATATCCAGCTTTTACTCCCTGTCTGTCCACTGAGGTTTCACAGCAACTGTCCAGGATCTAAAACATCATTGTGAACTAGTGGAGAATGACCTCACTCAGAGGCTAACTGTTACTCTGGGAGTGGTGAGTAGGTCAAGACACGTTCTCCTCCCCCTCTCCTCTGCCCTCATGAGACTGCATGTGGAGTATTGTGTCCAGTTCTGGGCCCCTCAGCTTTAGGAGCTGCTGGAGAGAGCTCAGCGCAGGGCCACAGAGATGCTGGAGTGGAGCATCTCCCTTGTCATGAAAGGCTGAGGGAGCTGGGGCTCTGCAGCTTGGAGAAGAGGAGCCTGAGGGGTGACCTCATTCATGTTTACAAATCCATAAAGGGTGGGTGTCAGGAGGATGGAGCCAGACTGTGCTCAGGGATGGCCAGTGATAGGACAAGAGGCAATGGGTACGAGCTGGAACAGAAGAGGTTCCAAAGAAACACAAGGAAAAACTTCCCTGTTGAGGTGAAGGAGCACTGGCAGGGGCTACCCAGATGGGCTGTGGAGTCTCCTTCTCTGGGGACATTCAAACCTACCTGGGTGAGTTCCTGTGTGCCCTGCTCTAGGTGGTGCTGCTCTGGCAGGGGCCTGCACTGGATGAGCTCTCAAGGTCACCTTACTTTGGAGGCAAGGAAGAGAGCTCGGGGGAAAATGCAATACCTGTGCCAAGTGCTGCTTAACTTGTGAGCACAGAGCATAGATCTCCCCATAGTGCTCACAGGCTCATTACATCCAGATTCCTTCTTTTTCTCTCCCACTTATGGAAGATTATGTTCAAGGGTAATGTTTTTAAAGGCAAATTATTACTTAGGAGCACAGGGTCTATGGCTTTTAGGCAAAAGACAGTCCTGAAAATGTTACCCTGGAAAGTATCTGTCTTCTGGCTTGGAGGGAGTTGTTTCATTTTTGTTGGAGCCAAGAATTTGATGCATTTGCCACTTGACATAGCTTTAAGAATAATTTGATTAAAAGATTGTGCCTTGGAGTCCAGCAGTCTGGAGTAAAGGGCCTCGGTGAGCAGCGTATCTCAGCGTGTCTGTGGTTTGGACCAGAGCAGTAAGGACCGGGAGGAAAACTGCACGTTCAAGACAGTGATTAGTACTAGTCTGGGTATCAAAACTGCACCCATGATCCTTAAGAGACAGGAAGGAGAAGAGCTTTTGTAAGAAAGAACTCATTCCTCTGAAGCCTTGTGCAGATTGGGTCCGAGCTCTAGGTTGTGCAGCCTCATAGCTGCACCTTAAACGAGCCGTTGCCATGTTACCCCTTGGACCTTTTTCAGCTTGCTGAACATTTCTTTTGCTGGCATGTAGCACCAATACATAGTACTGAACACTCTGGAGATTCAAATGTTAGTAATGGCAGCCTTTGAGGGATGATTGAGAAGCTGTGCTGGAAGTTTTGCCTTCATTTTAAGTATGCTAAGCATTTGAGAGTGAAGCAGTGAAACTCTTTTTGACATGGTTTCAACTACTTCAACTTCCTCATAACCTTTGCTGCTGGCAGGTCATTTTCTTGATGTGGCATTTTTGCTTCAGTGTCCATCACAATGTATTATCAATAACAAGTGCAGTGAAAAAGCTGCTGGAAGTTCCAAGAAGTCTCTCTTGAAGAGCTTTGGCAGCCCAGGCTTTCCACCACTTGCCTGTCATCTGTTGAGACAGAGCCTCTTACAGTAGTCCTACTCGTGGTAATTTGGGGAACAATTGCAAGAAGTTGTGTATTTTTTTGTCCTTCTCTAGGTAATGCTTTCAGATTCTTTGTATGCTGCTTATTTAAAGAAATCTCTATAGTGTTACAGCTTCTAATCCCTCACAAGTAGGTGCAGTCAGGCATGAACCCCCCCTGAGCCCCCCCAGCCCAGTCAGTGGGAGCAGGGCTCTCTGTTCAGCCACATTTGGAGTTCAGTCCAGCCTTTGGTTCCCCCCACATCACAATGGTGCCTGCAGGGCCTGGGGCTTAAAGCAAAGCAGCAACGTGCTTAACCTCCATTGCAGTTAGTAACAACCAGAAGAGATGGGGAAATAAAAAGCAGTAGTCCAAGGATGAGGGAGCAGAGAAACACCACTCCTCTCAGTCAGAAGCAGCGTGACAGGAAAGTCTTGCTCTGGCAAACAGCTAAGCTTAGCCTGGGAAATAAGGGGGAGGAACTGCAGGGACTGGGTTTCACATAAAGCATGCTGGCTCCATTTGAGTGTTCAGCATGCCTGCTATGCTTAATAATGGTGGTATTTAAATAGTTTTCAGCAGACTTTGAAGTTAGAGGCACCTTGAGTTAAGGTAGAGGTCAATGTGTTGTAACTGTTGGCTGAACATTGATAACAACTTTGTGCACTTTGATATTTTTAAGCTATTTGACCAAAAAAAAAGAAAAGAGGAATATTTAGGAGTAGAATTTTTAATCGAAAATTCCATAATTGTGGCAGTTTTATGTGGCAAAACCCATCAAATCACAGAAGGCTGTGATTTTCCTGCATTCAGAGTACTTTTTTCCATGTCCTAATTGAACGTGTGAAATGAAACTCTTGGGCCCAGGATTTTTTTTCCTCCAACGTGCAGAGAAGCATCTATTTATGGTTCTACATTTTGGACCACGCTTGTCAAGTTATTTCAAAGCAGGGAAATCCCAGGCAAGAGGGAAAAGGGTATCTCCCACTCGAAGCAGCATAATGGCTGTGCCTGGGAGGCTGGTGCACCCTCTGGGTCCCGGCAGCAGTGAAGCAGGGGAGCATTGGTGTAGACAAGCCTAGCACTGCTTACCTGGAAGGAATTGCTCCAGAAGATTTTATCTTCTGTTTAGGTTTGATATTCCCTGCTCACTTCCCACTCCCTTCTCTCCTTCCTTCTATCTTCCAAGGCTGCCTTCTCTGGAAGATGATGCTCCCCTTCCCTGATCATTGTTTGAAGAGGGCAGGAGAGACAATAGCAGAGCATGGAAGAAGGGCATGCAGTTGTATTGTCTGTATTGTCAAGAGCATTTAGAACACTTAGGGTGGTGACTGCTGGAGGCACAGTGCTGCTTCAGACCTTTTAAGATATAGTTGAGTGGAGATTGTACTAGTATAATGAGGGCAGTGTGGGTTGAAAGAACAATTACAGGAGAGTACTCCAGCTGAAGTGGGGAAAAAAGTATTTGCCCTCCCTCCCCTTTAACAGGAGCATGTTTACATAATTAGTGGGAAAACTGCTCTCAAATATCTGTAATTTTGTGTATATTCCCATGGTGAAAATGCTTTCAGAGGTTGCAATTTTGTGTATATTCACATGGGGACAGTAGAACGTGTGACTATAAACCACCTTTACAACCACATCTCAGCTGCATCATCTGTTTGTTCCTTCAAATGTGCACAGCCCTTTCTTGCACTCAGAGGTTGAAGAAACCAGCAAAGCATCAGTCCTGAGGGTACCATGACCCAGGGGCCATGGGGCTGCCCTCAAGCAATGTGGTTGTGCCTGTCTCCCCTGCTGTCTCCAGCCTTGCTTCCTGGATGTGGACCATGAAGCTATGTTGTAGACAGGGTCTTCTGCCTTGTCCTGTCCATGGCTCCATCCCTTTCTCATAGAATTGTTTCAGTTTGGGTTGGAAAAGACCTTAAAGATCATCAGGTCCAACCACTGACCTCACCCTGCCAAGCCCACCACTAACCCCTGCCACTCAGCACCTCAGCTCCACGGCTCTGGGATCCCTGCAGGGCTGGGCACTGCCCCAGCTCCCTGGGCAGCCTGGCACAGGGGCTCACACCCCTCTCAGGGAAACAGTTCTGCCTCAGCTCCAGCCTCAACCTCTCCTGGCACAACTTGAGCCCATTTCCCCTGTGCTGTCCTTCTCATTGCTGGGGAGCAGAGCCTGACCCCCAGCTCCCTGCAGCCTCCTGAGAGTGCTGCTGTCTCCCCTCAGGCTCCTCTTCTCCAGGCTCAACACCCCCATTCCCTCAGCCCCTCCCCAGCACCCTTGTGCTCCAGCCCCTTCCCCAGCTTTGGTGGTTGACTCTGGACATGCTCCAGCACCTCAGCGCCCTGTAGTTTTATGTGCCTCTTAATCCTCTTGTTGCATTTAAGAAAAACAAAACAACAACAAAAGGAAAGAAGAAAACCAACAGACTTGGATTTTTTTTAATTAGCAATTTCAATCCATTGCTTCAATATTTTTCTGTTGTTTTAGGATACAGTGATGAGAACTGAACAGTTCTCACGTTAGTCCTTGTACTAACCTTTTAATTCTTTATGCATCTTAATGTCACTTAATTTGCATTTTCACTATGTTTTTTACTGTCACCACTTGCTGAGCACACAGTGTTTCATGAAGATATCTAGTTTTCCCTCTTTTTTTTTTTGACTTACTAATTTAATTTATGAGCCTGTTCAAAGAAAGTGTGAGTGGTTGCAATTTTCACTGGTTAGTCCTTTGCTTAAATATAGGTCTCTTCTCAGTTCTTCTCAGGGAAATACATATGTATGAAACAATTGTTTGGATTACAATTTGTTTGTGTTGCCCAAGTGCATAAGAGCCCTCATCACAGGTCAGGTGCCAGCTTGTTTTGGATGCTCCATACAGCACAGAACCCAAATCCTTCATTTCAACTCATTTGCAAGCTACACAAGTCAGGTTTATTAATCAAAACCTCGCTGTTGCCACCATTTGTGCTTCTTCAGAGTACAGAATTTTGCTACTTCAAATCTTAACTATCTTTTCCTACTGTTGTGCTTGATTAGCTCGAGTAGATCTATTTTGTGCTCACCTGTGTTGTGTTGTGCCAGCTTTTATTGACAGCTTGCAGCACGGCAGTGTTAACATGCCATTTTTCCTGGGTTTGTGGTCTGCATTTTATGCCACGATTTCTGTAATATGAAAGTTGTTTCCATATGAATTGGATTATGGTTTTGTCTTAATAGGGAATGTTGTTATTAGACTCTTTGTAATCCTCTGTGTATGAGACTCCTTTCCTGTCTCATTAATGTGATGTATTCTAGTTTACAGCCCGGTGTGATCACAGCCTAGTGACTTCTGACATTCTGCTGCGTTTCGGTTTTGGTTGCTAAGTTTTTTCTCACTTGGCAGAGTAATTTTCTCTCTCTTTTCTACCATTCTTCACCCTACATCAGCCTCCTGAGCCCCAGATGTTACTGATCTAAAAATGGGACAGAAATTAACCCTGAACTCAGAAGACCCCGGACATTGCCACTCCAGAGGCTGCCGTGCATCTCGCTGCCTCTCACAGGGAGAACGTTTTGAAAGGGGCCAGGGCTAGACCACAGTGCTGTCATTTCCATTCCCTCTGCTGTGAGGGGTACCCCGATGCACTGCAGAGATAACACTTATCCAGATTGTCCAGCTGTGTTTCCCCTACCCTTTTCTTTTACCCCCTACCTTGTGGGCACTACTGAGTGCTGTTTTGTCTGTAGCCAGCCTACGACCAGTAGCAATCTGTTATGTACTTGGGGCTTATCATCCACTTGTCAGCAATTGCATGTTATTTTCATAGCACAGCTGCAAAATCTATCTTCAGAGCTCCAGACAGGCCTTGCCTCCTTTCGTTGCCTTGGTTATAGAGCTGCCCTGTTCTACAAAGCGAAAGGGAGAAAGGAGGATCTGCTGGCAACCGATGGTGAAGAGAATAATTGTGGGCAGAGTCCTTTCCTAGTAAGCCAGAGGTCTGTGTTTGTTGTTTATTCGTGCCAGCACCTTCAGTTGTCACGATTAACATGTGTTTGTGTTTGTGCCAGCATCTCCAGTTGTCACAATTAACGTGTGGTGTGGTGGGGAGTTTCCTGCCCCTGGCTGTGGCAGGGAGTGGAGGATGCTTCCCAGCAGCTAGGGGTATGATGCAATGTGTGCAGCCTGTTTTGCCAGCACAAGGTGCCCCTAGCCCTTGTTTGTCAGCATAGCAGCGAGCCCGGGTTCTCCGCTGTCTTCAGTTCATCTGTCTCGGGATCTGTTGCCTGTGTCTCTGAGCCTTGGTGGGGTCAGGGAGAGTCTGGGTGATCCGAGCCGATAGAGCTGGTGTTTGTATTTAAGGGCTGCCGGGGTTGTAACAACTTCCCTGTGGTGGATTAGCTTTCCTACTGAATGGCTGTGTATGCTACATCCAGACGAGCGATCGCAAGCGGCCCGGCAGCCCGAGCACAGCAATTACGAGGCCCCGTGTGGGCAGGGAGTCGGGGAGAGCCGTGGTCCCTTGGCACAGTCTCCTCCAGCCTTGGGCCTCCTCCAGGGCTGGGTGTCGGGGGCTCCTTGTGCCAGCGCTTCCTGCCCTTCCCTCCCCCATCCCTCCCTTCAGTAGGTCCCTAATGAACCTCAGCGGGGCCAGGACAAAATGCAGTTCATGAATAGCTTTGCAGTCCCCTTTCTCCCACCAGTCCTGGGAATGTGCTGCCCACACAGTGACCAGAGAGGAATCTGGAGACATTTGCAAGATAATGCCATATCAAATGTTCCATTCTCACACGTTATTCCTGTATTTGGAAAACTGTTTACACATTTCTTTCCAGTTTGCACAAATAAGCACATCACTCCAAGACTGAAAAGGGGGAAATGCGTTTCCAAATGGTGCAAAGCCACATAACTGTAATAAATTGGCTTTAATTACGTATGGTGTGTTTAGTTTCTGGAAGCCTAGTGTGCGTTTCTGTGTCCAACAAGTAGCCTTTCCTGTTTGCTTGCTGCTGTTTACCAGCCTGGCCACCCTCCCAAAGTAATCCTTATCCAAATTCTCCACTTGACAGATGCTTTTTGATCCTCAAATGCTGAGAGTCTCGTCTTTGATGTTGCTCTGGCAGACAGCAAAAGGTAGAGACTAGGTTTTCTTCCCTAGGAATTTGGTGTCTTACCTTATTTTTTAAGTGATATGTTTTTCATCTGCTTTATGATGTTTTTAGAGAGCTATAAAGTTACAGCTCAAGGCAGAGTTGTCTCAGTTGTGATTACAGTTTCAGCCAACTAGTAAGCACAGGTGGAGGTCATTTATATCATCCTTCTCAGGAGGTCACAGCTCCTGAGTCCTGGAGCAGTGCTGTTGTGTGCTTTTCTGTGGTTACTGTATGTGCTGTACTGTTGTTAATGGATGGATGTATTTCCCAGTATGTACCACGTCCCTTTCCTATACTGTTTGGGAGGATGGGGAAGGTGCACTATCAAAGTGCTTTGGCTATTTTATTCCTGGATGACAAAAGCTACAGAAGCATAAACACGTTCTTTTTACTGATGGGTAACTAACATTTCTCATTCCTTGTCCACCATTGCCTGTGTTTGACCTATTGTTTTTTATTTCAGTCTAGAAATAAACATGCTTTTTAACTCTTTCACTTTTTGTGAGGATAGATAGTTTGGGAGCTTCTAAGCTTCGGTTATTCCCCATGACAATCAGGAATGATTTAACGTGTTATAGAGCAGGAGAAAAGGGTCTTACTTTGAAGATTTGAAAAGGAGGCAGCAAAGATTAAAGGGAAGCTTTTCTACTCTGTGTTGGTGTTTTTCCCTCTCTGCAGTGGGGAAGAGCTGTGCAGTACTGTTGGATTAAATGAGAGAAGTACTGCCAATAAAATTTTCTCTTCCTCTGGAAAGAAATGATTTTTCAGAAGGTTCAGATTCAGTTTGGAGAGCTAAAACAACCCAACATTATGGTGGCCTGTCTGCGCCCATCATACCCCTATCTCCTCCTCAGCAGCTCCAGCAAAGCCAGACAAAGTGATCCCTAAGTGTCTAGAAAGCACCTTCCCACAGCTGGGCAGCGGATATGATTCATTTATTCCCCTGCTCATAACTACCTGTGTGTGCAAAAGGGAGATGCTTGCTGTTCCTTCGGAAACTTTCTCTCTGGAAGTTGCGGTGCTCTTGGGATACGGTGTCCATGTTAATGAATTCATCAGTCACAGTAATCTGATTAAATGGATGGGGGAGAGGGAGCCAGCAGACGAAACAAACAGATTATTTTAAGATATATGAGATACCCAATTAGTGACTGACTCACTCAGCATTTAAATGGAAGTGTTGCACAAGAGATTTACTGATAACCAACGTCATAAATTATACTATATGGTTTTTCATCTAAGAGAAAGGGCTCATGTACTGTTGCAGGGACCTGTAAATAAAACAGTGGCAAAGAAATATGAGGCATGTATTTCTTGTTTGAAGTATGCATATATATGTAAGTGCATTTTGCTTAGTACTGGAGTGGGGGGTATGGACTGGGATATGGAGAGATGGGCATGGATTTCAAGCCTTCTACAGACAGTTTGGCGAGGACCTGATGAATGTGTTCTCAGGAGTATGTGAAACCAAGACTTGAGTAGTAAGGGAGTTGCTCAGTGTGGCTGAGGTTTCAGGGGCAGCCCCCTAGGGTACAGAGGTAATGGAAGGGAAGCTTTCTGTCAGGGAGCATATGTTTTTGTGACGATTACACTGTATAGATTAGGACTTTTGGGAGGAAGGGAATAAGAAGATGTGCTTGAAACATAGGACCATCTGGCAGTACCTTGGCATAGTCATTTCATTAATGAGAAGCTGATTAGCTTCAGTCCAGCTGAGATAGGCAGCAAAAGAGACAGGAAAGTGTCATCCAGCCTCCAGTGAAATGAGGAAGAGATGGCTCTGATAACCTGTAAAATCTGATTTTGTTAAAAGACCTATTCTTGTTCTGCTTGGTAAGAGAGTGTCAATTGTCTTGGTGCTGGAAAAACATTTTCCTTAATTCTACAGTGCAGCATGGGACATCCTTTGGCAGGGAAGACAGGTTACGGGGAGAGCTGGGGAAGTGGCAAGGAGGTGGTAGAAAAAAAGGAAAGAACAGTGATTTTTAGTGGGAAACTAGTTTTGCATCAAATGACTGCCTTTGGTAAACCCTCAGTGGTGCCCTGTATTGAATGTCTGGTACTTAATGTTTGTGGTGGTGCAAGGACAACACCTCAAAGACAGAGCTTTGAGAGAACCAGAGTCCTGGTGCTGGCTACCCCAGCGACCACACAGTCTCACCTCTGCTGCATGTGAGGGGAAAAAATTGGGCAGGTGCTCTGGGGGCACAGAAAAGAGTGCTCCAGAGGTAAAAAGGCAGGGGATAGGAGCCCATGAACTCTGTCCCTGCAACCTCAATTCGGCTGCTGACACTGTAAGTGTCTGAGTTTGTGCTCTGTTCCTCAGTTTTGCTGTCCTGTAAATCAGAAAAATTAGTGTGTTTTAGAGAGAGCTTTGCTGTTATTCTGTTGACACAAGACTTAAATGCTATTGTGTTTCAACAGCTCTGTTTTCCTTTTGGCAGTTGAATCAGACTTGAGTCTGGGTGATGGTGAGATGGCAGAGCCCCATTGTCTGGTTTCATACTGATTCAGGTTGAGCTGGTAGTTAAGTTGAAAGGAAGGAATAAGACAAATGTTTCTGGTGAAAAGTCCTGTAATCTGCAACTGCTCAGATCCATGGAAGCCTGGATGCATTCAGAATCAGGGCACCAGCAAGATGGTCTGGGAAATAAGGCTGGACAGGGGCAATTTCTGTTTGCACTGGTAGGATAAAAACAAAAAGGCAGTTTCCCCTGACATTTCTGCTGATTTATGAGGTAACTCAGATAGGGCATTGTCTCTGACTTTGTCTGCTGTAAGTCTGTTGAAACAAAAGGAACATGTGCTTTCAAAAAAGGAGTAGAAAAATATGACTTAGGAGTGTCAAAACACCAAAGCAGGGTGAGCCTTAACTGAAAGGAGTTTGGTTAGTCATCTGCTTTGCAAAACACTCTTTTTGTATTGAGGAGGGGAGAAGATTAGTGAGATGAAAATCTGTGTTATTATAGAGATAAGAATGGGTTATGGTTGGGTCTCAAAGGAGAAAGTCTTTAAGTGTTATTAAAAACAGCCCCAGCCCTTTGCTGTGATTCATTTGTAATGCTCAGCCAGTTCCATGCCAACAGCTAATGATAATACTGTACAGCAGGGTGTTTGTGCATGTAAACCTATGTACAAATACTGGCACAATCCTGACCCTGTGCTGGTTGAGTTCAGTGGAGATACTTCTGATGCTTGTGACAGATTCCCACACTGGCATGTAAATGCAGTCTGGGACTCAAACCCAAGCCTCTGCTTTTGCATATTGTGGCTTTTTTTCTACTGGCCTTAAAACGGAGGAGGGTCTGACTAAAAGTCTTCAAAAAAATTAGTTCTGCACACCAGCCCCTGCTGTGTTTTATCTACTGAAACGCTGCTGGATAGTATCCCACAGGGATAATATTCAATTGCCCTGTCATATGCTTTTTAAACTGACAGTTCATGTGTTTTCTCTCTCAAGTAGTAGAAGAATATTGTTGGTCCCACAAGGGTATGGTAGGTCAGGGGCTCGGCTCAGTCTATAAGGTTTTGCACTTAGTGAAGCCACAAAGAAACCTCCAGGTGCCTGGATGCCTCTTAAAAACACAAGTGTGGCTTCGTTCTGAAACGGTGCTCAGGCAAACTTGTGTGTGCCACGATTTCTTGGGATGAGAGAGGAGTGGGAGGAGAACCTTCAGTGATGTCCCAGTGAAGGCAAGGACGAAAACACAGGGAATTTAATCACTGATTGACTCGGAATCACTGTGGCGGGGTAAGGAGAGAAGGAAGGAAGGCAGCAGAAGGCTTTTTAACTTGAGGTATGGAAAGAAATTAAGAAGGGAAGCAGAAATTTTAATTTCAAGTGCAAAAAGGCTCCCTCAGCTGTTCCTGTGGCCTGTGGCATTGTGCAGCTCTGGGCACCGCTTCCCTTCCAGCAGCAGAGTGCCTGCCTGGGGACTGTTACGTACTGCTCTGCTTTACTGCCTTTCTGGGTCAGTGAGTCTCAAACAATGCTGCACAGAGCTGCTTTGGTTGTGCTTCCAGGAGTCAATCTGCAAGTACTGACGCTTCTCCCTGATCTTAACCCAGTGTCCTAGAGAACCTGCAGCCTTTCTGGCTACTAATCTCAAAGTTCTCCTTGGACTCAGGTTGGTGGAGCGTGTGCACCTTTTTTAGATGCCATCCTTCCTGACAATTCAACCACAGCCAGACTGTTGGCTTCAAAAGACCAAGTGAAAGGACGTGGCCAAGTCCTTGCACCTGTACAGCACTGAAAGAATTGATGCTCCTCATTGTTCTGGCACCGCTGTGTCAGAAGCCACGGTCTGTGGCATTGCCTCATGGACAAATACGGAGAAAAAGAATTCCTGGTTCATGGCAAGATTTTTTCCAGGCATAATGAGGAATAGGAGCAAGCAGCCACATCATTTCTGTTCTTTTAAAATGGATTTGTGTACCAGGTTTTTACCTCTGCATGCCAGAAAACACAGAGGAAGAGGGATGGTTGGCAGAGTTAAAAGAGCACACTGAAGTATTTTACCAAACAAGCTCATACGGTGGTGAAGACTCCTGAGGATGGATCAGGGATCTATTCCCATTTGTGGGAAGGTTTGGTGATGATCTGAACGTTTATGTAGCCCAAGTTGGTGGTGATTGGGAGCCCCCAGGGAGGAGGGAACAGCCTGTTCAACATTTGTGCGTCCCTCGCAAGCCGACTGCACCTGCAGCCTTTGCCATCGGGGCTGGGGACAGAGGTGTTTGGGGAAGCAGCAGCAGAGCAGAGCTTGGGGAAACTGCGTGGAGAGAGAAGGAAAACTATCACACCTCAAAGCCTGGGAAAAGAGCCTGAAGGTACTTGTCTGAGCATTGGCTAAGCTGAATTTGGGACTGCCCTTTGGCCAGACACGCAAAAGGTAATTGAGAAGGGAGTTTTGCTTTCTTCTTTCCCCCTGAAAACATGAGTTATTTTTACCTGTTCTCTCTGTTTCCACATATGCAGATGCCCTTCCTCTCACCTGCTGAAAAAGGCAAAATGTACCTAGTTAAACAGGCGCAGACAGTCTGCTGACAAGGCTTTTTCTGTGACAGTTTGGCTTCAAGATGCCACGTTTAGTCTTCATTATCTGGCTCTCACTCAGCTGTGTGCGTTTGCATGCGGGAAGATGCTCTCTGCCTGAGATTTTTATTTGGTTTGTTGGATGGAGCAGCTCTTCTCTTTCTGGATCTTTTCAGTGCAGCCAGCTGTTCCATAGCCACTTATTGGGCATCTTGGAAGTTACTGCTACAGACCTCAAAGTGCACATCAGGAAAACTGTTTGAACAGCACGTTAGAACTGGGTTATGGGCAAAACTCCCATTTTCTTTACTGCAATGTGTCTTTACAGTCATATCAGACGTGTTTCATACCTTTTAGTCAAGTGTAGATCGTGGGCTTTATTGGTTTTCCCATGTATAAAAAACAAACAGTTAATTAGGGCTTTAATTAGTTCTTTGATGGGGGTGAATCATCAGTTGGATTTGCTGATGAATAACATTGTAGGCACATTTGTGATGTCGGCTGAGGAGCTGTTTATACTTTCTTTGTCCACATTGTCTTGAATACTGGAGGAATCTCCTCTGCAACGTCCAATGCACTTGGCTTTATGATAAAAGGCAGAGAGAAAAGTAAGTGTAAGGAGCCTGAAGAGGCATTTGTCCAGAACAAATATTGACAGTGATAAATGAGAAATGTAGAGAAGGAATTACATGGACTTGCAGTGGGCAGGCTTCTGACTTAATTTCCTTTATTTAACAGAAGAATAAAATGAGAGCAGCAAATGACCCCTTTCCCTCTTGAAATGCTCCGTGGTAGCTGTCAGCTTCGCTGTAAATTGGGGGTCACAAAGCCTTCACGTAGCTTTCTGTTGACATTTAAGTTTGTCCCTGTGGGATTTGGGCTCCTAGGTGTTTTCTGGCTGAAAACCTGACATGTGATTGTGCCTTTCATTAATCTGGTTATTTGTTTGCTGGTTTTTTGAGTGCTGTTTTTAGTTAAGATAATGATGGCTTTATGACCTGCACAGGGGGCAGATAAGGCATTGCTTTGTCTGTGTGAGCCATGGTTTGTCAGGACCAGGGGAAAACTAGCACTAAACTAGGTGGCTTTAGTTCTTCTGGCTGCTCTTAATGTTGAATGCTTTGTGGAGGAGTAGCCTAAACAAGCCATGAGCAGAACTGTTTAAATGACCTGAATGGGGTGAAAGGTTTAAATACAATGCTCTGCTACTTTAACCCAGTAATTCAGAGAATGCTTAATGCTCTCAACTTAATTACAGCATTGCTGTCAGGAGGCAGTTGCTCTGTGGCAGGATGGAAACTGACAGTCTCTTAAGATCTGTCTAATACATAAATCATCATTTTTCCTTCTTCCATTCTTTGCTCATTGAGGAACAGTCAGAAACAAGGTGAGGGGAAAGGGAAGAGAATTGAAGTGATGGAAGCTCATCAGCTGAGAAAGCTGTTTCCTTCCCACCTGCATCACAAGAGCAGAAAGCAAAAGAGAACAAGGAGAGACTTTTTTTCCCTCTAATATTTTAGTTGTAGTCATTCCCACTTTTTTGCACATTCCTTCCCTTCTCCCAAAGATGTCACGATTTCAGCTGCCAGGCTGCAGCATTGGGAAGAGATTGTCACCGATGCCCCATTGGCCTTGATTGCAATTGGTTTGCTTTTTTTTTGGTTTTGCTTGTTGGGATGCATAAAGCTAGCTGAGAGCAGGAGAGAAAAGGACAGAGACAAAGACAGATAGCATTATGGTTTTACACTTCACTGCTTGCATTGGCCTTTCTGGAAGTTGGACTGCTGGAGCAGTCAGCATCGTGGGCGTTTCAGAGCAGGGCAGTTGCAAGCAAGCACAGTCATGCCAATGGCAGACAGGGTTTGGGCCACATGCCCTCCCTGCCATCAGTAGGCTTCTAGGGAGGAATCCTTTCCTTTGTTGCATGCAGACAAGGTGTTACTATGCAAGGACGTGCAAGATCTGAAGTAGGGCATTGGCTCAGTGGTGGACTGTGCTAAGCCATTTGCTTCACAAGATGGAACTGATGCTTCTCTGACGGCTCCTCTGCCTTTCTCTTCTGTTGCAAAAGCTTCTCTGGTGAGTTTCACTGAAGGCAACCCATCATATAAAAGGGATGGGAGGAATTGAAGAGATCACTTCTAGAAGTTTGAGAATGAGACTGCTTTCTCTTAGCAGAAATGTGAATTCACTTAAGAGCTTCACTGATCTCAGAAACCGTTTGGCTTCTCAAACCAGTTCTGCTGGATGCACATGAATGAGCCATAAAGGAGCCGAGTGCATTAAGGTAGTCTGTTCTGATGGTAAATGGCCTTGATTAACTATTTCAAGTATGTCTTTGCTGCCTGGTTTCCATTTCCCGACAGGGAATGCAGGTTTCTCTGTGCTGCGTCTTTGCTGAGCATTTGAAGTTTCTGGCAGTGATTTTTTTTGGTCTCTGGTAGTTGTTCCTTGGTTTCACTCTTTCCCACGTGGTTGTGTGCCTTTTCCCTTCCCCTCTTCTAGGGACACTTTCCCCTTTTATCCCATTGGATTGCTGCAGTCCATCCATCCCTCCTCCCTCTACCCACTAACAGTCACCCCGTGTTTTCCTTGTGCTGCTTTGAACTGCGAAGCTGCAGAACTCTTCCAGTGATGTGATAAAGTATTTGTTATCCAGGCAGAAATGCAGCCCTCAAGTGCCTGTGGCTTTTAATTCTTTTACAGCATGTACTAAGCAGAGGGTCCTGCTCTCGGTTCACGTCCCTGTAACTCTTCTTGTTTTGACCGTCTCAACCAACCTTCTATGTTTTCCCAGTTCATGCTTTATCATTATATGTTTTCATTGTGCTTCTGATTTTGGCACTTGAAGTCATGATTTTTAAACAAAGGACTGCCACGTTTCTCTGATGCAACAGTAATTACATTACAGAGGCATGTAGAGCAGAACTGTTGTCTGTATAGTGAGACTTGGCTTGTTTGCCCAGACTAAGGATAAGATCTTCATGGGAAAATAGTTCTGCTTGGTTGGGCTCTTGTGTGAGTGCTGTTCTTCTGACTAAGTGGACCCTGTTGTATTTGGGTAGTGTAAATATTAAGGTTTTTATGCTTAGAAAAACTTAAGCATTTTTCTCCTTTTTCCTGAAAGCTGTTTTATCTCGTGGTGGTGAAAGGGACCACACACGCTCTTGTATGTGTTCTGGGCGTTCCAGACAGCGTCTGTTATGCTCAGGTTTGACCTTTTTGGCAAAGTAAAACGAAACTTCCAGTGTGGCTAGCATTTAAAGAAATCAAACTGTCAGGAATACAGATGTCATGGGTTGTGGAGACTCCATACAGCACACGGCTCTCACAGGAGCTCCTGCGGGAGCCAGCTCAGCTCCTGGGCATTCCCACTCTGCTGCTCAACTGGAAGCCCAGGACAAACACAGGAGGAGATATGATGCTCCCACAGTTCATGACAGCTTCCAAAAGTGTCTTAATGGTGTGGTTTATTTCCGTTAGTAAGCGCTTTGGTGCCGAGAGATGCAAATGTGGTGTTGGCTTCTCTGGTAAGCACTTGGGAGGTGGTGTCCAGCAGCTCTTGGCAATGGTGGGTAACGTGTGCTGAGGGCTTTCCATTATTACAGATCTTCTCACATCTTCTCACAGGCAACGTGGGCAGATGACTATGTGTGGAAGAAGGAAATGGGGAGTTGTTAGGCAAGGCTTTTGCCACCTTACTTGGGTTTCTGTGGAAGTGACAGCATCCTTTTAGTCTTGCTTTAAAATACTCCTTTAGTTTGAAGTTCTTTAAAATACATCTTGCAGCAAAATCAGATTTGACCAATTCCAGTCACGTTCTACTGCTTGATAATATCCCTCTGTTCTTTGTGTTTCGTGGCCATCTACTTACCAATTACCATGTTCAGCTTAAATTCCTTGTTACCTCGTTCAACTGGTGTTAAGTTCTGCCTCCTGTCTTACCCTGCCCTGTTGTGTTGTTTAATTCTACTGGTTGTGATATGCCTTAGTGGGAAACTGTGGGACTGAAGACCAGGAGTCTACCTGACTGATCTAACAGTTTCTGATTGTAAAGTGTGAGCAACTTGCATTTCAAAAGCTGAAGAGGAAATGATTTGTAACTCGTGTTCCTCTTTGGGGATCTCTCCTGTTTGTGATCTGTTGATATGTTTGGTTATGATCTGTTTGGCTTTATGTCAAGTCTGCTGTACTCTGGAAAGTAAAAGCAGCTAGACCAGAGTGATACTTCATCTTGGCACAGGTCACCACTTTGGTCATAGTTTGCATCAGGCCGTGCAAGGCATTTTGCAGTGACACATCAGGAGACAGCCAAGCCCTGTGGGAAACTTACATCAACATCCAATTAATAGCATTTAATGGATCTGCTTGTGTGTGTCTTAACAACTACTGTGGGAGTGGTGGACATATGAGTCTTACCCACTGCAGTAGTATAAATGCTACTAATAATTAACCTCCTAATTTGATTGTTTTTCTCGGTGAGTTTCACTAGATTGTCACAGTCCGGTTAAAAACCATTTCCTTAGTTGTCTGCTCCTTTTACAGTGACATCAAACATTCACCCCTTTTGTAGCTGAGTGGTTTTGCTGTTGCATCTGGCTGTGTTGGTGATGTGCTGGGTCTGTGGGAGGCCAGGCACGCTGGGCTGTCTCACACTCCTTAGGGAAGAAACGTAGAAATGTGGAGAACAATAAAAGAGGAAAGTTGTGCACTGAGGAGGGCTGAGGAAGAGTAGGTACTTTTTTGCTAAACTCATCTTTACCTAACCAGGAGGAAAAAGGACAAGACAAAAGTTTCTCTGGTGTGAGTTTGCAGGGAAGGCAGGGAGCTGGGTGTGCTTGGTTCTGTGTATGAGCAGTGCAAGTGTGGTTCTTGCGTGTTCACCAGTTGGCTGTAGACTTACTAAAGATTATTGGAAATTCAAAGGTCACTGCTTTTGCTGAATCAAGGTCTGTGTGAGCTGAAAAGCTACAGGAGAGTATTTGTTTGTGTGTCTGAGGCCCGGCTGATGTGGAAGAGCTGCCCTTAGAGACTGTCCAACAGGTACAGTGAAGTGAGCCTGTTAGCTCTGGCTGCGTTCAAATCCGTGCCCTCCTGCAGGGTTTCAGTGCCTCTGCCGAGACCTCCCCTGGCAAGCTGCTCTGTTTGTGTGTGTCTGTGTGTGCACACACACACTAAAGTTTCCTGAGCTTCAGTTACCTTCACAAAGCACTTTGTGTGATCACTAGCCAGGTAGAGGGGTGGAGGAAGGGTGTAACTCTGTCCTGTGGCGATTTGTTTCTGTTTCACAGGATACTTAATGGTCCTGACTCTTTGAAAGGCTTTGGCAATAGACTACACAAGCTTTGTCACACCACTGAAGTTGCACTAAGCTGATTTAGCGGTGGCCAAGACTAAAGGAGGTAGCGTCTGAGAGTTTGCTTTGTTGGCTGTTTCAAAGGCAGCGATATTAATGAGCAGATGTGAGAAACCCATTAGGACAACGCTGGCGTGTCCGCTCCTCAGCTCGTACCACATTGGCCTCTTCTGGGAACTGTCTTCATTTGTTTACCTCTAAATCCGAGTTCTTGGTTTGTTGGTTGGGTTGTGGGTTGGGGTTTTTTTTCCCCCCCTGCATTTGTCATTTCTCATCTCACTCTCGCACGCTGAGCCTGCTGCAGTGCGACCCATCGTCACTGTCTGCTTGGTGCCAAGAGGGCTGTTGTCATGACCTCGTTCCATCCTCCTGCCCTGGTCAGTGTGATGTAATCATTACCTTGGTTCTGGAGAGCGAAGGTACTCCTGCTAAGTAAATGTTTACAAACACTGATGGAGGCTAACGTTAGGGAAGAGAGAAGCACTGTTTAAAAGCTTGTTTCTTTTTTGCTTGTTTTCAAACAGAACGTTGTTGTTCCTGGGAAAAGCAGCTGATGAGTATTTTTCCTTCACCAGACTGTGATCAGAGGTAAGTACAGAACCTCTTGCATTTTTATGGGCTGATGTCTCCAGTTTTGGTAAGAGGAAGAGCTTACTAAAGTCATTCTGAGTGGTCTTACGTCAAAATAGGAGGCAAAGAATCAGGTAGGAGGAGGAGGCTGCACTTGTATGCTACGGTGTGAAGTTGCTTCCCTTAGAAGGATTTGTGGAAGAAACAGTTTTGTGTGTCTTGTCTTCAGCTGTGTGATTGTCAGCACGAATAGCAGGCAAATTCATTTGGATCAGAAAGGAATCTCTGATGCAGCTCCTGAGTGAGGTAGGAGCAGGTGGTTGCTTATTGCTCGATATTACTTCATTTAGACGGAGTTTCTATGTCTAGCGGGCAAAGTTTGGGGCAGTGTTGTTCAGTATCCATTAACTCTGCCTTTTGAAAAGGAATGGGAAGGATGTGGGCTAAAAAAGCTTTTAAAGTTTCATATTTTGCACTTCACAGAATCTCTGACCCGTGCATAACAGCTGTAAGATCCCTTTGGGAATGGCTGTATTGACATTGCTCCCAGCGTACTGGAACTGCATGCACGACTTACACCTACAGGAAATCTCATAAATGTCATTAAAAATAGAAATACTGGCTTGGATTAAATTCTGTGCTGAAGGAAAGGAGTCCTTTTTTTCTCCCCCTCAGTTCTATCTGGATGAATAGTGAGGGAAGTAATTCTTGTGGACTTGCATTTAGTTCACATGCCTGAATACTGCACTCTAATGTAGCCAAAAGCAAGCACTGGTCCTGTCGAGGTGGCTGATGCAAAACTTGCAGAGATTGAGGCTCCTGTGACATCTGTGGATTTCAGGTGCTGCAGTACTTGCAGAAAGGCCAGTCTGGTCTTAAGAGTGGAAGCTCCTACGGTCGGTGCAGTAGAAGAGGGATGATGTGGTCAAGCCTTGCCTCTGTTGAAAGGTATCTGGCTTTGCTAGGAAAGAACAGAGGTGATTTGGTTTTGTGCATGTGCTGGACAAGTCCGGTTGAAATACCTTTTCGTGCCTGAACAGTGTTTTCAGCTCAGTGTTCTCAGCTGTGCAGAAAATTAGAGGGCAAAAAGGAGAGAAAGGAACAGCACATTCCTTCTGCAAGTGGACCGGGTTTATAAGAAGGAAATTGCAGGAGGTAGCAGTTAATGCTGAGCCCCAGCGTACAGAAGCTTAGATGGTGAGGAAAGGTGGACGTGCTAAGATAAGGACTTCAGTCTCTTTTGAGCCCTAGATATACTACAGCTCTAAACTCCCTCTGTCTGTCGACTGGAAGCTGAACTTTAACCCTAACTTTCCTGGAAAGCCATAGACCAGTCTGGTACTGTTGCTCAGATGAAAGCTTTCTTCTCTGTGCAGCGTCCACTTTCTTTCGGCAGCATCTTCCCCGTCTCACTCACATGGCAGCTCTATGCTTTCCCTCAACCCTAACCCTGAGTTTTCTGGCCAGAAGTCCTCAGGCATTGGTCACTGTGATTCCAATTGCAATATATGGTTTTGAGGAGTAGAGTGGTAATAGAACCCAGGGCTACTTTGTGAATTCAAGATGATTTCTTCTCCTCTGAGATACCTCTATTCAGTCACAGCAGAAGTAGAGGGACAAATAACTCCTCCTCCATAATACTTTGTCTTTTCCTGGTTCCTAACCCTGTCTGTTTTGTTCTGTCAGTTCTAATAAGGGCTTGTGTGCTAGGTATTTCTTTGCAGTCACAAGTTCTTATAGGAACCAGTTCCCCTGGAACCTGTGGAATTGATCTAATCATATTAATGAGGTACTGTCATTGAAACATCTCCAGAAGTATGCTGCTTTACTTAGATGGTGTGTCTTCGTGACATCATGCCACATTTATTGCAACAGAGATGAATTCTAGTGCTTGGACAGGATTTGCCTTAAACACTTTAATTAGTCCATTGGACTGAAGTGCAAGAGAACTGGCAAGTTAGGGGTGGATCTTTGCCAGTTGCTATTTACAGAATTTTTAAGGATTGGCTGTCTGTTGGGTATTAAAGATGAATTCTAAAATGAGGTAACTGTCCCAAATTGTAGGCACTGCTAAGTGTAAAGACTATGTAAGACAACACCACCTGCTAACCTCATTAGCCTTTCCTCCATGTAAGCTTCCTTCATCCCCAGGTGGGCTTTGGGCGCCTTCAGTCGGATGAGGACAGTGAGCGTAGCTGAATGGAGACAGATTAATTACAAAGCAGAAGGACACCACTCAGGGTGTTCTGACAGGGGCATGTTCCTCTCTTGTGAATGTATCACCTGTTTACCAATTGAGTGGCTTAGCTCTGGCCTCTTTCACCCTTCCTGCCATGCATTTTAGGTGAATTTAACCTTGTGGTTGGGGAATTCTGTGTTCAGTGCATTAAGAGCATTTTTCTACTTTTTCTCCTCCAGAAGAGGAAAAGTAACACATTACTATTTTGTTTTCTCCTATAAATGCAAACACAGCCTTCTGTCACAAAAGGATTCAAGTACTGATCTATTACAAAACCCTTTTAGTCTCTCAGATGATATTTCCCGTGTGTGGCATTAAAGCTGTTGATCCAAGGCCTTCACCAAACTGCCAAGGTCTATCCTAAGGCTTGGAAATCACCACAGGTGGTGATTATGGGCAACTTGGAGGGTTTCCCACAAAGAACCTGTCCAGTCAACAGTTACAAGAGATGAATGTCGTCTGCATTGATTTTTAAATACGTTCCTGCAACCACTGTGCACCAGCCTCTTGTCAGGAGGTGATCACAGCACAGCAGTGCCCTCGCCAACGGGCATGGCAGGCAGAGCTGGGTGCTAGGAACAGGGTCTGCTGACAGTCCCAGGCAAGGTGGAGCAATGAGGCTTCATCCAAGTGTTTAAAAGACATGGCTGGAGATCAATCTACAGCATGTTTCCAGTGTCCACCCAGAAGACAGGACTGAGTACAAGCTGCAGTGTGAATACAAGAGATATTTCCACAAGATGTTACCCACAGCCCAGGGCAATCCAGGAGCCGGGGGCAGGGCTGCAGGCAGGCACACCTACAACAAAGCTCAGGCAGAGAGCAAAGACCCAGTCCTCAGCTTCAGTGGGGACGCTGGGCTGTAGGCAGAGGGGCTGCCTGGTGCTCTCACAGACTGCTCCGTGCCGTTAAATGCCATCCTCACGCTGGCCCCAGAGACTCCTGTCATAGCTTAGAAGGGCACCTCATTCCAGACAAGGTGGGTGATGGTTCACTTGTCCCCTGATGTAAGAGACAGAGGTGTTTTAGAGATACAAACCTTTTACTGGCTTTTTGGTTGGTTTTTTCCTCTTTAATCCCAACATCAACAACATTTAGACCTTCCTGGGAACCACTCTAGCTGCTTCTTTTGGTGGCAGCCCAGAACAAAAAGCTGATGTAACAAAGCTGTCCTGGGTTGGATTTCAGGTAGGGTGGATTTCACCAGTGGCAACATAAACACTGAAGCCAAGCTAGAAATGTACCGAAATCCATGCAAATAAAATGAGCTTATTGGAGCTGAAGAGACTGTTCCTTACACAAGGCTGCAGGGTCCATCTCCTCTCTCAGCACCTATCCCTGCCTCAATTCTGGCAATGTTCACGTGGCTTGTTATGCCAATAAGCTGTTGTTAGGTTTAATTGTAGTCTTTGTGTGCTGGGGAGGTACTTTAATACTGCACCAAGTACCCCCCCTCCATGAGATGGATTTCTTTTGTGTTCCTCCATGCTTCCTCACCCAGATATTGATACAGAATCTAAATTGCCTCAGATCTCCTCCTAAAAGATTTCCTGGGGATCACTGAGGGAGGTGTTCACTGGCTCCAGGCAGAGTTTGGAGATCTGTGGGACTGGCTACAGCACATGCTGTGTGTTGTCTCTACCTGTAAAGTGTAGTGAAGTGAAGCAGTGGGCAGAGCCAAGGGAGATAAGATGTGTGCACAGAGACCTGTGTCTGTGTAGGATTAAAGAACGGGGTGAGAAGTTCTTGTTTTGGCACATTACTGTAAAATGCACTGGTTTTGTTACATGCTTCTGTCTGGAGCTTAAGAACTGTTCAGGGATAGCACTAGCAACACTCTCCTGCCACAGTGCCTTACAGGTAAGGCTTGAGCAAGACTTCAAGCCAGGATTCCAATGTAGGTCTGTCAGCAGATGTGCTAACAGTGGGATTTTAACTCCCTGGTTTTTACTCTAACTTTTCAGGATTGGGTCATTTGCAATCTAAGGGCACGTGCTCAGCCATATTTACCTTGATACCAGTTACCCTTTGAAGCTACTGATAACAAAGCACAGCGAGAGGTTTGGGTCTAGCCAGCACCCTGGGAATTATGCTGTTACACAGTATGAGCCTGGTAAGGAGGAAATATTGCAAATGCTATTCATGCTTTTGTAACAGCCACCCTTCTTACTTTAGATACAGACACTTTAAAAGGCCTGTCTGTGTCTCCAAATGGTTGGTTCTGGTTTTCAGATGGGTTTTGCAGTTTATGAGTATTAGAAGTAGAGAAAAAAACCACAGGCAGGTCCAGAAATGCTGCAGCAGGCACTTGATTTCAGGCAGTAACAGAAGAGAGACTTTTATCTGAACCATGACTAGACATTTTTGAGTTTGCTTTCATTTTCCTGAGCATTACCCTAAGAAAAGTTACTTTTAAGATCTGTTTTAATTCCCAGATTTACAAAAGCTGTCTAATAAAGATGTTGGCACCCTTGCAGTGAATTAAAGGTACTGATGATTGGCTCGATCTTCTTGGTAACCTGTCCTTGGAGCCCTCAGAAACAGTCAGCTGATCCTGGTGGAAACCCTCTGCTCTGGTGCTGTGTGATTCTGCAGCTGTGCCTCTGCTGTCACTACAGTGATTAAAATACATTGAGTGGCGGATACAAAGCTCACGTAATGGTACCAGAAAGGCCTTATTGTGTGTCATTGCCAGCTCAGGCAATGTCACACAGACCCCTACGTGGTTACTGCAGTCCTCAAGGCTGGGGAAGCTGTCTGGCAAGGAGCAGCAGTACTTCCCATGTGCAGCAGCAGAGACTGTCTCTTAGCTGGTAGCAACAGCCAGCGTTTCCCCCTTTATCTTCAGCACAGTCACCATGAAGTGATGCTGAGCAGAACTAGAGTTTGTGTCATGCCCAGGTGGTTAGGACTGCCTGTTTGGGAAAAATCTCACTATTACTACCTGCTAGCATGAGGACATAGTTGATGGACTTGCCTGTATTGATCTGAGGGACAGTAGGGAATAGTTCTGGGAGATGAGCGTGGAGTGGGAAAGTGTGGGAGGTTTGAGTAGGGAGGGTGGAGGAGAGGAAATATCTACCCTTTGAGAGGGAGATCGTCAGGTTGTGGCTTTAGGCAGTGAGCAAAAGTTAATTGTCTTCATGTACATGGAGGAGCAGTGATTCAACTCTAACATCTTCTGAGTGAATATTTCAGAGAAGAATACCAGCAAGCATCCAATAAACCCGAATCTCTATAAAACCAAGTGTCAAGTGCATGCTGAAAACTCATCATGGAAATCTTGGCTATCTAAAATCAGTTCTTTGTTTTGTGGAGTCAGGATTTTCTGTGGTCTTTGTGATTAGCAGAGTATTGAGAGGTTTCCAACATCTGCTTTTTGCTTACTGCAGCTTGAAGGGAAAGGATTTGTTTACTGGCATAGATGGGAGCTGGGGGCTAAGCATTTTGTTATGTATACGTGGATATTTTGATCAGCAGCATCCATCTGCAGTTCAGAGAGGGACTTGCAGTGCTGCATTGTAGCATAACACTTTTTGAGAAGTCTTTTTTAAGGGAGGCTAATTAGAGAGTTATCTCCTCTGTTAGATGTGGAAATCACCTTTGCCAGAAGTACTTAACACCCATTTAACTTTCCTTGATTGGTTAGGAGGGCAGCATTGGTTCATGGGTGTAGTCCTTATCCCTCAGCAGCTCCTCTTTGATTTACTACTTTGCAATAAATATCTTAATGTCTGTGTATTTTCCTTCTGAAGTACTTCAGTGCTTTTTTTTTCCCAGTTTCCTTATCATATAAATGGATAAATTTGTTATGTAATGGATCTTCTAGGATTAAACAACCCTGAGCAGATGATTGTGGCGTTGCAGGACGGAGAGGACACATAACAGTGTGGCCATTCTGGATTAGTCTCATCCTTAATTCAAAAGGAACATTATCTACCCATAAACAACAATGGAGAACTTTTTCTGCCTTAGCTCCTGGGGCTTGTTCCCATCCTGTTGGAACGATAAGACAGGAGAGAATACCTTTGTGTCAGACCCTACAGCAGCTACCTAGGCAGTTGTGACAGCTGAGACGTTCTGCAAATCAGGTTAAGTCGTAGCAGGCAACCCCGAGAGCCTGATAATCGACCCTTGTTTCTGAGTTTAGTTTTTAGCTTGTTACTGTCAGGATAAAATTGCAAGGAGGTGCTTTGTTCCCTTTACAACAGAGAGAGCACCTGAGTGGCTGAGATCCAGGCCTCCTTCAGAGCGCTCAGACACTGCGATGTTCCATCGCATTAAGTTTTCACCGTCTTATTAGAGAAGTGTTTGCTCTGCGCTGTCAACTCGGATTCAAATCACTCCTCTGGAGATGTGTGCTAGTGTGTCATCCTGCCTGAAAAACCCTCCTCTCCCAGACCCTGCCTGGGAAAGGCTACAACTTGGAGCATACCTGGGGCACTGCATCTGGAGCAGACTGTGCAGGTGCGGTGAGAAGTGCCTCCTCTCCTGCCTCTCTGCTCTTCTCAGATGCTGTTTTCTGGCCCATTTTAAAGTAGAGAGCCCTTCTTGTGCTGCTCTTTCCATAAAGAGAGTCTACCTCCCTCACCACTGCGACCAAACCCACTTAGACAGAGACAGAATAGTCTCAGGATTATGAATTCGATCCTTTAATGTGTTAATGTGTTATCTGTGGTGCACAAAGAGGTGATTTGTGTGTGTGTGGCTGCAGATTTTCTCCAGGTTCCAGTAACAGTGCCTGAGGGCACTTGGCGGGTGCACTCTTGGGTTGCTTCACCCCTCCACCTCCCATCACGAGATCAGTTCACCGAGTGAAACTGCAAGCCACAGTAGGGCAAGAGAAGCAATTTAGTGCTGCTGAATACATTTGCTGAGTGTAGTTTCCCTGGTCTTGTCAGTCTGGAGGCATCCATAAACCCGTGTCAGCTTCAGGAGCTGATCTCCAGCAGCGAGCTGTCAGGGTGCCAGGCGCTGCTGTCTGTGGGCTCCGTCCTCTCCTCTCCTGCCTTGCCTGCCCGCTTGCCCTCCCTCTGCCTGCCTCCCTCCCCCTCCCCTCCCCACCTCCCTCTACCTTATTGATGTTGGTGCTGCTGTTCTCCGTGGCAGCACCTTTCTGGCTTTCCTGCTGTGGCGGTGCAGCAGCTGCAGCCGGGGGCTGAGGGGAGCGGGCGCTCAGCATCCCGGCTGCCTGCACCCGCAGGGAGCTGCTCAGTCACTTGGCTGGAGATGCCTTTGAAGTGCTGCCAGCTCCCATTGTCTGCCCTGCAAATGGAGTTCAGCGCCCTGCCGTGACTAGCTGCACCGTGTGTGAGAGCAGGAGGGAACGGAGCTGTATCCCCACCCTGAAGGAGCATCTCGAATCTGACGTGTGCCGTGATAATCTGAGCACTGGACCGTGCTTCTCTGCCTTCCTCTGCACACCGGCTTCCCGGCTTTCCTCTCGTTGTTGCTGGGATTTCAGGAGTGACATGGAAGCCTGTCAGAGGGGAGCTGCAAGGCAAGCTAGTCTCTGGGGAGAAGAGGGCTGTGCTTTTGGGCTGCTGATGTGGGACTGTGCTTTGCTCACCGTGCACCTGTAGCTGCAGGATGATCCACCAGCTAGTGGCTCATGCTGCTTATGCTCAGCAGCAATGTGCTCCTTTTTCAGCATCTCTTTATTTACATTTTCCATTTGTCTGCCCTTACAATTCCAGCATCCTTAGATACACAGAGTGATCCGAGACATTTTGGCAACAGGGAGCGAAGGGAAGGCAGCCAGTGCTGCTGATAACTGGTTCAGCCATCTCCCACCTGTGCAGCCCAGCTGCCCTTCTCCAGAAAGGTCAGCTTGCTTTAGCTATGATTTGAGTGAAAAGCAGCTCTTGGGCTTTCCTGCTTTCCCTTTGGCTCCGTGTCTTTCCTTGGGTTGCTGACTGTCAAACCTCCTTTGAGAGAGTAACGTCACCTGAGGATTTGGCTTTCACAGGTAGGAATGTGAACCTTTGTGCTTGTCTTTGCTATTCTGTATCTTAATTTTTACCTAAGTTGTTACAGGAAAACTTGTTTTCTTTCCTGCCTTGATATTTGGCTGCTTGGATCATGTTTTGAGAGGAGGATGGAGGAGCTGTGACTGTGAGGCAGTGCACTAAGTGGAGTTGGCAGGGCTTGTATCTTGCATTGATATGCTCGCTCCATTCCTTGCTCATTAAGCTCTTTGTTAGTTCCTTCTCCTCCCCCTCCATCTGCTCTCCCCTTCCCTCCCTGGTGGGATATCTCTGCATCTAGCCTTGCTGCTGGGCTAGGTTCATGTTCTGAAGTGTACTGGAGGAGGCTGAAGTGAAATGTGACCTGTGAGGAGCTTGGTGGCTCACAAATCCCCTGGAATAGTTGCTTACAGCTGCACGGCTTCATCCCGGCTACTGCACACCCTGCACTGGAAACAGATCCTCCCTGCACCCTTTGTAGTCACTTGGCCCTGGGTCCCTCACTGGAAGATGAGCAGGTATCAGCACTATTGGTAACTGATTAGGTTAGAGCTGTTGCAGGTAGAAGGTTTGGAAAGTCATCTTCTGTCTTGTCTGTTCCCTGAGGGCTGGTTTGTCACAGCCATCCAAACTCTCGTTTGCATCTCAGGAGCAACAGCCGGTTGTGCCAAGTTAATATTTAGCCACTTGAGAGCTTAGAAATGGAAATTTTCCTACACACCCTTTTCTTCCTTTCACCACAAACTGGTAAAAGACGACCCTTTGGGTAACAGTGTGTTTGATGTCCAGGTTGTTTTTAGCTCCTTGGGAAACCAGAGTCTCTTGGAACACTGAGGAATTTCTGGTGGGTAAGACACGTCTCAGTCCTCCAGCTGACATGTAGCTGCTGTTCTCCTGGTCAAGGCACATTAAACAGAGTTTGGGCCTTTAAAAACGTTCTTTAATTAACCAGTCAAGTTGATGCTGATGGTATGGATGCTGCTGCATTGTGGCCAAGCACTGCAGATGCAGGAATCACAGGCTCTTAAGGGTTGGAAGGGACCTTGAAACATCATCTAGTGCAACCCCCCTGCCAGAGCAGGACCACCTAGAGCAGACAAGGGTTTGTCCCGGAGCACAGACCAGAAACTTCTTGTGTGGCCTCTTAAGGGTCTTTGTTTTTCCCTCTTAGAATAGCAGATGCAGTCAGATGGTTAAGCTTCTTTGTAAGTTACTGTGTAGGTGTAGCTCCTCTTGTCTAAAACCTTCCCTCTATAATATGGCTCTATGGAAAAGGAGGCGATTTTCACTTCCCTTCTCTGCCCTTCCTCTTCACTCTTCAGCTCATAAAGGATGAGTCCAGCTCAGTGCTACAGGTGGCAGGCACTTCATGCTGCTGGAAGAAAACTTTGTCCAGGTGACACACAGACTGAAGTGGTAACACCAGGCTGAGCTGGACCTTCATTGTGGGTTCTGGCAAGTGGCTGCATCCCCTCAGGAGATGCCTCTGACATATCATTTTACTGAGCACAGAAAGTGGTTGTTTCACAACGAAGGACAGCAGTGGGATCACTGACTTTGAGCCTGAAGTGGCACCTGAAGCACCGAGCTGGATGGGAGCAGGTGCTTGAGTAGTTACCACTCCGTGAGGTGCCTGTTTTCTGCTGCTTGGTGATGGAGCTGTCTAGTGCAGTAAATGCACTTGGGTGTGTTTGAAAGCCAGGAACCTGCTTTAGTCTCTGAAACACTCTAAAGAAGGTGATGGATTCAATCAGCTCGTTTCAAGAGAGGCAATTGGTAGAGCTCATTTATAAAAAATGTTGCTAGGTTGCCAGCAAATAGGAGGGGGAAGAGGTTGAGAAGGAAAGTCAGCAAACTAAGCTTGCTGACACGCATTAGGATGAGCCCAGGCATGAAGCGAAAGGAAAACTCGAAGCTCTTCATTATCTAATACTCCCTTAGGGCAATAACAAACTCACTGTAGAGCCAGCAAGCCAGGCACAGGGGCTGGAAGAGAGCACACATTGTTCTCAGGATATGGCTGGGGCTGCAATCTTTCACTGAACATTTGAAGCCATCTTTAATGCAAAATATTCCTCAAAGGGATTTGGTTTTGTTGCTTAGCGTTTCAAAAGCTGCCTTCAACCCTCTGTGATGCCTTCTCCCAAACAAAAGGCTGTAGAGCTAAGTATTGTACAGCAAAGGAAGCATCATCTTGCTTTTTCTTAACCCCATATATGAGGGGAGGTTATGCTGAGACCCTCCCTGGGGTCTGAAAGAGACCAAATGGAGAAGTTCACCTCTCTCTGTGTTAGTGTGTTGCAGCTTTGCAGCCTTTCAGTGGGGCTTAGTGGCTGCTCCATGCTGGGTGCTTCACTTCAGATGAAGTAAGCCATTTTATACTGAAAATGCAAGTGTAGAATACATGTGTGTAAAGGCCAAGTGTTTTTTCCTGGGGTCTGAGGGGTGGGGAGCATGGGAGAGCACGTAATGCAGACCTCCAGTGTCTCCCACTGACACATGTACAGTTGTTCTGGTTTGGATTTCTATAAGGAGTGAGGGGTAGAAGTTGTCTCTTCCAAGGTGGGGTGGTTAGGGGTAAGATTCATGGCATTGGGGTCAGCCTGTGTACACTGAAGTGGTTGATTGGCATGATTCTGTTCAGGATCGTGAAGGAAAGTGGACCTGTAAAAAAAGTACTAGAGACTCAGCTTTACCTCCTCTTATTTGCACTCCCAGCGTTTGCAGAGTCCAAGCTGATTGTTCATATCAGCAATTTGACCTAAAGTAAGTTCACTCTCTTCCCCCTTCCCAATAAATTAAACGCTGTCACCGGTAGTTTAACCTCTGAGGTGGCCTGTGCTGAGGGAGCGTGGTTCCTCTGTTTGATGCAAAGAGCAGCAGTGAAGACAAAGGAATGTGTGAGAGCCTGGCAGATGCAATGGAGGGGACGAGAATTTTTATCCCTTCCATGGCCCAGCCTGTGTGTTGTCATTGAACCAAGCCAAGTCACAATCCTGCTGCTAACTGAGAACTGCTGAAGGAGTTTTCACCTCCTGCCCATCTCCAATGTCTGGAGTGTTTGCAGTGGTGGTGGCAGTTTGAAGTCGGTGTTTTACCCAGGTAACGTCAGGATGCCAGTTGATTCTGCTGAGACACCCATGCTCAGCATCCTTCTGTAACCTGATTCTCATCTTACACATGGGGTCTGGGAAACGTGTAGCTGCATCAGGTTAAAAATGTGATGAAGGACTGAACACAGTCCATAGCTGTTAGGATGATGTCTGCCTCCCTCTCAGAGGGTACGTTAAGAGCTTTTACTTGTCTCAGAGATGGTCTTTGAACCCGTTTCTGACTCCTGTGGACCACTGCACCAAGGGGAAGTGGAAGATTTTTATATCCTGCACTGTCATATCTCTGGAATCCTCTGGAAAATTGGGAGTCTGGATGAGAGGACAAAATTGGGTCATCAGTTTATGTGTGCAGGAGAGAGTCAGAACAGGGTCACTCTGTCTTAACTCTGCAGGAGCTGGAGCGTTTGAAAACCCTACCCGTGCTCCTTGGTGCTGTTTGGGCAGAGCTGTCTGTTGGCACCGCTGCCACGGGACCGCCTCACCAAGCAGAGCCACAGCACTGCAGGGGCTTTGTCCTGTCAAACTGGCAGCTCTGGGTGGCCCAGGAGGAGAAGGATGTGCAGGGCTGTCCTCCTGGCCAGGGCTGTGGGCATCCTGGTGCATTTGGGCAGTGCGTGGCAAGCACAGAGGAGGCTGAGTTGCAGCCAGCATCAGGCAGCTGCTTCACCGTGCTGCCTGGTCGTGTCAGATAAATTGCTTGGGAAGATGCAGGCAGCCAAAGGGGAGTATGGGCAAAAATAAGCATAAAGGCACCGGGGCAGGATTCTTACTGCAGGTACCAAGATGTCAGCAGGTCCTCTGAGTGCCTTTCCCTTTAGCACTTGCAATCACAGATGTTCTGCAAGGCACTCAGAGCTTCACGAGAGGGTGGGGGCTAAGGCAAAGCCTTTCAAATCGTTGTAGAAGCACTAATCCAGATTCATAATGAAGACAGCATTTTACAAGTGGAGGCTTCATCTCTTTGTTGTGTGAGAAAACAGAGCATGTCTTCTGAAAAGCACTAACCTTCCTATTCCAGCTACCAAAGGAATTACGGGAGGGTTAAGCGGACCCAATAATTGGAGTTAAAATCAATTGGTGTGTTTAAAATTAAGGTCTGAAATTGATAAATGTGTTTATCAGGGTTTATTTTTTTAGTAACACAATTATAGCTTTTCAAAGTTGCTCTCTACCTAAAAACTATCTAATTCTTGTGCTTTGGCTACAGTGGAAAAGAGAAGAAAATCCAGCATCTGGATATCCAGACTGTCTTTGCTGTCCCCTCTTGCAGCAATGTTGAGTAGAAAAGGACCAAACCCAATCTTGTCTGGAAGTATGGTGTCAATCTGATGTGAGGCTACTAAAAAGCATTAATTATTCAGCTATAGCATTGCTGCAAAGTTGAGTTGGAGTTACTTGAAGGCTCTAAGTGTAGTTGTTTGCCTCCCGTCACATCCGTGCACGAGAGTTGAGTGTGAAGTGATCCGGGATCGTGAAGTGCCCAGGATCAGTTGGGACGCTTGCACTTGAGATTTCAGCATTCAGAACGTTTCCCTGTGCTGTTTCTGTAACGTGGGTGATCCGTGCTGCCTGCCAGCTCACGCCACATCTGCCTCTGTAAGGGAAGCAGCTCGCAACTGAAGGAGCAGGAAGCACTGTAAGAATGTCGAGGCAACCTTCCTGCCCTGCGTAGTCCTTGCCTTCTTTTGCTTGTCTCTGGAGAAAGGGCAGGGATGAAGGCAGTTAGCACTGGGAGCAGCGCTGGCTGGGGGGTGAAATAATGCTGTGGTGTGGCTGCAATATTGCAGGACACAGGGAGTTTTAGACTTGCAGACTGTATGAGCCCTCCTCCGTCAGCGTGAAATGGATGAGCTGTAAGCATGCTAGTGCAGTTCTGCTGCAGCTCATCTTTGAGCCGTTCAGTGCTTTTGGACCCTGCTTCTTAGAATTAATAAGAACTTATATTTCTTAATAACAGGCCGGCTAGACCGAGCGTCTCAGGCAGATTCTGTCTTCAGGCACTATGTTCCTGCCTCCTTAAGCAATGTGAGCTGTCATTTTCTCCTGCTCCCCTCTGACTCCCTGTGCACTCCTCCCTTTATCTCTTCCTCCTACTCTCAGCTCTGCATTTCGTTTTAGGCTGCCTCCTATTCCTGGAACAGTCTCCCGGTCTCGGTTGCCAAATCCTCCCTCCCTCTCTCTGCTCTTTCGAACCTGTTTCTTCCAGCAATCATTCCCAAGTTGTTTACTTGACTAATTGTCTGTGTGTGCTTTGTTCCCTGTATCCGTTCTTCTGGATCGTGTCTCTTAATGTGAGCTGGTACATATGTCAGGATAGAGGAGTGTATTTGCCACCGTTTCCTTGAGCCTTGTTTGCATTAGCTCTTCGTGGAATGACTAGTAATAAATTGCTCTTCCCATTTTAAGTGCAGAATTTTTCACTTGGTTCAGTATTTTCTGTGTGCCATTAAAGACCAGCCGTGTTCTGCCTTCAGGTCATTGCTAGGCTGGGGCAAATCAATGTGTCTGTGTTACAGCAAGAGCCATCAGCTAGCCTGTGTGTACAGGCAAAGTTCAGCTGTGTTTATCAACTTGGATGGAATGGTGGTAGAAAACCACAGGGCTCAGGGCAAGCCCGGTGCTGCTCAGTAACATCAGTGTCATGGCACAGCCGTGGCTCTTAGTTTCCTGCTGTGGAAGCTCGCAGAGGCAGACGTGGAGCTCTACCTGCTGACTGCATTCATGCATCTTTGTTGTGTCCTGCTTTTGTGGAACAGGTCCAACCACAACAGAAAAATGTGGCAGAAAAGCACGAGACCTACAGTGTCAGAAGTCTGGGGAGTGCTTACGTTGCTCATGCAAGCGGCGGCTCAGGTTCTCATGTTCGATGCATGTTTCTGCCCCCCCTTCCTGGCAGTTCTGCTCTTTCCACTCCAGCTGAGACAGGGCAATCTGGTCACTCGAGTTTTTAACAGAGTTCTTGGGTTTTTTCAGTTGTCAGTTCCCTTACTTGGACCAAGCTGAAGACTTTCTAAGAAAGAAAAAAGAAACCCTGAAAGCATTAGTGCTGCTTTAGACCAAGTTTCACGGTGTTCTGCATACCTGTACTTTCTCAAGTCCCACTTCTGGTACTACTTGGCCTTGTGTGTTACTGGTAGGTGTGAAACAGGAATGGTGTCATCATTGTTTAACCCTAGAAATACCCACACAGACTTGCAGAATGGCACACAAGACCAACCCCATTGGTTTTGACTTGAACATAGGTTTCTCCATCATCAGAACCCTCCTCAGTTTTCAGCACCCACATGCTTTTTGTCTTCAGATGCAGCCACTACTGGAGATGCACATTTTGAACAAAATCCTTGAGCTTTCCCAGCGAAACCGTTTTTCTCAGAGGGTGGATTTGATTGCAAACGTGGCAGCTTCTGTTCCTGAGTGTCTCTGTACTGTTAATTAGGATGTTGATTAGGTCCTGTACTTATTCTGCATGAAGGAGTGTTTTAAAGAAGCAGCTTCACGGTAGAAAGGGGAAGAAAAAGTGTATTCATTATTAGTTGACTAAATAATATAGTTAAATAGTTGAAATATTATATAAATAATATAGTGAAATAGTTGACTGTGATAATACAGCAATTTAGCAATGAAGTCTATAAAATGGGAGGAATACTGAGAACCAGTGGCATGTCATTACTATTAGATTAATATATGTGAGATGTGTGCCTTCTGAAAGAATTAAGTCTTGCTTCTCCGTGTTCATTGTCTATAAACAAAGTTTCTACCAGGGGAGACCAGAAGGCACAAGTGTTGAAACTGCTGTTTAAAAAAGGTCACGAAGGTGGCAGAGTGAGTTGCAGGGGAATTGGTGAGCATTGCCTGTGCTGCTGGGATTTGGTAACAATGACAAACACAGATGGCTTCAGAGACAATTAAATAATTCCACCCACGTTAAGACAGGGAAGTCTAACAATAGCCACAAGTCGTTACCACCCTGCTTCTCTAGCAGCCTCTGTCCTGCTGTCACTTACACATGCTTCATGCATTGAAAACGAGGCAGTGCCTGAAGCTGCTGCAGAGTCCCCCAAGGCTGTTAGACCCCAGGAGGCTGGAGTTACCCTGACCCACCGTGCAAGGGGTCTCCATCCACCCTCCTCCTCCTGCACGGGCAGCAGCCTTAGCAACAACACCTGAACAGGACAGCCGGAGGCAGTCAGTCACACCAGGCTCAGCCCAGAGCCCGGTGATTGCCAGATGAGTCCACAGTCACCAGGCAGGTATGAGGTCAGGCCAGCAAGGCAGAGCAGATTTGTAACAGAGCTCGCATAGACTGTGACCTGAGTTCAGGTACAGCTCGCAGGGCAGTAGGTGGGGGCTGCTCCGGGCATTCAGAGGCTGTTGATGTATGCAGAGCCCTGACAGTCTTGCTTACAGAGTCCCCCTTGGGATGTGCTGCTGCCCTAACGCTTGTGGGAGAGCAGATGATGGTTTTCAGTGTGCAGGTGAGGGCAGTAGAGCACTTTGCATTTGTTGCTGTCTTGCAAAACCCAGGCCTCCAAACCATTGGTCTCAGCCAGCCTCTGTCATCTCCACAGACCTCAAGCTATTCCTTTTCCACCCATTATACTTTTTCTTCCCTCAGCTGAAGGCAGGCAGGAGGGAGCTGCTGTACACAGCCAGGGAACACATTCTTTTACGAGCCCAGCAAATTCTGACCCCGTGAATCCTGGTGCAAATATACCAGAAGAGGTGAGCACGAGAGCTTTCCTGAGGTTTTCTGCTTTGGTACAGCATGCTTACAGCTTTCTTCTGGTGTCAGTCCGGACACACTTTCAGTGTATTAAACTCATTCCCTACTGTCATGTTTCTAGGTAAAATAGATTGGAAAAGAAGATTAGCTGCTGTGTGTTACCTGACAGGGGGAAGCAATTGAACATAAAAGATCAGCCTCTTGCTAATTGAGGTGAAATTTGAAGACTGTAGCTCAAAGGAAGAATCATCAGGCTGCTTCCACAGCAATTGCAGATAAACCTTCAGAATGTAGCTTTCTGTATTAAGACACTTCAGCTTTGACTGACACTGAGCTGTCTTGTTTTTGCCACAGTTAGACTGTATTTCCCCACTTGATTAAGTGACTCAGAAGCAGCAGAGGAGACGTTTTGCCTTCTGCAGCAGAGTTGGTTATCTGAACTGTGATAAGCAGAGTGCGAGAGGGGATGGAAATGAGATCCTTGTCCATATCTAATGCGGAAGGAACTGCAGTTATTTCCTCTTCTCACAGCTGAGGAGATTCTCTGCCATGATAGAGCACATTCATTGATCGCTGGTGTAAAGGAGAGGCTGAAGATGGTGTGTTCCCAGCGTTCAGGGTGACTCAGATACTCGCTTCCCATCTGGGTGGGATTGGAGAGCAACTCGGAGTGCCTTTGTGTAGCAGCCTCTAAACTGTGGAACTCTGGTTTTGTCCCACAGCTCCAGATGGCTGCTGCAGAAAGGAGCTGGTGTCTCATGTTATCATCTGGTTTGGGAGAAGGGTGAGGATCTGGGCATGCATAGATCCATGTGTCAGGAAAGGCACAAACCAGAAGGGCAAGATTGGAACTCTGCCGTTCTTGTGGTGGCCTGACACCTGGGTGTTGAGGTTCAGCAGCACATGAAATGAAGGAGTGGGTATGTCCCCTGGGTGATCTCTGAGGAAGGTGCCTCCTTTCTGTCATATGAGCAGCTGTGTTAGAGAGACCTGGACAGCCTTGGTGCAGTTCCATCCCCTCAGCTTATGGACATCTGTGAGCACATGCACTGCCACAGTACTTGTAGTCTTTCCTTTCAGTAGAAGTGTGCAGCTGCCAAGCTACCTGTTATTTTTAAGTAGGTAGCCTCAGCAACTGTTGAAGGCTGAAGCTTTCTTTTCTTGTTTTTTAGATTCTTCAGGCTCCTGATCTGCATATCTGATCTTTGAGCAGGCTGAAAAAAGAGACAACTGCTTTCCCTTTCCAGGTTTGTCCTGTGCCTAGACAGTGAAACATGTAGGGGCTTGTGGCGCCGACATTCAACGTGAAGGAATACATCCATGTGAAGGTTTGAAGTGTCCTTGCTTTTGAAAATGAGTCAGGTCAGCTGTTATGACCCCGAGCAGTGAGCATAGTATGATAGGGAGAAGGCAACGAGATGAAAACCAGCTTTCCTGGAAGATCTTACAAGGCAGGACCTTTTTGTTTTCAGTGCAGAGGAATGGTTTATGTTGCTGGCAGGTAGTACTGGGCTGTGCCTCTGTCGTTGGCATGGAAAGGTCTAAACCCGTTGCTTCAAGGGAGGTTTTTTGTGTTGTGAAGGAGTAAGAGAACAAAGGTTTGCAGCAAACTGAGTCGTCAGTGGAAGGGGTACATCATTTATCCTAACAGCAAGAACCTTGCAGGAGTCGTGGATCCCTGTGCAGGCCTCCATGGAACTGGCTTGGCAGTGTGAGCTGTCTTCTCCAAGAGCTGTAAGACCTCCATGGTGCCTTCAAACGTCCTTGAGCTGGCACAAGGGTGAACTCCAGCCTGTGGTTGGGTGTCCGTGGGGCTGGGCTGTGAGAGGAGTTCATGCAGATACTGAGCAGGGGCTGCAGCCTGTCGCTCTTGCAGAAGGTGTGCACTTACATACCTGTCTGGGGATGATGGTAAAAACCATCAAATAAGGACTGCTTCATCACACAGGTCGTCTCCTCTGAGATCAGACTGGCAGGTTCCAGGCCTCTCCAGCTCCCCCACAGGTCCGTACCCAGAGATGCCTGTTGGTGCCTGGGGCCAAGCACAGCAAGCCTGCCTCTCAGAGCAACAAGGGCACCAGCAGTGTTTCTTGCCTCTGTGAGCTGAGGTTTGTATTCCTCAGGCATTTTCTCACCACCAGATTTGACTAGCACTAGGTGCCACCTCAAACACACACCCAGAGCCCGAAAATGAGCTCTGTTGGAAACTGCACTGCAATGTGGCTGCCATTTCCACGTGGAATACAACTAGTGCTCATTCTCCTGAGCTTCTGCTGATTCTGTTGCTGTGTGATTTGCTGTGCTCTGCTGGCTTGCCAGCTTGCCCACCTTCATGAGAGAGAGGGGCCGTACCTGGAGGCCTGGCACAGGGCTGCCACCACAGACAAGGGCAGGGCTGTGGTGGCTCACAATGGAGCACACTAATGAGGAATCTTGTGTCGTGATGACACCATTAAAGTGGAATGGGTTGGAAAAATCAATCAGATTCCTTCTCTGATTACTGTGTAACTCAATTACTGCAGTCCCTCTGGGGCCCAAGGCAACCATGGGCTCACAGGAGGCGCCAAAGAAAGACCTCTGAATTGGAGCTGTTGTGGACAAAGGCAAGATCCTGCTGCTGTGCCTTCCAGAAAGAGGGCTTATATCATGAATAATAAATGAGGCTGGGGAAATGAACTTGTGACACTGGAGTTTAGGGTGGTAAGACCTTCTGTAGCTTAGCTGAGGAAGGAGCTTGTATGACAGAAGTTCTTGATAAGGGCATCAAATGACACCCATTGTCTTCCACATTCCTTGGCCCCAGGTGCATGTATTCTGGCCACTGCTTTGGAGTAAGTGCTGGTCTTGAGGATCTGCACTGATCTCCCACAGTAATTTCCAAGCTTTGGCAGTATCTGGAGATCAGACATTAAACCCACACAGCTCTGATCCATGTCTCGCTTTGGTATCACATCGGTTGCCATGCGGCTTAGCAGCTGATAATTCACCGCGCTTGTGTTTCACGTTAACGCCGTCTATCACTCGGAAGCAGAACATGCACTCCAGCAAGTGTTTGTCTTAATGCTGGGGATTGTGAGATAGCTGACCTTGAGCTGATGCTTTCTGGTCTAGGGGTGCTTTTCTGGCAGGGTGGGAGCCTGCTGAGCCAGGAAGGGCTTTGTCCTCGCTGTGACATCTGACTGCAGCCTCCTGCAGTTCACAGGCAGTTCCAAATGGGCCTTCATTTATCTGTGAACCTGGGGGGCTGTGGTGGTAGATTCCAAGGAGTTTGATCCCAGAAGTCCACACAGGTATTTTCTTTTCCTTTAAGAGGGAGCAATTTTCAGCGTGGCTTGTTGTTGTTGTTTGGTGGGGTTTCCCCCTCTTCTCCCTTTCTCCAGTATAAACCTTTCTGGGCTTTGTGGTTTGGGTCTGGGTGCTTTCTGAGGAGCTCTCCCACCTTTGAATATAAATTTTGGTTGCTCCATTTGTTTTCTCTTCTTTCCATTTGTACCTCAACCAGCTGATGTGGACCCCAAAGAGCTACAGGCACACTGTGCCAGCTGGCGTGCCCCGTGGCTGTGAAGCCTTGTTAAAGAGATGGGAGCTGACAGATTCTTGAGCAGCAATCTGATACAGGCCTTTTCTCTTTTTTTCATTTGGTTTTTTTGAGCTCACCCATATAACAAATGGGAGCTTGTTTGGAAGCTTCGTTAGAGGCTTGAATGGACTCATTGTTACCAAAACACTACCGTGATTCAGAAGTGCCCGGCAAAGGGGGTTCCTCTCCCTCTTGCCCTTCAGCTGGGCACTGCAGGTGTGGCAGCCTAGCTTCAGCTCTGGTTTCATCCTTATTCTGCAGAATCATCCAGTTCTTTTGCCATTTTCCTTCTCAAACTGATAACCAAGAAAGCTGAAGCTACAGCTCTTTGCAAAGCAGAGACTCAGTTCAACTAACACTAGAAACGAAGTTGGAGAGGTGAGTGAGCACAGGTGTAGCCAGGCGGATGTTTTGGGGTAAAGAGTTGTAAGAGTAGTACAGTACTTTGCCAGGCTTCTGTGCAGATCAGCATACTCTGGTTTCTTCCTGTGATGTTTAGATTACAAATTCTGCCCCAGCAACACTTGCTTGGAAGTTTCTGCACACAGTGCATGGGCTCCTGAGCTCAGAAATCCCTCTGTACGTTATATTCTCCTGCAAAAACAACTTGTTGTCTGATACATGTTCAGACAGTGAATCCTTGAAGCCTAGTTATTCTGTTTTATCCAATGGCATTAAAAAGCAGAAGGATGTCAGCTATTTGGGAAGACACCCACTTGCAATTCTCAGTCTTCTCAATGAAAACCAAGTGCACAGGAGTCTGAGTGGGGTGTTTGGCATGGATTGTTGCACAGGAGTAGGATGAAGACTACATCTCACCACAGCTGAGATGTGTGGAGCTGTGTCTGATGGGGAATTCACCCCATAAAAAAGACACAGCATTTGTTATATGAGTTTTTCTAACCTCCCTCTGCCCTGCTGAGCTCTGCCTCCGCCAGCTCTTCCCTTTTTGCAGTTCAGTGTGATTGGGGAGCTCCAGTATCAAGTACGAGGGTAGTAACATCAGGGCCTTCCTTGCACAGTCAGGGGGACAAGAAAGACTCATTGTGAAGGGGGAAAAGGTGATTTTCCTGGTTGCTTTTGAAAGGTGGCACATGTTTTTGGGTGCTGTGCTCATATACTGTCAGGATCTTGAACTGGAGTCTCAAGCCATGTCCTGCACTCAGTCCAGAGTCACACGTTCAGAATCAGTTGTTGCTGGAGTAACAAAGACAGGAAAACCCATCCCAACTCTGGCTTTTACATCTTCCCATGGGAACTTCTCCCTTTCTCTCCATTGTCTTTTTTCCAATAAAAAGATAACAGTATGTCAAGGCAAAGCTGGAAGATGATGGGTTGTCTGTGTTGAGGAACATAGGGCTTCTTGTCGCTGACTGGGCTGGGTTTGTTGCACGGGGCCATTGGGGAATGGAGACTCAGCCCGTTTGCAGGCTGGGGAACAGGGGTTTATTTTGTTAGTTTTTGATTCCTCCTCTGCCTTGCAGTGTGACCTTCAATAAGATTTGCTGGGTCTGTTTCTCCAGTGGAAATGTATGTGTGTAACACGCTTCATGTCTACAGTCTGTTCTGAAGACCTCATTGGGGCCAAGGATTCATTGTGCACGACACAAGCCAGTCCCTGCTCTGCTGAGCTGCTGGTGTAGAAATTACTTGAGATAGCATTTAATGATCACTATAAGGCTTGTGTAAAGAGTGCTGTGACACTTCCTGCTGTCACAAACTTTGCAATGTTATGTCTCTCTATCTGGGGTGGGTTTTTGTGTCTGTTTCAGTAGTTTGGAAAACAGCCTGGTGAGGAGTCTTTACAGTGGGACTTTTGGCCTCATCCATGAACTGATATTTTCCCTGACTCAGAAGGATTTTTTTCTGTTTAGTAATGCACATGACAAAATAAGCATCTGTCTCACTGAGGAGGGGTTTTGTTCCTTCCTGGTGGAGCTGATTGTTAAAACCCTGCCGTTACCATCTAAAAACCTCTTGTCTGTCTTAACCTCATGGGCAAGCCAGTCTTCTTATAGTCTTTGTGTTATCAGAATGCCAGCAACAAAAAGGCTCAGAAGTGGGAGGCATGGAGAAAAGATGGAGAAATGTTGTGGTAGTACTTGTTATTGTTGCTCTTGTGCCTCCTGGTGTTGTGAGCTGGTCGGAGGGATTGTGTGTGGTGGAGCACGTGTCTGCAGGAGTTGGGGTGTGAGTAAAAAGGAGAGAGGAGTGAGTGAGAAGGGGGCTGAGAGAAAAGAAGAGGGGATTTTAGCTCAAATGGGGCATGAGTAACATGGTAAGCAACACCTGGCATTCAGGGTGTCCTTGCATTGTGCTCCCCAAAAATGTGCCTGTACCCCAAGGAATGCACACTCTGGTGGTGTGGCTGCAGGTAAGTCACGCTCCTGGTAAGGGAGAGAAAACCACGCAGTGATTTGATGTTATTTTTAAACCAAGAAGCAGCTGAGTTACTTTCCCTGGTGTTTATGTTTTAGATGGCGTGGTGTTTGTTGGCTCTGCTGAGCATTTTATTCTGGAAAAATAACAACATATGGTAAAACAAGTCTGTTGTCGTAAACACAAAGCAGGAGGTGAGAGAGCTTCTTCACAAGCTGCTTTCACGTATTTGAGACCGACCCAAATGTGCATTGTGCCGGTGGTGACTTAAAACTGGCTCTGTGCTCTCCAGGGCCATCTGAGGGAGGGCGAGGAAGGCTGCAGGAGGTGTTTTGTCTCCTCCTGCCACAGAATGAGCTGGCAGCAGTCAGGTGTGCAGTGGGTGGGCAGGCTGTGCCCCTGGCTCTGCGGTGCAGCTCCAGAGCCGTGTTGTGAGAGCCCTGGCAGAACACGAGTTCCCAGGACACGTGGGGCGGCCCATGGAGAGTGGTGGGAAATCGGGAGCTGAGAGCTGTTGGGAATTGAAGGCATCCTGCTGGAATGCTCTGAGGACTTAGGGAGTCACTGGCAAGGACTTGCACATCTGAGTATGTCTTCAGCATGAGAACAGGATAAGACAGAGACTTCAAGGGCTCCCTCCTCCTCCTTTTCATTTCAGATTACAGGCTAGAGTAAAAGGGGCTCATGTTTTCTGTCATAAAGAGGAGCTGAGGAAGGCCAGGTACTGCATCTGTGTTTGCTGTAGCATGAGAGACTCAGACCCAAGGCAAATGCTGAGTCCTTGTACACCGCCAGGACCTTTCTTCCCCAGGCTGTGAAGGTGCCAAGCTCACGCACAAACGCTGCCCGTTGCTTCTCAGGGAGCAGGTCTGCCTGCTGCCAGGCCAGTGGTGCTGCCCACCAGGCACCTGCTGGTCCTGCCATCTCACCTCCAGCCTGTTGAATACCGTGAGCTCACGCTGAGAACTGACTTGTTCTTTTTAAATTGCAGGGTGCAAAGAGACGGTGCCATCATGTGAGTGTGCAGCAGCTCCGTGCGAGCCAGGACGCCTGGGAGGGCTGAGCTGGAGCTGCCTGTGCACAGGATGACAGACTGATCGGCTGTTGGAGCCTCGGGAAGCCCTGCTCCTCCAAAAGACTTTCCTGAGTGAGAGGGGAGGAACAGGAGGAAGCGCACAGCAGAGCGATGGGAATTGAGGGCCATGGTTACCTGAGATAAATGGCAGATCCCTGGGAGTCTGGCCTTGTAGCTGTTTGCTTTAGCTTTGCCTCTCTCTGCAGCTGCTCTTTCCTTTTCGTGAGCCACCTCTGGGTCCTGCCAGGGTGGCACTGGAGGTGGCAGGAGCGCCGTGGGTGCGGGGCGTGAGGAGGGGGTGGGCAGCCCGCCTCACCATGATTCAGCTGTGGAAAGTGGTGCGGCACGTGCGACAGCTGGAGCTCCACAGGTTGATCCTGCTGCTCATCGCCTTCAGCCTCATCTCCATGGGCATCCTGGCTTACTACGTCACCAACAGCCCCAAAATCAAGGAGCCGCCGCCGCTGCCGTTCAGCGACTGCAGCAGCCAGCACCGCGTCCTGGTCCCGCCGCAAGCCAGCTGGAGGCTCACCAAGTCCGTGGACACCTCGCGCACCGACCCCGTGGTGCTCGTCTTCGTGGAGAGCATTTACTCCCAGCTGGGGCAGGAAATAGTGGCCATCCTGGAATCCAGCCGCTTCAAATACAGGACAGAGATCGCCCCTGGCAAAGGGGATATGCCCACGCTGACAGACAAAGACAGGGGCCGCTACGCCCTTATCATCTATGAGAACATCCTCAAATATGTGAACCTGGACGCTTGGAACCGGGAGCTGCTGGACAAATACTGTGTGGAGTACGGGGTGGGCATTATAGGCTTCTTCAAAGCCAACGAGAACAGCCTGCTCAGTGCTCAGCTCAAGGGCTTTCCCCTTTTCCTACATTCCAACCTGGGGCTGCGGGACTACCACATCAACCCCAGCGCTCCCCTGCTCTACGTCACGCGGGCTAACGAGGTGGAGCAGGGTCCCCTGCCAGGGGACGACTGGACCGTGTTCCAGTCAAACCACAGCACCTACGAGCCGGTGCTGTTGGCCAGCACCAAGTCCTCGGAGTCCATTCCTCACCTGACCACGCACAAAGCCCTGCACGCCACGGTGGTGCAGGACCTGGGGCTGCACGATGGCATCCAGAGGGTTCTCTTCGGCAATAACCTCAACTTCTGGCTGCACAAGCTCATCTTCGTGGACGCCATCGCCTACCTGACTGGGAAGCGCCTCTGCCTCACGCTCGACCGCTACGTCCTCGTTGACATCGATGATATCTTTGTGGGGAAGGAGGGCACTCGCATGAAAGTGTCTGACGTAGAGGTAAGAGTAACTGCAGACCCCAGCCGAGTTCCTCGTGATTGCCTTTGGTTTGAGGGAAAGGCTTGGTTGCTTTGATCCTTCTCATCTTAAACAGAGGAGTTTGAGATGTGTGTGATGCTCTCGGCAGGTTTAAAGGGGGCACTTTTCATTCTGTAGCTCTGAATCCAAGAGGAGGGTGCCTGTGGTGGCCTGTCCTGTCTCCTCTTCAGCACAGGGAACACGTGCAGGTTTCCTCTCCCAGCCTATTTGTAGCTGTGTACTCTGCCTTTCAAAAGGAAAAGGCAAGTTGTGTTGGAATAGCCTGGAAAAATTGTATTTATTAACATTTATTAGTTACATGGTACTGTATAAACCGTACATGTGGGCCAGTCCACTGCTAACAGTCTTATGTTTTAGCCACCTGGCTCCTCAGGACATAACCAAGGTCACTGCTTTGTCACTCTGCTCCTCACGTGCTCTCCCAGCAACCTCCATCTCTGGGCAGGGAATAGCCAAAAATTCACCAGGGAAAGGTGCTCAGTCCCAACCAGCAGAGATTCTCACCTCTGTAGCATTTGTGCATCACAACACAGGAGATAGGTGGCCAAAGCTCTTGGAAACAAAGGCTGAACCCAAATCCAGACAAGATAATTCCAAAAGATGCTTCGTTTCGGTTTTAAGGGGGCGAAATGGAGGAATCATCTGTGATCAGGCAGCAGAGAATCTCAGGCAAAGCAGATAAAGCCCAGATTTATCCATTTAAAGAGGCTCTCTGGCTGCAGAGCCACGAGAGGTTAATGAATTTGTATGTTTTAAAAGCAAGAACTACCCCCACGGATTTGCTGATGGAGGGAGAGGAGGGGGGAGCAGCTGCCGCTTGCTTTGGCCTTTTACAGGGAGGCTGTGTTTCAGGGCTGTTATCTCCACACACAGCTCCTTATCTTAAGGCTTAGATTACAGCGGTCAGGGCAGCGGTTTGAAGATTGGATGTGTTATGTGAAGGCAGAAAACCGTCCCAGGGAGCGCGTTTGCCACACGCAGGGCTGCGCTCAGGGAGCCTCCCAGGCGGAACCCCTGCGAAAGGATCGTTTGATCAAATGCCTGCCCGTGGTAGGTGTCCTACCCGAGAGGAGGATGCTTAGAGGAGACCTGGATAGCTTTCCTCTTTTACAAGGAAGAAAGGAGTCGTGCTTGCTTCTCCTTCAGAGATGATAACCCTGAGTCCCCGCTTCTCCTGGAGGGCTGCAGCGGGAGCTCCGATTGAAGTGAAACAGCTGGGAGCTGCACAAAGAGAACGTGGGGTGGGGTTTTTTTTTCCCCTTTCCCAGAGATTTGAGCTGCTCATAATTAACAAACCCAAATCTCAGAGAATCCCTTCTGTTCTCAATAATTCCACGTTCAGCCTCGTCTAAAATAAGCCTTGGAATTTACCAAACCTCCGTGGAATCGGCCAACGAAGATGAGCCGTTCCTAATGCAAACGGATCTGGCTTCTGTCATCCTTCCTGGTTGTCTTTAGGTACGAGGAAAGAAGATTAAGTAGATGAGTTTTTGCCTCTCTTGCTGGTAATCTCTACAAGGGCACAAATAGTGAGCAGTCGTTGCTAGCAAGCCTAAGCGGAAATCAAGGAGAGTCGTTTCATTTTGGGTTACAAGTGGTGAGGGTGGGAGAGAGAATCTGGTGAGGGTGGCTGCCAGCCAGCTCTTGCCTTTCCAAATTGCAGGAGGTGGTCTTACCTGAAATGGAAATACTCATCAGTGTCCAACTGCCTGATTCTGACGTTGCAGGGAGGCAGAAATCCCAGTGCCATGAATGCCACGGATGCTTTCTCCTCTGCTGGCGCGCTTTGGGCTGTGCCAGCGAGGCAGCTGCAGGCAATCCTCTGTTCCCTGGGAACAAGGTGTTTCTGCAGCGGGAGGATTTGAGAAGAGGCTGTCAAAGCACTCTGCCTTCTTCCTCCATTTTTCATCACCTGTTCCTCTTCATCTGTCCATGCCCTGTTTTCCCAGGCTCACCGTGTCCGCTCTTCCCAGCACCTGGCTCTCGCCCTTATTCCCACCTTTTCTTTTGCCTCTGTCTTTTTGAGGGACCTGAGATAAGGTTTGGGTGAAACAGCTAAAGTCTCTGCAAACATTCTTGGAAGTCAAACATTTCACAGCTAAAAAAAGCAGAGCAGTGTGAAGGTTCAGCCCTGTGTGACTGTGATGCCAAGGACACCCTGTCTTATGGGGAGAGGATCAGGCCCTAAAGAAGCAAGATGAAGAGGGTACATTGAGCCTGCTGTGGCTTCCTCTGACTTCTTCCTTGTCCCTAGGATTTGAACCTCATGGAGAGAGTTTTTGTCTTTCACTGGGTGGCACAAAGAGCTTGTAGTGACTGTTGAGCAGATCTTTGCAGAGCCATCAGTGAGATTGTAGAGATTCTTTTACCCAGCTGCCACAAAAGGCATCACTTTAAACATTTTCCCCCCTCACATTGACTTGGAAGTAAACATTAACACACGAGAGTGTAAAAAAGCCTTTCTTGAAGTGATGGGTGTGGAAGATCAGAATGAAGCTTTGACCTTTTTTTGCATTGTGCCCAGAAGTGTGCATGGGAATGTAGGTGTCTGTCAGTCTGGCCTGCAGGGAGGCTGCCCCCAGTAAGCACTGAAGGCCTGCAGCAATGCAGGTCATGAGTTACAGAGCGTGCTGTGACAGCCTGTGACAAGCATGAAGCAGGTCTGGCCTTGATGTGGCGTCTGAGTTCCGCCAGCCCCGTCGGTTCCTTCCTGGGGTGAGCTTCCAGCAAGGAGCTGAGCTGGGCAAGGGGCCTTTGTGGCTTTGGGCTGCATCTGAGAAGCGTTTTTGGAATGGAAGACAGCAAGGATAGAACAGAAATACTTGGAGGGGTGGTTTTCTAGGGAAGGCAAGTTTTGCTTTCGAGAGGTGAGGGAGAGCTAAAAGGCTGTAGCCCTCTGTCCTGTACCACAGGAGCAACGAGGCTTTCAGATATGCACATGAAGATCTGTCTGCGTCTGGCTCACTGCATGAATAGCCTGCTCCACACTTCTCAGCTGCCTTTTGTTTAAGACTCTCAGAGCAGGTTATGGCTAGAGCTGAAACGCCACTTGAGTCACCTGTAAAATATTGTCAATGCTGTCACGCTTGTCCTGCTTTAGAAAAGAGAAACAGGGTGCAGAGGTGTCAGGGTGAAGTGCCATCGTCTCTGCCTGTATTGTTTGGCCTCCCTACAGCTCAGCAGTGTGCTAGGGAGACAGGAATGCTCCAGCAAAGGCACCTTAGCCTTTTTTATCCTGTGCAGGGGGAAGACATTTCTTCACACCTTTGCTGTGCCACCTCAGGGATGTGGTGGGGAAAAGGAGCCAGCAGCAGCAGAGGGATGGCGCAGGGTTAGCTGCAGACCCACCAGGAAAGCAGGACTCCTTAGGGCTCCATCACCTCCGAATTCCTGGGGCCTCCACGGTTCCTCCCAGGTCCCCCCCTCAGACACAAAAGCTTGCTGCCTGCTGGAGCAGGGCTTTTTGGGCTCTGCCATCAGGCAGATGTGTCGTCATGGTAACCCCAGGCAGGCTTTAAATCTCCCTGTGTGCAGAGGAATGCTAAGCCTCTTAACCACTGTCTTTCCTCCCTCCAGCTTCCTGCCCAGGCTTGAGGAGCTGCATGTGCCTTTCGGGGCAGCAGAGACACTTAGAAGCTTAGGACAGCTCTGGGGACACAAAAAGGAGGTGGCCCTTTGCTAAGACACTGGGCAGTGTGTTCAAGGTGCTGCTCTCAGCTTGGATGGGGTATTGTCCTCCAGCTGGACAGGCAGATCCTCTATGGAGAGACACACGAGCCTCAGTCTGTGCTGTCTGGTGTGTGGGATGAGTTCCTGTGTCCTACAGGGTTCCAGGAGGGGAACTTGCCCTCCCATTGCCTATCCTGGATCTTGTGCAGCAAAGGAGGCTTCAGGCACCTGTTAAAAGCAGTGCCTGTGTTGGGGGTAGGTTCTGGAAGCATCATGTGCCATACCTTTCCCAAAGTACTGCTCTGGAGTGAGGGCTGGGGGAAGGATGTGGTAGAGCCATTTGTCCCGGGCTGCATTTCATACCACTGCTGTGTGCATGTGAGGAGGAGGAGCTGGCAATGAAGTGCCTTTCCAGGGAAAAGTCTGAGAGCTTGCTTACCTCAGACAGAGCACTGAGGGTGTCTGCAGCACTGCAGGGATAATCTGTCTGGTCTTCCCAGCTTGCCCTGTGTGACAGGTGATGGGCTGCCTGCCTTGGGAACAGAACTGCTCTGCTTTGCTCCAGGGTGCATTTCCAGTAGAGGAGTGGCTGAAGTAAATCACAGAAGTCCTTGTTTTTAAACTGGATGTGCTGCTCAGTGGATGGTCAGCCCCGTTGTGAGGGAGCAGTGACAGCAGTGATCTGTCAGGAGAACCACCAGTGTGGAGGCTGGTCCCTGCACTGAACGAGAGCCTGCACTTGGGAATGCAGTCCCAGCACCTGAGAGGGCCCTGGGAAAGCAGCCCAGCTATTAAAACCTAAATAACTGCCTGGGCAAGGACCAGCAACCTGCCAGCAACCCTCGTGCCACGTGCCTGTCTGAGAGCCTGTCCCCCAGGGAGCTGTACCAGTGACACACAGGCAGCAGCAGAGCATGCATCTCAGGCTTCTCTCTTTCTACTGCTGTCCAGCAGCAGAAATTTGACTGGAATTAGTTTGTGTCTTACTTATTTGTGGCATACTGAGCCTCTGGGTTTTGTTTTTTTCTGTCAAGGCTGTCTGCTGTCTTACTCTGTACGCTGCTGGACCTTGGGGTTTGTGGCACAAGGCTCCTTCTCTTTGGCTGTAGCGACTTGAGCATTTAAAGCAGGCACAAGCAGGCATGAGAGAACCTGGAGGAGATGTGATGACTGTGAATGTCAGCTCCCCCAAGTTTCCTTCCCAGAATCCAGGAAAGTTTGCTGCTACAAAAGCATTTGGGCACTTTCAAAGGACACAGAGGCAGGGATCCCTCCCTGCTGTGGCAGGACTCCTTGCTCTAGTAGTTCTGTCAATCCAGCTTTCCTCTCTTAGCTAAAAGCCCCCTAACTAAAGTTACTGTTCATGATATTACCTACTTCCTTCAGCTGTGTACTACATGCTGCCCCATCCTCCTTTGCATTAGCACATAGGCTCAGAACAAGGGCAGAGGTGCAGTAGCAAAGTCCCAGCCAGCGTGGGAGGGGAAGGGAGCATTTGAGGTTGAACCTGGAAAGAGGAAGGGATGTGTCTGCTGCTTGCAAGTGAGGTTTGTTTTCCCTTTGCCTTAGCACAGACACTGTGTGTCCTTCTCACTGGAGAGCATCATCTGACTGTGGTTTTGAGGTGGCATCACTCAGTACAGCAGGACTACTGCAAGTAAAGGCTCTGTATGTGGAGCACTTGGCTGCTGTGCTTCACCCCACAGGCCTGTGGTGCCTCTTCAGACTGAGCTGTGCAGCAGCAGAGCACAGAGAAGCGTTCCAGAGCAGCTCAATGTGAACATTGCTTTTTCCTTTCATTCCAACAGGCTTTGCTGAGCACCCAGAATAAGCTGAGAACTTTAGTCCCAAATTTCACCTTCAATCTGGGCTTTTCAGGGAAATTCTACCACACAGGTAAGCTCCCAGCACCTGCACACAGCCCGCACGTCTGTGTGTGAGTGTGTGTAAGCCATCAGAGAGCATGGTTCCCTGGTGAAACCACCCAGCAGTGCAGGGATTAGCCAGCTGCTTTCAAACACTGAGCCCCTCTTCTGCCTTTTGTCTCTACGTTTCCTGTTCTGCTCCCTGCAGGTACAGATGAGGAAGATGAAGGGGATGACATGCTGCTCAAACACAGGAAGGAGTTCTGGTGGTTCCCTCACATGTGGAGTCACATGCAGCCTCATCTTTTCCACAATGTCACTGTGCTGGCAGAGCAGATGAAGCTCAACAAACAGTTTGCTGTGGTAAGGGGAAGTTTGTTTGCTTTACAGTACCAACCCTTAAACACCCCTCTGCTGGAGGAGCCATTTGGGCCCCACTGAACCCAAATATGAGCCTGGTAACTCAGCTGCATTTCAGAGATAGGCAGTTCTGAAAGTTGTTCCTGCTGCCTTCAGGCAAGGAACACCATTCCTGGGCCTGGCCTGGAGTGGGAAGTGTTTCCCAGCACCTGCACGGCCCCAGGCAGCTCTGCTAAGTCCCAGGGTGCAAATCCCATGGCTCTTGTTTGCTGAGGTGTGAACTTGTAGCATTACCATCCCAATCCAATTAATTTACAGGCTCTGGCAGTCAGAAAGCATTTGCTTTTCCACCCTAATTCACTGTGGCTTTGTAAGGAAGTCACCTGGTGGTGTTATGAAATGCTCTGTGTGCTAATGGCCCTACTTTTGGCCTCCCCAGGCAATGCTCCAGGAAGTTACTTATCTAGGAAGTCCAGGGGAGATTCCCTGGGTTTTGGCAGGGCAGGGGCAAGCCCTGAGCATCCCACATCGCTGGTTGGTGCTTAGAGCCCAGACTTGAGTGTCTGCTTTAACTTCTGCGAAGGTCGTTGCTTCGTCTGGGGGCTCTGTTTTTATTGCACACCACCAGGGCTGAGCTGTCATCCTTCATACTGTGAACAGAACCACACAGTGGAATTAAACCCCACGAAGTTCAGATCTTTCCTGTCATTTTACTATAGCTCCAGGCCCCTTATCTTCCCCATCAGCAGTCCCTGGCTGCATGTCTGCTTTTCTCTGAATTGCTAAAGAGAAGGCACATCCCACTTGTCATCTTTCACAGAATCCTAAGAAAACGTTTTCTTCCCTAGTGACTCACAGCCAGGCGTTGTGGGAGTGAGATGTGTCACTTTACAGCGATGATTAGTCTGTAGTAACCAAGGGGCTTCACCTGAGGCTTGTGAATGACTCTGGTTTGTCACTCCTCCGAGCTAAAAGACCCTTCTTGCAGCAGCTGGTACCTGTGCTGAGCACCCTTGTTGGTGAGGAGTGATTCCATATTTCCATGGATGCACAGAACAGGAAGCACAAGCAGCATTTCAGGTTTCCCAGTGCAGAGGGTTCTCACGTTGCTCTGGCACTTTGCTTCACCTTGGAGTCCCTTGCCAAGTGTGGTCTTTATTAAGGGTGTTAATGAAATGCTGAGTGACCAAGCTGCGTGTTCTGCTTCCAGGAGCACGGGATTCCCACAGACCTGGGCTATGCCGTTGCCCCCCACCACTCTGGGGTTTACCCTGTGCACACACAGCTCTATGAGGCCTGGAAGGCCGTTTGGAACATCCAAGTGACGAGCACAGAGGAGTACCCCCACCTGCGGCCCGCGCGGTACCGCCGCGGCTTCATCCACAGCGGCATCATGGTGAGCACAGCCCCCTCTCTCACACACAGTCACACAGTGCTGGGGCTTGGGAGGGACCTTTGGAGATCATCCAGTCCAACCCCCCTGATAAAGCTGGTTCACCTAGATCAGGTCGCACAGGAGCGTGTGCAGGCGGCTCTTTTCCCTTCCTGGGGACCTGCGGCACAGCCTGTCATCACCAGCCGTTCTAAGACCATGAAGCCAAGCAAACCTTGGGCTAAAGGCAGCTCCTGTGCTTGTCAGCACACTTCAGAAGTCAGTTCTGAACAGAGAGCAAACCCAGGCCCAGCAAAGCCAAACTGAGATCACACCGACCTGTTTTGCACTCTGCAGAGGAACACCAGCAGAGTCCTCTGACCCCTGTCACGTCTCCCTTCCTCTTTGTATTGATCCACAGAGTGCTGCTTGGACACGTTTGTGTGGAGGTTCTGATGCCTCTTGCCTAACTCTGCTTTTCTCTGGTGTTGCCAGGTTCTGCCCAGACAGACCTGTGGGCTTTTTACTCACACCATCTTCTACAACGAGTATCCCGGCGGCTCGAAGGAGTTGGACAAGAGCATCCGTGGTGGTGAACTCTTCCTGACGGTGCTCCTGAACCCAGTAAGCTCATCTCACAGGGGCAGCAGTGCCCAGGGGTCTCAGCATCTGTGCCTGATGTGGGAAAGGGCTGGATCCTGTGGGAGATGGGATGGAACCGCCCGGCACACGTGGACGTCTCCAGGGTGATGCTGAGATGGGCCAGGGAAGCCCTCGCTGGCTGCTGCTGCTTTGCTCTACATGCTGCCAGGGAAGTGTCAGTGTGGAGTGTTGCCACATGCAGCACTCTGCATGTAGAAGCTGCCCAGGGTGACCTGCTGGGCAGGGCTCTGTGGGGACTGGGTGTTACTGGGGCTGCCACAGCCTCCTGACTCACAAGTGAGATGTGCCTTTGCTGCTTCTCCTCCACACACCTCTGCTCTGCCACCTGGCTGATGAGGTTTGTGCAGAGGAATTGCAGCCTCTGGGCTTTCTTTAGGAAGTCTTCTCCCTTTCCCTGTGCATGCCCTTGAAGCCATCTCTGTGTGCTCTCAGTGTGATGTAGCTGTTGCCCCAAGGCATTGTTGGAAGTGGTCATTTGTAGAGAATCTTGAATGGACAGTCAGGAGATGGAGCTCTGTAGCTCTCTGCAACCACAGCTGCCACTCCCCCAGCTTGCTGCTCCTTGGCTGCAGCAGGAGTCATGTTGCTCTTTTTGCTTGTGCAGCAACCTTTCTGAGCTCCCCACCTGAATTTGTTCCCCCCTGAAGCAGATGGGGCACTTGCTGCCCTCCCTTTCTCTCAGCAGACATTGCCCTGCCAGGTTTAGGTGGAGATTGTTTTCCCCCCTCAATGAGATTAATTTGTTGTTGTCTGTTGCTGTTCTGGTGTTTTGTGCCTCTCTGCTCCCAGACATAGACCTGTGATGCTGGAAAGGCCCTCAGGGCATGCCCTGGCAGCATCACACACCCTGTGGTGCTGAAGGTCGGGCTCTGAGCAGCTCTGGCTTGGTGTGTGGTCTGCAAAAGGGAGGAGTCTGTAACAGCCCCAGCTAAAGTGCTGTAGGGCTTCACAGGCTGGGGTGAGGGAGCCAGCTTTCTGCCCCTGCCACCTGAGACAGAATGGTTACCTTTCCACACAAGAGCCATCTCTACCTCCTTAATGAAAGGCTGTAGTAAGGAGAAGCCCATTCTTTGCAGCACATGTGATGGAAAGAAACATCTTTCCCGGGCTTCTCTTCCCATGTGTCAGGTGAATTCCACCTGGTCCCACTTCATAACTTCCAGGTCTTAAAGAATGCCTGCAGAAATAGCCCCAGGAACCCCAGCAGCTGTGGGTTCCTCTGGGAAAGCCACAGAGTGTCCAGGCTGTGATCCAGAGGTCACTGCTGGGCTGGGAGGCTGTGCCAAGGAACTGGTAGCAACACAGTTCCTAGAAGAGGCCATTAAAAGGTGCTGGTAAGCACGTGTGGTGGAGCAGTCAGCTGTGATGCAGAGGGGCTGGGCAGGCTGTGCTCTGGCACGGGATGAGCTGGTTTGTCAGATTTACTCTTGGCTCTTCGTGGTGGCTGTTAAAACTCTTTCAGGCAGCTTCAGATGCGCCCAGTGTTTGCACTTGTGCTTCCTTTTGGCAGTGGAGCATTCCTCTCTCTGTCAGCAGTGGAGTTCTGTGCTCTAAGCTCCTGTGGTGTTTGCACAGTGACTCAGGGCCTTGTGTTGCTGCCCTCGCTGATAGAGCCATCTCAGAGCTGATGGAAGCTGGCCAGCCCACAGCCCCAGCACTGATCCCTAGCAGCCTTGGACCAGCCTCTCCCAATCCTTTCTGGTGCTTCCAGCTCCCTGTGAGCGGCTGCAGCGTGCAGGGGGGAGGCTGAGTGCCTGTGATTAACTTCACAGTGCAAACAGATGATGTTTGATCTTCTGACTAGTGAACAAGGTCTGATGTCAGGGAGGAGAACAGCTGTTGGTGCTCAGCACACAGGCTGGTCCCTTCTCACAAACCCTTCTCCTCACACTGGGCATGCAAGGGCTGTGCCCACAGCTGCCTGTTGCATGCTGCAAGGATGCTCCTGCCCTCCTGCTTGCTGTATTCCAGGCTCTCTGGCAGCTGCCCTCTCATCTTTCCTCCCTGTGAAGGAAAGGGAACCACAGCATGAGAGAAGTGCTATTACCCAGCCAGCCCCTGGGGCCACTGGGTGTGGGTGAGAGGGAGAGATGTAGCTTATGTCAGAAGCAGTGCTCAGAGCTGGTTTGGCAGCAGTGGTGTGAGGAGGCAGAGCATGCTGCCAGGCCCTGTTCAGCACTGCACACGTGTGACAGGACAGAACAGGCTCTGTGCTCAGCTTTGTCCCCTAAACCCCATTGCTTGGGTCTGTTTGCAGGTGACAGCATCACCTGGGTGAGCTGCTTTACTGAGACACAGCTGCTCAGCTGGATCCCATGCAGGCTCTTTTCATTCTGAAGACCTTGAAGGGGCCCCAGGTCCTGTGCAGGGCCAAGCACAGGGGCCCTGTGCTTGCTCTGTGTCCCTGAGACAGCTGCTTCACGCCACAAATCTTCCCTCTGAATGCTTCCCTAGCAAGGCAAAGGGATGAGGCACCCCTTGCTGCAGGAGGAGACTGTGCTGTCACCTGATTGAGCAGTATCCCACACCTTGCCTGTTTTCAGATCAGCATCTTCATGACCCACCTGTCCAACTACGGCAACGACCGCCTGGGGCTGTACACCTTCGAGAGCCTGGTGAAGTTCGTGCAGTGCTGGACCAACCTGCGCCTGCAGACGCTGCCCCCTGTGCAGCTGGCCAAGAAGTACTTTGAGATCTTCCCCCAGGAGAAGAACCCTTTGTGGCAGGTGAGGAGGCAGCTTTCACCACTCCCACTGTGCTGCCAAGAGCTGGAAGCGTGGCAGGACCCGCTGAGCCAGAGCACCGAGGGGCTCATGCAGAAAGCTTCCAGGTTTAACCTCCTGGAGGCTGCAAGTGGCAGAGAGCAAGGAGGAAGGGATGGGGAGCAGGAGCAGGAGCACACAGCCACATGTGAGCTCAGGGACAGGGATGGCTGTCCAAGGGGCTGGGGGCAGCCCCACAGGCATTTGGCTCTTTCAAAGGGCTTGTTTTAGAGCAAAGGAAGGGCCCTGTGTGGTGCTGGAGGAGCTTGCAGGCATGCTAATGTGATTCATCTGAAAGTAATTTCACACTGCAGAGTTCCTGTTCATTAAATAAAAGCAGGCTAATTCCATTTTATCCCAGTGCAGCAGCTCTCTGCTTGGCCACGAGCAGATGAACTGGAGGTGACGGTGCTGTCTGTCTGACACGGGCTCACAGATGCTGAGCTGGGTTATGCTGGGCAAGGCCTGTGGTCACACTCTCAGGGGCACTTGGGCTCCTGTCTCACTTTGGAGCTTTTGAAAGCATTTCCCTGTGGTTTTCCCTAACTCTTGCTGATGCCTGGCAGAGCAGCAGTGTGGCTGGGAAGTGTTCTTCATGTGCTAATAGCATTTTTCCCAGAGGACCAGCCATCCAGCCTTCCCCCCCCTTGCCTTTAGCTCCTGTGGTGATGCTTGATCCCATCCCTTGTGCTGCAGAAGCCCTGTAGCTCCTGTGGTAATGCTTGATCCCATCCCTTGTGCTGCAGAACCCCTGTGATGATAAGAGGCACAAGGACATCTGGTCCAAAGAGAAAACGTGCGATCGACTCCCCAAGTTCCTCATCGTGGGACCTCAGAAAACTGGTAATGGGAGCACTTTGTGTAGGAGAGATTGCAGCCTGCATCTCACCCCTCCCCAGAGCAGAGCTGGAAGGGCTGTGCTGCAGCCCTGCACGGCTGCAGAGCACATTGCAGAGGGTCCCAGCTCTGTTCTGAGCTACATCTGGCAGGTCTGTCAGTACTTACCACCCTGGCCCTTGCCGTGGTCCTGATGTGCAGAGCTGCGTTTTGGCTTTCTCAGAGCAACTGTGACCTTTTGAGTGTGTCACAAACATCAGCTGCCAGCAGGGCCAGAGGCACGTGCTTGGCAGAGGCTGGGAGGAATGTGCTCCCTGGTGCCTCATTGCAACAGATCTCTGCACCCACCACACGCTCCCTGTCAGTGTCAGGGCAGGCAGAGATCCCGGTGACCTCTGTCAGCACCTCTGAGCTGCTGTGGCTGGCAGTGACAGGGCTGTGGACACTGCACTGAGGATGCCTTCTGGGCTGAGGAGAGCACAGCCTCTGCAGCCACAGCCAGGCCTTCAGACCTTGGCTTGCTCCGTAGCACAGCAGCTGCCAACCACACAGAGCAAACGGTGCTGGCCATGGGAGAGCCTGTCCCAGCCCTGCGCCTGGCACCGAGGCTCTGGTGGGCTGTGTGCAGTGGGAGCCCTCCTGTGCCACAGCACAGTAGGAAAACCCTTCTCTGTGGCCTCAAGTTGCCCCAGGGGAGGCTGAGGCTGGAGCTGAGGCAGAACTGTTTCCCTGAGAGAGGTGTCAGCCCTGTGCCAGGCTGCCCAGGGAGCTGGGGCAGTGCCCAGCCCTGGAGGGATCCCAAAGCTGTGGAGCTGAGGTGCTGAGGGCTGTGGGTCAGTGCTGGGCTGGGCAGGGTGAGGGGAGAGGGTGGATTCTGATCTTAAAGGTCTTTTCCAGCCAGAATGATTCTATGATTCAGGGCTGATGGACTGTTCTGCTGGAAGAGCTGAGCAGGGGGGAGGGAAAACAGCTCCAGCTGGGGCAGACCCAGGCACCTCTAGCTGGATTCTCACCCAAGGACACTTGTGGCACCCCTAACCCCTCTCCTGCTCTGCTGCAGTGCCCAGGCCACCTTCTGCTGGGCAGGCAAGAAGTTCTGGCACGTGGCAGTGTGGCTGTGCCACTGGGGCAGGAAGGTGTGGGGAGGGTGGCAGCTGCCACACTGACCCCAAGCGCTCGGTGGCTCACTGTGAGTGAGGGGTGGCTTTGCCACAGGTGCCGGGAGTGGGACAAGGGAAAGACAGGAGTGTGTGTGCCCACCTGGCTCTGCTTTCTGCAGCGTGGGCAAAGCCTTCCTTTCAGCCACACACTGTGTGACCCAGGTCTGTAACTGGTTCCTGTTGCAGGCACCACAGCTGTGCACTTCTTCCTGAGCATGCACCCAGCTGTCACCAGCAACTTCCCAAGCCCAGCCACCTTCGAGGAGATCCAGTTTTTTAATGGTCCCAACTACCACAAAGGAATCGACTGGTAAGAGCCCTGCCACGTGTTCTGCTGTGATAAGGTGCACCAGGCTGTCTTCTCCCGACCCTCTCTGTCCTCCTCAGCCACCTTCAGTGGCTTCTCTGCTTCTGAAGAGCTGTTTTATTGCCCTGCACATGCTGTCCACTTCCCTGCTGCCCCAGCTGTGCAGTCCCAGGGGCAGGACTGACTGCTCAGTGGGAGGCTCAGAGGGATGACTGAGCCTTACAGCCTCTGTTGGATGCACTGCTGTCACGAGGCTGCTTTTCCTTTTGGCATGTAAAACATGCAACAGTGTGCTCATGACAAAGTTCTTCATGACACAAAGCAGGGAGGGGACAAGCTCCCTGCTGCTGTCCTGGGCTGTTTAGGCTTAGAGCCGCCACTGCAGCCCTTGATCTCTACCTGTGACAGTCTGCAGTTAGGATAAAGGCTTTGTGCCTGGCAGGGAAGTTCTGCTGTTGCTGTGGCACCGTGAGGGCACCGTGTTTCCAGGCAGAGAAACGGTAAAGGTGTTTCTTGCTTGAAGCAGTCACCGGGGGGCACTGCAGCCCCTCAGGCCTGGCTCTGGGGCTGGCTGTGTGCCACTGAGACCCCTGCTTGTGCCCTGGCATTCCTTTGCCTGTGAGCTCTGGGAGCCTCTCTGTGAGTGGTGGTTTGGGGAGGCGGTTGGCAGGCGAGTGCAGCTGACGTGAGTCAGGCAGCACAGAGCAGCTGCAGCAGCTGCCAGACAGGCCCAGGAACTGTGCAGGCTTTCATGTGCCTCCCCTGGAAAAGTCATCCAACTGGGCTGGAGTGGGGCATCACGTGCCAGAGGAGAACCTTCATGTTTAGAATGGCATTTGAGTCTGTTGTAGAGCTGAGAAGTCAGCAGAGCCCAGTCTGGCAGTGCTTGGCTGTGCCCCGTTGCCCTCTGCCCTCACGTTACTCGCCTGCCCTGCAGTGCCAGCCCTGCTGATGGGAGCTGCTGCTGCGAGGCAGAGCAGAGCTGCTTCACCCTCTGTCAGCCACAGACCGAGGTACAAAGAGACAAATGATGGGTTTAAACGAGCTGTCAGTGGTAGGGAAGCAAAGGACTCCTCTGACCTTACTCTCGGACAAAACCTGGCTTCAGATAGAGCTTGCAGCTGGCACCCTGCCCTCAGCCTTTTCCTTTTCACCCCAGCAAAATCCTTTCTGGCCCTTGGATCCTCTCCAGCTTCCTGTGCTGAGCCCCCCAGCTCTGCACCCCTCTGCCCACTCTGCTGCCTCGCAGACGAGCACTTGTTGTGTGCCCCCTGCCTGTTGGAGAGGAGGAAGGGCATCACTTTGGCGTTAAGCCACGCTGCTCACCAGTGCCCCATCTGTTTGGCAGGTACATGGAATTCTTCCCCATCCCCTCCAACGCCAGCACAGACTTCATGTTTGAGAAGAGTGCCAATTACTTTGACACAGAGGTGGTACCGAAACGTGGGGCGGCCCTGCTGCCTCGAGCCAAAATCATTACTGTCCTCATCAACCCTGCCGACCGAGCCTATTCCTGGTACCAGGTACCCTCCCTGGGCTGTCTGGGGGGGAACGTGTGCAGGGGAGGTGCTGCAGGGGAGGTGCTGCAGGGGAGGTGCTGCAGGGGGCAGGGGAGGTGCTGCAGGGGGCAGGGGAGGTGCTGCAGGGGAGGTGCTGCAGGGGGCAGGGGAGGTGCTGCAGTGGAGATGTTACAGGGGGCAGGGGAGGTGTTACTGGGGACAGGGGAGGTGCTGCGGGGGGCAGGGGAGGTGTTGCAGGGGAGGTGTTAGAGGGGGCAGGGGAGGTGCTGCAGGGGGCAGGGGAGGTGCTGCAGGGGGCAGGGGAGGTGTTGCAGGGGGCAGTGGCGGTGTTGCAGGTGAGGTGTTGCAGGGGAGGTGCTGCAGCGGGGCAGGAGAGGTGCTGCAGGGGGCAGGGGAGGTGCTGCAGGGGAGGTGTTGCAGGGGACAGGGGAGGTGTTGCAGGGGAGGTGTTACAGGGGTCAGGGGAGGTGTTGCAGTTGAGGTGTGGCAGGGGAGGTGTTGCAGCGGGGCAGGAGAGGTGCTGCAGGGGGTAGGGGAGGTGCTGCAGGGGAGGTGTTGCAGGTGAGGTGTTGCAGGGGAGGTGCTGCAGGGGTCAGGGGAGGTGTTGCAGGGGAGGTGCTGCAGGGGGCAGGGGAGGTGCTGCAGGGGAGGTGTTGCAGGGGAGGTGTTGCAGGGGAGGTGTTGCAGGGGAGGTGCTGCAGGGGAGGTGTTGCAGTTGAGGTGTGGCAGGGGAGGTGTTGCAGCGGGGCAGGAGAGGTGCTGCAGGGGACAGGGGAGTTGCTGCAGTGGGGCAGGGGAGGTGCTGCAGGGGAGGTGCTGCAGGGGAGGTGCTGCAGGGGGCAGGGAGGCCACGGCTCCGTTTGCAGCAGGGTGTGACGTGCAGCCGGGCAGGTGGAACTCTGTGTGGCTGCTCCTAAGCGCAGGTTGTGTCTTGCAGCACCAGCGTGCTCACAACGACCCCGTGGCCCTCAACCACAGCTTCCAGCAGGTGCTGTCTGCAGCAGCCCAGGCGCCCCCTGCGCTGCGGGCGCTGCGGAGCCGCTGCCTGCTGCCCGGCTGCTACGCCACGCACCTCGAGCGCTGGCTCAGCTACTACCCAGCCGCACAGGTACGAGCTGGGGAGCCCCTGCCAGGGGAAGGGAGCAGCCCCAGCCCCTGGTAGCAGCATGTCACCTGCTGCCTTGGCTTTTGGGACGCTCCTGCCAGCAGCCGACCCGAATCGCGGCCTGACCCCCCTGGGTTTGCGCCTGGGTGTGTTTACAGAGGGTGGGGTGTGCAGGGGGGCACTGGGAGCTCCCACAGCAGCACCAGCAGCCTCAGCCGTGCCTTGGTGCCTCCCGGCAGCCCTGGGAGCCTCTGCAGCCGTCCAGCCACGTGCTAAGGCGTCAGTGCTAAGGAGAGGCCGCTCCTTAGGGTCTGTGCTGGGAAGCACGAGGCCTTGGCTGCCCAGTGCAGGGAAATGCCCCTGCAGGGGTGTCAGGATTGTGTGTCAGGCAAGAGCCAGTGCAGGCCATTCCTGTCCCTGCATCCCCAGCCATGGATGACCTGTTCAGTACAATGTGAGCGAGGGCACGTTTGCTCAGTTCCTTTCTGCTGCTGGGGTTGCCCTCAGACAGACAGGCTGTAACCCAGCAGAGCCTTGTAAATGCCCATTTAGTGTCTCATCCTCTGCCGAGCCTCAACTGTACATGGCAGATGTGCCAAAGCTAAAAGAGTTGGGACAACACTCTGGGGCTTGTATCTCATTGTCTTCCTCTCCCTGGAGGCTCCTGCTGAGGAAGGACACAGGCAGACACCCCCTCCTTGTACTTACTCCTGGTGTCCTGCCTTGCCCAGGTTCCAGCTCACTGACTCTTTGTGCCCTGCTCTTTGGCACTGGTAGTTTATTAGCACAAGTGTTTGTTGCTGTGTGTCATACATGGAACAGACTAACCACAGGTTACAAAAGCCTGCTGAGCACAAAGGCTGCTGCCATCCCCAGGGAAGAGAGGAGGTTTGGGGCTTAGTGACAGAGCCAAAGGTGAGTTTATTAAGCTGAGCCCCTCATGGTCACTGTTTGCTTGTGGCCCATATCACACCTCCTGTGCCTGTGGGGTCAGATGGGCCCCCATGTGGTGCTCAGAGTGCCCAGGCTTTGGCAGCCATCCCTCACCCACAGCAGGCCAGGGGAGGCTTTGAGATGCAGGCAGCTCCCAGGGGTCGTTCAGCACGAGCTGCAGGGTTAAGGAAGCTGCTGTCTCTTCCAGATTCTCATTGTGGATGGCCAGGAGCTGAGACACAACCCTGCCTCTGTCATGGACAACATCCAGAAGTTCTTGGGAGTCACACCACTCTTCAACTACACTCAGGCCCTCAGGTAGGGAAGTGCTTTTGGGGAGGAGGCTGTCTCAGCCACGAGTGATCCTAATGAGCACTTGATTGGAACACTACCTGTGTCTGAGCTGCTGGGGGTTCAGAGAAACCAGCTGCAGACAGAATGAGATGCTCCAGTGAGCCTGGAATCACAGCAGAGTCTTTGCAGAAGTGGCAGAGGAAGGGACAGGCTTTGGCACTGTCACAGAGGTCGCTCACAGCAGCACTTACAGCGGCTCCCTCGGTCTTTGTGGCTTCAGAAAGAGACCGGGGCCACAACACAGAGCTCTGAGATGAAGAGCCTGTGACTGCAGGGGATGTGGACTCGAGGTGCCCAGTGTTCCTGGAGGCAGCACTGAGCTGGAGGGTGTCCCTCAGCCCTTACTGGCACCTCTCTCTGGTGAGGTGCAGTTTGAAGGTGAACTGTGGCTGTGTGGGGCTGCAGTGGAAACTGCAAGCTCCCTGGAGAGCCTGGATCTTGTTGTTTGGCTTCTCCAGCTCAGCTTTGGCCAGGTGAGGGGACAGGACAGACCAGAGCCAGCCATGGTTCCCAGCAAGAAAAGAAACAGTGACTCTCATTGACATGGCTTGGGGGTTCTCTAATACTTCTCAGCTGTGACAGGGAGCCTGCAAAGAGCTGACATCCCCTAAGACATTGTGATTCCCCCAGCTCACCAGGCACATGCTGTAACACTGTGTTACCTCTGAAGCAGGAGGCTGGGACAGGGGTGCAGCTGCTTTCTTGTCAAAATGGTGAAGTGCTAAAACGAAACCCAGGCCCCAGAACCAAACCAATGCTCCAGGTAGATAAATAAACCTCAAAGCACCTTTGTAAAAGCAGGGAGAGGGGGAGGAGCCGTGCCTTTGCCTGGCTGCTGCTGCATGGGCACGTGGCCATCTCTCTTAAAGACAAGTGTCCTTTCCAGATTTGATGAAGCAAAAGGATTCTGGTGCCAGCTGCTGGAAGGAGGGAAGACCAAATGCCTGGGAAAGAGTAAGGGAAGGAAATACCCCGACATGGATTCCTCAGTGAGTAACTGCCTGGGAGCTGTTGGCAGCCAGAGGGTGGGAACCAGCCCCCCCAGCTGGCTTCTCCTGCCCTGTGAGCGCCCGGGGGCACAGGGGGAGGGGGAGACGTTGTGTCTCACTAACGGGCTCTGTGTTTCCCCCAGTCACGCCTGTTCCTGAGGGACTTCTACCGGGAGCACAACCTGGAGTTATCCAAGCTGCTGAGCAGGCTGGGGCAGCCCCTGCCCTCCTGGCTGCGGGAGGAGCTGCAGAACTCCAGCTGGAGCTGAGCCTGCCCCAGTGCCACCGGGCTGTGGGGCTCCAGCACCTCCTGCCGTGCCACCTCTTGCCCAGCCACAACCAGGGGACAGAGGAGCCAGGAGCAGAGCAAGTGCAGGTGCAGCCTGGCCCCAGCCTTGGGAAGGGGCTGCTGCCTCTGCCTGCCCTGGGCCACCGAGGGCCAGGCTCCTTGAGTATTAATGGTGTGTTCCACGTGACTTTGACTTGCAGGAAGATTTGGAGAGAGCGTGGTCAGTGCTTCATGGGTAAATTGCTCTTCTCACTATCTGACACTGGCAGCAGCTGCAGGGTTCATGTGTAACAAGAGGTGAGCTGAGGAGCCCACTGCTGAGAAAAGAGCCAGCAGCAGCTTACATAAAGGGGAATCTAGTCCAGTGGCCCCCAGCTTTCATGCAGGAGGCTGTGTGGCAGCAGCAATGGCCAGGAGCACCCCCTTCCTCCCCAGCCAGGGGCCAGGGGCCATGCTCCTTCCTTCCAGTGCCACCCTGTGGGTAACAGAGGTGAGGTTGCCTGTCCTTACCTGCAGCACTGGTGTGATGCAGCACCCAGTGCCTTGGTGCAGCAGACAAGGGGAGATGAGGCCACGCTGCAGCTGTTGCCACACAGAATCGATTTGCTGTCTGAGGGAAAAGGTTGGCACCTGTGACAACGTGGCAGGTATTGCTCTGCTGGGACTTTGGCCACGTCAAAAGATAACCAAGGAGCAGTGTGTCCCTTAGAGCACGGTGGAGGCAGGTGTTGGTGCAGCACAGCAGCAGGGGGGACTGGAAGATCAGGCAGATCCAGCTGCAAGCAGACACTTCAGGTCCCCAGGAGGGGGGGAAAAAAGCCCCATTTTTCTCTTTGCAGCAGCTCCAGGCCCCCTAGGCCTGTGCTGGTAGCTGTGCTGATAGCTGGCACCTCTTTCAGTCCCCTTGCAGCCCAACAAGCCCAGGAGAAAGGCAAAAACACCAGTTAACAGTAAGTATCCTTCAGCTGCATAGCGAGGGCTCAGAGGCTGAGGTGGTTTCCCATGTTCCAAAGGAGCAGTTTTGTTTCTGCTTGAGCTTCACCTCTGCAGCTGCTGCAGAATTCTCCCCAGAGGAGCTGGCTGGAGGGGACCATGGTCCTTCCTCCCCCCTGGGCATAGCTGGGGCTGGGAGGGTGCTGCAGCTCCAGAGAACAGAGGGGCAGATGGTGGGAACTCTGCAGGGTTGTGTCCCCTGCAGCGAGCGGTGGCTCCAGCCAAGCTTCTCCCTTGAGCCTTAGGTATGGTGTATTTTGGAATGAATGGTGCATTTACCATTGTATGTAAATGTATATAGTATGCAATATAGTATTTTATTTCCTGTGGCCCTGGAAAGGGTTATTTTTGTGCAGCCAACAAAGAGAAAGGCCAGAAAGACTAGAAGCCCCTCTCTCACTGCTGTTGGAGAGATGAGCCCGACTTCCTGCACTGGATTCCTGTACAGCATCATTCACATTGAATGATAAGAAATTCTTGGCTCTCAAAGCTGAGCACAAGTGTCTGAATAAAGGCTAGAAGTAGCAGCAAGTGGAGATTCAATAAATGTACTACTTCTTTTTCTTGTTTGTGATGATTTGGAGTGATGATGTCACGGAGCCCACACTGCTGGAAGGGGAAGCCAAGCTGAGCAGCCTGCTCTGGGCCTTACAGCTGAGAGCTGGGGGGGAAAGGAAAGGGGTTCAACTCCTAGCAACGCAGACACAGTGTCCTAAAGCTTATAAACCATGTTCTAAACTCACCCAGCAGCTCTCCCTTCAGCCAGTGCTCCACAGCAGCCCAGGGCTGCTGCTGCTTCAGCAAACGGAGCTTCCTGCCCTGGGCCCAGGACAGCTGCTCACTTGCTTCATGCTTCCTGTGGTCCAGCTTTCAGGAGGTGGATGCATTGAACCATTGGAAAATAATCAAGGCACTGGGTATCAGTGCTGGGAGAGGTTCACTCAATGCCAGTGTCCTTCACTCAGGCCAAACAAGGGCTGTGTCTTTCCCTCCCCCCCATTCAGGTCTGTGCTGTTCCAGTTCTTATTGCTTATGCTAATGACAAACAGCTCACCTGCTGAGGCCAGATCCAAATGTGGGATGTCCTCACCTGAGCTACCTGCTGAAGAGTCACCTTCACCCCTGGTACCTCCCTCTGACAGCAGCTTGCTGCAGAAGCTGCCCTGTTGCCACAGCCCTGCAAAGCTCTGGAAACAAACACCCTCTCCTACGAGAAGCTCTTGCAGCAGCAGCAGCTCTGTAGTCTCAAGAAGCCACCATCAGTTACCAGACAGTGACCCACTGGGCATCACAGACCCTCATTCTTCCTTCTGCTGGTGTGAGTCCTCAGCACTGGGAGGTGAGCACTGGCACCACAGGAAACAAAGCTCTGGATTATTAAAGCAAGGCCTCAGAGCATCTGTCTGTCCATACCTACCTCAGCATATGAAGCTTCTCACACACAAGCTGTGGAATTCAATCAGGAAGATACTTGAAATTGTCAGCTGCTGCCTTTTTCTACCATGTATAGAAAATACTGGCCCAGGGTAAAGCCCTTTGAGGGAGATGGGGACAGTCCCTCTGCAGGAGGCAGAATGCATCAACCACAGTAGAATCTGATGATTGCTGAAGACCTGCAATTGTCACAGAATCATGGTGGTTAGAAAAGTCCAAGCCCTTACCTCACACTGCCAGCACTGCAGAGGCCCGTGGGCCTGGAAAAGCTGCAGCTCCTGGGACTCAGAGTGGCACCCACCAGCCCAGCAACCTGGTCAGACTCATCGTGGTCTCACACCTGGTAACAGAATCCTTTGATTCCTTGCTGATCATTTTGCTGTAGCAATAGCAACAGGGCAAGAAAAAGCAATGACAAAACAGGTCCCAACGAGCCACATGCATCTGAAGCAAAGCTCTTCCTCCCCCCTGTTGAATCCTGGGTGTCTCCTGGCTGACACAGTGCAGCTGGGAGCAGGACAGGAGACAGCAGCAGCTCACAGACATGTGGCATACACTCACACACAGTGTTCAGCAGCCTGCCTCAAGCTATCAGGGCTTTACACTTTGCTTCTTTCCCCTTAAGGCTTGTGGGGGGGTTAAAAAAGCAAAGGCAGCATAAACACCAAGCACTGATCATATGAGGAGCTAATGAAGTGATGCTCACCTCTGAGAAACACTTTTGCCACCAGAAAACCTGTATTCCTTATGCTTATCTCCACTGCTCTGGAGAACCAGGTAGAATTGATCCATCTCTTTTTGGCTTTCAAGAGTGCTCCCCTGCACTGCTGGGCTGACACAGCACTCCTGCCTCAGCTGAGACGTGGCTGGAGAGGACAGGGACTAATGCAGCACTGAGGAGTGATGAAAGCTGTAAGTGCAACCAGGCAACACCAAGGAAAACAAGTTACTTGCTGAGAGAGCAGAGCCAGGACCTGTTCATGTCAGCCACCAGTTACATTTGAGCACAGAAAGAAAGGACACAACAAACACACTCAACATGTAGGTGGGAGCCATTCACTCTATCAGCAGGAAAAGCAAAGTCATACACTAGTTACGATCACCAGCAAATGCTGAGGAGCCCTCATGGCCCAACCTGGCCTCCCAAAAGCAAGCATTAAGCTGAAAGAAGTGAAGAGGCATCAGCAGGAGGCCCTGAGCACACCTTGCTGCTGTGCCAGCTGCATCCTGGCTCATTCCTTTCAACACCCTGCCCTTCTCTCAGTGTCTAGGTAAGCAAAATCCATCTGTCTCAACAGAAAACCGTTTCAGATGGATGCAATGTCTGACTGACACCAGGAGGTGGGGATGGGCTTGATGAGTAGCTCCACGTTTCCTCTGGTTCCATGGCCTGTGCACTCCAGCACTGGGCAGCAACAGCCAAGCTGCTGCTCAGTGAGCTGGGAGAGCAGAAAGTCTGTGGTTGCAGTAGGCTGGAAACTTGCCTGCTTAGGATCTAAGGGTAGTCTTCTAATAGATCTCACAGGTAAGGCTCTGACACTTCATGTCCCTTCATTTCCAGTCCAAACACAGTGCAGCAACAGCTGCTTCAGCTCCTGACACACATTCAGCTCCTGTCCTGCTTCTTTCCTTCTAGAAGACACCAGGCTGTGCTCTCCACTCCACTCCAGGAGTTTTGCCCAATAAGAGGCAGCTCATTCATAAACCACATGGAGTTTAGTTTAAACCCCACAAAACTTGACACTTTCTTACCAGCAGCAGCATTTAGGATTGGCATGGAACCAGACAGCTTATGCAGAAAGACAAGGGGCTGTAAGGAGACCTTCAACTCCTTATTGTTGCACACGGGTGCAGCACACAGAGCCAAACCCAAGGAGCCCCTTCATCTGTTCTGCCCTGTGCCTCTGCCTTTAAGAGTATCAATGAAAACACCAAACAGCACCAGCAGGTATATTTCTAGCTTGCAGAAACTAAAAGCTCCCCGTTGTCATTGGCTAAACACAAGTAAGAAGCAAAACACATGAGTGCAGAGACATTACATTCCTGCCATCCATCAGCCATCTGACTTCCAGCTTTAAAAGCCCTGAAATGTATGTGCTTGTCTGCTCACAAATGGCAGCAGCCTTTTACATCTCCTTGGCATCCAAATAAAAGCTTTCTGAGCTCACTCTTCTGCAGTGCTGTCTGTTGGGTCTCTTGCACAGGCCACCAAAGCTCTCTCTAAGGACAAGGCAGCGAGCACCAGCCTCCAGGAACAACCACAGCAAGGGTAAGCAGCTGCTCTTTTGCACTTGGGAAACACAAAGCTCTGCATAACCACACAATATTCCTAGTGTCAAGACCAAAGAAGGAAGCTAGTGGCTGGCAGAAGGGCAGGCAGAGCATCCCAGGCCACTGACCCCCATCAAGGGCCCAGCCCACACCTACTGCAGCCGTTTCATTCTCAGGTCTGTACCTGACCAAGAACCCTTTGGCTCACAACTAGTGTCCAGAGCTCTGGCTCCTTGCCTGGTGCTGGCCTGGCCTTCCCCAAGGTGGGACAGCTCTCTGCCAGTGCCCACAGGAGCTGCCACAGACACCCAGCTCCATCAGCCTGCCAACACCACAGCAGAGAGGAGAGAGTCGGTCTAAGAAAACGAGTGTTTAATCGGGAAACGAGAAGAGACAGGGGATAAGAAACTGATTACAGGAGAGTAACACCCCAGCCAAAGGAAACACAGATTGTACAACTCGGAACAACCAGCATCAAACTGAGCCAGCAGTGCCCCGCAGGGACCCTCCTGAGAAACAGCCCAAGCGCTTCTGGCAGCCTCCGGGCAGCTGGGCACAGGCACGGGCCAACTGCCCCAGCTCCAGCTCCTGCCTTCAGCAGCTGCTGCAGAAAAGCCACCAGAGAGGTGGCCCTGGCCCTGCTACCCCAGGCTCTGCTAGCCCAGGCTCAGCTGCTCTCAGCAGGAGGTGCCGAAAGCAAAGGAGGGAGCCCCGGCTGCAGCCCCCGCCAGGAGCTGGGGTGTGGAGTGAGAGAAGCCCATACAAAACACCAAAGAAAAACCCCAAAACAGAGAAAGTTTACATATTTATAAATGCCAAAATAAATATCTGAAACAGAATCCCCCACCCCTCAGACTCAGTGTCAGCACACTGCAAACTGCTCAGCACAGCCCCCGGGGGCTCGGAGGCAACACGCAGTCACTACAGCACAGGGCAGCCGGCTCAGCTTCCCCAGGGGCCTGGCTGCTCCCCCAGCCCGCAGCCCTCGGAAGCAACACGCAGTGGCTACACCACAGGGCAGCCAGCTCAGCTTCCCCAGGGGCCTGCTGCTCCCCCAGCCCGCAGCCCTGAGCAGGGAGCAGCCAGCCCAGCGCGGCGCCGACACGCAGCGGTGCTGGAGAGGAATGTCATGGTATATAAATACATCAGGTCAGTGGTTTCCAACAGGTTAAAACTAAAAAAAATAACGAATAAAAAACCAAACCCCCAAAGAAAAGGCCCCAGAGAGGCTGCAGGACGCAGGGTGGTGTGGATGGAAGCACAGCGAGGCGGGGCAAAGGGCCGCGTGTCCTGCTGTCACGGCGAGAAGGTGGCCATCTCCAGGGACACCCTCTGCCACAGCTCCTTGGTCTGCTTGCTGCGCTTCAGGTTCTGCAGGATGTCGTTGAACTGCATCATGCCCATGGGGGTGAGGCAGAAGGCGCTGCGGGCGCTGCGGATGGCGTTCACGAAGTCGTCGTAGTCGGCCGGGATCAGGTGGATGAGCCGGTGGTGGATGTACTGCAGGGCGACGGGAACCAGCCTCATGACCTGCCCGCCGCCCCTCCGGCTGCCCAGCCTCACGGGACACTCCAGAGCTCCCAGGGCAACGTGGCTGTCCTGCTCTTCAACCTGCTGAGTCCCAGCCCTGCCCTCACCCTGCCCAGCCCACCACTACCCCACAGCCCTCAGCACCTCGGCTTTGGGATCCCTCCCTGGGCAGCCTGGCACAGGGCTGACACCCCTCTCAGGGAAAAAGCTCTTCCTAATCTCCAATCTCAACCTCCCCTGAGGCACCCTGAGGCCGTTTCCTCTTCTGTCACTCATTACTGGGGAGCAGAGACTGGTCTGCACCTCTGTCAGGGGGCTGTACAGGGTGATCATGACTCCATCTGCAGGTTATGCACAGGAATCCAGCACGTTCCCTGGGCATCTCCTCTGCCAGGGGGCAAGGAAGGAGTCAGGCTCACACCACGTTGCTACATCAAAACAGCTTCTGACAAACCTATTTCCCTACTAGGGCTCAGAAAAGAGCTCAGGGGAGGCAGCTGTCCTTCTCCAAAGCATCACTAGGTGCCAGGACAAGGAGGCCCTGGGTGTGCAGCCTCCACACAGGCAAGTGATGCCCGTTGGAGTCCCTGCTGAGAGACAGGATTACACTGGGCAGTGGAGCAACTCAGCTGCCAGCCCCTTGCCCTCTGCACACAGACAGAGGCAGTGCCTGCACAGGCCCCCCGTTACCTGCATGTAGGCCTGCTGGCACCTTTGCACCAGCTGATGGAAGGCTGGGGTGCGCAGGTGGTTGTGCACATGGGCAGGGTTCAGCCTCTGCAGAGCCTCCATGATGATCTCCTGGAGCACAAAAGGGCTCAGCACCCCCTTGGCTGCACCAACGCAGAACTGATGCACGTAGTTGACACCTGCACAGGAAGGAAAAGGCACAACAACAGTGTTAAGGTAAGAGACACGCAAGTACTTCCAGGAAGAACCTGGATTTGGAGCACCTGCTTCTCAGTGTCATGTATCCTCCCAGCAGGCTTGGGCCACAGAGCCTGTCAGCTCTTGGGGACAAGGGACCAGCCCAAGATATCCTTCAGGTCTGAGCAGAGACCAGGAACCACCTCAGCTACTGATGCTCCCAGGTCACTCCTCTTTAAAGGGGACGTGAAAGACAACTGACCTGGCAAGGTAACTGCAGGGGAAAGGGTTTACTGCACCTCTTGCAACTGCTGCTTGCCTGCACAGCTGGGAGGCACCTGCAGCCCCAGAGATCTTCTGAAACAGCCTCAGGAACGGCAAACTCCAGCAAGTGGATTTGTGCACAGTCCTGCTCTGAGCCTTACCCAGCTTGGCAGCTAACCCAAGGAGCCACTTGACATCCTCTGTGTAGGGGGGGCTGCGGGAGAAGTTGTTGGGATGGTCGTTGGGAGCTCTTCGGCCGATCATCTCCAGAGCCAGCATCCCTGTGAGAAAGGGGCAGCCAGGGTCAAGCAGCACTTCTGCCCAGTTAAGACTGTGTCCAGCACTTCACTCCCTGCCACACAATCTGATGGGCCTGCCCTTTGCCAGCAGACAACCCCCGAGCTGCAGAGAGCACAGAGCAAAACAAAAGGCCCAGCTCGGAGCCTGTCACCACAGGAGGCATTGCATGAACATCTGGAACCGCTGGGAAACTCCAGGCTGAGGAATCTGCACAGCCAACACACCTCAGCAGAGCTGCACAGAGGCACTGGCATCTGGAGCAGGGTGAGGCAGACAGACAGCCCCACAGGCTGCAGCACCAGCCCTCCTGCGAGCAACGCCTCAGCCCCCAGTCTCAGCACAGAGGAGCTGCCCCAGTCAGCTCACTCAGCTGCAAAGGCACTGAGCTGCAGTGCTGCCACTCTGAAAACATTTCACTTATGTTCCTCCCACAAATCCCCCTCTTTAAAAAGTCTTAAAATACCAACAGGCACTATGTCTTTATCCTCCAGACCCTCTCCCAGTCACCTGTTGCTCAGGCTATTAACTGCCTTTCATGGCACTTCCCTACCACTTACCGCTGAGGTGTCGCCAGTGACATCTGCACCCTCTTCTGGCTACCAAGTACCCTCCCCTCAAGCAGTCTCTAGATAGCCTTCCTGCTGTTTCTCTTCATTTGCTGCCCTGAGATGGCTTTCCTTAACCTTAGAGGCTCCTCTCTCCCTCCCCAAGCACCCACTGGCTTGGCCCGTGTCTCTGCATGAGCAGCTCACTGCAGTCTAAGCTCCATCAGAAACCCAAGGCTGACATCCCCGTCCCAATGGCAGCTGAGGCAGAGACTCCATCTCCTCATAACCAGTGACTGGGAAAGAAATGCTAACTGCATACACTCTCTGTCAGCCTTCAATGACCTGGCTGGAAAGGCACAGGGCACATCCCCCCGTGTTCCTGACCCCCCCACTGATATTATTCAAGCAGAAGTGTGCCTCCACCATCCAGCAAGCAGCAGGAGCTCAACTCCATTTCTTCCACATAGTCACAACCTGCACAGCCCCATCCAGCCTCCTTTACCCTGCTGAAAGGCAAGACTCTGCCCAGCTCTAACCCACTTGTCTCTCTCTTCTACCCTGCCGGCTTTCACCAGCAACTGTTCACTCTCACCTTGCTTTGTCTCCATTTTTAGCCTCCACAAACGCTCACCAACTGCCTTTCCCCGTGCTGCAGAGATGCCACCACCTCCCACAGGTGGGGTGGCCAATGCTGGGGACAGTGCAAAGCTGCAGCCCTGCCCCCAGCCCATCCTTACCGACTCGGTATGCGGAGTGGAGGTAGTGCAGGCCCTGGGGGCTCACGGGCTGGCTGTGCTGCTCATCCTCTGCAGGAAACCCCCCTGTAACGAGGGAGTTGGGCTGTGAGGACAGACTTGTCAAGGAAGCCCCCTGAATGGCTGGGAATGTTGATCCTGCATGGACACTTCCTACTGAAGAGAGCAAAACAGCAGCATTAGGACCCAACAGCAGCCTAAAAGAAGGTTTGCTCGGGCCATGGTGTCCCTCACTGACCGTCCCCTGCCCAGGTAGTGTTCTGAACGGAGCAGTGGAGCAACCAAAAAGCACAGGCCACAGTGGGCTGGGAATAGCTCTATTTGGTTGGCAAGCAGGGCTTGCAGGGGGTGAGTCACATGCTGGTCCATCTCTTTTGCAGTGCATCATGACATGCCCATCACCCATGGTTTATGTGTACACACGGGTCTCGACTCAAAGGCCTTTGCTGCTATTAAGTGACAGGCCTGGCTCTGATTGCTTGCTCCTTTACAAGTGTGTGCTTGTCTACACCTGAGGAGAAACCCCTGAGGAAAAAAAAAATCACTGAGCAGGAACAGCATTAAGTCACTCAAAGACCAAGTTGAACACTGTGAGGTCCCTCAGCTTGTGCTGTAAGGCAGCTGCAGCTCCATCCCGCTGCCGTGCGGGAGGAGCGGTCCCGGAGGCAAACCTCCAACACAGCCCTGCAAACAACAGCCCTTCTGTACCCTGGCAGGACCTACCAACAGCACAAACAACCGAGAAGCTCTGCACCTTCACACACTTCACGAGTCAAAGGAAACCACAGGAAAGTCCAGTGCATTGTGCCACCCAAACTTGCAGTGACGGCGCTTAACGCTCAGCCCACGAGCTGAACCCTGACAGGGGACTCAGCTTGTCTAACCCGCCCGCCACCTCTTCCACAAAGCTGTGGAGAGGAAACAGCAAGGGCAGCCTGACAATTCCAGAGCAGAGGTGTCATTAGGTGTGTGCACATCGTTATTTCACAGCCTCCCTGTGGTGCTGCTCCACCAGCCTGGGAAATGCTGCAGCTTCCCATTTCTGCTCTTCCCCTGCCACCTCCAGCCACGGGTGAACACCCGAGAACAACGTGCCTTCAGGAGACATCTGTCTGACCTCCCCAACCAGGCACACACAGTGCCAAACAATCCACAACACGGGGCAAAATCCATCCAAAATGCAAGATAAAAAGAGCTGGAAAGGTTCTCCTGATACTCTGAAGGAGGCCAACACAGCTCCTAAGTCTTTTCCTGTGCACCAGTCTTCTCCAGCACCTGGCAAGCTGCAAAGCACTGCTAAGCAACCCTACAAACAGGCAATCACTGCACAGCCTCTGCCCTGAGGGGACAACAGAGTCTGGCTCAGCCATGGCCCAGAACCCCGTGGCAACGACAGCACGTTCACCCTGCAGTCCACAGCTGCTGCTCCAGTGCTGCACACGACTTGATGGCTCTTCACCACCCCTCTGACCTCAACAACAACGTGCGAGCAGTCGCTCGGGCTGCCAGCGACAGGGTCCTGCCAGAGCATCTGTCCTCTCTAGGATTCGGATCCTGGCTGCCTCCAACCCCTCCCAGCAGAAAAGGCATCTGCTAGAGCTAAGAGAAGTCTGCCTTCACCTGACCCAACAGAACCACAAAACGCCTGCTCAAGGTCGCCTGTGCTCACCTTGCCCTAAGGAGAGGGGAAATAAAGCTCTAAAAGTCAGGAATCAGAAAGGCCAGGAGGGCTCCAAGCACACTTCAGTCTGAGAGGCCAAAATCATTACGTACTGGCAGCTGAGCCAAACAGACATTGAAGCTCCACTAGCTGAACCAGGCCCCACTGTGACTGCCAGGGCCCCCAGAGCACGTGGAGCTTTAGGCTGGGGTGGTTTAGCTCGGAACTCCGCCAGCGCCCTGGTTGCACCTGCGGTGAGTGAGGAGCAGGGCTCGAGCGGGGTCCAGCAGGAGACGAGGGGATGCTGCTGCCGTGCACGGCCCAGGGCTGTGCCACTTACTCGCCACGTTGGAAGACAGTGACAGTCCTGTCTCGCTGTGATAGGGATGCACAGCAATCTGTGTCATGGAGGGGACGGGCACGCCGGGGAAGGACACGGCTGTGGCTGCCAGGGACGGCGTGGTGACCGAGTACGGGTACTGCGCTCCTATGAACGCCGGGTGGACGCCCTGCAACACAGAACAAACAACAGGCAGCCCCGCTTCATCTGAGCACCCACACCCAGGCCACAGCGCAGCTCCCCACACAGCCCCCGGCACGGGAGGAGGGACCGGCGCAGGCACCAGGCTGCGGCACACGACCGCTGCAGCTTCCTGCTCCCTCCTCCTTTCACACCCCAGCAGCTGCCAGGGAAACAACCCAAGGAGTCTCAAAAGCATGCAGAGGTTTTATTTCCCTCTGCAGTCCCTACTTATTGTGCAAGACGAGCTCTCTGTCCAGCGCCTTCTGAGGAACTACAGGGCAGTGAAAAGCCACCAAGGCACCGTACTTCACGTTAGGTGTGAGACTTGCCGTGCCCCCACAGCGATGCCAAAGCTGGGCTGGGCAGGCAAACGAGGGGCAGATGGGCAAGGAAGCGAGAGCAGAAGCTGGAGCCACAGCAGCCCGAGCCCCGAACTCACCTGCGGGTAGGCGGAGCCGGGCACGGGGAAGACGGCGGGGCGCGGCATGTGCTGCAGCGTGTGGCCCAGGTACTGCGGGCTGCAGGGGATGTGCGTCTGCAGCGCGGTGTAGGGGTGCAGGCCCTGCGCGTGCCCGTGCGCCATGGCCGGCCCCGCCATCGTGTGCTGCTGGTACATGGTGGAGCCCACCGAGATGACGGGCACCACCGTGGCCGCGGCGGTGACGGCGGCCGCCACGGTGACGGCGCTGGGCTCCGAGCTGACCCGGCTGTCTGGCAGCCCGCGGGCCGCCTCCGAGGGTGCTCGCGCCCCGCTGGAGCTGCAGCCGCTGGCGCCTTCACGCTGGGCCGGCGTCCCGCCCACAGTCTGCTCGTAGAGCCAGTACCACTGGTGAGCGACTTCGAAGAGCACTTCAGGGTACACGCCGCCTCCTTTGGCCGCCTCCTCCACTGCCATACAGGCCTTCTCCAGCATCAGGTTGTCCTGGGGCAGGGAAAGGAAAGCACAAGCGAGCAATGCAGAGATGAGACGGCAGAACTGCCAACAGGGAGCTCCGCAAACGCCGCGGGGGCACAGAGAGAGCTCGGCTGTGCAGCGGCAGAACCACGGCCGCTCACTAACGCCAGGAGCAGCCCACAGAGCTGGGCTCAAGGCCACTCAGCCGCCCAGCACAGCCAGTCCCACAGGTAACAGCCCGCGCCAGCCGGCCGCCACGAGCCGCTCACCTGCTCCTTACACTGCACCAGGGCCCTCTGGATCTCGTTTGGGTTCAGCGCGTGGGCGTGGGGCAGGCAGCTGAGCGCCAGCTCCGCAGCTGCCCGCACCATGTTGGAGTCTCTGGCCCGTGAAGCTCTGTCTGCCAACGACGCCACCTCCGGGGGGGTCAGGTGCCCATCCCAGCACTCCACCAAGATGTTCAAGGCCGCACTGCCGATCTCCATGGCCTGCCCTAAGGGGAAGGGAGAAGACTCTCACACCACTGTACGCCCAGTGCAGCTCCAGGCTGCCTTCCCCCAACAGGAGCACGCTCCTCCCTTCCTTCCGAAGCAGTGCCACAGCCCAGCTGCTCCCTTTAGGCTTCAAGTTGAATTGAGGCTCTTCATCCCAAAGCACAGGACAGGCAAGAGCCCTCAATGAGCAAGCAGTGGGTGAGGGTGCCACTACTGAAGCTGAGCTAAAGAAGCGTTTGAAGCAGCGAGAGGAACTTGCTGGAGCTGATTTCAGCAGCCACAAACCACAGGCTGGGCTGTGCCTCTGTTTCCATCACACCAGGAAAACGTGACCTTTCAAAGGTGTCTTTCCCAGGCTCTAGCAGCCAGGTGGGTAGCAAAGCGGGTAAGCAGGTCTGGGTGCAAACAGGAGGAGGAGAAAAGCAGTATGCTGAACACAGCCAGAGCATGTCCAAAGCTGGCACGTGTCTGTCCCTTCAGCTAACCCCTGGGAGGAGAAGTCAAGACTAGTGTCTGTGTGAGAAGTGGTCTGTGGCTCTGAAGACCAAGAAGAAACAGGAACTTTCCAGGCCAAAACAAGCACCACTGTGTGGAACCACTGATGCTCAGCTCGTAGTGCCAGCTGTGCCAGCAGCTTGCATGGCTACCACAGCACATCAGCAGCATCACTTCTGGGCACGAGCTCGCCTCCCTCCCCTCCTTCCTGCCTGCCCTAAAACCAGCTTCCCAGTTCAGTTGTGCTATAACCTGTGATCCAGGAGACGTGGGAGGAGTAAGTCCGAGAGAGCCAGTTGGGAGACACGAAGTTGTGCAGCCCCAGCGCGTACAGCCCGATCTCAAAGGCGCACAGGTGGAGGTTGCGGTGTGGTCCCTGGTGCCCACCACTGGAGGAAGGGTGGGTAAAGATGGAGGTACTGCTGTTTCCACCTGCTTTGATAAGGACTGTCTTGGCCAACTCAAAGTAGAAGTGAGCAGCTGCCTCTGAGGGCTGGTTTGGGACGTGAGGAGCGTGGCTCTCCAGGCGCCTCCCTTTATACCTGCAAGAAGATGACAGAGGAGCTTTTGAGAGAGCAACAAGCACCCCAAGGTCACTAGCTGGAATGCACAGCTCCTGTCTTTAGAGTCCAGCAGAAACAAAGCAAAAGCTCCCAAGGAAGTTCTCCCTGATGCACAGGGAGTGCTTAGCCTAGAAAAGAGAAGACTAAGGGGAGACCTCATCAACACTGATAAGTACTTAAAGGGAGAGTGGCAAGAGGATGGAGTGACACTTTGTTCTGTGGTGGCCAGTGACATGACAAGGGGTAACAGGCACAGGCTGGAGCACAGGAAGTTCCATGGGAACAGGAGGAGCAAGTCCCTTGGTGCTGAGGGCAGGGAGCCCTGGCCCAGGCTGCCCAGGGAGGGTGTGGAGGCTCCTTCTCGAGAGGTTTCCAACCCCACTTGGACACGTTCCTGTGCCCCCTGAGCCAGGGGAACCTGCTTGAGCAGGGGCTGGGGCTGCAGCAGCTCTGCAGGGCCCTTCCAGCCCCCACCACTCTGGGGTTCTATGATTCTACGTGCTACTTCCCTGACATCAGGCCCAGAGTTGCCTCCTCCATTGGCATTGCTCATTACCTGCCAACTTCCACAGTCTTGGCACGGGCTCCCCCACTGGCTCTCCTGCTGCCACTGGAAGAGGAAGATCCCAGGGAATCACTTGAGGAACTGCTGATGCTGTCACTGTCCTGTCCCCTGCCCCAGGAGGTGGTTGCCCACCCCCCGCGCAGCGGCCGCCGGCTGAGCGTTGGAGAGCTGTCAGAGGTGGTTTCTGGAGCGCTGCTGTCGATACTGGCCATGCCTACAACACCAGAACCAGCACAGTCCTGTCACCAGGGCTGCTCCACGCAATGTGGGGAGGCAAACCCCTAACCACATCACCCCCAGGCCCAACGTGGGGCAGCCATGTCAGCGACAGTCAGGCTCACAGCTGCCAGGAGCTCAATCGAGAGCTTAAACTCATCAGTTTGGCCACAGACATCGGTGTCACTTTGCTCTTCTCAGATTAGAAACCAGAAGGATCCAAGAACAATGCACCTTTATTTCCCCCTTCACTCCATCTGCAAAGCTTTGTGGCAGAGACTAACAAGAAGTGGATACACACACAAGGTGGAGTCTCACAGATTGTATGGGCGTGAAGGAAACCCCTCTGGTACAATTTACATGCAAAGGCTCTTCCCAGCCTCAGCCTCTAACTTATACCCTTCCCTAGAGAAGTGGAGGGAGCCAGCAGCTCCTCTGAATTTGTTTCTGGGCTCAGGAGCACAGTACTCTGCTCCCAGAGTCCAGCAATCATTCAGCTCCAGATCCCTCATCCGACACCCAGAGCATAGCTGGGGTGAGAAAGGAACGGCCACTTGCCATACAGAAGGAGGCAGGAAATCTGTGGAGCAAAACCTCCACATCAAACACCTCAGAGACAACCAACTGCTTCTGTAGCCCAGGAAAGGCTGACAGGTGGAAGCCAAGAGCAAGGGAACTGCTGAAACCCCAGCAGGCTGCTTTCCACGGCACCAGGTGCTGTATGAACCAGTCAGTTCCTACCTGTGTGCTTCTTCTTCTGCCTGACAGGTGAGCCCCAACACCTCCCGTTGTATCCACCTCTGTTCCCAAGGGCCAGGCGACTGGGGACCTTTCCCTCTTGTTTCAAGACAGCAGCCTCTGCAGCTGGCTCACAGGGTGACCTCTGAGAGCTCTCTGTGTAAACACAACAGGGACAACAGCAACGTCACCTTTTGTTTCAGTTTCAGTCCTCAGCACATCACCGACCACCAGGCCAAGAACTCTGCATCTTAACAACTCAAAACTTGGGAAACTTCCTGCACTTACAGGCAGACTTTTGAATAAAGAGGCTGCAGCAACCCTGACTTCATTGCACTCACCCTCCATTGACCTCTTGGAGAAGCATTAAAAGAGCACCTGCTGCCAAGCAAATGCTGCTGTATGTGGTTTGCCACCACAGCTACAAGAAAACCACGTTCATCTGAGACCTTTCAGCAATCTCAGTTATTTATCTGGCATGAAAGCACCCAACTCAGAAGCTTTTTGAAATCCTGCACCTCTTTGACACAAACCTGAAAGATGGAGTCAGAGCACTTTCATGTTAAGCTGGCTAAAGACAGGAACACCTGAAAATTAGCTTGAATCTCTATGCAACAAGAAGGAGACAGCAATGGATCCAAACAGATAACGGGGGCATGACATTCCAGTAACCACCATGAACCCAAACGGCGGCAGAGTCCCTCTGACTACTTCCCAAAGCAGATAAAGATTGTGCAGTTCCAGTTTTCCACTGCCAACAGAAGGGTTTCAGCACAGCCCCTGCAAAGGGTCTCCTTACCCTGGGCACTCTTCTCCACAAAGTTCTCAGGACTGCTCTGGACTGCAGTGCTCACAGCAGCCTGCTGAGCCACTGATGTCCCTGGGAGCTGCTGGATGGCTGCAGTGGACTGGGCAGCATGTTTGGAAGGAGATTTTTGATTTGCTACTGCAGGCTTGCTGGATGAGTAGAAAGAGCTCAGAGTCTGTGGCTTGTGAGTTTGGCTCTCTCTGTCCAGGAGTTTGTCTAAGATCTTTAACAGGAACAAAAAGAAAAGCCAAAAGCTTATCAGAAGGGGAAGAGAATGGGCATTACAATAAGCCACAGAGGGAAAGTACCACATCAGCTTCCTGGCAGACAATAAATCCCCATTTGATGGAGACAGAGGTGAAATGCTTATTCTCTAGAACGCAGGCATCACCTTCCTGCACTGAACATCAACAGTGCACAGTGGAGAGCCACCGTGTGTGCTTTGTGCTCTGTGTTGCTGACCAAGCAAAGTTTCATTCATACTCAGCAGTATTCCCACTCTCACTCCAAACACCCACTGGAGGGGCAGAGTTTTACTGACTCTCTTGCATGGGAAGTTAAGGCAAGGGTAGACTGAACTAGTTGATCAAAGAGGTGAGAGGTTCAGAAACCAAGGCTTTGCTAGAGGCAAGGCTTTTGCCAACACCCTTGCAGTAAAACAGAATCAATCCCCAGAGCCCACACACAGTGCACACTGAAAACCCCTGGGACAGAGGACTTGTTTCAGGAGGCAAGCAAAGGCATCAAGAGCGGTGAGAACACACATGCCAACTAGAAGAGAAGAAACCCATGGAAAGAGTCTCTCCAGGGCAACACACACACTGTGCAACCAGGCCCTGCATCAGTGGCAGAACACCCACACCAGAGCAGGCCTTGGAAACCCTCCGTGCATGACACAGCAACTTCTGCTCACTGGCAAAACTACAGAATCCATCCAAACCCAAACTGTGTCTCTCTTTCCTCTTTCTAAAGGGAAACTCACCTTCTTCAGCTTGGACTGATCATCCTTGTAAGTAATCATCAGGGCTAGTGCCAGATCCCCTTTCTCCCTTCGGGTACCTTCACACAGCAGAGGATGTTCTGCCTCACTGACAGTTGTTTTCATGCCTGTAGGCCAGAGAAGAGGGGATGAAGAGACAACTGAGTCCATGGGACTACATACATTCTGAGCACTATCTACATCTCAGACTATTAAATTCACCTCGCTGTCACAGGCAAAAGAAGGTTTTTTTTTTTTCCCCTTATTTTTCTGACAACTTCAGAAACAGGTCATGAATAAACAGGAGCTGAAGCCTGTCCCCAGAATGCCAAGCTTGCTGCAACTGTCACACCAACCAACCACATCCTAATACATCATGCAAAAAGAGTCCAGGCAACTCCATCTTGAAATGAAGTCTTCTAGTTTCTGCAGATGCTACAAGGCAGCATTGCCACACCACAAAGAACTTCCTCCTTTCAGGGATGAGCTAACAGAGGACAGGCCTTGTTTTAATGCATTCTATTCCCTTTTGCATGCTGCTTTCAAACAGGCAGACAGTCTTGTCAGCTTCACAGAATCACTTTGTTGCTGAAGCTGATGAGGCAGGAAAGTAGTATTATGCTAAGATCCTGAATGATATGATATGCCTGTGAGTACTTCTGCCAGTCTTTCAGTGTCATTGTCTAACCTCTTGTGGAACTGTCTTTTGATCTCTGAAACTGTCCATCTCCATTAATGCCAAGGCATTGGATCTTCTGCAACAAGTGAGCAAGAAGAAAGCTAAAAAGCAATGTTACTACTACAGCATTCAGTTCCTGTCAGGCAGCCCCCTTCCATTTCTCCCAGCTTGCACAGGCACCTCCGCTCTGCCATGCAACATCCTCTGCCCCTGGTCCTGCAAACCATGTGCTTTCATTTCTGCACCAGACTGGAACTAACCACTAACTCTCGCTGTCCAAAATGAGGCAGGATGCAAAACATGGAGGAAGAAAGCATTTTCTGGTGAAGGATTCTTACCAAGAGCAGCAACAGCTGCCTCAAAACCAAGCTCTTCATCTCCAGGCATTTCATTATTCCAATTACGGCTTGGGGGTCTGGAGCCTGTAGGAGAAACCACTGAAAGAAGACAGCACAGTTAGTGCTCAGCTTTCAAAACTACAACCTCAAGCAAACAGAGCTTCCTGAATATGCTGAGCTTCCTGTGGTCCTATTCCTAGCTTTGTACCAGTTTCCAGACCCCAGCACTGCCGTGTGGGGTTTCTCTCCCTTTCTCTCCCTCCGGTCTCAGGAGGCTCCAAGCCAGGCAGGTACAGTGCCAGATCACGCTTCAACCCCACGCTGTTGCGGTTGTCTTTAACTACTGGATTTAGATTGGCTTCCTCTGAATAGAACCAGCGTAAGAGGAGAAAAGTCAGTCATTTATAACTATTCTACAACCACACACAGAGTGCTGAAGTGTGGCAAATTTGCAGTTGTTTTCAAGTGCAAGCAGAAGGAGGGACGGTTCCATCCGGGCACAGAGTGCCTCTGAAGCGCAAACAACAGTATGCGAAGCAGCAAGATGGAGATGTTCTTACACTGAAGACAGTCTCTCTTTGAAATCCCCTGGCAGGTCAGAACATGCCCTTGGCACACTCAAGCCACCGTAGGCAGTACCTGGAGTGCACAGGACATCAAATATGAAGCTGGCCAGCATCAGCGGCAGGACGGGCCGGTAATCGCACAGCGTCCCCTCCCGCAGCTCCTCGGCTCTGCCTCGGATTGTGTTCATCTCAGTAGTGCCCAGGGGAATCTTCTTCAAGAGGGCTGCAATCTCAGACTCCTGATATGCCAGCTTCACCTGGTAGTGCCCACAAGGAAAGAGGAGAAGCTGTCATCAGCACAGGCCCTGTGGGCAGGGGAGGGTTTCCCCCTCTCTACAGCGAGAGCTGCTATTGGAACATGAAATCGTGGCAGCTCTCAGCACCCCAGTCACCCTTCAACATTGTCCCCACGCTGAACACAGGTGTTTCAAATCTAATACAAGTCCTGCCTCCTATCTGTATTTTCCCTTTTTAACTCAAATGAATCACTCTTGATTTGCACATTAAAAAAAAGCTCCAGCTTTCACAAGATCATCAGGAGAAGCTTTGGCTGGAGGGAAAAACGGATGCTGTATGTAGTAACACACTCATTTGAGACAACAGAGAGTGGTCAGCAGAAGAAGGGGCATGGGGTGGCAGCTTGCTACCAGACAGAAGACCCTTACATTGCACCACTCTGTGCCATTCCTGCCTCCTCTCCCTTCCTAACGTGTGAAGGTGATTTTCTTCTAGGGAGCAAGTGACCGACCATCTCACAGTCTTCTAATCAGACCTAATAGGTACAGACAGCCAGTGCACTGGGTGGATACCCAGCAACCACACACACCTCCAGGCACCACAGAGCCCTGCAAGGGGGCTGCATGTCACACAGGCAAGGTCTTCACTGGACACTTCACTTTTCTAAACAGGAAGCCTCATAGTCCCTCAAGCAGTGCCCAAAATACTGTGCCTGCACAGTGCATATCTTCACTTGCCAAAGAATGAGGTACCAGCAGGAGCAACAACTTTCCAACACAGAACAAGTGCACCAGTTCACCTTAGGGACCAAGTTTCAAACCAATGTAAAGATGGGCAATTCCATTTACAAATGGCTTTCTTCGCCCCAGATTAGCCAAGCAAACTGGAAACATACTCAGGTAAGATGTTAGCCCTTCTCATCAAAATAGTATCTTCACCAAAGATTTTGCCCTCATTTAAATATGTGCACGTCCACAGCTCCGTGTGAAATCAAAAGCCCTTTGGCACAGGTCTGAGCTTCCTAGCAATGAAGGCAATGCCAGATGAAGTGATATTTCTAATCATTTCTCTGGCACACAATCCACTCAGCCCCACGGCGACCAATTTTAAGGAAACCTGTAAAAGCATAACCCGACTTTGGGAGCCGAACAGAAACTACAGGAGCAAAAGCACTCAAGCAGAACAGCGTTGCTCATGGATGAAAGTGCTTTTTGAGCAGTGTCATACCTCCAGAGCCTTGGTAGAGGCGGGTGGTCTCTGCAGCTCCAGAGCAAACATCCCGATTCGGAAGGCCAGGTTGTGGTACTCCAGCCGCTCGCTCAGCACGGTCAGCAGGAAAGCAGCCTTGGACAACGTGTTGGTTGCCATCCACGTCTGCTTGCTGGTTGACACCTTGTTCTTTTTGCCCTGTTGGAGGAGGAATGTGTCACGGGACACTTTCCTAAACGCCCTAAGTGATTCTGTGCTTGTCCTCCTACTCTTTGCAAGAGGTAGACAGGAGAAAGAGTAAAACTGATTCTACTTGTATTCCCTTTGCTGAGGAACCACAAATCCCACTGGTTACTGATGAACTTGGTTACTTCCCTTGTCTCAGCCCAGTACACCACAGCGGAACAGCCAGCCTGCTGATAAGACCTGTGTCTCCTATTGGACTGATGCTGTGCAGGCAGATGTGGCACATCTGTCTCTTCCAAAGGAACCCTTAAATACAACAAACACTACAAAAGATCTTCCAGAAGTTTATGCTTATCTCCCTGCTCTCCAAGTCTCTATCCTGATAACATTTTCAGCGGTGCACATTATGAACTAGGAGACTAAGGTTTTGGAAAGAACCCCAAGAGACAGGGGCACTTGCACAGAGCTGCACAAAAATCAAGCCTTCTTATGGCTGCTGCATAATCTCACAGCACACAATAGCAGGTATCTCTTAAAGAAAACAGCCTTTGAAGATGGGTGTTTTGTCTAATTGAATTAAAATAGATTCCTAAAGGAGAGGAAGCTTTTAACAGGCAAGCAAAGCTTCTCCTTGAAGCCTAGGAAAAAAATGAAGAAGCTTTTAATTAAACTCAAGTTTCTGATGACTCCAAGTCCTGCTGATTGGCCTCTTTTTGTCCCTTTCATTTACAAACACACACACAAAGTGATTTGGCACATTAATGACACTCAGAGAAGTTCAATCCAGGGAAAGCGAAAGTGAGAGGCCTCAAATCACAGCAAGTGAGAAATGCCTGGGAACGCTGTATCCATCCTACACCTTCCTTCTAACTTCCTCTCCACCCCCAAAACGGGAGAAGCTCTGTCTACCTTAGTTGGTGGCTGCTCCACTTTGAGGTCTGGAGGGTTGGCCAGGAGGTCCCTGGCGAGCTCCACGGTTAAGCGACACGCTTCATTGCTGTATCCATGTGCATACAGGGCCTCTGCACAGGCAAACAGGATCTGCAAGAGAGAACAGATGGTTACATTCACACCAGACTGCCCCAGGCCCGCTCCAATCCCTCGCTGTGAAGGCTCTGCAAACACATTTCACAATTAACTTCAGCAGCAGGTGTTCTCAGAGCCCTCCTTGCCTGGACCTTCACCACCAGCACCTTTAAGTAATCTCCTGAAAAGCCTTTTCTTCCATGATTAAATCCCATCCTCCTTCTAAGTGCTAAACAAGATCAGAGAATAACTCAGAAAACCTACAACCCAAACTGACTGACTCCAGTTCTTCCCATGCATCTCCTTTCATGGGCTTGCTCACACAGGTGCAAGCTCTGAAGATATTCTGAGGTTATTACAGGGATGTGACAGTCTGTTCAGATCGCCTCTGGCTTTACAGAGGATTTCTGCCTGCATGGCTGGATTTAATTTCCTCCTGCTGGGCTTGTCTCTTTCTCACTTCTTTTTAATTTCAGCTCAGTTTTGACATTTCCACGAGTGACACTTGGTAAAAAGCACACACTGTTTTTGCCTGTGTTTGTAAGGGATGTGATTTGTAAGTGTGAGATGGGACCAGCTGAAACTGGGACACACTTGAAGTCAGCACAGAAATCAGAGTCGAGCCTGTGGGCACCAGCCATGTGTGACATCTCTGCGTGCAGACTGCAGCTATCTTGCGATACAACGGGTTATAATTAAGCACCTGATTTAACAACCTACTAAGTTAAGAGTGACAGCCAGGAGGGTGATGAGGCCACGATGGATAACGACACATAAAGCTGTAAATCAGTGTTTGGAACTAGATAGAGCTCACCTCCATCCTGTTCTCCTGCTCCAGAGGCTTTATACCAGCGAATATATCCTGTTCTTCTTCGTTTCCCCCGTCAGCCTTGTCGTCGTCTTCCTTGGCTACCTCTTGTGGGTTCAGATAGTACACCTGGTAATCGTCCTCCTCTTCTCCGTCATCCCCTCCCCCTGCTGCCCCATTCTCTCCCACTTCTTCTGGCTTCAGGCTCACGCCACCGCTGTTCTCATCGGCGGAAGGCAGGTCGTCATCGCCGCTGCCCATCTCCCCCACGGGATCCTTGGGCGCTTTCTTGGCCGTGGAACTGCTCCTGGCACCGGGCTCGGGTCCCTCCGAGAAGTACACCCCGCCGTCCTCCTCAAACGTGTCCCTGTAGCTCCTGCTCAGAGGGCTTTCCGTGAAGCTGAACGTGTTGCTGGCCTCCGCCCCCAGAGCCAAGCTGCTGTCGTCCAGGCTCATCTCGGCCAGGTCGGGCTCCAGCGAGCTGTCCTCGCTGCTCATGCGGCGCTTCCCGCTGTGTTTGCCGGCCGAGCCTTTGCTGCCGGGCAGCTTTGCCTTGCCCGCCGTGCTCTTGTACACAGCCTTGTCTCCATCTGCCGAGAGGCGCCGCAGCACCCTCTGCGGGGGCTCGGCCGCCCCTTTGCGCTTGCCGCTGAGCTCCTTGGGCCGCACGGCCGGCTCCTGGGCAGAGCCCCGCGGCCTGTCCGCGGCCTGCGGGCACGGCTCCTGCCCCGGGGCCCGGCCCGCCTCGCAGGCTGCCTCCGCACACTGCAGCCGGCAGCTCCTCTGCTGGATGGCCTTTACCCAACAGAAGGAGTTCTTCTTGTCGGTGCTGCTGTATGTGATCCCGGGAATGGGATACGACTCCTCCCAGTTGAAGTAACAGGCTTCCACGGCTGGCTTGAAACCCTGGAAGAGCTTCTCCAGCGATTTCTTGTGCTGACCCCTCTTGACGTTATCTATGACTTTCAGCTGCCACTGTCTGAGCTGTGAGCAAAGGTCCCTGCGCCTAAGAGAAGAGGAGAAGGCGTTAGAAAGCAGACACACAATGCACCTGCAGCACACTACCTGCTAACCCACAGAACACCTCCTGCTTTGGGTCACAGGCACCTCCTGCTGAGTTAAGTACACACAGCAGCAGTAAGAAGACAGGCTGGGAAAAGGAAGCAGCTTTATTAAAACCAAGTCCTAAGACAGGCCCACGACCCAGAACCGAAACGTAAGCAGCACACCACATTTTGCAGGCTAAACATATAAAAGGAATGATAATGTGAACCACAGCTTCTCAGCACGAGCCCTCAGTACCTCCACTGTTATTCAGCTAACGCCACATAAAGATGGCAGTGATTTAAGTAAGGCATGGGATGGTTCAGAAACCTGCAGAAACCTCTCAATTTCCCCTCAGATAGTTGACTGAAAACCATCCCTCAGTGACGCTGTTTACCAACACACTGCAGAAAATAAACTCCCTAAGAGCACTGAAAGGAGGAAACGGTTCTTCTTGAAACAGATAAGAGTGAATGACTGAAGTGAAATCCATTAAACTGCTCAACAGTTGCATGTAGAGAGCATTAAAATGTGTTGGTAGCTGGTGTTCTCCACTGGGACACTCAGACGTGGAGTTACACTCACATGTAAAAGCTCTCAGAAGAATTATTCACACTACTGATGTTGCTGAAAGTGAGAGGCAACAGCAAGTCACATTTAAAGTATTTATAGTGCTCTTGAACCTCACACAGAAGGATTAATGACTGAAGAATTAACGGAGACACAAACACGAGACATCTACAAGAAGGAACCCCTGAGCGCGCTTGAATGTCGCAAGAAAGCAACTGGATCTGACCGTGGTGCTCACCTCTGTGGGCTAACAGTTGGGTCAAGGACAGCCAGCCTCCAAAGGACCACCATCTCATCACACATACTGGCACAAGCATGAGCAGCCACCTCTGACTGGCCGTTGCTGCGGCCCGTGTGCCCGCTGGCGCTGCTGTGGGACGCAGACGTTCGCACGCTGTACCACCAGCCGGTTATCTGCGGGACAGAACGTGCTGGAGACACCTCCTGTGGCCAACATCCCGTCCCCTGCTCTCACTTAACCCCAGAAGCACAAGGGAATGGGACTCCAAAATAACCATGAGCATTAAAGCAGTATTGGTTTGTGACAACTAAGGGCCTCTCCAAATCGTTGTGGTTGGAAGGCACGTGCCCGCAGAGCAGAACGCTCACAGGAGGTTCTGCTCCTACAAGCCTCCACACTCGGGAGGGAAAAACTCAACAAGTGTAATAAATAGGGCATTTCCTTTCTCCTTCTCATAGCTGAGGCACGTGAGAGAGCAATAAGGGAAGTTACATTGCAATTTATCATGGAATCACTGAATGGTGGGGTTGGAAGGGACCTTTAGAGATCATCCAGTCCAACACCCTGCAGAAGCAGGGTCACCTAGATCAGGTCACACAGGAACGTGTCCAGGTGGGTCTTGAAGCCCTCCTGAGGAGCCTCCACAACCCCTCTGGGCAGCCTGGGCCAGGGCTCCCTCACCTCACAGTGAAATAGTTTTTTCTCAAGTGGAACTTTTTGTGTTGCAGATTCATCCCACTACCCCTGTTGCTAGGTACAACAGAAAAAAGGGATGTCCCAACCTCCTGACACCCATCCTTTATACACTCATAAATATGAATGACATCCCCCCCTCAGTCTCCTCTTGACTAAATAGCCCCAGTTCCCACAGTCTTTCCTCATAATTCATGTTACAGAGTAAGACCAACGTCCTGAACTGTCAAAGGAAACCTTTTTCCTAATATTATTTATCAAAATATAAAAAAACCATTAAGCCAATTAAAAGATATCTTCCACAAAAATAACAACAGAATCTGAGATTCCACCACCCAAAACACATCTTTAGCTTTTACCAAAATGACAGCTCACGTGGGATACACAACAACCCAAACACTAAAGTAAATCACTTTGACTGGGCAGAAATTAACCCAACAGAGATTAGGCTCCATATATTCATGTTAAAAGGACTGAGGTTATTTTGGGGATCTAGTGTCACCAGGGCCTCACTAAAGCAGTATAAAAGCAAACTGTGAGACCAGGTTAGCATGGAGAAGCACGTGCCTCTAATGCAGGCAAACTGCTACAAATATCTCTTCAGCCATGGGTTGTACAGGCACATGCCACCAACCACCGCTTCCAAATGGCTCCCTAGAATTTTATCCCCCCCCCCAGCAAGGAGGTTTGAATACCTGCTCATAGTTGAGACACTGGTCAGTCAGAATCTCCAGCAAGGGAGCTGCGTTGCTGTCCCGTCTCTTAAACATCTCCCGCACGATGGAGAGCAGGTTCCAGATGCCCTCGGGCTCTCTGCCTCGCAGGGGCCGCAGCAGGCAGGCCCACTCGGCAGCAGCTGGGGGCTCCGTGGAGGAGAGATACATTGAATTCACATCACTGGGGATGAAACACAACAAGCAGGGATCAGAAGAATGGGATAAGCACAGCCACACAAAATCTTGAGTATATTCTACATCCAGGAGTATATTTGCACCTAAAAGTGGGACAGATCTGCAGAATGAGAACACCACACCAGCAAGGTATTGGGCAAACAGAGCGTGCTCTGCTGAAATGACACTGGACAGGCCATGCAAAAACACAGTCCAGAAGAGTAACCATGAAGCTAAACATCCTTCAGTCCACGGCATCACGTCAGGGTACAGGCAATACAGCCAAAGAGCTTACAGATTACATGAATACCACATTTCCCCTCCCATGGGAAACAGCTTACCTGAAAACAACAGGAGAAGGGCCACAGAACTTATGAAGGGTTTTCTTTATGTTGTCACTCAGAGTAGATTCATCTAAGTACCAGGTGCTCTGATCTGATGCAGAGGGTCCAGCGGTGGGATCTCGACAAAAGAACAACACACATAGAGTGTGCAGGCTTTGAAAATACCTTCCTCTGTGTGCCCAGCCACAGAGATCACAGGGAGCACGTGGGCAGGGTTACTCAGTTTACCTCACTCATTGCAAAATCACTATCCAGAACTACCTTAAGATGCCACCATAAGGTTACCTCAACCACTGACAACCCTGAACTGGGAGACCCGGCTGGCATGCTGAATGGAAGCACCTACAACCAGTGGGACCAAGAGAAATTCAAAGGCTGTGCCAACAGAAACCTCATGAAGTTCACTAAGGAAAAATGTACACTTTCTGTACCTGGGACAGCAAAAGCTACAGAAGGAACACAAACTGGCTGGGGAGCTGATAGCTCTTGGTGATTGTGGTGGATGCCACACTGAACACAAACCAATGGCAAACTTTCACTGAAAACACAACATGAAACAAACCAACCTGCAAATTGGGATACATTAAGAAAAGCACAGCCAGCAGGCTTAAGGAACTGATTTTATCCACACCTGGAATACTGTATCCAGTTTTGTGTCCCCTGGTCCAGTAAGGATATTGAGAAACCAGAGAGAATACAGCAGAGGGGTATCAACACAGCTGAGGGCACAGAGCACGTGACTTATGAGGTAAGACTGAGGAAGATGGACTGATTTCATCAAAAAACAGAAAGTGTGATCATTAACAGCCTACAGCTTGCTGCAATCACAAACACAATGCAGCCAAACTCTTCTTTGTAGTAGCAGATGATAACAATGGGTATTCCTACTGGGCATTTGGAGAAAACTCTGGACCAAAAGGGTAATGCAGCACTAAGATGGGAACACTCTGTAGCACCTCTGCTAAGCAAGGCTTGGTTAAGCTAGCCCAAGCCACAGCTAACCCAAGCTATCATTGCAAACAGTCCCATTTTGAGTAGGAGGTTGGAAAGGTCCACAATAAAAGTACCAACTTAAAAAGAAAGATGTCTTGTTAGAAAGATGCATTGCCTGGTGCTCTCATCCTCTGCATACACTCTGAGACCAGCCACACCAGCAATCACCTATTCCTGTCCCATACACACATCCAAGTGCCTGTGCACTGACCTCCACCTGCAATCCCAGCTACGTGCTAACAGATCAGTTCAGAAACTCAAAGCATTGGCAATACACTCACTTCCTATCTGTGACACAGATTACTGAAATCAGATAGATCAAGGTTACCTGGGGCTCCACACACTGTGTTGATGGCAGTAGACTGAGAAGATAACAGCTCGTCCAGCAAGCGCTGAGCCGTGGGAAGAATCTGAAAACACAAAGCAAACTTTCAATACACACAGCATTTCTTATCCTGACAGACCCAGCCAAAGATCAGCGTGGGTTTTCACGTCTGAGGGAAGCACCCTCTTAATTTCAGAAGTATCCATTACACCCGGTCATGTTTTCAGAAAGGACGACAGAGGGTGCTAAAGATTATACAACAGCAAAGCAGCTGTTACACTTTCTCCCTTCTCAAAGCAAATCTATATGCAAGGCTTACTTCCACATTCACAGCCTCAGAAGTAAACAAAAGCATCGTAGGTTATTAGCTCTTTTCTCACTTCTTGAGTAGAAGCCCACAGGGACTGATGCTGCAGCTAACTTTGGGAAGCACAGAAGGGACTCTGTTCAAGGTCATCACTTTCCTGCACTCTGCTCTTTATTCCTTGTTCCCAAATTGTTTCTCTAAAACCCAAGCTAACAGGAACAGAGGAGCAAACTACAAATTACATCTATGCATAACTTTTGGGGCAGAATTTGGCTTATTTACCATCCTGTCAGCAAAGGGACCATCAGTAAAATACTGACATTTCAGCACTAAGGTACCGATAGCTTCTGGGCAGCTCAGAGCAGAAGCAGAGGAGGCTCACACCTGGCTGCAAAACCCCAGCTAGATACACCCTTAACACATTCTTTTTGATCCTTAACACGTTCTTTTTGATAGAAAAATGCACAGCAGAAAGCATTTTTCCCCCAAACTAAGCCTGGGCTGGAACTGTAGATGCATTTAGCCTTTAGCATGCACGCTGAGAACAGGTCAGGCCTATCGCCAGCATCTGAAGGACTCACAACAGAACATCTGATGCTCCCCCACCTCTCTCTGCACAGTACCTGAGGTTATTGACCACGCTCACTGGAAAGCAAGGCACGTTCAGCACACCTTCATTTGCAAATAACGTGGCTCCATCTCAAACAGATGGAAGAAAACTCATGCTTCATAAGGGTATTTTGCATTTCAGGCACCTCAAGAAACAAACTCAGCATATTAAGCTATTCCTGTAGCTTTTTCCACTCCTACATATTTCAACTCACCACAAAGCACAAGAATCACAGGTCTAGGTCCTCACAAGCCACTCAGGAAACAACCACCACCGCTGCTAGCCTTTCAAAACCTTCCTTTGCCAGCCTATGTGACATAAAGCTCCCAGTCCCTAACCAGGGAAGAAAACTTCTGTCTGTTATGTAATGCAGCAAGAAGCACACATTCCTGGTGCTGATCAATCAGCAACAAAAAAGGCAGCAGTTTTATACCACTATCATTTTACACAACTCCTCTACACTCTCTCATTGGAAGACCAACCAAGCCCCCTGCCAAAGCAGGTCCCACTTAGATCAGCTCACACTGGAATGTGTTTTATTTAGCAACAGACTGTCTTATTGTCCCAAGCACTGTAGCTCAACATGAACTTTAGGCACATGGTGACAGTAATCTCTCACTTAAGACATTACACACACACACAACTGAAATGTGACAGATAGCTGGTCAGTTTTTCTCAACCTCCTTTGTTTAAACATGCTTAAGAAAGTTGCCAAGCCCTTATACATTTTAAGCAAATTGCTTGGGTGTTCTTGTGCATTTTGTGCAAGCACCTTAGGCTGATGATTTAAATGACCTGACCTTGAACAACATAGATATTTAAGGAATAAGACAGCAGATTGTGCCTTTGACTAACACAATCTCCCATCTATCACTTTGCATAGCCCAAATGCTTCTTATGAATCACCAAGAAGCTACACAAGGGGAATTCAAAAGGTCACCAACTGAGTGCCTAAGAAAATGCCCACCTAAGGCATGTAAAACATCCCCTGACTAGTCTTCTCCATAACTGTGGAGGGTGATGGAGCCCAGGCTGCCCAGGGAGGGTGTGGAGGCTCGTTCCTTGGAGGTCTTCAAGACCTGCCTGGACACGTTCCTGTGTGACCTGATCCAGGTGAGACCTGTTTCTGCAGGGGTTTGGACTGGATGATCTCTAAAGGTCCCTTCCAACCCCCACCATTCTGTGATTCTATGATAACCATCCACACACACAAAAAGGAGGCAACCTGACGTGTTCTGACCCAAATCTTTCCCCACCACACATGTATTTTATTGTGTTTGATCTTCCATATTCACACTCATAAGAATAGTCACCATTCTTCTTTCTCCTCTTAACACACTTCTCACCTTTAACTCGCCAACAGACAATTGTCAAGTAACAGATTGGCAAACCTGAGAAGGGCAAGAAATGAAATCCTTCCCAGGCACTCACAGCTGAACAGGGCAACTGCTTATCTTGCAACGAAAGGCACCATAGAAACTGACCCAGATAACTGCATTTCACAACGAGACAGGCCTATCAGTTGTCCCCACTTACCTGTTGTGGAAGTTCACTGATTAGGTACTGAGCAAATTTTTGCAGTTGGTCTCTTTGTAGCCGAGACAAGGACTCAGAAACAGGTGCTCGTAAGCATACTGCAGATGCCTGGAAGCACAAAAGGAGACAGGAACTGCCATCAACAGGTCAGCCTTAATCAAACTGTGTCCACTGAACGGATGAAGTGCCATGAACAGGAGCTGTGCTGCTGCAGACCACGCTGGGACTCAATAGACCTTTTTTTTGAACCTCATTACGTGCCATGTTTCAGACAGGATGCAAATAAGCTGCTCAGGCTTTATAAAAACTGTTTCTAAGAGTTTCCTTTCAAGGAAACTGCTTTAACAGCTGTGCTTAAGATCTGTTGTTGCTAGCAATTGCACAAATACTGGCAGGGATTTCACAAACAAACCTCTAAAATAGGACATTATTCTTTAAGCTTCTGGCAAACCAACCAGCTCTGTGGGGGGCTGTTTCACAGAATCTCAGCCACCTCATTTGTCTCATTAGAGGTTTTTTCTTTCCTATTAAAATCAGTCTCTCTCCATATCTTAGAACAACTTAGATGACAGAAAACCCTCCACTACTGGTTTCTTAGCCTTTTGCACTCTACAAAACAAAAAAGACCCCATTCAAATAGCACCTACCTAAACTCTAACCTGCAAACAGGCAAGTGTATTTAGATGATAAAGAGGCTTCTGATGTTTATTTGTCTGCATAGAGCGATATACCTTGGCTTACAGCTCGCTAGTGGCAGCAGTCGGTAGATACAGATAGGACAATCCTTGCCCTACCCATTTTCAGGCAGAAGGAAAGGTTGGAGGGAAAAGAATTCCTTTTATCCTGCACAGGGGCCAAACTTTCTGAGTGTGAATAATATAAATGAAACTTTGTTTCCTGTCCTTACTCTCCATACCCTCCTCCTACAAACAGAACTAAGAATTCAAAGCAGAAACCTTTTCTTTTTTGCCAATTCTCCAGTCCTAAGTACAGGAAATAAACCGATACTGGGGCCCTTGCACAAGGGTTTCAGTTTAAGCCTATTACAACTGTCCACTGTGAAATACTAACAAGCTTCAGCAGGTTATTAGCATTGAGTTAAGAGTCTGGGGTTGACTGTAAGCATGTTAACTATAAAACATTCTGTGACAGCAGAAAAATCATCTGCTCCTTTCCACCAGCCAAGCTTAATGCTTCCTTAAGAAGTATTCCTCAGCTCCCCAAAGACTGAGGAAATTCATTTGTATGCCAGACTGAACCCTCAACTTGTGGCTTCTACATGTTTCCACCTGGGGTTTGTTGGCATGTGAAACCCCTAGTTTTCACTCTACACAAGGCCACGCAGAATACAAGCAAATAAAAACATAAACTTCCCTGCCTGTCTGAAATCCTCAAGTCAAAATGACACTTACCTGCCTTGGTACGTGTTAGCATGAACTGGGGAACATGAAGGCCCACAGTGATGAAAACGACTTCTGCACTCTGATCAACCAACCTGAAGAGTGAGCTTTCAAATCCCATATTTACAAAGGCTTTTAATAAAAGACTAACTACTGGTGACCTATCACTCCTTGCAGAGCTGAAGAAAGGATGAGTAATTCTAGCATTTAAATAAGAAACAGGAAGGGGTCAAAAAGGACTCTGTCTCTACCCTTAGCAACGTGCATGTTATCAGAAGACACTCTGCAGTTCAGAGCCTCAGACAAGTGACTCTGCAGACCTGGAGTGTGAGCACGCACTCGCACAAGCTGTAGGGGAAAGGAGTGCCAAGAACAGGCTGCCTAAAGAGAGAGTGTGTGGTATAAAACTGTTAAGGAGGGGAGGCTGGGAGAAGGTGCCCGAGGGGGAGCAGGGGTGTATGTGAAGGCCTACGTTGTGTATCCGGAAGAGGCAGAGTGCCACGACGTGAGCACACCACTTGGCCCCAGCTCCGCAGGTGCAGCTGCACGACGTGATCCGGCAGCGGTCAAACATCACGGCCACGTTGTACGCGCCCTTGGGTGACACCATCTGCGGGGGCACCACAGTGGCACTCAGATGGAAACCTGCCAACATGCAAAAGCCCACAGTTACTCTTCTGGGAGACACATTCAGCTAGTGCAGAAATTTAGGTGTGTGCCAAGTTAAACAACGTCTAGCAACAACATCCACATAGCGATGGACACGGATCTGGCATCTCCAGCACGTGCTCCTTCCCAATCAGCTACAGCACAACATTAGCAGAGTGGCATAACATGTTATAAGAGATTCAAAATGCATTCATTTCTTTAACTATTTATTACTACTAAGGTTTCTTTCTTTATTTATTGCTACTAATATGCTTTGGCAGTGGCGGTGGACCAGATGATCTACAGAGGTCCTTCCCAAACCCTACTACTGTCTGATTTAACAAGGAAAAGCACAAGTGGATAGGATCATAGAATCATAGACCTGCAGAAGCAGGTGCACCTGGATGGATAAAACCATCACTGAGAAGTTTTGATCACAGGGTCAAAGCTAGACTGTACGTATTCAGTTGACTCTGGCAACAGTGCAGAATGGGCTAGATGACACCTTCTGAATCATTTCCAACTCAGTCAGCTTTCACAGTTTTAGAGAACTAAAGGAGGCAGCACTTACACCTGAACAGTGCTTTTACGTTGTGGCTTCAGAAGCTACCTGTTTCTCACAAGTTACCCACCTCCTTGCAACCTTGCACATATCCCATTTTTACAAGCCACGTACTCAGAAAACACAAAGATCCCTCTTGATTAGACCAAAATCAATAGAAAAGGGAAATTTCAGCAACAACACTTGAATGAACCCAGCCTCGTTCATCTGTCATCAAACACAAAGTGATGACACAATGAAGCTTGTCTCAGGCAGGGTGAACAAAGAACTTCGGTCAAGTTTGGCTTTGTGTAAGTCCATGCACAAGGCAGACCAGTTGTGCTCATAATGCAGCTTCCTCTATGGATGATGGTTATCCAGAGACACACATACCACGAGCAAGAAAAGGCCACCATGAACCTCCCACTTGTCTTGAAGGTCTCTATCATCAGTTAATCATCATCTACAACAACAAGTATCAGCCTCAGAACCTTTCCGCTAGTCTCAAATTCAGTTTTACTGAGGCACAGAAAGCCCCAAGGGTATCAAAACCACAATTCAGTGGTGATTCTGTGAAAGAACACATCTTGGGACAGACATTAGAAACAGTTTCTCCCTCACCAGTAGAGGGAAATACATTCTCAATCCACACTGCTACGTTTTTATGATGGTATTGTGATACTACAACCACCATGACGTTCAGGAGTGTATGTGACCTACTAAATCCCATTTGAAACAGTGTGCACCGTGTCTTCCTCAAAATACAGCACCCCTGCCAATACAAGCTCACCCTTACCTTGTTCAACCTTTCTGTTTCTCCTGTTCACCAGCATTCAAATCCTCTTGCTGATGTGGGTGATTATGTTGATTGGTACACATAATGCCACCCAAACACTACAGCCATGTTAGCAATTGGAACGGGATCAAAACAAAAGCAAGCATCCACACAAAATCATTGCGCTGCTTATTACCAGCTACAGTTCTAATTCATGTTCCACGCTTGGATGCTACAACCCAAACAGTTCATCGTGTCCTTCTGTTGTACTGGAAGCATCTCAGACTAATGCTAAAGTGCCCTCATCTTCACAAAAGCAATTCAAGCATTCCACAAACTGGAAGTGCAGCAATTCTGTCTCACTGAGGAGAGGAAGTATTCGAAGGTTGTGGGAGAGGAACAAGTCACAGCTCTACACTCTTATCAAGCTCCTGCCGTGAAACTTTGATTTGTGTATGAAGACAGTTAACTGACTAAATGTAAAGAGGGAACAACAGTTATAACAAGAGGCAATTCAAGGGCTTCAGCGTGACACACCACAGGCTTCAACTCATGCTGCAGCCTGATGAACTCGTCTGACACGGCATAAAATTGAACAACTTTTTCTCTGGCTTTCCCAGGACTAACAGAAATGGGAATACGAGAGCTGAACAAAAGCTTTTAGGAAGACAAGCCAGACAAATTTGGACATTTGTTTGTTTCAAGCCAGGATAGAAGAATCTCTAGCACATGAAGTCTTAATAGTATTTAAGGAGATGCAAAGTCAGGAGCCAGACTGAAGCTGATGCTGCCTTCCTCAACTGTTAAAAAGAAATTAAGACTATGACAGAAAAAAAGTTCCTCTAGAACTCAGAAGTCTCCTCAGAGCCTTCTCTTCTCCAAGCTGAACAGCCCCAACTCTCCAGCTCTCTCAGCCTTTCCTCATAGGAGAGATGCTCCAGCACTCTGATAATTTTTGTGGCCCTCCTCTGGACCCACTCCAACAGGTCCGTGTGGTGCCTGTGCTGAGGATGCCAGAGCTGGAGGCAGTATCCCAGGAGGGGTCTCACCAGAGCAGAGCAGAGGGGCAGAATCCCCTCCCTGGCTGTGCCAGCCACACCTCTGGGCTGTGGGTGCACATTGACGGCTCACATCCAGCTTTTCACCCCCCAGCACCCCCAAGTCCTTCCAAGCAGGGGCTGCTCTCAACCCCTTCGTCCCCCAGCGTGTGTTGATACTGGGGGGTGCCTGGCCCGGGTGCAGGACCCTGGGCTCACTGACAATTCAATATACCTTATGTATGAGGAATTGTTTAACTTCCATTCCCAGGAATTCCTGCTGTTGTTATTCCAGTAGACAATGCACTAGGTAAAATCCTTTCAGATCTTTTACTCTATGTTCAGGTAACAGTCTCTTGCAACGACTTTCTCCTCCTCTTTTTACTCTCCCCAAACTTTTACAATGAGTCCCTTTTGTTCCCTTTCTGAGAGTCCTTTACCTAAATGTATTGATTCCACTGATCACAGAGGGAAGTGTTACTGGTACCAGCAACTAAAAAGGCCCACAGAAGTTTCTGTCTCTCATCACAGGAAAACAGAGGAACTTTCGTCCTTAACATCACAGAGTCTTATATATCAGCATTTTTCTTACAACCAGGCTCAGTTCCCCCCATGGCACTGCATATTCTAATTCTGAAGTTCCCACTTGCAGAAAAAAATCCCCCAATACATCTGCACTGGACTGACACAGTGTCATGTCACAGAGATGACTGTCTCTGTTTCACACAACGGCTTCCTGCCTAAACAGCTGTCACTGGAAAAGACAGCTCAATATTCTTCTTTACTTCAAAGGATTTAATGAAAGAGCCAGAGTCCAATTCTTTAAGATAAGATTAGTTTCTGTAACCGTGGAACATAAAAAGAACAAGATAAGGGAGCAGAAGTGATAAAACACTCTGTCCAGCAACAGGGATTTCCTCCTGCCAAAATACTTCACGAGTAACTGTATTCTTAATACAACTACTTTGCTACTTGAGTAATTAAACCTTGCAAACCTCCTCCCTGCCATACATGCACTTTAGGCAAGACATTCGTTTGATCTGACCACTGGAAAACCAAGTTCTCTTTGTCAATCAGGAATGGAAACATTCTGGAAACAAAGACATTCTACAGCTTTTCCCAAAACACTGAGACAGGTCAAAGATGTGAGTTTTTCAGAGCATTTCTGGCTTTCCTCTCAGTTCCACAGCTGAGCTGATTGAGGATGAACATAGCGTTTAGCTCAAGACATTACACGTGGCAGGGAATGCCAGGAAAGCTCATTTTAAGCCCCAGTCATACCACTGCTGTCCTGTTGCAGATATGGTTCTGGGAATGTGAAATACCCAACGTTCTTACCTATCTGGAGAGGGTCTTTGACAGCCCTGACCCGAAAGAGCTGCTCCCCTCGCTGGAACTCATCCGCACTGCCGTTCGCCAAGCATGAGTACAACCTGAAAGACACACACCATCAGTTTGCTCTTGAGAAACTTCACACTATTATCCTCTTGAATTCTCTGTTGACTTGGCTTTTGAAAAATCCTTACTGTCATCTTTCAGACTCCGTCTTCCAGATGAAGTCCAGCTATTTCTCCCATTTCCCCAATGCAATTCAACCATAACAATTGTTTGTCTCTTCCCAAATGGGTTTGTGTGGAGCATTTCTAGGAATTTCAGCCTAAGGCTCTGAAATACAAATTCATTCATAGCCTAAAATTCAGCTTTTATTTACAGTATAATATCAAAGCCCAACATTTGCATGACACAGTAAAAACTCCTTGTGCTTCTGAATGAGTTACCTGTGTGCTCACGAGGTTTGTTACCTCTGTGCCCATAAGAATCATGAACATGTACAGAGAGCTGACTTGCTCTATTCCCCACTCACAGGGGACTGCACAAATTCTACCAGCACTCCTGACATTACCTCCCCTATCTGATACCAGGATGTTAGATTAATGTATCTCTTTCAGGATGACTCTTTCTAAAACAGTGTAATATCATGACTTTGCAACCAAATTCTGAATGCACAGGTACATGGGAAGGCTTCCTAAAGGCTTCAGCAAAAATACTTTGGTAAAAGATCTCACAGCACAGAGTGTTGACTGTGTACTCACACAATTTGTGTGGAAACTTAAGAAATATAGTCATCTCTCTGACTGGATCCACTCCATCACTGAGGTACTCGGCAAATATTGATTCTCCTGCTTAGACCAACATAAGGCTTGCTATACAACCTGAGCTATCCCTCCCTGGTAAATCTGAGCTCCGACTCAGGCAACGGTCTCAAACTGGAAAGAATACCACCTAGGACTAACACAGGGACAAAACTCTACCAGCTAGGTAGTCAGACAAATTAAAAAGTGCATTTCTTCTGCTACCATTCACACACAGAACCTGCACATGTGCACACACTGCTGGAGACACAGCAAGGGCAGCTCACTCCAGAAATAAAACCTCATATCCCACAGTAATCCATCCGTGCATTACCAAGTGCACATGACAACAGCAGAAGCAGCAAATACACACAACATCAAATGGGTGGTTCTCCTCTAGTGAACAGAACTTCTACTTGTGCGTTGGTGAAACAGGAGCAGGATCAATACCTGATATCTTCCTCATTTTCTGGGAAACTCCAGAAGGCGATCCGAAGCTGCAATTGCTCAGGTACTGGAGGATAAACTTTCTCCACCACCTCAAATGGAATGTGAAATGCAACTTGCTTTGCAGATAGTTCCACCAATGGGATCACCAGCCCATCTAGCAAGAGAACAAACAAAATGCAATTAGCCTTTCAGAGAACAAAACTCCTGAGAGGCTGAAGAGACCAGAGCAGGGAGCTCTTCCACTTCCTCTCTTATCTCACCAAGTTCAAGGATCAGTTTTGATAAGACAACAAAAGGCAGCATGGAAATGTTCTGAAGCATTGCCTGCCAGCTTTATCATAGAATCATAGAATGGTGGGGGTTGGAAGGAACCTTTAGAGATCACCCAGTCCAACCCCCTGCAGAAACAGGGTCACCTAGATCAGGTCACACAGAAACATGTCCAGGTGGGTCTTGAAGCCCTCCAAAGAAGGAGACTCTACACCCCCTCTGGGCAGCCTGTGCCAGGGCTCCCTCACGTCACAGTGTAATAGGTTTTTCTTATGTTTAAATTGAACTTTTTGTGTTCCAGCTTCATCCCATCACCCCTTGTCCTGTTGCTAGCTACTATAGAAAAAAGGGATGTCCCAACCTCCTGACACCCACCCTTTAGATGTTTGTAAATGTTAATGAGATCCCCCCTCAATGTTTGTTTCTGTTTGTTTACTGCCTCTGAGGGCATGGGGACACATTCCTAAATCAACCCAGTCCTTCATCAGGAGAGCTACCCTAGCCCAGTGACTCCTGACTCTGTCTCCTCTGTCTCAGCCATTTAGCAAGACTGAAGGTAATGAAACACTTCTCACACATATCTGTTGGAATATGGCAGCGACATCCTGTGAGTGCCAAGTGGTGACAGAGGACAACAATTACAGTGTATATGCACAGGGCAGAAATGGAAAGCTTATCCAGGAACCTTAGCATCGGCTTCTTTTGGTAACACTCAGTGTTCAGCTGTTCATAAGACTTTCATTTCAGTCAGTATTTGTTGGTTTATTCCCCTCACCACCAGCTTTCATAGGATATCTAGCTCTATACTTCAAGTTCTTTACAGAAGCAACTGGGAATTCACACATTTGTACGGTGCTGACTACACTGAGATCATAAGCATCTTAACTGAAGGCACCAAGATCTCCATACAAACAGATTGAACCACCACCTCTCTACCCAACTAACTTCACTGTTTACATTTTTAAGCATAGATAAAGATTTCTTATCATCAGACTGTTACGTTTCTGCTTCGCTCTGAGCTAGATTATACTACAGAACATGCCAGACTTGCTTTATCTGCAAGCACCTCATTGCTCTACTAACATCACTTCCCCATCCACCACTCCAGCAACCTGGGTTCCCCCGTCTTCCAAATCCTGTTGCCAACAGCCTAATTAATTCGGTTTCAGGTATTTGATGTTATGTCTCTTCATCTCCCTTAACCAGCTTCTAAAACACCACTGGAAGCCAGAATGTAAACCAATCTGGCCCTCTGCTTTCCCTCCCCATTGGCCTCCAGGCGACATATCAAAGGAAAACTTAAGCCCTGATGTCAGTAAGCGCTTTCTCACCCTCTGCCCAGAGATGCCCTCCGGTCCAAACAGCTGTGAAGCAGATAGGGAAGGAGAGGGCTTTGAAAGTGCATGCACACAGCAAAGCAGCCAGCACCTCGCCCAGCACTGAGCAGACCTGTCAAACGCAAGGGCTGCACAAATACTGACAGAAACTACGGTTTTCAACCATCCACGCTTACTGCTTATTAACTGCAGTGAAAATAGGTTCATGTTTCCAGACAGAGTGGGCCTTTTCCTGTCAGGGTTGCTTCTCCCATTGCCAGTGACTTTTACTCTATGTTACAGGTGAAGTCTGTCTCTTACAGTGCTACAACCCAGCCACAAATGTGAGAGCAGCAGGTTGTAAGATGAGTGACACTGGAAAACTGGAGTGTCCCTTGCTCTATAGCTAGCAGATAAACAAGACTTTGGCAGAAAAGTCATCTCATTTCCACTCTAGTCAACCAGAGCAGGCACAAAGTTTTCATTTAAAAAGATTACTATTTTTAATTAGTCACTAAAAATAAGTACTGTTTTTAATTAGTGCAACATTGCCAACTATAGTAGAACCACACGTCTCAAAAGAGGTGCTTCCGTGATCACTTTGAGCAATGAAAGCAGAGGCATTTCTTGTGGGTTTAAGTGCACTTCTGGCATAGAGGCACTTTATGCAAGTCTTTCACTTCACTAGACTACAAGAGAGATAACACCTAAACAATCCCTGCCAGGTACCAGGCTCAAAAGAGGCTACAGTGCCAGGCAAAACACACGCACGTTCCCCACTGAGCTGCAAGGCCTGCAGCCTGGATGGAGTTTCTTTTTACAAAGATCTGGTGCTGGATACAAAGGTTAGATCAGAAATGCTAAAGACAGACTGAATTGACAAAAAAAGCAGCAAAGGAAAATGCATCCTGGTTATCATTCTATCAGTACACCTTAGTTGCAGTGGCCTAAGACACACATGCCATCAGTCACTAGGCCTCAGTGGTACCCGTGAAATTGCACTGGCCCTAGAAGCAGCACAACTATTGCAATTACTCTCCATTAGCGTGGCTGTTCTCTTTCAAGTAGCTCAAGAAAAATACTTGGACAAATGTTCCTGGAATTACCTCTCCTGAGAAAACATCTTTTCCGAGTGGGAATACACCACGAGCCCTCCTCACGCGCTCTGGTGCAAGTCCAGTGCAAGTCAGCCAGCTTGATTACATCAGTTTCACACAGCCAACCAAGGTCCCAGGCTGCCTCTGCACTGAGCTCATTAACCGATTCATCAGCTGCAGCGGGTTAGCAGCAATCAACAGAAGACAGGTGGCCAATAATCTGGCCTGTCCTCACCTCCAGCCAGACACTCTGAGCACACAGCCTGGACGCCTTCTGAATAAGGTGAAAGCAGTAAAACCTGATGGGGCAATAGAAGAACCTAACAAGCAACAGCCTGGTTTGTAAGAGCATGCCTCTTCCTAAAATGTTGAATTTTATAGAAGGAAAAAGAAATAGTGGAATGTGTAAAATACTGGAATGTCATATTCTATGATAGTTTAAGTGCAGGTGAACTCACAGGTCACCTGGCACACAATACAAACACTGAAATAAGAAGCTAAACTGCCCTAAGGTTCAAGGGTGTAGCTCCCTATGTAGCCAAGGTGAGACACTTATCCAGAATGTGACTCAGCATCAGAGGGCTCTCTTTAAAGTCAGCTGGACAGCCTGAGTTAAGCAACTCAATTGCACTCTGACCACTCTCCACTGAGTCCTAGACAAAGAGAGATCCATTCAAAAACTTTAGACATACAAATCCAGGCTTGGTGGATTCACACCTACTTGTATCTAAAGTTCTTCTCAATAAGACAGACAAAAGGTACTCTCAGGTTCTAATAAACACATTTCCAGGAACAGAAGAAAAAAGGGAAATGCCTGCTACCAAAGAAAAGGAGAAAGCATCACAGCTGCTGCTCAGAAAGCAAAGATAAGGATAGCAAGGAAGACCACAGATTGCATACTCAAAATGACACAGTAGTGACATCAAAGATGCAGTATAAAATTGACAAATCTAAAGGACTAATCTATCCAAGGAAGTAGATAAGTTTAAATCATGGAGCAAAACTAGCAAGGATGGCTGCTTTGGAATGGAAGCAGAAACGATGACCCAAGCAGAGCAAGGGAAATGATTCAAGTCTTGGAGGAATAAAGTCCCAGGCAAAGCACAGGCAATCTCAAACAGTTCTCACTTACAGGTTACATGACTGGCAAAACCCAGGTCAGGAGATATTTACATCCCACCCAATAAGCAGGATCAAGCATACAGAAACCATTCTGAATAGACCACATCTCATCTATTTCCAGCCACGTGGAACATGCAGCTTTGGTGAGACTGTCCCAGCCTTTTTGCCACTGTTCTATGTGAATTATAGGTTTCATTTTTAGAGCCATTTTATAACAGCTAAACCTTCAGCACGGACATAATTGTTCCTGCCAGAACAACAAACTCTAACCCCCAAAAAAGCCCTCAAAAGTTATGCACACAAACATGCACTTTCACCAGTGGGAACAACTTCTGTGGCACTGACATCGGGATGCACGTGCAGCTCCAAGGCTTAACCTTTCCTAATACAGGGGGGGCTGTAGCAAACTGCAGCCAGCAATTACTCATCAAAACAGATCACGTTCACCCCGAGCCATTATTGCTTCAGTACAATAATTGACTTTGCATGATAGACAAATAAAGAGCAAAAATACTTGAGCAGTCAGCAGAGCAGGGGCCGTGAGAATACCAAAGAGTTATTAAATGGAATTGAAAGAAAAACAAGCGGGCCAAGCGCTGACTGTATTTGTTACCCAATTACATTACTCCCATTTGGTTCCTTTCATCTGACACACAAAAACAAACTACACACACAGGTGAATAAACACAAATGCAAGTGAAGAAATCCCACAAGCAAGAGGTAAGATGCAGTGCAAAGACAGGACACATTGTTTTTGCTATACCCATCTTGAGAAAAACAGTATGTTGGGCTGTGTTATCTTTTCAGAGAGGAGTCTATAGGTTTGATTTGATGGCTGTCCCTTGTCCCCATCTCACATTTCCCCTCCCTCACCTTCCCCACTGGCTTCAGCCCAAAATGTAACAGAGCAGTGACACAACTATACACAGAACAAGGAGGTGAAGAGAGTCAAGTGAAGCACTTTGGATATCAAATAAGAGAGGAGTAAGAAAGTGAGAACAGTAAAACGATGAGGAAATGAGCAGAGTGCAATCTCGAGCAGTAAAGGAGGTGTGTGGGGAGTGTTGCAACACCTGCTTTACAAGATCCTTTAAACAATGGTAAGTAGTACATTGCTTTTGGGAGGATTTGCCTTGCAGAAAGATAAATCTCACTGCAGAATGTGCACTTTAAGCTCTTCTGCTTGTTTTATTTTAGTTAAGTGCCTATCAATAAAACACTCCTTGCGTTAGTTGATGTAAGCCAGTGATATATTTTCTCTCTGATACTCCTTAAAACCAAGAAGCGCTGAGAGCTCTCAAACATGGGCAAGGACAGCAAGCATTACACTTAACCACAATATTACTATATCAAAACCCTTCAAAAATATTTGCCTTCTTACTCTTCTCTAATTTTTGTCCATTTCCTCCTAAAATATATGTCTTTAAGAAGTGCATGCCAAAGCAATATCTTCCTTCAGGTCTCAAACTCTGCAAGAAATTACAAGATTCTTCACCTCTTTGGCCATTAGTTTATAGGTTTTTTTACTTGCTCTCTTCCATTTTACTGCAGAAACAACAGCCTGTAAAAAAGCAACCCAAGTGTTTTTAAAAATAAACAAACCCCCCCTCTGAGCTGAGGATAACACACACATGTAACAGAAGCGTGCTGCAAGTGTCTGTCTTCAAAAGCATTTCTCATCCAAGGCTGCATCCACAAGGCTCATTAGCTTTAGTTCTCTTTTCAAAGAGGCATTCAGTTAAGAGCAAAACAAAGCCATCAGAAAGGGACTATCTTCAGGAGCGTTGGTCTAGGATACTTGCTGCCTATGTGAGCAGTAAGGGTACATTTGTGTCCACTTGCTGCTTTGTGGCAGAGGCTGGTAAGATGAGGAGCTAGTACCTGTCCCACACAATTCCCCAAACTTCAGGAAACAGTGTTTAAAAATACAGCACTAGTACATAATACATAGAAATGGCAGAATATTAAGAGCATCCTTTGATTAGTCTTTGAATTACAATCTTGGGAATAAATCAGGCCAAGCAGACTTAACTGCGACCTGATCTAGGTGGGACCCGCTTCTGCAGGAGAGTTGGACTAGATGATCTCTAAAGGTCCCTTCCAACCCCTATGATTCTATCATACAGCCATAAACAAGATAGAGGTAAAGGCAAAGGTCTCTACCTGAGCAGAAGAGATATTGCAGCTACTCCAGTCTGTGCCTGAAAGACTTGGGAGTATATGAAGCATTGAAGTACAACCATCAAGCTCCAGAGGGAAATCAAACACTTTAAAAAGCAACTGAACCACTTAATAGAGGAAGGATTCACCTTTAAAAGTACATGCCAAAATGGGCCAAAGTTAGGGAAAGGGACGTGGGATAAAAGAGTTCAAGCTAGAGTGAACAGCAAGAGAAGCTCCATTCTAAAGGCTCACAGGTGAAGGGCTGGAGTGGCTGTATAAAAGATTAGCTAGACATGTGCCAAGAGCAGACTGTCTAATAAGAATGCATTAGATAATAAAGAAAAGTCTCAAGATGCCCTCTTTCAGGCCTGTATTCTGGTTAGTGCAATTAGGAGCTCAATGCCCTTCAAACAAACCATCACTCTCTGAGTTGCAAGTGACCTTTTCGAACGGTGCAGCTGGTCTCAGCAGTGTTCACGGTGGACACACACATCACGGGTTACTTCAGCCCAACCAGACCTCGTACAGCAGCCCAGGAGACTGTGCCAAGTACTAAACAGTCACCAGGAATGAACTTTCTTGCCTCATATACAATACAGGAGAAGAAACTGAACTGTCAAGCTGAGCGCTGAGGACTCCAAGAGCGAACCAAGGCCCTGACAGTCGAACGGACACAGGAGCTGCTCCCCGCACCCAGCCCTGGTCTAGCCTGACCACGTGCAGAACAAAGCATCTGAAAAGCTGGACACACAGCACAGTGCAATATTCAAATACTGATTCCCAGCTGTCTTCAATTAGCATTCCTCTGCTTCAGATTAATCATTCCATAGCACCTTATACCAAGGGGAAAAAGCTCCACCAAGTTCCTTGTAAAAAACAAGCAAACCACAATATTGCTGTAAAGCAGGAATTTGGTTTTATTCCCCAGATTAAGGAAGCCGATGCAAAGATGCACGTTCCTAGTTCCTCAACTACTCAAGCAGTGTCAATCTTAAGAGAATAAGCAACACTTTTACACTGGAACACCTGCAGTACCAAGTGAGAATAAAGCCTCAGCTATTTGTTTCTCAGATACTACTCACTTCAAACCAATTCCCTGCAAAACACCTCAGCATTCACAAAGCCAGCTGCAACAACAAATGGAGAACAGTAGCCTTTGGTGGAGAATTCAGCTGTGAGTTTTTCACATGCTGTGACAGAGCTGGAAGGTTAGACAAAACAAGAATGGGGATCAAGCAATGGAGAAAGGATGCTACAAACGCTGCTGCCGATTGACTGTTGATCAGACTTGCTCAGAAAAAATGACTGGAGGGAGCATTTGACTTGAGGGCTCCTTTGCTTTTGTTTTCTTTCACTGCTTTTGTAGTTTTGAAGCATGCACATACTGCTAACAGGCTAGCAAGCCAGCTAAACAGAAAAACAGGGCGGACAGGGCGCTGTAATACAGTCACCAGGTGCTTCAGGCAAAGTTAGTCACGGGAAGAACTCTAGAAATGGGGCTTTCTCCGTCTGGGTTGTGTGGCAGGATGATCTCCTCACCGTGTGAGAATGAATATGTGTATGTATACACACAGAGGAGGGGGGTTTTGTAACTGAAAACATAGCCCTAGAGAGAACTAAGTGATCAACAAATCAAACACTCCAGAGAAGACAGGAGGACTCAGTTTTGAATCACTAGTACATTGATTTGCTCACAGCATAAAGCAATCAAAAATGAACTGTCAGCATTACTTGGTTATATTTTCCTGTCCATGTAAGGCACTTGGCTAAATCTGCCCCCTTTTACTGCCTGTACAGAGTGCAGACCTCTCACGAAGGGAGGTTATTGACTAAACATGTTTAGGGGCTTTGTCTTCATTTAGGGACAACTCTGCTTCTCTTGTTTGCCGTTTTCTCCTTCCTCCTCCACTGCTCCTACCCCTGTAAGCTCACTAACAGTACTAAAACCTTAATGGGATCTGTGTTTACAAAACTTTCTTATCCCTCAACTAGACTTCTACAGCTCTACCTGAATCCCATCACCATTTTGCAGCAGTGACATTACACTGGGAATAATGTCACAGGGTAGGAAAAGCAGAGGCAAACAAGGAGCACATGGAAGGCGAAAGGAAGAACGGGAGGGGGAGGCGTCCATCAGCCCCAAGCCACGGAACGACACTTTTATGCACAAAACAGCTGAGAAGACCAATAAGCAACAGAACTTTTTCATTAGTGTTTACTGGATAAGACTGATGCATTTCATAGCCAAAAGCCTTTAAAAATACAAACCCCAGATGGGCAGATTGCAGCCCAGAATTGGAAACCTCCCGTTTAACTGACAAACTGCAGCAATCATTACCACACAGATCCCGTTACAGCCACCACAGGAACGTTTTAAGGATTGTTTCAGTTGGCTTTTTTAATCCCATATAAAAACATTTGTTTTATCACAGGAGGGTGTCCAACTCACCCCCAAAGCCTCCAATACCTACAGTAACAGCCAGAGCGAATTTCAGCTCCATTTGATTGCTGAAAATTGCTTAACACCACAAACAACTCATACGTGTAAGTCATAATGTTTAATGCTCAAACTAGCTTTCTGTTGCTGTATTTACACTTCCCTTCAAAACAAGAGTATATGATTTGGCTGACTGCATAAACATACCCTGACACCAGCACTTCTTGCCTCTACAATTAAGACACTTTAAGATGCAAGAATTAGCTTCTTCCATAAGGCAGACCTTAAAATACGCCAAAACATCACAAATAAACCCCTCACTTCTTATGTGCACACACACCCCGTGGATCTGGTGTGGATGAGTGGGGTGGGAGGGTTGTGAGGGTATAAAAAGCCCTACAAAAAGGGTTTATAATTCTGAGCAAAAACTGATCAAAAAATTGATCTAAAACTTAAAAGACACATGATGTGTGTGTAAGGTGCAAGAGTCCTAACCCACTGGGAGTTTAAATCAGTAACAGCAGCCTGAAAAGCCCACTGCCGTGTCTCAACTTTCATCATTTCTTCCTGTTAGCAAAAAAAACCTTCTACCAGTGAGCAAAACCATCTACTGCTGTAGAAAGTGGTCATGATCCAACTTCAGAAAGGCTTCTTTTGACATGTTCTAGTTCCCAGTGCCCCTCCTTTTAAAGCTAAAACAACGCTGAAACGAGCAAGCAGACACAGATGACTAGTAGGGCTCCTTAAGTTAGCCTGCACAGCACACACTAACACATGCAGCATTTGTTTTCCCTGAGTTTCTAGAGATCTGTGGGGAAAAGGCTCCTTTTTCTTGCCACTCTCCAAATGAGACTTCTCTCCTGAGAATCAGACCTCACAGCCCTGTGCCACGCTGCTGAGAACCTGAGACACGCTGGGAGCGAATTCAGCATCCTGCGACTGCCAGAGCTGCTGCTCAGATCCCCTTGGTCAGACAATCCAAGCACAGCTTCACCTGGAAACTTGCACAAAGTTATGCACAAACATCCCTTCACCCCACAAAATACCAGCGTGTGCCATGATCCTACTGCAAGGAGAGCAGGCAAGGAGGCTGTTACTCTTTGTCACACATTAATCAATAGGGATTTAACCAAGCAATGTAGTACAGGCATTACCAGCAGAGAGGGAGATGTGGGGTGCTCACTGCCAACATCTATGCCAGAAGACAAAGGATGATGCTTTCTGCTGCAGGATTTTGTAGAAACAGCTCCTCAGAGCAAGAAGCTACCATGTATATGAAGATGGAGGCAAGCTTCTCAACACACCCTCCTGGAGCAGCTGCTTGCTTCTACCTCTCCCAACTTCACCTGCGGTTTCCTGCGTCAGCCAGAACACTTTGGGAGGCAAAACATCTGAAGCAATCCTCTCTTCAGAGCAGCAGGAGATGTTCATAAGAAAAACAACCACCCCTGTTGTCTTATTCTTCCTTTCACCACTGGAAAACATGACTGAAGAGTTTCAATATGCCCAAGTAAATTATAATTGCCAAGTAGATAACCTGCTGTGTAATCATCCCTCCAAGGTCCTCTCGTAATTAGTAGACAGAAGAAGAGCTGAAAACTTTTCCTGCACTCCAAAGGTCAGATGGCTGAAGAATAGAGTTCTCTTCTTGCCTTAAAAAATTGCCTTCCTTGTATTCCTCACATCATTGCTACAACACTCTGACTATATTAGAAACAAGAGCTCTAGAAAAGCACTTGAATCAAGCCTTCAGGACAAGGCAAAGGTGGATAGCTACAGGTTGTATTGAGTAACCAAAACCATGTCTGAAGGGGGAGGAGTGGGAAACACACATGAAACGAAAATCCATGGTGTGGTTTCCTGACTCCAGGACAGAAACACCAGCACATTCCTCCACCACAGAAACACCAGCACGTTCCTCCACCACTAAACTTGAATTTTTAAGATACTAATCCCCTAAGTTCTGCCTCATGGTTCACATGAGACTCTGTTGCAAACACATATAACAGAGCTAAGGAAAACATCTGCTGTGAGCAAACATCAGAACATCTCCAAACACAAGCCAAATCCAGATCAGAAAGGTGTATTCTCCATTTACCTCTATTGCTGCTTCTCTGCAATAACTGTGAAAAATCCCCTGCACGGGTCTGCGCTGATGACACTGGAGTATTCGATGTTATGTTGATGGCTTATGCCAGATGAGATCTATTTGTCTCTTCATAAGCTCTGCATCTCAAGTGCAAAATGTCAGTAAGCTCTTTTCTCAGCTCTCACCCACTCTAACGTGATTGAGATCCCCAAACTGTAATAATACCAGCATTAGGCAGGCAATGCAGCATTCAAAACTTGACAACTGCCTCTGGAAATGCAGGGGAGAAAATTCTGACTCCAAACACCCTTCCATTTCCTTGCCTAAAAAAAGAATTCCTTGCAAAAAAAAAGAGCAGCCTGGCCAAGCAACCGACAGCTGTTAGAAATCCTAACATGAGCAGCAGGTTTTTGTAAAGCAAGACAGACAGTGCTACAAAACACTGTATTCATGCCAGCGCTGGCCAAGGTTTCATGACAAATTGGGCAGCTTGCATTCAGAATAACTCTACAGCTGATGAGGCAGATCAGCTTCAGGCAAGTCATTTCCCCTGCACTGTTCCTCCTCGCTCTCTCAGCCCATGCAGAACGCATACTGCATAGCCAGGATTGTGCATTCAGAGCACACGCACCAAACAGCTCCGTGGCCTGAAAGCAAGGCTCGGGGTTACCAGCTATTCCCACTCCTGCCCCATGCAAAGTTATTTTAATAGCTAAGAATTCAAATAATCTCCAGTGGCCCATGACAAAAAAAAGCCCCCAAACAACAAACCACAAGCTACAAAGCCCAAGAGGGACCAGGTATTTTTCTGAATGTGGACGATGGAACACCAGCACAAATCAAAAAGTCAGAGTGCACCACAGCTGAGGATCTGTCCCTACCAAGAAGTCACACAAAACACCGTGCAACTTCTGCTATTTAGTGTGCTGCTCCCTACCATTAGTATCCATCCTTAAGTATTACATGCAAAATTAATCTCCTGTGTCTAAACCCCAGGACAGCATCACTTGGCTTCCAAACAAATGCACTGGCAAACACGTGAAGAGCTGCATTACTGAGCACTTCAGAATGACATCAAGCCAATTTTGTTGGGGCTGATGGGAAAGTCATGGTTTGAAAAGAACAGATCAAGGATGAGGCATTCTCACCTCTAGGGTAAAACAAACAAAGGTCTTTCAGGAAATAAAACACATAAATATCAGAAGTCATCAATGGGAAGCCACTAGAGGTTTAAAAGTCTGTTTGGATGAGAGGAGTCAAGTTAGATTTTAGACATGCTTTTGAAAAAGTCTTGCCTAACTCCTCTTTTTACTTCCTTTGGTTTTGTGAAAATCTCCCCCAACTCCAACTCCAGTTTTACGGCTTTATGGGAGGTTACAGAGCGCACTCAGTGATGTGCTTCAGTTCCAGGTTCAGCTGGAGCTGCAGTTGAAAGGCGCAGCGCAGCAGCCCCTGCACAGCCTGACCCGTCCCTGCAGGGCACAGGCTCCCAAAGCCACCGGTCCCTACCCCTCCTCGAGCTCTCACTCTGCATCCATTACATTTCTCTAAGCAAGGTATCCATGTGACCATTTTTCAGTGCCCTACAACTGCAGAAAGTTCTGCCTCTAACAAGAAATAAATCCTCTTCCATTTCCCTCACATCACCTACGGAGAGAACAGGAGAGGGGAAACAACACCGCGCACCAAGGACTGTGTGAAGCAAGGAGGCAGCTACAGAATGTTTGCAGAGGAGGAATTAATTACAAGCATGTCTATTATCTTCAGTGTACAAAATAACAACAGAAGCACTGGGAAGCTGTGAGGCACTGATTAACCACAGCCCATTGCATGAATTTGCTTAGGCAAATGCATAGTGTCTCCCAAGATCCCTCCAACACCATAAGGCTGAGGCAAAGCCAATCATCTTCTGAAGGTGTCTGCAGAAGTCTCAAAACACTTGCTGCTCGTGACTAGGCACGGAAAACCACCTCCCTGTCCCTGAGAAGGATCAGCAGCTTAGCTCACCCCATGCACCACTGCTTTAAATGCAATCACTTAGTCAATGCAAACTTCCAAAGGCATTCCGAGTCAAATACAACTAACTTCCCAGTGTCAGGTCACCTCCTCAAGCCCTGACAGAGTTACATGTAAGTTACAAATATTTTCATCCAGAGTTCTAGTAACTGAATTAACAGCTGCATTTCCCTTTCTCCCATCTCAGCATTTACTGACCTAAATACGAGGTAGGCAACAGAATTGCATGCAGTATGCAGCACGAACCACAAACAGCTCAAGAGAATTACTAAATGATGCCCTGCAGACTTCACACAGCATTAGATTCCCAGAAGAAGGCAGCATTTCATCTGTACACCTATCATTACATACTAACCCACCAGCAGGACTACCCTGAAGCTTAAATGTCAAACACTTACCAGTAACCTTTACATGGGCAATCAGTGCTTCCTAAAAGCACAGAACTCGGGCACTCAAGCCATCATCAAGCTATTCAGTTTGCCTCTAACATGGGTCAAAGAGGATTCGTGTTGATACGTTCTCCACAGCATGAGACGAATGCAAACCTACCAGGTGAGAATTCCAGCCCAGGGATATGAAGATGAAAAAGAAAACAATTAAAGGGGAAGGTCTTGAGAATCACAACTCGTGATACACAAAGTCAGGCAAACGTGAGTGTATATTGAGGACAGTAACCTCAAAGTCCATCAAAGACCAGAAACAAGGCAAGGAGAGATTCCACAAGGTCATACAATACTCCATATTCACAGGTTCTGCAAGCTTTTCTGTACTTGGAGGAAGAACCTCGTTCTGCCACACACATTGACAGGGTGCCAGTGACAACGGTTTGGCTTTGTTTTAGTTCCTAAAAGAGTCCAGCCAGTAACTTAACTACATTCACCTTAAAGCCACTTCACTTTTTCTTCAGTTCTGGCCTGGGACACATGCTCAAACCACTCTCTTTAGAAATCTCATGCCTAATGAACAGAAAACCTGCAATTAACTTTTTTCTACCAGTTTATCTGGATAAAGAAAGAAAGAACCATAACGGCTGCGTTTCTAAATATGGTGATTTCACTTTCAGATCTCCACCAACGAATTACCCATGTTCACCAGTACTGCTGGATGGCAAATGATGATGATCATCTACTTGCATTTTTCAAGTCCCTGAGCAGAGGAGAATGCCAGAACTGGTGGCCCAGGTATCCACCTGCCCACTGCTTCAGCAAGTCAGCTCATAAGCCTCTCAGCTCGGGAGGGAACAGTGCAGCTGATGCCTCCCTGGAAAGGCCCTCCCTGCCTGCAGACCAATCCTGGGTAATATTTGCTATCACACCAGCTAGCTATGTTTTTGTAAAAAGCATGCACTTCTTTGTCTATACTGCTTTTTGTCTCTGACCTCCCTCTTTTTCATTCTCTCAAGTCTGTTCTTCCCTCCAGCATCCAGCTTTTCTCCCAGGAAGGGACAGAATTTCACGTGAGCAGAGGTTGTTTTTCTTCCTCCTCTAGCTCATCCATTTCTCCTTCCTTCTGTATGTCAATCCTTATCCCGGATCAAAGAGCAGCTTGAAAGCTCTATTAATACATCTCACAGCCACAAACTACACCTAGCAGACAAAAGAAAGACACAGAAATCCCTGAGACATCAATAACACTCAGGTCTCCCTGCTTGCAGCAGCTGAGTGAAGACATCGAGAATTTGTTTAAAGCCACTACTTTTGCAGCTCTTTCAGGTTTCCCCCTTCCATGGAAAGACCAAGTCTTTACTTCCAAATTTTTGCACTGCTAACCATACCAGTAGAGATTTAGGTAAATGCAGGAAGGTCAATACACAGATTGTCCAGTTGTATCTCTCCTAAACGTGCTCAAACTTCTCCTAAGTGACACTGGTGAGTACTGACATTTCCTCCTTGCTTAGGCTTTTGTTGCAGCCATCCAGAAAGCCTCACAATGATTCACAACTGCAACACTATTTCATTCAAACCAGATACTTTTCAGGGCATCACTTTCCTCAAAATGTGCAATTCCAGAAGCTTTTAAACAACAGATGTATCCCAGCCTGACAGAGCTCCTTTGTTTCCTTCTTTTCAAAGGCAGTATGTCTGCAGCTGTATGGAAGCAAGTGTAGACAAACTAAACATAGTTAAAACAGCAGTTTCCAGAGGCTTTGCCTGTAACATTTAAAGCACCAACATGAAATGTGCTCAAAGACATCACTTTCGGTGTTTTCTACTAAAAATGCCATGCACCTATCCAAAGCCTTTTCAGAGTGTTACTGCCACTCTACAGGCAAAGGAACCAAGAAGAAAAGACACACACATCATGAGATGTACGAGAATCTGCTGGCTGGCAACACTACACTTACTGCTTGAGTCTACATGGCTTCAGAAGAGGCAACCTTAGAAGTGTGGGACGTGAGACTTTGAAATCAGAACTGGTATTTTAAACCACAGAATCTCAAGACCTGGAAAGCTCATCCAGTGCAACCCCCCTGCCAGAGCAGCAGCACCTAGAGCAGGTCACACAGGGATTCACCCAGGTGGGATTGAATGTCCCCAGAGAAGGAGCCTCCACGGCCCATCTGGGCAGCCCCTGCCAGTGCTCCCTCACCTCGACAGGGAAGAAACTCTTCCTTGTATTTCTTTGGAACCTCTTCTATTCCAGCCCATCGCCACTTGTCCTATCGCTGGCCATCGCTTTGTATGCTACGCATCACTGCTCTTTCATCTTGAAGAAAAACAAAGTAGGCCTAATATTTTAGCAATATGTGCTTTGAATTTTAAGTTTGGAGGGTATGGAAGGGTGTCACAAAACAGGGGGGTGGAAAGACATTCACATAGATACACTAAAGCTGAGAAAGTAACTTCTAGCCATGCCGCTGTTTTAAATGCCTCCTGTAACTGCTTTACAATTAGGCAGGTGATAGGGAAAAGGCTGTTAGTCTAAAAAGAGCTATGAAATCTTCAAGACATTCTTGCAGTTGAAGAAAGAAGGAATAAATTGATTTTGACTCTTTGGAAATGTGACCTTAAAATACAAAGACCGACAGAACACCCCAAATAATTACAGACGTCCCGAAGAGCCAAACTCTTACTCGGAAAGTTCATGGAAGTATGCAAAGCATCTTTTGAAGCTGTACATTCCTTTCTTCCCCTGGAACAAAGTACTGTATAATAACTAGGACAGCAGACAATTGAGAGGAGACGGGTTTCTGCTCCCAATTTCCTAGCTGGCTGTTCAAATCACTGACAGCCACTCGTGTTCCCTCCGTCGTACGCTGGGGCAGCAGAAGGGGGGTTTCAGCTTCTTTGGTTCAACGACTACCCTATGCCATTTCTCTTTATTTTCCCCTCCAATTCCTTATATCTGGTTTCATATTGCTTATTCATAACATTCAATTCACTGTGTTATCCTTTCCTCAGCATACTAGTCAAAATGGTATTACTCAGCAACCACAGACTACCAAGAACTTGTCATGGACCAGAAAGCCCCCCCCATGCACTGGACTCACATTAATGCATACACATTTCCCTTCAGTTCTCTGGGAGTTTAAACAGATGTGAGGACACCTTTGTCACACCCAGTACCCAGGAAAGTAACTCAACTACTGTGAAGAAGCCAGACATCATACCCCAGCAAAGGTTTCTACACTAGGCTATAAAAAAAGCAACTTTTTTAGGTACTCTACAACAACAGAAATAATCCATTTGAGTACCTGGGCCACCTCTAACCCTTTGCCAGCTTTTCATAGGAACTGAAATCCCCAAGTTCACGCTTGCTTAAAACTGAACTCCTCCATAGCTGTGACACAAATGCTGCAGAACAGATGGTGGTTGGAGCATGCACTACTTCAGAAGGGGAAAAAGGGGTCTGCCCACGAGTCAAAGGGTGAGTTTTACTTCCACAACTCACATGCAGAGCTGTTTGTACTCTGGGTACATTACATTCGAAACCAGCCATTCCCAGGTGTGATTTGTTCACTTCTCACTTCTTCTTTTCTGACTAAAGCCACAAGAACTACAGACTGTACACCAAAGGTGCTACTTCTCTGCATACAGGTTATGCTATGGCTTTGATGCTGCACTTCAAATAGAACTGGAACTCCAGAGGTGCAAGCTGGCACATTTAACTGATGGAGGCTCTTCAAACATACACATCATGCCACTATGTTAGGACTAGAAGCAACATCAAACCAGAGGAAGAGCAGCACAGAACTGACAACAGCCCAACACTATGCACAAAGCTGGGAGGACACCTCCACCTATTGAACAAGCCTGCCTGGCCAATTTCTCAACTCACAAACTTGCAACAACTTCTCCAGCAGCCCAGTGAAGAGTCACAAAGACTCACCCCGTTGTAGGACATGAGCAAAAGGCATACCCAGCAAATGCAGGCTAGGAAACTGAGTAATCCTCCTGGAAATGAAGATGCATCTTGAGAGTAACCAAGCTCCAATTTTAACTCTTCCAGGGCTTCCATCAGGGCAAGAATTAAATCTTCTATATGTTTAATAATCTACGTGAAAAAAGCCAACCCCTCTGGTGTCTTTTGCTCCTGGCCTTTATCAGCAACACTCCAGAGGCTGCAGGAAATTCTTGTTTCAGTTTCATTCCCCACTGCTTCCCTGATGAGTGACCCAAGGTACGCTGAGGGAGCACAGTTCAAAACTCAAGGCTCTCTGTGGTGACACACAACATCAAGTCTCCTGCCTGCTCTTCCTGCTTGCAGCACCAGATCACATAGATACTCAAAGACATTAATTGAACAAAGAAACGTTCTGGTGCTAGCATTCAAAGAGGTGACAGCAGCAGTACTTTTAAGCAGGAAAAGAAAAAGCTGTTTTAACATGTGTTATTCTGAGTAAAATATTCCATAATCAAAAAGCCATTTACATTTATTTCATTGTAGAACTGCCTTTGCCCAGATAACCACACACTTCAAAGCTGAAGTGTAGCTTGGGAGAAATCCTGAGGTGTTTTGTCTTCATTTTGTTTTTACCTCGGGACAGACCTGGTTATATACACGTGGAAAAAAATACAGGGAAAAAACCAAACCCCTTTTCAGCAATGATAAACAGGTCAAAGAAGGGGGAAAAGAAAAGCAAGGAGGTAAAGAAAGGGATAGGAAACAAAAGGAGAGCATGATCTGGAGTCTAAGACCAAACCTGAGTCCTTATCCTTGCTTCCCCAGAGGTAAATATGCCACAGAGAAGAATAATCCCTGTAGCTTTACTCAGCTTGAAATGCAAATGAAGCATCTGCGATCTCTGGTCACTCAGCAGCACAGGATTCTCCTCAAGGTGAGAGGAAGGAGAAAACAAACACAAAAAGAAGAATCCACGCAAGACAAGTAGAAAAATGAAGCAGGATAAAATGAGGCATTTCCCAGTAAACAAGGGATTTCCCAGTAGGAAGGTGAGACGTTAAAATAGAGACAGAACGTGCGAGACCTCTTGTGAGGGGAAGCGAGAAGCTTCTCTAAAGGAAAAGGCCAGAACACCATGAGGGAGTTAAAACTGGACTGTTCATTCAAAATCTCTGTAGCAAAAAAAAGCACCTTTTCCTGATAGGTTTTTGCCATAGTTTCTCCAGTACCTGTTTCTGAAGAGAGGGGCACACACATTTAATTGTCTCAGAAAGGCACAGGGAAATGCAAACCAAGAGACAAACGTGTGAGAGTCATCCAGCTTGTCATCCTTCCAAAAGACAGAGCTGGTGCTGCATTGTGAAATCACCTTTTCGTTGAGGAGGAACTTGCAGACTGCTTCTGAAACCCACATCCCAGCTCTGAAGCAGTGCATTTAATTGTGCCAATCAGTCTTGATAGGTCTCTAGAGCTTCTCTACGGTGTCTTCAGCTCTAACGGATCAAAGTCTCCTTTGCACCTTGTATCACAACCCTTTGTAAGGGTTCTTCGACTTCTGCTTCTGCTATACAGCAAGTGAACATCACCAGCCACTATGGAACAGAGTGCAAAAGTAGCTGAAATGCTTTTTCTAGGGGGAGATAGTATAGAGGAATCTCTGTTCCGCTAGGAGCTGAGTCTTCACTTTCACACTGCCTTTACTCTTTGGACACCTGGTCTCTGCTCATTTCATAAGCATTTCTGGCATCTTCTCACCACTTATGTTTCTCAACATTTATGTTTTAAAAACATTTATGTTGCTTCGGTAGAGAAACTCACCAGGGACCTACACAATGCTTGTGCTCAAAAGCTACTGTTTTGGGGTTTTATTGCTACTAATGAGCTGGGATATATGATAACAGATATATTTAGGCTAAAACAGATTTGTTGTGTGTTGTACTAGATTAAAACAGGACAAAGCACCACAAAGGATACACCTGTAGCTCCCAGAAGTGTGAGTTGTTTACATAATCTCTCTCTTAATGCCAAAGGCAAAAAAAACCCCTCCCAACAGCTGTAACTTTCTAATACACAGTAACAGCCAGTGACAGAACACCAGTGTGTCACCAGTCTTCATTTCCAGCTCCACTAAGCTCCAGCAGCAGACACACTTTGGATGACACCTGCATGCTTCTCCAAAAAGAACCTGAAAAGCTCTGTACGAATCTGAACGAGACAAGGCTACCCATTTCTCCTGCTGTTTCTGCAGTCCCTGCTTGAGCAAGAGTTGGCTTCAGCTTGTGAACTGCTGGAGATCCTGGAAACCCATTGACTGTACCAATTACTGAAAATCACTGACACTTACTGGCGCAGACACTGCTCAGGCTTTGATCAGGTCTCTCTAAACTGATCACATCCTCACCTTAGGCTCTGCCTATTCTCTGCCAATGAGTCCCTTTCCACAGCTTGTATTTTTGAGGCACTGTGCCCAGAACCCAACTCCTGGCCACTCCTAACACTCAGGACGAACAAAAACTGTCAGGGGCCGGACAACGAGAACTCAGGAGATCTTAGTTAAGACTGAAGGGCTTTTGCAATGCAGTACACAGTGGTTCAGGCTCACAGTACAGGAAAAAAACAAAAGCAAACCCAAGCTTTCTCAGTAGCTGTCTATTGAAAGTTTCAACACGACAGAAGCCAGTGTGAATGAGCAAAAATGTTGTGAACACACTATTTAGCAATCCTCCTGTATTTACTGCAACTTCTTAAGTGTTTGGTAAACACTTGTGCTTCAGAAGCTGTGAAACAGAAAGGGCTAGGGGTGGGAAAGAGCTCTGACACTTTCAATAAGAAACAAAGCCACAGCGGGTTTGGAGAGATAATGAGTGTACTTGAACAGTTACTCTAAAGGCCTCTGTCACAAAAGTCCTGATGTGAAGATAATCGATACCAGGACGTTTGCAGAGGCACCAGACTTACTTCCATTGCCAACAAAAAGTACCACTGCTTTATAAAGTGAGAAGGGAAATAGGAGGATTGCAATAGCTCTCAGCGGTTTCTGGCAAAGGGGAGAAAAGGCAAGTGGGTGCATTTGTTGGCAGGAAGGTAATAAATGGGTGGCATGTCATTTGATACAGAAGAAAGTGAGCTGGAACCTCAAGACAACTCGAGGAACCAGATGGTGCTGAATACACTGCAAGGACACTGCTCTTTAAAACATCCACTCACCTTCACCTCAGAGCTGAATCCCCTGTTTACCTACTTACTACAGCTTCTACTCAAGAATGTATTCATGCAATGGTCAAATTTACTGTTTCAGTGAGGGAGCCCTGGCCCAGGCTGCCCAGAGGGGTTGTGGAGGCTCCTTCCTTGGAGGGCTTCAAGACCCGCCTGGACATGTTCCTGTGTGACCTGATCTAGGTGACCCTGCTTCTGCAGGGGGGTTGGACTGGATGATCTCTAAAGGTCCCTTCCAACCCCCATCATTCTGTGATTCTATGATTCCCAAAACTGACAGGCTTTGCTGAAGCCTCCTCTGGGGTTTCAGCAGAGATGGCCTGGCTGTAGACTGAGAGCAGTTTCACAGTCTAAGGGCACCCGTGAAGCGGGTGCAATGCTTTCCTCCCTCACAGCAGCAGCTCTGCATTTAAAGAGAAAACCCTGTTCTAGAAAGGAATCTGAGGGGACTTTACCATAGTGAAATTAAATGAGGGAGAGTCAACCAGTCACAGTCCTATTCTGATCTACTCAAGATATCCAACTTCATAAACAATTCCACTCCAAGGATCCTACTGAGGGAACTCAGGCAGTTTTGCTCCACCTTCCACCACCTCTCTGGCAAGCCGAGGGGGTGACTGACAAACAAGGGAACGACTCCACGTTTTGGTGAGCCTCTGCAGTGAATGCTGTGTGTATCTGAAAGGAGCTGCCCCAAGCCTTCATGCTTCTTTGCAGCAAATTTGCAGTGAGCAGAATCACAACATGAAAAATACGCAAGAAAAGTTGTAAAAAGAAAGCCAGAATGGGGGGTGTGTGTGTGTTTGTGTATGTGTGTGTGCAGGCAGGTTTTTTGTTGAAGAGGACTTCCACAGCCAACAGTACTTCCATCAGTCTCAGGGGGATTCTCTTTGAACTAATTAATGAAGAGCTGGATGCCCAAAAGGACGAGCTGAAAACAACTGGAAAAGCTACAACTCCTTTCTATTACATAACTTGTCTGGCTGGTTCCAAATCAAAACACAGGCTGAGCTCCAAACTGGAGGCAAAGGCTACCAGAATGTAGTTCCTCTCGTTTGCCTTTAGATTTTAACACCAAAGCACTCAGTGTCTACCCTCATGTTTTTGTTTGCATATGCAACCACAGCACAGGCCACTGCAGAACGGTAAACTGAAGGGATAAAAACACACAGCTCCATCCGGAACCATCACATTTAGAAGACCCACTACAACTGACCACCTCAGGATCCAGCCAGTTCTTATTGCGGACTGGTTTGTCTGACTACAAAACCACTGTCAAAAAGAGGTGTTAAAAACACTGAAATTGGTCCAGGAGTTCTGGAATTCAAGGAGATCCCAGACAACAACGTTATTAGGTACCTCATCAGAGCAGACTCACTGTGTGCAGTAAAGAACCTGCAAGGGGTCTGTGTGGGGTAGTATCATGTGTGACCTCACAAGGGGGATAAACAATGATTCAAGCAGCACATCCATGTTCACATACTTCTCATTACAATTCTGCCCTGAGCCTGGGAATTGCCAGCAGAGGCTTTAAAGCAGGCAACAGCGTCCTCTCGGAATGCCTCTCTTGTTGAATTTTCACACAAAGGAATTAAGTCTCTCTAGAGATAAAACATGAAGAAGATGAACCAAGGACAAGCAACACGAGTCTTGCCTCTGCAGGTCTGCAGAACCTGGAACAGCAACATCCCAGTGGAGTGTGAACAGTTACAATGGCCACAACAATGTCGTCAGCTATTGTGTTTCTCAAGTGAGGAAGGAGACCAAGGATTGCAAACACCAACCATCCACTTGAGTGATTTTTCATTTCAGTGCAACAAGTGGATGACAGCAGACAGAACAATTGCTGTTTGCTTTTAATTCGGTCAAGAGAGCTAGAGGAACTAGGCCAAGACCCAGAAAACCACACAATCACACAGTGAACCAGTGGAGAGCAGTTGGCTAAGAGCATCTCAACGTTGAACAAACACCACCAGCTTTTCAAACATCAGTCTGACTTGCAGATCGGTACAAACCAGTTCCACACACCTCTGCCAAACTAGAGATGTCTGTATTTCCACAGCTCTGTGCTTTCAAAACTATGGCTCCTTTCCAGCAAGTTAACATATGCAACAAGACTCAGAGCAAAGCAGCAAGTCCATATTGCTCTGCCCTGTGCCCGGTGCTTAGTTCTACACCTCGGCATTCCCAGCTTTAAAAACCACAAATGCCAACACTGTTCCCCTTCTTCACACCAGCAGAATGTTCCATACTAAACCCAACATGTCCTGGCAGCAGGATCCAAGAGAGCTATCCAACTTGGACAGGTATTCAGCATCTATCTGTTTTGGGCTGGGTTGTTTTAAAGCTTGCATCCTACCTTCAACTCTAATCCTGACTACTCAGAAGACACGGGAGGCTACAGACGTGGGACTAGAGACAACTTCTCAGTTTTATTCCCAATTTAAGCCTGAAGCTGCTGCTCTGGAAAGCCCGTGGTTAGTGCAAAGTGTACTTTGTAATCCAGTGACAAGCAAACATTTGCCCACAGCATAGCATGGCCAGGTTTCAACACAGCTCAATATAAATTGCACTCTCTGGTCACGTAAGGCCAACATTCAGAAGAGAATGAAGTTCTGTAGCTCCAGACAGAGAGATATTAATGAGGCACGTGATGGTCACAAAGGTCAGCAATAACAGAAGTACTGGCATTGGACTGAAAGAGAGAAAAGGAAGAGCAGAGAGGGTTTGTGTCACTTCTGCTATCTCCATGCCTGGCTCTGCTCGGCATACACACCACCCCAGTTCTAGGGTCGGGGCGCATCGGGATAGAGGGGAAACCACGTTCCATTTTACAAACCGAAAATCAGGCAGAGTTAGTGACCAGGTGACAACTGGCAACAGCTTTTAATTGCTAATGTCATCTGCTTCCCTGCCTGCTATTAAAGAGGAATCGCTGTCAAAGGAAAGGAAACAGAACTGCTCTGGAAGATGACACGCTGTAGTTGGCTGACTTCTTTGTGACAGCCTGAAGGCCCTTTGCTCTACTCCTGCAAAAGGAAGTTTGGTAATTTACTTGGGGGGGAAAGGAGAAACGTAAAGAAATTGACAAGGAAAAGAGACTGCTCTGTCCAGCATGGCGCCTGCCTCTGCCCCAGCAGTTACGCAAACCTCTGTGAAAGCTCAGTGTACTCCAGTCAAGGCTCCAGGGTACCTATGTACAGTCACTCCCTGACAAGCCTCTCGTGTCTTTACAGAGAAGTGTTTTCGGATTTCCAAGAGCAAGACTCTACTCAGAAGAGCAGGTGAAGTCACCCAAAGGCAGCTTTGCCTTAAGATCCCCGCTAAACTGTCACTTTCAACCTTTGGCCAAAACTCATCCCACAGCGCGTGACTCCCCTCTGCAGACCCACCAACCCACCAGCCACCTTCGCCCCACAGCTCCCAGCAGTCCAAAGAGCATCCCCAAGGAAACCGGCGGCCTCACCTTTCATTTTGACAGTGGGAGAATTGGGTCCAGCCGATTGCTTCCTCCATCCTCTCCAGTTCTGGCAGAGGCTCTCTGCCTCTGAGATGAAGGAACAAAGAGAGTCTTCTTCAAAGCGATCAGAGTCTTCAAACGAAAACCTCTCCCCGTCCTCCCACTCTGCGAACATGAGTTCCATCATATCCGACAGACGACGTGGGGGTAAGAAGAGGAAAGACAAGCAGCACTGCTGGCTTTCACCAGGCGGGCGGACTCGAGGGCTCCTGCAACACTCACAGTCCCGATTTTGGTTCGATCCCCATATTACAGCGCCAGGAACAAGAAGAGACGGTGTTATCTGAGGTGGCAGAAGCAGGAAATCAACCCAGGGGAAGCTCGTAAAAATCCCAGAGGAGAAAAAAAACAACACAACAAAACCAACCACCGCAAGTTCTTGACAAAGTTAAAAGAAACGCAGAGCTGACGTCCACCAAACGTGCCGCAGACCGAGGAGGGTGCACGGCCCCGAGAGCGGCGTGCGGGCGGGACAGGTGCCGGCCGGGCGCACGGACGGTCTGCGGGCTTCCGACGGTCTGCGGGCTTCCGACGGTCTGCGGGCTTCTCACGGTCTGCGGGCTTCCGACGCCGACGGCCCCGGCGCTGCGGGGCGCGGGCACCGTCCTCCTCGCAGCACGGACGGGCACGCAGGGCCGGGGCTCCCTGAGCTTGTGCTTTTCTCACTCTCGGTGCAGGAACCGGAGGGAGGCGCGGGCGGGAAGAGCCGGGAGGAGGGTGGAGTGGCGCGGGGAGAGGAGACAACTTCCCTCCCGCTCGCCGAGGCTTAAAAGCGGCGCGGCGGGACCCCGGCGGCCGGTCAGCGGCGCCGGCGGGCGGCGGGCGGCGGCTGCGGCCTCATGGGGGCGCGGGCGGCGGCCGGCGGGGAGCGCCCGGCGCGGGGGGCCGGCGGCCAGGGGCGGGGGGAGACCCGGCGCCGCCGCTCCGCCGCCGCCGCTCCCGCTGCTCCCGCTCCCGGCGCGGTGGCCCCCGCGGCTCTAGGTGCCCATGGCCAGCGGGACCCCGCGCTCGGACGCCCCCCCGTGCCCGGCCCGGCGGCGCTTCGCTGTCCCGGCGCGGCGGCGGCGGCGGCGGCGGGTCCCTGCCCGGCGCGGGCACCAAGATGGCTCCGCGCTTCCCAGCTTCACCTGCGACACCCCCCCGCCAGCTGAGCCCGGCTTCCGCCGCCGCGCTTCCGCCGCCGCGCTCCGCGGGGAGGCCGCCACGGGCGGCGCTGCGGGCCCGGCGCCCCGGCTCGGACGCGGCTGCGGCGCGGCCCCGCGCTGGGCGCTGCCCGGGAACCGGGGCTCCGGTGCCGCTCCGCAGCCGGCGGCTGCAACGCGGCACACGGCGGGGGAACGAAAGCTTCCCCGTCGTCTGTGCACGGACGGCCCAAGGCAGCCAGCAGCGTGCCCAGGGGGCAGGAAGGCCGAGGGCGTCCTGGCTGGGATCAGCAGTGGGCATTGTGCCCTGTGCTGGGCCCTGTGAGGCTGCAGCTCCAGGGCTGTGTCAGTGCTGGCCCCTCACTCACTGCCACAGGGACACTGAGGGGCTGCAGCTCCAGGGCTGTGTCAGTGCTGGCCCCTCACTCCCTGCCACAGGGACACTGAGGGGCTGCAGCTCCAGGGCTGTGTCAGTGCTGGGCCCCTCACTCACTGCCACAGGGACACTGAGGGGCTGCAGCTCCAGGGCTGTGTCAGTGCTGGGCCCTCACTCACTGCCACAGGGACACTGAGGGGCTGCAGCTCCAGGGCTGTGTCAGTGCTGGCCCCTCACTCACTGCCACAGGGACACTGAGGGGCTGCAGCTCCAGGGCTGTGTCAGTGCTGGGCCCCTCACTCACTGCCACAGGGACACTGAGGGGCTGCAGCTCCAGGGCTGTGCTCAGTGCTGGGCCCCTCACTCACTGCCACAGGGACACTGAGGGGCTGCAGCTCCAGGGCTGTGTCAGTGCTGGGCCCCTCACTCACTGCCACAGGGACACAGAGGGGCTGCAGCTCCAGGGCTGTGTCAGTGCTGGGCCCCTCACTCACTGCCACAGGGACACTGAGGGGCTGCAGCTCCAGGGCTGTGCTCACTGCTGAGCCCCTCACTCACTGCCACAGGGACACTGAGGGGCTGCAGCTCCAGGGCTGTGTCAGTGCTGGGCCCCTCACTCCCTGCCACAGGGACACTGAGGGGCTGCAGCTCCAGGGCTGTGTCAGTGCTGGGGCCCTCACTCACTGCCACAGGGACACTGAGGGGCTGCAGCTCCAGAGCTGGGCACAGAGCTGGGGAAGGGGCTGGAGCACAAGGGTGCTGGGGAGGGGCTGAGGAAATGGGGGTGTTAAGCCTGGAGAAGAGGAGGCTGAGGGGAGCCAGGAGCCCTCTCTGACACCCCCTGACAAGAGGCTGCAGTGGGGCAGGAGTTGGTCTCTTCCCCAGTCACGAATGATGGGACAAGGAGAAACAGCCTCAAGTTGCACTAGGGGAGGTTTAGAGTGGAGCTGAGGAAGAACTTTCTCCCCAAAAGGGTTGTTGGCCACTTGGCCTCAAGCCTTTGTAACCATGTGTTTCTTGTTCAAAGCTACTGCTCTAAAAGCACTTAAACACGATTCCTTTCAGGAGTCCTCTGGAGGAGATGCCTCAGGTAACAGATGTACAGGGAAGTGGTCACTTCATGTCTCTTCACAGACAGAAGTCATTTTCAGCTGAATAAACTCTCAGAGCTCTCTCCCAGCCTTGCTGTCCTTCACTCCTCAGCCGTAGCTGCCGTCAGGCTGCCGCTACGCTTCCATTTCACGGGAAGAGCTCACACAGACACGTGGCAAGGGGACGGGGACACTGTCCTGAACAGTCTGCTGCACAAAAACACACCCATCAGAGCTCATCAGTTCAGTCTCTGACGTTCCTGGGTGAAAATAAAACAATTGCCTGGAATCTGCATTTCAGCTAGCGAGGAACACTATTAATTAACAATTAAGTGCCAGCTAATGACACACAGTCGGGCAATGAGGTAATTACCGTGCTCAGTCCCTTTCCACGGCGTGCAGGGGCAGGCAGGGAGCGGAGCCTGGGGATTCAGAGCCTCACGTGGAGGGAAATGCTTCGCCCTTAGTTCTGCAAAGTCAGAATGCTCAGGCCCGGGCTCCACAAAGGTGGCAGCGACAGGACACGGAGAGCCTCCAGCGCCCCAGAGCAGGGGCTGGTGCTCAGGGGCTGACTCAGCTGGTACAAAGATCTCCACAGATGTCTGAGGGAGGATCCTCACCGCTGCTACCACAACATTCTCCACTCTTGGTACTTCCACCATCTAGACTGTGGCTTCTCCTTTCCCCTTCTGCCTCTGCCAGGGCTCTGAGGTGTGGGAACGCCACTTCTGCTTTGTTCAGGGAGATCTGCCCCTCACACACTCTCACCTGTGAGCTCACCAGACTGCAGTTTTGTTAACCTCCTACCAAATTACTTGGATTAAGACTATCCCACTCTGTGGCACGTTACATGAAAGCACAGAAGAGGTGATGAAAGCAACGAGGCAAGCAAAGCAGGGCGAACGTCTTGCTCTTCCATCTTAAAACACGTATAAAGAGACTGAAAATCTGTGTCCTCTGGCTGGTGCAGACCAGGCCTGGGCGTGTTGTTCCCCTGGCCAGCGTCAGGGAGTGCAGGTGTGATTACTTGCTTCTCCTTGTCCTCAGGGCTTGGAAGGACACAGCACTTCACAAACACTCATCCATTCTTGGGTTTTGTCCCTAGCCAACTTAACTTACTGCATGTACTTTCCTTTGTGGATCTCCCAGCTGACAAAACCTTTAGTCACTGCTGAGAAGAGCACGAGAAACAGCATCTGACAGTTTCAGCTAGGAAGAAATGCAGTAAGAAGTGCTGCAGAGCTGAGCAGGTTGCCACTCAGATGGGATCTCCCTTACAGGGATGTGCTTTCCCCCCCTGCCTTTTCCTTTCTCGTTTCAAAGGAAGGAAACTGCTGTTCAATTGCCTGTGTTAGCCACAGTTTTCAGGATGCAGTGTTTCAGTGAGACAGACACGCAGGAGCGCTCACACATCCTCCAGAGCAGAACTGCAACATTTACACTTGGTTCCTGTGTTAAGCTCTCACTGGGGACTAAACAAACCCTTGGGAGCCTGCACTGCACCCCCTGGAAGTGTCTGCCTTCCACAGGTGAGTCATGCTCACGACCACTGTGGCTTCATTTCTCATCTCCTGGAAAGCAAAACACATCCTTGCTGTGGCTCGGCCAACGCAGACTCGGGGACAGAGAGGAGAGGTTTTCCCGCTGCTGATGTGGCAGGAGGCAGCTGCTCAGGCACATTCTGGCTCAGCCAAGGTCTCATTGTCTTCACACAGGCCATAACACACTCAGAAACGACACAGCTTTAAAGCACACGTCTGGCTCTGTGTCTAAGGAATACACTGGGTGTGCAGGAGAAGAGTTTCTTGTGCTCTGGGGCAAAGTGCAGCCAGCTCTTGCATCCCACGTTCCTCTTCCTCCGAGATCACTGTTTGTGATACACTGATGTCTGTCAGTAACCAACATCCCCAGAGCCATTCCAACCACCTCCTGTTGTTATCCATCTCCAAACACTGGGCCTGTGGAACAGATGGGGTAAATGCAGCCTTAGCACTGAAGCAAGGACGGCACCCGGCTCGTCTCCCCGCGCGCTGCTTCCCACGACACGGGCGGCGGGTGAGGCACACGGAGCCCTCCCAGACACTGCAGGCTGGGAAGCCCAGAGCAAAGCTGCCCCCAGGAACCACAGGCTCTGGAAAACAAATTCCTCCCTTCAGATTGAGCAGTCTCCAGTCTTCCACGGGAGCTGCCGGTGTCTGAGGTTGGAATCTCACTGAATTAAAGCCTCTCTCCAAGGTGGATTCGCTGTTTGTGAGGTGAGTGGATGGTTCCCATCCACACGTGGAAAAGGGAGTCAGCAGGGAGCATTTTGCAACAGCTGTTGGAATTGCTGCTGTAAAGCAGGAGACAATGGTTATGGCTATGGCCTCGTGTGTGAGCCCAACTAGTACTCGTCAGGAAGCATAAGATGCCATGTAGAGCTGGTAATGCCCGTAAGGATTACTGGCCATATTTTGTCTGCTGCCTTGTGTTTCACAGGTTACAAGTGTATTTTCCTCCTCCTTTCACAGCAACCTGCAGGAGCATTTGTTTTCTCTTTCACACTTTGTTCTTTCTCCTGCCATTCCCAAAGCTGACAGTCTGGCAGGCTCTAATATGCAATGTCAGTTCACAGAGAAATTAAAGGAGCAGCATCAAGCTAAAAGGAGCTGGAAAGAGATGTGCTCCATTGCTCAAAGGGAAAACCGTTACACTGCAAGTCTTCTTGTTTCTTCAGCTGGTGCCACATCTGGACACTTCCTCAGCTAAGGTGAAAAGGCTGAAAGCAGGCATCTCTCTCTGCTTTGTCTCGAGAGCAGGGCGAGTACCCCATTTACAGAAACTCAGCAGTGGATAACTCGGTGTGTCTGCAGAGTGTGTGACCCTAACTAGCAACTTACTTCCTAAACTCTCTGAGAAGCCTCTTTGGATGCAGCCATTGAGCAAAACAAAGGCTCCCTGGCTTATGCTCAGTCTGCCAAAACAAAACCCCATCGAGGAAAAGCTTCTGAAGGTGACTTTCCTTCTCTCTCCATCTCCTACAGTTTTAGAACTCAAAGATGGTAATCAGGAAACAAAAGGGGCTGCAAGTGCTGCAGTAGCTGACTCCCAACACACCTTTGATGTACACTCTGTGTTTGCTGTGGTCAGTTGTGAAGCAAGGGGTCACCATTAGGGAGACATACACCATTCTGCAGCATTTGTAAGCAGGGCTTGGATGACTGAAGCAAACCTGCTGTACTGATGTGCTTCTCACCTCTTGGGGAACAGGAGCTCTCTACATGCTATGAAACCTGCTCCTGCAGATGGACTCAGCCCCAGCCAAGTTTCCACTCTAGCTGCCTCTCAGGGCTTCAGCCTTTCAGAATGTAAAGATTAGGCACCTCAGCACTCAAACAGAGGAATAACAGATTGGGAGGTTCAGTTGCCAGTTGAATTCAGTTCAGCAGAAGGTTCTCTCACAAAGAGCCTGGTGGCTACAACCACAGAGCAGTGCCCCATTGAAGAAAAGGCACCTTGACAGGTTTTGTGCTCCTGACTGTGGGTCAGAGTCAACACCTCCCCAGACAGGCACGTTTAACTGGCCTCTGTGGGGTGAGAAAGAGGAGACACTAACAAAACCATTATGTATGTCACAATGACTGAAAATTACCTGGGCTGCTCCTTGCAAGGTCACTGCTCTGACTCCCCCAGGTCCTTAGGGTTAGGCTGAGCCTTAGTGTAGCTGATGTCTGCAGGCTCCCAGCGTTACAGGGTACTTTTCTGTGTGCTGTTGGGAACTGACACACACTCACTGCAGAAAGAGCTGCTTGTGGTTAACACCTCCCTCGCTTCACGTCTGCCTTTGAGGTTTTCTGCACCTACTTGTGTTTCCTCTCTTGCTGGTGCAGACCTGGGAAGCGGAGTGCTGGCATTTCAGACGCCCTTCCACGTGTCAGCAGACACTCTTTCACCAAGCCAGCTCTGCAATGGCCATTGCCTGGGAAAGAAACAAAGCTGAAACTGTGGTTAAGGTGACAAGTCTGTCCAGTCTGGTGTTTTGTACTGAAGCACCAGACTGCTGCCTTCATGTGGTGCAAGGGCTCGGGAGGAGTGCAAGGCATGAGCTTACTCATCTCACATTGCCAGCTGTGGGAGAGCTGCCTTTGGATTTGGAAACTCAAGTGCGGACCAGGAGGAAGCTGGGCTTTATTTCATATAGCTCTCCAACTAGAACAGCTACCATATTCCTTGGGGGAGAGGAAGGAGGGCGTTCAGGTGTACCACTGACATGAAACAAACTCTTACTTGGGCACAATTTCCTCTTCCCAGTGCAGGAGGAAGACAGAGCAGTGCTCAGCCACGCCTGCTGGGCTGGGGGCTGTGTCACTCACACTGAAGGGGCTCCCTGGCACTGGAAGGAGGTTTCTGTGGAGTTTGTGTGTGTGTGTGCAAAAAGAAGAAGAGCCAACAAAATGGATCTTAAGTATGTGAATGATCCAGCTGGGGTCGTTTATGGTTAGAAACACCTGCTGATGGAGGGCAGGAGGAGGCTGGACAAATGCAAACAAATGAGTGACACCCTGCTGCATCACTTATCTTCCCCTCCCTGCTTTTCACATCCCACACGTCCTGCCAGAATCAAAGGAAGAAACAATTGCTCTGGATCAGCTTTACCAAAATGAGCTGAGCAGAAGGACTCGTCTCTATCCGTGCTGCCCTCAGACAGGCACCAGGGCAGCGGTGGCTCGACGGGCTGCCCTGCAGACAGCTGTAACTCAGTGCTGGGCTCATCTTCAGGGGCTGCTCAACTACAAGAAATAAATTGGTCAGGAATTAAAATGGAAGCAAATGAATCCTGCTGGGAAGCCTTTGCTGAATGAGTTGAGATTCCCAGCCCCTGCCAGCCCCGGGGCTCGGGAGCCAGCAGCAGGGAGGTACCTGTGCTCCTGCCTTCCTCTCTGTGAAGACAGGGGGAGTGGGGGAGATTTACCATGGCAGTGTAACTGGGCAACTCAGCTAAAGCATAAACCTTAACACTTTCACACTTCTCCATTACATTCTTCTTAAAAGCAGACCAAAACCCCTTCAAACAACAACAAACCCTCTTCTTTGCAGTTCTGCTCTGCTTAAAACTGAGTGTGCTTCTAAAGGTGAGTGAGCTCCCAACTTGCATGTGGTAAAGTAGGATTGTGGGCTGGAGACCTGTTTAAGAGAGGACACCAGTACTGTTCGGGCTGCTGAACACTCTGTGGTGGTTTAGAAGCAGTAACCAGACACACTGGAGGAAAGCTCCCTGGCTTCGGGTTTACCATTTCCTTATCTCTAGCAAGACTAAGGAGGAGGTTCTGTGGTTCAGCACAACTGCTCTGACATCTCCACAGAAACCCTTTTAACTCCCCAGATATTTAAGCCACAGCTCAGGTGATTCAGCCTTGAGAAATCTTTACTGTCCTACGAGGCTTGTCCCAACAATTGGCTTAAACTGCTGCAACTTGGTTGTTGACACTGGGGGTGATGCACTGTTTGGGATCAGGTGCCTCTGTTCAGCTGAGGAGTGCCCACACACAAGATACTGGGAGGAGTAAGCAAAGACTGTGCCACTACTCACTCAATTCCTACTGCTCTTACATGTAACCATCCTGAACAAACAGAGGGTGCTAGATTCAACACTAAATGTGATGAACTACGTTTCCCTTCCTCCCCTTTGCACTTTTCCAGAGGGTGGCTTTGACTCTTGACATGTGAATCCTAGACTGAAAGGAGACTGAATCATGCAAAGCAAGTTTGTCCAAAGGTAGGATGGACTTTTACAGGAGATTATACAAATGACACAAATTGCAAAGCTAAGGTATTAAATCCTGTTAAGTTTTAAGTGCAGGGAGCTGACCTGCAGCTTCCCCCTTACCTGTCCCAGTCCAGCACACGGTAGCTGAAGAGCTGGTACCTTTCAGTGCCACGGCAGCTAACATGATGCTGACTTTGGAACGTGCTTCAGCACGTTAAAGCTGCTCTAAAAATAACAGCAAGGCAGAAATTTAATTAGCTTAATTCAGCGCTGAAAACAATCCTAAAACTTGCCACTGGAACAGATTTCTTTATTAAAAATAAAGACAGGGCCCCACACAGTCACAGGATAATCCATTTATTAGCAAACCTCGTGAGGTGCTGCTGTGGATCCAGGGCACAGGACACTTGGCTGGCTTCAGAGGTTCTCAGCCTCTGGCTGGTAGAAAGGGATTTTAGTAGGACTGAGGGGGCTCCTACACAAGTGAGTTTTTCTGCTTGATGTGGGGAATTCAACATTTTTCTGAGTGAGGCAAAAATAGAGGCCAAGAGCCGTGCATGGGTCTGGGGCACGAGGAGGGGTCCCAGGCTGGCCATCACCACTCTGCTCCCCCCAGCTGCAAGAAACTCCCAGCGAGTCTGTGTTAAACGGACTGTGTCGTGGGGCTGCCAGACACCACAGTTCAGCTCGCAAAAGCTTTCACCAGACTGCTGAATGTACCCAGAAAAATGTGTCTTCAGGGGGCTGATGGGTCGCTGCAGCTTGTTTTGGAGTCAAGAGGCTTCAGGGTGTTGGCTTTGGGCAGGAAGGCAGGCAGAAGGCAGAAGGCAGACCCACCTCTCTGACCCTGAGACGCAAATATCCGTGTTGCTGCTTCCTCACCAGTGCCTCACTAGCACCTCTGAGGAACCAATCTCTTCCCTGCCACAGCACACAAGGATGACAAGGGTAATCCACATCCTGACCCTGTTCATAAACAGCTGCCTGATCAATTACAACACAGAACATAATTCATGGAAACCATCAGAACGCTGCTGGGCTACAGGAAAGGGATGAATCTTTAATCCAGCCTCAGCCTGGGCTGGTGTCAAGACAAGGGCTGCAAAGAGCAGCAGCACACCTCAGCCTTCGCAGGGCACCGGGGTTCTGTCTCCCGGAGGGATCCCTGGGGCAAGAGCAGCTCCTTAACCCACGCACCGAGCCAGGCTGCCACCGCGAGCGCCCTGGCAGCTCTTCACACAGGGGTGATTCCCGCTGCAGTCACTCGCAGCGCTGCCTGCTCCACGAAACCATACCGACACGGGTCGGCAGGTGGCACAGGACAGTTCCTTCAGCCTGTTTCCAGAGACCTCGTGGCATCAGCGCGCAAGAGAGACACAGAAGCCGCAGTTTTGGGAAAGGGACGATGGAAAAGGGAAAGCCGGGCCCCTTATTCCCTCTCTTAGCTGGGAACACAGATGGGACTCAACGAAAACAAAAGGCAATTAATGCAGGAACCATAAAAAGAAATGGTGTGCTATGGAGAAACAAATTACACTGCCTGTCGTGGCCAGAAGATAGTGAGGCTGAGAGCTTGGCTGGACTAAACAGGGGAGGAAACATCAATAGGGAGGGTGAAGGCTGGTCACAGCAAGTAGGTTTTGTAAAGTCAGGGGTATAAACTCTCGCTTTTTAGGAAAGAAAAGAACCAGAGAGTGTTTGTACAACACCCAGAGCACCAAGCACACCTTCCTCTGCTCTTAATCAACAGCAAGGCAAGTCCTTCATTCAAATGGGCCAGGAACGAAATTCCCCAAAGGAAAGGCTGTTAAAACTTGCTCAGCTCTAACTCACACATCCCATCCTTTGAAACGTCTCCTGCTGACCAACACCAGGTACAAAGCACAGCCCCAGGGCAGCTGCTCATCCCACCAGCCCCTTCCAGCAAGACAGCCACCCTGGGCTGGGACCACAGGCCCTGTTTATGCAGCAAAGGGCATCAGAGGTGCTCTGAAACAGGTGAGGGCAGCTGAGGGGAGCGCTGGCAGGTCTGCCTGCAGCACCAGTACGGTGTGAAAGCAGGTGAAGGAGGTCAGGTACCTCCTTCCCTCCTCCTGGCTCCTGCAGGACCCGTGGGATGTTCACTGCAAGGTTTGTCACAGCTTTCATGGGGACAAGAGCTAGGAGAAAGAAATGTCTGGAACCAGAACACGGGGAGACAATGCCAGGCCTGTGTCTCACTCACGTTACATGGCAATTCATTTGAAGTCCTGCACAGCAACCAGCTGAGGAGGCCTAGGGAAATCACCTCAGAGCTTCAGCCCTTTGGGGCTTTCTACACCTGTTGGGGTTATGGGTACAAACTGAAAGAGCAAGCCAGGTTAAGGTAGAGATGTGACAGCACCCAAGGCACAGAGACTCCATCTCAGCTGCTGCAGCAGGAGGCTGAAGGTAAAAGCCAAATGGCTCCGTTTCTCCCAGGCAGGTGCTGTTGCTGCCAGTGTGGAGCTTGGCGCTGTGTGCCCCTCAAGGCCAGAGCTCCGTGGCATAACTGCCCTCCTGTCATTTCAGTTCCTGGGACATAAGGAGCAGGTTGCAGCTGCATCCTGGGGGCTCTTTGCCAGCAGCTGTAGGACAACCCAGCCAGCAGGGAGCCCAGCACAGGCTGCCAAAGGATCCAGCCCGGCACTTGAGAGCAGGTCAGATCTGTCTCAGACCCCAGGGTGCAGGGGTTGTGACACTGCACGCTTCAAAGATTCCTACAACTCTTCTTTAACATAAAGCTTCCAAGCAGGATCTTTAAACTGGATGGCAAGACTGGTAACCCAACTATCCTGTAATCCCTGGAGAGGGTAAATGCAGCTCTTGGGTTTGGCACTCACACACAGAAGGCAGCCACCTCGCCAGGTCAGCGCCTTTACATTAAGCTGGTTTATAGAAGACAAATGAAAGCTTGAGGCAATCACTGCTGGATTGAATCCAAGGCAATCTCCAGGGCTCTGCCAGCACATGCCCTGTAACATGACATGGCTAATCCCCAGGCTGTGCTCTGCCTTCTGTTCTTGCCTTGGTGCCCCCATCCGCCTCAGTGCCTCGAGCGTGGACCTTCCAGGCAGCAGGGCAGTGCCTGGCCTGGCCATTGCCCACTCTGCAGTGCACGAGCAAACCCACACCATGCACACCTGGCACAGGTGCCAGTGGCCCTCCTCTGGCACTGCTCCATCTCGGGGTCCTTGGCTGCACATCAAAGCTTACAGCCCCTGCTCCTGAGCAGACCTGTCTTCTCTCTGGCTTGTCTATGCACAGTAAGAAGACAAGGTGCACTGTGCAACTGCTAAAGCACTTGGCCCTTCTGTCTGGGGGTGTATTTTGCTACCTAATGGAGGAAAACAGCTTACAAAAGTGCTTCAGGCCTAAGAGGGAGCTCTGCTCACTTGTTTGGATGAGAAGGAAGGAAGAAATGGCAGTATTCAATAACCACTGCTTTCTGCCATCCTTAGTTGTGCTCAGAATGAGTAAGGTCCCAGGAGAGAGTCCCTGCAGTGCTGTTAAATCCCGATTCGACACCTGAATGTGTGAGATTAACATTACATTGGGACTGAAAGAAAAACAACCTGTCTATGCAGCCCTTCGAGGTCACATTTTTAAGCTCTGCTTAGCAGTCACAAGGGCAAGCAAGCTATTGTCCCTTTAAAGTGAAGATTCACGCTCACGCCAGCAGCTGATTGTAGGAGGTAATACTTTAAGGAAAAACACCAAGCCAGACCAAAGCCAAACGGGAGAGTCACTGTATTGAGAGAGCAGCGATAAACCCACGGCATCTGGCAGCTGGAAACGCGTCAGAGGGCGTTACAGCAGCAGGGACAGACACTTCAAAGGGATGGGATGGGAGCAGGCCTAGGATTCGGAGAGAAAAGGTTCCCCCTAGAGACATAACGGGGAAGGGAAAAAATCCAACCGTTGGCAAAAGAAAACGCAACGTGCTCCTCGGCTGAGGTTAAACCTCCCGATTCCTGGGCCTGGAGAGAGCTGTGAGGAAAAGCTATGGGAAGATTTCCGCCACGCCAGAGCCTGGTGCCGTCCTCCGAGCGCCTCAGCTCTCCCTGCTCAGCACCTGCCCTGTGCAAGCACACAAAAAGGGGAGCAGATGCGCAGAGGCAGGTCTGTGTCCCCCCTGTGCCACGGAGTGAGTGTGACCACGTTACAGGGCTCGGAGGGTCAGAGCAGCACAGGCTTATCGTTCTTCCCGGCGTGCAGCCGCCCAGAGACAACAGGCTAAAGCGAGACCAAAGACACCAAACACGACCCATGAGGCGTTTTCCTCCCAGCTCTACGTTAAGGTCTCCTCCCAGCGTCCCACGACAAAGCCAATGTCCCTCAGTGGCAGCCGGGTGCCACAGCTGCTGCGGGGCGAGAGGAACACCCGCCAAAGTCCCCAGAGCCAGGAGGTTTCATTTCAGCTTGGTCACTCTCTTGATCCAGGGCACGTATTTGCTGACCTTGGTGTAGACGCCGGGGGAGTCCTTCCTGCCGCAGCCGTAGCCCCAGGAGGTGATCCCCAGGATGACCCAGCGTCCGTTTGGCCTCTGGCACACGAGGGGCCCTCCGCTGTCGCCCTGGCAGCTGTCCACACGCTTGTGCTCCGACAGGTTCCCGGCGCAGATCATGCGCGTGGTGAACTTGTGCCCGTAGCGCGCCTCGCAGTCCTCCCGTGGCAGAAGGGGCACCACCCCCTGCAGCAGAGTCCTCGAGTAGGACTTGCCTGGAACAGAACAGAGCAGCCAGACCTGTCTCACCTGCAGGCAACAGCAGCCACCTCCAGCAACGGTGGCCTGCACCGAGCCCACGGTGTCAATGCACTTCGAGCCCGTGGCGCAGAAAGAGGCCAAAGCTCTGAAGCACCAGCGCTTCAGCAAGCAGTGCTGCCAAGGCAGACCACAACAAAGGAGCTGCAGCATCAAAGCAACGGGCAGAGGTTGGAGAATAAAGGTTAGATCAAAGCATGAGTCTTACTCCTGGTTCTGCTAACAAAGTAACCTGAACCTCGCTCAGTTTACTTCACCTCTCTGGGGCTCTGATTCCTCTGTGAGACCAGGGCAGCGTTTTCTCGGGGATGCAGGAACAGCTGTCAAGTGCTCAGTCCTCAGAGAAGTCTTGGAAGGTGTTTCAGAGGCACCCAAATATAATTCAAAGGGAGCTCACTTCATCTTTGGCCAGATTTGTGTGTGTCTCTGCTCAAAACTCGTTATGATCCCAGACCTGCTTGCACATGCCATACTAGAGTGTGATCTTTCTGTGGCCAGGGTTTATGGTAAGTTCACAAGGTCATAGGTAACTGCCCCTCTCATTGGGAAGGTGGGTTTGGGAGGGATTGTAGCCATTAAGCCCCAGAGCAGCTTAAGAGTGTTACAGGGTGAATGAAGTTGCTCCTTGATCCTCCCCAAACACCCCAAAGTCACGCGTGCACCTGGTGCGACTGACTCCAAAGGCAAACGTGTACTTGCAGTTAAACACTTGGGGTAAGAGCTAAGGAAACAGCTGGGGAGGATGGGGAAGTCCAAAATCAACAGATGAGCTCCTGGGGCTATTTGCCTTTTGGCAGTAAGTCTTTCTGAACACAGGGCTTTGCTCCAGTCACAGCAGCCCCAGAAAGGCCTCCTTGCCCCAGGGCCTGCATTGCATCTCTGATCCTCAACTGGGGGAGGACTGGACAGACGGCTATAAAGCTGTGGTTAGAGCTTCGAGCTGTCTCCAGAGCTTGCTAGTGCATCCCCGTCAGGACCCCACCCAGCACAGCGTTTTAGAACACTGCCATGAGAGCATGATGTATGTAATAATGAATGCTTTCTAGAGTACTCCCTGCTCCCTTCTACCTGGGAAGCTCGTAGTGATGGGCTGCAAGAGGACAGGTACAGGCTGTCTCAAACCTAGTGCAGAAACCAACACCAGAGCCCAGCTGTCCCTGCAGCAACGGCCAGGGAGATTGAGCAAGGCCATCCGAGAGAGATCCCTTCCACTCCTAAGCCCCCACTTCACCATCACAGCATCACAAGGAAGGGTCATGGTAGGGTGGGGGCCTCCCAAAGGCTTCGTACAGCATCTCTGCACAGGCTGCCGCCTAAGGGGTCTGCTGGAGGCAAACATGCTCACAGAGAGGGAAATCGTTGGATCAGAGAATCATTTTGGTTGGAAAAGACCTTTAAGCTCCTGGAGCCCAAGCCCTCCCCTCACGCTGCCAAGCTCACTGCTAACACACGGCCCTCAGCAAAGAGAGAGAGGGGAAAAGGCAGAGCGAGCTGCGGCCAGACCAAAGAGTCCCCTCCCGTCCCTGCCCCTCCCGGCCGTGCAGCGGCAGGGACACGGCCCCGCCACGGCCCCCGCCAGCGCCGGCGCTCACCCGTGTCTCCCCAGCCGGAGATGACGCAGGCCTGCCTGTCCACGTGGGCCCTGTCCCTCCGGCCGGGCAGGCACACGGGCAGCACGTGGCGGTTGAAGGCGAGGCAGCGCCCGGCCCGGCCCCGCGCCCGCACCAGCGCGATGTCGTTGTCGTTGCCGCCGGCCCAGTAGTTCCTGTGCAGGACAACGCGCTCCACGGGCAGCTCCCGCTCGAAGTCGTCCCTCACGCCCGTGTGGTAATCGCCCACGCGCAGCACGTAGCGCCGCACGTCCACGCCGAACCTGCCGGGACACCGCCTCAGCTCCCACCGCGGCTCGGCCGGGTGAGGCCGAAGCGCCTCCTCGCAGCCCGCCAGGTGAGACAGCGGCAGCACAAGGCCGCGGGAGCTCTTCAGCACAGCACAGAATCGCCACGGTTGGGAAAGACCTTTTGGGTCATCGAGTCCCACGGCTGACCTCAGGCTGCCGGGCCCAGCGCTAACCCAGATCGCTCAGCACTTCACCCACGCATCCTCTGACACCTGCAGGGATGGGGACTCCACCGCCTCCTGTTGCAGTGCCTAACAACCCTCACGGTGACAAAGCCCTTCCCAGTGTCCGGCCTAAACCTCCCCTGGTGCAACTTGAGGCCATTTCCTCGTGTTGTGTTGTTCGTTACTGGAGAGATCAACACCCACCTCACTACATCCCCTTGAGGCAGCTGCAGAGAGCGCTCCTGTCTCCTCTCAGCCTCCTCCTCCAAACACCCCCATTCCCTCAGCTGCTCCCCATCAGACCTGTTCTCTAGGCCCTTCCCCGGCTTCGCTGCCCATCTCTGGACAGGCTCGGGCACCTCCACGTCCTTCCTGCAGCGAGGGGCCCAGAACTGGGCACAGTACTGGAGATGTGCCAACACGAGCTGCTGGTGCCCCACATCACTACTGCACAGGACCTTTGTTCCCACAGGAAGGGCTGGAATCTGTTCACAGCTCCTTAAAGCACTGAGGAGTGACAAAGGTAGCTGCCTTTAAGATGTAAAGCCTCAAAGCTAAGAGGGCAGGTGTGAGCAGTAAAGGGTGAAGCGAGCCCAGGCTGAGCCCTCCAAGGTCTCCCATCACGACCCGAAGGTGTTGGTTTAGAGACACCGGCCTGGGAGGATGACCTTGCACCAGAGTAGCTTGTTCTGCAGCCCCCACACGCACCTTTTGAAGCAGTGGGCCGCAGTCACCACCCAGCAGCTGCTGACCAGGGTCGCTCCACACAGCAGGCGCGTGTCTGGGTGGAAGCCCCTGACGCGCAGTGAGGCCTGCCACGGCCAGCCGCCCCTGCGGAGACAGCGCACGCGTCACGCGCTGCCGGACCAGCTCCGAAACACGGCAGTGAGAAGGTGCCAAGGTGCTCAGCGCTTCCAGGGCCTGCAGAAAAGCTGGGGGCAGCCCTGGCTTTCCCAGCAACCACAGGGTAGTACCTGAGAGACTTGTTGCCACCGATGATCCTCTTCTTGCGGCGGTGAAGCAGGCGCATCCCACACACCTGCGACTCTGGACCTGCACAGCAAAGTTACAGCAGCTGTGTACACACCTTCAGCCTCTGTATCAGCCACTGCTGTCAGGGCCAAACCCACCCTCCTTCCCCGAGGGCATTAACCCTCATGGCAGCTGGCTGCATTCTGCTGTGCCTATGGGGATTCGTACAAGGTTTGGTCTGTGCATCTCCCCAGTCTGGGTGGGGGTGCTTCCCTGCAGTGCCTGCAGTCTTGTGCCCAGGAATGGGACCTCTACAGCTATTTCCTCCCTCTTCTAAAACCCAAAGTCTGCTCGTGGTTACTGCTCTGAGGAGGGGTAGGGGGACCTGGCTGTGGGGAAGCTCTGCAGGCTCAAAGGCCTGATGTTGGTGGAGCTCCTCAGACTGACTGGAGCGCCCTGTGCTCCTAAGAAGAGACAGTGAAAACAAGGGAAAGCGGGAGGTGCAGGACAGGACACGCTCCTTTTGTAGGCAAAGCTTCAGCCAAAGAGCTACAGGGAAAAAGGATCTCTACACAGAGATCCTTCAACTGGAGCTCCAGGTTTCTGCATAGAAGGAATGGGCATGTCACCTGTTCTGCTGATATCGTGGACCTTCTCTTCCACGTAGTCACAGATGACACCAGCATCCTCGCTGTGCCAGCAGCTGGGAGCCCCACTGCCAGGCCTGGCACACTGTGCCAGCGTGTGCTCCGTGCCACTGCATTCTGTCTTCTCCAGATGGATGGGCCCATGGCCTTCGCCAAAGTAAGCCATTGCCCTGGCCTTGGCTGTGCCACTGCAATTGGGGAGAGAGTGGCTCAGCTGCAATAAGCAGGAGGCAGGTCAACCCAATGTACCGGCACATTTTAAGAGAAACAACGTTGCTGTGCCACTCCACACAGAGACAGTAGCACAGTGAGAATAGGATCCTGCTCCCTCAAGCACACGTGGGTGTGCCAAAACTAAGAAATGGAGCCCCCAGAAGCAAGGGATCCCCCATGAGAGCTGTTTCTATCTGTCAGATGCACGTACCAGAGCTCTCACCTGAATCCCAGCTGCCTGCAAACCACTGCAGCATCTCTGTCTGTCCAGTCATCGTCACAGACGCTGCCCCACTGCCCGTTCAGGAACACCTCAACCCGTCCCTCCTTGGTGCTTTCTCCATCCACCAGCCGTACAGGAGGCCCTGCAGCACAAAACCACACCAGCGTTTTGGGTTGGAAAAGCCTTTTCAGATCATCAACTCCAACCACTAACCCAACCCTGCCAAGCCCACCACTGAACCATGTCCCTCAGCAATGGGTCTCTGCAAGCAAGACCACCAGAGCATGAGGTGCCCAGGACTTGGTTCTGGAGCAAAAGATGAATCTCAGGTATCAGTGAGCTTAAGGGAAAAAAAGAGGAGTGTTTCCACATGAAGACATTTCACCTCTCTGCTGAATCGGAAGATTACAGCCATACTAATTAATACATACTGGAAACAATTAGTGGATCATATTCTGAAAGCTGAGCAAAGAGAAGAATAAGAACAGCAGGAAAGGCATTAACTCCTGAGCCAAGAGGGGACAAGCTTAAACATGCCTGGGAAAGAAATCCACTACATTATAAAACTATTAGGTTAATTTCAGCAAGAGAAGAGTTGAAAAACTCAAGTGCTGGATGCCCTCTGTTTCAATAAGAAATGTCAGACAGAGTGCAAAGGCCCCTGCAGCAGGGAAAGGGGAGAGCGTCAGGCCTCGGATAGATAAGGAAATGATGCCAACTCTGCAGGTCTGGACACAGGTCTGGTGGGGGCACAGCTCTGTGGCTCTGTCCCCAGACAGCCAGAGCTCCTTCCTAGGAGTCCTCCTCCAAAAGCAGCCCAGGGAAACCTCTCACAAACGCCAGAGCTTCCAAAGGAGCAAAGCAGCGGGTGAGGGTGACTCTTGCCCAGCAGCCAGGGCGAGAGGGAAGTTACCCAGGCTGCCGTCCATGAGCGTGTTGCCCTCCGGGGAGCAGCGGACTCCCACGTCCTCGGTGTGCGAGCAGTCGTGCTGGCCCCAGTTGCTGTGGGGACAGTCCAGGAGGGACAGCTCTGTCCCCACACAAGCCACATCATCCAGTAAGATAAAGCCTTGGCCAGCACCATAGTCCCCTTCAGAGGCCAGAGTAGCAGGACCACTAGAGGAAAGAAACAGAACATCACATTCATTAAAGCTCACTAATCCCACACTGAGACCCCCCAAGCTCAGACCCAAAGGGAAACAGCCCCGTGGAGATCAGCTGTGATGTGGGAGGCTTCCTGACCTGAACCACACAGGAGGGCCACCCAGCAGCTTGCACACCTCACCACCTTCAGTGCTCAAGGAGGCTCACCCAGACCAGTCCACTTTCTGGTGTCTGGGCAAAGGCACAGTCATAATAGCAGAGAGGGACAGCTAGAGCACAGAGGAACAGCTAGAGCACACAGGGACAGCTAGAGCACAGAGGGACAGCTAGAGCACACAGGGACAGCTAAAGCACAGAGGGACAGCTACAGCACAGAGGCTGCTTCACAGACATGACACCAGGTACAGCAACTTGGGGAGGGACTAGCACAGGAGGCACCAAAAGCAGCAACGTTTAAGTGATTCTATTTATTGAATTGAAAAGCAGAAAGCTGCAATCTTTTAGGCACTGCAAGAGATGAGGAGCACAAGATGCAGCTGAATGCAAAGGGGGGAATTTGGTTTGGTCTTTGTTCAGCCTGTAAAGCTGAGATTTTACAAGGATATGTTAAAATCCACAAAAACCCCAAACAACCCAAACTGTCCTGGCTCCAAGACTACAGTATCCTGATTTTACCCCCACCCCCCAGCCTCACACCTGGTGGGACGACAGCTCAGCAACAGGCTGAAAGAACACCATCACAACAATCCCTAATGCTACCCATCTTGCTTAGCTGGCAGATGAGAGGAGGTGCCAGAGCTGAGCTGATACACCTGCAAATGTAAGGAGTGTTAAGAGAACTTTCTGACTTTAGTGAGGGGTTTGTAAAGACACATGAAGCCTCTTATTTGCTTTCACGCAGGCCAAGGCAAGAGGTAAGAAAGATTTTTTCCCCCAAAGGATCCGGATACCTATTAATCTCTTCTGAATAAAGCTGTATAAAGGTAATAACCCCCCTAACAAAGGCAGCATTGAGGCCCAGCCTATGCCAGAGAAGGGTGATGGAGCATAATCCTTGGAGCCAGGACACACAGACAGTGCAGCCACTCTGAGCCCCACCTGAAGCCCAGCTGCCTGCAGACCACCTGGGCAGCCAGCTCTGTCCAGCCGTCGTCGCACACTGTGCCCCAGTCCCCGCTGTAGTACACTTCCACTCTGCCTTCGTGGGGGCCCTGGCCACCAGCCAGCCTGACAGTGCCCTCTGCAACGGGGGGAAAAAGGGCAGGTCAGCACTCAGCAGGGGAGGGAAGCAAGAGCCCAGGCCCCACTGCTCAAGTCTCTCTACAGCCCATGAGGGAAAGAAACCGAGAACACGGGTATCTGTGGGTACTCTGACCACAAACATTCACCAGTCCCAGGGGAGGATTCACCTCAGCCTTTCACACCACCTGGAGAAAGCCATGGCAACTCCACAGAGCCTGGCTCTGGTCCATTCCCCCCCGCCTCCACCTCTGGCAGCCCCCTGTGTGCCCTCAGAGAAGGCCTGCAGATGCTGCAGCGGAGGGTAAGCCCCTGAGCAAAGCCTGGGCTGGGAGCGCCCGCTCCCGACCGGCGCAGAGCTGCACATCTGTACCTGTGAAAGGGTCACAGGACACACCAGCATCTTCAATGTGGTCACAGTTCTGCTGGCCCCAGTCACTCTTCTTGCACTGGTCGAGGGAGAGTTCGTTGCCTGAGCATTCCACTTCATCCAGCAGGATGGGGCCGGAGCCCTGCCCGTAGTGAGCCCACGACAAGGCCTTTGGGTTCCCGCTGCAAACAGACACAGAGGCTCAACAAGGAAGGTCACAGCCTGATGCCCTCAGATTCTGCCTTGCACAGGGACTCTGCTGCACTGAGGCAGTGTCCTCCCACAGACAGCCTGCATTTCTGACACCTTGCCAACTCCACACCCATAGTTTTGTAACAGGACTTTCCAACAGACACAAAAGTGTGCCTGCAACACCAGCAGCCCAGGCACCCCCAGGGTTCTCAGGACAGCCACGTTTCCAACAGGCAAAGCTCCCAAAGCTACATGACTCAAGTTTGAGACAATTCTGTACTGATGGGACTTTCAAGAACGCTCAGGATACAACAGCTGCCGTGGTGAGTGGTAAATGTGCTCTCTCCTGCTTTCCAGTCTGAAGGGCACAAAGGCAGTCAGTGAAACTGGAGGTGTTTAAACTTAACCTAAGTAAGCAGCTGCAGTTCACATGTGGAAATCACCATGACCAGGTGTCATTGAGGCCGAGAAGATTTGCATCAGGACACGTGTGCAAAAAACCAACCAACAGGGATAAACACAAACACACCTTGGGCAGGGCTGCACCAGCGGCTGCTTTCCCAGCACAAACCCATACAACCAACAGGAGTACAAAACCAGCACTCCATGCTGTACAGCAGGGAAATTACCTGAGTCCCAGCTGCCTACACACTACTTCAGCATCCCGGTCGTCCCACTGGTCGTCACAGATGGTGCCCCACTTGCCGTCATGGTAAACCTCCACGCGCCCCTCGAAGCTCTCCTTTCCCCCAGCTAAACGCAGCGGGGCACCTACACCTGTGCTTCCAGAAAGAGAGCACAACTGACCAAGACAGGGACAAAGCACACCAGGCAGCTCAGGGTGTACAACCATTCAGCAGCCACAGGAGCCCTTGGGATGCCCCTGTCCCACCCTCCACATCACCCCTCCAGATCCCCCCGAAGCTCTCCACAGCTTCCCGACCTGAGGTTTTACGTCTTGTCAGCGACACTCATGCAAGAAACAGGGAGTGAACCTCCCCTGGAGATGTACCTTCTGGAGGGACACAGGCTACCACAGCAACGCCCTGGGTGCAAGCTCCTGCCCCAGCTTCCTGATAGCCACACTGCAGCAGGGCTTCCTCATCCCCGTGGCAGTTGGCTGCCTGCAGGTGCAGGGGAACAGGCCACAGTCCGGGCTGGCTCTTCTTCCCTCCTGTGCCGATCTCACTGGTACAAGGGGTGCAAAAGGAGAGGGTCTGGTCACAAACAGCACTCTGGTTTCACAGCAGTGAACCTTATCCCCTTGCTATTTGGAAGTCTGAAGGTCCAAGCCCCACATTATCAAAGAGAGTTCACACTCTGTACACTGCTATTAGATGCCTAGGGTAACTCCAGCTAGCAGGAGTGAAATGGGGAAGGGATCTCACAGCTCACTCCTCACAGCCCAAGCACCAGGCACTAACTACTGCTTGAAAAAACCCTTGCAAATGCTGCTGGGGAGTGGCCATAGCCACGGAAAGAAACCAGCATGAAAGGGCCCTGCTAAGCGGGAAACCAGCCCACAGAAACTGCTCCCCCTCAGCCAACACTCTGCCAGAGGGACTGTAACCACAGGGGCAGTTCTTCCAAAGGCCACAGGAGCGCCAGACTTCAGAGGCAGCTTTCAAAGGCCTGTACCTCTCCCAGGCAGAAGGAGGTGCCCACCTGAGACCCAGCTGCCTGCAGACAACGCTGGCGTCCCAGTCGGTCCAGTGGTCAGCACAGACGGTGCCCCAGAGCCCATTGAAGTACAGCTCCACGCTCCTGTCCTCAGCCAGCCGCACGGCACCTGCCAAGAGCAAGCAGAGAACAAGAGCTGCTCGCTGCTGATGAAGGGTCCAGAGCGGCAAGTCTTGGAGCTGAACTGCCCTGGGCTTCTCTCATCCCTGTTTCACTAGTGCTGTCACTGAAGTGCCTTGTATGAAGGACTATGGGCCGTGGATGGCTGCTCAGGAGGAGGGCTGGTGCCACATTGGCAGGAAACCTGGCTTCTGCCACAGCTCCTGCGTTCTCCTTCTGGGAAATGGAGCTGATTGCACACGCTGCCTTGGAAAGGTGAATGGCAACAGCAGGCTCTCTAATTCCTTCTGACACGCCACTGATCTATTTCCCAGCTAGGAGAGTCGCTGTTGCTGCAGCCAGAAGATCGGCAGCTGCAGGTGAATCCTCTCCAACTTCTCTAAGAGACGCCAGTGCCAATGTAAACGCTCCTTCAGCTCCCGGTGTGCTAAAGACATCCAGCGCTGTTAGATCTCTCTGTTTTGTATCAGGAGGACACACCTTGTGTCTGCAGCACCTCAGTGTGGGCACACAGCACAGACACACTTGTATCCCTCACTTTAATGAGGCCACGTTTGAAAGCACTTCTGCTGGCACCAGAAAAGACTTTGCCACTTAACTTATTAAACTGGTACTTCATCTGTTCTGCAAGACGAGGGGAACGCAGGGAAGGTCAGAAAACAGCTCAAAGAGGTTTTCAAGCCTGTTGTGCTGGAGGCAGGGCGTTGAGAGAGCTCAGAGCCCGTGCACGCCTCAAAGGGAGCCAGCACCCTGAGGGATCCTAAGGCCAGACCACGACCCACACGTTTACAGGCACAGCCACGGAAGGAATGTCCTTGTTCTGTCTGAGCTGTGTCGCTGACACGAGGAGCGCCCTGGTTTGGGCACTTCAGCACTCCGGCTGGAGCAGCTGAAACCCTCCCCCTGCTCCTGTCCCACGCAGGGGAGCCCCCGGCCCTAGTGATGTCAGTCAGTGGGGGCAGTGACCACGCTCCTTTCGCAGGGCAGCGTGTCCCGGGCGCTGGTCCCTCGCCCCCGTTGGGCCCCGCAGCCCTTCCCGGCCCTTACCGTGGCGACAGTCGCAGTTGGCCCAGGCGATGGCCCCCGAGGGCAGGCGGAAGAAGCACCAGGGGGTGGTCCCGCCGTCGGGGTTGCGGCAGTGGTTGTGGGCGCCCAGCCCGCGCGCCGGGTACTGCTGCACGTAGTCGGGGAACTCGGCCCAGCTGAGGCAGGGCGCCCCGGCCTCCGTCACCGACACCGAGCCGTTGTAGTAGCCCGCGGGCCCGGCCCCGCACGCGCCGGACGCTGCACACGGAGCGAGCTGTCAGCGCCGCTCGAGCCATCACTCACCGAGACGCCTCCCTGTCTGCAGCCTGGACTGCTTGGGCAAGGGATGAGGAAGAGCTGCTTTCCCTGAGAGGGGTGTCAGCCCCTGTGCCAGGCTGCCCAGGGAGCTGGGGGAGTGCCCGGCCCTGCAGGGATCCCACAGCCGTGGGGCTGAGGTGCTGAGGGCCAGGGGTCAGTGCTGGGCTGGGCTGGGGGAGGTTAATGGTCAGATCAATGATCTCAAAGGTTTTCTCCAACCAGAACGATCCCATGATTTCAATTCTATCCCTTCTCAAGGCAGTTGTTTAAAGAATCCCAGAATCACAGAACGGTCGGGGTTGGAAGGGACAAGGATGTTTATAATGCACACTGTCTAAGAGCCAGATCCATCAGGGGGTTGGGCTGGCTGATCTCTACAGGTCCTGTGCTCTGCAGCTCCTGGGACCCTCGCAGGGGGCTGCAGGGGGAATCAGTGGTTATCGGAGCAGAGGTCAGGTGAGCATGCAAAAACGACTGGGGCAGGGGAAAAGAGGAAAGGAAAAGAACAAATGGGAGGAGTAGGGAACTGCAAGAGTATTAGACATGGCGAAAAGAAAGTGGTCTGGCCACTTTGGGGAAGGAGATGATCAGACACTGAGGCAGGAGAAGAGACTGAAGAGGTGATGGAAAGAAAGGGAGGGTGCCAGGCAGCAATGGCTCATCGCACCGATGGCCTCAGATCACCACCGCAGCAAAGAATCTGCCCCATGACTGAATTAACAGCTTCTTGTTCTTACCTGCACTCTGCAAATGGTTTTGGCTGGGCTGGGATCCCAGGAAAGACTGGGAAAAGAAACAGAGCAAAAGCAGAGAGATGGTTATCCGACGAAATAAACATGGGCATGTCCTAGAAGCAGCTCAGCCTCTCCTGCTCTAGGCAAACACACCCTGGTAACTGGCCTCTCTCCTGCTCTCCCCTGCTCCCTTCAAACCCCGTCCCAGCTCTGCCCACTAACAGCGAGATGCCTTTGGAAAGAAAAGCTAGAAGGAAATCGTTGTTACCAGTAAGAAAAACACCAACCAACCACTCATTCTCTCCCCATTTACAGTGCCAGCCACCTCTAGACACAGCAGCAGACAGAGATACACATGGGACGATGCCCCCAGGGACACCTGCTCAGATAGGAATAAACAGCTGTGTTCCAAGGGGAAAACACCTAAAGAAGAAGAAGATCCAACAAGGCCTGCTGAGGATCTTGCTTTTAACACACAATAATGTGATATGGCCTATGGTTGCTGTTATCCAAACAGGGTTAAATGGCTAAGAACAACAAAGTATGAAACAAAGCCCTCTGAATTCCAGCGTCCTGCCTGGCCCCAGCGCTGCATTTCCTCTCACAGGCAGCGCTTGTGGTGGTTGTAACTTGCTGCTGGCTGAGAGATAGGGATCTCCACTCAACACCAGCACATGGTGTGCAGACAGGTGCAGGATCTTCACAGGCCCAGAGCGAAAGGAAGAAGCTGCACATGCTTCTGCTGGCTCCTGCTAGGTTCATTTGCTTCTAAATGTTTTTAATGGACATTTCTGATCCTTCTGCATGAAGGAGGAGTGGTAATTCCCAGAGCAGAGCTGTGCATGTGCATGCCATGCCAGCTATTGGAAAGGGTTCTGTTTTTCCTCAGAATGCAGTCATGTTGCTTCCCTCAGCTTCACCTCTCACTGGAAGAGGGGAAGAGTCAACTTTGGAATTAAGCCAAATCCACCTCTGGGATGAGCAGAGGCAATTCCCCCAGATTCCTGACAAGAACAGCACCTACTCATGGCAGATGCCATTGCCACACCAAGCTTATCAGTGCTGGGCCAGACAGTGCTGACAAGCACAGCCAAGCTCCAGCATCCCCCTCCACAAGTCAGAATGTGGCACTGCAGGTTGGAGATGAAGCCCTGACCCTGCCCAGCAACACCAGATCAGCCTCAGGTACGTCTGCACGAGAGGATGCCCAGAGAACAGCCTTTAGCACAAAACCCCACGGAACAGCCTGAGAACCAGCCCTGCTCAGAGACTTCTCCGAGAGTCCCCAGGGTCTCTGCAAAGAGAGGAAAGGGAGCTAAGCTACGCTTTGGTGACTGCACCAACCAGGTGACTGAGCCACAGCCCGGGTCCCCTGACTCCTAGCTCTTAGTCTCAGCTGCACACACGTGTTAAGCCTGGAGGTGACAGAGGGACGGGCTGGACTATTAACAGGCTGTATATGAAAGCCTAAACCTGCTCTTCTTGGAGACAGACCATAAATGAAAGAACTGCAGTCCAAGTAATATGCTTCCCTCCTAATGGAAGAGTGCTTGCTGCCAGTTCCCAAAGCAGCTGCCAAAATCCCCCAACACTGACCATCGCCACCAAATTTTAGTGGCACAAGCAGCCTGTTCTGCTGTCCTGGGTCCACGTGGCTATTAATCATCTGCCCACAGCAGCAACAGGGGTAATCAGTCAATCAGCAATGAGCAGAAACAAAAGATCTCTCCTGCCTGGAGCACTGCAACGCCCGAGACAAGTAAGAAACCTGAGCCAAAGCATCTGCAAGCCCTTGTGCATCCCATCCCGCTTTCCTGCTTTGGTTCCTCTGCTCAATTTCACATGCGCAGCGAAATAAATCCCTCCCGGAGCCCCCAGCCCTTCCCAGAGCCCACAGCTGCCCAGGTGCTTTGCAAAACGTATCCAGGCAAGAAGGAGATCCACTTACAGCAGGGACAGCAAAAGAGCCATTCGACTTCCCACAAGCAGCCAGGACAGCCAGTTCTTACCTCCACACATCTGAGACAGGACAACACGCTCCAGAGCTCTACCAGGAGCTCGAGGACGCTGGGGCTCTCCATGCCTCCGGCGCAAAGCGGGCAGGAGCTGCTCCGGGCATCACAGGGCGCTGGGGCTGCGGGGCCGAGCCGGTGCCGCGGGGCACGGACCGCTCCGCGCTGGGCAGCGCCGGCCGCCGCGCCCCGAGCTGCGGGAGCGCCTCATCGCCCCGCTCACGCTCCGCGGCTCTTCTCCTCCTTCGTTCCTCTGCCTGGAAAGGGGAAAAAGAGGGGAGAGCGATGAGAGGGGGAGCAGCAACGCAGGGAGCGTGTCCCGGGAGTGGCGGGGTAGCCTGACAGTGACGGGAGGGGGCGGGCGCGGGGGAAGCGCTCCCGCAGCCGCTCCCGTAGCCGCTCCCACCCCGCAGCCGCCCCGCTCCGCTCCCGGAGCCGCTCCCGGAGCCGCCCCGCTCCCGCAGCCGCTCCCACCCCGCAGCCGCCCCGCTCCGCTCCCGGAGCCGCTCCCGGAGCCGCCCCGCTCCTGCAGCCGCTCCCGTAGCCACCCCGCTCCCGTAGCCGCTCCCGCCCCGCAGCCACCCGGCTCCGCTCCCGCAGCCTCCTCCCTCCCCGCAGCCACCCGGCTCTGCTCCCGTAGCCGCTCCCGCAGCCGCCCCGCTCCCGCAGCCACCCGGCTCTGCTCCCGCAGCCGCTCCCGCAGCCGCCCCGCTCCCGCAGCCACCCGGCTCTGCTCCCGCAGCCTCCTCCCTCCCCGCAGCCACCCGGCTCTGCTCCCGTAGCCGCTCCCGCAGCCGCCCCGCTCCGCTCCCGGAGCCGCCCCGCTCCCGCAGCCACCCGGCTCTGCTCCCGCAGCCGCTCCCGCAGCCGCCCCGCTCCCGCAGCCACCCGGCTCTGCTCCCGCAGCCGCTCCCGCAGCCTCCTCCCTCCCCGCAGCACCACGGCCGCAGGCGGGGCGGGGAGCGGGGCTGCCCCCTCCCGCAACACCTCCGCACGGCGCCGGGCAGGCACACGGCTCCTCCGCTCGCACTTGCCGGAGATCAGGCTCGTTGGAAGGAATCTGGACTTTATCCCCCGCCCCCCCGCCGCTGCCTCCTCCCGATGAGCCGCTCGCAGCTTCCTGAGGTCAAACTCTCCCGGCGTTTGAACGCAGGTAACTGGGAGCCGCAAAACTTGCTGTGGGGCAGCGGCCGTGTCTGTCCTGGTGGCACGGCCGGGGGTGGCGCAGCCCTGCCCGGGCTCCGTGCCCCGTTCTCAGCCCTGGGTCTTGCTGCCACGGCTGCTGCCTCCAGAGACCTTTTCTGTCAAGCCTCTCCTTGACCTTGGGCTGTGAAGTTGTTTTCCCTCGACTGGCTAGGATGCTTTCCAGAGGGCTGATCGTTACTGCAGTGCCATGGGGTTCATTTTCAGTGTTTGCAGCTTACTGGTTTTGAGACTCCTATGGGGTGGGTTTTAGCCCTTGCAGTTTACTGCTCCTCCATCTGAATTAGGGTTAGAGGCTACAGCCAGTTTTAAACCTCAGAAGGGATTTGGTCCATTTGAAGCTGTCCATTCTTGGCTCTTTTCCCCTCTGTTTCTTACACATCCCCTGGTGCTGCTCCTTCAGCCCAATGGGCATTGCCCACATTTATATCCCGACTCCAGGGGGATTAACTCCCGGCGTTCTGCAGCACGAAACATGAAGGTCACCTTAAGAAATGAGCTCACTTCTGGCCAAGTCTGCCAAGCAGCACTTCCAAAGACACCTTCAGCATAAGAACAAGGAATGAGCTGATGAAACTCCCCTGTCTTTTTCCGTCTCCCTCCCTCACTGCCCATCGCTCACTTCACACGACAGTTCCGTGTTGCCTCATCCTCCGCCACTCACCAAACACAAGGCAGTGGCACCAGAGGTTGGCTCTCACAGGAGCTGCTGAGTGGGAGGGAGGAGCCCTTTCTGGAGTGGATTTGTACCACGGGGCATTCTGCACACTGTGGATTTGGACAAGAATGACGCTCGGTTAATGAGAAGCAAATCTCCTCTGTCCTCGTGGCGAGGGAGGCGGGAGCTCAGGGCAGGAGGATGGAAATAGCTTCAGATGCTACAGCACTGGCAAAAAGGAGCGAAACAAGATTAAAACAGGAGAATGTGCTGGAATTTAGAACCACTTACTCCAGGGAAGACACAAGGAGAGGATCTACTGGAGGCAGGAACAGAAGATCACTCGTGTTCAGAGGAACCAGCTCCTTAGTCAGGAGCAGAGGTTGCTGATGTCCCTTCAGAGCTCCCAGAAGACACTCGACTGTTTAGCCTTCTGACATGTATTAAGAGGGTTTAAAACCTCTAGCAGAAGCCTGCAGTGGCTTTCTCTCACAGCAGCTTCTATGTTGCTTCCCTCTCAAGGCAAGGCTTTCCTAGATAAAGTGATTTTGAAGGAAACACTAACCCAGCGCATCAAAAGCAGGAGCAGCCCACCTTTGGTGCTCAGTTTCTGGAGGAATGGCACACTGCAGTGATAACAGTGGCGTTTGCAGTTGTCTCCTCCCTGGCAGGAACTATTGTCTTCTGGCCAAGCCATCCCCAGGTTTCCTTGCACATGTAATGACATTTTCTTGAGAGGTGGAGCTCGGACTCTCAGAAGCTTCTCGTGGCTGCATGGCCCTCTCCAAGGCAGCCAGGAGGGCCAAGAGGGAAACGAGACCAATGTAACTGTGGCAGCTTAGATGGGTAATGTGTCTAAAGAGAAGGTAAAACCCAGCTCCAACTTCCTTGTGTGGGCAAGTTTGAAGTAGTTGTAAACACACGAGCCCACTGCCTCACACAAACCCCCTTCTCAGCCTGATGCAAGCTCAGGTCTGTAACAATCACTGATTCCCTGCAGAGCCTTCCTGTCTCCATTTTCCCACACTACTCTGCACTGACCCTTCTGAGCAGAAGTATCACCTTCTCAAATGGTCTTGGCCCTCTGGAATCCAAACCAGCTGAAACATCAGAGCTTCCTCCGTAAGAGCCGTGAGCCTAGAGAGGTAGATGCCAGCAAGCACCCAGAGCTGGTGCAGCACTCGGGCTGTAAGGAACAGGAGTCAGATCAAGGAATTCCAGCAGATTTGCTTAAATCCTGCAAATCCTCCTTAGGAGGGTGGAACAGCTAGTCAGCTTTTGTTTAATTCTTTCCCCACCACGCAATCACATACAGGTCTCTGTGGCAATGCTCTTAACCAGCGGGCTCAGAACCAGAGCTCAGTTTTCTCTCATCCCCCAGCAGCAGCAGCAGCATTGTGGGGTGGTACAAGCCCTGAGCTCAGAGAGGACAGTGTCACTCATTGCAATTGCCCACCTCAGCTCTTAATGGGACGATCCCCAACATGAATGTGTCACAGAACACGTTGGAACACCCAATCTAAGCTTCACAGTGAGATGTGGAGACATGGCAGTGGCCCAAACTGCAGGGACAGTCAGTCACTGGCGGTTTTTGGTTACAGAGTGGGATCCTGAGCCAAAAGAACTGCTGGAGCACTTTTAAAAGCAACACTGCAAAACCTGGGTGCATCTGAAAAGCATTCTAGTGCAGTGGCAGCACAAGGGGTGATGGGATGAAGCTGGAACACAAAAAGTTCCACTGAAACATAAGGAAACTCTTTCAGTGCTTCAGTGAGGGAGCCCTGGCCCAGGCTGCCCAGGGAGAGTGTGGAGGCTCCTTCTCTGGAGGGCTTCAAAACCCATCTGGACACCTTGCTGTGTGACCTGATCTAGGTGGAGCTGCTTTGGCAGAGAGGATGGACTGGATGAGCCCTAAAGGCCCCTTTCAACCCCCACCATTGTGAGATTCTGTGACCTTGCTGAGGGTGATGAGCTGCCCAAGCCAAACAACAGTCTTGCATTATTCCATCGTAGTGCCAATGGACCTGAGGTGGCACCACAGCTGCACCACAGAATCTTAAGGGCTGGAAGGGACCTGGAAAGCTCATCCAGTGCAACCCCCCTGCCAGAGCAGCACCACCTAGAGCAGGTCACACAGGAACTCACCCAGGTGGGTCTGGAATGTCTTCAGAGAAGGAGACTCCACAGCCCATCTGGGCAGCCCCTGCCAGTGCTCCTTCACCTCAATAAGGAACAAGTTTCTCCCAGTGTTTCTTTAGAGGGGCCTCCACCCAAAGCTCCCACATTCACATTGTGTTTGATCCTCATCAAGGTGTTGTGTGTCAACAAGGTATTTTGCTGGAGATTCCTTCCTCATTCTACAGCCTCCTTGTACAGCGGCAGCAATTGCAAATATGTCAAGAGGAACTCAGGTGTGTATCCAGGCATGTGGGAGCAGGAGCCATGAGATTACAATCAGTTTTGAGTTGGCTCAATGTCTAGGCCTGAGCACTGCTTGAGAGCAGCTCAGAAGTGAGGCAGGAAGCTCACAAGTGAGGGAAAGTCACCCCCTAACTGTTAGAAAAGGCATCTGCACACACATCTCGAAGGTCTTGTTTCAGAGTGAAGACCAGACTCCACAGTGTGGCCAGCTGAACAGCACACTGCAGAAGCCCAAAGCCCATAGGACCCAAGAACCTCATGAACAAAAGTCAGCTGATGGCCAAGGTGGGGTTGTTTTTCGCTCTGGAAGCCCAGGTGCAGGGGGGATCCCCAGGGCAGTGCTGGCAGACACCGCTCAACATCCAACACTCACTCAAACCTACTTGTCACTTATTTTTGCCACAGACTCCAGCTTTAATTGCTTGTCCACAGTCCCTCCAGTGAAGCACATCACACGTAACGTGTGAGCTGAGGAAACCTCCTCAGTAGCTTGTTCACTTGAGCTGAGGTTAAGTTTCCCCTGGGTGACAGCGCGTGCTCCCCCTGTTGATCCTTGCGCTCCCTCTGGAAGAGAAAAGGAAACCTCAAAGTCAGTTTGCAGAGCTGACACCAGCCCCAAAGCTTCACTGCACTGGGATGGTTCCTTCAGGAGAATGCTGCTGCCTTAGGAAGCACCCACCATGGCACCTGGCTCCAGAACCACAAGGCTTTCAAAAGCTGATGACCTTTGCATGATGTGGTTACTGCCTGCCGCCGCCTCCTGAGGGTGACATCCTTCCACATTCTCAGTTAACAGCACCACTAACTCACAGTGACAACTCAGGCGTGGTTCTTCTGTCATCTGATTTGATTCTTTGACAGCATTAACGAAAAATTACCCACAAGGTAACGATCACAAGCAGCAGCAGGAAATAAGCACTCATTAAATGGTGGTGCTGCTACTGGAACACACATGAAACCTGCAACCGGCTGAAGGACAGCACAGTACCTACAGTTACTTCTAGTCTGCTCCTGAAACTGGCTTGGTTTGAGTGTCAGATAGCTGGGAACCTCTTCAAGGTCAGACACAGCCTAAAACAACCCCTCACCTTCAGAGAGTCAGGACCAGCTGTAGCTACCTCATGTATCCTGGAAGGTCTGTTTGTTGTGAGTTTCACTGACACCACTGGTTATTTCTCTGCCATCCTGGCTCCACCTTCCCCACTGCAGGCACAAGAGCTACAGCGCAGGCTGGAACTTGGGACCCCTGACTTCCCACCCTCCAGATAATGCAGGCACTGGATCAGCTACTTCTTTATTTTCAGAATCAGAGCAGAGGCAGAAGCCCAGCTGCACTCTGCATCTCCCCAGTAACAATACAGCCCATATCTTGCACCGTACAAATGACTCTTCAACTAAACAGCTCCAGTTTTCACTCTGCTTCGTTCAGAACTGCCATGTAACACGGAGAAGAGCAGTGACTGTTATTGCTTCACGAGGGCTGAATCTTTAAAGGTGGAAAACTAAAAGACACCAAAAGAAATGGCCTAGGTGAGGGTCAACTGGCAGCAGCTGAGCTCTGCTGCAGGAACCTGACCCCACAGACAGAACCGTGGCTACTCTTTCACCATTATGAGGTACAAAACATTCAATCCCTTCCCACAGCCCTTTGTTAACTGTAACTCGACTGCACTCTAATTTAAGCTCCAGCTTAAAAACCAAAGGACTGCATCACTCCTGCAGCTCTGAGGGGTTACACCACTGGGTTGTTTAGTGAACACTGTCACTGCTGGCACATACAAAATGACTTGGAGCTCCTTCCTTCAGGAACACAAGAGAGGTCTGAGTGCCTTTAAGAACACAAGAGAGGTCTGAGTGCCTTCAGGAACATGAGAGAGGTCTGAGTGCCTTTAAGAACACGAGAGAGGTCTGAGTGCCTTCAGGAACACGAGAGAGGTCTGAGTGCCTTTAAGAACACAAGAGAGCCCCGAGTTACCTCTGCCTTTGCCACGCAGTCATAGAAGAGGCGGATCTCCTTGGCACAAGCTGTATCACTGAAGTCGTTCTGCTTCCAGCACGCCATCATCACAGACATCTCCGTAACACACGTGGCCTCTGGGAGGGAGAGACACAACCCGAAATCTCAGGCGCCCGCTGTTTCACACCCACGGCCTCCACAGATCTCCAGGGAGAGGCTGAAGACGGTGAGTGTGTAGAGAAAGCATTGCTAGAACAAAGATCAGCCCCTCTGCAGCAATCTAAGAGCCGCCTGTGTAAGAACTGAGCTTCTCAGGCTAATAACTGAGCCATACACGTGGGACAGCCCCGGGGCTACCGGATCCCCGCGGGCCCGCTGCCCGCCGCCCTCTCCCGGCGCTTCCCTGCAGGGGCGGCGCGGAACTCACCTCCCGCTTGCTCCTTGCGGTTGGCCACCTTGTCGGCCAGCGCCAGCGGCCTCGTGGGGCGGATGGCAGGAGGCCGCTTCTTCAGCCGCCACTGCCCCGACACCCAGCGGCTCACCCAGGCCGGGTACGCGGGCGCCGCCATGGCGCTCCCGGCAGGCCGTGCGGAGAGACGGCCCCGTGCGGAGAGACGGCCCCGTGCGGAGAGACGGCCCCGTGCGGAGGGACGGCCCCGTGCGGAGGGACGGCCCCGTGCGGAGGGACGGCCCCGTGCGGAGGGACGGCCCCGTGCGGAGGGACGGCCCCGTGCGGAGAGACGGCCCCGTGCGGAGAGACGGCCCCGTGCGGCCCGCCGGCCTATGGCAACGCGCCGTGGCGGCGCCGGCGCCTTCGCGCACACAACACGGCGCTTCCCGAGCGCGCAACACGGCCCCTTCGCGCACACACAACGCGGCCCTTCCCGCACACGCAACACGGCCCCTTTGCACACAACACGGCGCTTCCCGCACACAACACGGCGCTTCCCGCACACGCAACACGGCCCCTTCGCACACAACACGGCGCTTCCCGCACGCACAACGGCCCCGCGTCCGAGCCGTCCCCTCCCGCCGCCCAGCCCGCCGCTGGCGCCTCGGCACCGCCCCGTCCTCCGACACCCGCTCGGCAGGGATCGGTGCGCTGCTGGGGTTTCCCCCCTCAGGCTTCTCAACAGCCTTTTATCCCCTCACGGCAGCGTTGTGCTCACAGCCCCGTCCTCGGAGAATCAACTTGTGACACAAATTTCCTTCTTGCTGTGAGGTTTCAGCAAGCCCTTAAAAGTCCTCAGGTCACTGGGGCCAGTTCTGTGTGTCCCCACCTGAGAGAGGCAGAAGGCACAAGGAACATCTCAGTGGGTACAAACCGATTTCTGCACAGCACGAGAGACAAAGTAGATGTGGAGAAATGAGGAGTGAGACGTTGGGCTCTGGGGAGCTGAAGTACTAAGATGCCTGCCACACAGGAGTCACTGAACGAGCCATGTCAGGGCTCCTCTGGCACCAACAATGTCCCTTGTGCACAGCCTGCCACAGAGTAATCACTGAACAAGCCCTGTCAGGGCTCCTCTGGCACCAACAATGTCCCTTGCACACAGGAGGGCTCAGGAAGAATCAGTTTTCTTCCACAGGAAGGGTTCTGCTCTTGGTCCCTGATTGCATACAGAAGGCCAAACCAAAGCTGTCAGAAACTGTTGCTGGGGTTTTTTGCACAAGACGTGGCTTTGGATGAAAATCGACTCCACCTCCTGCTTACAGACACACAAAAAGCAGCACTCCTGTAGTCAAGGAAGTCAATAAGACACTGCAAACTTTGTTCCCTAAACACCAGCAAACGTGTACCAGAATATGCCTGTCTCATTACTAGAATCACTGCAGACTGTGTGTTCTGGTATGTCTGACCCTGTGAGTGTTGTTACAACACTTTTCTTACAAGTCCAATTTAAAGAGTATGAGGAGCCATTTTCCAGTAAAGAGGCTTTCTTTTGTCCCTCTTCAGGAGTACATTTCCATCTCTTCAGGCCTAAATTCAAGCAGTTTATCTGGAACTCCTGAAAAGTGCAGTAAGAGGGATGTTTTCCCACCTCCATTTGTCGACCAGCAGAGAAGGCAGAAAACGAGCTGACACCTTCAGATTAGCCTGGAGAGCTTGCAGCCTGCAACTCCAGACCTCAGAGACCTTGCAGATCCAAGGCAGGGACATGAAGCACTTTTCAGTGTTGCAGTTCATGTGAGGTTCAGCTACTCGTGGTTTTACCCCTCCTGAGACTCGCTTTTCCCTGCTGCACTTGCCTGCCACAGTTACTGACAAGGCTTTGCATGAGAACAGGAATGAGGGAAGAGGTGAATAGCAGGTTGTGAGAGAAGCTGAACTCCACTCCCTGTAAATCAGCCTCCCTTTCCCCCCTAAATTGCATTAGCTAATGGCAGCAGCATCTTAAAAAGCTCATCTCTAAAGTAATTCCAAGCCAAAGGTGGGGGTTGGAGGCTGAGAAAGGCAGGCTACACAAGGAGAATTGCAATAGCTTCCTGTCAGTTACTGCTGCCTGCATTAGGATTCCTTTTATTTGTTGGCATTTGGCCTGGGATTGGAGCATCAGCCCAAGAAATCCCTGAGCAGACAGACAAGGACGTGATGGCATCGGCACATGCCACGCAGAGGTGTCTGAGGTGAGGCACAATTATTCCTTCTAAGGGAGAATGTGTCACTACAGAAGAGGTTTGTCACTCCATAGCCAAGCCTCTCCAGAGCCTGTGTTTCGTACATCTGAGAGCACAGAGACAGGAGCAGATGGGACAGAAGTGCTGACTTTACAGGGACAGCAGAAAGCCAGTTCCCTCAACACACTGAGCAGTGAGCCCCACAGATGTTTCACTGCAAATCCTGATGTCAGACCACAAAGAACGTGTCAGATGTTCTTCACAGTTGTACTTTTACCTGTAAAGAACATGTTAAACTCTACCACTTCTTTACTTGGATCAGCATAGTTAAAAGCTAAGTCCAAGCCTGTGTTCCAGCCAGTCAGAACCCAACTGAACCACGGAGATTGAACTATTAGTATCGGATTTGGAAAGAACCTGACTCACCCTCATCTCCTTGGACTACCATTTAATTGGAGATGCCTTAAAAGTTAAGGCAACCCCCCCCTTAACTTTAGTAGTAAAACTAACCAGATTACTAAGCTTCCAGTCAGTTCAGACTTGTTCCTGCCTGCTGAGCTACTGTGTCTGGGCACTACTGGCACTAAATGGCCTTTATTAGCACAGATGCATTCATTAACACAACGACAGATGCAACTTCACTGTCACCCCCGGCCCTATTTCCAGTGCAAGCCTTACCTCATCTGAGCTGCCAGCCCTAACCCCCACCTCCCAGAGCTACTCACATCCAAATTACCTGATGCCTGCTTATTTGCTCAGAGATGTCACAAAGTATCTCTGATCCATTCCAAGATGCCCAGAACCGTCTCCAACTGAGACACTCCAGCACTTCAGGGTCTTTCCTGCAGTAGGGAACGTATTTAACAGCACACAAATTAGAATGCCAGTCGTGTCAGAGCTCTGGAACAAATCCTGCAGCTCTGCTCCTCTCCACCCTTCCTAATCCCTCTGTAGGGCCACGTATCTCTCGCTGCCAGCCCTGAGCCGCTGCACCGTAAGAGCAGAGCAGTTTGTTAAAGCCTGACCCGGGCTTTGGCTCAGCAGGGTCATATCACTAAAAGGATTTTGTCTCTGATGAATTTCAGCCCGCCAGTAGAGGCCTCTGGGCAGAATGAAGGAACCTGCCACCCCGTGTGTCTCCAATCAATGCAGCTTCTCAGAACATGCCTGCAGATCCAGCAACAACCTTGATTAAATCCAACCCAATGGATGACAAGCAATGACAAAGGGAGCGGCTCTCCAGGGACTGCAGAGTGTGCAGGGAGGGATGGTGAGGGAGGCAGATGGCTGCTGGCCTAACACAGGCAGTTAAACACTGATGGCCCTGTGTGGCCGTGTTTCAATTCAACTCATCCTCTTCCCAGTCCTTTAGGAGTTACTTGTTCTTCCCCTCCAGTTAAAACTGCCCTCTGCCAAGGTGCAGGAGGGGCATTTCTGCCGTGATCCTCCTCACTGTGCAAATCGTTTCCTGGGAAGAATCTCCTTCTCCCATCCCCTAAACATACCCATCCACTCTTGCTTTCTTTTTCATTCTACTACTCACCATCACAGAGGGCCCCAGAGACGCTTCAGTTTGGAGATCACTCCGGTGACAGAAACAAGGCAAATCTTGTTCAGTTCTAGGCATTGCCAGTGTTGGGAATCAAATCAATCACCTTCAGTGAGCTGTACATGCTTCCCAGAAATGGCAGTCCTTGCAAAAGGACAGAGAGCACAGGCTACTAGTTCAGCATATGGAACACCCAGCACATATAGATGTAGGTAAATAAACAGTATGCAACGTGCAGCACCAGGTGTCACAGTTTTGGCAGGAAAATGAGCACTTGGGCTTGCCCAAAGCGGTGAACTCCACCGACAGGTTTCTAACCTTCTCTCGGACGTTTGTTTCTCTTCTCTCACGGGCCATAAACTTCCCCAAGCTTGTCAGGTCACCTCTGAGACACAGCATCGACATAATCCACTAGAGTTTCACAGCAGCACTCGTGAGGATACGTCTATTTTTATCACATGAATGCTGGTGAACAAAGGTATCCTGATGCCTTTGAAACCCTCCCTCTACTCCCACAGTGAACAGGCAAAACCCAGGACAAGCAGCGAAGTGACTCACCCTGGTCAGCAGGAGCGTGCTGGGTTTACAGAGGAAGGAAGGGTTCACAGAGATAACCTCTTTATCCTCCTCAAGAATTGGTATCTTTGGTACAACTCCTGAGCAATCCCAGCTGTGTGTGTTTTTATGCATTCGGGCATCTGCACTCTGAGAACCTGATGAAGAAAGATGTCATGCACACTGTTCAGTCTGAGCATCACATAACCATGAGTGATGCCATTCAGCCAGCATCTTGCTGGCTTGGGTATAAGCAAGGAAGTGAGAAACCCACAGAGCAGTCAAGAACAGAAAGCAGAAGCCTTTTTTCAAAGCGTTAATGGCTGCTGCAGTGACCTTCCTCCTTGTCTGCGTTCACACACTGGCATTAGAGAGACAACCAGGATGGTAAATTGAATTCACTTTGGCTAATACTAGCAGTAATCTCTGCAGCAATCCCTTCAAATGCATCATTATGTCTATTAATTGCAAACTCTTCAGAGGTATTGACACAGCTTCTCCTCCTGGAGAGCAGGAACAGCACATTTTATTGGCATCTGTAGTAGATACATCCTATGCACTTTACTTTTAGGACCTCCAAGTTACAGACCAGGATCTAACTGTGTTAAGATATGGTAGTGATGTGAATCCATCTCAGTGCACCTGACTCTGCTCATCCACTTTAGCACAGACAGGCTGCAAAGTCTGGATCCAAACTGCAGACACTCCTGGAAAGGCACCGCTGCTAAAACGCATCTGTCTTTGCAGAAGGCAGCAGATAATGCAGACAAAGAACAAACCAAAAGCCTCTGAACTGCTGGCATTAAGGAGATAACAAGAGGTCAAGATTGGAGCTGGGATTTCAGATTTGATGGGAACTTAAAAGAACCAAAGCAAATTGTACTCTAGTTCTGCATAGCACGAGCTCATACGCTTCCTGCAGTGAAATGCCTTGTTGGAAGCTGTGAATGAAACACTTGAGCCTCTCATCCCACTGTACATATCGCCTGGTGAGCTGGCAAAAGAGCAAAATGGGGCAGAGGGGAAGTGGCTTGCCCGCAGCTGTGCAGCTACCCTGAAAAGCAGGAGCGTTTGAGGCAGGCTTACGTGGGGAGAAGAGACTTTATTGCTGCAGTTTCATAAGGCACAACTGCTCCCCGCAGACGTTTGTCTTCTGGAATTCCTTGGCTGGAAAAGCTGTTTGCAAATAGCAGCTCAAAGTTACCCTTTAGTGATGAGAAGAAATACTTGTAAAAAACGAGTAATGCTTTGGATTAAAACGAAACTCCCTGCAATACCTTAGGGCAGTGTGAAGAGGTGATCCTCTGCAGTCATGGAAGTCACAAGGAAACTCTACCAAAGGCAAAAGGAGAGTACATCCCCTTTTTTGCCTCTCACATTGCCACCTGCAAGGAGTGAATGGCTTGGCACCACAGAGGTGAAATTCAAGTCAGAGCAGTTGGCAAGATCCCCACTGCTGAAATCCAACCATAACGGAAACTTACTTCATGCACCAGAAAAAACAATCTCTGTGAGAGCTCTTCTTCTATCTCAAGGCAAACATTCGGAGCAAGGCAAGAATTCAGAGTCTGGAGTCTCAGTGTGCTTCCCAAATCAAGCTCTTACAAGGCAGGTCAGTGCTGCCTCGTCCTCCTGAGGAAAATCTCATGCATGTAGTCCCAAAATCTTCCCTGATGCGACTCATTGTGATGAATCATAGCAGTGAGGGCCTCGCCTTGATCAAGGCTTTGCCAATAATCCTGCAGCCACATCTCTTTCCAGCTGAAAGGAAAGGAAGAGGCACCACCATAAATAATTAAGAAACCCAAAGGAGCCTGCAGCTGTGACAGCACTGAAAGCATTTTCTTGTTTCACCTCAGAGGGAAGCCGCTACCCAATACCACATCCCAAGCCTCTCTGTCAGTGTTACACGGTGTCAGCAGAGCTACCGTAGCACCCACAAGACACAGGGTGTAACTGGGGATGTACTAAGAGATCCTTTAAATACAAAGCACTACTAAAAGTTACAGCTACCATCCCTTGAGGCTTTTCATTTTTGCTTCAAAAAGCATAGTACTGGTACCTTACCTGTCCCCCCGAGGGAGGTCTTCGACACTTCCAAAGCCAGGGGCTGGCATAGGACATCCCATGTGTTTGAACTGAGCTATGTGAGGTCTGGGAGCTGGAGTTTTCCCACGAGACCTTTTGTGTTCCTGCTCCTCTTTGACGCGGGTGTTCTCCCTGTCACAGATGAAACACTCGAAGCCGTTCAGGTAATTGGGCAGAGTCATGTCATTCACACCCCACTCGCGCCTCTCCAAGCTCTCCAGCAAGAACCGGTTTGTGATCCCACCCGGGTTCTTATACTCTAGGTACTTCATGTATTCCTCTCCATTCTTGTCCAGGAAGTTGAGGTACTTGGCCAGCTCTCGGGGGCTGTCAAAGTCATCGATGAGGATGATGGAGAGGTTGTTGGGCATCCAGTCGCGCACGGCCGGGGAGCCGCGGTACACCGGCACAGCGCCCACGTGCAGCGGGCGCCACAGCTTCTCCGTCATGTAGTCCTCACAGATGGCGTTCTCCAAGGCCAGGTGGAACTTGTACCTGCCGATGAAAGCCATGAACTCCGAATCCTCTGTGGTGGCTGTGGAAGTGTCTCTCAGGCGCTGGCTGGGCAGCTCGCGGTTATGCAGGCACTTCCCATAGGAGTCAACCTGAAACAACCACCACCGTCTTCACAACCGTTTGCGCGCCTGACGCTTGCACAAATCCCCAGCTCGGAGCACTTCCTAACTGCCTGCCCTCAGCTTCATTTTCACCCCGAGTTCTTTCCCTTCTGGCTATTCCTAGAGTCCCAGCTTTAACAGCTTTAGAGGAAATGGAGTGCTCAGTTTCAAAAGCAGCATAAACTGTGCCACAGACTAGGGGGGGTGGGATTGCACTGAAGCTTCACCCAAAACTGGATTTACCAGCAGATAAATCAGAAACAGAGAGGTAGGGAAAGGCATTCAACTCTCTCTGTGCCAGTGTAAAAGCCATCTTTCTACTCAGCACAGACCCAGTACTCTTCCAGACCGTTACTCCAGGCCGTTCCCGCCACACGGTCTCAGCAGGCTGGCAAAACCTTTCCTTTTGTTAGGCTGCAAAAACACTGACACAGGGAACTAAAAACACTGCCTATAAATGAAAGGCAGTGCGCTTGGAGTCTAGGGTCTGCTTCATGCTTTGACAATAGAGTCATGCTTTTAAGATTCTTTTGTCTTTGCCTCACTGCCGAGTACGTGATAAACTTGCACAACAATTGAATCACAACCAATAGAAAGGGCAGAAACGACCAGAACAAAGATGTTGCAGATGAAAACTAAAAACAGACGCTTTTTTCTCCCCCCAGTCTACCACCCTGCAGAATTTTTACGAACCAAAAAAAGCAGCACTGAGGGTTTTTTCTGCTCAGGAGAAGCTGTGTGATTTCAGCTTGTGAAGCTGCTCTGCACTCGCTGTCCCAGGGCAGTACCAACCACCACAAGCAATAGCACGGCCCTGCCACGGTGCAGGCGAGCAGCAGGTTCTCGCATCACAGGCCAGCCCACGCTGTGGGAAGGAACACGACCGCTTTCTCAGCCCGCCCGCCCCGCTACGCACCTGGATGTACTTCATGAGCTCCCGCACGTAGCGGTCCCGGTCGGAGGGCACGTCGCAGTGGGACTGCATGTAGAGCACCGGGGCATAGCCCCTCCGCCGCCACGCGTCCTTCTGGGCCAGGGGCACGGCCGGGCCGCGCAGGTAGCCGGCGCCGGGCAGCCACTGCAGCGTCAGCGGGTAGTCGGACTCGCGGCGGAACGTGGCCGTGTAGTTGAAGAGGCGGATGCCGGGCAGGTGCGACAGCAGGTAGTTGTTCATGGGGGACTCCTCGTGGAAGAGAGCCCAGGTCTGGTGCGGCAGGCGGGGCAGCGGCGCCTCGTAGGCCCTGAAGTCGGTGCCGTAGAAGATGAGGGCCTTGGTGCGGCGGTGCCGGGCCGCCCGCCGGCTCCGCGTCGCCAGGCACGACCCGCGCGGGCAGTCGATGCGCTCCGTGTCGCCGGGGAAGTGCGGGAACAGGCTCCCGCTCCACCACAGCAGGATGGGCAGCGCCTTGTTGCTCCGCGTGTCGTTGTTCCCGGGGCCGCGGTACGAGGCGGCGGCGGCGAAGGCCGCGCCGGGCGGCAACGAGTCCTGCGCCCAGCCCTCGGCCCCGCACGGCTCCGACAGCCCGGGCCGGGCCGCCTCCTCCTCCCCCGCGGCCGGGCCCGCCGCGGCCCCCGCCAGCGCCAGCGTCAGCCACAGCCCGGCCATGCCGCTCCCGCAGCGGCCCGCTCCGCGACGGGATGGCGGGGACCGCCCCGCCAGCGCCTCCCGCCCGTCACGGGCCGGCCCCGGCTCCCTCAGCAGCGCCTCCCTTCCGTCACGGGCCGGCCCGGGCCCCTCAGCAGCGCCTCCCGCCCGTCACGGGCCGGCCCCGGCTCCCTCAGCCCCTCAGCAGCGCCTCCCGCCCGTCACGGGCCGGCCCCGGCTCCCTCAGCCCCTCAGCAGCGCCTCCCGCCCGTCACGGGCCGGCCCGGGCTGCCTCAGCCCCTCAGCAGCGCTTCCCGCCCGTCACGGGCCGGCCCGGGCTGCCTCAGCCCCTCAGCAGCGCTTCCCGCCCGTCACGGGCCGCCTCAGCCCCTCAGCAGCGCTTCCCTTCCGTCACGGGCCGGCCCGGGCCCCTCAGCCCCTCAGCAGCGCCTCCCGCCCGTCACGGGCCGGCCCGGGCCGCCTCAGCCCCTCAGCAGCGCCTCCCTTCCGTCACGGGCCGGCCCCGGCTCCCTCAGCAGCGCCTCCCGCCCGTCACGGGCCGGCCCGGGCCGCCTCAGCCCCTCAGCAGCGCCTCCCTTCCGTCACGGGCCGGCCCCGGCTCCCTCAGCAGCGCCTCCCGCCCGTCACGGGCTCCCTCAGCAGCGCCTCCCGCCCGTCACGGGCCGCCTCAGCCCCTCAGCAGCGCCTCCCTTCCGTCACGGGCCGGCCCGGGCCGCCTCAGCCCCTCAGCAGCGCCTCCCTTCCGTCACGGGCCGCCTCAGCCCCTCAGCAGCGCCTCCCTTCCGTCACGGGCCGGCCCGGGCCGCCTCAGCCCCTCAGCAGCGCCTCCCTTCCGTCACGGGCCGGCCCGGGCCGCCTCAGCCCCTCAGCAGCGCCTCCCTTCCGTCACGGGCCGGCCCGGGCTCCCTCAGCAGTGCCTCCCGTCGGTCACGGGCCGGCCCGGGCTCCCTTAGCCCCTCAGCAGCGCCTCCCTTCCGTCACGGGCCGGCCCGGGCCGCCTCAGCGCCGGGAACGCAGCGGGACGAGCGGCTGGTGGGAGCACACAGGGCGGGAAAAGGGCTCCTGGGCGCAGGAAGGGGGCGGCAGGGGTTGCTGATGGCTGGAGGCGGGGCTGAAGCTCCCGGGACAGTGCTGTTCTGTGCCCCCTTCAGTAACGGGCCTGGGAGCAGTGTGTAAGGGGGGAAAGGACAAAGGAGGGAAAAAAGAACAAAGGGAGGGGAAAAAACTCCTAAATTGGTATTGGAAATTGGTTACACTACAAACATGCAACAGCAGCGGTGTAAGGAACAGTTTAACACTGGAAAGTCTCTTCTCTCCTCTGAAAAGCGATGTCTTGGCCCAGCCGGTCCTGCACAAGCTGTCCGCTGCTGTGACAGATTGCTGTAGGGCTGGCAGCGTGTACAGGAGCCCTGTGCTAGGCTACAGGCAAGTGCCACGGCCAGGACTGTATTTATCAGCTCCCCCAGCTCCCCTGCCCTCTCAGCTCTGAGCCGGAGCTCTAGTCTCTGAGAAAGGCAGACTGCAGACTAACTTCACCCTGGCACAAGGCAAAGGCAGACCAAAAAAACCCCAAATGTGTTAGAGAAAAGGGAAAACTGCAAAACCAAGAGCTCAGGAGGAGCAGAAAGTGAACAAGCCCTCATCTAAGCAACACTGAGATGAAACGGCACCGTCTGTGTGCTCACCCTTGCTGAGTTTCTTACCATCCTGCAGTGGGAACAAAGAGAGCCGAAGTGGGTCAGCAGCAGGGTGTTGGGCCTGTCAAGGATCATGAGAGCTAGCCCTTCCCCCTCCCTCCCCACAATACAGGGTTTGGAAAAATAAGCAGTGTTTATTTACTAACAATGACATAAAATACATCTTCATATAGTTTTTTTATTTCTTTACAAATTAAAAGATGCATTGGAAAAACAAGTGAAGAGAATGAAAGGTTCATTCAGGATTTCTTTTCCATCCCCACCCCCTCCCCAATTAATACTAGAAATTAGTATCTGTGGAACTGTGGTTGCTGTGCCTTTATATTCCTGGGAAGTTCTTTTCCCCTCTCTCATTAAAACTCCTTTTTGGTTGGAGGCAGGACCTGGAGTAAAAAGTCAGCCACATTCATACACAAATTCTGTCAACTGCATCTCTCCAGAGTTTCTCCATTAGAGTTTTCCTGTTCCCCTTTCTGTGTAGTGACGGGAGGGAAGACAAACTAGCAGCATCAGGACAATGGATTTGTACACATGCTACAGGATAGGGAACTAAAACCACAGCCAGATATCTTTTGGATCTTAACAAGGACTTTCCTCTGAGACGCCAAGCCCAGATAACATGATCTCTAATCCACCCACACTCCCCCTTTTAATGCTGTTGGTAGCTTGAACTCCTGGGTACTGTCAGAACACTCCATCAGTGCTCAAGCCGAAACATACCTTTTCAAATAGACCCTTTCCAAAGCGAATAAGCAAAGCCCTTAGAACTGAGTCCGATTCACACTCGACTCACTCCCTCCTCGCAGGAGCCTCCTCATCCACCCTTGCAGAATGGAGCAGCAGAGTGGCCAGAGGGGATGGATTCATCTGTCTGAGGTATTTTACTTTAACAAAGAGGCTTATAAAAAGGTTTTGTGCAAGCTGACCAGCAGGGCAGGGGGGTATAAACATCCAGTAACGAAAAACTCTTTACCGTGGCCCAGATGCTTTTGGTAACTGAAATCAGGTACTTGTTACACCTACTGCAGTACAGTATCAGCCTTCATTCTCCTGTCCCCTCCCTTATATTCCTGGCTCCAAAGCCATCCCAAACTTACAGCAGTAGAAACCAAACTCGTGCTTGTTTGACATGGTTCACAACAATATGCCTGAAAGCAGTCACATCCTTCGCATCCAGTTCCTCTGCAGCCCCATATCACCCTGTTAAAAGTGTTTTCTTCTTAAGGTTAAGAGGCTTTAGTTCCTGCTGCCACCTGGACAGGCAGGTGAGCTCTGCAGGAGGCCTGAGCAGGGCAGAGCCATGCAATAAGGAAAGCACTCACCACACGCCAGCGGGAAGCACCAGCTCTGCCCCTACGCTGCTGAGTGGCTGGTGACTGCTGCTCACTCAACTCCATCACAGATCTGCACAGCAACTTACAGCAGGGAAGGGTGTGGAAAGATTTGCCCTGGCTCACCGCTCCCTCCCCATGGACTTCTGGTTCAGGCAGCCACATGATACATCTGTGCTCTGCAACATGGCGTTTCCCTCTGAAGAGGGGGCACAAGAGGCTGGGCTGCTGCAGCTCCCACGCCCTGGCCTGCCTCCCGTGCTCCCCGGCCCCGAGCATGCACCCGCGCACAGACACAGCAACCACCACGAGTTCGAAGAGTTCTCGCTTCTTCACCCAATGTTGAATCATGTACAGTGAACTGAAAAAACCCTACATTCATTACGACAGGATTAGCGAGCATGGGGTGGGGGTGAGCTCCTGCCAAGCACAGGAAACAATTTAGATGCAAGTAAAAGACCTGGGATCAGAGGCCTTTTGGGTTTTGTTTTTCTCTGTAGCCCTCACCAGGAGCACGTGGGACTGGGAGAGGTTCAGAGGAATTCTGCTTATGCAACGTGTATTAAAAATTATGGAATTGTACAGATTTCTATGTTGTCCTTTTGTTTTGAGGGCGCTGGGCCTTCTGATCAGGTCACTAGTGGAGACTGAATGCCGCTGCTGAGTTCCAGCCCCGCTCCCTCCTCTAGCTCAGTAGCTGCCGAATCTCCTTGTGCATGTGACACAGGAAGTCCACGTATGAAGCCCCCCCACTCAGGCTCTTGTCCTCCACTAGAAAGTGTTTGAAGAGCATTTCCAGCTTGTCTTCTTGCTTCACAATTATTAACTGCAAGAAAAAGCCCAAACCAAAACAAAACAAGAATGAGACCCACAGTGAGTAGTTGGCAGGATTCATTTTCTTGGCAAAAAGAGCAAAAAGCTCAAAAATCCAGAGAACCACAATCACAGCATTCGTGGCTTGCCTGCTCTGACTGTACCTAAGATTGGTTAAGGCTCAAGCCTTTCTAAATGGAGGTAAAACACCACAGATGTGGTCTGTGCAATACAGTATTGCAAGAGGTCTGAAAACAATTAGTTTTAGAGCTGCACAAGTAGCAACATTATCTTTTTTGGCCATATCCTTGAAAACTTGCTTTGAATCACGTGTATGAAATCAGGAAGAAGTAGCTCAGCACTACAGCATGTCCAGGCATTGCATGCTCTGCCAGAAGGGCTGGGGGTTTAAAGCTGTGAGTGAGGGACAAAGTTTTTACCTTCATGTAGCGGGATCTCTGCACCCGAAGCATGTCGACAACGGATCGCACTTTCTTTGAGAAGGGGTTGTCCAAGACAGGCAAGGTACTCTGGAAGGAAGGATACCCACTCCCCATTAGTTACACTCAGCAGAGCAACATTAAACAACAAATTCCCCATATTACATAAAGGTAGAGACAGGTCTGTCCCCAGTAACACACAAACTTCTCTGGTCTCAACTAGTTTAAGGAGAATTTAGTATCAAAAGTAAAGGTCAAGTATTTGTTCCATTTACATATTGACAGTTCCCCTCACCCTCCATGGAAGTGTGGCTCATCGAACCAAGCCAGGCCAAACCATGCCCAGACTAGGGATATTATCCCTAGCTTCACAAACCTGTGCTTCTCTTGTTCCTAGCTTACAAAACTAAATGCTATTTTCTCAGCTTGCTCTCTCTTTGTGCAAAGTTTTGGGCGACTATCAAAGCCACTGTCATCCCTGCTCCGTCACCCAGCTCACCAAGGCGTTGCTGATCTGACTGAAGGATGACACCCCAAAGAGGTTCTGGATCAGGCCTTGCTGCACGTTGACTCCCACCCACACAAAGATGTTGAGCCCGTTCTCCAGCAGGTAGATGTCGCCCTTGGAGAGCCGCTCCTCTGAGTTCCGGATTGCTGCTGGCAAGGCGTCGCTGTCAACATCCGCTTTGGTCTGGTTTAAAGTGAGACATGAATGAATGAACGAACGAATTCAGGGCTATACACCAGATCATAACGTCCTGACAACTGCTGCCATTAAGACCTCGACAGTTCTCTCGTTTCTAGGGCTCCTAAGACTGCAGAGGCTGAAGTCTCACCCTCCTTGGCTTGGTTTTCTTATTGAATGTGACACAGAAGCAGACCAGAGTCTCCTGGTCAGCAAAAGAAAACAAGATTTCTGTGAAATAACTCTGTAGTTCCAACATTGCCTCCTGGAGTAGGAGTGTAGTTAGTTGTTAAGTTTTATTCCAGCAACTATGACACTGGAAAAATCAGAGCAGCACACGCAGTTGCCTGGCAGTTCGGGAAATGACAACATAAAGGTACGAGAAGATACAGAACTTTGACTATGAAAGGGTCAAAAGTGTCTTCTTTGTCACTAGTCTCACGCTCACAGCTCAGGAGTACAATCCCCCAGAAAGCTGACAAGATGCAGTAGTGCATGTATCACTGAGTGGGATTAAGTCCCAGCAGATGGCACATCCCAAATCCTTCTCAAATCTCTTTCCCTTGAAAAATGCACACGGCAGTCCCCACGACAAGGCAAGGCAACAGCAAGTCTCAAGTGGTAAGCATGTCCTCAAGTACTCACCAGGGGCAAAAGCCTGGGGTAGAAGAACACGTTTGTTTCTGCCACGTCCATGGATGTGACCAACTGGCGGATGTAGGCACGGTCATCCGTTGTGACCTCGGGGCCAGGCTGAAGGACGTCGCTCTTCAGCACACAGTTCAAGTACACAGGGAGCAGCTTCATGCATTCAGGGAGGATCAGCTACAGGGCACGAGCAGGTAAAAGCTGGTCAGCTTGTGCTGGATGAAACGAGGCTTGCCATGAACTAACAAAGGGTACAGCTGTGAGGGAGGAAGCTGGGAATCCCTGCCAAAGTAATGCAAAACCTTTCCCTGGAGCAGGCAGTGCTTCCTGCACTCCACACAGACATCCCAGAAGCCATTCATGACTACAGCTTTAACTGCAGTCTCTCTACCTCCCTGAGGCTTTGCTCAGCAGAGATTTGGAAGGGGCTTTTTGAGTACATTAAGCAGGAAGAAGCCCTGACCATCTTTGAACACCTGAGCCCGTGATTCAAGTGGCAAGTGTGGAGTTTACCTGGCCAGCAGAAGAGGGACTAGCACAGTTCTTTCGATAGCAAGCGAGGATCTGGGCACACTGGCTGACCAGCGCATCTCGGACGGTCTTCACGGGGCTGTTCAGAACCGCACGATACGCTGCACGGAAAGAGCAGACACGTGGATGGCTATCAAGGGACTGCTCAGGAACAGTGCAGAACCCAAACTACTGCCACAAAGTAAACTTAAACAAGTATTGTTTAGGAAATTCTTGTCCCCTCCCCTTCAGACTTGTGGGAAAGAGATGACACATTCCTACTGATAATCTGAAGAAGCTCATTTACTCCATATTCTTCAATTCTCTATTTCCCATGCACTTCAAAATTAACTTATGGACACTTGAAAGCATGAGGTACTACAAAAACTCCCTTTATAGCCTGGCCATCTTTCTTCAGTAGATTTAGAGCTGTCCATTTTCAATCTCTGATGCATTTGTAGGCTTTTACTGCAAGCTAGGAAGGGTAAAATAGGGTTCAATGCATACAAGTATGATACTTAACCCAGATCTATGGGCAAAGACCATGGATTCGGACTGCTGTCAGTACAAAAAGAAGACAGACCTAAGAAGTTGTATGAAGGATAAGCCTACACCCTCTATCCACACCTCTGGCCCCAAGCAACATTATCGCCGCAGTCTTATGCTCCTTCCTGAGATGACTGAAGCGTCAGGATTGCCCCGACACTTGATGCAAAGAGATTAAACAGGTGTCACTGGATGGCAACAGGCGTTTTAACAGCAGTTAAAGGCTGCAATACTCGTTACCAGGAGTACCCTCACCATATTTAGCCAAGTAATTGATGAGTGTGTCTGTCTCACAGTTCCGGTAGAGGTCAGCGAGCTGCGTGCAGCAGTTTAAGGAGAGGTTGTGAATGCGGAGCCGGCGCTGGCCTGCACAGCTTGTATACAACAGAGCACACTGCAGGGGACAAAAAGGACAGGGTATGGAAACATGAGGTCCTGCTACAACAAGAAAGGCAGAGTCTGAACAGACTTCATTAAAAACTAGGACTCAGATGCCTAAATAACTTGTAAAAGACTTGCACAATAAGCTAAAAGCTAAGAATCAGGGTCAATGAAAGCTAACAAGCAGCAACATTAACAGCTTCTATTAACAGGCTAGAGTTTGAAACAGTCTAGGCCACCCTGAGAACAAGTATGCTGAAAGGTTAAGGGTACAGTAATGGGTAGGAGGAAAGAACAAGCAGTTCCTCCTCTGCAACTGGCAACTCTCCCCAGCCGAGGTTCGGTTCCGCCTTGACACGGTTCCATGGACAATTCCCTCACTCCTCCTGGAAAGCCTCTCCCCTCACCTGAAGGAGTGCACCACTGTCTTCACTCAGTTTGTCATCGTGCTTGAATTCCACTGTGATTGTTTTATCACAGTCCAAACCTGCCATCTCTACATCAGTTGTGTTGCTCATATAGAATGCTCCAAAAAAGTCGGTTGCTCGAATACCTAAAAAAGGAAAAACCCTCACATGAGCCACCACCTTCAAGAGAGTAACAAGGCAGCCAGCCCTGAAACTCCTGTCATGGGAGACACTAAGTTCCCTTGGCAGATTTCAGCAGGGATCTTTGTTCAGTCTCCACAAGTCCTAGGATTTCAAAGCTTTAGCAGAGCTTTTTGCAGAGCCTAGTCTCAAGGCAATTTAAACTAGGGAAAAGTCTCTTACTTTGCCCTATGACATGCCTGAAGCAGCCAGCTTCTGAGGACTCACGCTGCCACCCACCTGTGCTCGTGCGCACTCTCATCACGGCATCAAATCCCACTTCCTTCTGGACGTCTCTTCTCAAGTCATTCAGGAACCTCTCCTGGTCTGTCTCCAGCTAGAACACAGGCACTAATTCAAGTTTCATGCTCCCATAAGCTGCTTCATAAACCACAGAGCTGTTTAAAACTACAGCAGCCGAGGCACAGGGCCTCAGCCCCTGCCAATAAATGCTGGGCTAAATGGGAACAGCACAGCTTCTCTTCTTGTTTTAAGAGACATCTTGTGTAAAGACACAAAAGCTACCAAAATATCAGTAGTGGAAGTCTTGATTTAAGTGGCAGTTTGCTTCCAAAGAAGTACTTGTTCACTATGGCTCACACTATGACACAGAACTCTCAACTAACCAACAATTCTTACTGAGCTCAAAGCCCAGCCCAAGCCCCTTACCTGGAAATAAGCATACTTATAAATGGAGCCTCCTGTCTGGTAAGGTACTACCCCAAGTGTTGCCACATCCACATACTGGTTTGGAAACAGGAACAGATCCACACAGCAGCCCTGGGCCACGCAGTCCTTGGCCAAGTTGTTGTAAAAGCTTGTCTGTGGCTGAAACAAAGCCTGAGAGAGAAAGTAAGAGATGAGATCAGAGGTTTGTGGTCGGGAAACTAAAGTGAGATCCAGTTTACAATCGCAGTCAATACACTTTAAAGTCTCTCTTCAGGGAAATCAGGACCCTATAGATTCTTCCTGACCTTGCCTCTGCAGAACTGTTGCATAGTACAGAAATGACTACACATCTTGCTTTAACTGCAAGTTCAACACACTTACTTTAACCCAGCTATAGTACTTTATCCTGTTTAAGAATGTAGATCTCTCTCCTCGTTCTCACACCAGAGCTGGCCTTACAATGTCAAGTGTACACAGCTTTGCTTGAGAACAGATGATAAAGTGCAGTGCTGAAAGGTATTAGCTGGGATGGTTACATCTAAACAATTACAGGGGTAGCATGTCAGGTTGCTTCAGAGTTGTTTTATCCCATGAAGTGTCTAAGAGAGCCCTGTTACATAAGCACCAGGCAGGCCATTCTTACCTTCTCCTTATCCGTGTTGACCAGTTTCCTATCATCCCTGTTTTTTAACTTCCCTGGAGCTTCTGCAATGGGCAGAGAGGTGTGGAAAATGAAGAGCTTGCCAGCACACTCAGCTGCCTGCAGGAAAGAGTGCAGTAGGGTGGGTTAGAAACATCTATTAATGCTGTAAGAGAAACTGTGATTCAGGGATAGCATTAAACAGCCTCATTCCCTCGCTGCTTTACGCCAGGAAGGCTCGCTGTCAGACACAGGCTCAGTCATCACTTGGGTTACTTCAGGGGCATCCAACACAGGGAGCAACTGTCATGAAACCGAGCTTAAGAGAGATTTCTAAGGACTTCCATGACAGGCAAAGAGAGCTACATGAGCAGCTCTGGATGGAATCACACAGGCAATCAATTCCATCAGGATGGACAAGTCTGAGTTACAAACCCCAGACAGAGAGCTACACAGAATGGGAAGTACATGCACTTGAAGAATGAGGCAAGTACTCCCTCCATGCAGCACAACTACCACTAGGAGACTTACAGAACACTTTAGGACTGTTTTATTCAAGAGTGTTAGCAGAATATGAACTTCAGAGTACTCAGACTGAAAACAGCCTGCATTGACAATGCATTCACTAACCTTCAGTGCCTCCAATCCTGCTTGAATCACGGGTGCAAAAAGAGTTTCTGTTTCTCTTGTGTCTGCAAACATTTCTGGAATCTGATCCAGTAAACTAGCAAAGAACAGGAAAAAGGAGGAATCTGAGATTCCATTTAATTGGAAAAGCTACACAGTTGCAGTTGATGACCTATGAGCCTGAGGTGGTTTAAACACAAGTCCCTAACATCTCTGTAAATTTGCCTATTTACAGTATTCAGCATCCCATCATTTATCTGTGGGGAAAAAAAATGATGCTCTGTCTTTCTTCACTGTTTTCTGCCATCCACATCCTCAGTGCTGCCACAGCTGATTCCTAGGCCAACAGCAACTCTGTTTCTGCTGTTTTAATATGTTCTCATACATGTTGGAAGGAGTAAGCTCTTAGGAAGGACTGGCAAGGCTTGGCCTCTGTCAAGCATCCTGGGTACTACTCAAAGACTACTAGGTTTAACTCAGTTTTGTGTTTCTGCTTGTTAATGCACTACAAAACAGGCCAGAAATTGTCTTTGAAGACATGCAGTGCCAGCTCTAGTTCCCAAAGGTAATTGTGTACACACCACAGCTTAATTAGAGTTCAAGTTTCATGCTAAACACTCTTCCAAAACTTGGCTAATTTATCTTTCTTCTAGATTTTACCTTCTCCATCCCACTCATTCCATTTTCTCCACAGAACAAAGATCAGATAGACACACACAATTTCCCCCCTCCTCCTTCTGCCAATGATGAGCCATGAGCCAAATCCACCCTTTCCCCCAGAATATTCCCCTCCTACTTGACCAGCTTAATCTCAAAGAGTATAGAAAGTTAAAATACACACACAGAGTGATTTCTAGGTGAATAACATGACAAATAAATATGTAACACTTGAATCTACCAAAGAAGAAGTTAACACCTGGTAAATCTCTGTTACCTGGCAATAACTGTCCTGGACTCATTCACGTTCACCAGAAAGCCATCAAGGAGTGGCACGAACATATCTGCCACGTCTGAGACAACCATCATTTGTGGCTGTGCCAATGAGCTCTTCACATTGTAGAAGTGCAGCACTTTGTTGTAGGTGACAAAGCCTACTCGAATGGCTGATTCTTCCATGTTGCCTTCCCTGTAAGAAACACACTTGCCTTCACACCTCAGTGGCAGTGACACCAGCACACAGCACCCAGCACAACAAGGCATAGGGGAAAAATGAAAGGAGGAAAAAACCATTTTCACCTAGTTAGATGTTGAGCTTGGCCTTTGCCTGAGGAAAAGCTTGATAATATTATCAAAGAATTCTTCAGTCTCTAGTTGGTTTAAAGGGGTAAGTGACCATCTCCCTCATTTTGACTGGCTGCAGTAGTACAGGATGTACCTACCTGGGCAAGTAATCTAGAAGTGACTTCAACTCTTCACATATTAGCCTCACTAAGCCACTCTTCACAGCATTGTAAGACACATCAATCATGAAAATGAAAGCAGGTGGACTGGGAAACTTGTTATTCTGTGGAAGAGAGGGAAGAAGTCACATTTCTAGTGCAGCCCACAGACCAGCTCTGTAGCACACACGAATGCTGGTCAACACTCTAAGAGCTTTCATGTACTTTTCTACTTGTGAGCAGCAGTTGTTTCTTCAGATCCTTCTCCTATCACTGCCCAAGCACACTGTGCTTGGAATGGCCCAGTATAACATGTCCTAGACTGATTTTGCCATTGTTCAGTGAAGGACAGGCTGGGTATAACTAAGTCATCCACTTACACAGCTAGGCCATACAGGGAAAGTACACAGGGAAGTTTCCTGCCAGTTGAAGACTTCAGCATCTCACCACACTTGTTATAGATTTTATCACTATAAAGCAAAAAAATTTGTCTCTGAGAACTGCACCCTTTCCCTTCTACTTAAATATCAGGTTTGCTTTGGGAAAAGCAAAACTTCATCCAGTCAACAGCCTTCTGAAGCCTATAGGCCATACTGGGAGGGCTACACAGAACAAAAACAAAGCAGAAGAAGTTTCAAAGCAGCTGGAGAGACAGCATTGCATTTGAATTAAAAATGCCTCTTATGCTGTTAGAAGCAAGACAATTGATTTCCCCCCCACACCTGAAGCAAAGCTGAGGAAACCAAAGTTAACTAGTATGAAGTTGCAGTATTTAGCTATGTATTTTCCCAGCACTTATTTCAGCAGAGATACAAGTTGCTGTAATTAACATTTGCATGTATTTTTCCTATTCCTTCAAAGTTAGTTATTTAAATCTTTGATTTCAAAGTGAACCAGCTCTGACAAGGTGTGTTTCCACACTATTCTTGTGTTTTTAAGCACTAGGGCTCTATTTGAAGTTTAAGTTCCAAAGGCAACAAGTGGCACATTGCACACTTAATGCACTCTTCTGCAGTCTCCCCTACAGTCTCCTTCTGCCCCAATGACTACTGCAGGAGAGTCCCTCCTCAGGACTGCTGAGGTAACAGCAGCTACAGCTGCTTATACAGCTCCAGAAAAGAGTCACAAAGGCAGTTATAGTACAATCATATCATGTGTGATCAAGACTTGCTCTACTCTGGCAATTCAGTAGACAAGCACGTGATTTTAGAGGACAAGGCGGGTTGGATTAACGGTGTTCATTACCTCTGCCAGCCAGAAGGCAGCCCCAGACAATCCACAGAATTCCTACTTTCAGGAGAGGACTTTTTATTCAAAAGCAAACCAAAACACAGTAATAAACACACAGCAACGTACCTTGCAATAGTCAACTGTTGCTAGGAACTCATAGGACCCCAGGGATAACTCCGGTCGGTCATAGAAGTCTACTCGCTTTCCAGTATGATCCAGGTGCTGGAAGTAGTGGGGTGGCACTGGGGAAGGGAAAACCACCAAGCTCATGTTAAACACTGTGCCCAGATTGCTAACATGGCAATAGCTGTTTCAAATGGAACTGCAGGACAGTTGCTGCTGTTCCTAGCACTCTGTGCTAGCATGCAAGTATTACTGAAGTACTAATGCAATTTAAGAGCACCACTGAACCCAAGAAACACAAAGTGGTTCCAGTTCATCTTATGCTCCAAGTGGCACACTGTGCACTCACTACTGCATAATTTTAGAACTGAGCACTGAACATGTTTTATCATCAGGTCTTTTTACAAGATTAAGCACACATTAAAGCCCAAAACACATTATAAATGATCACAGCATCAGAAAGATTCATTTGCTGGCATCTCATTCCAGAAAGAAACAATTTCCAGCAGGAGCCTTACCCTCAGTGACACAGCTGCAGAAACAACACTGGAACCTCCTGCCACCCTCAATGAATTGCATAAAAGGGCACATGTAGGCCTTGCAGCGATTGCATCGGACAGGACCAGATTCTCCATGGTCTACCAAATAAGGAAGGGCCTGTGGGAGCAGGGGGAAAAACCCCAACAGAGCAAGAAAAGTCACATGATGATGAGAAAGGAATAACCACACATATTGCAGAGCTTTCCAGCTGTCTCCCTGTGCACTGCATAGTGTACAGAGCAGCTGTGGGAGAGAGTGTATGGGGTAGGGGAGGCCTGAACAACCATTCTGTAAATGCTGTTTAACTCAAGCTCTAACACAGCAGTTCTTTGTGGGCTGCAGTCACTGATGGGACACCTCACTTAGACACAAACACACATCTGCACAGGGCTGCCCTACCTTACACAGCAGCCTGCTTGAGGAACATGAGCTCCAGCAGGAATACCACACTGCACAGCACAGATGTATCCCAAGGGAACACAAAGGACTGAAGCCACGCAAAGAACAGCTGCCATAAGCTAGGAGCAACCTATGTTTCACCACAGGTTGGGCGTTTCAAAAGCAACTCTTCACCTCTCAGGAGTTTTCCTTGTAGAAAGCAAGCTTTTTGACAAACTATAAGTCAGTCATTGCATTCCATGTATTTAAGAGCATCAAGCATCCAGGCTATACTGTATCTTTGAAGTCTCCCATGAGATACAGTATATCCATAAGGACTGTCAGAAAGGTTGGTATTGGACTTCCACACAACCAGCTTTCTTCCTCAGGCTCTCCCCCAATAACATGCATGCAAACAAACTACAAGGGTGCTGTAAACACGCAGTGCTAAGTGTAATTTGTCACAAACCACTTCCTCCCAAAATGCAGTGATATTTGTCTCTGAAGCCTCAAGCTTTGCTTTCTGAAGTGTGCACTGCAGTGGTCCCGAATCTGGCAACCAGGTGCTGCATTTCTGCATATTCTAGATTGATCTGAATGAGGTATTTTCATGAGACATTGATCCCCTCATTAGCAAGACTTTAAGCCTTCGGTCTGTTTACAGTCTTACTGCTCTGAACAGCTGAGGCTTCATCTGTCAGAAGGGCCTCTCCACGGGGAGCTTGCCCTTGCTGTAAAGAACTTCCCAATGCCAGAAGATGACTGATCTCCAGGGCGATTTTCTGATCTCAGCCATGTTTTTTCTGGATATCACAAGTGTTTGTTCAGAGCATGAACATACCAGGAGACTTAACTAGCTGTTTGTAAAGCTTCTCTAATAATGTGCAGCTCCACAAGCCTCTGAGTTTCTCAAATAAGACCACATTCTCCTGTTGTGCTCCTTTTAAATTCCAGCAACAACAGCAATACAGGGATTAACTTCACAACTCAGTTTTATCACCAAGCAGTTTGCAAAACCCCAGCTGTGGCTTAGGAACATTAAACGCAAAGCAACAGGAAAAAAACGACCTTTAAAGCCCAGAGAACATTCCTTCCTCAGCAGGTGCTAAAGTCGAGTTTAACAAGGCACAGAATACTGCCCACGTGTTCCAAGCATACTCATCTTGATGTCACTGCTCCAAGCAGGCTCATGCTACACCAGTCAGAGTATTTGGAGCATTTTAGACAACTTCTAGGTCTAACAGTCTCAACCACAGCGAGTAAAAGGCCAGCCAGCCACACTTTACACCTAGAAGGAAGTAAGTGCTGCACAGAGAAGGGCAGAAATACAAGTGCAGCCCAGCAGTGCCCAGTACTCGATCCTGTGCTGTCAGCCCATAGTGCTGAGCATGTATGTGCAAATCAGACAGCTTCATCAGTGCTGCTGCTACGTTCTCATCTAGTTCCACAACCTGACATCCCAGAAGCCAACACCAGTGATTAGCAACCATTTAAATACTTGGTCATTTGGCCATAGTGCTTGAGAGTTACTGCAGAGAAGCTGAAATTATCATGGTGATCAAAATATTGGATGCTTCAAACACAATGCTCTTCTGCCTCACACAGCTCTCCCACACATGTGGGAGACTCAACATTTAACAAGTCTTCATAAACTGAACATTCCTTCTCCACGTATCTGTTCCACGTTGACATCCAACAGCATTCTCCTGACAAGTTCAGAGAGCATCCAGTGCAGATGTAACTGCAGATGGTTCTCACCTCCTCCGGGGGTAGAGTAGCCAGCGGTTTAATGACAGCAGCTAGGGGAACTTGGGACTGCTTGGCCATGTCTGAGGTGCAGGGGATGTTGTAAGATGTGCATCTGATGTAGCGGGGGCTTGCGTTACCTGGGGAACAAAGCAAAAAGCCCCACAACATTCAGTACAAGTTAAGTCTATGTCCAAAGTCGTGTTGTTAAGCCACAGAGACTAAGAGCTTACCTAAACAACCAATTTCAATCTAGGTAAGACCTGAATTCCAAACAAAATGCCTTTCTGATTAACTCTGTATAACCCAAGCCCTTATCTCAACTTGACTCCACATGAAAAGGGAATTCCTGTTCCACTTTCTGCACACTTAAATGTAATAGAGGCAGAACACTCAACTCAAGCATTTCTACTGTCTGATATCTTAATTTTGGCTGAAGTGCTCCACTGTAGAAGAGGATTCTCAAGTTTTAAGGGAGCTTTAAGTCTCAAAAAAAGTGTGAGAAATGAAAAGACAAAGTAGCCCTTCTCTAAGCTGCCCATGGAGCAGCTGACATCCCACTCGTGTGAAAAACCCCACCGTTCCCAATCCGATTCAGATGACACTGCCAGTTCGTTTGGTTCTTAGCTCTTGTTGGAACTAAGCTTCTCTTGGTAAAACACACATCCCCAGCCACTGAAAAGTCCTCAAACTCCTCCTTTAAAGACACAGATGGTTCTGTCACTGGCTTTCTGTGGTTTAAGAAAAATACTTCACCTTGATCTTTCACCAAGAAGTTTGTAGTAACAAGAGGTGGGACCTGCCCTCGCACTCCAGTGACAAATGGTTCTGACCCACGGTTACTTCTGTCATCCTCAATCACTTGAATCTGTGATGGGAAACAACACGTTAATATTTGGAGCCTTGGTTTCAAGCACTGTAAAATATGAAATCTATGTCTGTAAGGCAGTGAAAAGGGGATCTAGGGCAAACATTACTACTTCTAAAAATAAGAAGTGTAAAGCAAGTAAGTTTTGCCAAGCAGTCACCTCTCAGTTGGGTTTCAAATACCTCTTAATGACTGACAATAAAGCACAAGTTGAAAATAGTATTTGTCCCCAAGTACTTTGAGTAGTTGTGTGTTTGAAGGCCTGATCTGAACTCACAGAAGCCAAATAGATCAAGAAAGGAGATTTTAGTAGCATTCCCCTGAATACTGGTCCTAGCCAAACCAAAATTAGAAGCTTCTGTAAGGTTCAGGCTGAGGTTCTATGGATAAGCTGGCTTCTCCTCTCTGTTACGTTCTCAGCATGTGTGTATTTCCAGCCACTGTAACTGAGGTAGAGACAGATGCCTACAAGCTCAGGTGGAAGTCTTCATTACTCCATGGTGCTCAAGCTTGTGATTTGAATTCTGGGGATGTGGAAAGTGAGGTTTCAGAAGCCATGTCACTGACTCAAACTTCTCAGTACAAGTCAGTAAAGGTCTCCAATTTCTTAGCCTTTAAAATTCCTCAGGAACACAAATGTGCTTTAGGTAATGGAAATGCATGGAGCACTTCCACTTGATTAACACCTCCACTGCCCTTTGTGCAAGGACAGAAAACTGTACCTACACACAGTTTTAACGACATTTCCACACTGGAGCCTGAATGAAAGCACCCAAGTTGCAGTCGTTCTTCTGATCTTATTTGGGCCCCAAACACATGTGCCTGGGCTTCAAGTGAATCGTGAAGTTTGCACGGCAGAACTTGTACTCTCTCGCTAAGGATTCCAAGCTGCCAGCAGAAAGCCTCCCACAGCATCAGGCAGTGACTCCTCCAGGGTAAACCTGGACCCATTTCACAAGTGTACAGACTGATGGATGCTGCTGATCTCACCACTGGTACCTGTTCTATGAGCAATTTTAGCTAAACAAGGAAGAGACGATACGAAGGTAACGAATCCACACGTGGGGTTTTCTCCTTCCAATCCAAAAGGTAGCTGCTTTTTCCTTTCTTTAGGAAGACTTTCTACATATCAACATTAAATTTTCTGATCCAAAATTTAATGGTTATGCATGAGCACAGATAATGAGAGAATGTTTATAGCTCCCCATGCCTCCTATTCATCTACCAGAAGATTTGTATCAGGTATTAACATCAAAAGGAAACAGTTCATCTGCCATTTTCGATCTTCAAAGCATCAGCCCAGTACTTGTATAGCAGCAAGAACAGTAATCAAATTCTGCTCAGAACTGGTAGAAAACATGGCTACAAAGGCTCATGCTATGTGTCTGTTCACACAAGACACACATTGTATGGACAATTATATTGATGGCTTACACTGAAAACGCCACGGGGAACCTGATGAAAGAGAGATTCTGAAGACCAGACAAAGTGAAGGGGAGACATTCTTCATGATCTGTTTCTGAAAATCTGCTTTCTCTTGCCTCACCATTCAACACAGAAGATTTTAACAACCTCTTGTGGTGCAGTGTTACTCATTTTGACAAGGCAAGCAGAAAATAGCAAGGAAAGGGTAAAGGACTCATGATGGAGGGTTAGTGAGGTGAAGTTCAGGTTTCAGGCATGCACAGATGGTCACCAACACACAGACTACAATTGACATAGATAGAGCACTTACTGGACTAGGAATTGCATCTGGGTCTATTCTGTGCCTGGGTTTCTGCTGTGGTGGCAGCTCATTAAGTTGCTTTTTAAAAGAAATAGAGTGCCACAAAGGAAAAAAGAAAAAGAGAAGAGAATAATAAACCAAAAACTAGTAATTATGGTACTTCTCTCTACCCAAACCTGTAGCACTGGAATTAGATACATTTGGACTTTGGTTCATGCAACAGGAAACACCAGCTCTGCAGCACACACTGATCCCCAAACCAGAGCTGCCAGGACACGGCCACATTGCTCACAGAGGCAGCGGCTCACGTGCTCCTTTCGGTTAGAAACCGGGGATTTATGCTTTAAGAACATGCTAAAACAAAGGCAACTGACACAAGCCATTTGAGAGCTCATTTAGTGGAAGAGAGAAGATGCAGGCAGAAGATAGACTTCTTGTGCTCTACAAAAACAAATAGGGTCATGAACGTCACATAAATCTGGAGCCTGGGCATATTGTGTTCTTTGACTAGCAGCAAAAGTCCTGAAGAGCACTGCCCTCGAAAAGCTTCTTTTTATCAACTGACTGTGGCCTTTGAGACAACAGCACAAGAGCATGAGCAGCAGTGGAAGGAACACCACAGTGGACTAGCGGCAAGGATACTGCCAGGCTCACCATTGCTCACCATTACACACCACTGCTTGTCCTTTCTCAGAACCCTCATTCTGAAAGATCAGCCCAATTTGAGAAGTTGTCTGTATTTAAATGAAGTAGTGTCATGACTGAATACAAATGCTAGCCAGCTTTTTGACAGATGATAGGAAAAGGGAAGCACTACAAGCATCTCTCACTAACCCTACCTTAAATGTAGATCATACAGTTCATAGACTGTTACCTCAAAACATGAAATGAGTTCACCTTGGAAAATCATTAAGCAAGAATCCAGAAATGGGGAAACAAGCTTAATCAAAGCCCTCCAGGATTCTCCAAATGTGGCACAGTAGAGAATTAGAGCATTGATTGGCATACACAGTGCCTTTTCTCGAGTCACCAAGAAAAACACTGCTTCTGGGCTTACTCATAACAAAGCCACGGAGCTGGACATACGACAGAGAAGTAAGCAGGAACACAGACTGATGTTCTTCAGGATGGGAAACCTCTTTTCAGCTTTGCTCTTTGTCAGCTCTGTTCTATGTGAAGACACTATGGAGGACACATTGGCAAGAACAAAGTGAGCTTACAGGGCTAGGAATGGAATCTGGATCCAAGCGCTTTGCTGGAGGTGGTGGTCCAGGTTGGCTTCCATAGTTTGGTGTTCCAGGATAGGCTCCTCCATAGTTTGGCTGGGGACCCCTCACCTGCCCAAAAGAACCTTAACAAGAAAGGGACAGCAACATCAATCCATGGCTAATACCAGGCCTTTCCTTGTAAGACACCTGGTGCTTTTCCTATCATCATTAAAACACGAGAGAAATTGCCATGCTTTCAGTTCTCCAGGATTAAATGCATTCATCACAGTGTTTCAGCTGGGGTCTGTACCTCTCTGTCAACCACCCAATCAACTGATGCATATGGTGCTCCTTAAAACAGCCCCTAAGGACACACAGATTTTTAGATTAACGTAAGTCCTTTAGGATATCATGGTTAGAACACACCCAAGATCATGCACTGCAAACACCTAAGTTAAACTGCAGGAGTGCCTAACAGAAAGTATACTCAGAACAGCTCAACAAGCTACAGATCAGCCACTTCTAAACTACAGCTATGCAAGGACTTTTCTCAGGTGGTTTTGGCTTGTCTGAAACTACACTAATAGTTTCATGCATGATTGTCTCTCTTGTTCTGGAACTACCTGAAGTTATGCTCTTACTCTATAACTGACTGAAAGGATTTAGCCCATTCTTGTCCTCACAGTTCACAGCAATTCAGACAGATATTTTGAAGTTATTTACCTGGCCAGCTGTGCCAAGCAGCGTGGGGAAGTCTCAGTTGCCTATGACTACTCTGTCCTAGCTATGGTTAAATGTTAATGATTAAAAATCAGCCAAAACTGCTCATAACTCAGAAGCCTAACTGGTATTACTTCTAAGCATTCACAGAATGTGAAAAGTTCTACTGGAGAAAATGACACATTTTATGAATTAAAGAATAAGCAGCAGCAATTCCCTTTCAGCCTTTAACTGCTCCTCTCATACAAACTGGACATCTGCATTGGCCACACATCAAAGAAAGATAATAAGGCTTTTCAGATCTCTACTTTTGAACAGATGAGGTTGCAAACATCAAATGAAAGTTCAGAATAAGATGTTGACTCCAAATTCTTGTAGCATTATGGCACTAATTACTCGACTTTTTGGCCAAGTAATCTAGGATTCCTACAGCTACCTCAATCTGATTAAAACCCACATGACCCACGTCTCAGAATGACACAACCTATAGTTTATCTTGGATTTGTCCTTTGGACATGAGCATAGAGAAACAAGAGGGAAGCTTTGAAGTGCAGCCTGGAGCCCCCAGGTAACAAACCTGAAATCCAGTTATCAGTTTGCAGGACACAGAACACACGTAGCTTAGCTCACACCTCCCGGCCCAGGAATGCTCACCGTTCTGCTGCATTTGGTATCCTGGCTGAGGAGGATGAGCGGAGGGAGGCGGCCCATGGAGGCCACTCAGGGGAGGCCCGGGGTGCGGCCCCGACAGGGCTGCTGGAGGTGGTGGTGAGGATACGTGGTTAGGCTGGGATGTTGGTGGTCCAGCAAGTGTCTGCCCAGGCAGTGGTGGGCCTGGCATGGCAGGTGGCCTTGGGGCACCCGTGGTAGGAGGGTAAGAGGAAGGTCCAATCCCTGTAGAAGAAGGAGGCGAGGCAAAACCAGGGACTTGAGTAGGTGGGTGCTGAGTCGATATTGGTTGACCAGGAAACGGAGGCTGTGCCAAAGGAAGACCCTGAGACACACTGGTGGGAGGGGGCCCTTGGCTCGCAGTGTAAGGTGTGTAGAGACCAGATCCTGTTGCACTAAAGCTTCCTGAGACTGGGGGCACCGATGTTGAGGGACCTGAGAAGCAGCAGAAAAGACGACAAACATAATTTTCTTCTGCTCTCAAGACAATCAAGACACAAGCAAAACCCATTTGCTCTAGACCATCTAAACAGGTCTACCCCTCTCAGCTTCACATGGACCTGCCAGCACTAACAGAGACAAACCTTAAGTATGCACCATCCTACAGTGACCAGAGAGCTGAAACTCCTCCAGGGGATCAGAAACTTGTTAGCTCCTTCATTGTCCTCTCTCTCAAAGTCTGAGTGTCTCATTTTACATAATCAAAATGCATTTCAGGATTCAGGGCCAGAAAAAAGGGGAAAAGCCAAGAGTTTGCAAAAGAACCACCACAACTAGTCTGTCTGCTGATTTCCTGAACTGAAATACATTAGTCTCTCAAACACTGCACTTAGCTGGAGTCTGTAGTTCAAGAATGGTTTTGACTTTCATGGTTTTAATAGCATGGAACTGGCATTTTCTGTATTTCCAACTGCATTATTTCTGAGGATAATTTGTGACACACACATTGCCAAAAGGTTGGAGAAATCCTGGACAAATCTTCATCCCCTACTCCTGACATCACTGACAAGAGCAAATCTTGTATGTTAGCAATTTCACAGACGAAAGGCAATAGCGTATTTCTGCAGCCAGGAAACCTCACCGTAGCCCAGTCCAGCTGGGGGAGGAGCAGAGGCTGCAGTGCTGCCAACTGTCATCCCTGCCATGTGATTGCTGAGCTGCTGGACACTGGCTGGCAGGGGCCCATATTGCTGGAAGGTCGACGTCTGGCTGACGGGAGTCGGGGCTGAGCCTGGCAGAAACGGCTGAGAGGCAGGTGGCCTGAGAAGGAAGAGGAGAAACTTCACTGGACTCCTTGTCAGCAACTGCAATTCTCCGTGCCTTTTAAAATTTTTCTACCACATGAACACTAGTTGGAGCTCAACTATTTACACACAACACTGTAGGCTCCGTTTCAGAACGGCTCCGAATCCCTTCCATCAAACAAGTTCCTCAGTTCTTAAAACACAAACTCCATGCTTCTAGAATTGTATTAAATCCACTTCAGTTATCCCAACAAATCAGAAATGCTGCAAGAGTCTACAGGGTGAACCACAGCAAGGCCTGCACAGCCATGTAAGAACGCTCTGTTGCTCAAAGGATGTGGACTCACCAGCTGACAGTGCTCAGCTTAACCAAAAGGAAACACAAAGCCACCACCTTCCCCCATAGCAGCATGGGAGTGAAGCAGAGGTGACTATTGCCACTTTTACTATGGAGGTAATGGCAACATCTTTCTGGAGAAGATGCCAAAGAGCTTTAGATGAAGATAACTCAGGGATCAGTAACAGAAAGGGACACACAATCAATACCAAGGAATTACTCAGTAACGACAGAGAGCAGCACGCTCCAGACAGAAATCAATTCACACTGCCAAGGAGCCAAACACTGTGGCTGTGTGGATACAAAGACAGAATACGGGAATCAGAAGATTCCTTATGAAAAAAAATGACTACCAATAAGTCTTTGAAGAAGTGGTTTTGATCAGTCAGCAGTCATCTCCAGAGATTCTTACTGTCTAACAAATAACTTTATGGCAAAATGCTGTTCCAAAACAATAAAGAAGCAATAAAGAAAGTCAATGTACACCAAAGAGAAACAAACAATTTGGTCTGATTTAGACTCTCAAAGGTCTAGACTTAATGCTTTTGTTATGATTTGCTGTTCTGGTACCTTGGCATCGGGGCTGCTGAGGCTGGAATCCCGTTCTGCACATCTCCATGTCCAAACTGACTGTATGCCAGATGGCTGGAAGGAAGAGATGCTCCAGAGGCTGGAGGAGGAGCTCCAGATGTTGGAGGGGCTCTTAATGAACCTACAGATAGGAGGAGGAAAAAATAAACTAAATAAATCCCAAAAGACTCTCAGAAACAAGGGCTTGATCCAACTACCATGAAAAATCCAGACAATAAAAGTGCAGAAATAGTTTAGCAGTGGACAAATGGATGTATCAATACTCCACAGGCAACAAATCATCTCTACAACTACATCAGAAGTAGCAAAACTGAAAGCACCAATATTTTTAGCCAGTGTCACTAGTCAGTATCTCCACACAGACCAAGTAGAAAAATCTGTACTGTGAAGGGTCTTCCAAGGTCAGTCTCATCTTTTGATGAGGAAAAGTAATTTTATCTTATCCATTAGACATTAAATTCTTCCCCCTCCAAGACCAGTTGTTTTTATTCAGACCAAGAATAATATTCAGAGGGAACCTGCTGTTCATTACAGGTCAGTTTTCCCTACTTGAAATGTAAGCAGGTTATGCAAACAGATTCAGTTCTCAAAAATTACAAGGTACAAACTGCTTTATGTATAAACATAATGGGGGCCACCTCTCAAGGCTGGAGGCTAACACAACCCTTTCTCACCCTTCAGACTGCACCAGTTTAGTCACAGCCCAAACATATTTGCTTCAGCAACAGCTCTTCACACTTCCCACAGACCACACAATGCTGGATACATCACCAGCAGACCAGCTGCACTGTCTACTTCCAAAACAGGCAATATAAACTTCTACTGTAATATTATTGTGTTCAAAATGCTGTTAATTAGAACAACCAAAGGATCTAATCACAAATGAACATACTGTTAAATGCAGATGACTGAACCACCCCAGGAGACCAGGGCAGCACATACACACTGCTGTGGCTCTGACAGTGACCAGCATGACAAGCTTAAAAGTGACTTAGAAACCTTGTGAGGAGGCATTATGGAATAGGAGATAATAGAAGTCACTTCTCAATTCTATAGTATCATTTATACACCAAAGCATGAGGTTTCAGCTCATATTTTTATCTGCTACATGTAATTCTTGCTAAGCTTGTGCGTGTCAATTCAAGGAGGTATTATCTACATCTTGTATGAATAATCAGTCATTTCTTGGGGCTTTTTACTTCACTACTAAAGCTCCTCCTGTTCTTCAATCTGAGACTTAGGACTTAATTATTTCCAAAAGACATTTATTATTTTTATACACCTTGATCCCATTAAATCTTGTCTTTTCTAAACTACTGTTACAGAGTCTTCATCTTCCTCTGCCTAAGCATTTCCCAAGCTTTGCTTGTATGTTGCGAGGTATTTCTATTTCTGAATGTCTTTTGTGATACCTCTTCAGCTAATATGGTGTATTTTCATCATTTCTGGAATCTCTTTGCTTTGATGGCAAATGAAAACTGCTTGGTATTGTTATCTTTTGTCTTTGAGGCACATGTTATCCAATTCCTGGATGGATCCTACACTTCCTTTTCCCCACCTTAACTTCCTTCCTCCTCATAACAGCCATATAACAGACATACAGGCTTGCTTCAGGAAAAGCTTCCTATCACCTTTTTTCTAGTTCTTGTCACAAATACACTTCTGTAACCATTATCACAAATGGCTCAAATAGCCATCGAAATATATTCACTTGAACAGATATGAGTGTCTTGTGGTTTATTAGCTTAAGGTTCATTACTCTTGAGGAATGCTGAAGTTCCCCTTCACCACCTTTAAGGTATTGTTCTTACTCATCACAGACCTCAAAACAGAGGTAGATTAGAACAAAATGGGACATATCTGTGATTTTACTCAAAGCCCCAAGACTACGTGGTCTTGGCCCAGCTCTGACTCCCTGCTCTTCTCAACAAATCCATACTGCTGGAAATAGCTCTTCCAAAATACTACTAGTTGGAAAGAAGGAAAAATACAATAGGAGCTCTTGCAGTGTTTCTAATTCTCACATCTTGATTACTAGCTTTGCAGAAGTACTTCTTTCTTCAAGACACAGCTTTTGGAATCATGACTACTCCTAACACAAATTGGGTTTCCATGCTGTGGCCAAAGAAGCTAAAAACTTGTCTTTTTTCCCCTTAAATGAAAGCACAAGTCAGAAAAAAACCACATCTCCTGACTCCCAGTAACAACCTCCTGGTGCTGGAGGAGATTTTTCATTGCTTCATGGCAGTGATAGCATTTCAAACCTCATGTTTTAGTTCTCTCTCAAGTGTGAGACTGCATTGTTTTAAACTAAGGATTCTCCCTCACAGAACCTGAATGGGCCAATTCAGGTTTTGAAATCAGTCTTCAGAAAACAGTAGTTTCAAGTCAGGTTTTACCTATGAATCTGCAGACACATGGGATTTCTGCTAGGATTATTTCTTCATAACCTATTGATGTTTTGGGACTGCTGCCTAGAAATAAGACTGGGAAGTGTCCCACCCACTTCTGTCTGGATAATCAGGTACCCACACCTCTGAGATAAACACCCCTATTAAATGGGAACTTGGCACAGAAGAAGTGGCACAGCACAAACACTCCCACAGGAAGGACATCATTTACCTATGAAATTAGGTGCAAGAGAAGAAGTGTCAGAGTTGAGAGATACAGGAGAGCCCTTCGAAGGGAGCCCCAAGGAAGGAAAGTAACCTGGAAAGACAGAATACACCAGCAAATGAAGCCTGAGAGAAGGCACAAAGAGTCAGTGTTTCCAATGCTGAGGACAGTCTGCAGTAGAGCACACATCATATACATAAAATCCAAGTCTAATTTACCACCTGATTGCTTAAACTGTATTCCCTCTCACTGTTGTACCATGCATAACATCATCCACATAGTTCATACAGTAACATTAATACAAGGGTTAACAGCATCATCAACTGAGTCTAGGCAAAACAACCCAGCGACAGCTTAACTGTTGCTGGTGTTCAGATGACTCTGGTTGCACTTACAATTGCATGATCTCATCAGAAGGAAATCAACAGACTGGCTGCAAGAGTAGTGCAAAATTGTCCCAGTTCTTTCAACGTTTTCATAGGAGGAAGCAGGATTTTTTCAGCTAGCAGCAGGTTACTCCACTTCTGGTCCCAAGCAAGACTAGCATCACTGGCACAGCATTCCCACATTTCCATTACTTAGGGCTCAGGTTTGCCACATAAATCAGATACTAAAGACTCCCTGACTCAGGATGGCACCTGCTCCTAACACTTCTCTATTCAATTCTCCATGTAATTTCATTGTTACTTTTAAAATAAACCCCCAAGACAACTTCTTTGAGATCACAGAACAACACTGACAGTTTTCCTTTCACCTCTCTGTGTTCTTCTAGTGCCTCTGAAATGAAATCTCTCCTCTATATTATGCAGCTACAGCAGGTGTTGTCACACAGACCTTCAATAAACAAAACATGTTGGTGATGAAAGGACAACTGTCACTATCTTCTGTATGCTGCCTTTGAGAATGCAGTGTTTGGTGCCACTCTCTTCCTCATGATGTCCAGAGCTAAAAACGTCTTCTAACTACTACTGCAACTACCAGTCAACCTCTGGCTGCTGTGCTAGTGCTCCAGTTCTTACATTCCTTCCTTCTAAAGACAGGAATCTTGGATTTACAGTAACAGGGCCAAAATGCACAACCTGACAACTGAGATTGCCTTCATACAGTCTTATCTCAGAAGAAAAGATGGAAGAGAAAGATCCACAAACCATGGGTGGCCTTTGCCTGACACACCAATGAAGTACATCAGATACTATTGGTAGTACAATATCTTTTTGTTGTCCAAATGAAGCCACCTTGCTGCCCTCAGTGTCTCACTAGCTGTCATCATTACTGGTGCAACTGAAACCTGCAGTTTTAGTCTCTACACTTTTATATTATCAAGTTTTCTAGGGTATGTCTTTGCTGAGCTGCCATGAACCATGCTTCTGTTCCAAAAATAACCAGAAATAACTCAAAAGCAAAAAAGTTCATTTCCTTTAAAACAAATGTTTTTCAGACTAGTAAAGTTCTTGAAGTATCTGATGGAAGATGCTCCTCATCCTAAACATCCTTCATGATGCTGAAGTTTCTCCTCATCCTTCCATGGGACAGGAACCACCAGTCAGTCAAGGCTACACTGAGCAGCCCAACAGAGCACTGGGTGGCTGGGCTCTGCCTCTGCCTGCCCTGAAAGCAGGATTTCTTTCCTCTGCCTACTACTGATTTTCATTACTTTCATAGGAATTTAAATCCTCTGTGAAATTAGTTCAAAACTCACAGATTAAAAGAGCTGTTGGAAGACAATTATTGAGAAGAGGGGAGGAAGAGGATTAAGAAAAGGAAGATGGAGCAATTGAATAATCCATTCTTTAGTACACCATGCTAACTCATCTTCTACCCCACCACCCTGATAACTCCGGGCAAAAAACCTAACAAGGTAATTTTTCACCTCCTGAATTTGCCTCTCCTGTTAGTTTCAAGACAACTACAGGAGAGTAAGTCACAAACCATTAACATGTTCCTAATTTACTCAGAATACCAATCTGAAATCTAAGCAAACACTTCAGACTGTGAGTTCATGTTGCGCTTATCTCATCAGAACTGAGCTCATCCACGTGGTTTGGAAAGGCAGAAACACTTCTACCCAAAACAGTCATATTTTTTCCTCTACATATCAGAGGTTAAAATAATTCTTCACTTCCCAAAGCAATTCAGGTACTCAGAAAGAAACAAGGACTTCTGAAGTTCTTTAACAACTTTAAGATAGCCTTCCTTTTGGAAACAGGAAAAAAATCAAGTTCAAAAAACCCAACAAAGCAGTTAAAAACAAACACAAGTGATAAGATCCTGCAGAACCAAGCAAATTCTGCAACACATTAGCTTGCCACATGCCCAGAAACTTTCTGTCAGGTTTAAAGCCATTACAGCTAACAGCTCCAAATACACTTTCTGCATAGAGTTGTATGTCTTAATCTTTCAGGATGGAGTGCAGATCTCTCTATGTAACAATGTAAGGCAGTTTCAATTATAACGCTGTTCCAGTCCCTAACTGCTGCCCCTCAACACAACCTCATCAAGAGGATTGTCCTAGCCAGAAAAAAAGAGCAGGCCGTGCTTCCCAACATGTTCATTTTGTGAGCTATTACAAGAAGAGTAAGCCCTGCTAAAATGGACAAATGACAGAACAGTGACCTCAGAAGGTACAGGAACAACATGGTTTTTAACATTAAGCCACACATAGAAGACAGGACAATTGCTACCATAAAATAAAGACTAACAATGAGAAGTATACAGAAACACTTCCATTCACACAACAGTTCACGTGTTACCCATCATCAAGTTTGGACTGAGCAGTACCTTGTGGAGGGACTGGCTGCTGATAGCCCGGCATGGGACCATTATACGCTCCGTACTGAGACTGAGGGACCGCTGGCAACGGCTGTCCTCCGTAGGCAGGCTGCTGGTAGCCCTGGTAGCCAGGCTGAGGTTGCCCATAAGGAGGCCCTGCGTGAGCTTGTTGGTTTACACTCATTGTATTCACATCCCCAAACTAATCTCACCTGCAAAAAAAGGGGAGGGAAAAAAAAGGCTTTTAGCAGACATAAAAGCAAACTGGCTGAGTGGGGAAGGTGAAACGTTAATGGTACTTTACTCTTGCACAACAATTTTTTCACATAGGATAAATGCTTGACAAGAGCTAGTTAGAAAACAGCATTTCCAGAAATTGTTTTCTAATCAATTTGTTTTCTAATCAAATTCTAATTTCTAATCAATTTCTAATCAAATTGTTTTCTAATCAATTCACTGTTTCACCCTGGTTATACTTGTGATCATCACGTGAGGAAAACACACCCCTAACCATAGCAGATGATTACCATCTTTGAGACACCTTACAAACTACTTCCACCTCACACAGTATCAGCCCATCAGGAAATAGATTTCATGACACAGTTGAGTGATTCTTGAACATAACACTTCAATAACACTGAGCAAATCCAGCTTCCATCTCTGTTAGTCTACTTTATCATGTTTCCTTGCCACAAGCAACATGTGCTTCACCATCTACAAAGGCTGCTGCTTCACGTGTTTCATAGAATCCAGAAAGGACCAATATAGTGGGTTTTGGCTTCTCTCAAAAAAAATCCCAAAGCAATAGATGGAGTCCTTCTGAAGCACAGCAGTTTCAGAGAACTGAGATATTCCTAAGGCAGCATCACAGAGATAATCACCTAAGAAAGATGTTCAAAATGGAAGAGTATCACATGCAGTGATGTTACTAAAGGAGTTATACAGAAGTCTAAGGTCTGAAACAAAGATGGGAGAGATGGCTCTTGGCAAAGTTGCACAAGAAATCTTGCTTAACAGATTCCTAGTTCTTCCAACTGACTGTATAAAGAGATTAACTAACTTTATGAGGACAAAAACCAGAAATGGCATTGGAGACCCCAAACCAAACAAGCCATTCTCATAATGCCATGGTACCAAGCAGGGAGACGAACCACAAAGCGTTTGAGTTGTGGATAGCCAACAAGATGACTTCATGGGCAGGAGATTCCCTCACCTATTTCTCACAGGTATTCTGCATACCCTGTACTCCCTTGGACACCACCTATGTTGCTTTTACCCTTTTCACCTAGGACTGAAGAGACTGAACTAACACTCAACAGAGATGTGTGTTTAGAGCAATTCAAGTTTTTGCTAAAAACCCTCAAGTTTATGTGAAAATGAAAAGTTAAAGTAAATAACTAATGATGCCCTCACACTTTGCTTCAAACCCTGTGTTCAGATTTACTATGTATTTTTAACAGAGGAGACAAAGCTGTAACAGCCACCAGCCAGTTGAGACAAGTCAGAGTCCGTGTTGGGATTTAACTTGAGCAGATAAACACTGAAGCTGTTCTGCCTATACACTGATCAGTGTGCCAACCAGTCCTAAGGCTGGTTCTTCACATTACCAAAAATATGATGTCAAAGAATTATTTCAACAATTGACATCATGGTTGTACTGCAAAGGTACTAAAATAACTACAGCTCTCAAAGAACTATCCACATAGAGAAAAACTCTTTCAGATCCAGACGTATCATAAAGGGAAAACACGTCCCACAACATAGATCTAATTGCTGAGCATAATACAACATTCTACATTCAATCACCTATAGATAATAAATATGACAAACATCAATACTAAGAATACTAATGCTTACACTGCAATTAGATATTAGGCTTTATATAAAGGAAATAAATAAAGTTCCCTATTTTTCATTCTTCAAGCTGCAGGAAGGTAATGATAGGGTTTTTGTTTAGCAAAAGAACTGTAGAGGTAATTTGCTCTTGAAAGTATCATATGGCATTTGGAGGAGCGTGGTAGGTTTTTTGATCAGCTTGCAGTGTTTTTAAACATGATTATCCATGATAAACATGACAGCAAGAAGGTTATTTCTAAAGATTCTGGTTCCCAACATCACCTTTGACTTACTTCTGGAGACCAGTCTAACCTGAGCAACCATGGGGCCAGGAAAACTGGACTTTGGGACCTGCTCCCTTCCTCAGAAGGTTAACCTCTTTCTCCCCAGGTCAACAACTACTGTCAACACTGTAACCACAGACCTACCACCAAGCACCTCCCATCCAGCACAAACAGGAAAGTAGAGAGCTAAAGCAGATTGCTTTAGCTGCACATCTTGGAACATCCAGGCAGGGCTTTCTACCAAGGAAGGAGGGCTGCCTTCTCTTCTTCCTGCCTCTAATTATTGGTTATTGGACTGTGTATGAGAAGTGTGGCTTCTAATGACTGCTCCTACAAACAGGTCCTTCCTCCAGGAAGAGCTGCAGGTGAAGCAGCAGCACCTCACAGGACACCTCTTGAGCTGTAATCATTTAGATACTCTTCACAAGCTGCACCCACAGGAATCCCTGAACAGACCTAACATTTGAACGATGACAGGGCAGATCAATCTTTCACGCTTTTTGCTTTTCCCCAAAGCATGATAAGGCAAGAACCCAAACCTTGGGTTTTCCCCAAAGCATGATAAGGCAAGAACCCAAACCTTGGGTTTTCCCCAAAGCATGATAAGGCAAGAACCCTTGCAAACCACTTCTGACTTCCTGTTTTGAGTGTATATGCAGTAAGTGATCTTACCTGATGATCTCTTCTCTTTTCAACCTTCTCTTCCCTCCCTCATGGGAATATCAGTATTTCCCACTTGAGCAAGTATTATCTTCTGACTTGTTGCTCTCTGCAATAATAAAGAAACCAAGAGGTAAGCTCATATAGCGCAAACCTTACAGATTTTTTCCTACACTTTCTATGGCAAAAGCAGCTACAGAAAGGAGATGGTTCTAACCCAGCATGCCAACTGAAAGGCAGATACACTTCAGACCTTTAGCTGGCCCACGTGGCAGCCAGCACAGGCTCATCTCCACCACAGCACAAGCTGATGTTTGCTCTACACTGGCAAAGGGTCAAGGAGGAAGGTGGAAAGGAGGAGGAAGACTCAAGAATAAGCCCTGTGTTGAAGTTGAGGACAAGGCTGCTTCATTGTTTCAGTTGATTGACCAGCTCTAAACATAAGGTTAGTGACATGTTTGCTCATCACCGATGTGCAACACTGTAAAGGGCTGGGCCAAGACTATCTTCCTCTGAGAAGGCAAAAGACAGCTTGTCACTGAATGAGTCCATTTTCCTTATCTCCCAGTACAAGTCACTTGTATCAAATAGGATTCATTTTGTCTTCACTAAAAATGTACAGGAAGAATGAAACACATACACCAGATAAGGAGAAATGGAGAAGACAGGCTGTTTCACTTGACAAAAATACTGAGGATATTCCTTTGCATGTAGTAACACGTTACCACAGCTATGCCAAACGTAATATCAAAGAACATGCTGTTGAACATCAGATTACTACTCAGCAGTTACAATACAGGAAGCTCAAATACACAGGGCTCGTGCTATTGTGAAAATAGTATGGCAGCAAGAGGTCATTACTGGAAATAACTTCTTTCAAAGCACAAAGCAGTCCCTCCCTGACATTTTCTATTTCTGGTCAAAATAGTTACACAGCTAAAATCCATAGTGGAAAGCTGTTATACATGACAAAACCAGCACTGACCAGCAACAAACTGAAGGGAGAAAAATGCACAGTAACACTGGGGCAGGGGAGAGAAGCCTCAACGTTTACAATAGCTTCCAGATTCCTTAGTATTTAAACAAAAACTACAGTGCAGTTTTCATGGCCTGTTTCTTTCACAAAAAAAACAAGCCTAGTGTTTCATGTGAGCTTGTTTCAATCAGCAAATCTCCCAAATCACTGAGAACTGCATATTCATCATTTTTCATAGTCTGCATTCACTGGCAATTCCCTTTTGAAACCAAAAAGCTTCATCTCATCAGCTCTTGATCACTTTCTAAAGGAAATGCAAAATTACTTCAGAAAGATGGCAGTGCTTTTTCTTTTCCTGATCCTAGAGAAACAAAAGGCTTGTTGGTTTCAAGTTCTGGGGAGATTGGCTTTTATTAAAAAAGACAACAGCATGGCCCCCTACATTAGGCTGAAATCAAAGGGAACACATCTACTTAATTACTGAACAGAAATCAAAACCCTTTCCAAAAGATGGGGCAGAAGAGGACAATCAGCATCCTCAGAGAGCAATTCAGAATATCACCTACAGTGCTTTTAACGCTTACTTTCTGACATTTAGGCTATTCTTAAAGAATCAGACCTTGGAGCTAAGAACACTTCTGAAAGGCAGATGTCCTTGTTTCACTGGCAGCTTGAGTAAGTCCCCTACAAGCACTCATGGAACACTTGGGGTTTTTTCAGATACAAGAAACTCCTGGCTGGCTTTCCTACAGAAAATCCTGGAAGAGATGCTCATATCCTAGATGTCAGAGACTGGCAACTGCTCTGGAAATACTCAGGCCATTATAATAAATGCCTTCTCTACATTTGTGCAAGTCAATTCAAATGGCACTACTGGAACTGCTCCTCCAGGCTGGTTGCATTTTTGTGGTGCTCTGTCTTTCCACCTGGGCAGATTCTCAGTTTCTCACACCACAGGTACTGCTTCCTTCATCTATGCATTTTGAGTCACTGCCAGAACAGTTCATGGTGGGTATAAGACACACAGTTTTCAAAACAAACTTTGTAATTAGCTATCAGTGAAAGTCCAAGAGCCACCATATTTTCACTGAAGACACTTTCAGGAGTAGACAGACCAGCTGCTAGAGCTTCTTAACACAACAGGTACTAATTCAAAGAGGTCTTTCAGGCTTCAGGACACAAAAATAAGAGCTTGTAGCTAAGGTACGCTCACTTGCATGTTTTTCTAAAGAAAGGACACACTAAAACCTATTTTGTTTGATTCACCACCTTGAGCAAGGTCCAATACAACATACAAGAGTGAAACTAGTTAAAAACCAAATACAAAAAAACCCCTTAGTCTTGACCTAACTTTAAACCAATCACTATTTCCAGCCCCTGCCACCAGCACCATGTATTTCCTCCAGTAACATTTTAAACTCTTTCTTAACTGAATTCTCCTGGTGGGACAAATTTACATCTCTATCTCTGTAATAAAGCTCTAAGGAATGATTTTTAAAACGCTCAGTTATGGGCATTGCTTCTGCAAAGCAACCCTGTGGAGGCCAAAGCCGTTCAAAAGCACAGTGGAAGAAGTGAAAGACTTCTCTCTTCCTTAGCTACCTCCACACACATGTTACAACATGCCAAGCCATCTGACCCACTTCTGTGAACTTTGCACAAGTAGAATTGATTGGGAAAAGTTACCAGAGTAGTTTACAGAAGAGGCCAGAAGGAAGAATGGATTAACAGAACTATGTAGAATAAGATTAAAACATGCTATAACGCTAAACAAGTTCTCACATACTTTGTGACACTGACCACCTTTCATCCAAAATTTCTGTTCTCTGAATCCCTCTACAGAAATACACATTATGCAACTTCCACAAGAAACAAAGAAGCTCAGAATTAGCTTTTCCCAATGCATCCTGCCCTGTCTATACTGCCATTTCAGTGCTTTCTATGGTAACAAACTTGTTGAATAAGTAAGAACAAGCTCTATCTTCCCAATTCACCGCTAACACCATTTTCAAACCTAGAGATGAAGAAACGTCCATGTTCTTTCTTCTGGAGACCTTGCTGTGATCACTTTTAGTCATCCTTTGTACCTTGCCCTTCCTTAGCCAACCATCAATTGTTTCTTGGATTTTTGACCCTCCTTCTGATAATAAGGATTACAGGAAGAAAATACAGTCTTGTAGTAACAGGAGTAAACATTCTAGGAGGTACAAACTTCAAACAATGCTTTAGACACCTGCTTACTGCTGTAACAGCTTTCAGCCAGGAAATTAGGATCTGGAGAGAATGTCACAGCATACTAAGAAGTATTGTATTCCTTCTATTGATACTTCATAGTCTGTCTATAGCAATAAAGAATCCCGAGCGGTACAACTTCAAGCAGAAAAGGGCAATTCCAGAAGCAAGAATCTTTCCACATAAAAGTGGACAGAAATGCTTATACTTCCACAGACAGCATATATACATGACTGAAGGTAAATCTCTAAAGACAGGCTCTGGAGTTTTAGGTCCATCCATTCCATAACCAGAAAATCTACTGTACAAGCAGGGAAAAAAAAAGGGGGGCGGGGGGAAAACACGAACTTAAAGCCAAAGTTCCCTTCAGGACAACTTCATGTTATTAAACAGTAAAGATGTTAGGATAAAACCAGCAAGAAGCTACCTTCCATTCTAGTGGGGTGATTTTACATTGCTCGTAAAAAAGTCACGAGAACACATTGCCCGTTGTGCATCAGACTGTGATTTCCCTCGGTCTAACAGGCCCCCAACCAGGACAGTTGGCTAAGGGAGGAACCCTGCAACAGAACAGGATCCAGAAATATTTTTACAGAACAACCACATTAAAGGCTAAAAATCACTGAGTACCCAATGGAAAGCTCTGTCTTTTAACCTGACAGTACAAATGTGAACTCTAGTGGATAACTTCACCTGTGTTTCAGCAACCACTTCCATCAGCCAGTAAGATTAAACAGAACTTCAGCTACAGCATGACACTTCCCAAGGAGGCCTAGTTTAGGTAGCTTTGCAAGTCTTTCCAAT